>NC_045426.1:385192470-386630803 GCF_902635505.1 Sarcophilus harrisii
GTAGAATGGATTGGAGCAATAAGGGTCTGTAGATAAGAAAGAGATGACAGAAGGACTAGAATATAATTGTAATAGGAGGAACTAAAAGAAAAGGTTAGGTAATAGAGAAATTTTATGAAGTATAGAACTGAATGAATTAAAATAAAGCAAATAGGAGATACAAGATGACCAACTTCAGTATTTACCATGAATCAGAATTAGTTCTTAACAAGGACAGAAAAGCTTGGGAAATGTCAAAGAACTATAAATGGGATTAAGGGATTAGCAATAATATTTTATGAGGAAAAGTACATTTTATATGGTAAACTCATGAATAATGACTATATTTGATAATTCTTTGCATGGTGCATAATTAAATCTACTTACTGTATGACAAGGAATACAAATAAAGAAAGTTGCAGCCTGGAGACTGAGTAACTTGATTAACATCATGCCATGATGAAACTGATTGGAGTACTAGTCTCCTGATTCCTGAATCTAGTGCTTAGCAATTTAGCTAAATTACCTTCTTTTAAAGGATAAGGTAGAAAGTCAATTTAGTGTGTAGACCCACACAACTAAAGAATCATGACACTATGATATTAATGTAAAGAGATAGATGACTGACCAAAGAGCAATTATAAAACTCACTGCCTATGACTATGTACTTAATAAAATCCATTTGATTCAAAGAAGGAACAATTAATTTCAGCAAACTTCTTACTTCTAAATCCATGAACTCCTATAAAAGGAATCACAAACAAAACAGCCTAAAATAAATTTATACAGGATTCAGAGATACCAACCTTTTAAACTCTAAAGAATAATATAATCATGTTAAAATAATAGGAAGTCCTCTGGCATTTAAATTCTTTCATAAACTGGTACCTGCCTCCCTTTCCAGTTTTCTTGTACCTTACTTATCTCCACATAATCTGTAATCCGATAACTCTGACCTCTTTGCTGTTCCTTGCACAAGACCCTCTATCTCTGAGTATGGGGACTTTCAAAAAACTGTTCTCCACGCTGGAATTCTTTCCCCCCTCAGCTCCTTATATTTTTTTCTTTGACCTCCTTCAAGACTTAGCTAAAATTCTGATCCTGATTCTATCTCAATTCCTCAATTCTCTTCATGCTAGTGGCTTCATCTGGGGATGATTAATAATCTATCCTGGCTATCTCTTATCTGGTTAAATTGGTCTGCATATTGTCTCTTCCATTAAACTATGAGCTCCTTGAGGGCAGGAACACTTTTTAGCTTTTTTTTTTTTTAAATTCCCAGGGCTTAGCGCAGTCCCAGGCACATAGCAGGCATTTAATAAAAGCTCGATTATTTGATTAGTAAACTTGAGTACATGTGAAATGGCTTCAAATGTATTCATATGCCATTATTAGGCTTAAAAAAAGAATGAGATTTTCCTCTGTTATTAAGGGACCAGAAAACATAAAAGAGTCAAATATAATTAAATGTGTGTGTGTGTGTGAGTGAGTGTACACACACACACACACACACATTATACACTGTGTTCTAAGGCAGTGGTATCAAATAAATAGAAATGGGGGCTTCTAAAATGCACATAAGGATCCCTGCAACTGCAATTAGAATTATTACTGATGATTTATTGTATTTTTATTTTGTTAAATATTTCCCAGTTATATTTCAATCTGGTTCTAGAAGAAGACAGCATATCTGACACCTCTGTTACAGGGGATACCTTCCTTTTATCTTTCATTTGTCTTGTATTTATATTACCTGATTACCACAGCTCATACAATGGCTTTTCCCCCTCCATTTCATTTCTGTCTATCCCACAGAATCTAACTATTGGCTTTGTAGTCAACCAGTTACCAAGGTGTGAAATTCTATGGAGAAAAAGTTTCTAGGAGAATGAAAATATTATTAAGCACGCTTTTGAATATCCTTCTCAATAATAAAGTTCTGGTAAGGTAAATCTATGTTTTTATTTTTGAACAATTTCATTGTTTCTTAAAAATAACATTATGATCAATTAAGACAAAATAATTAAAATAATTTCCTTTAAAGAGTAAAGTTCAAAATGGGAAGATAAAACGTGTCTAAATTTAAAATATCCTTTCTTTTACATAGCTATGCTGTACTTCTCTGATATTTGTGTTTCTTGATTTTCTTTGATTTTCTTATAAGACATTCCTTCTGAATGAAGGAGACAGAAGAAATGTTAGCATGGAGTGTATTTGGCTCTGCCCCATTATTTTGCAAATAAATGAAATTTGGAAAGGGTATTTGCTAGAAATTAAGTGGTTAATAAGTGATAAAGAACCCAAGTTTTCTGACTTCTAATCTATTGCTCTTTCTAGTAGTACTCTACTTTACCTTTACTATATTAATAAAGTTACCTTATATATTATCTGTTGATAGCAGCTACCCTATAGATCTTCTCTATTAACATATAATTAACTATATACTTATAAAAATTGTCCTCTACCCTACACTTTTTAGAAAAAGAAAGTCATAGTTATGACATAGAATTTTTTTGAAAAGGTGAACTGTCCTGATTCCTCAAGAGGTTAATAAATTATTTAAAGAAGTACTCCTAAAGTTCAGCTAGCAAGTATATATTCAATAACATGTTCCACCTTTGAAATTAGTCTTTAATTCTGCAACATGATGAAGCATTCTAATTAAGGTAGACCCTTCTAACAGGAAAAAGGAGAAGGGAAAGGGAAAGAAGTACTGGAGAATGAAAGATAGACAAAGAAAAGAGGAGAGTATTTGCCTTAACTATGCCCTTCATGCCTACTTTCTAGGAAATTTATAGACATACAGAAGAATCATTTTCAATTTTTTAGTTCATGTATGTCACATGCCAACATCAATTACTTTAACTTAAAAATCTTTAAGAGATCTATAGAAATAGGGAATATATTAACTATAATGAGAATATGGAATTTATTTCAGAAACCAGGATAATTTATCACTTAAGTAACAGTATCACTTAAGCAATAAGACTATAAAGTCCACATCTCAACATAATGGGGCTATATTTTGACTTACACAATTTCTCATCTTCAAAGCTATCCCACAATTTTAAAGCCACTCACTGTTTTAGGCGCTGCTTCTGCTAGTCTCTCCCGGGAATGCGATGGGCCTAATTCGGAGGCAGCCCTTCCTGACAGTAAATATGAGAAGAGAAGCAAGGAGAAAAAAGGAGAAGGAAAAGGGAGAGGATGGGACATGGAAGGACGAAAGATGGTTAGAGAGGGGAGAGGGAGTCTTGAACTGAACTCTACTCAATGACCATAATAACTGAAGAACTTAACGACAGCAGGAACTGGGAATATTTTCTAAATTTCTAACTGCATGCAGTCTGTAATCTTAATGTCATAGTAATATTATCAAAATCACCTTTGAAATGCTATAAAAATATACATACAACTATACAAAGCCGAGACAATTAATCTATAAATATTAATGGACTTTGATAAAGTGATAAACTAGTAAAAGCGAATTTTGATTTATGCACCCCACAATCCCAAACTTGAACTGGCACTTAATGTTCTTGAAATGGTTCTTCCATCCTTTGTTAAAAAAAAAAAAAATGCAAATGATTTAATGTGGAAAACTTGAGTATGATTGATATACCAACAATGCTTTACCCTTGGATACAAGATTCTTGTGCTGTAATTTTTGAAGACCAACGGTATGTGAATATAAAAAAGTAAATCTAAATTACTCATCTTTCATCACTTCCTAGAAACTTGATGTTACTACATCAGATTGACATGTTACTTACATAAACTGTTAGACTCACTGAAATCTATGCCCTATTCTCAGAAGGGCAATGTCTTGTTCTTTTTGTATTAAATCCATTTCCCCAAAGAGTTACACTAAATTTTCCTTTTCTACAGCAATGCTACAGGGGGAAAATATAAGATAGACAAGAATTTCTGAAACCTTGTTTACAGTGATAAATATTATCAATCCCTGTAGTAGTCTTACAAAAATCACCAAAATAATGAATGATGTTCCTAAGAATTTATTTAGTTACTAAAGATTAATCAATAGGACAATAAAAATATTTAATCTAGACTGTCTCTCTTGAATGGTGATTTTTCCAGATGAATGTCAAGACCATAGCAGTAGAGTATACTTACTTAGCCATTATGCGTCTCACATTATTTGCATACAATGCTGGATTTTTCTTTTCTTCTTCTGAAGGTGTATATACTGGAAGAAACTAAATACAAAACAGTGAATTATAACTCTATCCTAACTGGTTTCTTACCACATGAGAACAAAACAATTCTATCTCTGCTAAGATTAACATGACCTGAAATCTGACAAAATAATTGTAATTATGTAGCACCAAAAATACATCACTGTCTTGAAACCAAGTAAAACTATTTTTTTTTTTTTTTGAAAAAAATGGACACAGAGTTGAATTTCTCCCTGTAGCTAATGACATATCCTCAAATCAGATTGGGGTTTGTTTTGAATTTCACAATAGAATTGCATATATTTGAATATCATTTTCATGGTCTAAAGATGTACTAAGTTTATATTTTGAAAGCTAACATCTAGGTTTTTGTTTTGGTGCTATCATGTCCTTTAAAGCTACATAAAAAATTTAAATGGGCTATAAACATTTTTTTCAGTTATTTGACATATAGCCTGTTTAGAAAGTTAGCACACATGAATATTTCATACATAGGTTAAAAACTAATATACACTTTTAAATTATAAATTTCTACAAATTTACAGATCTTGACTTCTCAAAACTTTTAAATAACCAGTCTTGCACTTATTTACATGGATAACTCAGAAAAAAGAGGAAAATGTTTTAAATACCTAATCTTATTTCACTAATTCTATAATCACAAATATCAAAATTTCTAAATTATTTCACTGATTTTCTCCAAAGAGATCTTATATTAGTTTTCTATAAAATCAACCCATTACAGGAAGTAGTAATGTAAGCCACATTTGTCTAATGAATAATAACAGTTACACTTACATAGCATTTTAAAATTCTGAATTCTCTTTCCATTAAAAGAATTTCTCTAAGGTCTACAAAGTATAAACTTTAATTTTCTATGACCTTCTCACTTCTATGTTAATATAAAAATAATTAAGAGTTTCATGAAACTTCCTTAATTAAAATCAGTAATGTTCTACTATTAACACCACTAAATAGAAACCAGCTTTAAATAATTATCTCATTCCACTAAAAAAGACAATGGATGTATGCAGTTAAAAGCTAAGGTCTGAAAAACATATGAGAACTTTTAAACCACAATTATGATGTTTATCAAAACACACACATTATACAGTTCTTAAACCCATTCCTTTGTATTTCTTTCAGATTTATTACTATCACATACTTATGATCCAAAGGATAGGATAACTAAATCATAGAATTTTAAGGTGGAAATGTATTTTAGGATAAGCAAGAGGACCACTTTTAAGGTACCCTTAAACTCTAAGTGCTATGATGACCTAGTTTTCTAATTGAAGATTCTAGAAATAAAGACATAAAATGATTGGCCCCAAATCCCACAACTACTAAGTGGTAGAACCTGTTACAAAGTCTATATCTCCTGACTTTTAGTCTAGTGTTCTTTTAACTATAAACAATCTCTTATTTCTTTCTTCCTATTATGATAGGGAACATCCTACTAAAACAATGAAAACAGACATAATATTCTATTTCTGTATGTAGAAAGATTGATTTAGATGGAAACAAGCAGAATTTAGCTGCTCTTATCGTCTGTATTTTTCAGGCTTAGGATCTTGCTTTTACCAAAATTCTTGGTAAAAACTTGTCCAGAAAAATGCTGACAATATTTAAAGGAATTCAGAGAATTTCATGAGTCTAGCAGGTCATGAATTGGCCTATGACACTGATGTATTATTTTTATTGTCTAATTAAAAAAAAACTTGGGAAATAAGCATTTCTTATGATCAGAAGCATGCAATGATGTCAGTATGTATTAAAAGTAGAATAATTTAAAGAATTATAACTTATTGCATAAATACCTACTTATTATATACATAATACTTACATCCACATTAACTATAAAAATCAAAATTTTAAAAAGGATAAGTTTAGAGATAGGCTTCCTATTTGGCTTTAAAAATCTTATCCAAATAATTTTAAGAATTAGAAGAGAGCTCCTCTTGAAATGTTTGTGAAACATCTAAAAAGTCTTGAAGAATATAAAGAATCTTTATCATGTCTTTTCTACTGACCTCAATTTCCACAAAATTGTGAAACTGACATAGGGTAAGCCATAAAATCTTCAACCTTAAAAAAAAAAAAGAAAAGAATAATAATGAACAAAAAGTGAGATATTTTAAATTCAGTTTAAACATTCTAAGAGCTGATGCCAGAATTTTAGGCACAAACTTCCCTCTAGATGGCACTGTTGTATATTGAATTCTTATGAATTCTGAATTACACCTTTAGCCCAAGGTTTAGCTGTTAAAATTCAATCAGTTGGCAAACAATAAATATAAGAGAAGTTCTTTATTGAATTAAAGTAACCACCATAGTATATAAAGCATTCCTTTCAACTCCTTTAAATGTAACAAATACTGAATTAACAATGTATTACTTCTCTTTTTCTTCCCACTAATATAGTGATAGTTATCTCCATTAAATAAATATCATCTTAATTAAACTTTTACTCAAAAGTCTCATCATGGCATAAAGGTGACCCTGGGTTACTAAATGCTATATTAGAAGAATGCAAGCTATAGCAGGCCCCACACAAATTGAAAAAAATGTTCAAATATAGGTTTGGTGATATGACAGATTATTGAATATGAATAGTGTCTAGAGATGAGTCTGTTCAGTTTTGGAGAAACTAACACTGGGCAATTATATTGATCAAGGAAATTCATGTAATCATCTGCTATAAGTGTGTGTGTGTGTGTGTGTGTGTGTGTGTGTGTACAATATGTATATAAAAAAGTATAAGGATAAAATTATAGATCTTTTGAAGCACTGAATAAATACACAATAAACAAAATTAAAGAACAGTAATTCTTATTCCTCATTTGGGGTCCATTTAACTTAAATCCCTAGAAGTGGGAAGTATAGAAACAAGTCACAGTTTAAGTGTATTCAACATTATTATTATGCAACAAGCTGTTATTTATTCTTTACTTCTACAAATAAATTTGTATGGTACACGAGAGCGTTTGAAAAAATATCCATAGTTTCCTTGTTACCTTTTTGACTTTTATATGACATTTAACATAAAAAGATCTGTTCAGTTTTGGAGAAACTAACACTGGGCAATTATATTGGTCAAGGAAATTCATGTAATCATCTGCTATACTGTGTGTGTGTGTGTGTGTACACAATATGTATATAAAAAAGTATCTATAAGGATAGAATTATAGATCTTTTGAAGCACTGAATAAATATGCAATAATCAAAATTAAAGAACAGTAATTCTTATCCTCATTTGGGGTCCATTTAACTTAAATCCCTAGAAGTGGGAAGTATAGAAACAATTCACAGTTTAAGTGTATTCAACATTATTATTATACAACAAGCTGTTATTTATTCTTTACTTCTGCAAATAAATTTGTATGGCACACAGAGTGTTTGAAAAAATATCCATAGTTTCCTTGTTACTTTTTTGACTTTTATATGACATTTAACATAAAAGGATGGCTAGTAACTAGATCTGGTTTTATTGATAGAGAATTTCCAGGTGAGGAAATAAAATCTATCAATGCAGACTGACTAACTCAGGGGTACAGCTAGTATGTCAGAGTCAAGACTTGAATTCAGGTTGTCTTGGTTTTAAGGTTATCTTATTATCCATGATATCACACTTCTCTGTGAGGGAAGTGTGGCAAAATGGAAAAAGTATGGGTTGAGAATTTGTCAGTGAGCTCTACTTGCTACAGATATTCCCCCTTCAAACACATCATCCCTTTCTTTGGAAGTAACAACACAGAAGAAAGAAAAGAAAATTTGGATTGACTTACGCTCCAGGTCCTTGCCATGTCCAGGTAATTGTATCCTAAAGATAAATTCAATTGAATACAATTAATTGATTAAAATTTCATGATTCCAACTTTATATTCTTTGTTGGGTACTATGGCATGACTGTGTTCTGGGCAAACTCACTTTTATTTCTGACCTATCTTTCACCCCTTCTTTTTATTTTCTCTTGTTAAATAAAAATTGCTTCCCCCATGGTCTTTTTTCACCTGCTTCCAAGCTGTTGTTTCAATTAGAAAGGAAAATGAAAAAGGCAATCAACGTCTTCCATATTTTTTAAACACTTCTGTTTTGTCACAGTTGTATTGCCATATTCTATTTACAAATGATGAGTTTATTTGAAGACTTTAACATTCATTTCTATGAACCTCTTCATACTACTGCCAATGTTTATTCTGGGAGCAACCCCTCCCCATACAGCTCACATCCTACTTCTTATCTCTACTCTCCTATCCCCAAATAGCTTTTAAAACTTCAGTATCTATACTGACCAAGCTGTCTTGCCTCTATAGCCCTTATCTTTATGCCATATTAGCTGCACATCAGTGGGGTCCCAGCCTATACCCTAGAATTTATCATGAACCTTTTTAAGATTTCTAATCCCTAATCCTTTTTAAGATTTCTAAGAGTTCTAATACAGAGTTCCCTCATCTGATCACTAATATATCTGCCATCTCTATCACAGATAAACTATTTTCTGACTGGGATAATCTCTCACTGCTAACCTTTCTCCATTTAACCCAGATAATTCCTTTTTGGCTTGAGGGGATTTAATTCTTATATCTCATTTCAAGGTCAATTATAGTCTTCTTGGCCACTTAAAGTTCTCCTATGGTTTTCTTCAGAGTTAACCACACAAATTCCCAATCATGCATCATGTTATTTATTTATTTTTTTTATTTCTTTCTGCTCAGTTGCTGTGAGGTATTGAAAGATGCATAACCATGAAGATTTGGACCTATACAGAGCCATCCTAATGACACCTTTGCTCTCTCTGCTCCTGAGCAATCTTTTTACCTATTTGTGTAGGCTAGTCTCTTTATGACCTCTCCCTCACTTCACTTCACTTTTATTATATAATATAGATGTATGTAAATAATATATAGGTAATATATAAATTTATTCAAGTATATATATGTGCATGTAATTAACATACACACACACACACACCCCTCACACATTTCCATAGTTATAGGCCATTATAGATGGAAGAGCTCTAAAGATCATAAAGCCAGCCACTTCATTTTATAAAGGAAGAATTCAAGGCCCAAGAAATTGTGAGAAGCTATAATGACCAAGTTAAGTCTAGAATTCAAATCCCTTCACTGCTAGTATAAAGCTCTTTAAAAAAGTAACATTATAACTAGAAGAAATCCATATTTTTACAAAGTAAATCTAAATGTAAATTATGATTACACTTAAGGAGTTGCAAAACAAAAAAAAATTTATAAATTAAAAATTTATATTTATTTATATTTATATTCTAAGGGAATAAGAAATCAGTGAATATGTGTGCATTTCTATGTGTCTATATATACACACATATCCACTCCATATAAAATATATAAAAGATTTATATAAATAAATAAGTTTATAATATCTAAAGTTTCATTTACGGAAGGGATTAATCAGAGTGTTTGGAGCAAAAGGTGTTTTCATTAATATATTACTTGTACATTATGAACAACAAAACCTATTATGCCTCTCGTGACTTCTTCTGGAAAGATGTGTTAAACTTGATCCACAGTACCCTAGAGGATTTCCTACAGTTTGTTTACTACTGTTGTGTAAACAAAAGCCAATAAATGCACCATGGATACATTAAAACTCATTATAACTCTAACCATCAATTTACTGGTCTCAATGTTTAATCCACAATTGAACAGAATTTACCAGTTTGTTTGGATATCGTAAAACTACAGGTTGAACAGGAACACCAGGAATAAAAGCACCTAGAAAGAAAAATCACACATATAAATTAGGTCTACTGTATAATATAAGATGACCTAAAATATTCCTAACTGATCCAATAGAATATTGCTGGCAGGATTTACCACCTAAGTGTTTATTTGAAAATTTTTTCACCCATCTTCATAAATGAATTAAAAAGATAGATTCAATAGACACACTGTAGATAGTCTTCAGCCTATGTTAAGTTCACTTAGACTTTTGGGACATTTTATATAAAAACACAACTATGGCACTATGACATGGACTTGAAACAGTTGGAAACCCTGCCCTCAGGAGGCACATTATCACTGAACATGCATTTTTACAAAAGTTATAAACAAAAATATATGAAGACAAAATTTGCATCCCTATCCAATCCCAAAATCATGCTGACAGAGTGAAATCATACATAGTTGGGTACCAAGGCATTTTTAATTTTTAATAGATGCAAAATTTTATAAATATTAGAACTCAAGGCTACTCTTTGGCATGTTTGCCATGTGAGAACTGAAATTAAGGTATAGCATCACATCCAAAGAATGGAGTCAAACAATGTTCATAGCTACATAATGCCAATATAATAAACACAGTAATACTATCTAAATTAATAGATTCAAATGAATAAAAACTTTATAATACTAAAAAAAATTAATTTGGAAGAATAAAAAGTTTAGATTTTAAGGGAAATAAATGAGAAGCAATAGGAATGCATTGGCCAGAGCTTTACTACACATAAAAACTAAGTCATACTGGTTAAAAAACAGAAAACTGTGTAACTCTGTTCCCTGAGGTCATGTGTTCCAACTGCTTTATGTCCATGCCATAGTGTCATAGTCTAGAAAGTCTATAATAATAATAATAATAAAAACCACCCTTGGAAAGATCCAAGGTAGATCTGCTATATCTTGAATTCTTTGACAAAGCATGTTGTGGTTTTATATAAGATGTCCTAAAAATCTAAGTGAAGTCTTAAACTTGTATAGGAATGGAACAAATTAGATAATATAAAACAGAAGCAAGTAAAATTAGTAGCTAAAAATTCCAGCTGTTGACTTCCTCAACAAAGACAAAATAGCCTAGATTCACATATCTATTTCAACAGAACTTTGAAATTTTTACCATATCACATAATGATCCCTTAATTGTTTTTCATTGTTACAATGGTGAGTTCAGTCTAGAGGGCAAGAAAGAATGACTTCCTTCCCCTGAAATGCTTGCTACAAAAGTAATAGACATCAACAAAACATTTTATTTTTTTAAATTAAAAGCAAACATGAATGGTAGCTGTCTGGTGTACAGTAATGTTTGCTGATTTGACTATATGACTGAAATATGAATTGGTCTTAACTTAAGCTTAGTCTGAAGAATATGACCTAAAAGTAATATAGAACTGGAATGCACTGGTATGTTACAAAAAAATAGTTTCCAATATAATAGAATATGTAAGATGGGTTTTAGACCTTATCCAGTAACCTTATCAGTTACTAAAATAACTAAAAGGATTTTATTATGACAGCTTCCCAGTATGATCTCTAAGCTCAGAATGACAAATAAATTGTAACATATTTCACATTTAACATACCACTCCTTGTCAGAATTGTTTATTATGATCACCCCCCATAGTAGCAACTGAATTGCTCACCAGACTATCAAAGCTGTCCAAGGATGCAGTTTCAATATGCTTTCATTGGTATTTAGAAGTAGTTTTGCCTAACATTTGCATTCTATGTAATAATAATATTTAGATAACTCTTTGAAGCTTAAAAACATTTTCTATATTATTTAATTGAATAATATTTACCTATGAAAATAGAAAATGATACCGATTTTCCCAAGATAGTAATCAAGTCTTTTAGGTGTAAACTCTTTCTTATTATGAAAAATCATCACAAATGATATTATCTACATTGTAAAGCCCTAAAGAACACGATGTATATTTTTCCTGCTCTTTTCTGAGTTCAGATTATTAAGAAAGACATGAGTAAATACTTATTTGGCAAGCAGTTTTTGACCAAGAGCCAAGTTTGCAACATTAGCCTTCTTTAACTTTAGACGGAAGCCTTTTTTGCAATGATCATACTGCTTAAGATTAACCTTATAAGAACAGATTCATTCTCAAAATGAATCTCTTGGACAATCCCAAATCAACACAAGAATGACACAAAGCAAACCAAAAACATCTTTGTAAATCAAACCCAAAGTAATTCAAATTAAAGTTGAGTAAATAATATTACAGATTATAGTTGCTTTTCCTATGTAATAGAAATTTAAGTAGCCCAAGTAATATAACATAAAGTCTAAATTAAGGCTGAGAAAAATAAGATTGCAAACAAAAGGATTTTAGAAATAATTTACAATGTGGACTTAACTACAGAGGTCATTAAAGATAAAGCAACTGTGGCAATTCTATGCAGATACAATATCCAAATTGGATTTCAAGTAACTAAGAGTTTGCTCTATGAACTGATAGAAGAATAGAAGTAAAAAAGAGGAGAGTGATAGACATACCTTTTCTGGATATTGCCTAAATTATTACTTTTTAAACTAAAACAATCAGTGAACATATTTTGCTTGTCTACACATAATAGTAGAGTACACTGGTATCCTATTAAAATCATTTCTTGTACAATATAATTCATATACATCTCACAAGGGTTTTTGTGAGATGCATCTGAAACCTTATTCAAGGGAGTTTAGTTAGTAAAGGACCTCATAATTCCCTAGCATATCCCCCCCCACACATGACAAAAATAACAAAGAAAGAAGCTGCAGCATATTTCACATCCATATAACATTATTTGTCAGTGTTGTTTATTACAACTACCACCCATAGTAGTAACTGGATTTCTCCCCAAACTATCAAACTTTATCCAGGGATGCAGGTTCTGCACATTTTCATTGGTATTCAAGAGATATTTCTGTTTACTTCTGTTTACCATATGAATTCTGTTACCTCTCTTTCCCCTTCCCTTTTTCATAATCTCATACCCTTTCTTTAGGAATAGATAAGCAGCAGCTGGGGAGAATATCATTAGTACTGGTGTCAGAAAGACTAGATTAAAAAACCACCTCTTACACTTGCTACCTATAGGACCATGGTTAAATCGCCTTTCCATATAAAATGAATGAGTTCGACTAACTGACATTCTTTCCTATTCTAGAACCACGATCCTATATTATTGGTATAATACTTAGCCTGTTGACCTACCAGAGCCTCCCTTGAAGAAACCTATGTTACTTCAGATTATTATTTTTTTTCTTAGAGAAAGATATGTTGTTTTTTTTTTTTTTCTGAAGAGCAAAGACTCTGCTATATTTTTTCTCCAGCAAATCTCTTTAGTTAGAACAGAAGTCTCCATGTTGGATCAGAATATAAGATTTTTTCAGGTCTTGGCAACATCTTCTTATCACATACCTATTAATTCATTACAATGCTGTAGAATAGATTTCTATATCTGTTGGAAGGCTGAACTAGATGACTTTTAAGGGTCCCTTTTATGCAATGATTCCATGAAGTAATTCTAAAATACTACACTTCTAAAAGATGGGAGTGGATCCTATAATAAACTGTAATTCTTAAATACTATACTTCTACTTTTTTGGGGAAGAGGGGGTGCAATTGGGATTAAGTGACTTGTCCAGTGTCATACAGCTAGGAACAGTTGTTATTAAGTGTCTGAAGTTTGATTTGCACCCAGGTCCTCCTGACTTCAGGTTCAGTACTTTATCCACTTACTATCTAACTCCTAAAATAATATACTTCTAAAAAGTGAAGAAAGATACTAATCAGCTGCAAAGGGATCTTTGCAAGTAGCAAATTCTAAGTTATAAGTTAGTTATAAGAGAAGTTATAAGGGAATTTAGAAAGAGGTACTGCTTCTACTTAAAAATGATTAGAAACTGGGGGAAGCTAGACAGTACAGTAGATAGAGCACTGTCTCTGAAGTCGAAGGAATCCAGTTCAAATACTGCCTTAGACACTTAATACTGAATCTGGGCAATTGCCTTGCGGTGCCTACTACCCTCCCCAACCTCCATAGATGTTTGAAAGCGCCAATTTAGGTCCCTTGGAAGGGGTAGCAAGGGATACTAGAATGAATGCCCAATTTGTGGCCAGAAGGTCTGTGGTTTGAATTATAGTTCTTTTATAGATTAGCTAATCTATAAAAGCTTATCATACCTAACTTTTCTAAAATTCTATTTACCTCCTTAACTTCTTACGTATTTATTTTGTGGTTTAATTTATCTAATTTTGAGAGCAAGTTTGAGATACTCCAAAAAAATAGTATAATTTTGCAGATTCTTCTTGCAGTTGTCTTAATTTCTCCTCTAGGAATGTGGATACTATATCACTTGATGCATATATGTCTAGTACTTATATTACTTTATTATCTGTGGTACCCTTTGGCAAAATGTAGTTTTCTTCCTTGTGTCTTTTAATTAGATCTATTTTTGCTTTTGGTTGATCTGAGATCAGGATCGCCAACTGTTTGTTTGTTTGTTTTTTTTAACTTCAGCTGAAGCTTAATAAATTCTACTCCAGCTTTTTAGCTTCACTCTGTATGTATCACTCTACTTTAAATGTGTTACCAGGTGGCAAACTATGTACAATAGCAAGTTGTCTATGTGATCCCACATGGACAGTATTGTTTTTGTTATATTATATAAAGGGGAAAGTCCTTGAAATAAACAGACTCCATTTTTCCACCATCTTCAGGAGTCCTGCTTCATCCTGCTTCATCACTTCTCCACTAGGAAGGGATATTTTAATCACCCCGGTGTGGGGGCTCTAGAAATCAAGACACAATAGAAATTCACTTGTTTCATTGAATATCTATCTTTTCCCCTGAATAGTTGATTCTTGATTGCAATCCAAGTTCCTTTGCCCTACAGAATACCATATTCCAGGATCTTTGATTCTTTAAAGTGGAAGCTGCTAGGTCCTGAGTAATCCTGATTAGGGCTCCTCAATATTTGAATTATTTCTTTCTGGCTGTTTGCATTATTTTTTTCTTTGATCTGATAATTCTGAAATTTAGTTATGATATTCCTTGAAGTTTTCATTTTGTTTTTTTTTTTAAAGAGGTGATCAGTAGATTCTTTCAATGGCAGTTTTCCTTAAAGATTGTTGAAAAATATTGCCTAGGCTCTTTTTTTCATCATGGTTTTCAAGAATGGTGAGTAGATGCTATGCTAAAGATCATGGGACACAAATTCTTTTTCTCCCAAGAATACACAGTATAGTAATTTTAAAATTCTATGAACTTTTATTTATCATAAACTTCCATGGGTATTTGGAATTTCCTGAAGAGAAAGCACTTTCATGCATTTTGATATCACTTTCAAGGGTAAAGGAGATAAAATCTAAAATAATTTCCTGAAGAGAAAGCACTTTCATGCATTTTGATATCACTTTCAAGGGTAAAGTAAAGGAAATAAAATCTAAAATACTTTACTTTCTTTCCCTCTCACACTAAGTTTGTTTGACTACATACATGTTCCTTCATTGTACAGATACTTGGTTTCAATAAACCTTTGTTAATTCCCTTCTTTGTGCCAGGCATTGTACTAAATGCTGGGAATACAAATAAAAAGAAAAGATCCTGCCCTCAACAAATTTACAATAGGGGAAACAACACACAAAAGGAGACTAGAAAGCGTGTGTGTGTGTGTGTGAGAAAGCTGAGTGGAGTGGGCTTTTTGCACTCTACAAAGGAAAGCATTGGGAACAGTTGGATATTCTACAATCAGAAGATAAGACTAAGGGGAAGTAGCAATATCAATCAAGGCTTGAGTTAGCAACATGGTGGTTAGGTTAGAAGCAATGAGCTGATCCTGGGAGGGACATCTTGTTTCTTACACTCAGCAAACAACAAATGCCAAGAAGAGACCTCCTCAAAAAAAAAAAAAAAAAAAAAAATCCAGTTTCTGCCCTCTATAAAAGAAGTCTTTAGAAGGAGTTTGAACCTTAATTCCCAGTCCTCCAATTGATTAAGTATCTACTATGCAAAAAACACTGCAACAACACAGAAAAAAGAATAAAAGAAAAATGAAATCATTCTTGCCATCAAACTACTTTATATAATCTGAAGAAAAGGTAGTATACAGAAAACTCTATTAACATCTTCCAATGAACTATCCCTACAGAAAGCAACCTATGATTGGTTAGGTGAGAAGCCCGTATTCCCTCAACGAATGAGGCAAGATGTCTCTTCAGCTTTGTCTCCTAACTAGATGTCCAGAATTAACCGTGGTAAAAGGAGAGATCCAGACTTTGGACTCTAAGAAAAATTTGGGAATGGGAAAATCAAGGAGGGATTTTTTTTTTAAAAAGAGATGGCATTTTAGTTTGTCCTTTATTGTTCTTTTTTTTAAAATAGCTTTTTATTTACAAGATATATGCATGGATAATTTTTCAGCATTGACAGTTGCAAAACCTTTTGTTCCAATTTTTCCCCTTTTTCCTCCCACCCTCTCCCCCAGATGGCAGGTAGACCAATATATGTTAAATATGGTAAAGTATATGCTAAATGAAATATATGTATATATGTCCATACAGTTATTTCGCTGCACAAGAAGAACTGGACTTTGAAATAGTGTACAATTAGCCTGTGAAGGAAATAAAAAATGCAGGCGGACAAAAATAGAGCGATTGGGAATTCTATGTAGTGGTTCACACTCATTTCCCTGAGTTCTTTCGCTGGGTGTAGCTGGTTCAATTCATTACTGTTCTTTTGGAGCTGATTTGTTGTATCTCATTGTTGAAGAGGACCATGTCCATCAGAATTGATCATCCTATAGTGTTTTTGTTGAAGTATATAATGATCTCCTGGTCCTGCTCATTTCACTCAACATCAATTCATGTAAGTCTCTCCAGGCCTTTTTGAAATCATCCTGCTGGTCATTTCTTACAGAACAGTAATATTTCATAACATTCATATACCACAATTTATTCAGCTATTCTCCAATTCAGTTTCCAGTTTCTAGTCACTACAAAGAGGGCTGCCACAAACATTTTTGCACATACAAGTCCCTTTCCCTTCTTTAAGATCTCTTTGGGATAGTAGTAACACTGCTGGGTCAAAGGGTATGCACAGTTTAATAACTTTTTGAGCATAGTTCCAAATCGCTCTGGCTGGATGGGAACACAAGGTTTTGCAAGGGCTAATGTTGAAGAATTGTCCATGCATATGTTTTGAAAAATAAAAAAAACTTTAATAATAATAAAAAAATCTTCTTTATAATATCCTATACAAGTGACTATTCAAGATCTTGTTGAATATTTTGTGGGATGGGAAATGTCCCAGCGCATGAGGCAGTTGACTACCCAGATGGATAGCTCAAATCATGAAAATTTCTTCTTCATATTGCAATTAAGTCAACCCTCTAAAATTTCCACCCACTGGTCTTCATTCTAATTTATTCTGCAAATTATAACATTGAACCATTCCTTTACTGGGATGAATATAAAATGAATGTCATAATAACTTATATGCAGGTGAGATGAAATGATTTTTCCAGCATCAAAAACCCAACATAGTTATCCCTTCTATATAATGGAGTAAGCACAGTGTTGCACAGTTTTCATGATGTGAAAAATCTGTGTAAAACCTTTTGGCTCTCCCATTATACAAGAGAAGTCTGATTTTTTCTTTTCTTTTTTTTTTTTTTTTTATAGAATGTTTACTGTACCTTATTGTGAAATTTGGGTTATATATTTAGTCATAGGCTTTGTGTCATTTGCCTTTGCCTGTCATCCTTGATTTCTATAAAATTTTCTATTAATTTCTTATGTTGACCTGTGATATAGCAAAACCATAATGGAGAAACTTGCAACGTAGAAGAAATAACTGTATATTTCAGAGGTAGGGGTTAAACCTAGGTCTTCCTGGCTTCAAGGCCAGGTCTCTATCCACTAGTGCCCTATATTTGAATGCAATATCCTTTAAACTAAAATTAGAGACTGAAAGATGGCAGCACAGTAGTTTTAGATCCATCTGACATTCAAGTAGTAGTTCAATTCTCAGGACTCCAATTAGAGCACAGTGATTCGCAATGGTTGGATTTATTAAGGACTAAATACTAACAGGGATGGCTAGGTTGCACTACCATGTTCATAGCTGTTAGTGTCCCTTGGTTGGGGTTGAAGATTTTCATTATTGATTTAACATTTTGTTAAGAAGAAATACATTGATGAAGAGGACAAAACATATTAATATCTTGTTTTGTCTTTGGACCCATGTTCACTCATCACTGAATAAATTAAGGCTAAAAATATTGTGCAGAATAAATTTGTTTCTCCTTACATTCAATACTCCCATGCCCTGTTTCCAACAGGATTCCTAGAATTTTTATTAAGAATTACAGTTATGGGGTAACTAAGTGGTACAGTGGATAGAGTATTAGCCCTTAAGTCAGGAAGACCAGAGTTTAAATGTGACCTCTGACATTTAATATTTACTAGCTGTATGATCCTGGTCAAGTCATTTAACCCCAATTACCTTGGAGGAGGAGAAGGAGGTTAAAGGGAGAAGAAGGAGAAGGAAAAGAAAGAATTAGAGATAAACAATAACTTAAAGACAACACAATTCTTAATATCATGGTATTCTTTCTGATAACAACAGTTTGTTTCTCCCTCTTTCCATCCAAATTCTTTCTGTCTTTCAAAGTCTACTAAAGTAAAGATTTGTTTTTTCCAGAAAACCTCTTCTGACTAGTTTCCATTCATCTTTATCTCAAAGTCTTACTGTCCCGGAAGAAGCTAAGTTACTCAAAATCAGAGACTACTTTTCTTGTACACAACAGCATGTTTTAGGACTGTGCTGGAGAAGTTAAATAAACACTTTTTAGGATGATAGGAAAACCAACTGATTATTAGCCAAACTGACAGTATGACTATACAAATCACATACCCCCAAAACATTACACTGATTTTTATCAGATTCTATTGGGAAGTAAGAAAAATTACATGTCTTATAAAATGACTGTAATTTTTAACTAATAAAGCATTATTTTAACAACTTCTAAAAATTTAATATCCATTAAAAAATTCTCTAAAAAATAAACATAAAATTCAGCATAAATGTTTAAAAACCAGGTGGGAAATAAAGCTTACTCTTGCTTATTGCAGGATCAAGAAAATAAAATTCCACATTCCTAACTCCTAGGGCCATGTATTGTCCTATTTCCCAAAACAGGCAAATGATTTTTTTTTTCCCAGTGAGATGAGTTGGTTGTAGTTAAATACTGTAATTATCTTTGTTTAGCTCAATATACATGACAAGGCTGTTCCCAAATTAACAGTCAACCCTCTCCACACCCCTCCTCCATTTTGCACTTACAATCTTTTTTTTTTTAAATCTTTAAAAAAATTCTGGTTTTTAGAAAGTGTTTTGGGATATATAAGACATTTTACACACATTATTTCACTGGGTCTCAGAACAATACTGTGAAACAAAATGTACATATCTATTTGAATGAGGTAACTGAATTCCACAATGGCTCAAATATAGTACATGGAAGGGATAGAATTAATACCCATGTCTTAATTATATCAACTTTAACTCTATTTTTATTATCTGCCTGAATGAATGACTGCATAAATGACAATTTAACTTTAGGAATTATGTGATTGCAATTTTGACCATTCTCATACTCCTACAATAATTACTGTCATATCTT
The DNA here is from genome assembly GCF_902635505.1 of Sarcophilus harrisii. NCBI lineage: Eukaryota > Metazoa > Chordata > Mammalia > Dasyuromorphia > Dasyuridae > Sarcophilus > Sarcophilus harrisii. The sequence continues at coordinate 385,212,081 of NC_045426.1, forward strand.
TAGAGACAATATGTCTTACACTTCTGGGGGTGGAGCCAAAATGGTGGAGTAAAGCCAGAGAGCTGCTTCAGTTCTCTGTTTTCCTCAAAAATCACTTGAAACTAAATCTCTGAACAAAGTCTAATAGAATGAGACTTCCTCCAACTCAAGATAGACTGAAAAAATTTCAACAAAGTTCAATCTCACAAGGATGTAAAGAGCCCCGCTCAGACAGATTCTAGTGAAGCCTGGAGAGAGTCTTAAACTCAGCAAATCAGAAGTTAAGACCCTCAGGCCTGGCTCAGTAGAGGAAAAGATCAATAGGGCAACCTTTAACCCCAACAAAACCAGGCTGTTTCCTGAAAAGAGCATGCAAAGCTATCCTCTGCAAAACCAAGGAACACCTGTTGTCAAAGCCAAGGCTTAGAACTGCACAGGAAGCTTGGGACAGTGCGCTCTTTACCCCAGCAGCAAAGCTCAACCAAAAAAACTTTTTAGAAAAGAGGAAATACCAAAAGAAAAGGAAAGAAAATGAGCAAGAAAGAGAAAAGAAAGCTATTATGGTGACAGGGAAGACCAAAACACCAACTCAAATGAGGACAAAATGTCCATAGAAGAAATCTCAAAGAGAAATATTAATTGGAATTGAGCCCCAAGCGACTTCTTAGAAATATTCACAAAAGATGTTAGAAGGCAAATAAGAGAGGTAAAAGAAAAAATGAAAAAAGAAATGAAAGGTATACATGTTATACATGTACACGTACAAAGGTATGCATATCAACATCTTGGAAGAGGAAGGAAAAAAATTGACTGAAGAAAACAACTCCTTAAAAAATACAACTGGTCAAATGCAAAAAAACAAACAAACAAAAAACCCCAAATATGGAAGAAAACAGCACCTTCAAAAGTAGAATTAATCAAATTGAAAAAGAGATACAAAAGCTAACTGAAGAAAATCACACATTAAAAACTGGAATGGAGCAAATGGAAGCTAATGATTCTATAAAAGAGCAAGAATCAGTCAAACAAACTAAAAAGAATGAAAAAAAAAATGGAAGAAAATGTGAAATAACTCACTGCAAAAACAGCCAACCTGGAAAATAGATCCAGAGAGAAAATTTAAAAATTATTGGCCTACCTGAAGGCTATGACCAAAAATAAAAAGCTTGGATAGCATCTTTCAAGAGATCATTAAGGAAAACTGCCCCAATAATTTAGAAACCAAGGGAGAAATGCTCATTGAAAGAATCCATTGATCATCTCTGGAAAGAGAACCCACAAGGAAAACCCCATGGAACATTGTTGTAAAACTCTAGAACTATGATCTCAAGGAAAAATTACTGTCAGACAAAAGCTATTCCAATCAAGAAGCAACTGTCAGGATTACCCAGAATCTGGCAGCTTCTACAATAAAAAATCAGAGGTCCTGGAAAACCATATACTGAAATGCAAAGGACCTACAGTTACAGTCCAGAATTAACTACCCAGTGAAACTGAACATCATCTTTCCAGGGAAGTGATAGGTGTTCAGTGAAGTAAGAGACTTTCAATCATTTCTATTGAAAAAAAAAAATAACCAGAATTAAACAGAAAACTATATGTACAATCACAGGACTTAAGAGAAGCATAGAAAGGTAAACCGAGGGAAATATATATTATTTAAATATTTAAATGTTTACATGGAATGGGAAAATGCTATCTGTAATTTTCAAGGACTGTATCTGTTACTGGGGCAGACAGGGCGGGGCATCACATAGAGGGTGTGGTTGTGAATGGACTCTGCTGTGATATTAGGACATTAGAATGCAGAAAAAGACATTAGGATGCAGAAAAAAGGTCTGTCCTGAGAAAAGGAGGAAAACGGAGTTGAATAGGACAATTAGATGGCATGAAGAGGTGCAAAAGACCTATTACAACTGAAGGAAAGATGGGAGGGGAGATGTTTAAGATGAAGCTTGATCAGTTTTGACTCTCAGAGGGAATAACTTAATCATTCAGTTGGGTACAAAAATGTAGCAAATCTTAAAAGAGGTAGGAGGAGGGAACAGGTAGGTGGTGCAGTGAATAGAGAACTAGTCCTGAAGTCAGGAGGACAATTTAATTAATAAATAAATAGGAAAAATCCAACAAAATACAAACTATCCTTCTTTATTGACTGGTGCTTTAGAAAACTATACTAATCTACCAAGAAACCAGGAATATTATAATTCCTTCCAATGAACAAAAGTTATTGCTATTTTTTTTTCTGTTGTTGCTGAGGCAATTAGGGTTAAGTGACTTAAAAGTCCCACAGCTAGGAAGTGTTAAGTGTCTGAGGCCAGATTTGAACTCAAGTTCTCCTGATTTCAAGGTTGGTGTTCTATCTACTCTAATTGCTAAATTTTAAGCATTACTTAAATTTTTGTTAAAATTTTAATTTCTAAAGCAAAAAATTGGCAGAGTAACAAAAAATGTCAGGCTCTTTTAACAAATAAGTCTATTTATTTGACTAATAACAGATATCTTGCTGTTCACCGAAACTACTAATTCTAAATAGTAAATAAGATTGTACCCAGAGTAAACAAAGACATTGTATTTACCTTTTAATTCCATGACAAACCAATGTCCTACTATATCCTAGGTTTTACAAAATACTATCTAATCCTAGGTTGAATTTCAAAGATAAACAAGTTTAAAAATAAGTTGGAACTTTTTTTTAAATGTCTGTGTTCTAGAAGGTAGAGTATTTCAAATTACCACATAATGAAGACAATTTAGAAAAGCTTAAGAAGCAGGTCCAGCACCTTCATTTAGCATTCAACTGAACTTTTCTCTGTAACTCTATACTGGGAATGGACAACAGTGTCTTTCAGACTCTTACAAAGAACCTGGTGAACAGTGTTATTTCAATTTATCTTTGATAATGAAAGTATAACATTGAGAATTATGCTTTAAAAAGTCATTTCTTCTTAGGTCTACTATACCACATATGGAAGATCAGAGTCACGTGTGTAACTAAACATCTACTTATCCAAAAGTTGTGAAATAAAAAGCCAAATAATATATTTCTCTACTAGGGAAATATAGCCGTTTTTATTATCACATTCAAATCTTTGGAAATGTACATTGCATCCTTTAAGTCTCAAATAAAATCCTAGCTTCTATAAAAAGTCTTCCCCAACCTCTCTTATGTCTGATGCTTCCCCTCTGTTAATTATTTCCTAATTATTCTATTCATAACTTGTTTTTTGTATATTGTTTGCATGTTTCTTATTAGCTTATAAAACTCTTGGTAACAAAAACTGCCCTATGCCTCTTTTTGTTTTCCCAGTGCGTAGTAAAGTGCCTAGCACATAGTAGGAAATTAGTAATTCTGAAAAAGATAATCAACCAGACCACCCTATTCCTTAAATGTTGAAAGAAAAATGGGATTTGTTACATGGGTGGAGGAACAAATGTATCAGATCCCCGTTTTATTGATTTTTGCTAAGCTTCATTGAAACCACAAAAGACAAGGAGGAGATAATATAGGCAGGTAGTAATTCAGATCTGAAATAATGTAGAGGGAAAAGGCAATTAGGTGGCCAATAGATAGAGCACTGGACTGACACAGAGTCAAGAAACCCCGAGTTCAAATTTGATTTAAGACACTAGCCATAGGGGGACCTCGTTTAACTGTTTACCACTGTTTCCTCACCTGGAAATGATCTGAAGGAAAAAAAAGGCAAATCACTCTAGTATCTTTGCTAAGGAAATCTCAAAAGAGGTCATCAGTCAACTGAAAAATGACAAAAGAACAAAAAAAGAGAAATGTTTATATTTTATAACTTCTTTATTAGGTGTGTAAAAGTGCTGACTAAAATACATGAAATTAGATGGCAGTTAGCCATTGAATGAATCGCAATGACTGGCCATGTAATAATTCTGGTGTGTGTGTTTAAAGATATATCTAGCCCTTGTTTCTTTTCTCAGCTTCACATCTTTCTCACCATCTGCTTACTGGACATTTCAAACTATATATTCTTTTGTCATCTCAAGCTCAATATGTACAAAACAGAACTCATTGTCTTTCACTTCTTCCATCCTGAACTTCTCCATCAATGTTGAAAGCAACATTATCTTCCAACCACCCAAACTCTTAACCATGGTGCCATATATTCTGTTTTCTGCTAAATAGTATCACCTTCCCCTCATTCTCATCACTTCTCTAGTTCAGGATATTGTCATCATCTTAGAGGAGTCACCTCAACTATCGCAGTAGCCTACTAAATCCCTCCCCACTCCATTCCATCATCCACATTGCTGCTAAAATGGCTTCTCTAAAATGTAAATGTGACTGTACCACCTTTCTCCCTAAAGTGAACTCCCATGGCTCACTTCTACCTCTAGGATAAAAAAAAAAAAAATGGCTTTGGCTTTTAAAACTCTTTATAACCTGATCCCTTCCTATCTTTCCAGTCTTATTACATCTTATTTCTTCTCTATGGATTCTTCTGTCCTGCCATATTATCTGGTTTGCTGTTCATTTCACATTACACTGTCTTCCATTTTCCTTCAAGGCTATTTAAATGTCACCTTTTGTCAAGAGGCCTTTTCTATTCCACCAAACTGCGGGTACTTTTCTTCAGGGTTACTTTTCATCTCTGTGTATCTTTTGTATGTACATCTTTATTTACATGTTGTCTTCCAATTAGAATGTAAGTTGCTTGAGGAAAACTTGGCTTTCTTAGTTTTAGCATAGCTGCTGATCCATATAAGTGCTTAATATATATGTGTTATAGAAAGAATATAGAAAAGGATTTAAGACAGAACACTGGGGAATGTCCATAGAGGATGAAGATCCACCAAAGCAGAGTGAAAAGAACCTATCAAACAAGTAAGAGGAAAACCAAGAAAAGTGTCATCAAATTGGAGAGGAAACATATTTGCCATAAGGAGAAGGTAATCAAATGTATTAAATGCTTTAGACTGTCAATTAACTTAAAACCAACCCAAAACTCTTAAAAATATTTATTGAGTATTTACAATACTCCACTGAAATTAACTGAATAACAATAATAATAGCTGACATTTATATTGTGATTTAAGGCTTATAAATTGTTTTGTACATACTATTTCATTAAATGCTCAGAACATGACTATGGGAATAGGCACTGAAGATACTATTATCTGCATTTTACAACTAGGGAGACTGAAGCTTAAAAAGGGTAAGTGATTTTCTTGTGGCCAGACAAATAGTGCGTTTTGAGGAGTAGGATTTGAATGTGGGTCTTTTTCATTCTAAGTCTAATGCCTTGTCCCTTATTCTACACTGCTCTTCCAAAAAGCATATCTTTAAAATTTATATCTAAGCATAAATTAACATTTTAAAGCTATTTTGTGGCCAAATGAATTGTGTAACTAAATTTTCCCCATGACATTTTATTGTTGTTATTATGGTAAGCAAGTAGCATAACCCTATGTTACTTATCTGAAATATATTTTATAAAAATAAATTTGGAATTTGGAGAGAAAGTATGAGCCTATCAGATTCATTTCAGCAAGTATAATGTATGGAATGGCACTGAGAGGTAAAGGGAGATATAATGATACAGAAAATGGAGAAGAGATTTTTCTTGATATACAAAAGCTCCTGAAATTATATTATTTAAATTTTATCTGAAGATGAATAGAGGCTGGGTTTCTTGACAATGTGATTGAAACTCAAAGAAATAAAGAACACTAGTTGAGCAGTCAGATTAAGGGAATTTGATTATGTAGCTCTATTTAAAAAGTGCTGAGGATTTTTACATGTGTATATGTATGTATGGATGAATGTATATATGTACACACACAGAGAAAGAGAGGTAAAAGCTGAAGATGATTAGTTGGAGCTGAATGGATTTGCAAGAAAAAGACAAGTAACACTGACCATCAAAAGTACAGTGAACAAATATAAAGATTTATAAGCAACAATAGTGAATGAGAGCAAGAGAAATTTGCTGAAGGGAGGTACTTTGGGAACGGAAATGTGGATCTCAGAATTACTTACATAAATTGAGTGTAAAGTAATACTTGCTGACTCTACTTCCTCTCTTCACACTACTTCTCAATCCTTTGCAATCTGGCTGTTGAGCTCAGATTCAACTGAAATTGCTCTCTCTAAAGTTACCAGTGATCTCTTAATTGTCAGATCTGATAATCTTTTCTTAGTTTTACTCACCTTAGATCCATCTAAGACCACCCTCTTTAGAATGTACTCTCTTCTTTTTGTTGTCAAGATCTTATTATATCCTAGTTTATTTCCCATGTCTGACTACCCCTTAATCTATTTTGTAGTTCTATTACCAACATTCTCATTCTCTCTCTCATCTCCAATTTTTCCTCTGAGCTTCAGTCCCACATGACCAATTGTCTATGGGACAGATCTAAAACTGAACTCATTATCTTCTCTCCTCCCCAAAACCTCCTCTCTTCCAAACTTCTCTATTTCTTTCTAAGGCAAAATCATCCTTTCATGATCTTGGCATTATCCTCAACTATAATATTCTCACCCCACATGTCCAATTAATTTCTAAATCTTGCCATTTCTACCTTTGCAACATTTATTTCCTTATACAGCTGTGAACTCAGTTTAGTCTCTCATAATCTTTTATCTAGATTTTGTACCAGTCTCTTAATTAGTCTCCTTGCTTCAAGTCTCTCATCACTCTTGTTCCTTCTAAACACTGATGCCAAAGTAAATTTCCTTAAGTACAGATTTGACTGTGTGACTGACTTCTTTATTCAACCAATTCTAGTAGCTTCTCATTGCCTCATATATAAAATATAAATTCCTCTTTTTAGCCTTTTAAAATTCTATACAATTTGGCTCCAAAATACCCTTTTAGCCTTCCTGGATATTATTCTTTTTCCCTAATCTTCATTCTAGCCAAAAGACTGCCTTTTGCTTCATCACTCAAAATATTCCCTCTCCTTCCTTACTCCAAAGTTTTGTACTGGCAATCTTCCATGCACTGTCTCCTTACTTCCAGGGTATATCCCCAAGGACTTTCACCTCCAAGCTCCAGTTGTATACACCCAAGCACCAGGGGTAAATCCCCAAGCTCTTAGGCTTGACCTTCAAGTCCCAGATGTTTATTCCCCTAACTCAAGAATACATCCCCCAACTGCTATGCTCTCAATGTTAATACTCTCCCTTTCCTCAGAAGATCCTGAAAACATTCCTTCTCCTTCATCAACCAATTAAAAAGTTTTTTCTCCTTTCTTAGGATGTTAATTTTTATTCATATTACATCATTTTCCTAAATACAAATTTTGGTGCTTTCTTATAGTGGTTTGAAGTTTGTTTTCAACATTTATTAAATAGATTTCTACCTTGTTTACATTGAAAAAAAAAGATTCATAGAGTTCCTGTTTTCCTTTAAGATGCAATTCAGCAGAAGTGAATGCAAGGGACAATGTTGAAAAATTATCCATGCATATATTCTGTCAATAAAAAGCTATATAGATATAAAAAGATTCTAATAAAAATATAAAAAAGGGGAAAAAAGATGCAGCTCAGGCACCATTTTTTGAATGAAGCTTTTTTTCTGAAACCCACAAATCCCAGTATTCTCACTTTAAAACTAGTGTCTATGTATCACACATGCATCTATATAAATATATATAACTTCTTAGTCTCTCCTATTAAGATGTAAGATCATCATGAATAGGAATCATTTTGTCCTTTGTCTTTGCATCGCTACTGCTTAGGCACAGTTTGCTTGGCATATAGCAAACATTTAAATAAACATGTATTGATCAATAAATAGACACTGCTGGTAGCAGCTGATAAAATGCATATAGGGTAAATACCAGGAATGAAAGCAAAGAGCCTAAGTTTCATCCTAAGGCAACCCTGCTAATGGGGGAGAGAGGTTTCATGAATTGGGATAGAATGATGTCACACAAGAAAGTCATTTTGTAAAATCATAATAAACAATATGTCCTAGTAATTCAAAAGAATGCTTTCTACTAATCTGGAAAAGCCGTATATTATTTATTTTAGGATTTTGATTTTTATCTATCTAAAGTAATAGTTTAAATTGTAAAAAAGTAAAATGTCCCATTTTGGAACCTGGATGTGAAACATTGTAAGGTATGCCCCTTTTTATAATCAATTCTCAATGATCTACACCAAAGAAAAGAAGCACTGGGATAATAGAGGATTACACATATTTATCCTTGCACCTTTCTTCCTTCTATTTTTACTTCTGGAATCATAATCAAGTAAGTATTCTCCCTGCTACTGGAAAGGGCATGTCATTCTACTCTGCTATGTTACCACTCACTTTCTAACTTTACAAAACAAAATACCTCTCTTTCTGACCAGTTCTCTTTCAAATGAAAGATTTTTTAGAATTTTAATTAGAACTATTAGAATATAAATCCTTGATGGCAGATCAAGATGTTTTTGCATTCACCTTTGTATCACCAGTGCTAAATCACATAGTAATATGAGGTGGGAGGAAAAGTTGAAGATGAGAAAAATGCTCCAAATTTGGGCAACTAAAAGGATTTCAACACAAAGAGAGAATTTTGAATCAGGGGTAGTATTATGTGGAAAATGAATTTTCTTTTGCAAATGCTTATTTTGAAGAGTATACAGGTCATTTTGTTATAGATTTTCAAAAGGCAATTGTTGATATGATGGGAAATCTGCATTTTAAGCTTTTAACCCTTCTCACTTGGATTATTATAATAGCTTTCTAATTTTTCTCTTTGCTTGACATCTCTTCCCTACTTCAATTAATCTTCTACTTACACTCCCTTCATGTACTCTACAATCTAGCTAAATTGTACCTCTCACATATCACTTCACATCTTTGCATAGATAGTTCCCATATCTGGACTGTTCTCTCTCCTCACTAATGCCTCTTAGATTTCTCTTTATTCCTTCATGACTTGGCTCAAGCAGCAACTGGTACATAAAGCTTTCCTGCTTCCCATAATAGGTTGTGATCTTCCTCAAATGACTTTGTATTAATTTTGTATATATTCTTTATGCAGGCAGTTTTTGATTTATGTAAATCTGCATTCTGCAAATTCAACTTTATGGAAAAAATTTTGAAAGATATGAAAAATTGTAACAGAAATGTGCAAGAAGAGGCTGTTGTCTGTAGAAAAAGCTTAGGGCAATCTTCCTTTTGCCTTAAGAACAGACCTTAACCATTAAAAAAGAGCAAAAAAAAAAAAGCAAAAAGAATTCTGAACATAGATAGCTTTTATGGAGAAAGAGAAGAATAGACCTCAAACCCTGAGGATCCTCCTTAAAGGCAAATCATCTCCAAATGAAGCCCCAAAGGGTGATATGAATTGGTCCCCATCTTACAAGGCTTTCTTGGAAGAATTCAAAAAGGATCTTAAAAGAGAGTTAGAAGAAAAATGGGGAAAGGAAAGAAGAGTTTGAAAAAGGAAAAACAGAAATTATCTGAAGAAAACTCCTTAAAAAATAGAATTTGATGAAATTGAAAAAGCATATAACGCCTTATAAAATAGATATGAAAAAGAAATCAATTTGTTAAAAAACAGAATTTGTGAAACGGAAAAAAAAATGCAATGAACAAAACACCTCATTTAAAAGTTCAATTGGCCAAATGCAAAAGATAAAAAAGCCAAATGAAGAAAATAATAAATACCTTTCTCCAATGGGTCCTTTTCATTTTCTTTTTATCTCTTTGAGGTATAGACCTGATAGTGATATTGCTGGGTCAAAGAGTCTGCAAAGTTTTACACCACTTTGGGTATAGATTCATTTGTCTCCAGGGAGTTGGAACTAGTTCACAGCTCTATCAACAATGCATTAGTGTACCTACTTTCTCATATCCCCTCCAGCATTTGTAATTTTCATTTTCTATTATCTTAGCCAATCTGATGAACATGAATTGTGTACTTCAGAGTTCAAATAAGTCTTTTTGAATTTGTAAAACTTGTAAGTCAATGGCACTATCATATTAAATTTCACTTTTACAAATTACATGTAAGAAAGATTCTTTTCATGCCCTGGACTTGCAAATTCTTATAGAGGCTTGTAGAGTAGTAGCAAATAATGGCATGCCCACTTGTTTATAGCCTATGATCTCCTTTTGTCCAAGCAAATCAGCTGTTCCCCGACTATCACCATTTAGGCATTGTGTATATGGCATCTTCCGGAAAGCTTTGCTTAATATACCTCTGGCAAAATATATTCTTTTTCTCCCTCAATTTACAAGCTTTATGAAATCTAATCAAAATAATGCCATCTTTCCCCAGAAACTCATTTATGCATTTCTTATAGACTCTACTTTCTTATGTTAAAAAACAAAGAAATGAATCTCATTTGTTTACATGTGGATTTATTTGTATTTAAGATCATCCACCTGTGATAAGAAACTCATTAGCCTGAATTCAGGTAACATGCCAAGGAATGATAAAATTTCTTCCTTGCTCAATTTACAATCCATCCCACAGAATAAGAATTGTGGCCTCTGTTCAGACTTGACATTAGCATTATGGAAGCCACTATCTTCTTGCTCTCCTCATTAATGGAATAACAAAATGGTTTACCTTATTTTTGATGCTTCTCTCCATCAGAAGAACTAATTAAGTAATGCCACTATGCCTCAATATACTTCTGTTATTTGTCTTTTATTTCCACATATTGCTTTGACTCTTTCGAATTAAATAGTAAGCTCCTAAAAACAGCTATTATTTTCTTAATTCCATTAATAACTGAGACTGTCTTACACTTACACACACACACACAAATACATATTAAAATAGAAAATCACAAGAAAGACATTTACATTCAAAGTGAAGAAGTTTTTGAGAAATGAAACACAAATCTCCATTTACATATACACTTAGTAATATAGCTGGGAACAATTTCCCTCCCTTTATCCCCATTTGAATAGTTGTCCATTTTAGTTTTTTTGCCCTCCCATCCAGAACCTAGAGACCAACATTTAAGGGGAAACAACAATATTCTAGGAGAAAGACATTTCACAGAGGTGTTGTCTAAAATAATTTCAAATTCTATTACAAAATTTATGGTACATTAACTCTAAGTGTGTGACCATTGAAATTCTGCTGGTATGCCAGATCAACTGCTTCCTGTTAGACTGGCTCCATAATTATCCACTTTCATTGCCTTAGGTGCAAACAATATATCCAATTTCTCATTCTTACTCTAATCAGCTCTTCTTTATCCCAGGCTCAAGCCTCCATGCTTCATCTATCTCATAATCCATTTCATTGTTCTGGGCAACAATAAACAGTGTAAAGGATCAGAAGACCTAGGTTTGAACTGTATACTACCTGTGTAATAGTCAATCAATCTTCCCAAGCTTCTTGAAAAAAATAATCTATAAAATGAGGCAGTTAAACAAGATTTGTAATGGCTCCTTCCAGCATCTAGTTTTTTCCATTTTGCTTTCTGAAGCTCTGCTCCATGCTTGCTTTTTGGCCATATACTCTCTCCTTTGGTGATTTCATTCACTCTTATGTTTCTAGTTATCAGCTCTATTTAGATGATACCTACATCTTTATCTCCAGACCCAATTTTTATGAGTTCCAGACCCCACATCACCAATTGCCTTCAGTACATCCCTGCCTGGATAAACTACTGTCCCCTAAAACTCAACACATCCCAAAAATCTCTACTCGCTGTACTACAATTTATTAATTCTCTCATTTTTTAGCTTTGGAATTATCTTTGATTCTTGCTTTGTATCACTGCTCATATGAATCAGTTACAAGTCCTGCTAATTTTACTTCTCCAATATAGCTAGCAGCTATGCCTTCCTGTTTGTTTTCATCGCTAGCATTCTGATGGACTTAATTGTCACCCACTAGACTATTGCTATAGTCTCTTAACAGACCCTCTTACTTCTACTCTTTCTCTAATATATCTTTCAAGATATTACTGTCAGAATAATGTTCTTAAATTAATTATGCATTTTTAATGTCTCTTCAATTAGATGCCATCTTTTTTTTTTTTTATAACAAATTGATTTGTACTAAATTGCCAGGTTGGTTTTACATATTATGTTTCTAAAGCTACTAAATGGTTACTAGAAAAATGACCTGATTATAAGAAATTATAGATTGAACAACTAGCAATTTTAAAAGATTAATAACTAAAATGAAAATTGAGGTAATGTCATAGGTACTACTTCTTTCTTCTTTGCTTTATATAACTAAAATCAAAGCACAGCAGCATATAGGATATTACAAATTATTAGTCTAGCAGGGGTTCATCCTCTTTTCCAGTAATGATAATAGCTTTGAGTGTTTGAATGCTTCTGGTAGTTTATTACAATAAGATATAGCAACAAGTTTTAGTTGAGTGGGCAACTTAAATTGCTCTGTGGACTAAGAGGGTTCAATGTGATACATTTTAAATTATTCATATTTAAGTAAAAGTAGATATAAAAATAAGAATAAGTAAACTATGAAGACAAAGTAGAAGAAACATTTCTAAGCCGTTTAGTGAACTTTTAAAACAATAGACTTCAATGATGTTAGTGAGAAAAACTTTTGTGGAACTAATTTGTTCATGGACTAAACTAATTCAGATAGAAACAGTAGACAAACTCTTCTGACAGCCACAACATAAGACAAGCCTACATATGAAGTTATACTGGATTCAGAGTCATAACTTTGGTTATGACTAATTCATCTAATTCAACCCTCTTGTTTGATAAATGAGAAAACTTTGGCCCATAAAGTAAAGTGACTTGCCTGTGGTGTATGTGTTTGTATATACACCCATAATGTGTATATGATATATAAGTGATATATGTAATGATATTTAATATGTAATGATACATACAGTTATCAGGAAACAATGATGTATTACAATCAACTATACAATTTAACTCAAAGGGTTTTATTTCTACAGGTCAGCACAAAAAGCACCTGTAGTTTGCATATAACATTAGCTTTTAAAACGTCTTAACAATAACAGATTCAATAACAGTGAGTTGTGTAGATATCTGGTAAAAAAAAAAAAAAAAACATCAGAATCTTAATTCATATATAAGCAGACTACCATTAATACAAAAGTATGTCAAATAATATATATATATATATAAGCATCAAATAATAATTCATACTTCTTTACATTTTAGATCTAAAAGTGCTTTACTAATACCATTCAGAAAAGTACTTATTCATAAAGTGGTAAGACCAAATAAGAAACCTGTTGTAGATTGAAACACCAAGTATCTAACTGATTTTTAAAAATAACATAAAAACAATATAGTTTTAAATAGGGTCTATTTTCAATGGTATACTCCATACAACTATTGTAAAAAGAAATTTTAAAATTCAATAATTCTTCAATATACACAGTTTTATCTTTCTCAGCTGCTTATATATGATGCAATTCTTAAACCAAGTTTCACCATGTAGCTCAGCTCAGTAGTATTTCTAAGATAATTAAATAACTGCCAGGATATAAGATATTTTCACTTAGTCAATCATATTGTAAAATGATACTTTTAAGGCATAAAATCTTTGATAAAAAAATTAAAGAATATGACACTATAAGAACCAACATTTGAGAACAGTTGCAATCTATTGAGGGAAAAAAACCACCAATACCATTTAAAAACAGAAGATAATGCTTACCAGGCTTGAAGGTAATGAGGCAGGTCCTGTTAGTGCAAGTTCCTTCTGGGAATATCATTATCTTTGAGTAAAAAAAAAAAAATAACATTATACAACATATACTTTAGAATTTATACAAAATAATGTTGATGTTTACTTTTTAAATTATCCCTTTATCAAAATATTCTGTAACATCTGAATAGTTTCCAGTAAAAAGGAATAAATAGAAACAATGTAAATACTACTACATACTTGCATACACACTTTCATGATAAATAAAAGTATCATTAAAAGTTAGAAGCATCCCAAAGAAGACAAATCTAAATGTGATTTTTAAAAAATTACATCAGTCTGTATTACACTAGAAATTAAGCCCAGAACATATTTTCAAAGCTGAAAATTATTTTATGGATTCATTTCAGTCTGGGAAGCAACAAGAATTGAAGAGACTTTTAACTTTTAATAACTTTCTAAAAGAATCACATAAAGATGACTAATTGTAGCTATAACAAGAAAATAGTAACTTTGGGAACTCATATTACCATTGTGGTATCTATGGACTTTTCATCTAGAATTTTCTCCAAATTCAGTTAAGCAAATTATGCAAAAAAAACTAGCCACTGAATAATTAATATTTTTTAAAGTGTAGAAAGACTGTGATCTGTATGTTGGTAAAATCATAGATCTTCTGCATGGCTAAACTTCTAAAATTTGCTTGGACTATCAAAAAGCATTGAATTTAATTGCATTTCTAAATAATCCTTGTTTCACAACTAAAAGGTATTTATGTAAGAAATGCTCTGCTTCCTTGATCCATTCTCATTCTAATTTTAACACTTTTCAAGGACTATGTCATTCAAATTACAAACAAAATTCTGAGTTACCTGTGGCCATTTGCCATTAGATTGTGCACGTCTCTTTATTTCTTCAACAGTTTTCCTTCGAGAATCCTGGTCAGATCGGGATACAAATACTGGTCGTATATATTTTATTAGAGCTGCAAAAAAGTTATATGAATTATGTGTAGCATTTTGAGGTGGGGTGTTATTGGGGAACTAGGGGATTACTTTGTCATTAATCTCAAGATATATGAAAAAAGAAAGAAATTCTAAAATTTCTTGTAGATTTTTAGACAAACATCCAATAAAGTAAACAATTACAAATGGACTAAAGGTTTAAGAGTTAATGTAATAAAATTATGATAAGGTTATATTACTGAACCAGCCTAAGCTGGTCAACCCTCAATTGTCTACAGCGGTAGAATAGAACAGAGGTACAAAGATCTTATAAGAGTATATATTAGCAACACTAAAGCATATTTGCCTTTGAAATAAATCAATTATAAATGAGCATTTTTAATAACTCATGAAATGGTGATTGCAAAAATAAAGTTTATTGAAAGAATATTCCTAAGAATATTGGGGGGAGGGGAAGTATCTGACAGGCATGACCAGAAAGCTCATAGGAATACTTAAAAGTGGGCTTAAAGAAAGAACAAACATCAGCAGTGAAAACATTGTTATAAACGTCTGTGAGAATTTTAAATTATAATGACATCACCCCAATTTCTAAAACTAAAACTGGTGAATGTGATCTTTGAAAATCATTTTAAATGAGACTAGTTATGATACCAGTTATCTATACTATAATAATTTAAATATGTAGATATGTATATTTTTATAGATATGTATATTTTTGTAACACTACAAAGAATAACATTGTTATAGATAGTATCTAAGAATAAGCAAATAGACATAATTTACATATCTACAGTACAAATTCATTAAAGGAAAAAACAAGAAGTCACTGCCTTTGTGCAAAGAACTATACAGGTATTAAGGAATATAAAGACATTGGCAGGTAGAATATAAACTCTTGAGGGTTAGCATTGTATTTTTTTTTCCTTTCACTTTTCAGTATCTAGAACAATGCCTTGTACTTATTGATTAAAAATGGTTGAACTGAATTCTTGTCTTATAATCAAATAATCAACAAGTATTTATGAAGTATGTGCTATGTGTTAGACACTATAATAGGTGCTCTTATTTTAGGAAGCTAATGAGAACTAAATTGAAACTGAGTCATTAGAAGCAACCTAATTTTGTTTAGTGAGACAATAGTATTATTTACTAATCATATCATGTATCCTAAAATTTCAAATAATTTACTTTGAAAGAAAAGAATAACCTAATACATATACCTTCCTTAAGCAGCTCAAAGTAACTTTTTTTAGATACTTTGTCAAAATGCTCAGTTTTCTTTAAATGTAAGTCATCTGAAATCTGAGGACCTATTCAAATATTTTAAGAATTCACTAAATAACTGAGCTGCCAGTGGTTTGGGAAAATGGATTTAGTTCTAGACCTAGATCCAGGAATCTATCCAATGCATCATTAAGCTGCTTTACACAAACCCTGACTATAAGTTTTCCTAGGGAATTCACCCAAAATAAGGTCATTGGAGTCATCGTCGTCGTCGTCATCATCATCATCATCATCATCATCATCATCATCATCATCATGTAATAGCAGATAAGATTATTTACTTGTTTTAAAATTTGCAAAGTGTTTTACATGCATTATATTTTTTGATCCTCATGACAATCTTGCAAGGAATCAATTGTTGCTACCATTTTAAAACGTTTTTATGCAGTTAGAAAGTATCTTGGGTGGATTTAGCTCTTCCTAGCTACTTGCTCTGTATTAAATGAGTTCAAGGCTCCAATCTTACATGAAACATAACCTAGTACAATGAGAGAACTTATAACTGTGACACACTATTAATTACCTCTGAGAGATCATGGAGAATGAGATCATGGAGAATGAAATCATGGAGAATGAGGGAGGTTTTAGAAAATTGAGAAAGGACCAATGTTTCAATTTTCTAAAATGTAAGTTCTGAGAACTACAGACCAAAAAAGTTGAAGCCTACCACTAGGCAATATTCTGAAATATACTATTAAGCACAATTCACTATCATTTAGGGAACAAAGTGATTACTGAGTAAGGGAAAGCAAGACTTTTTTAAAAATCATTAAATAACACTCCACAAACAACCCTCTTCATTTTCTTTTGTAATGGAATTATTAGATTAGCCACAAATGCTAGCAAGTTATAAACTTTCCATGTATCTACTGTATCCAAATTACAATGAGCTACAACAGTATAAAGTGTTACCATTTTAGGAATGCAGAGGAGGACACTTTCCTCAGATTGAAGGTATAACAGAGAAGCTTATCAAAATTTACAGATAACAAAGCTGGGAGAGAGCTAATAGATGACAGAACTGAGGTTCAAAAAAAAAAAAATCAACAAACTACTAATTATTCCCAGAACTAATATAAATTAAATTGAACAACAGTAGGTATGCATTGTTTCAGTTTAGCTTTAATACACTCGGGGCCCAGCAGAAAGCCTGGAATGCAGTAGGTGCTTAATATTTTTAACTGAATTGTCAACTTAAAGACAATACAATAATGACAGAATGTCAGAAAGACCCAGGGATTTAGTTGATTATAAAGTTAGTGAGTCATTAGTTTGGCTACAAGTGCCCCTAAACTCCAGCATAATACAGAATTACATGCTTTCCATATAACTACAATATTCAAATCACAATGACCTACAGGAGAGTACATCTTGAGGATACTAAATAACTAGGAGAAACAGCACAAATGAAGATAATTTTAAATATACAAGTATATATTTGAATATTTGAAATGTTATATATGATGATTGAATATGTATAAATTATATCAAAATGCTTACTATCTCAGGGAGGGAGGAAAGAAAGGAGGAAGGTATAGAATTTGAAAGTCAAAACTTATTCTATGTATGTAGAGGATCAAAGGATAAACATTATAGGTAGATGAAATTGTACTCAACATAGTTTAACAATTACGACTATACAAAAACAAATAGGCTTCTGTGTGAAAAAATGAGTTCCACATTACTGACAATGTTCAGACAAAGGCTACATTTCCATCAGGGTGGGAGGTTAATAAAGTAGATAACCTTTATAGTCTCTTCATTGTCTAAAAGTCTATTATTTTTGATGGTCAAACTTTATGTCAACTCCAAACAGAAAGATATGGGATGAAATAGTACTGGAAGGGAGAGAATGAATATTTTTTTCAGCACTCACTATACTTATGAATCATTATAGAATAATCTATTTTTAAAGATAAATTTATTGCTTTATCCTGAATGGCCACAATTATATTGTTGAATATGTCTTTCATGTAGATAGAAAAATACACACATTTTATTCTATAGTATAAGTGAAAGCATTTAACAGTAATACCCAGGGTTGCAGATAATAATAGCTTTAAATAATGGTCTTTTTAAAATGGCTGGCTCTGTGCTTAACTTGAAGCCAAGAAAGCCTTGGAGAAGTGAAAAACTTCTGTCAAATGCTAAGACATCTTAAAGGAGGGAAAGGAACACACGTGCAAAAATGTTTGTGGCAGCCCTTTTTGTAGCGGCAAAAAACTGGAAACTGAGTGGATGCCCATCAATTGGAGAATGGCTGAATGAATTATAATATATGAATGCCATGGAATACTATTGTTCTGTAAGAAACAACCAGCAGGATGATTTCAGAGAGGCTTGGAGAAGCCTACATGAACTGATGCTAAGTGAAATGAGCAGAACCAGAAGATCATTATACACAGCAATAACAAGACTATATGATGATCAATTCTGATGGATGTGGCTTTCTTCAACATTGCAATGATTCAAACCAGTTCCACTTGTTCAGTGATAAAGAGAGCCAGCTACACCCAGAGAGAGAACCATGGGAACAGAGTGTGGAACACAACATAGCATTCTCACTCTTTCTTTTCCTTCTTTCTTGATCTGATTTTTCTTGTGCAGAAAGATAACTGTATAAATATATATACATATATTGGATTTAACATGTATTTCAACATATTTAACGTGAACTACCTGCCAGCTAGGGGAGAGGGTGGGAGGAAGGAGAGGAAAATTTGGAACAAAAGGTTTTTCAAGGGTCAATGTTGGAAAAATTAGCCATGTATATGCTTTGTAAACAAACAAATAAAATGTAAACGAATAAATGTGATGCTTTAACACTTGAGAAAAAAAAGTTTTTTAAAAAGTAATTGTTGTTATTTTAAGGCTCAAAAGGTCATAAAGGAGGGCATAGGAACATAGGATACTTTAACCCTGACCCCCAAAAAATTTCCTTGTGAGTTTTTCCAAATCAGTTCTTGTTCCTTATATTTCTAACCAATGTTTCTCAAGGTCTTTTAACCTTCTGCATCAGATGCTTAAAAAAACTACTTATTATTGTTATTAGTTCTACTGAACTAATAACATAGCATCAATTTGGAACTAGAAATGATTTTTACGAATTGTCTTTATTGGAAAATGATGCCTAAAGATGTTACATGACTTGTGCAGGTGACAGAGATAAGTATTCTAGCTAACATAAATTCCTGTTTAGCTAAAGTACATTACAGTCTCTTTGGATTCTTCATTTGTTATGATATAGTTTTCTACAGTTTCTACAAAAAGTTCAAGAGGTAGGTGAAGTCACTTATCTTTGTTTGGGAGATGGTGAAACTAAAGGTGCAATGGAGTCCACACTGCTATTGCCTTCTTGTAAGGGTTGTGGTAAAGCTCCAATGGAATAATGTAGATTCATAAACTATAAAATATTATTTAAAAAAAATGTAATTTTTTTCATGATAATTTTGTTCCTAAACTGAAAAGGTGGTATAGAGAAAAGAATGCTTTACTCTGAGTTAAGAAAGCAAAGTGTTTGAACTGGCTTTGCCTCTGACTCATTATATGATCTTAGGTAAATTTTTTAATTTTTCTGTACCATAGTGTTATTAATTCTAGAATGAGCCAATTGAAAAACATGATCTGTAAACTCTGACATCCTTATTGTAAAAGGCTGTATTTTTCACCATAATGGAGTTATCAAGCAGTTAGAACAGAAATATATAAAAGTTTCTGTGATATACTGAATAAAAATCCCTATATTCTAGAATGAGCAACCTTAGAAGGTAAATCAAGGGCATTAAAAAGTCCTCCCTAAGCAGAAAATTCTATTATTGAATCTTTTCAATAATACTGGTTAACTTTAGGATAATTAGGTAGTGGCTGGATTTGAATAAAGGATTTTCAAATTTTAAGTGTATTTATCAGTACTCATTAAAACTTGCTCAGCACTTAGTGAAATTTGCTTTGTTTCCTTTATTTCTGTCTCTTTCTCTCCTTTCCTCTCCCTTCCTTTCTTCTCCTTTAATTCATGCTATCAATCAATGAATACAATACTTAGAAATGAATGCCATAAAGGGTGATGGATTTCTAAAACATCTTAAAAGCATCTCTTCCTTGCAACATAAAAAGGAAAATCGGTATAAGAGATAGGAAAAAAGCCAAAGCATTATAAATATTTTCACTTCTGAACATATCTTTTTTTCTCCCATCTGTCCTTCAATCTGTCTCATAAAATGGTCTAGGCTTTTAAGATCTTGCAGTTAAACAGGTGACAAAATAACCTTTAGAAAACATATTTTGATCTAGTACATTTCTGAAAAGGAAATTCATTAGTAAAATTAAGTATTCTCTAAAAATAAAACAAAACAGAAACCCACCCTGTTTCATCTTATATCTACTCCAAAGATGTATAACTTGAGGGCTATAAAAATGAACTTGTTAAATAGAAATAAATAGAAAAGTTTTCTTTCTTAATTGTAATGTAGTGGGGGGAAGCATGATATTTTAAATCAGAGGACCTGTATTCTCTGATACTTAATACTGAGTAACTTTGGATGTATAACAACCTTTCTAGGCCTTAATTTTATTATTTATAAAATGAAGAGGTTGGACAAGATGAACTTGAAGGGGGCAGCTAAGTGGCACTGTGGATAGAGCACCAGCCCTGAAGTCAGGAGGACCTGAGTTTAAATCTGGTCCCAAACATTTAATACTTCCTAGCTGTGTGACCCTAGGCAAGTCACTTAACCCCAATTGCCTTAGCAAAAAAAAAAAAAAAAAGATGAACTTGAAAGCCCCTCCCATCTCATTTGATGTATACCTAAATTATCCCTAAAATAAAACTATAAGAAATTGCAATATGCATGCATATATAGACAGGAATAGAAAATGAGTGAGTGAGCCTTTGGAGTGGTGATAGGAAATGTCATTGCAGATTATTTGTGGCCTGGGCTGACTTGAATGGTATAATGAATATAATAAATAGTAAGACATAACAACTGACTGAATATAGGCAGTGAGGGAAAGAGCCACAGATAATTCTGAACTTCATGACCAGGGAGGAGTGGGAGAATGGTGGTGCCCTGAATAGAAATAGAATTTGGAGGAAGGGTTGGAGTAGAGAGAAGTGATGAATTCCATTTTGAAGATGTAAAATCATACAGGCTAGTGGGACATCCAGGTTTAGCAGGGAACTGGTAAATCAAAGTTCGGGGAGAGATTAGGACTAGATATATGGAATTAGAAATTAATTGCACAGGAGACAGATAATATGATGGGAACTGAAAGTATTTTTTTCCCATGTAGCAGGAAGTAAAATGTCCTTTGTTCACTTTACATTACTTTCTCCACTAACTAGCTCTTTCACAGCAACAGAAAAGGAAAAGTTCTGAATGAAGACTATTTTTGTTTGGTCAAATATATTGTTTAATTCTATACTACACTTCATTACAGTGCTCCCAAAAACCTTAAAATTCTTTCTAATTTTTCTAAATTTAAACAGGTATCAAATACTTAGAAGATAAGAAATGGGTCTGTCCTTTGATCTGCCACTGAAATAATCCAAAAAAGCAATACATTTTGTTTTCAGGTTCTAGCTCAATAATTTTATGTTGGTTTTAATCATTTTCCTATTATAGAATTAATGAGGGAAAACAGTGACATAGTTTAAAACTTTTGGATTTGGAGTGAATAGTCTAAATTCAAATCTTGGTGCTAATACTTTGTCCTTTAAGGAAAGACATCAGTTTTAAATTCCCATGATACAGTCTTTGCTTGTTGTTTTATGTTTGAGTCAAATTGCTTTATTAAAATAAATGTTTCAAGTTTTTTTTTTTCACAGTTGAAAAATAATTCTGTATTATACATATATTCATGAATGAAATCTTATGACAATTTGGAGTCAAGCAATAACAAACCAATTTACATAAATATGTGAGTTTTATGATTTCATCAGAAAAGGGAATTCTACCAAAAAAATACTAATATAATAAACATTGAAAAAAATTTAAAAATGAAACTATTATAGATTCAATAACCAAAAAGATCAATTAACATAGGGGGAAATAATTCTTTAGTTATATATATTCTATTTATACCATTACATTAAGCACAAATGTTCTTTGTCCAAATATAACTGAATTACTTACTTCCCCATATAGGAATGTCTCTGCTTTCTGCTTTCATCACGATAGAGGACATAGTCATTGTTACAGGAATGGCATCAAAGTAGGAGGAATGTGGGGCTAGAGTCAGGATTGCAGCTTCTGTTGGTAAGGCCTGTCTGCCCTTCACACTCACCCAGTGAAATCCACCAACAAACCACATTGTTCTCATGATGGCTTTCAGCAGAAAGTCTACTACCCTGTAAAATAAGATGATGATTATAATATTTCAAATAAAATAATCACTATATAATTCTAAAATATGCTAAGAAATTTTTTTTTTTAAAGAGGCCACAGCAACATTTTATAGACCTATACAAAGTATTTTCCAGAGTGATTTTGGGTCAATTAATTATAGTTTAGTTGTAACTTTAACTACTAGTTCACTGAAAAGAAGATTATTTCTTTTTTTTTTTTTATTTCTCTGTTGTCAGAGAATTCTGACATTATCTCTATGTTAAATTAAAGAACAGATTACAAATATAACTAATAACTTTGAAACTAGTACTAAACTATTTCGTGCAAACTGCCCGCAACTTAAAGGAAGCAATAAGCTAAATTTGACAAATATGATTTTTCTATAATTTATATTTAAATCTTATATGAAATATGGTATTGAGAGATTAAGGTCAGGAACCAAGATTTACTGTCATTATTAGATCACTAAAGCTGCTTCCTAAGGCACACAGAAACAAAAGTTAATAGCATCAGGTTTCTGGATGAAATGGAAAAGGGTAATAGGTTTGGAAAACAATTCATTTAGAACAAAACTTTCTTAATCATTGGAAACACTGTAAGAGAGCATAAAATGTGACCATTAAAAAATCTCACTAATATGCAATGCACTATGTGAATGTGAGTTCCTAGGTTGTAGAGATTGTCATTTTTTGTATTTAGATTCCTAGTACTTATTACAGTGTCTGGCACACAGTAGTGCTTAATGTATACTGATTAATTGGTGCAACAACTTATACACTGAAATGAATTCTATCTCCTAAAAAGCAGTTACCTGAGGGATGGGAGGAGAATACTCTTTTTTTTAAATGATACCACTGCTAAAAACATTTTTTTGGAACTTGTTGTTTCAATTATGTTTGACTCTTTGTGACTACATCTGTTTCCTTGGTAAAAATACGGGCATGGTTTGCCATTTTTTCTCCAGTTTATTTTACATATAAAGATTTTACAGATAAACAAACTGAGGCAAACAGGATTAAGTGACTTGCCTAGGAACACAAAGCTAATAAATGTCTGAGACTAGATTTGAACTCGGATCTTCTTGACTCCAGGTCTGGCATTCTGTCTACCATGCTACCTCTGTGCCCTCTAGAATTAGGAATTATTCTTCAACAACGATTAAGAACTAATTGTAATTTTTGTGCATGTACCCACTGTGCTTTGGGATTTTAATTAAAAAAAAAAAAAAAGAACTTTTCTTCTCACTCCCCCAATATAAACCAGCTAATGATCATTCGGAGTAGTAAATATGTAACTTTAACTTTAGACTGATTTTCTTATCTTACTCTAAAAGTGACTGTGAAAGTAATTCTGAAGGAGATTCAAAAATATTTTGAGCCCTGACAGTCTCCTTGATATATGTGATTATTCTGAAAGCAAAATTAACCCATTATGTATTTTACAAATATATAGTACAGAGAAGTACAGAGTTGGCCTTAAAATTTAGAAGATCTAAGTTCATGAACCATCTCTTATTTGTAGCAATTGTATGATTCTAAACAAGTCATTTAACCTTTTACTACCCTCTGCACTAAGACTAAATATAAATCATAGAGAAGGTGCTGTCCTGAACTGGCAAAGGCTGCTTCTTTACCCAGTTTTTCCTTTACCATTGAAATCACAAGTTCAATCCTTATATTGTATGTTTTTAAAAAATCATTTATTTTATAGTCAGTTGTGTTACCAAGATACAAAAATGGCAAAACTAACCAGTAAAGATTTCCAAAGTATCATTTATATAAAACAACTTATAATGCAGACAATGATATTTTAAAAATAAAAATAGAAAAAAAACATTTAATTTGAAGTTGCTATTTCCTGCTCTATCAAATATGAGTCTGGGGGGGCGGGGGGGAGAGGGAGGATGGGAAGAAAAGGAGAGGGAAGTGAGAGATATGTAAACATAAGAAAAAGAGGCAAGCTAATTGGTCAGTAAATTAATTAAAGAGCATTTATTGAACATTTGCCAAGCACAATGCTGAGCTTTGGAGTTACATAGAATGGCAAAAGACAGATCCTACTCTCAAAGTGCTTACAGTCTGATAGTGTAATAAGACTTTATTATCCTTCAAATTTTTTTTTCACATCCTTTTTCATCCCTTTAACACATCTTCCAGGGTTCTTAACTTGGCCTTGTTTAGTTAGATTTACCAGTTCCCTGCTAAACCTGGATGTCCCATTAGCCTGTATGATTTTACATCTTCAAAATGGAATTCATCACTTCTCTCTACTCCAACCCTTCCTCCAAATTCTATTTCTATTCAGGGCACCACCATTCTCCCACTCCTCCCTGGTCATGAAGTTCAGAATTATCTGTGGCTCTTTCCCTC
The DNA here is from genome assembly GCF_902635505.1 of Sarcophilus harrisii. Lineage (NCBI taxonomy): Eukaryota > Metazoa > Chordata > Mammalia > Dasyuromorphia > Dasyuridae > Sarcophilus > Sarcophilus harrisii. The sequence continues at coordinate 385,236,627 of NC_045426.1, forward strand.
ACTGCCTATATTCAGTCAGTTGTTATGTCTTACTATTTATTATATTCATTATACCATTCAAGTCAGCCCAGGCTACAACTAAACAAAAACTAAACATATATATATATATAGATGCATAAAGACAAAAATGAAAGTCCTTAGCTTCAAAGAAGCTTTCATTTCAAAGGAAATGAGACAAATATTACATTTATACAGAGCATATACAAAATAAATATAAAATATGTTGGGAGGAGTTTTGGGGAGGCAAGGAAAAATTAGAAAAAGCCTCATGTAGAAGAGAAGGTGGCGTTTCAGCCGAGTTCAGAAGGAAAAAAAAGATTCTAAGAAGCAGAGGGGAAGACATGGGGGGGTGGAGGGGGGTGGATTTCAGACATGATGGAACTTTGTGAATGAGAAGCAGCAAAAAGAGCAGTATGCCTGGATTATACAATGGAATTTCAAGAAAAATTGCTTCTTAATTAGTGTGTACTTAAGAGAATGCTTAAGATTATGGAGATTTTGCTGGAAAGAAGAGCAAATGCCAAAACATTTAAAAAGCAATTCAATATCAAGCTACTTCCTTCCAGAGACTTTTTCTGATGATCCCTCTTCTAGTCTTTAGTATAACCCTATCCTAATTTTTGTTAATATATTTTGTACATATCCTGTATTTACTATGAACTTATTATGTCGCCTCTCAGTAAGATGTATATTCATCAAGGGCAGGGCTATCTCATTTTGCATTTTTATCTCCATGGCTTAGTATACTGTAGGTACTAAATTAATGATGAACATTTTATTATAAGTGTATTTACTGTGGGGAGAAGAACAGGAGGAATAAGAAAGTGGGAGGTGAAAGATAAAATGAGGGAAAAAAAAGGTTTGAGCTTCTGAGTATATTGATTTATTAATCAACACATACCAACTACTATAAATTGGTCCCAAGCCTCTTAGCTTTGAAACTGGAACCTGAATACAGGGATAGACATATGTTTATGTATTAAAAACACTGACTCAAATAAGACCAATTAATTAAAAGAAAATGATCAACTAGGACACAAAATTGTCCTGAAAAAAATCTGAATTCTAGTTGTGGGAAAGATTTGGTACCTTCTATGTGGGGAAGAGGAGAACTAACAGATGTATTTCCCTGAAATCAGAAAAAGAAGTGTCCCATTCCCCTAACATATCTGTCTTTAATCAAAAGAATATTAAAATGAAACTGATCAACACAGTTTTCAGTTAAGGCATATGGATTGCCTGAAATGCATAATTATGGAAAAATTCTTTGGACTCAAAAGACCCAGTGATTTTTAGTCAGCACAACCGAAGTCTTTAGGTAAGGGCCTCTAAGCAGCTAGCTGGTAGAGGTAGTCCAGCTTCTCAGCCACACAGAGCTAGATTTAAACAATGCAATAAAGTTTTCTTCAACAGTACCAACTGAATAAAGCTTTCTTATGACAGAAATTGAAATAGATCCATAATTGAACAAAAAGAGGTAACTTCAGAATTGAGTCAAAAGGTAGTCAGTGTAGTTCACTTAATTCCCATTACCATTTACTATTATGACCCCTCCAATAGTCAGACTATATTAGATAATTCCAAACTACATTTTTGTTAATCAATGGTTCAAGATACATAGTTTAAAAAGGATGTTGAACAATAACAAGAATCAGAAGTAGAATTTATTAGGGAAAAAAAAGTAAAGCTTGTATTCATTGATTTCAGACAAGGTCAAACTTAAATGATTCCATCAATAGAGAAATCTACATTACATGTCAGCTATATTAATATGTATATTATTATTATTTTACATTTATATTATTTATATTTACAATTATATTATTATACATAATAATATGTATAAATGCATATGAAAAAGAAGAAAAAGGAGGAGATGGAGCAGGAGGAAAAGAAGAAACTGCAATTATGTATTATTTGTATAACTGTTTAACACATACTTTTGTACTTTATTCTTAAGAAAACCCAATGGGGTTGATATGTTTAATTAATAATAATAATAATGATAATGATAATGATAGAGGCACGTAGGTGGCACAGTGGATGGAGCACCAGCCCTAAAATCAGGAGGAACTGAATTCAAAGCTGATCTCAGACACCTAACACCTCCTAGCTGTGTGACCCTGGGTAAGTCACTTAACCTCAATTGCCTCAGCAAAAATAATAATAATAATAATAACAACAATGATAATGATAATCACTTAAAAGGCATTCACATATTTAATAAAATAAAAAAAAAATTGACAAATTTTAAAATTTTCCATTAGAAAAGTTAGATTGGTAAAGTAACTAAAAGATTGAATTAAAGATTAAAATTGAATTAAATTAATTGAATTAGCCAATCTAATTTCTGCTTGGCCCTAGTGGGCAAAGCTAGGACCAAGTGGAAGTTAATAGATAGGAAGATCATATAAGATTTGAAAGAACTGTCTAATAAAAAAAAAAGTCTAAAATGGAATAAATTGCTTTGTGGGACAATGATTTCCCTATCACTAGATATAATTAAGAACAGGCCAGGTGACTGTCAGATAGTAGATAATAAAAGGAATTCCGTCATTGAACAGAGGTTAGTCAGAGATGATTTCAAAGACTTCTTTCAATTCTAGGACTCTCTATAGTTCAAAGTTACCTCAATCGTCAAATTATGACTTCATTGACACCACTATGGAATACTTTCCAGATGCCTCAATTCTGCCCACCCCCACCCAAAAATAAAAAATACGTAGGAATGCTTCTTTGTACATAACTTAAAATAACCTGTCTAAAAGCTCTTCGAGTTTCTTAAAGTGTTTATTTAAAATTATAGCTATTTCAGCTTGTGCTCATAAGTTAGTGAAAGTTTGGTCTGAAGAACATAAAAGAGGCATAGGGTTACAGGCTCTAGAGCTGTAAGAAATCTTAGTGATTGTCTAACTCAATCTTCTCATTTTACAAAATGAAGATATCAGAGAACTGGAAAGTTAAATCTTTGTTTTCTGACTCCAAACTCAAAGCTTTTACAGGACAGTTGTCTTCAACTATTGGAGGATTATTTAAGTGGGAAAAGAATTAGATTTAGTCTGTTCCAAATCACGCAGGTTGCTTTGCCCCACTGAAGTTGGTACTCTTACTGTGTTGCTCACTGCCTTCTTCAATAATCTTCAGTCTATTTTAACCCCACATTCTGCTCCTCCCTGCCATTCTCTCCCATCAACATCACATTTATTTATTATTTTTCCCTTTTAGAATGTAAGCTCTTTAATAGAAAATATAATTTTGTTTTGTTTTCTTTTTGTGTGTGTATGTGTGTGTGCCCATAGTGCTTGACACATAGACATTTAAGCATGTCTTAATTAAGCTAATCTAAACTTTGGCCTCAGTGGGCAGAGCTAGAACCAAGTGTAAGTTAATAAATGGGAAGATCATATATGACGTAAGAGAAGGCCTATTGAATAATAAAAAATGTCTAAAAAAGGAATACATTGCTATGAGACAGTGACTTCCCTTATCACTAAATATATTTAAGAATAGATCAGGTGATGATTTGTAAGGTAGTAGATAATGAAAAAAATTCCTTCATTGGACAAGAGATTAATCTGAGATGATATCTAAGTCTTCTTTCAATTAAAGGACTGGTTCAAAGTTAGCTCAATGACCCAATTGTGATTTCACTAATACTATTATGTAATCTCTTCCAGATGCCTTATATTGTCCCAAAGCCCTTCCGGTTTCTTGGGATTTTTAACTTAAAATTATAGCTATTTAAGACTTCATAGTTTGTGATGATAATGAATGGAAATGTACTTACTTATAAACATTTTTCTATTTAACATTTTTATCAATTGATGACTTCAAGATAGAGATGGTACATTTATCAAATATATACAGAACATGTGGTTTTCGAGAAGGGTATTTGGCTACATGACAACACTCAAAGATCTTGACTGGCTGAAATAATTGTTCTAATTGTTCTACATTTTTTGCCTATTTAATTTTCTTTGCCGAGTCAAAAGAAAAAATGCAGTTTAACAGCTGTTTTGGGCACATAAATTAGATGATTTTTTTTTCTTTCTTTTTTTTTTTCTGAAGCAATTGGGGTTAAGTGACTTGCTCAGGGTCACACAGCTAGGAAGTGTTAAGTATCTGAGGCCAAATTTGAACTCGGGTCCTCCCGACTTCAGGGCTGGTGCTTAACCCACTGTGCTACCTATCTACCCCTACTAGATGATATTTCTAAGGCCCCTTGCAACTCTAAATCTATAATCAGATAAAGCTAAGTAATACATGGTAAAGAGTTAACTTGCTTACAATTATCTGCTACCTGTGTGATATTAAGACAACTTATCTAACCTCTCTGGGTCGCAGTTTTCTTATCTGTAAGATGAGGGAACTGGAATAAGATCTCAGTTCTAAAACTATTATTCTATGACCTTTGCCAAGTTCTTCTTCCTCTATGGGGCATTTCTCAGTACTTCAACCCTCTTTAATCTTTTTATTTGAACATATATTACACTGGTAATCAGGTTCAAATTTTACTTAATCATCTCCTAATTATTCCATGTAAATTAATTTATCTTCCCAAGTCAATATTTCTTAGAAGCTTACCAAGTATTAGACTGAATGTGAAATATTGGAGATACAATGAAACCAAAAAACATTCCTATATTCAGGGGATTCACAATCTAATGGTTGGAGATGACATTCAAACAATGTAGAAGCAAGATATGTATAGGCTAAATTTAGGTTAATTTCAGAGAAAAGACCTTATCAACTAATCAATCAATCACATTAAGCATTTATTATGTGCCAGGATCTCTACATCATCATCTATAAAGTAAAAGACCTCAGAAGTTATTTTGTCCAATAACACATTAGGAATCCTACCTAAATCATCTCAAAGGTAGTAATCATCTAACCTCTGCTTAAACCCATTAGAGTACTCATTGCCCATGAAGGCATCACATTCCATTTTTATATAGCTCCATTGTAAGTCTGATATCATATTTTTGAGGGGAAGGGAGGCAATTAAGGTTAAGTCACTTGCCCAGAGTCATACAGCTAGTACATGTCTGAGGTTAGATTTGAACTCAGGTCCTCCTGACTTTAGAACCAATGAATTTTCATGTCATATTGAGGCAAAATCTACTTTCTTATAAATTCCATCTTAGTTCTTCCCTCCCAAGTTCTCACTAATTCCTCTTATCCATGCCAAACTTTCAAATATGTGACTACAATTATTATGTTCCTATCCTTTTTTTTTCTGGGTCAAAAAAAAAAAAAACAACCCTAAGTTTCTTTACTTGACCTTCATATGGCATTGTCTTCCGTCTGCTTAACTTTCTGATCATTCTTGCTCTGTATATGTATGCTATATGTTCCTCCCCAAGTTTTTATCCAGAACTTAATACAAAACTCAGAAGTATACTGTGTAGGGTAGAAAATATGAAGAAAATCACTTCCTTCACTCTTGAAAACATACATCTATTAATTCAGCAAACATTAATTAAGGCCCTACTATCTGCAAGGTATTGTGGTGATATAGCTTAAAATCAAATTTAGCTTTTTTGGGCTTGCACAATATACTGTTAAAGCATAATGAACTTTTAGTCTTTTTTATATAAACTCTTTTTGAGTCACAACTCCCGATTTTTTTTTTTTTTTGGTGAGGTTAATTTTTTAAAACACAAGTATTGAATTCCATTGTTATCCCAATTGAATTTCAAGTTAATTTCAATCTTTTGAACTCTCTTTTTGGCTCTCTTTTCTATCACCTGCTGGATTAACTATCCTTCCCCGCTTCCTTTGACCTACAAATTTGATAAACACACTCTCTAAACTCTCATGCAAACAGTGGATAAAAATGCTGAACACAACAGAATTAGAGACAGAAGAAATGTGGAAAACTCCATTAATAATATCCCTCCAAATCGAAAACAATCCACTACTGAACATTTTCAGGGTCTAATTATTCAATTAATTCCAAATCCATCAAACTGTACTATTATCTAGGACATAATTTTTATCTTGTCCATCAGGGAACTTACTAAAAGTTTATTAGAAACTATGTACCATGATAAAGGTGGAAGTTTAATCTGGTGGAAGTGTGCAGAATGAATTTAGGGAACAGAAAGATTAGCTAGAGAAATTATAATTGTCTAGTTGATGAGGTCCTAGATAAAGATTGTGGCATCAAAAAAAGGGATGGATGGAAAAGAAGATTAAAAAACAACAGCAAAGAACTTTGTGATTGACTTGATGCTTGAAGATCAAATTAAGAAGGAAGAATCAACATAGACTCCAAAGTTAAAAGAGTAGGAAAAAATGTTAATGCTATTGACAAGAATAGAGAAATTGATTTAAAAGGGAGTGCAATTAATGTTAAAATACTGTTAGAGAGAAGAAAATCTGTCTTTTCAATTTCTCTCATTTCAATATTTTAAAAATCTCTAATTCTGTCAAATAGTTATTCATTCCACCAAATCCCTCTGAGACTTAGTAAATTTGTTACAATCCAGGCTCATTTCTTAAAACTACTCTATAAATAACTAGCATCCATTTAGTTGTTTATGAGTTTGCCAAGTGCTTTATATACGCTAGTTCACTTAATCCTCAGGACTTTATGAGATAGATGCTATTATTAACTCTATTTTATAGATAAACTAAGGGGAGAAATGTTAAGTTACTTGTCTAAGATTGAACAGTTCTAAGTGTATGAAAAAGAGTCTGAACTCCTTTGGATTCAGATTGTCTTCCTTCCTGATTTCAGTTTTAATGCTTTGTCCATAACTAAATCTCTCAGTGTCTTAAAACATTCTATCTCTTTAGTACTTATTTAAACATACATACATACACACACACACACACACACACAAGTGTACTTTTCAACAGATTCAGTAACTCACTTTCTCCATAAAGCCAGGGGCTTTTCAAGTTCTTTCTCAGCAGATCCCAGTGAAGCAACAAATGCAAATGGCCATGCCAGTAACATCATAAATGCAGCAAACAAAAGTCGGATTGGAAATAGAGTCAAAGTCATGAAAGCAATCTGGAAAGACAAAAAAAAAAAGTATATTATAGTTATTATTAATGATTATTATGATATTGTAATGAGCAGCATTTCTATTTATAGCTGTTTCTCTTTTTACATAAACAAGACAAAACAGAGGTGGAAAACATTTGTCCTATTAAATATATTCTTTCCAGATCAAGAATGCCACCTTTTAGTCTAAAGATGCAAAATACCAAAAGATTTGCAGAGCATATATCTTAATTAAGAAGCATGCTTCATTTGAAACATGTCTTCTGAACATTTTTTTTTTTACTTCTAAACTCCTACCTCACCTCCTTGGTTTTCAGCTAAAAATATCTTTGACACACACAATTTTAGAAACAAGATATTGGTGTTTTTTCTCCCACTAATTTAATTTATACTCTTTGCCCTGATCGCTAACTCACAATAAGTAGCACTATAACTGGCAGACTTGACACAAAAACTGCTTTCACATGATCTGACCTAGCAAGGTAGTTTTACACATCAAAGCTGCAGCGCTGTCTCAGAAAATAAGCCCCTTTCTTCCTTAACTTTTTCCAAAAAAAGTCATTTAGGAGAAATAAATGAGCAAAGACCATACTAAGTAGCTATTTGAGGAATCATTAAAAAAAAAAAAATTATGCTGTGGAATTCTGAAGGTTTTAAAACCCAGAACAGAAAATTGGGACTCTACTCCTAGAATTACTTATAGTTTAATTCATTTTGCCATAATGCCATGAGTACAAACAGGTTGAAAAATAAAAAGCTCTTGGAAATCAGAGAGGAGAACTGGAAGGGAAAGCCTTAGTAGAAACAAAGATAACCCTTTATGAAAAATAAATAAACATGAAAAATGAAAAATCAAAACATAGTCTTCAGCTCTAAATAGAAAAGAGGAAGCTAAGAGTCAGCTGAACTTGACCAGAAAGAGGAACTGAACAAGGTGAAAAGGAAAATTCCATCTAAACAAGGATATGAAAAGATGGAAGCTAAATCTAAGGTAGAGACAGGATTGGATTAAGGAACTGGGGAGCATTTTAAAGTAAGAAAAACATTTAAAAGAAGAGATTATAGTTTTTGAATTACTATGGTTTCTTAAAAACTGAAAGTTATTGTATCCTTTACGTTCAAAATAAAAGAAAAAAACAAACTACATCACAAGTTTATAAAGAGAGTTAAGGTAATCTTGGACTGAGTCTCTGCTCAGTTATTGAAAGAAATCAATGATAATATATATAAAAATCTTTGCAATTTTAAAGTGTTATATAAGCAATTATCACTATGAACAAATCATCTTAAAAGTAGTACTAAGAAGTTATTAAAGTCTTTTAAAATTTAAAATATAATATTTGTAATTTTAGATATGTAAAGAGACTGTCACTACTAAGATCTCGATAATATCTTCAATAGTTTAAAACTGAATAAAGCAAACAGGATATTCATTCATCCCATGAAAAATGAGGAGCTACAGTGGAAAAGATTTAGTCATAAAACCTAGATTCAAACTTCCCTAATACTGTGAACTATATGACATTGAGCAAGTCATAAACTTTCTAAGCCTGTTTCATCATTTGTAAGCTGTAAGATGTCACTGGCATATTTCTGGAATAAGAATGAAATAGTATTTTCTATATATACTGAAGGTGAAATAGAAAGTATATACTATATAAAAGAAATGGAAAATGAATTAAAAACAAATGAATCTGAAAACTAAACTAAAGTAAAACAGTGTCAGCAGAAATTGTTATATTTGAAAATTACTCTTGGGATATTTAAGTAGTGTTAAATAAAAAAATCCACCATGTCTTTGGCTGATCCAAATGAAAAGATTAAATATTACATAAATCACATACTCATTTCCCTTCTGTCCTCCATTCTCTCCAGAGTTTGTCCTTCATTCTTGTAAAGGACCATAACAATGAGGAAGCTATGAAAAGTCACCAGCCTCACTCTTCCTCCAGAGCCATGTGGGTCCAGTGATAAGCAATGAAGCAAGACCACTGGAGATGACCCTGGAAGCAATGGGAAATCTTGTCATTTTTAGGCTAAAGTTCTTTCCCAGATTTTAGCCAGATGAAGGTAATGCCCATTCAATGATTAAGGCTAGAAAAGAACTAAGAAAAAGAATAGCTTTTTTTAATCGAGTTAAAAAAAAAAAAAACCAACAATCTGGGATGAAAGACCCCCAGGATTTCTGACTGACCAAAAAAAGAAACAATTTCTGTTTATACTCACTCTAAGCCATTAGAGTCCAAACGGTGAGACAAATAATGAAATAATTAGGTATATAGGATCTTCTATATACAGAGAGAGAATAGATATAAGGCAACAAGTTCTTGTACTAAGATAATAATTTTTCTCTTTCATTGCTTTTTAAAAAATCTCTTTGTGAATATCTCTTCCAAAGACACAGAATTTTAAATTTATACTAATTTATTTGTTAAAGTTAAAATCGCTACAGATTATTAGTAATCAACTATCAATAAAGACATAAATTTAGCTATTTCCCAATGGAAACTATTCTGTTTCTCTATTCACAGTGTCCAGAACTTAAGAAAATGGAGTAGTACTTATTCTGACAAGCTATTTGGCAAACTCTAAACTGGGCTGGCTTTATTGTGGGGAATGAGCTATATAAATCCATGATGCTGATCCCTTAAGCTCCCAGATCCAAATATCTAAAAAGAAAGGCAACAGATGAACCAGATGGAGATAAAGAATAGTTTGGGAATTACTATGTTAAACATTTGGTCTAACCTATTCCAGTATTATTTGATAAATATAATTTATCCAGAGGAGCAGAGGGTTAAAAATGGATAGAGATCTTGCCTCTCAGAAGGAAAGTCCTGGGATAAAGTCCCAGCTTTGGCACATATTGGGACTTTAGCCAAGTCATTCAGTCTCTTAATGGTCCTGGCAATTCTTCAAAACTATAAATGGCAGAGAAGATGATAATCTGCATCACTAGAAGAGATCTGCTCACCTGGAGTTCCCAGTACCAGTAAAATGTCAGAGCCAGATTAAAAAACAACAACAATTGTACTATGCTAGGCAATAAATGTTAAATGGCTCCTGTCCTCCCTAGCTGGGAAGTAGGAAAAAATTTGCTTTATTTTGTTAGCCTGTTTTAATTTGTGTGGTCTTTATATAGTTGTTTGGTGTTTTATTTATTTATTTTTTTAAGTGTGGCTATTTAAAAACCAAATGATAAAATGTAAAATCCAATTATTCAGATGTGGGAACAAAATTTGCTTATTAAGTGATGGCCTCTGTGGGCTTCATTTTATTTATTTGTAAAATAAAAGTGCTAGATAAGGTGACTTCTATTTCCTTCTTCCCCTAAATTCCTTTATTTTTCTATGAAAATTGCTACTCTTTTCTATATTTCTAATCTCATCCTGTTACTACCTATAGTCATGAGCTTTCTGGTACTGGAACTTGCCACATAAGTCATAGCACTGCAGTCAAAGTTACACACTAATATGTATGTTCCCATTTGCCCATGTATTGCCTGGAAATTTTAACTCTCATCTCTTAATGACTGCCTGACCTAACCCTCTTTTTCAGAGAGGCCCTAGTTATGCTATACTTCTTACTCCTAAATGGTCTCAACAATTGCCTTCCAACTGTTTGTAGAACTGTGCCTCTCAGACAACTCCCCCACCCCCCAATTTCTCGTTCTAAAACCCCGATCAAATCCATTTAGTCATAGCACCTGGAAAGGGCTAAGCCAATTTACTCCACTATGGCTCCATTCACTCTTCCCATTACTTTCTGGCTGGAAATGACCTTTCCTGGGTACTGCTCCCGTAAATATGTATATTGGCTCCTCCATTAGAACACAAGCACCTTGAAGGCAGGCATTGTTTCAGCTTTTATAGTTTTCTCCCCAAGACTGTGAACAATGCTTGTTCAGGACATAGTATGCACTTAAGAAATACTCTGTATACTTTAAAGGTGTGTAAACTAATTTACCTGAAAGGAACCAAATTGTGTGATTGTGTGATTTTGTGAACCCAAATTTTGATGGAGCCTTTCAGGTTCTTTTCCTGTATAGCAATTTAAAAAAAAAATTTTTTTTAAATTTATGTTAAACTAAGTACAAAATAAGAAAAGAAAAAAAAAAACTACTAAGTACATAGCAGAAGGAGGAATTGATATAAAGCAATACATTTCCATTTCAAGAAAACCAATATAATAAATACTACATATTGTTTTCAAAACAGCCCAGCTTTGCTTTATACATTTTCTTTTGTTCTCTACTTTGTTTTCTCCCCTCTCCTGCAGACAGGCATAATTAAACACAAAAGATAAAAAGATAGATGACTAGATATATAAATATGCACACATACACATATATGTATATATACAGATATACGCTCATGCCCATATATGACTGTACTACCCTTATGCCCAACTGTTATATGTTTTTCTGACAACTTTCTTCAATCCAAATCTCCCATTTTTTAAAAATCAACCTGTTTATCATTTCCTTTATCACAGCAATATTTCAACTTAATCACATTCTATCTGAGTGATTGTCTATGAAAGTCCCCTCCTCCCAATTTTCTGCATTCCTTCTACTTTTGGCTGCATAATTTTAATTACACAAAAAAATTTTAATTTAAAATAATAAAAATTATTCATCTTGCACTTCAACAATGCTCTTATCTTATAACATACTGTTAAATCTGCTTATTTTACATCTTTTCGCTCTGGTTTCTTTGAAGTTGCTGACTTTTTGTTTTTCTAAAAGAACTTTAATATTTTTACTGAGTTGTAAGAATTTTTTTTTAAAGAAATTTAATTGGGGCTGGCATTACAGAAAAAGGTTAGGTAAAATTCTTATTTTAAAAAATTATTTTGTCATTACCTGCCCATGGCTAATAATTATTACTCAACAAGATTATGTTATGATCAACTGTGATGAATGGGGCTTTTTTAAACAATGAGGTAATTCAAGGCAATTTCAATAGACTTGTGATGGGAAGAGCTATTCGAATCCAGAGAGAGGCCTATGGAGACTGTTAAAATTTGGAAGACAAGTTTTGCAAAGGTAAATGTTGAAAGCTATCTTTGCATGTATTTGGAAAAACAAAAAGCTAAAAAAAAAAAATATTGCTTCAATTATTTAGATCAAACTTTATTTGTATAAGTAGCATTTTATACTTATATTTGTATTAGTTCTTATGTCTATTTTAGCAGGTATACTTTCAGGTATTTTATACTGTCTAGTTATTTTAAATGATCTAAAAATATTAAATAATATTGCTAACACATAGTGTAGCTTTCCCATTTTTCTTTTTTGATTAACTCTATTTTAGCTTTAACTGTATCTAAAATCATGATTACTACCCTTGCTTTTTTTTTTAATATAATAAACTTTTTCATAAATCTTTATGTTTATATGTACCTCACATGATAAGTAACATTTTAAATTTTAATATGCTGGTTTTATGGGTAATTTCATTTCATTCACATTCTAAGCTATAATTACTTGGGTTTTTTTTTTCCCCTCTTCTTCCCATTTTCCCTCACAATTCTTTTCACCCTATTCTTATCCCTCCTCACTCTTTTGCTTTACTTCGACCTTGCCCTCTTATTCATTAATTACCCATTCCTCCAAGAATTTCTCTCCTACTGTCGCCTCCCCACACCCCATCACTTTGCCCTCTTATTTCTTTCTGAATTTAAGAGTCCTTTATAATTAATTAATCCTTAATATTTATATTTCTCTTGTATGTTACATGTCAAATTTCTCTTTAAGTTCTGCTGTTTTTGCGGCAAATATCTGAAAATCTTTCAATTAGTTAAATGCCCATTGGATGGCAACTTTTTGAGGGATATTTTGTTTTATTCAGATTTTTTATGCCCACTTTACTGCTTGCTGGTCCCTCTCCTGTAGATTGTGCTTGCCCTACTGGATGCCTGTGCTATTCACCGAAGGCTTTTGGCAGCTGTAGAATTTAGCCTAACCAGAAACTCATGCCTTGAGGCAGGTGCCCAGTGAATTAAAAACACATGAAAGTACAATAAGTTACATTAAATGCATCTATGATAAATAACATTTCAAAGGCAGTTAGAGAGAGGGGGAAAATTCAGAAGCTAGACTCTAGAGGAGATGTAGAAATAGTTTTCAGTAGGTTAATTTAAGAATCTGCTAAGATTTGCATGCAAAAACTGAGTAACAAAGATCTGTCACAGAGGAAGTTATGCCCCAAAGCCTTTTGCTGAGTAGAGATTGAAACAAAATAGGCCATAAATCTTAAAAAGAGCCTGTGGCAGCTAAATGAGAGAGATAAATAAACTATTAGTTAGGAAACCAAAAGTTGATAAGTTAAATTACAAAGTTCCCAAATAGATCCTTAGAAATTTTTCTCATTTATGTTTTAACTATAGTTCTTCAGAATTTATACACAAAACATGAGCTAATTTATGCAATTACTTCATCACTCTGGGCTTCAGTTTTCTTGTTTGAAGTAAATGACCACTTAGGTCCCTTTCAGTTTTTAACCTTTTAACATTTAACATTTTTAACATTCTAACATTTAACATTTTTAATATTGCTTTAAAGAATGGTATAATTTTTTATCAAAACTATGTAAGTACACATCAGGCCAGGTTTCCTCACCTTTCTATCAAGGCTAGAATTATTTCTTTAATTTTACATGAAGACTTATTAAGCATCAGAAAGGTTTAACGTGAAGAGAGTTGACAAGATCTGCCTGGCTATGTGTCTATGGGTATGTTTGATACCCCAGGAAACTTCAGATTAGGCATAGTTCCAGGGAGCTCCTTACTGGGAGCTTCCTATATTGATGAAATCACACCTAAGGTTAAACATACACAAATACACATATATACTCACACTCACCCTTATGCATACACATTGTGTCCCTTAAGAGAATGCTATTACTTTGAGGACATGGGCCTTCTTTTTGTCTTGGCATTTCCAGTGCCTAGCAAAGTGCCTGTCACATAGAAGACACTATAATGCTTGTGATTGACCTGAAATCATTATACAGTGGAAAAATAATCAAATAGTAATTAATGATGATGGCATCAGGAATGGAGCACAAGGAAAGTTCAGGAGATATTTAAGAGGAAAAACTGGCAACTCAAAGGAGATATAAAGAAAAAGAAATAATTTAAAGGTGACTCCCAAGGGTTCAATCATGGTTCCATTGAAAGTCATGAAAATTAGCATATGGGTAGTGTTGACTGAGCGAATTAAGTTCTGTCCCAGACAAGTTGAAATTGAGATTACAGTCATATACAAAGCAAAAAAGATGGCATCTACAGCTCACATAAGAGGAAAGGACTAAAAGGATAGTTTTAGGAATCAATAGGACAGAATTAATAACTGACATCATGAGAAAGGATAGATTATTTTTTAAATGACAAAACACTGGATTTATAGGTAATTCTGGATTTATAAACAATATAATTTTTTAAAGTGATTTTCAAATAACAAGAGAGTAAAGTTGTAAAGCAAGAGCCCACTCCAGCTGACCATTTTCTTTCTACTCATCAATTACAAAATCTTGAAGGAAGTTAAATGAGACATTTTCTCTGATGAATAATGTAGAAAATTAATAAACTATTGAAACCTAGTAATATTCTTTCTTAATCCTTAATCTATATCCCTGATCTTGTTTAAAGAAAGAGATATATCAAATAAACATATTTCATTTGGTTTTCAAAGTGTGGTCCAAAGGCAAAACAAACCAAGGGGGGATGATCCAAGAGTTTAAGGAGTGATCCTTTCTGCCAGGAAAGATCCAAGAGTTTAAGGAGTGAACCTTTCTGCCAGGAAAGAGTTAATAATGCCTATGGATAGACAATCAGATAGGCATATCTGGTAATGCTAATAACTATGACATATTGCTACAAAACATTACCAAAGTGGAACCATGCCAAACCTTTACCTAAAACATCAATACAAGTAATTAAACTTGCTTTGCAGTCATTTATAACAAAATGTCATAATTGTTTTTAACTATCAGGATTTTTTAATCCATTCTTTCCATGACCTTATCATTATGTGGTCATGGATAGGGTGTATTCTATTCATCTGGTATGACATTTTTGGAAAAATTTATACTACTATATTCTATTGTGTTAATACATCATAATTTCTTTAATTATTTCCCTATTGTTGGACATTTAGGCTAATTGTAACTTTTTTAGAAATTTTTAGAAATTATAATAATGCTGCTATAAAAAGTGCTGTTATGTTATAAAGACACTTGGGGAAGTACATTAGAGACACTAGGGAATCACAGAGAAAATTACCATTTCAAAGCTCCAGGGCATGATGGAGTTTGTCTCCCAAAGCACCCAGCTCTCAGGCAGTAATATGCTCCATGGTACAATCTAACATATTTTGAAGTCATTCTTCAAAAACAAGACATAGCTTCTAGATTGAAGGAAGATCTCTTTATATTCTAAAAATTATATCCATAAGTTGAATTCTTCTGATGTCTTCTAAATCTTCATGCAAAACTAAATAACTCACATTTATTTATTTGTTCTAATTATAACTTTTTTATTGACAGAATAACTTATATTTATTAACACATCATGGTGTTGCAGTATTAATATCCAGTATCCCAGATATGATCTGACTATGGCAGAGTATTAAGGGATTGTTGCCTCTTTGCTCCTGAAAGAAGTTTGTTTCTCCAAGTGAGCAAGGATTTCATTGTAAGGCATTGTTTGTAAGGATAAAGAGGTGATGGTTTTCTATCTTGATTGGACCATTTCTGAAGAACTGTCTTTATCCCTGGATAGTAAGAAGGGAGAGAACATTCAAAGGAAGATGTCCTTGAGGGTAAAATCTATGTCATATGGAGATTGGTTGAAAGACCTGGGAAGATTTATTGCATAAGAGAAGAGTAAGAGTTGAGAGGGGACTAATGATATGACAGCTAACTTAAGATATTTGGAAGTCACAATGAGAAGGAATTATTTTATCTTCTTGGCTCTAGAGGGCTATACCAGAGGCAAAAGGGTGAAAGTTACAAAAGGGAACATTTAGGCTTTAAGTCAGAAAAAAAAATCTAACCAACTAAATAGAACTTTTCAAAAGTGCAATAGGTAGAAGAGTTAAGCTCATCTTCATTGTAGTTCTTAAAAAAAGAAGTTCAGGTATATTGCTGTGGGAATTCTTACTTTTGTTTTCTATTTCTTTTTGGATTAGATAGATGGTCACTGAAGTTTCCTTCAATTTTAAAATTCTGTGATTCTAAGTACTTCACAATTACAAAGCATTTCATTATCTATTATCTTATAATAACTCTGTAAAATGACTACCAAAAGAATTATCACACTCATTTATGGAATAAACAAACTAAGAATTAGTTGGTCAATAAGCATTTATCAACTGTTTATTTAATGCTGGGAAGTCATAGATCTCAAAGAATATATATTCTAATAAAAAAAACAATATACAAACACATGGAGAACATATTTGGTAAATGAAGGTAATTTTAGAAGGAAGACACTAAGAACAGTGGGGGTCCTGGAAAGAGCACTTGAAAAAGATAAGATTTGAATTCTTTTTTAAGGAATCCTAAGTTGAAGATGATGAGGGAGAACATTTAAAGTGTGGCAGATAGCCAGTATAAAGATTTCGGAGTATTGTGTGATAAATACTAACAATTGTACATACACTGTAGAGTACATGGAGGGAAATTGAATATAAGATTAGTAACAAATAATAGGACTAGGTTATCAAGATCTTTAAAAACTAGACATAGAATTTCTATTTGATTCTGGAATTGGAAGTCACTTTAATTTACGAAGTATATATGGACAGATGGGGGAAGAGGATGACATACCAAGACCTACACTTTAGAAAAATCACTGGCAGCTGATTTGAGAATGGACCAGAATAGGAAGAAACTTGAGGCTGATGGACAAATTTTGAAGCTTACTGAAATGCTCCAGGAAAGAGATAAGGGTACATAATAACAGTGGTATGAGTGAAGATATACACATAAGAGAAGTTAAATGAATAATCTAAAATCATCATAGCTAGTGAGTGATAGAGCCAGAACCTGAAATCAAATTTCTATAGTCTAAGATCATATTATTTTAAAATCATTATTTTTAAAGCAGGGATTTTTAACCTTTTAGTTTTTGGGTCACTGACCCCTGTGGTAGTCTGGTGAAGTCTTAAGTATTACTACCACTATTCAATAACTGAAAAGAAAGGAAAAGGTCAATCACAGGTTAGTGAAAATTAAAATATGTGTAACACATAGACTATAGAATATAATTATATGAAACAGTCCTGTATTTTATATAACCCTGAAAGTATTAACAGGCTTGATAAATTATCTAAAATTCAACAAAGATCATTTTATTCAAATGTAAAAACAGGCATATATTAATTTTAAACAATGGAAGCTACTAGGTAAAAAGTCTTGCAGCTAAAGTACTCTATGATTACTTAGCACATTGTATTGCTCTGAAATACTAATGCCTTATTACTTCTAAATCTGCTCAGTTTTGTTACTTGTTTACATAAAAAGGTACATAATCAATTTAAATCAAGGTAATAAAGAATTTTCTGATCATATAGGCTTGATGTCAGATGATATCTTTACCTTTTTTTTTTTTAAAGAGGGTACACAATTACAAAACAATATTAACTAGAAAACAAAGAAAAGTAATTTGAATAGTTTATAAACTTCATGTATCTAGTACCCTGAATATATACATCCATAACTACATATTTAAAATAGAGGTATCAAGAGATGTTTCTTGTTCCGCAGTATTGGAGGTGAGCTCTATGGTATCTTTTGAAGTAACTTACTGATAAAAGCACTTTCACCTAACATCAAATAATTTCTTAATTTGAAACTTTTTGATTGGAGGCAGAGCCAAGATGGCAGAGAGTACACATGTTTCTTTCTGACCTTGTCCCACATCCCTCAAACTATCTTGTAAGCAAATCAAGCCTCTGAATTAGTTCTGGACTGGAAGAACCCACCAATATTGGGAGTGAAATAAATTACCAGCAGAAGATAATTTTGAAGCTCTCCAGAAAAGGTCTGTTTCAATTGGGCATGGAGGGAGACGGGCCAACCGCAAGCAGGCTGAACACAGACCCAGGGGCAGTGTGGGTGCATGGAGAATCTATGTGAAAGAATCTACAGCAGTGTTGGTTACTCTGCCCTGGTTGCAAGTCAGTAGATCAGCAGAGAATTTATAAAACATCCAACACAAACACAAAAGGTAAATGGTGAACCCCAAAGCACCAGAATTTCATAGGACCTGTCCATGCCCACCCAGCATTAGAAGTCAGTAATTAGTGACCCAGCACAGTCACTGATGCTTGTAGAAGAAGCTTGGAAAATCTCCCTTGTCCTAAAAGCAGATCTCAACCTTTTAAAAAAATGAGTAAAAAAGCAAAAAGAATCATGACTATAGATAGTTTTTGTGGTCAAAGATAAGATTTCAAACCCTAAAGAGACTAAAAGTAGATCATCTCCAGATGAAGCCCCAAAGGGTTATATAAATTGGTCCCCATCACACAAGGCTCTCCTAGAAGAAATTAAAAAGGATCTTAAAAGAGAGAAGAAAAAGGGGAAAGGAAATGAAAACTTTGCAAGAAAGTATGGAAAAGGCAACACAGAACTTATCTGAGGAAAATTCACTATAAAATAGACTTAATGAAATGGAAAAAGCATATAACTCATTAAAAGATAGATTTGACAAAATGGAAAAAGAAAACCACTTCCTGAAAAACAAAATTCGTGAAATAGAAAAAAAAAAAAAACACACACACACAGAACAAAACAACTCATTTAAAAATTCAATTGGACAAATACAAAAAGAAGTAAAAAAGGTAATTGAAGAAAATAATACACTAAAAATTAGAATTGAACAACTCAATAAGACTTCAAGAATCAGTCAAACAAAAATAAAAATATTAGAAGAAAATGTAAAATACCTACTTGGGAAAACAACTGACCTGGAAAATAGATCTAGGAGAGACAATCGAAGGGAGGAAAGAGAAGGAATTGGCTAAATAGAAGGGAAAAGCAGAAATAGTAGGGGAAAGGTATAAAAAAGAGGGAGGGACTCTAAAGAGGGAAGACTACTTGAGGCAAGTGGTACTCATAAGTAAAATACTGGGGACAAGGGAAAGGGGAAACGGAAAGAGAAAACTATAATTTGGGATAAATAAGATGACAGGAAACACAGAATTAGTCATTTTAACTGTAAAAGTGAATAAGGCAAATTCTCCCATAAAGCGGAGGCGGAAACTGGATTAAAAGCAAGAATCCTATAATATGTTGTTTACAAGAAACACATTTAAAGCAGAGTGAAACATACAGAATAAAGGTAAAAAAGATGGAGCAGAAGCTATTATGCTTCTGAAGTTAAAAAAAAAAAAAAAGGCAGTCATCCTGATGTCAGATCAAGCAAAAGCAAAAATTGAAATAATTAAAAGAGTTATCTTTTATACTACAGCTTGCAAAAGAAACAATACCTTGCTAAAGGGTACCATAGATAATATCAATACTAAACATATATGCACTAAGTTGTATAGCATGGAAATTCCTAAAAGAGAAGTTAAGAGCGCTGCAAGAAGAAAGAGACAGCAAAACTATAATAGTGGAAGATCTCAACCTTGCTCTCCCAGAACTAAATAAAATGAACTACAAAATAAATAAATAAATAAATAAATAAGAAAGAAGTTAAGGAGGTAAATAGAATACTAGAAAAGTTAGGTATGAGTATGATAGATCTTTGGAGAAAGAATTTTTGGAGAAAATTAAATGGAAATAGAAAGGAGCACACTTTCTTCTTGGCAGTTCATGGAACCTATATAAAAACTCACCATATAATAGGACATAGACCTCAAAATCAAACGCAAAAAGGCAGAAATAGTAAATGCCTTTTTTTCAAATCACAATGCAATAAAAGGCCAAAAATAATTGGAAGCTAAATTATGTCATCCTAAAGAATGAATGGATGAAACAGTAAGTCAAAGACACAATAATTTCATCCAAGACAATGACAATAATGAGACAACATACCAAAATTTGTGGGATGCAGCCAAAGCAATAATAAAGAGAAATTTTATATCTCTAGATGCTTACTTGCATAAAACGGAGAAAGAGAAGATCAATGAATTGGTAAGCAAATAAAAAAGCTAGACAAAGAACAAATTAAAATTCTAAAAATAAAAGGAGAGATTAATAAAATCGAAAGTAAAAATTAAACTACTGAATTAAATAAAAGGTGGTTTTATGAAAAAACCAACAAAATAGATAAACTTTATTTAATTTGATTAGAAAAAGGAAAGAGGAAAATCAAATTGTTAGTTTCAAAAATGAAAAGGGAGAACGTTCCACTAATGAAGAGGAAATTAGAGCCATAATTAGAAATTATTTTGCCCAACTTTATGCCAATACATTTTATAACCTAAGGGAAATGGATGAATACCTACAAAAATATAAATTGCCCAGATTAATGGAAGAGGAAATAAATTACTTAAATAGAACCATTTTAGAAAAAGAAATAGAACAAGCTATTAATAAACTCCCTAAGAAAAAATCTCCAGGGCCAGATGGATTTACATGTGAATTGCACCCAAAAATTTAAAAAACAATTAACTCCAATACTATATAAACCATTTGAAAAAATAGGGAAAGAAGGACTCCTACCAAATTCCTTTTATGACACAGACATGGTACCAATACCTAAACCAGGTAGTATGAAAACAGAAAGAAAAGTAGAGACCAATTTCCCTAATGAATACTGATGCAAAAATTTTAAACAAAATATTAGGAAAAAGATTACAGAAAGTCATCTCTAGGTTAATGACCATGTAGGATTTACACTAGGAATACAGGGCTAGTAGAACATTAGAAAGTATAGGAATAAATGAACTTTTCCTTTAAATGTTGTGCCACAGTTCTCTTTTATTATCCTGATTCAGTTTTTCTAATTATCCTGACCCTAAAAAGTCCTGCCTCAGTTTCCCTAATTGTTCTGCCTCAGTTTATAATTGTTCTGATCAATCCTGCAAAACCACCCCTCCCTCTTAATCAGAATATTTGACAAGGATAAAATATCTTATATTTTAGAATATCAGAATGCCTCTCCCCATCCCAAGCTATCAGAATATCAGATACCATCTTATCAAGATGCCTCTCCCCATCTCCCTCCATTATGTCATCCCCATCTGTGTGGGTCACCTGACCCTGTCAGACTCCCACTCTCAGCACCCTGACCACCCCTGCCTCAGTCTACCCTTAGTGTATATAGATCATTGAGAACTCAGATTATTTGCTGGATTTTTGGAATAGATAGTCCCATTCAGCCCTGGGACCAAACCATGGATCCATTTGGTCCCAGTAAATCTCTTCCTTTCAAATAAAATATTAAATACTCTCTAATCTCTATCTTGCCTCAGCTTCTCTGGCATTACATCTACAGGGAGTAGCATCTTTTTAAAACCATCAGCAAACACCATATGTAATGGGGATAAACTGGAACCACCCTCAGTAAGATTAAGGGTGAAACAAGGTTGCCCACTATCACCATTACTATTCAATATTTTATTAGAAATGCTATCTATGGCAATAAGAGAAGAAAAAGAGATTAAAGGAATTAAGAGTAGGTAATGAGGAAACCACATTATCACTTTCTGTAGATGTATACTTAGAGAACCCTAAAGAATCAACTAAAAAACTATTACAAATAATCCACAACTTTAGCAAAGTTGCAGGATACAAAATAAATCCACATAAACCATCAGCATTTTTATATATCACTAACAAAATCCAAAAGCAAGAGATACAAAGAGAAATTCCATTTAAAATAACTGTTGATAGAATAAAATATTTGGTATTTACCTGCCAAGGGAAAGTCAAGAAATTTATGAGCAAAACTACAAAACATTTCCATACAAATAAAGTCAGATCTAAACAACTGGAAAAATATCAAGTGCTTTTGGATAGGTTGAGTGAATATAATAAAGATGACAATACTACCTAAACTAATCTATTTATTTAGTGCTATACCAATCAAACTCCCAAGAAACTATAACAACAAAATTAATCTGGAAGAACCAAAGTTCAAAAATTTCAAGGGAATTAATAAAAAAAAAAAAAAAATCAAATGAATGTGGTCCAGCTGTACCAGATCTAAAATTATATTATAAAGCAGCAGTCATCAAAAGCATTTGGTACTGGCTAAGAAAGAGTACTTTAAGAGTACTTGATCAGTGGAATAGGTTAGGTTCACAGGACAAAATAGTCAATGACTATAGCAATCTAATGTTTAACAAACCCAAAGACCCAGCTTTTGGGATAAAAATTCACTATTTAACAAAAACTGCTGGGAAAACTAAAAACTAGTATAGCAGAAACTAGGCATTGACCTACACCTAACAGTGTATACTAAGATAAGATTGAAATGGGTCTAAATCTAGACATAAGAAATGATATTATAATCAAATCAGAAGAACAAAGAACAATTTACCTCTCAGATCTGTGGAGGAAGAGTGAATTTGTGACCAAAGAAGAACTAGAGATTGTTATTGATCACAAAACAAAATTTTGGTTTTATATTAAGTTAAAAAGTTTTTGTACAAACAAAACTAATGCAGACAAGATTAGAAGGGAAGCAATAAACTGGGAAAATATTTTTACAGTCAAAGGTTCTGATAAAAGCCTCATTTCTAAAACATATAGAGAACTGATTCAAATTTATAAAAATTCAAGCCATTGTCCAATTGATAAATGGCCAAAGGATATGAACAGACAATTTTCAAATGAAGAAATTCAAACTATTTCTGGACATATGAAAAGGTGCTCTAAATCACAACTGATCAAAGAAATGCAAATTAAGACAACTCTGAGATAACACTACAAACCTCTGGAATTGACTAAGACGACAGAAAAGACAATGACGAATGTTGGAGGGAATGTGGGAAAACTGGAACACTAATACATTGTTGGTGGAACTGTGAACAGATCCAACCACTCTGGAGAACAATTTGGAACTATGCTTAAAAATTTATCAAACTGTGTATATCCTCTGATCCAACACTGTTTCCACTGGACTTATATCCCAAAGAGATCTTACAGAAGGGAAAGGGACATACATGTTCAAAAATGTTTGTGGCAGCTCTATTGTAGTGGCAAGAAACTGGAAACTGAATGGATATCCATCAGTTGGAGAATGGCTGAATAAATTATGGTATATGAATGTTATGGAACATTATTGTTCTATAAGAAATGAACAGCAGGATGATTTCAGAGAAGCCTGGAGAGACCTACATGAACTGATGCTAAGAAATGAGCAGAACCAGGAGATCATTATACACACCAACAAGACTATATGATGATCAATTCTGATGGACATGGCTCTCTTCAACAATGAGATGGTTCATGGACCCACACTTAACACCGTATACCCAGATAAGATCAAAATGGGTCCATGATTTAAACATAAAGAATGAGAATGTAAATAAATTGGAGGAACATAGGATAGTTTATCTCTCAGACTTGTGGAGGAGGAAGAAATTTGTGACTAAAGATGAACTAGAGATCATTATTGATCACAAAATAGAAAATTTTGATTACATCAAATTAAAAAGCTTCTGTACAAATAAAACTAGTGCAAACAAGATTAGAAGGGAAGCAACAAACTGGGAAAACATCTTCACAGTTAAAGGTTCTGATAAAGGCCTCATTTCCAAAAATATATAGAGAACTGACTCTAATTTATAAGAAACCAAGCCATTCTCCAATTGACAAATGGTCAAATGATATGAACAGACAATTTTCAGATAATGAAATTGAAATTATTACCACTCATATGAGTGTTCCAAATCATTATTAATCAGAGAAATGCAAATTAAGACAACTTTGAGATACCACTACACACCTGTCAGATTGGCTAAGATGATAAGAAAAAATAATGATGATTGTTGGAGGGGATGTGGGAAAACTGGGACCCTGATACATTGTTGGTGGAGTTGTGAACGAATCCAACCATTCTGGAGAGCAATCTGGAATTATACCAGTTATCAAAAAAGTTATCAAACTGTGCATATCCTTTGATCCAGCAGTGTTTCTACTGGGCTTACACCCCAAGGAGATATAAAGAAGGGAAAGGGACCTGTATGTGCCAAAATGTTTGTGGCAGCCCTGTTTGTAGTGACTAGAAACTAGAAAATGAATGGATGCCCATCAATTGGAGAATGATTGGGTAAATTGTGGTATATGAATGTTATGGAATATTATTATTCTGTAAGAAATGACCAGCAGGATGAATACAGAGAGGTTTGGAGAGAATTACATGAACTGATGCTAAGTGAAATGAGCAGAACCAAGAGATCATTATATACGTCAACAACGATACTGTATGAAGATGTAATCTGATGGAAGTGGATTTCTTTGACAAAGAGACCTAATTCAGTTTCAATTGATCAATGATGGGCAGAAGCAGCTACACCCAAAGAAAAAACACTGGGAAATGAATGTAAACTGTTTGCAGTTTTGTTTTTCTTCCTGGATTATTTTTACCTTCTGAATCCAATTCTCCCTGTGCAACAAGAAAACTCTTTGGATCTGCACACATACATTGTATCTAGGATATACTACGACATATTCAACATATATAGGACTGCTTGCCATCTAGGGGAGGGGGTGGAGGGTGGGAGGGAAAAATCAGAACAGAAGTGAGTGCAAGGGATAATGTTGTAAAAAAAAATTACCCTGGCATGGGTTCTGTCAATAAAAAGTTACTATAATTAAAAACAAACAAAACAAAACAAAACAATGAGATGATTCAAACCAGTTCCAATTGTTCAGTGATGAAGAAAGCCATCTACACCCAGAGAGGAGACTGTGGGAACTGAATGTGGTTCACAACATAGCATTTTCACTCTTTTTGTTGTTGCTTGCTTGCATTTTATTTTATTTATTTAATTTTTTTTACTGGTTTGATTCGATTCTTCTTGTGCAGCACAATAATTGTATAAATATGTATGCTTTAGATTTAACATATATATTTCTGCCATGTTTAACATATATTGGACTACTTGCCATCTAAGGGAGGGTGTGAGGGAAGGGAGAGAAAACTGGAACACAAGGTTTTGCAAGGGCTAATTTTGAAGAATTGTCCATGAATATGTTTTGAAAAATAAAAAACTTTAATAAAATTTAAAACTTTTCTATCTGTTGGCTCAAATTTCAAATGAAAATACTTTGTTATCTTTTTAAGAGTAGACAATTCTGTTCCTAAAATAACTAAAAAAAACATTTTTTTTTAAAATTTCTTGACTGGAAAATATTCTGGCAAAAAATGTATTTTGTGACTAAAACATTGTATAGAATAAGGACTCAAAAAAGTTATGTTGAAATATTCTCAGATAACAATAATCTGGAGGGAAAAAATATATTTTAAGAGTTTTATTTTAAGACATCTACATGGTCTGTGGCAAGAATTTTTTTTTTTTTTGGCTAAGGCAATTGGGGTTAAGTGACTTGCCCAAGATCATACAGCCAGGAAGTGTTATGTGATTGAGGCCAGTTTTGAACTCAGAACCCCCTGACTTCAGGGCTGGTGCTCTATCCACTATTCAATTAGCTGCCTCTAGGCAAGAATTTTTTAAGCCATTGGGGAAGGGCAGGGGAGGGAAGGGAGGAAATACTGCCCAAAATACGGATGACAAATATTGCTATTTTAATTACAAGAATAACCACATATTAAATTATTTCAAAATTTATAAAGAACAAAGAAAGTAATAATTGCTATCATGTTCAATAAATTCAATAGATTTGGAAGGGTCTTCTGTTGCTAAGTCACTGTGAGCATGACGCTACTTCCCATGTTAGTCTGTGTTTTTTGGAGGTATATGGGAACCAGTTCAAAGTCTGACTATAAGTGTGGGGTTATAACAAGACAAATGTGATTATAAATACCTTAGTAGAGTCCATGGAAGAAAATAGCAAAGCTTTATCTGATATCATGTTAGTTTAAAGGATAACTATTGTTTGTGCCATACTATTTTAAAGTTTTTTTTTAATAACCACATGAAAAGATTATGTAGACATATACAATATATTGCTATCATTTATTTAGCATTTTCAAACGTCTCCCTAATTATAAGTTACCAAATTTATGCATACCCTATTTTACAGATGAAAAAGGCTGTGGAAACTGACTTATGAGATTTTAAAACCACCAACCAGCATCATTAGAATTGTTCTTGAACTCATGTATGAGTCCATTGAGATATTTGTATTGGAGATGTAAGTATTATGCAAGTACTATGACCCAAGAGTAATAAAAACCTCTCAAGTACACATCCTTTCATTCCCAAGTTCAAAGGGTAACATTCACAAAGGAGAAACCAATGGGCCTTCATGGTCAAATAAAAGCATAAATATCTAACATTCATTCATGTAGCATATTAAAGTTTGCCAAACCCTTTAAGAAGAAATACCTTTGGATTGCCTGAGGGAAGAGTGATGAAGATGTAAAACTGGGTTTTAAATATGCTAATATTTAACCTAAATTATAAATCCATCAACAAGTATTTATTAAGTGCCTACTATGTTGCAAAGGCTATGCTAAGGTGGGGATACAAAAAAAAAAAAAAGGCAAAACAGTCCCTACAATGTTCACAATCTAAAGGGGAAACAAAATGTGTGTGTACACACACAAACAAGCTATAATAGCAAAACAAGACAAAATGAACAATGGGAAGGTAAATTAAGAAGGATCAGAAAATACATCCTGTACAAAAATGGGATTTTACGTAAAATTTAAAGAAATCAGGAAAGCTAGTAGGTTTAAAAAAGGAAAAGAAATATTCCCGGCAAGGGGGAGAGCTAGCAAAAATACCCAGAGCCAAGAGAATGCAGTGTCTTGTTCATGGAAAAACAAGGAATCAATATCACAAAACCAAAGTACAAGGTAAGTAGTGAAATTTAAGTAGACTGAAAGGTGGGAGACTAGGTTAAAAGCACAGAAGGGCCATCTATCATCCATTATCTCTCAGAATCTGTTCAAGTTTATGTTCATTGTTTCCATGATATTACTCATTCTTGTCATTCACTGATGTGCCCTTTTCCTTTGGTCTTCAATCTTTTCTAACACTAGGGTTTTTTCAATGAATTCTGTCTTCTCATTATATTTAACTATTTAAGCTTTGGCTTCAGTATTTAAAGTTCCAGTGAATAATCTGAATTAATTTAAATACTGACTGATTTGACCACCTTGTTATCCAAGGAATTCTTAGAAGTTTTCTCCAGTATTACAATTCAAAAACTTTGATTCTGGAATATTCAGCTTTCCTTAGAATCCAATAGTTTTGATTATATCGACTTTTGTGGACAAGATGTCTTTGCTGTCTAGCTTTGCCATAATTTTCCTTTCAAGGAGCAAACATCTTTTAAATTCATGGTTGTAGTCACCATCTGCAGTGATCTTTGAGCTCAACAATATAAAATCTGATACTGTTTCCTTTTCTTCTCCCTCTATTTGCCAGGAAGTCTTAAGATTAGTTGCCATGATCTTACTTTTTTTCAATGTTAAGCTGCAAGCCAACTTTTATACTCTCCTCACACTTGCATAAAGGGATTTCTTAATTCTTCTTCACTTTCTGCCATCGGAATAGTATTATCTGCATAACAAAGATTGTTGATATTTCTCCTGGCAACTTAAATTCCATTTTTTTGCTTTATCTAGGTTGGCATATCACATGATATATTTTGCATATATGTCACTTAATCCCTATTTGCTTCAATTTTTCATCTGCAAAATGGAGAAACACTAAGAAATGGTAAATTTAGCACTCCAGGATCTTTGCCAAGAAAACTTCATGTTGTCCATGAGATCATTTAAGAGTTGGTCATAACTGAAAAAGTGAACAATCATATATATAAAATTAATAAAAAACAATTTTCAGTACTCTTTCTTGACTATGAAAGGGAAAATGCCAGATCATTAAAGAGAATGGTTAAGGAACAAAATTAAGGAGAAAATAAATTTCCCAACATTTAGGTAAAACACATTCTATTTTAATAATTATTAAAGTACAAATGTATAGTCATGGAAGAGATTATGGATCCTTCTTATGTAATCCTTGAGAAAATTTAAAAATAAGTTTTTTTTTTCAAAAAATTATGTATATTCTCTCTAGCTTATTTTCTGCCAATAGTTTTAATACTCAGAAATAAAGTTGAGTTGGGGGGAACATGTGATTCCAGCTAACATGCCATTCCACTCACTGTAATAAGTTTCAGGGCTAATGTCACCCATTTGAGAAATGTGTCTGTAGATGACCTTTTGAATAAAATTGTTAACAGTGAATTGTCAGATATCACTTAGGCACCTGATTCAGGAACTATTGAAGACCAGCCATTATCATCAAGAATAGCTTCTTCTAAAGATGCAGAAAGGTGCTCTTCTTCCTCTGAACTAATTTATTGAATCTAGAAAAGTAGAACTAAAAGCATGAAAAGGTAACTATTTTGTAAGCCTTGATAACACAGGGAATGGAAAGGAAAGATTATAAAACCCAGTGTTTCTTATGCTGAAAACTAAAATCCCATTTTAAAAGCTGCACACATTTCATATGCACTAAAGTACAGTAAACAATGATACATCT
This sequence comes from Sarcophilus harrisii, assembly GCF_902635505.1. Classification (NCBI taxonomy): domain Eukaryota; kingdom Metazoa; phylum Chordata; class Mammalia; order Dasyuromorphia; family Dasyuridae; genus Sarcophilus; species Sarcophilus harrisii. Next base: position 385,265,288 of record NC_045426.1, read on the forward strand.
TATTTAATTGAGTTTAATGGCATATATTTATGAAGAAAATCAACAAAATACAATTATATACCTATTTGGGGGGATAATTATTGTCCCCTTTATACAGTGTGATTAAAATTCTGTCAGTGTTCTAATACTAAATAACAAATTGAAGATGTTTTCCATCCCACTAACTTTGTAAATATCTGTTCCAAATAACTTCAATTAATAATTTATTAATTTTCAGATTTTACTCATACATGTATTCACTTGATGTAAATTTAGTATTTACTTATACATGTACAGTTTAATTTTTGACTTTTGTATACTCAACACCAAGCATAATACCTACCCATAAATATTTGTTGGTAAATTAGCAAGTTTAATCTTAAAGCACATCAAAATAAATAATTCTTTTCAAGTGTGTAAATGTGTGTGTGCGTGTGTGTGCGTGTGTGTTTTCTAAGAACAAAAACTAGTTAGTTGGGCAATCTCATAATCCTTTTAATTCCAGAACTATCATGTACAAGCTGGATGATTTAGGGCAAATCAACCTCCTTTTAATGTCAATCTGTCTACCTGTTTGGGAAAAAAAAAAAGTAGGAAGGGAAAACTATACTACCTTTCCACTTATTGAATAAAATTATTTTAAGGACCAAAGGAGATGATGAATACCAAAGCTTTTTGCAAATTGTAAAGCAAAGGTGATGTTATACATGTTATAGGAAAAAAACAAATTTGAAAAAAAAAAAAAAAAAGACAGGGTTCACTTATACACCAAAGTGGAAAATCCCATAAATTAAAAATAAAATAAAAATTTAAAAGAGGAAAGAAACAAGTCATTTCAAAAAATAACTTTTAATAAATTAATTTATTCAAAGTAATTCCCCAAGTTATGATTATTTCAATTCTTTCTTACAAGTTATGTTTATACAAATTACATCTACTCCATGTGAAAAAGAATATACATCAGACAGAGAACGTCATGGGATTAAGAAGGATGTGCCAAGAATAAGTGTTAAGGAGCATACAAATTGAATGAAATCAGTCCAATTTTATATCTCTTTGTAACACCTCTCATATATAACCTTCTCCCACTTTTCTCCCTTGACACTGTTATAGGCTCTCAGACCTAAAGACTTAAAACCAATAAGCCTTCGGCTTGGTTGGCCTGCCACAAGTCTCTCTCTGCTCTAGTCCATCCTCCATCAAACCACAAAGGGACTTTCCCTCCCTTTCTATATTAAAGGATGTGAGGGCATGAAATATGATATTACAGAAGGCAAAGGAACTTGGATCATAACAAAGATTCAATTGCCCAGCAAAACTGAACAGAGGAAAAGATGGACATTCAATAAAACAAGAGACTTTCAAACTTTCACAATGAAAAGACCAGAAAATGTGATCTTCTAATACAAGACTCAAGAGAAGCATAAAAAGGTAAACAGGAACCAACAGCAACAACAACAACAAACCTCTGTCTGTTATTCAATAAGATTAAACTGTTTACATCCCTACATAGGAAGATGATATTTGTAACTCTTCACAACCCCTCCTTAAAACACAGCAAGCAATGTCATATAAATTATTCACATACAATCATATTTTAAACTATTTCCATATTAGTCATGTTGTGAAAGAAGGATCAGGAAAAAAAAGAAAAATCAGGAAAAAGAAAAAATTAAAAAAACAAATTAAATATATTAAAAAAATTTTTTTAAAGTAAAAAGTTAAAATAGTATGCTTCCATCTGCATTAGTCTCCATAATTCTTTCTTTGGATGTGGATGACATTTTCTACCACAAGTCTACTGGAACTCTCTTGGAACATTCTGTTGTTTACAAGCTTTCTTCTCCCTGTCTAGTCTTGGTTGCATTAGTTTTGTTTATGTAAAATCCTTTTACTTTCATGTAATCAAAATAATCCATTTTGCATTTCTTAATGTTCTCTATCTCTTGTTTCTTCATAAATTACTCCCTTCTCCAAAGATCTGACAGGTAAATTATCCCTTGTTCTCTTAATTTGCTTATATTATCTAAAGCATAAAGCCATTTTGGCGTTATCTTGACATAGTGTGAGATGTTGGCCTATGCCTAGTTTCTGCCATATTATTTTCCAGTTTTCCTAGCAATTGTCATCAAATAGTGCATTCTTACACTCAGAAGCTGGAGTCTTTGGGTTTATCAGACAATACATTTTTATAAACATTGACTGCTGTGTTTTGTGTATCTAATCTATTCCACTGATTCACCACTCTATTTCTTAGCCAATACCAAATGGTTTTGATGACTGCCACTTTATAATACAGTTTTAGCTCTGCTATGGCTAAACCAGTTATCTTATAGATATTGTGTTCTTCCAAATTAATTTTATTATTTTTTCTAGCTCTATTAAATATTTTTGATTGTTTAATTGTTATGGCACTGAATAAATAGATTAATTTAGGTAGAAATGTGAATTTCATCATATTAGCTCAGGCTACCCTTGAGAAATTGATATTTTTCCAATTGTTTAAATCTGACTTTATTTATGTGAAAAGTATGTGGTTATTGTGTTCATATAATTCCTGACTTTGTCTTGGCAGGTAGACTCCCAAATATTTTATACTATCTACAAACATTTTAAATGGAATTTCTCTTTCTAATCTCTGGCTGCTGGCCTTTCTTGCAATATGTAGAAATGCTGATGACTTATGCAAATTTATTTTATATCTTGCAATTTTGCTAAAGTTGTCAATTGTTTCAAGTGTTTTTTGGTTGATTCTCTAAATATACTATAATATCATCTGCCAAGAGTGATAGTTTTGCTTCTTCATTGTCTATTCCAATTCTTTCAACTTTTTCTTTTTTCAATGCTAAGTGAAGACTTTTAATTTATCCCCACTACATATAATGTTTCCTTACAGTTTTAGATAGAGGCAACTTACCATTTTAAGAAAAGCTCCATTTATTCCTATAGTCTCTAGTGTTTTTTAAACAGGAACAGATGGTATATTTTGTCAAAAGTTTTTCTTTGTAATCGTATAATTTCTATAGTTTTATTATTTATATAGTCAATTATGCTGATAATTTTCCTAATATTTCTGGCATCAATCTCACCTAGTCATAGTGTATTACCCTCCTGATAAACTGGTATAATCTCTTTGCTAATATTTTATTTTAAATTTTTGCATCAATATTCATTAAGGAAAAAGGTCTATTATTTTTCTTTCTCTGTTTTGATTCTTCCTGCTGTAGATATCAGCACCATATTTGTGTCACGAAAGGAACCTGGCAGGATTCCTTCTTTGCTAATTTTCCCAAGTAATTTATATAATACTGGAAATAATTTTTCATTAAAGACTTGGTAGAATTCACTTATAAATCCATCTGACCCTGGAGATTTTTTTGTTAGGGAGTTCATTGATGTCTTATTCAGTTTCTTTTTTCTAAAATGGGGTTATTATGAGTACATAAATAACTTATGTCAAATTGTTTGCTGTTTTGCGTTAAGTGAGAAAGGAAAAAATACTTTGAACTCAAAAATCTTACAACAATGAGTGCTGAATATTATCTTTACAAGTAATTAGAAAAATAAAATTAAAATTCCATCTTCTACAAGAAATCTTTTATAATTCCTCTTAATTTTAGTGTTTTCTCTTTATTGATTTCCTATTTACCCTATATATTGCAGTTGCTCATAATCATTTTCATATAATCTCTCATTAGTCTGTCACCTCTTTAAGAGCACAAACTATCTTTTGTCTTTATATCCCTAGAATTTAGCATAGCTCTGGTACATAGTGGGTATGTAATATGTACTTACTGACAGAATGGTCTCCCTGCCTAAAATTTCTTCCTCTTCCAGTCTATTCTCCATTGAATTATCAAAACCTTATACTCAACCCCTTCTCTACCATTCATATCACTAGGATCACATAAACCAGCACTTGGAATTAATAAGAGTATCACTGTTGTATGTCCCAGGTAGAATGTAAGCTTCTAGTGTTTTCTATCCTTGTCATCCTAGAATCTTGCATCATCAGTAGTGCTTAGTATTTTTATCAAATTGACTTGTTAATAAAGGAGGGATCTGAATACTTAAAGTGACCTATCTAAATACAATGACCTTATGAGATTCATTTAGTTTGTGTCTGAGCTAGGACTAGAAGGCTTCCTTCCTCTCTCTATGTATGACTTTATTAATGTGCCACAGTTTATTTATCCATTTCCCTATTTCTAGATATTTAGGTTGTTTCCAGCCTTTCACCATTATATATAACACTGGAATGAAAATCTTTATAGAGAATGCCCTCTAGTTTTTTCAGTGTCTACACTCAACAATGGAATATTGAATAAAAGAGAAGGAACAAATCCATTCTCTATTAGTGCTAATATTTATATTCTATTTCACTCCCCAATGTAAGTTCCTTGATAGCACATCAGAAACTGGATTGTTGTTCTTTTGCTTTTCCAGTAAAAAGATATTACTTTACAAATAATAGGGTCAATAAAAAAGTTTTTATTAAGTGACAACTACGTGTCAGACATTTGGAATATAATGAAAAAAAAACCTATCAACTTATTGAATTTGTTGAATCAGCTGCATCAGTTAATTAACTTTTTTAAGAAATGAAAACAAAAAATTACTCAATTGGTAGATCAAACTGATGGAAGAGAGTACATATTAAGAATGTTAGGTGCTGAAAGAGACCTTGGGATTTGACATCTGATACCATTAATAATATGAGTAGGACCATTCCAGCAGAATAGTATGGGGGAAAAAGTCAAATTGTAGAAGGATCAAGGAGTAATTGAGGGTAGGGAACATAAGGCAGTAAGTTTATATCACAAGTTTATATATAGGATAAGATGATCATTTCCCTCATAAAGAAATAAACTGAAATGGATAAAAGTTTTGTAACTTTCCAAGGGTCACAGAGGTTTTTAAACTCCTAACTCAGTACTCTTTCTCAGTCTGCTCTTTCTTACTAGTTTATTTATGAAGGGGAGAAGAGAGAGGGTCCAAGCTTAAAAGAATCAAGATATTTCCTTGGTTAAAGATATTTTCCCTGAATCAAGGGACTTCTTTTTTTCTTTTTTGGACTATGACTCGAAATGTTTTATTAGTCAACAATGTGATAGTCATACAAGTTTACAATATTTTATACTATGGGTGAAAGTGATTAGAGCCTGAATTTGAGTAGACAACATTCACATATTCTATTGTGTTTATATTTGAGGCAGAGAAAAATGCATTCTAAGTATTTACATAAATTTGTTATATTTTATCCTGATAAATTCCACAGAATTCTTCCCCTCTAGAATACTCTACTGCCTCTCTTTAATTCCTATCTTTCAAATATTAGATCAGGACCCTTTTTAACCAATTAAGCCTATAAAATCTCTCTCCCACTTATTTTTTGTACCTGTTTTTGGATATAAAATAACAATAACTTATGTTTATACATTCCACTGCATCTCTGACATAGGTAGGAAAAGTACTAATATCATTCTGCAGAGGCAGCTGAAATTAAGTGATTTGCCCAGTGTCACATAGCTTAAAACTAGGATTTAAATGCAAGTATGATAATATCAAGGCTATTTCTTCTATACAATGCATTGTATTCCTGGTTATCTTTCATGTCTCTATCCGCTGTTGCCTCAATTAGAGTCTACATTCACTGAAGGCAATTAGATATAGATATAAATATAGATGTAAATATATTCTTTTAAAACTCACAGCATTTAACTCTGGAATCAATGAATAGGGAAATGAAATTACAAACTATATAGATTGAAACCTCACTAATTTAGACTTCTTGAAGATATGCCTAGTCTGAAGAAGTAAAAAGCATGGATTATAAAAATTGTTTAAAAGAATAGTATATATACATATATATGCATATAAATATGTGTGTATATCTAATACATATATATCTTCTTTATGTATTTAAGTACATATAATAAAAGTGTTTTTAAAATTTTACTTTCTCTATTTTTTCTTGCTTTTCTTTTTGTTAACATGGCTTATATAAAAACATGTTTTATATGATTTCACATGTATAATATGTAACATTATTTACCTTCTGAATGGGTAGAGGAAAGGCTGCGAGGAAGAGAATTAGAACTCAAAATAAAAATAAATGAATGTTTAAAAAAAAGTCTATATTTATAATCCCTCTTTTGTCATATCTTTGCTCCCAAAACAAAAAAAGCACACTATTTAGTGTCTTCTCTACCTCTCAGCTCCCTATGAGTTCTGGTGGTTACTCCGAGAGAAACAAAGTGCCTGGCACATAGTAGGTGCTTAAAAAATGCTTCCTGAATTTAACTAAATTGAAATGATGACAGAGGAGAGCGGAATTCCTAGGAGAATCTCTGAAGTAGAAACTTCTGTGGCAAAGGTCTGGGATTTCTAGAAACTTGTGGGATTTTAAAGAAAGGCAATGAAGGTGTTCTGACAACAGGAAATGGAGCTGTAGCACTAGGGGAAGAGAGGAAAAGATGAGGACAAGCTTGTCAAAGGAGGTAACTCATCAAAACTTGACAAAAGGGTAGAGCTTTAACCTCTGGTGAGGCAATTATATATAAGAAGAATGGACAAGGCCCAGTCCAATGGAGGAAATGGCATATCAGTTGGAGGATCAAGTCATTTGCATTTTATTTGGGTCATGAGCAGAGAGAGAAGTTCAAGATTATTACAGATGCTAGAAATAGACCTTAAAGGCAATGGGGCATAATAGGCAGAGTACTGAATTTGGATTTAGGGTTCAAATCCTGATTCAGACATTAATTTACTTTTGTGTCCATAAGGAAGTCACTTAAGCTCCTCTAAGCCTCAGTTTGCTTTTCTGTAAAGAGAAGGGGAATTCATAAATCAACAAGCACGTCTTCTGCTGGACACATGGGATATAAGAACAAAAAGAGTTGATACTCTTTAAAGGGAGATAACAAATACATTCAAATATGTACAGGATATATACAAACTGGTTCTAAAGTAACTGAGGGGAAAGGGAATAAGCATTTATTAAGCACCTACTATGTGCCAGTCCCTATACTAAGTACTTTACAAATATCTCATTTTATCCTTATATCAACCCTGGAAGGTAGGTGCTATTACCACCTCTATTTTTCAGTAGAAGTTAAATGATTTGTCCAGGGTCACATGGCTAGGAAGTATCTGATTTGATTTGAACTCAAGTCTTCCTGACTCTAAACCCAAAGCTATATTCACTGCTCTGAGGTGGTATAACACAAAGACGGCAGAGTAATATGCAACACAACCGCAAATGTAGGTTAAAAACAGAATGTAAAAAGAATGAAATGACAAATAGAATTTATATTTGATGCTTGTGGTGATATAGGAAGACACTAGGGTTTATTAAGTTAAAAGGTCACATGGTCAGATATGTGCTTTAAGAAAATCACTTTTTCAGCTGTGTGGATGCCAAGGAGACCAGTTGGAAAGTTTTATAATAATCTCGTGAAAAGTCAAAAAGAGAGGGAGGCCAGAAAAAGGGGAGGAAAAGTATTAAGTGTTGAAAGATGGAAAGAAAGTGGTTTGCAAGGCTTTAGACCAAGGTTAGATAAGATAAAAGAAAGCTCATCAGGTAAAGAGCACACAGCAGAAAACAAAAGAAAACCTTGAAAGAAGCAAAGAAATGCTGGACAGCTCTGAACAAAATGTGTGGTATTTATTATAAAGACTTTCTCAAAATGGAAATTTACTGTCTCATATGTTGAATCCTCTCTTAAGTTCTGCTCTGAACATGGCAAATTTTTTCTTTTTCTATTTTAGTTTTAAATAAATAAAAATAAGAATAATTAACAAATTAAATAAATAATAATTTAATAAGATACATTTATTATTATTATTATTTAAAAGCTAAGGTTTGAAGAAGTATGAAATCCTTTTCAGAAATAACTAAGTATAGAAGAGTGATAAATTTGGGAGAAAGGCAATGACTTCTGCTTCAGACAAGCCAAGTTTGAGATGCTTGGAAGAAATCTAGTTTTAAATGTGAGACTGGCACTATATAAATATCTGGGAGTCATCTGTGAAGAGTTAAAAATAGAATCCATGAGATTCACTGGAAGAGATAATGTATAGAGAGAAATTAAAGGACAGGATATGAGTGCTGGTCCATCAAAGAAGGAATAGTAGCAGAAATACAAATCAAAAACTATGAGTGTCATGCGAATTAGTGGAAAGAATATCCAGGAGGAGAAGATAGCCAACAGTGTCAAATGCTACAAAGTAGGTCAAAAAGGACAATTAGTCCAATTAATGATAAAAAATTTGGCAATAAGATTACTAGCAACTTTGAATTGAGTATTTTTGTTCATAATGGGAAATAGTTGAGAAGGGAATGAGGCTAGAAGTAAAGCTACCTATTGTAGATGGTTTTCTCAAGGAGTTCAGCCATAAAAGGGAGGAGAGATGTGGAACAAGAGGATGGGGAAGACATAGGCTTGTTTTTAGGCAATAGAAAAGCAGTCAGAATACAGAAATAGTGAAGATTAGAGAGAAAATGAGGATGACAGAGAGGATGGTCTACTAGAAGTGACTAAATTTTTCATTCCTTTTGACCAGAGATTCTGTTACTTGGCATACGCTTTCAAGGATGTCAGTGATAAAAAAAAAAAAAAAAATCCCTATGTATCTCAAAATATTTAAGTAGCACAGTATTATTTATAGTAAGAAAAAACTAGAAACAGTAAGTTTCCAATGACTGAAAAATAAATAATAAAATTGTACTGAGTGATTTAAGAACTGATGAATATGATACAGAGAAGCATGGGAAGACTTACATTGATGCGGAATAAAGCAGAACCAAGGAAACAATATACATGATTACAACAATGTAAAGGACAAACACAAAACAATCAAAAATGAAGGGTGCAAAATTACAAAGAACACAGAGGTTTCCAAAACAGAAGTATGAGAAGACACCTCTTTTAATTCTTTATAGAAGTAGGAGGTGATGAAAGAAGAACTAGAGATCATTATTGATCACAAAATAGAAAATTGTGATTATATCAAATTAAAAAAACTTTTGTACAAACAAAACTAATGCAGACAAGATTAGAAGGAAAGCAATAAACTGGGAAAACATTTTTACAGTTAGTTAAAGGTTCTGATAAAGTCCTCATTTCCAAAATATATAGAGAATTGACTCTAATTTATAAGAAATTGAGTCATTCTTCAATTGATAAATGGTCAAAGTATATGAACAATTTTCAGATAATGAAATTGAAATTATTTCTACTCATATGAAAAGGTGTTCCAAATCATTATTGATAAGAGAAATGCAAATTAAGATAACTCCGAGATACCACTACATACCTGTCAGATTGGATAGAATGACAGGGAAAGATAATGTGGAATGTTGGAGGGGATGGGGGAAAACTGGGACACTCATTGTTGGTGGAGTTTTGAACAGATCCAATCATTCTGGAGAGCAATTTGGAACTATGCTCAAAAAGTTATCAAACTGTGCATACCCTTTGATCCAGCAGTGTTACTACTGGGCTTATATCCCAAAGAGATCTTAAAGAAGGGAAAGGGACCTGTATGTGCAAAATGTTTGTGGCAGCCCTTTTCGTAATGGCTGGAAACTGGAAATTGAATGGATGCCCATCAATTGGAGATTGATTGTACTTTCTGTATTCATCCTGCTATTCATTTCTTACAGAACAATAATATTCCATAACATTCATATACCATAATTTACTCAGCCAATCTGATTTTTCTTGTGCAACAAGAGAACTGTATAAATATGTACACATATATTGTATTCAAGATAGATTTTAACATGTTTAACATGTATGAGACTGTCTGCCATCTAGGAAAGGGGGTGGAGGGAAGGAAAAGTTGTAACTGAAGTGTTTGTAAGGGTCAATGTTGAAAAATGACCCATGCATATGTTCTGTCAATAAAAAAGCTATTAAAAAAAAGAAGTAGGAGGTCATGAGAATCAAACATTAATATAGTTTCAGAATTTCTAGATGTATTGTTTTTTGCCAACTCACTTCTACTTTTTCCTCTTTTTCTTTTTAAAAATATTCTTTGTTACTAAAGATGAGTAGATGAGAAGAAAGAAATTTATATGGAAATTTAGGTGCTATAAAAACAAAAACATCAATAAAATTTATTTTAAATTTGGAATCTTCAAAGAAAGTAAAAGTTACCTCCAAAATATTTTTAATAACACCCTATATAAATTATTAATTTTAATATTTAGCAAAAATTTAAAACAATCTTCCTCACTTCATATTGAATAACCAATTATCTATAAGAATCTTACTGAAATCCTTAAGAAAATAAAGTCAAGCAACATACAGATAACACCTGCATAATAAGTGAACATGAACTGGGTCCAGCCATAATTCTCATCTTATGGTTTCAGATTAATTGTGTAGGGTATCAGGCCCTGAGATGCTGGAGTTCAAATCTGATGGTTCTGCTATACTAGAGAAACATAGATTTGTTCTTTTCCTTTTATGAATATTAAATGGAACTGTACATTCCCATTTAAATGAGAGCCTAGAACAACATAGTTTTAGACTTAACAAAAAATGCTAAAACATAATCTTTCTGGCAATCTAAACCTATGGGATAGATTTATTTTCCTGGCAAATTTAAAGTTTCTGTAAGGGGAGGTACTTACTCTTGCATAATTCATCATTTCTACATCTTTGAAAACTGGTAGTTTCTTTAGTAGTTCCCATCACCTAAAGAAACCATACCAGTTTACAACCAGAAGAGTTAGAATACCTATGCCTGGCTTGAAGACTGAGAAGGTATGAACTTTAAGCTTTCATATATATACTCCCCCCCTCAAAAAAAAAAAAAAAAAAGCTATCAAGGTGGCTAAGGAAGTTTTCTTTTTCACTACTGCCAATCTGACAGTTGTAGAAGCTGTTAAAAAAAAAAAGCTATTTGGGAGTACAAATGAAGATAGGGAGTGGAACTTCTTAAACTTTTTCCAATTGCGATCTCTTTTCTTTCACCTAAGTAAGTTTTACATGACCCTGTCTCAAATCTGAGCTGAGGTGTTTCTGGCTGAGTTGTGTATGTGAAGTGCAAAGTGCACATGTTGTGTGTTCAGAACCAAGGTTGCAGTGCAGGCATGCAACACAACATAGGCAAGCACTGCCAGAAACACCTTGACTTCATTATATATTTGATTTTGAATTAATTTTGGGTCATTGCATTCAGAAATCTTTAAGTGTTGCCAAATTTTTGCGACATCTCTCTCCCCCAGTTTAAGAAGTTTTGTTCTAGAGAATGCAAGAGCCTATTAGAAAAAAAAAAAAATCCTCTTAAGAAGATAAAACAAAGATACTGAAATGTATCTTTTAGATACTACAAAATACATCTAATAGACACTATAAAAACTACAATTATGATTCTGCATCATCACTGAGCAACTTACTACAAACATGTGACACAATGGATCTAAAACTGTAAGATAAAAATTGTGGCTAAACTAGTTCACATAAAAACTGAGGGAAAATCTACACAGTCTCACAAGCATTAAGAAAACACTTTTAGATGACATCTAAGAAAGGGAACAATATTAAAATAAGGGGGGAAATTCAAAATAGGCAAATGAGAGAACAAATAATAAGTAATCTATGTGACTTTCTTATCTTTATAAATAAAATATTTATACTTAATATTTAAAAGGAGAATTTCATGTTATACACACATATTTATAACAATATATTTTGTATTAGCAAATAATTAGAAATAAAGTGGGAAACATATTGGGGAAAGTTAAATTGTGATATGTGAGAATATTGTTTCACAATTTTTAAAAATGACAAATACGAAATCAGAGAAAATCTGTAGGAACTAAAGCAGATCAAGGTAAATAGAAGCAGAACTAACCAGGTTAAGTGATAAGAAAACTGAAAGACATCAAAACTCTGGTCATTATCACCTTTAGAGGACTGTTTGTGAAAAATATTCCCCACTTTTCTTTTTGGAGGTAGGGGACTAAAAGAGCAGAAGGAGATATACATAGACTGCCAATGTATTAAGAGTTTGGGGTTGTTTGTTTTTTCCCTTAAATATAACTTTCCTGTCATAGGAAGAGTTATACTGAGGGAGACAGAACATTGGAAAATGACACTGTTATTAAAAATGAATCAATAAAATATTTTCAAAATGTGCCAGATTGATTAAAAATAGAAATAGTGGAGAAAATAGTGATTAAAATGGATAAATAGTGGAAAGATAGGCACAGAAATATATTACAGCTGAAGCTGTGAATTAACCCAATCATTCTAGGAAACAATTTGAAACTACACTAAGAAAATGACTAAAATGTCCATACCTCTTGACCCAGAAGTTCTACTGTTATAAAGAAGGTTAATGATTTTTAAAGTTTTTGTCTCTGTCTCTCTGTCTCTCTCTCTCTCACACACACACACACGCACAGTACTTTTGCTATAAGAAATGGCAAGTCTGATGAATTGAGAGAATGATGAGAGAATACAGAAAATAATACAAAGTGACACAAAAGCAAGAAAGCAGGAAAACTATATACAATGACAACAATGTAAATGGAATAATAAAGAAACAAAAAATACTGAATGTTGTAGAATTATATTGATCAAAATTAGCCCAATACCTGACTTCTGTGTGTGTGCATAGATGTGCATGTGTGTAGTTGTATGTGTGTAAGTAACTATGGCTGTGGAATTTAACACAGGAAATAGACTTGGCTAATATGTAAGTTTTGTTAAACTTTTCCTCCTCCTTTTTTAGTTTTTGTTACAAGTATCTGTTATATATGATATTTTGATAGAGAGAAAGAAGAAAGGTACGTATTGGGAAGTGTAGATGATGGAAAACAGAAGTTATGAAAAATATTTTTAAAAGATATATTAATTAAAAGTAAAATGACACAAAGATAAGAGATAATTAATACTACAGACAACAATTTTAAAAGATTGTGTATGTGAAATGACAAGGTGAAATTTTACAAAAAAATATAAAAATAGTTCTGCTTTTAGGTTCTAAAGTTTAATCTCCCACTGTGGGACATGACTAGTAAAAAGACTAACATAATGTTGTTTCATTAATCTATGTATACTTTCCAGGGCAAATAGGTGTCACAAGCAATAAGAGTTGCAGGTCTGAAGTCAGGAAGATTCATCTTCATGAGTTCAAATCCGGCTGGCAAATCATTTAACCCTGTTTGCCTCTGTTTTTTCATCTGTAAAATAAGCTGGAGAAGGAAATGGTAAAATGTTCCAGTATCTTTGCCAAGAAAACTTCAAATGAAGTCTCAAAGAATTAGACATGACTGAAATAAATGAACAGCAACACTGTTCAGATCATGGTGATGTAGTCTGAATATGCTCTACACTAGAGCTAAAGTTCATCTAAGGCATTATGTTCAATTCTGAAAGGCATATTTTAACAGTAACATTGACATATTTTGATAGAATGACTATGATGAAACTAAAGCAAAAATTATAATAATGAAGTTTATTCTGGAGCTAAAGACTAAAAGGAAGATATTAATAATCTGAGTTTCTGAAGAACTTGCATATAGATGAAAAATTGAGATCCCCAAGCTCTTCATTACCCCCATAAGGATGAACAGTTTAACTCTAAAATAATTTTCCACAATTAGCCCTGCCAAACAATAAAAAATATGTTTAAGGCAGTAGGAAGCTCCTCCAAATACCAATGAAGTGATAATAATAACATGATAATAACTCACACATATAAGACTATGGGTAGAAAGTTCTTCACAATAATCTTGGGAATTCAATAGTAAATACTATTCAATCAAATACCAGGTAATTGTTTGGACACTGGATTTGTACACTGTATGGAAATTATCACCATACACATTTATATGGCCACTCAGATTTCTTTCAATTTAGTAACTGTTCAAAATGCTCAAAGTTCAAAAGAATTGAGAAAAATTCTAAGAAAACTCAGGTAGAACATTCTAAAATGAATTTGCTTTATCTTTTACTTTACTACTTATGAAGTATGAAGATAAAATAAGATTATCTTCATAGTGCTCCAAAATAAGACTCAATTTAAAGGGGATAGAAATATATATAAATGTGCATGTGAATTTATATGTATGCTTGGTTTTGATGAAAATATGGGTTGTTGGGACAACTCTATCTACTACAGGCCAATTGGTATAGAAAGTGAATTCAGAGAAATATAGTATCTTTTTGGGAGTGAGAGGGAAGGAGAAGGTCAAGACCTATCATTTCACCTATAGGAAATTCCCAGTGAGGAATCTCCTCTACTTGGAGATCAGCAGCTTTTTTGATTATAGAGTTGTCTCTAAGTACTAAAAGAATAAGTGATTTGACTGGAGTCAGATATCCAGTCATCCATTTACAGAGAAATTCTTTACTTTAGAAAAATAATCACAGTAGGATGCCATTGAAAGTGACTTGCCTAGGATCACACAGCTACTAGCTGTTTGAGGCCAAATTTGAACTAAAGTCCTTCTGGCTCCAAGACTTTGATAGAAAATATAAAATAGTTCTCAAATGTGGATATATAGAATATCTTAATAAAATTATTTTAATATTTTATATGTAATAAATGTATTGATATTTTAAAGATATTATACTATGTAATAAAAAAAATAATGTTAATAAATGTGTTACCAAGTATATTTTAAGCTTTAGAACAAATTCTTTTATCCACTCTCTTTTTCAGTCAGAATAGCTCAGCATAGGTGACAGATAACGTGGCCAGCTTTGTAACCAAAAAGACTTGGATTCAAATCAGATCTCTAAATTCACCTTGGGCAAGCTACTCAACCTTTCAGTGCTTTAGGAAGGTCTCAATGATAAATTACTTGTCTTCCTCATTGGAAGTTCCCTATATGAATGAAATTAATCACTGGTGATTACACATATATAAAATTCAAAACAATCTCTTCACCATCCCTCATGGAACCTCCCTAGGCCTCTTCCTGTTTTTACCAACCAATTGTCTATAGTAATTAAGGAACAATATCAAGGAAGGGAAACTTCTCAAGTTCTCAGTTAATCTTCCTAAATCATAGGTTTAGCCATCTCATTCTTACTACTACTCAATAAACTCCAGTGACCCCCTCTTAATTCCAGCATCAAATAGGAATTCCTTAGTTTTTGTTTTGTTTTGTTTTTTTTGAAAGCCCTTCTCAATGTGGTCCCTTCCTACCTTTCCATCTTTACAGTTTATTTTCTTTTGGTTTTGTTTCCTCGTTTCTTGATTAATTATTGGCTTCTGTTTACTCAATTCTAATTTTTAAGAAATTATTTTTTTCACTCAATATTTTGTGTCTCTCTTTCCATTTGGTCAATTCTGCTTTTTAAGCAATTCTTCTCATTAGCTTTTTGTATTTCTTTACTATATGGCATAGTCTATTTTTGAAGGTGTCATTTTCTAGAAAATATTTTCATGTCTCCTTTATGAAGTTGTTGACTCATTTTATCACTCTCATTTTTCTTTCCAATTTTCCTTCTACTTTTCCTATTTGATTTTCTAAATATTTTTGAGCTCTATCATTACCATGGAACAATTCATATTTTTCTTGGAGGCTTTTGATGCAGGAGTTTTAACTTTGAATTATTTTTCTAAGTGTAAACTTTAATCCTCTTTGTCACCATTGTAACTTTCTGTGGTCAGAATTTTTTCCTATTGATTGCTCATTTCTCCCCAGTCTATTACTTAACTTTTGCTGAGGCAACTGGGATTAAGTGATTTGCCTAGCTTCACAGGAAGTGTTAAGTGTCTGAGAGCAGATTTGAACTCGGGTCTTCCTGACTTCAGGACTGTTGCTCTAACCACTAAACCACCTAGCTGCCCTTTTTCTTTCTTTTTTTTTTTATTATAATAACTTTTTATTGACAGAATCCATACCAGGATAATTTTTTACAACATTATCCCTTGCACTCACTTCTGTTCCGATTTTCCCCCTCTCTCCCTCCACCCCCTCCCCTAGATGGCAATCAGTCCTATATATGTTGAATATGTCACAGTATATCCTAGATACAATATATGTGTGCAGAAACAAACAGTTCTCTTGTTGCACAGGGAGAACTGGATTCAGAAGGTAAAAATAACCTGGGAAGAAAAACAAAAATGCAAGCAGTTTACATTCATTTCCCAGTGTTCTTTCTTTGGATGTAGCTGCTTCTGTCCATCATTGATCAATTCAAACTGAATTAGGTCTCTTTGTCAAAGAAATTCACTTCCATCAGAATACATCTTCATACAGTATCGTTGTTGAAGTATATAACGATCTCCTGGTTCTGGTCATTTCACTTAGCATCAGTTCATGTAAGTCTCTCCAAGCCTCTCTGTATTCATCCTGCTGGTCATTTCTTACAGAACAATAATATTCCATAACATTCATATACCACAATTTACCCACCATTCTCCAATTGATGGGCATCCATTCATTTTCCAGTTTCTAGCCACTACAAGGCTACCACAAACATTTTGGCACATATAGGTCTCTTTCCCTTCTTTAGTATCTCCTTGGGGTATAAGCCCAGTAGTAGCACTGCTGGGTCAAAGGGTATGCACAGTTTGATAACTTTTTGGCCATAATTCCAGATTAGCTGCCCTTTTTCTATCCTGGAACTGGAGACCTCATTCCACTGTGGCCACAAGCTCTGATGTGCCAGTTCTACAGTTTATTCTCCTATATATATATTACACAATCCAGTGTGACTCTGGCCTCCTTGTTCTTCATATTAATCATTCCATTATCATAGTACAAGAATATTTCCCTGGGCTCTTTCCCATACCTGGAACTCCCTCCTCATCTGTTTCTTGGCTTCCCAGGCTTCTTTCAAGTCTGAGCTAAAGTCCCACCTACTGCAAGAAGCCTTTCTTTGTCCCCCTTAACTTTGGTGCTTTCCCTCTAAAATTATCTTTAATTTGTTCTGTATAAATATATATCTGTTTGCACATTCTCTTCATTAAATTGTGACTTCCTTGAGAACAGGAAACATAAAAAAAACCACTTTTTTTTCCCTTTATATTCCTAATGTCTAGGACAATATCTAGCACATAGTTTGTAATTAATAAGTTCATATTGGATTTACTTAATATCCTGCTCTGCTAGGGGAAATCAGTTTTGAAAAAAGAAAGGAAAGGATAAAGGATTCATTAAAGAATGAAGCCAGAAGGAAGGCACATTTTGGAATATTTGGGAATGGGAAATTTGAGTAGGATGGGACAAGAGGAAAAGGAGCAAATAAGAAGTTAGAATTAGAAGAAAGTGATAATAAAGGGAAATTTCATTTGGCCATCCCAATGCCATCATTGGATCATCAGCTTTGGAAACTGTCTAGAACATAGTAAATGCTTGCTAAGTGCTTTTGATTGACTTTTGAAATAGTAGGATAAAGAGATAGATATTGAAAAGAAGGCTGTTTAATTATTAAACAGCCTAATCACATCATCTATCCATCCATCCATCAATAAATATTTATTTATTAAGGACAATCAAACACTGTGCTAAGCACTAAGGATACAAAAATATCAAAAGGCAAAAAGACAAAAGGCAGTCCTTGCCCTCAAGGAGTTTATAAACTAATGGGCCAGACAACATCCAAACAAAAATATACAAAGCAAGCTATAAACAAGATTAATGGGAAATAATTAAAAGAGGAAAACCATTGGAATTGAGAGGGTTAAGGAAGGCTTTCTGAAGGAAATGGGTTTTTAGATGAGACTTAAAGGAAACTAGGGAGGTCAGCATTCCATGCATAGAAAACAGAAAGAGTGCCCACAGCACCACTGAAGGCCAGTGTCATTGGACTGAAAAATATGTGTTGGGGAATAAGAAGAATGAAAAGGTAGAAGGAGGATCTGATTTTCCTCCACTTACTAGATTCCATATAACTACTTAACATTCCTTCATCTGATATGATCTCACTGAGGAAAAGTTGCAAGATTATTATGTGCCTTGTTCTATTAATTGTCCCATAGATCAGAATAACTCTTCTGGTAGTCATATCACACTACTATTAATGCCACTCCAGTCTTTTAAGACTTTTTTGCTTCCCAATTCTGTAATCCACTTTAATAATTACCCTTATATTTTCATGCCATCAGGAAATTTATTACTCATCTTCAATCATGTCATTGATAAAAATGTTAAATAAGACAGGATCAAGGACAAATCCCTAAGGGTATTCCCCCAGGACCAAAGAACTCTCATAGCAAGCTCAAATAGAAAAATTTTTTTGTTTTTTTTTAAGCAATATTCCTATGCTTTTAATTTCCCTCCAAAAGGGTAATACATTGGGAATCTATTAGTAGAGAAATTCAGCATGTGCTAAGATAAATTAATATTAATCATAATAGAAGGGGGAGGAAAGAACATTGCTAAAGAAAGTTATTTTAATTCTTAGTACATTAATTGTAATGTTTTCATTTCTTTTTAATAGCTTTTTATTTACAAGATATATGCATGGGTAATTTTTCAGCATTGTCAAATGCAAAACCTTTTGTTCCAATTTTTCTCCTCCTTCCCCTACCTCCTCCTCCAGATGGCAGGTAGAACAATACATGTTAAATATGTTAAAAGTATATGTTAAATAATGTTTTCATTTCTTAAGTGGCAGTTGAAAACAAGTATTTTGGACAGAACCTTGCCCAAACCTTGGACAGAAGAATGTACTGCTTTCAGAGAAATTAGTATGTAGTAATATGACAATTGGTGTCATTTTCAGATTGGGACTTTTTATTTCTAAGATCAAGGAAATCTTGTTATAGCTCAGGTGAAAATAATTTCTTTTCCTAAATATTAAATTTAAAATAATTTATTCTTAGGGAGGTAGTGGCAATATAGTACAAAGACCAAAGAAATATATGAAAAGATCAGAGTTCTAGTTCTGATTTGCTAAGACAATAGGGTGAAATGGGAAAAAAAAAAATCAACAAACAACAAACCCAGAATTTTGTAATCCAAAGAACTAGACTCCAATTCTCGTTCTATCACATTATTTGTGTATGCCCATGTAAACCACTCAGTCTTTCCGAGGCACCATTTCCATATATAAAAAGAAACAAATGAATTAGATAGCCTCTGAAATCTCTCTACTAAATACTACATTTGGGCCAGGTAAGATTTTTCCTATAAGGGAGAGATCTAGCTGCCTCTAGGTCATAGAAAATTAGAAAATTTCAAATGGGACAGGGAACAAGTTCTAGCAGACTATCCTTTTTCCTTCCTCTCCAGAAATTTCCAAAGTTCAGCTCTTACAGATTCTCTGATTCTTTCTCTAACTTGGCTTATTCTGTTCTTCTCTCTGAGGACCTTGGCTCTAGATCCTTGCTTTCCCAAGCTATTATGCAAAAAAATAATTTCTAGGTCCAGTCAAGCTTTGAATAGGTCACACTTAATCTGGAAGTTTATCTTTTGAGAAATGGGAGGAATAGATTTCACTGACAACCTCATTGACTGTTTAACCAAACTATTGACTAAATTCTGTTTCCCTCAGTTAAATTATTAGTCTCCTGATTCATGTAAATAAAAGGCTATTAAATTTAAAAAAATATATATTTTAAATTAGACATTTGAATATTTTAGCTATGATGTCTTAGAAAAAATTTTCCCAGAATGGAAGAATCTGAGCTGGAAGGGATCACAGCAGCCATCTAGTCCAATCCATATACAATGAATCTCCACAATGACATTCAAGAAGTTTCTGTGTAACCTCTGCTTGAAGACCTTAAAGCACATCTTGGAGGCAATGATTCTTCTTTTGGACAGCTCGAATTTTAGGCCTGTTTTACTGGCCTCCAGTGTAAAGTGACCTCTGTTTTTCCACTCATTGTTCCTGCTGTTACCCTTTGAGGTAAAAGAACACATTTTTCTTTGCCCCCATGATATCCCTTCAAGCACTTCAATATAGCATAATTGTCATATTCCTCTGACATCTTATGATGACATCCTCATCTTAATCTTTTCACCAGATTAAACATACCCAATTTCTTCAAATAATCCTTCTATATTCGGCCTCAAAGCCCGTTGTTGACTACCAGTGTTGACCTCCTCTGGACATGTTCTTCTTAAACCATGATGCCCAGAATTGCACACAATAATCCAGATGATTGATGTCTGATGTGGGCAGAATACAGTAGAACTATTTTATCCTTTTTTCCTTCAAGCTCTGCTCTGCTCAATGCAAACCAAGAACCTATCAATTTTTAATTGCCACATCAGCATATCAAGTTTTCAGTCCATTACAGAAGGTTGGACTTGGAGCAGGAAAATCTGAATTCAAATCTAAGCTTAGGAATTAATTATATGACTCTAGGCAAATGACAATATCTCTCAACTTGTTTTCTCATATGTAAAATGGGGATATAATTCATAGGGTTGTTATGAAGCTCAAATGAAATAAACATCTGTAAAACACTTTACAAACTTTAAAAAAATATATTACTGATAGCTACTCATAGTGATTGTCATTATTTGCCCATTCCTTTCCCATCTTATAATTGTAAAGTTATTTTTTTTTATTCCAAATGCAAAATTAATATTGTGTTTTCTAAGGATAAAATTCTCAAGATGAAGGGGAAATTTTTCTGAGATGGCTCACTTTTTTTCATATAAATCATATTCAATTTGGTTTTCACATTCTCATTTTCTATTTGACTACATGTGGGTTATTAATGTCTTAATGTGACATATTTATCAAAAAAGCTAATGTGATTTAAGCATGCATTAATACATAATCATTAAGGAAGTACAATTATTTGTGTTAATGCTTTAAAAAATTTATTCATTTAATTTTTAACTTATGGAATAAAACAATATTTCTATAACATAGTATAATAAAAACCATTATATATCAAATTACAAATCTACTATATACAACTTGCTATTCATTTTAAATAGAATAAAATTATCATGTAATCCCCCCCACCCTTTTTTTTCTTACTCCCACCTTGGAGATGGTTACCATTAGACATAAATATGTATATACAGACATATATACAAATCATTCTATACATATCTATCTATCATGTCTTTCCCTGGATGCAGGATAAATGTTTCTATTTTTAAAGAGCGTAGTGTTCAAATTTATGAGAAACTGGACTCCTGTCCCAAGTGTAGTATAATATTCTACATTGTAAGGATGTTAAGGAAACAGTTTAGAAAAGTGAATAAGATGATATAAGGGATAAAAAGTACTGCATGAAAAAAGACAGAAGTGAATGAGATTGTTTATCCAAGAGTGGTATATGAAAAAAAAAATTGAAAGTCATGTGCTAGTAATAATAATAATAAAAAGAAAACTACTTTAAAAATAATTTTAAGATTTCATAATTTAAAATTTCAAAGTTCATACAATCTGATTATTTCTATGAAACAGCATGCAAAATAAAAACTATTTTAAATCTACAGCTATTTTACTTATAAATATGAAATATCCATTGTTTTTCTTTTTTGAAAAATTAAGGTCACATTTTAGCCAGGTAAACATGAAAATACACTGAATTATACAAAGAAATATTCTTTCTGCTTTTTTAGTTTTCTTAAACATTAAAAAAAAAACGACTTTTAAGAAGAGAATTAACAGGCACTAGACTTAATGAGAACCCAATAACACCACACACACAAAAAAAAGAAATTGACTAGATCTTTATAGGGAGACCATATTTGGTTATAAATATAGCAGTAATTTTAGAATCATTGTGTATGTCAACTCCTATATTGGTTAGAGTAAAGTCAAAAGAAAATATCCAGTAAGAAAAGCTAATTATGAGAAGGATATCTGCAATTATAGCAGTCACAATCCAAACAAGCAGTTGATTCTCCAAAATGGAAAACAGACAAATGGAAAGATACAGGCTCTGCACAGCACCATTACCTTCAGAAGTTTTTTGCCAATTCAAAAGTGTTTACAGAGAATGAAGAAGCTATCTTACTTGATAGATACTCAGCATGTTTACTATGTGGAGAGACATAACACTGAAAGATAATATAGGCTTCCAGTATAAGCTCCTTTGGAAATATGGAAGATGTAAAATAGAAAAATCTTTTATCACACAATATAGTGAAAAGTAGGGGAGAAAACATGTCTGCAGATAATTTGTGCTGAGATTCAACTAAATCAGAACCACTGGAATATTTTTAACAAGACAAAAAAAAAATAGAATCAAAAATTAAACAGAAACACTATTGTTTTTATAGTACTCCACTCTTTTCAACAATAAGGGAACCACAATATTGAGACTTTATTATTCCAGAATCCAAAGAACTATATGAGAAAGTGACAAAAGCACTTAAGTAAATCATCAGAAAAAAAAATCTGTATCTGAGCAAATTTATAAGAAGAAATTAATTCTACTGTCAATTCAATTTTAAAAGTAATCAAATATTAATTTTTCAAGGTATTGCCAATAAAGAATGATTCAGAAGAATGGAAAAGACTGCTTTTTACCAATTTTTAAAAAGGCTTTCTGGAACACAACTTTGATGACTATGAGAAGGAAAGAGGCAAATTTCCCATAAAAATTGACTCAGAAATAAACAGAATAAGATTCTACTCTGGGCTTAAAAAACATACACCCAAAACTGATTAAATAGGACAAAATTTCAGTTTTAAAAACTCTTCTTAATCCTCTGAACATACAAGATTAAATGACAGAACTAGAAATAAATTTTTGAACAATGTCATGAAAGTTAAAATTGAAGTCACATAAAACAGGGAGATTTATTCACCTAAAGTGTTTAATATTGTCATGGAAGATGTCTTCAGAAGAGTCACAAAACAAAAAAATTTAGAATCAATGGAGAAATTCTCTAAACTCTATGGGCAGATATTAACACATAAATCACACCCGTGCCCTAAAACAATGCAAAGCCTGTTTTGTGAACTCAGTTGCCAGTCTTTTTTGTTTTTGGCTATTGTTGCTTTTTTGAAAGTTATATGTAACCATGTCACCCTGGATTTCTTGACTCCCAGTCCAGACCTCTTTATACCATAGCACACATATGACCCTCCAAAGCTGGAGAATTGGACACATATATAAGATAATGATTATTCTGCCATTCCTAATTGGATAATAATATTAAAGGCATCCTCCTAGATTATCTATTTTTCTGTCTTATCCAAGTATTGAAAGGTTGGCCTTCCTTTCACATTCAATTACTTCTGTTATTCTTCCTTTCTATCACTTTGTTGATCCCAAATCCCTTAATCCCAGTGCAAAAAGACAAGATGAAACAAAACAAAACAAAGTAATAACAAACTTTTTTGGAGAATGTTTTCTTTGCTTCTGTTTTGAATTTCCTATCTTTTTTTATTGCTAGTAAATTTTTTAAAAGTTAGCTTCTTAAATAAGGCTAGAGACTAAATCTTATTTCTATTGTAATATTCTCTATGTAGTAACCACTAAACAAAAATGTACTCATAGTGGTAGTTATTTTAATCATCTTTTCACCTGAATTCTGTCTTCTAACATTTTGGTTGGATAGTTTCAAAGCATCTCTAATTTATTTTTCAATAAAGAGATGGTACCTTAGGACCGACCAGTAGGCAAAGTAAAAATCAAAAGCTGTTACCAGTCACCTCCTGAAAGAAACTCTAAAATGAAGACTCCAGGTACATTATATCTAAAATTCAGGGCTCCTAAGTCAAGGAGAAAGTACTTCAAGGAACCAGGAAAAAAACCACTCTATGTAAGGGGAAAAAAACCAGAACAATTAAAATAAAGTTGGCGTTATATGTATATTATTCCTATATAGAAATGTAAATTGTTTAACTTTATAGAATCTCTTATGATTTCTCTTTCAAGTTTACTTCTTTATTCTTCTGAGTCTTGTCTATGATAGTCAAATTTTCTATTCAGCTTTGATCTTTTCAAGAAGAATGCTTCAAAAGGTTTAGCCACACACATTTTTTAAAAATATTCATTTTCTCTTGTAGGATTATATTCATTTTTACTGGGGAGGTTATTTATGATTGTAATCCTAGCTTCTTTGCCTTCCAGTATATCATATCCCAAGCCATTCTTTTAACAATGGTGGTGGCTGCTAGATCTTGTGGTTCTCCAGATCTTGTGGCTGTGGCTCTCAGCATATGACTTATTTCTTTTTGGCTGTCATGTTGAAGAAAGGAATTAGAATTATTTTGTTTAGCCATATAGAGCAGAAGGAAAAGTAACAATGGAAAACTGTATGGAAAGTTTCAAAGACTTACAAAAAGTTGCAAAATGTCACGAAAAACTTATAAAATTTAACAATTGGAAATGTGCAAAGATGGAATGGTTTTGTCTTCAAAGATAACTAAATACTTTCCCCCTGGAGATCTTTAATAGAAACATATGAACTCGATAAGAGGTATGTTTTAGTGTGCAATCCTTCATGTTTGGATTGAACTGAACAATTACTGATGTGACTTAAAATTCTCAAACTTGATGATTTTTATTAGAACCAAATAAGAACAACAAGAATGAACTTAAGGACACATCTATTACACCCTATTCTTTAAAGATTTTCTTAAGAATCTTTATTTCTTGATAATGATTTAACTCATATATATAGATAGCTATATGTAGATCAATATGGAAAGTAACAGAAAGACATGATTAACAAAGGAAGACAGTGAGCATTTATTATATTGGCTCATTATATATTTTTAAACTATATTGAATCTTTGAATATCTAATAATTTCTGAAAACTATGAAAAACATTTGCTAAGAATCTCATTAGTTTTAGGGCTATCTTAAAACTAAAAATTACGAGCACTATAAATGTGAGATCCATCTCCAGTGACCAAATTGGTGTAGTACTAAAGGAATGGAATCATATCAATATTGACATTCTAAACATAAATAAAACTGGAAGCTATAAGAAGCTGAAGCTAAATAGAAGGATAGTTCACAGGTTCTTCTTGGCAAAGCAAATGAAGGAGCTGGCAGAATTGGTTTTATTGTGCTCCTTAAAATTAAAAGAAGCATCATTTCATGAAATACTTGATCATCTCCCTCTGCTCTGTTAGTCATAAGCATAAGCAAAATGACCTCCACGATGTAGTTTATGTGCTAATATATGCTGTACAAGATGAGAAGATAGTGTTTCCTAAAATTTCTTATTGGCACTCCAAATTAAATCAAATTTTATTTAAACAAGAAGCAATACAAGCTGAATATACTATACAGCTACAAATAATTAAATATTACAATTTCTGAGGAATAATTGCTAATTGCCCAAAAGGCAATAGTTAAACATAATGGGCATAAACAGGCTTGTAGCAATTATAAACAAAGTTTACACTTTTAGTGATATATAAGACATCAAAGAGATGTATGACTAGAAAAAAAGATAGATTCCTACAGATGTACCATGAGCAAGGGTTAACAGATAGAAAGCTCATGTTACCTCACTGACTCTAAGAGACATAGAGGAAGCCCCCACCATTCTGGGCAGACCTCTTAAGGAATAGTTTGAAGAAGACATGAAAAATAGTCAAACAGGTTGAGAAGGTGTGGGTTGAATATAGTCTTTACTGTAAGAAGGACTTATTAATCCACTGAATTACGCACAAAATTTGTTTGATTACAATAGATCATAGGTCATATGGAAAGGCTATAAAAACAATTAAAATTGGCAGATGATCTTATACAAAAATAAAATGGCTTTACAAATTATGCAAATAGATCACCACTTATAATAGATATAATGTTTAACTTTAAAAGTTTCCAATGATTAGAAGTCTCTGCAAGTATATGCAAATTTTTGAAAATGAATATTATCATGGCCACATATTTTTACAATCTTTATAACCCATCATATAATGGGATGTTGCCCTCAACAAAAGTCTAATAGAAACTGTCACAATATTTGAGAAATTTAAAGATTTTAATTAGAAGTAGGAATCAGTCATCTTTAATAATAATAATAATAATAATAATAATGAATAAGTAGCCACTAAATTATTCAGATTTATAAAAATAAGAGTCATATCCAATTGGTAAATAGTTAAAGAATATTATCAGGCCATTTTCTAAGGAAGAGATTCAAGTTGTCAATAGCAATATGGAAAAAAAAAATGCTCTGAATCACTAATTAGAAAAATGTATATTTAAACATTCTATCACACATGTTCTATCTCATACTCTAGATTAACAAAGAAGACAAAAACAGAAGACAACTATTGTAGAAAGGGCTGCAGGAAAACATACATATTGAAGCCCTGTAGAGTTGTGAAATGGGTCAGAAAATAACTTGGAGTTGTACCTGAAAGTCACTAAATTGTGCATGTCCTTTTGCTAAACTATGTGGTATTCTCTTCTTTTGTAAAATATAAAATGGTTCTCTGTAAGAGCAGGTTTCTTGGGAAGGTTTTCTGGAGGCAGCCTTAGTTTCAGTTCAGAGTAATAATCACTCCAAATACAGCCAGCTGATAAAATCCAAATATTTATTTCTTATCTCTTTCCTTGGACCTGGTTAGCTTTCTTAGAGGCCTATCTCTCTGCTTGGTTCCAAGAGCTCTTTGCAGCTTGTCCTTTGCCTCTGATTTCTTCAGCCTCCAGCTAGCACAAAGGAGGAAGATGAAATGAATCCGACTTGGCCTCCGAGAGTGGGCTTATGGGCTTCTGTATCTCCCAGAGTGCTCTTTGGCCTTGAGAGCTTCTTGCTTATATGCTGTTCACTGAGTACACACCAATCATTGGGAAACCATTATTTGTTGTATGATTAAATCAGTGCTAAACTAGATTTAAAAATTTTCTCCTCAATTCCACTTAGTACCTTGTTTCAAGTTCTGGCCCATAACATCTCTTCGTAGCATCAGATCAATCATACTGAACCATGCTAAATTAGATAATTATTGTTTCTATCAACTCTAATGAATTAACACTTTGTAAGGATTACAGCAAAGCTATATCATTATTGGCTTTATAAATGAAAGAGGTCATAGAATCTAGAAAAGGACTAGTAAGTACAGAAATATACATAGTATCTCTTTTTGTAACAGTAAAGAACTAGAAATAAGATAGAGTAATAGTGCTGCCCATCAATTTGAGAGTTGCTGAAAAAATTATGGTATATGATTTAATGGACTATTATTTTCCTCTAAAAAAATTCATGGAAAAATTAGTTTCAGAGTAACCTGGGAAGACTTATGAATTGATACAGAATGAAATGAGGAAAACCAGGAAAATCATTTATACATCAACAATAATACCTTAAAAGCAAACAACTCTGAAAGAGTTAAAAACTCTTGTCAAAAAACAATGATTAAAATTGATTTCAGAGAGATTATAACAAAGCATATTACTCATCTTTGTAATAAACAATACGAGAATTTGTTTTCTCTCTCCTTTTTTGTTACTTTTTTTTTTTTTGGAGGTAATTGGGGTTAAGTAACTTGCCCAGGGTCACACAGCTAGGAAGTGTTAAGTGTTTGAGACCAGATTTGAATTCAGATCCTCTTGACTTGAAGGCTGGTGCTCTATCCACTGCACTACCTAGCTGCCCCATTTCTCTCTCCTTTTTAAATAAGATTTACTTTTTCTTTCCAGTGGGGATATGGAGCTGACAAGGTTGGGAGACAGAGAAAATAAAGGCTTTTTAATTGGAAAAAATAATTTTAAATACCCCCTCACGCAATACTTGAAGATAACCATCATGTCCTTACTCACTCTCCTCTTTTCCACAATAAACAAGATGATCCTTCCAGCTGACTTTTAAATTACATAAATTAAGTCCTTTTACCACTGTAATTTCTCCCCTTTATGAAGTCTCCAGCTTATCAATTTCACTCCTAAATTATGATGTCCTTGTTGATGTTCTCTCAAGATACTATAGTCTCTTGGTTCATCAACTTCCAAAATTCCATTTTCCTTCTACCTCAGTCACACATCAGGATGATTTTTTGCTTCCATGATTCAGAATTATTATCCTTCATCATAACCTATGAACTTCCACCACCCCTTCCCTCTACTCTCCTAGGTCATCATGATACTCAACACTAAGTGCCTTTCCATGCCACTCAGTTATGACCTTATTCATGACCAATTCAAACATATATTGCCATTTACCCCCAAGTATCTTTTCTTTTTGATTTATAGTCTGCTACTCCTATCCTGGGTTCTCATCATGATCTGTCATTTCTTTTCACTGAATATTGCTTGAAAAAGTCAGGTAAACGTGCTGAGTAGGTTCACAATAAATTAATGATAACTAATTTCAGCCAGTCTCTCATAAGGCAATCCATTCATTCCTCCCTGATGAACTTTACCATTTTCTCTCTTTACCATAGCACCTGTTCCATACTTTCTTGTTTCTATAACACTTATAATTCCATCTCCTCTCTGCTCCTCATCAGAGAGTATTATCATCATCTACTTTACTGAGAATATAGAGGTCAGTTGTTTCAAGAACTTTTCCCCGCAATCAAAACCTCTTATCATTCTACCTTTCTTACCTCTGACTCCTCGGCTAAAGTTTCAATTGAACAAGTGCCCTTCTTGCCAAGGCTACCCCTTCCACTTTTGTTTTAGTTTTCATCTCTTTTGTATCTTCCAGGATCTCACCTCCTCTCTCCCAGTTGTTCTCTCTTTACCTCATCTTTAACATTTCCATAACCATTGATTCCTATTTTATACATATGTGTTCCAGGTCTCTCTCATTTCTAAAACAAGCAAACAAACAAAAAAGCCTTTCACTTGATCTGGCATTCCTTCAAACTATTATCCATTTCTCCTTCCTTTCCATAGACAACCTTCTATAATGATTGTCTAGTAAGATAGAAAGCAAGTCTAGAATTGTTGCCATCATTTCCTCACTTTCCACTTCGTACATTGCTTTGCAAACAGACTCATGACCCTGAAATTACTCTCTCTGAAATTGCCAATAATGGCCTTTTTGCAGTATCATTTTATGCAGCTACTTACCTGACTTCTCTATGGCTTGGCATTCAATAGTGTACTGTTGGAATGCTTCTTCCTTTGGGTAGTCTCTCCTTTGGATTTCCATAACACCTCTCCTTGCTTAATTCTCCCCTTGTCTGACCACTCCTCAGTTACATCATCATTTTCTTTTGGCTGAATGAGTGTGAGCATTCCCAAATAATCTGTTCTGAGTTTTCTTCACTTCTTTACATTAGTGATCTGATGAATTCAAATGGAATCAATAAACCTCTATGCAATTGGCTCAAAAGTCCATATTCAGCTCCAAATCTCACTCTTGAACTCTAATCTAATAATTCTAGAAGCCTGCTACACATCTTCTAGATGTCTTGTAGGTAACTTAAATTCAACCTGTTCAAAAGTGCTCACATTATATTTCTCCTTAAATTTATTTCTCCTTCAAACTTTCCCATTTCCTTTGATAGTACTCAAGTTCAGAGGTCCTGATGTTACCCTCATCATATAACTTCTACCATAGTTCAGGTATACTTCACCACTGACCTAAACTACTTCAATAGCATCCTAATTGAAATGCCCAGCTTTAGTCACTCTCTCCTTCAGACTTCTCCATATAGTGGCCATCTTCCCAAAACACAAATTTTATTGTCTTACTAAAAAAATCTCCAGTGACTCCCTCTTGCCTTTAGGTGAAAACTCCTCAGACTGGTATCTAAAGTCTTAACCCAATCTGGCTTTCACATTCTTTTGCAGAATTATTTCACATTATTCCCTGTTTACTATTCCCCTTGCCTTTGTACAAGTGTATACAATTCACTAACTCTTCATCTCTGCCTTGTAAAATCCCTAGCTTTCTTCAAAATATAAATTAGGAGGCACCTCCTCCTCCTAGAGCAGATCTTTTCTTTTCTTCTTATTACTGTTATGTTTTATTGCCCCCAATTACATGTTAAAACAATTTTTGACATTTAAAAAAATTTTGAGTTCCAAATTATATCCTTCCCTGTCATAGACGATAAGCAATCTGATACAGGTTGTACATGTGCAATCATATAAAATGCTATCCTATGACTAATTTTATACATCAAAGTTTGGGGGGGAAATTCAATATTTGACAAAAACTCCCAGGAAAATTGGAAAATGGTATGACACAAACAAGGTACAAACGAAGATCTCATAAGACAAGGTCAAAAGAGGGTTAGGGTTAGCACATAAAGGGTGATACCATAAACAAATTAGGAGAGCACAGAATAGTTTGTCTGTCAAAGGTATGGAGAGGGGGAGAATTTAGAACCAAACAACATATAGACAGCAGGCTTTTTCTGATCACCTTCTAACCACTAGCATTCTTTCTGTCCTGAAGATACTTTTACAGATTTTGAGGGGATAAAATTGTTTCATTTTTGTTTTTATATCCCTGTGTCTTCCACACAGTAAATATTTAATAAATGGTGGCTGAATTTAATTAAAATTTGTTAATTATTTCCTTAAAGTTCCTTCAATACATTCACACAAAACCTATTGAGTGGCCATGTGAGTTAATCTAAAATTTTTTTTTCAATATTAAACTATATTAAATCATAGAACATGTGTGAAACTTGTAATGTTTAAAATTCCAAAATTTCTAACAATTAAATAATTAAGAGAAGGCTATAAAAACTGAAGCATCCATATGCTAATTAAATTCATAATAATAATTTTTAAAAAGAGAAAAAGACTTCCCTGAAAAGTAGTTCACTTTCTCATTATCAGCAACATCTCTTAGAACCTATTTACAGGATCTATCCCTCAATATTTAGCTTTCATCAATTTTCTTGATCACCTACCTCTAGGCTGGAAGCCTATCAACTTTCCAGGAATGAAAAGCAGATTCATTTGGTGCCTTGAGTTCACATATCTGCATCCAAGTACAACTCCTAATGTAGTTACTGCCTGCGTCTGTGGATGCCCAAATTTTAGAACAAATTTCCCTCTTTTTCCTTCTACCCCCTATCTTCAGACAGTGACCACCACAATAATGAGTTTCTTAGGGCTAGCTTACAAATGGAAAGAAGAATATCCAAACTAAAAAAATATTCTAAAGTATGATAGTTAGAAGAGCTTATTTTAGAAGTCCATTCTACAAAAGACAGGCACCAAAATTTGACACAGAATCTTAATAGCATGAGGCACACAGGTAATCTCCAGAGACAGAACTTGAAACCAAGTCCTCTGAATTCAAGTTAAGTGACTTGCTTAAATATATAGTAGTTTACAGTTAAGATATGAAATCAAGTCCTCTGATTCTAAATGAAGGGCTGTTCCCTAGGCTTCAACTTATTTAAGATCCTTTACAGATTAAAAACCAGATGCACTACTGTCCATTTCCTTCTTGGCCACTGAAGAGAATAATAATGTCTTGTCTGTCTCTCAGGATATTGCAACTCAAGATGGATCTATCTATTCCACCAATTCTCCCATTTGAAGCTCATTTTTAATCAAGGAGGAAACCTCCTATAAAACATATTATGACATTTTAAGTAACTGATACATCTCATTCTTCTAAAACAATGAAAAGAAATAGATATTTTTCACATTACCTCAAAAAATCTAATTAATTGCAACCTAATAGATGGCAATAGATTCTTCTTTCTCTATAAGAACATGTTCAGAACTGTTTGAAATTCAGGCTGGTTTTTTATCTTTATCTGGCTGGTCTAAGACTTAAATTTAGATTTTCTCTAGAAATCTGGCCATTCATCTTGGATTGTTTGCAAACAGGCAATCCAGATGGCATTTGGACAGAAATTTCTAAGTAGAAACAACTAAAGGCAAATACATAATCTTTCAAACTGATCATCTGGATGTTGACAAATTCTCTTGATTTAGTACCTGCCTTCTATTTCTTCAACTTTAATTCACTGGGAATAATTAAACCATATTAATCATTTTGAATGCCACTTTACCTAGATTCTGTTACTCAACCATTGCTCAATTCTATCAACCTATCTATATTGAAGAGATTTTCAAAATGTAAATAGTTCATCTCATAACTATGGGCTAAACTAAAATGTTCCCTTTCAACAAAATAAACAAGATTAGCTCTCTTTATCTTCCCTTTTATGTCCTCCCACTTAATCAAATATTTTTAATGCAGTGGTTTCAATAACCGCCTCTATGCCCAAGGCACCCAAATCTATTTCTTAGCCCTGGCTTTTCTTTAGAATTCTAGACTCATTCTTTCCCCATGACACTCAAATTTAACATGCCCATAATATAATTTTTTCTTCTTTCCTCTCCCATTCTCTCCACTCCCCACCCTCTCACCTCAGCCTACCCTCAGGAAGTCCCCAACAGTTCCTCTTGCTGATTTCACTATTTCTTTCATAAAGGCCAGTTCACATGATGAAACCAAGATGTGAATTTTTAATGTTTCTTCTCCTTCACTTCTATCCAATCATTAACAAATTATTTCCAACATTGCTCAACTAGCCCTTTGCAAATCTGATTGTCCTTTCAACCAAAATGATCAAATGAAATAATATTTGTAAAACACTTAATAGTGTCCAGCACAAAGAGGCACTTAATAAATACTTCTCCCTATCCCATTACCACTCACCTAGACTACAGAAATAGTCTAACTGCCTCTACTCTTTCCCTACCACAATCCATCTTTCATTTCACAGACCAATTTTTCTTATTTCTCCCATAATTCCTTTATCAAAAACCTTTAATTGCTTCCTGTTGTCTGCAGGATAAAATTCAAACTATTATATCTGGCATCCAGGAACTTCCACAATATGATATCATATCTCCCCAGTTATTGCACACATACTATTTTCTTCCCTGGATCTCAATTTTAGCAGAACTGGATTATTCTTTGTCCTTTGCCCATTCCCTATATTGTCCTATCTCTCTGCCACTAATTTAGGCCTGTTTCACTGTTTTCTAGGCTTAAGATTCCCTCTTTAATTGGTTAAATTCTTATTTTAAAGTTCTCTCCATCCTCTCCACCTATAATCAATCATGTTTCCTTTGTACCTCTTACAGAAGTGTTTTTTGAACCTCTCTAATGGAATGGCATATTGTTTATTATACTTACCTTGCTAATATTAATCCTATGATTGAAAAGATCCAGTCTTATGTAAACTTTGGACTTCTATAGCACCTAAGTCAGTGCTTAGTATACCATCAGTAATGCAAATTTATGAATTAGGCAAATGTTGATAGCATAATGTTGTTAGCAAAGGATATATAAGGTTATAATAGCTATTATTTCAAATAAAAAAAAAGGTTGTGGCTATCTTATTTAAGACAAAGTATGAAAGAAGCTCAAGGGACATTCATTTTTATCATTAGACTACTAATCAGAACTTTGAAGAAGAAAAAGTAATTAATCACTAAGGGAATATGGGTTTTCAAATATATATTCCTTTCATAGGCTTATGGTAGGAAGAAACAGAGAAAAGTAAAAGGTTTTGGGTTTTTTTTTTTTTAAAGCAAAACTTATAGTTTAAGGTAAAAAAAAAAATAAATCCCGGGTTTGCTATATATCAGTTAAATGACCTTAGCCAATTTACTTCCCCTCTCTGATCTTCATTTTCCTCATCTGTAAAATGCAATGGTCTCAGACTAAAAATCTGAATCACTATTAAAAAGAAATTTAGTTTTGAAAGCTTCTACCAAAACAGAAAGGTATTTCTTTAGATTTTAAATATCTTGGTTCACCTATTTAACAATATGTGAAATAGTAACTTCCTTCCCACGAAGTTGCTAAGAAAAAAATCCCCAAAATTAGAACCATTAGCAAAGATTACAGAATCTCCTTCCTTTAACTGAAAAAAAACAAAAACAAAAACAAAAAAAAACAGTACTCTAAGGAGATGAACTAACTAACCCTTCCCAATTCACTCTGCTTTATTCAATGGTTTGCTCCCTTCCTCCTTTTAATTTTTTTTTTGCTCATTTCTATCTTTAACATTTTTTTAAATATTTTTCCCCCCTGAGGCAATTGGGGTTAAGTGAATTGCCCAGGGTCACACAGCTACAAAGTGTTATGTCTCTAAGGCCACATTTGAACTCAGGTACTTCTTACTTCAGGGCTGGGGCTCTATCCAGTGCACCACCTTGTTGCTCCTTTTTAAAAATTCTAATAAAAAAAATATTTCAAATTTGTCATGATCTTTTTTTTTTTCTTGGGTGGGGGAGAATCATTCCTTTTGCTGGAGAATAATGATCTCTTAAGCCACTTAAGGAAATTAGTTTTATATCCTCTTTTATCTTCTTTACCTCTCCAAAAAAGTTCCCTTATTTACACGCATATGTACTGAAAAAGAGTCAGTTCATTATGTGTATACCACAAAAGGACTAAAATGGAACTACCTCTAAGGGAGTTGGGTGGTATAGTGAATAGACTGCAGGGCCTGGAGTCGGAAAATTTCATGTTCCTGAATTCAAATCCAGTCTCAGACACTTTCTAGCTATGTGATGCAGGTAAGTTACTTGACCCCGTTTTCCTTAGTTTCCTCATCTATAAAATGAGCTGAAGAAGGAAATGGCAAACTATTCCAGTTATTTTAACTAAGAAAACCACAAATGGGTTCATGAAGCATCAGACAAAATGACTGAATAAAAACATTCTTAGTTCAAGCAGGATGAAATTAAACAAACTTACCTTTATAAAGAAGTTGTATATGTGTATATTTAAGGTAAACATACTCTCCAGCATGGAATGAAAAAGTATTGTGCTAATAAAATAAAAACAAAGATAACTAGTACTTAATCATTGCTCCACAAATAAAAGCTTGAGAGCCTATCAAAATTTCTTTTTGAAAACTGTATTTAATTTTTAGTTATGCAAGTTATTTTGAATATGTTTAAATCGTGTCATCTTAAATTCAATCTAATTTAAGTGATTTATTTTTTTAAAACATATAAAGAACCTGAATTTATAAAACTAATAAATAAGGAAATAGTTTACTTTTTTGCAAGAACAGGTTTGCTTCAAATTTATGTAGCTCTTTTGATGAATTCAGAATAATTTACTTTATAAAAATTTTACTTAACATTCTATGAAAAAGATTACTTAATATGTTCTTTCAGTAGTATATTTATTACATAAAGTGAAGAGTGCCTGTAGTAATTTTATATCAATTTTCTTTTAAAACATAAGAACTCATACATCTCTATCAAAAGTATGTACCAGACTTTAATTCCAGATTGAGGGTTGATGAATGCTTTAAAAAAAAACAAACCCTAATGTGACGTACAATTATGTGATAATATTTAACTAAATAGAAATCCTAAGAATGATAACTAAAAGACCAAAGGTGCTGAATTAATTGTTTGCTACAGAAAATCAATTACTATAATCTAAACCCTAGAGGATAGTTATGCAACCTGTTCTAATCTCACTGCATTTAAAATATTGTACTATAAGAGATATGACAATAACTACAATATCTCCTTTAGTTGGTAGGGCAGAAAAGTAGTCTTTATCCGATATCATCATCAATAAGCCTCTTCTATGGATTAGAGTACATCTGGGGGAGGAGGGGAGCCAGGAAATAGTGGTTATCAGCAAACACTCCTTGAGGTAAAATATTTCATCTCCAGCAAGAGATGAATCTTATCTCTTTAGGTATTCAGCTCTCAAAGCACTGTAGGCAGAACATTTTCACTTCTGGGAAAACACACTTTAATCTTTTAATGTTAAATGTCTTCTGAGTAGCAAGGAACAAGAGAATGAAGGTTCCTCAACAGAAAATCTGGAATAAAATATGATTATAACCATTTTAAAAGGGGTTGTTTTAATGACAAAATCACTTAAATACACCAACTATATAAAATTAAAAGAGTAGCATTTTATTCTGAAATTTTAACTGAAATCACTAGAATTCCATTTTATTCCTACCTTCATATTCTTTTTTTTTTTTTTTTTTTGGTAAGGAACAAAAAAATTGATGTTTTATGTCAAAAAGACTTTTTCAATATTTTATTTCAAATGTTACAAATGGTTTTGATAGCCCTTTTGAATTATTTTTGATGTTTTGTTTCTCCAAAGAAAAGCTTCAGCTCCTTGCTAAATCTGTATTTAAAGAACAGATGGGTAACTCTGGGGTAAGAAATAGACCTAATACAGTAACATCCACAGCCAGATCAATGGTGCTATTTACTAGAGTACCCACAGATACAGCGAATAAATATTTGGGTGATTCAAGGTTTCTCATTGCATAAAGTAATAGACCCAGGTGATGTATGTTAGTTTTGATGAACTGTTCCCTCAGATGTTTCTTTTTTTTAATGTTTAAAAGGTTTATCTCACTGAATAGGATTGGAGTACATACTCAAATAATAAAGGTGACATAAAAACAAAAAAAGCAATACAATTTTGTAAAATGAGAATAAGTTCTGAAAGAATAGTAAAGGAAATCCTTGTTTCATATCACATATAGGGAATTTTGTGATTTTATTGGCACTGGTGACTCTAAGGTGAGGAAACTCCAAGTCAGCACCTATCTTTTCAGCCATTTTTTTTTTTTTTTTTTTGAGAACTTTCGAGAGCACCAGAGAAGTAAAATGACTGATCCAGAGTCTGGGACCCAAATATGTTGGAGATGGGATTTCAATCCAGGTCTTCCTACATTTTAAATCAAACTCCCTAACTATTTACTGCTATTCTACTTTACAGCTGTTTGGCTGCAGGTCCCAGTTACATAAGATTTTACATATTTACAAAGCAATTTCCTCACAATCTCAAAAGGTATTTTGCTGATGAGAAAATTTGAGTGGATTCAACTTTGCAAAGGATTACAATGCCACAATGTAGGAGATTTAACAAGAGAACACAACTCTTCTAATTTCAAGGTTAGTATTACTCCCAATGCAGTAAACTGCTCTAGGAAAGAGAAAGTAGTTTTCTTAATCTAGAAGACAATAAAGTATGGAAACACTGTACTATGACATGAATTATCTGAAGTT
Organism: Sarcophilus harrisii; assembly: GCF_902635505.1. Lineage (NCBI taxonomy): Eukaryota > Metazoa > Chordata > Mammalia > Dasyuromorphia > Dasyuridae > Sarcophilus > Sarcophilus harrisii. Next base: position 385,302,087 of record NC_045426.1, read on the forward strand.
TTAGCTAACATTTAAGAGATTATACATTGGTTTGACTTTGCTTACTGACTCCAGAAAGAAATGATCCATCCACTCATAGAATCTCTAATCACTGACTTCTCTACACTTACTCTTATTCTAATTTATATTATGGCTATTTGTGTACATTCCTTACTCTACCATAATCAGACTCTTTGAAGGCAAGGACAACAGTTTCCCCCCTTAATGCCTGTCTAGACCTGACTGATACCAAGTAACATATCTTTAGGGAAAAGGCATCTACATATTGTCCCCAAATATGGACTATCTCCCAACTTTCCAACACAATAACCAACCTCTCAGGATTTCAGTTACACTATCAGTCAAATGGGAATAACAATGGTTCTTCCAATGTTTACAACAGGCAGAAACAGAGATCTGAATCTTTTTACTATGATTCTGCTCCTTCATTTTTAGAACAGTGAAAATTTATTGATTTCCCTGCATTTTCCCCAAACCAATGCATACACTGGAGAGAATTGGAGCTATGTGGGGGAAAAGGGAGTAAGGAGATGGAAGGTAAAGAGAGGGAGGGGCTTTCCGGTTTCCATTCTCTTTTCCTTAACCTCACTCCAAAGAAGTACCTGTATATTCCATAAAATGAGTAACATTCATGAAACAGTCCTAATTTCACAGAAGAAAGTTCTGCATAAATTTCTGCTCATGAAAAGCTAATTAATTTTGGGGAAAAAATTTCACATATGCTTACAAAACTTTGAAGAATTTCTGAACTTTGCTATCTAAAATATGATTCTCCATTGAAAAAGCCTTTTAAAATAATCTAACAAAAATCAACTCAAAACAGTCTTTGAAAAAGCCAATCATTTGCAGTAATCTTTCTCCACATCAAACTCATACAGTTGGAAATGTCTTTCCCACAAAGCTGAGTTCTGTTGGTGCCTTCTAGAGTTCTTTCATCTTTAAAACTATATGTTTTGTCCAATCAGAAGGAAGGCCTTTTTCTGAGCCACCTCAAAGAAATACAAACACAAAACAAATACTATCAGGATGCCAAAATTGAAGTTTCAATATATTCTAGCCCTTAAATTTTTTTTAAAAAAAGAAACAAACACCAATGCTAACCATGATCTGAATTCTAACAAAGGTCTGAACCCACTTCATGAAATAAAATATTAAATAGTTAACATTTTGGGAGAGGGGATACTGGGGGGAATTTCAGAGATGTGAAAAGCAAAAGATATCAGTAAAATTGTAAAAATAAAAAAGATAATTCTTACATTACTTCCTAAAGGTACCTATCTTTATTTTCCTCATTCAAAAAAATGAAATAAATCACCCGCAACAACACACTAGAAGTGCACGTATTGAAAATATAAATGATATAAAAATGATTCTGACTTCAATCAGATTACCGAAATCATAAAGTGAACATACACATCACTTTCTAAGGAGAGGCTATTTTCAGAAAATACTAAATATACTTCACATTACAGTAAAGGATTATGTTCTGATTTAGTTTTTAAGATTGAGGAGGGAAAAAGAAAAAATTCTCAGTCTTCCTAATCCAACATACCTAAAACACCCCAAGCAGTTGTCCTTACACGAAAAGGGCTCTACAAATAAACCTGTTCCACAGCACCCTCATTACTTTTGCAGTAAAAACCTTAATAACAAGTTATTTCTTTTTTCTTTTCTATTAATGTGATCATAGACAACTGCACATGAAAACAGACATACATCCAATCTGATCTTGGAAGCAAGGGTCTGAAAACCAGAAGACACTATTCACTGCGGTGGAAAGGAAGCAAGCAAAAAAGTAAGCCACAAGGGGGGTGTTTTGAAGTGATGCCTAAAGATATACTTAAGAAAAGGGGGCCCCGGAGGTATGCAGGTTTCTTCAACATACACTTCCCTTCAACGGCCAGAAGAGGGGATATACACCCTGGAGGCAAAGATGACTCTCTAGAAGTGGGGGTGGGGCATGGGGAGGGGGCGAAGAAGGGATCCTTTCCAGAAGCCACAGAGTTAAATACCTTCCAACCACTACCCCTCAGTGAGGAGAAGTGTAGGGGGGAGGAGGGGCGGGGAGGGATCGAGGAGCTTCCGCTGCCATGGAGAAGGGAAAGAAGCCAACAGCACCTCCTCAATGGAGTAGGGATGAAAGGAAGGAGAGAGGGCGGGAGAAAAGGCATGGAAGGTAGGGAGATGCCGGAGGCAGCAGTGATGGGGCAGAGGGAAACCCTAACCAAAAAAAAGATGCAAAAGAGGGCAAGGTGGCCACGGCTGGTACCTACCTGGACTTTTTGTAACGGGGTGAAGCGCAGGTCATGAACGAAGGGGTTCTTCCCAGGAGGAGCCAGCCCCTGCTTCTCTTCGCCCCCCGCCCCCGCCGCCGCCCCAGGGGAGGAGGAGAGGGTAGAAGAAGGGGACCGGCATCTCTGGACCAACCTCATCGCAGCCCGTCCCCCTCCCAGCAGCAGCAGCGGCCGCTGCCCCCGGGGGTCCCCCGGTTCCCGCCGGGCGGTGGGAGGGGGGAGGAAGACACAGAACAGAGAAGACCCAAAGGCGGCTCCCGCTTGAGTGAGGAAAGGAAGGCAGTAGAGCGGCTGCAAGGAAGGGAAGCGGGGAGGAGACGCTGGGGAGGCGGAAGAAGAGGAAGAGGAAGAGGAGGAGGATGCCTGGGACGGCAGTGGCGGTGGCGGCGGCGGCTGCTGTTGCTTCTCCCTCAGAGCTCCGAGGAGCAGCAGCTCCAACCTCCGCCTCCCAAGTCTGAGTTGAGCCGAGCCCCGCGCACGCGCCGTGAGGGGGAAGTGGCTGCGTGACGTGTAAGAGAGGGAGATGGGAGGAAAGGGGGCGAGTGCTTGCTTTGCTGTGTGTGAGTGTATGCGTGTGTGTGTGTGCTCGCGAGCAACGTGTAAGTCTGTGTCTGTGTTGGGTGGAGGGTTGTGATGGGGTGAGTAGATCTCTGATAGTTTCCCTTACCTCCACAAGGCACAACTGCAACTGCCCCCAGCTCCTAAAGACATTGCTCACCTACTGGGTTCGGAAGAGAGGGACTGGGAAGTGGACCCTCCCATGCCTGCTCTGGGTCACTGCAGAACTTGAGCGTGAAAGTCTGGGTTCTGTTGTTCTTGCTGTGGGACAGGGCGGAGTGGGTGGGAGTGGGGAACTGGGAAGAAGATTGATCTCTCTGCCTCCCTTGGCAGGGGTGTGTGAGTGCTATAATCCAATTATTTTTGAGTTGTCATTTTAGTCCAAAGGAAGGGGGGATGGAGAGGTTGGAGAGGGGCTTGCATTCCAGAGCTAGGATGTTGCGTGGCTTCCAGGAAGAGTGTGGTGCTGCACTTGGAAGCGGCACCAGGAAGATGGGGGTATCAACAAAGAGGTAGCAATCTTACTGCTGCTCCCCAGCAAAGGGAGATGATCCTAAACGGAATGTGGAATGGGAGGAGACCAGTACTTGTGTTTTTGTTTTTAAGTCCAAGCAATCACTATTTGGCTAGTTCTGTAAACTACAGCTGACTATTTCAATATAGCTCACGGAAAAATTATTGAATGATTTATATGCTGGTCAATGAAGGCAATAAATAAATAAGACAAAATCCTGTGGTGTAATAAGCTTATTTTTTCTTTCTCTTTATATATTTGTAATGTTGGAAGGGACCAAGCGATGTTATCATCATCAGATACTTTGCTATGAAATTCTATGCATGTTACCTAAACTGTATAATATATTAGATAGAGATATACCCAGAACTCTAAATCCCCTTCTGAGTTGCATTTCTTTCTGGAAAGAGCACCCTTCTTTAAAGGACCTAGGTTGAAATTCAACCTCTGACACAACCTATGTTATCTAGGTTAGTTATTTAACTTCCACTGTTTTCAGTTGCTTCATATGTAAAATGAGGGGATTGCCTTGATGGCCTCTGAGATCCTTTCCAGCTCTGTCTTTGATCCTAAGATCCTAATGACTCATTTATTTTTATGAGGGTGAGACCAAAGCGCCATTTCTCCCCCACTTTTCTAGTAATGTATGTATGTACACATACATATGCATGCAAATATTGTTCCTACATAAATGTATATATTTTTGCATATACTTGTGCTTATAATCCTTAAAGTCTTTGTGTAATGTTAAGCTTTTAACATTATACAGATTTTTGGAACACCCTATAAATATGAAAAAGGGAAAGACAATGACTGCCTAGTTTTGTCTTTTGTCTTGGTTGATGGGAGGGCTACTACCAACAATTCATCTACATGAGAAAGAAGAAAGGATTTGGAATCCCTAGAAATGGAGAATGTTATACTCAAGAACTTTTTGGCAGTTGTTAATTGAGTAAGAATTCAATTGAATATTATTAAAATTGGGAAGCATATAGAATGTTCATTTACCATAGTTAGCTTGAATTCTTTCACAGAGACCCAAGCTCCTGTTCCAGGAAATTTGAGAATAAAAGCTAGCTGGAAGAACTTGCCTCAGTGTCTGATTAATTTTAGTAGCTATGGAAAAGACTCTCCTACTGAAGATGGAGTGTAACATTTCAGTAGATGTGATTGGGTTGGTACCTCAGGTTGGAGGTTGGAATAAAATGACTCTCTTCCATCTAATAAAAGGTAAAAGAAAGTTTACTTCACTATATTCAAAGCATATTCAAGGCATAAAAAGGGTATTCAGCCCAAGGTACACCATTAATTCAATTGATTTCCCTGCCTTTTGTGTTACCCATGATAGGCTGCTGGTCAGCCATGTGTTGGAACTCATGCTTTTGGGGGATTGTTTTGTTTTGTTTTTGTTTAGTACCTATATATTGACCCTGAGCCAGTCAACTGTGAAAAACATTTTCATTGCATTTTGAGGAAAAGAATTATTCCAGACCACATTTTTGGGAATTCTGCTAAACATTTCAACTATGACATGACTAGAACTCTGGAAAACAAAACATTTACTCCTTAATGGAAAAAAAAAAAAAAAACAGAAACAGTCCTTTGCCCCCATACTTTTGTTTGTACTATGGATGAGGTAAAAGCTCTTACTTTCCCTAAAGAGCTGAAAAAATGTTTTGGGTTATTAACTGAAGAAGCTTGACAGAATCTACTCTTCTCATGAGGAAGAGAGAGCACTAAAACTAAGCACATCAGCTGAAACTAGAAATTAGCAGCAGAAAAAAAGCTCTATAGCAGATATCTAATGGGGCCATGATATGCCTGGTGGCATTTTGCAGAGACTGAATCTAATGGAGTTGCACAATGACATTAACAAAAGATATTAGCACTCCTGTAGCAACTGAGGCATGAGTCACCCTACTGTATATATTCCCTTCCACACATATTTCCCATACATGTGTCTCTCCATACATGTCTTTTATACATGTCCATTCTTCTCACTGACAATATGTTCTAATTATGTGGATGAAATTTGTAGGGGACAAGAGAGGGAAAGGTTACTTTTGCTACAATATTCTTTCATTAAATGTCTGTATTTTGAATTAATTGAGTCCTGTTAATTGTGACTATTAAAGGTAAATACATCAATGGGGTTTCATAAGCTGGCTTCGCACTGAACACAGATGCATAGATTACTTTTTTACTAAAGGGAAAAGTAACCCTTTCCAGGGTTATTACCCACTTGAACTTTTTTACTAAAGGGAAAGAGAAAAAGTAAAGAGAGTCTGAGAGTAGTGATGTCTATCCTTGTTCTTACTTGAAGACTTGTTACAATAACATTTGCCCTATGCAACATAATTTGGCACTTGGTTAAATAACTACTTTGGATTGTTGCTCAAAGGAAACAGTTTTTCCTTTGAGACAGATTACTCCTCCACTCAAAACTCTTCTGTGGATCCCTGAGACCTGCTAAATTAAACCTTAATGCATGAACTTTAGTGTTCTACTTTCACCACAGTTTGATGATACCCTATCTTTCTCTTTATTTTAAACAATACACACCCATTTTAAACAAAACACATGCACACACATGCACATTCAAAACTCTAAGTGCAAGCTAAATTGTGGTACTCAAATCCCCCTCCCAATGCTGCCAAAATCTGAAATTTTCTCACTATTCTCTTGGAAGAATGGATAGAGCACTGAGACTGAAGGCAAGAAGGCTTGAATTCAAATTCTACTTTAAACATTTACTGTGTGAAAAATCATTTAACTATTCATAGCCTTCATTTCTTCATCTATAAAATGGAAATAATAATAGCAACTAACTAACAAAGAGTTGTGAAAATAAAAAGAGATGCTATATGCAGAATAACTTGCAAGTTTTATAATACCACAAAAATGCTGGTTATTATTATTGTTATGTCTAGAAGGTCTTGTTCCCAATTTCCTATTATTGAAAATATTAATCATCCTTCAAAACCCATATCAAGCATTATGTCTTTAATGGTGCCTAATATCTCTTCCCTATCTCCCCCTCAGAAATGATCTTTTCTTATTTGGTCCTGAAAGAATGCTCTTTTCAACTTTTAAACCTCTGTGTCCTGTTTTATATTATTTAGATGGTGTGTTTATGTCTCTTATAATCCATGTGCATTGTCCACTCAATAATACAATTCTTTGTATCCTTACAGTGCCTAGAACAGTGCTGGAATTTATAAGTGAATATGAATGTTGGTTAGTTAACCAGAATGCAAGAATTATGAAGGGTAGAAAAGTCCCTGGGTTTTCTTGTAAACTTTTACAAGAAGGAGATGGCAGAGGAAGGCAGTCAATGTGTGAATAAGAGGAAGTAGAGGTACCTTTATTTCTATTTCCCAAATGCCTTATGTACATTGATCAAGAATTATTCTAGTTGGTGAATAGATTTTTTAAAAAAAGAATCTCATGTGCAGCACAGAGAAACCAATAGGGTAAAAACTCTACTTAATAATTCCAAGCAGATTTATAGAGATTTCACAACAGTAGGAAAGGGACAGAATCTCAATCTCTCTCTCTCTCTCTCTCTCTCTCTCTCTCTCTCTCTCTCTCTCTCTGTGTGTGTGTGTGTGTGTGTGTGTGTGTGTAGCAATAGTTGAATTTTTTTATGTGAGGTTCTGGAAAATGGAAAATGGTACAGCATTACTTAGGATGAACTTCTGAGGAAGGAATGCAGAATTACTGAGAAACTAACCAGCCACAAAAATGAGAAATATTTCCTTTTGTGTCAATTACTTTATCCATTGTCCTTGGGAAATGAAAGAGAAACTGTCCCATCCTTGCTCAAATCTCATGCAAGGATACTGGGCTCATGTTAAATTTTTATCCTCACTTTTAGCCCAAATCAAGTCAGAGGAGAAATAAACTTTTTAACAGTAGCATTCTTCAAATCCCTAAATTTCCTGAAGGAAAAAAAAAAAGATACAGCAACTATCTTCAGAACTGATGCCCTTTCTTGAAAGGTAAGTTCAAAAAGCAACCTCCTTAGAAGATTCCTGATATAGGGGAAAATAATTTATTTTTTTTATGCATAACAAAAAAAGAGATGTCCATAGAACATAGAATTGGAATTGGAAGAGCTGGTTTGACTTCCAGCACTGTCAGATCTCTTCACTTCTCTCCAAGTCTCAGTTTGTTCATCTGTATAATAAAGAAAATTATATTTATACTTCCTATTTAGGAGAACTAATCTTTGCACATTTGTGACCCAACAAACTTATTTTTGATAGACTACTTAATAATTCAGGAGCAATATTCATGATAACTATCCTTGCCATTTTCTGGAGTTGCTTCTGTCTTGTGTACCTAGCCTCTAGAAATATGTTACTTAGTGTAATGTCTACCCTGTCCCAGATGTGCCTTTTAGGGTGGCTGATGCACATAGCATGACCATAAAAGCATAGTCTCCTTTGAGAAACTTCATAGACAAAGTTCCTAATGCTGCCCCTTTGTTGAAATGCTTTCTGTTTCTTTTTTTAGAAAAGCTATTGTAATGATAAAGCCTGAAGGTTCCAGGACCATACTTTTTACTATATCATTAACTACTAGAGAGATATAAAAAATGTGTACATTCAATTAGCTCACTCTGATTCCTAAGTTATATCAAAGCCAGAGTAGCATCTCTGAGGGACTCAGAGAACTCCAATGAGGTCTAGAGTTTTGACAATTTTTGGTCCTCACAACAATCAACCTTTCTAATCATTCTAGTTTCCATAGCAGCCACAATATTTCATTTATCTGTATGTTTAGGCATCTGGTACCTTGCAGTGAATTACCCAAGTACCTTTGCTCACCTGAGTTGTGAGTGTGGATTCCTTCTTTGGCTCACAATACAAAAAGGCCTATTGGACTAGAATAATTGACACTGTTAGCAGTCTGCTATCTCTGCTAGATAGGCATATTATATTTCACAGAACTGTGATAATCAAATAAAATAGTATATATAATGCATGGATGTAAATGCATTTATACAACACATATAAAACACCATAATATCCACAGAATGTAATATAAAAATAAATAACTCATAAAATTTGTAGTTGTCTTTTAAAATGTGGTAATAAAAGAGTATTCTTTTACTTCTACAGCATCTCTTAAATTCCAGATAATTCAAGTCAGGTTTAGGTTTTTGTTTGTTTGTTTGTTTCATTCTGAGTCTACCATTTTAATTTACTCCTCTGTAGTCTGACCCTTAACTTTGTGTTGATTTACTTGGTGTTTTTGGTGCCACTTACTTTATTCTCCTCTTCATTTTGCTGGCTTTTGTATTTAAATGATTTTGTTAAGAAAGTCATGTGGGAAGTTAATCATATTTTTGCAATGTTCAAAAAACTTTTCAATATCTTTATATCCTGTTGCTATGTGTGATATTTATTAGGATTAATTTTTCACTGAAAAAAAATCCTGATCACATAGGTTTGTGCATCCTTAGGAATTGACTCTAATTATAGAAAATAGGTACAGTGTTTTTAGGCTGGATTAGGTAGGGCACAGGGTGGGCAAGTGCGCTAGTATTTTGAGAAATTAGATATCAAGTAAAATTTTCACTGGGAGTTGTTGGCGAAGAAAGATGACCACTCGCTAAGATATTGCAATGAGGATTAATGCATCAGAAAGGAATTTCAATTAGATAATGTTCAGTTGTCTTTTGACTTCAAGATTCTGAAATTTTATAAGTAATTAAGTTGGGCCTAAATATACAATCCTGATGAAGAATCAAACAAATTCATCTAATAAATTTAATGCATGGCAAAATAATTTATTTTATTGATTGCCTGTCCTAAATAGAATTAAAGTTTGGAGAGAGATTTTGAAGTCAGAAACAGTGATAATTTGTTAATTAATTATTATAGGAATAAAGAATAATGTGGGAAAATAGAAATTTCAGAAGAGAAAAAAATACATAAATATATATGTAATTGAAACAAATAGAGCAAGTAGATATAAAAAAAAATTAGTGAAGACATAGTGAAAGCTGAGTTGGTAGAGGTTATTGAAGAAAAAGACAGAAAATTTATACCTGAGGTGGAGTCCATGAAGTAAGTAGCCAGTAAAAGTGATTAAAGAAGACATTTTTCAAAGCACATTTGGCCTGGACAGTAAAGTATTTTGCTAAAAGAAAAAAAAAAACTTTTTTTTTCCTCCAAAAAAATTAGAAGAAAATATATGAAAAGGTACAAAAATAAAAAAAAAATAATTTAAAAGACACAAGCAAACTTTTAGAATACCAAAAGAGCTCTTCCTGAATTTTGTGGGAAAGATATTTCCAAATGTAAAAGAAAGTTATTTAAAGGGGGAAAAAATTACAAATTGTTTTTTTTAAATTGGCTCAAGAAGATTTTTTTAATAGATAATTTTTAAAAAGTCTTCCTTTTTAGTCAGATATTATTACATTTTTGACAGTAAAGTTCAGAAATGTATTGCACTTTTTTTTTTTTTTTTTTGGTTATTGAGATGCTACAATGATACTACTTTTAAATTATGGAATTTTGCAAAAATTATTGGATTTATGCAATAGTGAAGATTTTTGAAACATACTTTTCTTCTGTGAAGACTAAACTGTTTTAGGAATACTATTCCTATGGAATAATGAATATTTCAGGGGACTGAAGGAGAAGAGGGAGAAGGAAAAAAAAACTGGAGCTATAATAATTCTATTCTCTTCCTCACCTGCGTCTACCTTCATATATATGTTTATATATGTGTGTGCATATATATGTATGTGTGTGTATACATACACACATATGTATGTATTGTTTGTGGGAAAACCAGAAGAGGAAAATAAGTGGATTGATCCATTGTCATGAAGTTTAAAATGATGGAGAATTAAAATGAGTTAAAGAACCACTTTGCAATTCCTTCTACTGAAAACATTAGATGAACTGGTATTTATTTTTTTTTTTTTAGTTTTAGTTTTTTTAAAATGCACTTATTTATTTAAAACTTAAAAATGGGATAGAAAAAGAAAAAAAATTGCTATGTGCACAGCAGAACATAAGAGGATTCAAAATATGAAACCATAAATTTCCACTTCAAGAAAGCCTATATAATGCATACTACACATTATATTCAGAGCTGTCCATCCTTTCTTTGCTTCCTTGTAAGTTTTCTGTTGTTCTTTGCTGTTCAATTTTTATGTTCTTTTCCCTTTTCCTACCTTCATCTTCACTAAGAAGGCTACAATTAAGCAATGATAGATAAACAGATAAATAGGTAGAAATACCCACATATCTATAGTTATATACACATAGATATACACATAAATATTTATTTTATGTACACATAAATCATACACATAAATATTCATATATATCTGTGTAAGACCATTCTATTCTTGTTTGTACTCTGTTTCTCTGAAGGTGGATAACATCATCCTTCATAAGTCCGAGTCATCTCCAATTTTTCTAAGTTCACCAATTCATTATTCCCTATATACCACAGCAATATTCCAATCTTATAGTATCTAGTTATTTTAAATAGCCTGAAACAATATTGATTAATATGGCTAATATTTACTGTTGTTTCTTTAGTTTTCTCTTTTAATTAAATCTATTTTAGCTTGAACTTTGTCTGAGATCAATGATTACTACCCCTGCTTTTTTTTCCCTAATAAATTCTACTCCTGATCATTATTATTATAGTTGTGTGTATCTATTTCCCATTCTTGCTGACTCCTCTGCTTTATTTCTACTAGCTGCTTTGCCTTGCTATTATTTAACCTACTCACACCCCCAAGAATCCCTCCCATATTTTCTCCCCCAATCTTTCCCCTCACACTTTATCTTCCTTATCCTATCCCATGTCCTTCTTATTTCTTTATAAATTTAGAAGACTTTTATACCCTTCTAGATATTTATGTATTGTACCCTCTTTAACCTACTTCTGATAGGGTAGGATTCCAGAACTAACAGTCCTCCTCTCCCACCTAATTCTCTTGTGTCAGTTCTTATTCTTGTACATCATTCACATGACATAATTATTCTTTTTATCTTTTTCTACATGGTTTTGGCTTTTTTAAAAGCATACACTCAGCTATATACCAATCTTTCTTTCAAACTGCCTGATTACTAATGACAATCTTATACATATGTTTACATTTCCACTTCTAAAACATAAAGTTTGTCCTTATTGAGTCCCTTGAAATTAGTCTTTGACATTTACCATATATTTCTCTTGAACCTTATATATCAAAATTTCTATTAAGTTCAGATATTTTTTTGGAATAAAACCCTGAAAATCTGGCAATTCATTAAATATTCTTTTTGTTGTTGTTATTCAGGATTATGCTTAACTTTGCTGGGTTTGTAGTATTATTTCCATGCGATGGACAGTATAACTAAAGTTTAAGGAAAATTGATGATACAATTGAAAAGTTGGGATACTATCCAAATTTTTTGGGTATTCAATGCTTTTTCAGTTAGATATATTATTTGGTATTAATCAGTACTAGAGACCATTACTAACAGATTACAGAACATTACTAAATAATTGAACAGTAATTCAATTCAGCAAGCATTAAGCTCTTCCTGTAACAAACTACAATACTTGTCATTTACATTTAATTGGAGGATGTGACATACACAAATAAACAAATAAGATTAATTGTACACTATTTCAAAGTCCAATTCTTCTTGTGCAGCAAAATAACTGTATGGACATGTATACATATATTGTATTTAACATATACTTTAACATATTCAACATGTATTGGTCTATCTGCCATCTGAGGGAGTGGGTGGGGGAAAGGAAGGGAAAAATTGAACAAAAGGTTTTGCAGCTGTCAATGCTGAAAAATTACCCATGCATGTATCTTGTAAATAAAAAGCCATAATAATAATAAAAAAAAGTAAATAGAAAGAATAAAGAACAAACAATAAGTAAATAAATATTTTGAGAAGGGAAAGAGTACTGTTAATATATATTGGGGAATTCTAACCAGAGCTGAGCCTTCAAGGAAAATGAAGATTCAGATGTTGAAATGATGAGGGAGTGCCTTCCATGCATAATGAGTATAGCTTGTATGAATAATTACATAGAGACTGAATAAGGTCCTGTTATATGCCAGGCACTACAAAGGAACCCAAGATTACAAAGACAAAAGCAAAAAAAGTCTCTGCCCTCAAGCAATTCACATATTAATGGAGACAGTGCATTTATAAGCACACATACAGGTATATAAAACACACACAAAGTGGATTTGATATGACCTTATGGATCAAATGTATTTTCTCGGATTGTATCTGCTATAAACAGTATCATATAAATACTTTTCAAAGAGATTAAAAATATATATTTTTTTTCAATCTCCCTGAAATATGGTATTTCATGTATACTTTGTTTATATATTTCAATTTGCCATTATGAGACTAATTCACTTAATGTCACCATGTCTACTCTATGCAAGGAACTGGACCTGGCTTTGAATATACAAATGCTGGAATTTTTATGGTATGACTTTAAATCTCAGTTGGAATCTCTACCCTGCCAGTGTAATGCTGGAGAAACTGAGGCAAAATAGAGATTAGAGAGTATTTAATATTTTATTTAAAAGGGAGAGATTTACTGGGACCAAATGGATCCATGGTTTGGTTCCAGGGCTGAATGAGACTATCGTCTCCAAGAATCCAGCAAACAACGTGAGTTCTCCATGACATATATACACGTGGCTCAGATACAGGGGGTAGAGTGAGGCAGGGGCAGAGTCAGGGTGATGAGAGCAGGAACAGGACTCTGACAGGGTGGGGGGAGCCACTAGAGATGGGGATGACATAATGGGGGGAAGCACACTGGAGATGGGGAAAGGCATCTTGATAAGATGGTATCTGATATTCTGATAGATTGGGATGGAGAAAGGCATTCTGATATTCTAAAACATAAGATCTTTTATCCTTATCAAATATTCTGATGATTAAGAGGGAGGGGTAGTTTTGCAGAATTGAGCAGAACAATTGAGGCAGAATAATTCAGGAACAATTTAGGGAAACTGAATCAGGACAATTAGGGAAACTGAGTCAGAATAATTAGGGAAACTGAGTCAGAATAATAAAAGAAAACTGTGGCACAACACCAGGTAATACTTGTGTAACATGAACAAGTCATAATCTCATTGTATCTCAGTTTTTCATCAGTAAATTGAGGGAATTGAACTAGATAACCTTATAGCCCCATATCTACTATCCTTTTTAAGAAGAAAAAAACTAACAAAATTAAACCTGGAAGAGTATCTTCAATATTTGAAATAATTATTGAAGGATCTGTGATGTTATTCACATAAATATTCACTAATATAGGTGGCAAAAAAGGGCCATGATGGGAAAATGTTATCTGAGAGAAAATTGATGAAAAGTGAGTAAAGAATAAAGTATATTTTTCTACTTTCTTTTTCTTCCTGTGTTTTTTTTTAAAGCCTGCCACATGGCTTATATAGAATTATGTTTTATATGACTTTATATATATCATTGATACTGTATTGTGAGAAAGATAAGAGGGGCAGGAGAGGGGGAAAGGATTTGGAACTAAGATTTTTAAAAACTGAATGTTAAAAATAAATAAAAATAACAAGTCATTGACAAATTAGTAGTCAGTTTCTTGATATTGACAATAAGTAAGTAAATAATGAGAGAGTAATTAATAGATAAAGTTCAAATGGAGGAATAAAGAATGTCACCTAATTATAAAATCTAATGAGTCTCTTTGAATTTAGGTGGATACAGATTTACAATTCTCTAACCTGTTCTTGAAGATTTTCCAGTTTGTAAGGAACTTCCAGGTTTTGTAGTCTACCAGTAAAGAACCTTGAAGAGCCTCAATGCTATGGGGATCCATCAGCTATTTTCCTGACTGCAAGTTCAGCACTCTGTCCACTATGCCATGTCATCTCTAAAAAAAGGAGAATTCAGCTTCCTCACAGATGTTAAAAGGTTCTGCTTTTTCTTAAACAAGAATTCTTCAATCACTTTTTTTATTCAACACATATGGCATCTTTTTTCAAAGCCATAAGTCAAAATATTGGTTTCACTTTTTTAGATTGATTTTGCCTATCTCACCCAGACTTGAAGTGCAGGGGTTATTCACAAGTCAAATTACACCATCAATTGGCAGAGGAGCTATAACATACTCTACTTCCAATCTGAGTGGGTTTACCCTTCTTTAGGCAAACTACTGTCCTCCCTGCTCTTGGGTGGCTTATCTTGCTAATGCCAAACAGTGCAAACCTCAGTCTTCACCGCCTGGTTCTATAGCTCAGAATTCTCAATCTCATGTAACCTGCTAGGTTCAATCTTCCTGTGGCTGAATGTATCACCATGCCCAGCAAAGAGTTATATTTCTAAATGACTGATTCTTTTCTAGTCCCCCAAATCCTAACTTGAAGTTGTTTACTATGTGCATTTTGTTTCCATAACTGAAAAAATCTAATAAAGAATAAAATAGCTCTTCAAATAAGAATCATCAACATTTAAAACATATTCTTCATTGCTGAGGTGATAAAATTGCTGTTGCTTGGATTTCTTTGTTGGACAAAGTTTCAGGAAAAAAAGGGAGTAGCAATGTAGTTGTAAAAAAAAAAAAGGCATTTGTCTGATTATATAGAAAAGCTTATATTCCAATGACATGCTGATCAGTTGATTAGCTATGTGATCTTGGGCAAATTATATAATTTGGGAGCCTAAGTGTGTTTATCTGTTCATCTCACTGTTCCCAACTTCTCTCATTACAAACCAGGGCCCCAAACAAAGTACAGCTTACTACTCTTCCCCTCAAGGTTCTAGGGCTAACTTTAAAGGGTTGTGGCTTCTGAAAGGATGAGTCCTCATCTCAATTTCAATTGAATTAATATCTACCCATTATCAATTAACCTCTTCATAACAATTAACCTTTATAAAGGGACATTTACTGAGAAGGCATAGCAAAGATTAAAACATGAAAACATCCTTTGAAATTTGGAGGCATGCTCTCATAAAAGAGCATAAAACTTTACATAAAAACTTGGTCCTTAGAGAGAATGAACCTAAAAACAAAAGTGTTTGCTATAAACATTCTACCTCCCAGTGTTGGGGTTGAAGAGGAAATGTTTCCTGATTCTGGAAATCCTTGCTTCTTTCAGCTGAGAGTGTGTACCAAGTTTACCTCTTGGTATGGCATAACCCTTGCATAAGTGCTTTCTTGGTCAGCTTAGAATATGTCTTCCTAGGTTGGGTGAAGCAGGCTGCTTCTCAGGTTTGTTGTGCATTCTCCTAATTATACTCCCTATTATTTTCATTGACTAATTATCTCATTATCATTGGGACATCAGATGGCTTTGGTGGACCTCCTGAACTTGCTGGTGATCTCCCAGTCTTATGTGTGTGCTTATCTCAGGGTAATCATTAACCTGATTAGGAAATAAGAAACATACCAGGCACAAAGATACCTTAATTTTATACACACCTGATGACTAGGTGAGAAGATGAGGAAACTGAAGCTGTTATCCCTCCTTTCCCTCAGAGCTTTACAATGGGTTTTCCTCTTCCAAAATCATCAAGCAAGAGAGCAAAGAAATTTGTCTGCCTGAAACTTTTGTTTCATTTGTACATTTAGTTTCAGCTTAATAGCCAGTTAAAACCACATAATATAGATCTTTATGTATCCTGAAGTAAGAGGGAGTGCAGTTTCCTTCATTATGCATGTCCTGAAACAGGTTCATTAAACCTCCATCTGGATTGGAACCAAACAGGATCTATAATGTGCCTGCTTTGAGAAACTGACATTATTAGGCAGTCCACCCAAATAATGTGACACAACAAACATTTTTAAAGCATTTACTATGTACCAGGCATTGTGCTACACATTTCAGGAAAAAAGGAGAGAGTAGAGACATACTTAAAAAAAAAAGATACTTGCCTAAGTTGGAAGGTTTAGATTCCAATGCCATGCTGATCCATTGATTAGCTATATGATGTTGGCAAATATAATTTTGGGGCCTAAATGTGTTTATCTGTGTAGTATCCCTATTAAAACCCACCCTTCCCAATGATATGAAACAACAAACATTTTTAAAACATTTAAAGGCATTGTGCAGTGTGGGTGATGCAAAAAGAAAAAGAAAGACATTCTCTTTCCTCAAAGAGTTAACAATTTCTCATGAGAGAAAGACAATACACAAGGAGAGGCTGAAAAGGCTGGAGGGTAGTGACAGAGGGTACTTGGCCCAGGACATGATGAAAATTATTATATATACAATCAAGCAGAGCAGCTGATGGTAAATGAAGATGGCTGGCATTTTGAACCCTCTATAAAGGGAAACTTTGGAAGGAATTTTTTGCTTCACTCTAGCTTTACAATGAGAAAGGCAGGAACAATTGAGGGCACTTGAACTGAAGTATCCTCATCCAGATCATGTCCTCTAATCCTAAGTGTCCCACAGGGCTTTGTCCTTGGCTGTATTCTCTTTTCCCTTTATACTATTTCTCTTGGTGATCTTATCACCTCCCATGGATTGATGCTGATGACTATATTTTGATCATGACTTTCAGGTGGTCCAATAATTCTCAAATTATTTCTCTTCAATCTATTTTCCAGGTCAATAGTTTTTCTTATAAAATAGTTCATATTTTCTTTTATTTTTTTCTTCTTTTGATTTTGTTTTATTGTTTCTTGATGTCTCATGGAGCTATTACTATCTATCCAATTCTAATTTTTAAGAAATTATTTTCTTCAGTGAGCTTTTGTTTCTCTTTTTCCATTTGGCAAATTCTACTTTTTAAGGACTTAATTTCTTTAGTAAATGATTGCATATCTTTTTGTATTGTCAAATCTACTTTTTTTTTTGTATAATAAATTTTTATTGACAGAACCCATGCCAGGGTAATTTTTTACATTATCCCTTGTACTCACTTCTGTTCCGATTTTTCCCGTCTCTCCCTCCACCCCCTCCCCCAAACGGCAAGCAGTCCTATACATGTTAAATAGGTTACAGTATATCCTAGATACAATATATGTGTGCAGAACGGAACAGTTCTCTTGTTGCACAGGGAGAATTGGATTCAGAAGGTATAAATAACCCGGGAAGAAAAAACAAAAATGAAAGCAGTTTACATTCATTTCCCAATGTTCTTTCTTTGGGTGTAGCTGCTTCTGTCCATCCTTGATCAATTGAAACTGAGTTAGATCTCTTTGTCAAAAAAATCCACTTCTATCAGAATACATCCTCATGCAGTATCGTTGTTGAGGTATATAGTGATCTCCTGGTTCTGCTCATTTCACTTAGCATCAGTTCATTTAAGTCTCGCCAGTCCTCTCTGTATTCATCCTGTTGGTCATTTCTTACAGAACAATAATATTCCATAACATTTATATGCCACAATTTACTCAACCATTCTCCAATTGAAGGGCATCTATTCATTTTCCAGGTTCTAGTCACTACAAACAGGGCTGCCACAAACATTTTGGCACATATAGGTCCCTTTCCCTTCTTTAGTATCTCTTTGGGGTATGCCAATCTACTTTTTAAGGAGTTCTTGTCTTCAATGGATTTTTTAAAATTCTTTTTTTTTTCCATTTAGTTTATTCTGGTTTTTTAAGGTGTTATTTTCTTCAGTATTTTTTTATGTGCTGTGCCTCCTTTACCAAGATGTCAACTTTTTTTTCATTATTTTCTTGCATTAAACTCATTTCTTTTTCTTCTGCTTCTTTTATTTGATCTTTAAAATCCTTTTTGATCTCTTCTAGGATCTGATACAAATTCATATTTTTCTTTGAGGATTTGTTTATAGCTTCTTTGATTTTGTTGTCTTCTTCTGAGTTTGTCTTGATCTTCCCTGTCACCATAGTAACTTTCTATGGCTAGGTTCTTTTTCTGTTGCTTGGTTATTTCTTGATCTTTAACTTTATATTAAAATTCAGTTTTGCATTCAGGGTGGAACAGGCATTATCTCAATTCCCTGGAATTATGAACAAGGCCTCTGTTCCTGTTGCTGATCTTGCCCTGGAACTGTGACTCAGAACTATGTATGGACAAGGTTGTAGAGTCATGCTCCTAATGCTAGCAAAGGGTCCCCTATAATCTTCTTTTGACCAAATGTCTGACCCCTTTATCATCAATAACCCCTGTTATGAAGAGGTTAATTGATAATGGGTAGATATCAATTCAGTTGAAATTGAGATGAGCACTCATCCTTTCAGAAGCCATAACCCTTTAAAGTTAGCCCTAGAACTTTGAGGGGAAGAGTAGTAAGCTGTACTTTGGGGCCCTGGTTTGTAATGGGAGTAGAAATTGAGAACAGTGAGATGAACAGATAAACACACTTAGGCTCCCAAATTATATAATTTGCCCAATTAGTAGTAGCTACTACTACCGATAATAGCTTCCATCCATGTGCTGGAAGGTACTATCACTAAGTCAGTCATCCCTAAGGTTTGCTTGCTGCTAGCTTGTTAGGTATGCTGATGATTCTTACAACTATCTATCGTGTCCTAACTTCTCTGCTGGCCTCAAATCACTCTCCAGTCTAATCCATTCTCCATTCAGCCACCAAAATCAGTTTGGTTCAACCATATGCAACACGAATGGCTCTCCTATTTTTCGAGTCTTCTTATAGCTTACTCGCCACCATATATTCTTTGATTGGATGACACTGGCCTCCTGATTGTTCCCTTGAACAAGACATTGCATTTCTAGGCTCTAGGCATTTTTCCTAGCTATCCTCCATGCCTAGAATATTCTCCCTCATCATCTTCGCCTACTGGCTCCCCTGACTTTTTTTTTTTTTTTGTATCCTAACTAAAATCCTATCTTTTACATGAAGTTGTAGTTCACATAATTTAACTGTAATGAAATGAATTGTCGTGTCTTCTTTCACTTACTTCTGGTTTGTCCTATATCTAATTTGTTTGTACATATTTGTCTGCATGTCTTATTTTCCAATAATTGTAAGCTCCTTAAATATAAACTGTCTTTTGATAGTACTTGGCAAAATACCAAGCACATAGTGCTTAATAAATGTTTATTGGCTGACTGACTACTGAGAAGTATGAATAGAAAAGTTAAACATCATGATAATATCTCCGTTCCCTTTCCTAGTGATAAGATTATCTGATGATAAGTTATTTTGTTTAGGGCACAATTGTTAAGATCGTGTATTTTAAGATCAGCACGAGACAGGAATTCAGGTTAGGGGAAAATTGTCAGTCTTTATTCTCAGTGAAGAAGGATCGGAGGTGGAAGAGAATCGGCGATAGCAATGTGTGCAGCTGAGTCAAGAAGCTAGCTCGACCAGCAGCCACACAACCAGCAGCTGGGAGTCTCGAACTCAGCCCAATCTCTCCCAGCTTGTCTTCTTCCCTCTCTGCCTCCACCCACCAAAATCGTCATTTCCTATACAACACATCAGGACTTGCAAGGAGAGTGGGCAGGGACCATTCTTAATCCAATCATGTATATTAATAGAGTATAGCCCAATTACTATCTAGCCTCATGTACTTGGGACCTCAGTGCATCAGCTCAAACCTCAGCCCATTACACACAATGAAGATGATGATTATATCAATAAAATAAAAAAAATTGGACTATATCATTCCTTAGTTTTGAAATCTGATTCTATGATTCCAAATAAATATAATTTCTTCCTTCCTTCCTTCCTTCCTTCCTTCCTTCCTTCCTTCCTTCCTTCCTTCCTTCCTTCCTTCCTTCCTTCCTTCCTTCCTTCCTTCTTTCCTTCCTTCCTTTCTGTCTTCTCTCTGTCCATATAGAGTATTGTACCTTACTAGAGAATGTACTTTTAAAAATTAATTTTTTTTTTAATCACTGAACCCTCCTAAGATATGGCGTTTACTGGTTAGATGTCTTTCTTAAGGATCATGCCTTAAACACAAATCACTCTGCATATCATTGATTGGCCAACAATAGGTACCAAGACAAGCCCCAACTGGTCACTGATTCACTCAGAGTGAATGCAAATAGCAAATATTTTTGCTTTGACCAGAAACTCTAAGAGTCTTCCTCTCCCAGATTTATTTTATTCTTTTTTTTTTTTTTTTTTTTTTGCCTAGATGAAAAAAAGCTATTCTTTGCCTCAATTAATACCTAGCCTTATTTATTTAATAGATATGTGGTCTCACTCAAATTGAGACCTGTTGAAAATCTTAGCTAAAAAGACCAATGTCTCCCATTGCATCCAGGGCCATTTCCAGTCATTCTAATCTATATCTTGTCACTGGCTCCAGATGGCTTTGTAGAGAAAGTGAGGCAGGTGACCTTGCTCAGCCCTCCCTTACTTAAGTCCAATTCATTCACAAATGTCATCACCTTTCTGATGTCCTCTTTGAGAATGAAGAACAACCAACCAACCAACTGAAACAGGAGACATCTCCAAAGCAGTTAATTGGCATAAACAAGCTCAAAAGTAAGATATGTCAGAGTGAGGCCTAGATAAAACTCACAGATAATTTAAAATTAATTGTAATCAATGTTATGTGTTGTATCTCTCAGTGCTTCAGGAAACTCTAAGGACAAAAATTATAGACAAGTTGCTAATCAGCTTTGGTTCCATGATTTCTCTACACTAAAAATTCTTCATACATAAAATTGTAGGTATAAACTCACTCAAAAATGATACCATAAAATAACTAATACAAAATTACACATATTTTCAGTTTTAAAATTATATTCTTTACCTTTTTTTTTTTAATCAATAATTGACTTTTATATAGCTTTCTGTTAACTCAAAAATTATACCTTAATGCTAACTTAAATTATACCTTAAGTCTATTTTAAAATATTTTTCACTTGGATAAATTACCTTGAGACTTCTCTGACTGACTTCTACACTATTACCCAGGAAGATCATTATTGGAGTAACATCATCATCCCATATGATCTCATCAACCTTAGCTGTAGTGTTCTCTTTGGACTGGTTTCCTGGAGTCTCTGGGAGTCTTAGAAGCAGCCTTTGTTTCAGTTCAGTAATCACCACAAGTGCAGCCAGGTGTTAAAAGTCCAAATCCTTTATTATCTCTTTCAAAGTCCTGTCTCCTTCATTTGGGGCTCGGCTAGTTTTCTTAGAGGCCTACCTCTCTCCTTGGTTCTGAGAGCTTGAGCTCCTACCACCACTCCTTTGTCTTCTGTGCTTCTGCCTCTAGCTCTCTCCGAATCAATCTAGCCAAGGCTTCTAGCTTATATGCTCTACACTGAGTATAAACCAATCATCATGTCACTAGGAAACCATTATTTGTTGTAGGATTAAATCTATCATACTGAACCATGCTAAACTAGATAATTATTGTCTCTATCAATTGCACTGACTTAGTACCTTGTAAGAATCCTTTGTTTCAACTTCAGAGTTCTGGCCTATAACACTTGGCACTCATCCCCCCACTTTCCTCTACTTTTCTTCTTATGGTAGAACCATAAACTGCAAACTTCCACTTAAGGAGAGAATCCATTACTTACCTGGATATACTATTTTGGGGTTTTTCTGACTTAATTCTTTTTCCATGATTAGGGTCAGATAATCCCTTAGTTAACCACTTCTCAGCTTTTCAGTTTCCTTTTATGTTTTGTCTTCCTCTATTAGATTGTTATCTACTTGAGGCAGGAAATAATCTTTTTTTTTTTTTTTTTTTTTTTTTGTATCCTTAGAATTTGGCACAGTGCCTGACACATTGTAGCACTTAATAAATATTTATTGACTATTAACTTCTATGGTATTGACCCTACCTGCCCAACTGGTTTTGAGTGAATAACATCAACAACAATGAAATCTTAATGTTTTTTTTTTCCTTCTACAAAAACACTTTATAAAATTAGAGATATTTTAGTCATGTATTAGCTCAAGATCATCAAAAACATAAAAAAATGAAATGTCCCTTCCAGCTTAGAGCCATAATTACTCATTGAGGACTTCTAGTCTTCTATTTTCAAAGATGGTCATTGTGTTGATCAAAGTGTTGAAGTCTTTCAGAGTTTCTATCTTTTACATTATTGTGGTTATAGCTGTTCTGATTTTATTTTATTTTGTATCAGTTAATTAAAAATCATCCCAAGTTTTTTTCTGAATCCTTTATATTTGTCATTATATGTGGTACAAAAATGTTCTATTATTGTATCTTTTCATATAACAATTTACCTGTTTTCACATGGATAGGCAATTTCCTGCTATGACATAAAATGTTGCTTTTCATTTTTTTAAATATATAATTTTGTTCAATATATAATCTATATCAAATTACTAGCCATCTTAGGGATGGAGGAAAAAAGGGAGGAAGGGAGAAAATTTGGAACTCAAAATTATATAAAAATGAATATTAAAGCATCCTTATGTATAATTGGAAAAAAGTATTATTTTTAAAAACACAAAATAAATATAAACGTTTATCTGGGTCCTTTCCCCTTTTCTCTGACCTCTTTGGTATATATGCTTAGTGTTGATATTTCTGAACCACCTGTTATATTCAGTTAATATTATTGTCAAAGAACATCCAGAATAGTTGGGAAAGACAATACACATACATGAAAAATAAATATAATGCAAGACAGCAATGCAAGAGATGTCAGAAGGTATTATATGATTAATTGCCAAAAAACTAGTACCACCAATGCATAATATGAATTCAGAGGGAAGACAGACTGCTGAAGGCTGAAACTGTTAAGGGAAGCAATGTCTGGTGGATTATGAGAGAGTGAAAGCATCATATTATGGAAAAAGCACTGGATTTTAAAATCAGTAGTGTTATTTCTACCACCAACCAGTGAGCAATAATGATAGTAATAATAATAGCTAGTGTTTACATAGTGGTTTTAGTTTTGCAAATTACTTTACAATTGTTATTTCATATGATTTGGCAAGGCAAGAAATTTTCTTGGGCATCTCAAAGAGGATAGAATTCTCAGCTAATAACAGAAAAAAAATTAAGCTTTTCTTGAAGTATTTGGTTTTTACATTACAAATATTTATAGATTACCCATGCCCTTCATGAGTCTGACTTAATTGCTTAACATTCTGCACCTGCATGATACTGTTTTTGAACAACAATATTCCAGATGATTTAATATCACTGCTATTAATCAAACTTTATGATCATCAATCAATCAAATTAATAAGCATTTATTAAGTGACTGATATGTTCCCTATAAAGACAAAAGTTAAATAATCTCTATTCTCAAGAAAATATATATTTTATCAGTGGACTTATGAACCAGTATAGATACAACTAGGTCTATATTAAAGAGAAGGAAGGGAACAGGCATTTTACCAAGTGTTTTTATTTTCTCATTTCATCCTCACAACAAGATGTTGTTATGATTCCTATTTTGCAATTGAAAAAAAAAGCAGACATAGGTTAAATAACTTACTCATGGTCACACAGCTAGCAAACATCTAAAGTTGGATTTGAACTTGTTTTCCTGTCTCTGATCCAGTGTTCTATCCACTGTGACATTTCATATTTTAAAAATTCAAGGTAATTTTCTATTTTTGAAGAGAGAAAGCAATAGTAGTTGGAAGGAACAAGCAGACTTTACACAGATTCATTTGGTATTTGAACTGACTCATAAAGGAACCTAGGGATTCTAGGAAGCAGAAGGGAGTAGGAAATGCTTTATAGGCATGGAGGGGTGCACCATAGGCATGGTGCAAGGTATAGACATAGAAAATAGATGAAAATAATATGAAAAATAGTAGGAGGGTTAGAGGACAATTTTTCTACCGAAGAGTGTGTGTGGAAAGGAATAATGTATAGGAAATTTAAATTGTAGCCAAGTTACAAAAGACTATAAATGAACAAAATTTATACATGATCTAGAAGTAATAGGGCACTGCAGAGATTTATTTTGTGAGAGAGTGGCATGAGCTACATACCTGTGCTTTTGGAAAATCACTTTGGCACCTGTATTAAGGATGCATTGGAGATAGATTTGAGGTAAGAAAAGCAATTTGGAGGTATTGCAGTATCAGTTATATAGTTCCTGTCTTTTAAATTTTTTTTGTTAGCTGAGACAGTTCTATTCTCTTTGGCATAGTCAAGAAAGTTTATAGTCTTGTAATTCAGGACACACCAGAAAAGGAAGATATTCAAAAATAATTCATAATCTACAGCCTGTCCTTTTAGTTTCATTTCTTCCTGAATGGCAGCTTTATGGTGAGAAAAAAAAAAGAGATAAAGTTATGAAGGGATTAGCCTCAGATATTCTTCATCCAAAGACAATAAGCACCCCATGAATTTGAATCTTTGTATTTTGCTTCTGCATTTGTTCTTTCATTTTTAAATTGTTATTGTAGATATTACTCAATATTTGAGCCTTTGACTATGTTATATCTATACAGGACATTTGGAATTTCCCCTTCTTCTGGTATTATTTTAAATAAAAATGGAAGGCTATGGATGAGTCATCCAGAAAAAGAAGGCAAAAATGAAATGGAGTCCACACAAGGGAAGAGAATACCAGAACAGTGAAAGCATGTTCTCATTTAAATATTTTGAACATCTTTCGATTTATGGTCACAAAACAAAATGAAAAAAAAAGGGGGGGGGATCAAATAATAGTTGAAATGCAAGGGAAGGAGAAAAGAAGTATGGCTTTCTTGTTACCATTTTTCTTTGCAATTAGGGAGCATATTTGCTCTATGGAAAACAATAAATGCTGCTAATTCTTGATCCTTTAGACCTGATGAAATCAGTATTATTTGTGAATAAACATGAGCAAAAGAAGACTTAAAGGAGAAAGGAAATATTTGTCAGCATAGTATGACAATATAATAACAGAAATCTGGGTCCTTTTTCTTTTTCTTTGATGCATGCTGGAATGCCTCCCTAACTAACTAGGAAAATCAATATGACACACCAAATATGATACCTGGGGACCATAGATGCCAAATTGCCTAAAGGTTCTGGAAAGGAGATACAATTGGGAAGCTAACAGATGAATGATGGTCTAGTGCCCTACTCCGATCCTTACCCAAACTTGATACTTACTGTGAACCTGAACTGACATTTCCCTTTGCCTCAAGGTAAGCTTGTGACAAATTGGTGCATTTAGCCTGAAAGACTTATAATTGGTCAGCAAATTCAACAGATGGAAATATTTTTATTAGCAAAGTTAAGAGGTAATTATGTTATAAATGAATCCCATATTGACAGGGCTAACATACATGAATTAGGATTTTTATTCTATTGGAAAAAATCTAGGTTAATCTAAGACTTATTTGTGCATGAAAACTATCATTGTCACCTAGGGGCAAATTAATAATGAAGCCCTCATGGGCTTGGAGAGACATACATGAACTGATGCTAAGTGAAATGAGCAGAACCAGGAGATCATTATACACTGCAAAACAATATTACATGATGATTAAAACTGATGGACGTGGCTCTCTTCAACAATGGGAGGATCCAAATCAGTTCCAATTGATCTGTAATGAACAGACTCAGCTACACCCAAACAAAGAACACTGAGAAATAAGTATGGACCACAACATAACATTTCCAACTCTTTCTGTTACTGTTTGCTTGCATTTTTGTTTTTTTCTTCTCAGGTTATTTTTACTTTCTTTCTAAATCTGATCTTTCCTGTGCAACAAGATAACTGTATAAATATATATACTTTAACATATTTAACATGCATAGGACTACCTGTCATCTAGGGGAGGAGGTGGGGGGAAGGAGGGGAAAAGTTGGAACAGAAGTTTTTGCAAGGAAATATGTTGAAAAATTACCCATGCATATGTTTTGTATATAAAAAGTTGTAATAAAAAATAAAATTAAAAAAATAATGAAGCCCTCATGGACTTAAATTCATAATGATAAGGATATTTTCTGTAGCTATATGACTGAAGCCCCCTATCCTATGTGAAAATGGTGACCTATAAGGTAGTTTAAGTCTCAAAATTCAGTTATTAATTTACTAATAAAAACCTGGTTAAACAATAGCATAGAATCAGCAAAGATAACTATTTAGTTGGAACAGAAAATATGAAAAAAAAAGTTACAAATATCCTATTAAAATCTGCTCCCTCTTCTCCTCCTTAAGTACAACTGCTTTCTTTTTTTTCTTTGAGATAGCTGGAGAGGAAGTTCTTCTCTATCCAAATTTCTACTTGAAAAAATGGAAGATGGGGGAAAGCAGTGTAATATTTTGTCAACCATGTCAACCATTTAGAGTTCATTACTATAACTAGTGTATCAGACCTATACCTCAGACATGGCAGAACCAATTCAGTGTCAAAGCTTCTTCGTCTCCAATAAGAATCATACCACAAGCCAGAGTTTCTAATTGGAACAGAATCTGATTTATGTCTTGCAAAGGAACCTCACTTCTGCAGGCATTTAAGTTATGAAAAGGACTAGATGTAGAACAGTTTTAATAAAATCAGAAAGGAACCTAGAAATTATTCATATATCAATCAATAAATACTTAATACATATTTATTATAAATAAAACATTTATTAAGTACTTACTATGTGTCAGGCATTATGTTAAGCATTGGAGATACAAAAAGAGGTAAGAGATAGTATATGATCTCCAAACACTGTAAATGTTAGAGTCTATACTGGCAAGTCCCATTTCTCTTCTTGAATGTTCAACATATGATTCCTACAAACTCTAGAACTACATAGTGAAGACCTTTTCTTTTACATGGAATTGAGGTTCTGAGGTTGTTGTCTGTGTCACTTTGCCTCTTTCACACTTGCATCTAGATACTCTATAGGGGGTTTGCAAGTGATTTTCTCATTCAACCATTCCTATTTCTCAGCATGAAACTAGAAGTTTGTAAATCTGGGTTTGCTGATCTGTGCCTGTATATGTAGCACCAAAAGCCATTAGCCTGTGATGGGGTTATTATTGCAGAAGCCGTGCTAAGGGTTTAGCGCATGTACTAACTTACAGGAGGGGAGGCACCTCTCCTCCCATTGGTTCTTGTCTTCCACATAACATATGCTGTCATCTTAATAAAGAGTTTCTTCTGATATAAAAATAAAGTGATTGGATTAGATTTTTGTTATTGTTATTAATTGTTTGATCATTATTAATTAACATATTTATAATATATGAATAATAACTCTGAGACAAGGTAACCCTATCCCAAGAGATCCTTAATACCCAGTTACTTATGTGTAGCACCCCCTAGTGGCCTCCTTATTAGAACATTTCAGTTATGAACATGGATTTCCTCCAAGGGTGTGCTAGGCAGATTCAAGGGAGCTATTTTTCATTATGTGCATTTATATCCACAAGCACCATAATGTGGAATTTATATTATTGTTTTGTTGATAGTATAGAAGAAGTAATGGAGAGAATGTTTAAAATGTAGATTAAATTTTAAAATGTATTATGTATATACACACATATATACATACATGTACGTGCATGTGTGTAGTATGTATATGTATGTGTCAGTTTACAAACATTTACCAGCATATTCCTACCTCCTCCTCTTCCCCGGCCCTCAATCTTGAAAGATTGGGAAGGTTTTTTTCTGCCTTCCCCTTAGGAATGTTATAGTAATTTGTATATGGAAGGTGTTCCTGCCTGTTTCTGAGTAAGTATGACTCATTACCAGGTTTAGTTCACCCAGTTTGTTAATAAATCCCCAAAGCTGATGATTCAGGCATCACACCAGAGTAAAAGGGGTGATTTCCAGCTGATTAGTGTCTTGGAGATAGTCACTCAATATGACTGGTGGAGGGTAAGAGCAGAATACACCTTTCCTACTTTAGCATGAAATCTCTTTTCCTCCCCTCCCTACCCCCCAAGACCTTATTTCTCCACATGGAGCTGACTCAACTAGCCAGGCTTATAGCAGAGACCTCTGGTTTTTTCTTTCTTTCTTTTTTTTTCTTTTGTGTTTCTTTTGCTCTAGAAGCAACTTTGTGAACACTAAAAGGTCCTAGAAAACAAATAAGGGCTTAGTGATTGTAACAAGGCCAGCATCTATCTGAATAGTTGTGGAGGTGTCAGCAGTAAGTAGTACTAGATTGATATCAAAAAAGGAATTGACATCAAAAGAGAAATCAAAGCCACTGGAAGAAGATTCTTATTATTTAATCAGGATGTACTCAATGGAGGAACACTATGAAATAGATAGACACTTGAATTATACTAATTGTGATGTTATTGGATTATGTTTTAAATATTCTAACATTCTTTATTGCTTAGCATTCCCTTTTCTTTTTATTTATTTATTTTTTAATAGTTTTTAATTTACAAGTTATATGTATAGGTAATTTCACAGCATTGACAATTGCCAAACCTTTTGTTCCAATTTTTCCCCTCCTTTCCCCCTCCCCCTCCCCTAGATGGCAGGATGACCAGTAGATGTTAAATATATTAAAGTATAAATTAGATACACTGTTGGTGTTCTTTTTCCAAAACACAGTCAGATGATAAAAGTTCTGAACTTTTATTGTGTCCTTCAATACAGCCCGGTTAGCTCAGGCCTCTCTCTCTGCTTGGTTCCAAGAGATCTTGCAGCTTTGTCCTTGGCTTCTGCCTCTGCTTTCTTCAGCCTCCAGCCAGCACCAAGTTGGAAGATGAAATGAATCCCTTTTGCCTCAAAGATAGGGCTTGTGGGCTTCCTCCCAGAGTGCTCCTCTCCAACCCTAGTCAATGTTCCCAAGAAACTCTCTCCAGCTCTAAGTCCTTCCTGTATATATATGATCTCCCAAAGGTTAACTCCTCCTTCTGGAGAGAGAGGGATTCTGGGTTATCTCCCAGAGTGCTCTCTGGCCCTAAGGGAGGTATGAATTCAGATATCTCATACTAAACCTGAAAACCCCCAAACATGTGAACTCCATTGAGTACTTAGATACTTATGAGCTCTCTAAAGGTGTGAACACAAGCATCGTTTCTATCAGTTGTACTTAGTACCTTGTTTCAAGTTCTGGCCCAAAATATCTCCTTCTAAGATCAAATCACTCATATTGAACCATGCTAAATTAGATAATTATTGTCTCTATCAACTCTAATGGCTTAACAGTTTGTAAAGATTCCAACAATACACAATAAGTATACATGACCAAACTGTTATTTTGCTGTACAAAAAGAATTGGAATCTGAAATATTGTACAATTAGCCTGTGAAGTAAATCCAAAATGCAGGCAGGCAAAATTATAGGGATTGGGAATTTAATGTTGTGGTTCTTAGTCATCTCCCAGAGTTCTTTTGATGGGTGTAGCTGGTTCAATTCATTACTGCTCCATTAGAACTGATTTGGTTCATCTCATTGCTGAAGATGGCCAGGTCCATCAGAATTGATTATCATATAGGATTGTTGTTGAAGTATATAATGATCTCTGCGCTGCTTGTTTCACTCAGCATCAGTTCGTGTAAGTCTCTTCAGGCCTTTTTGAAATCATCCTGTTGGTCATTTCTTACTGAACAATAATATTCCATTATATTCATATACCACAATTTATTCAGCCACAATTTAATCTCCAATTGATGGGCTTCTACTCAATGTCCAGTTTCTGGCCACTACAAAGAGGGCTGCCACAAACATTTGTGCACATACAGATCCCTTTCCCTTCTTTATGATCTCTTTGGGATATAAGTCTAGTAGTAACACTGCTGGATCAAAGGGTATGCACAGTTTGATAACTTTTTGAGCATAGTTCTAAATTGCTCTCCAGAATGGTTGGATGTATTCACAATTCCACAAACAATGTATTAGTGTCCCTGTTTTCCCACATCTCCTCCAACATTCCACATTATCTTTCCCTGTCATTCTAGCCAGTCTGACAGGTGTGTAGTGGTATTTCAGGGTTATCTTAATTTGCATCATATGGCCAGAAATAGTTTCAATTTCTTCGTCTGAGAATTGTCTGTTCATATCTTTTGACCATTTATCAATTGGAGAATGGGTTGATTTCTTATAAATTAGAGTCAATTTTCTTTTTTGGCAATGAGTCCTTTATCAGAACCTTTGACTGTAAAATTATTAACATTCTCTTTTCTATGTGGAAATAAAGAATATGATTTTATCCAATGTATGTTATTTCTGGGCTACTTCCTTTTTCTTCTTTTTGCAGGTATGAGTTAAGAAGAAAGAGAAACCCCAAATTAAAAGTCAAGGTAGATTTGTTCTTCAGGAATGTTTGTCCTTCAGGAATTCCATGTATGGAATAAAACACTAGGGAACTTAAGTTCTCCATTGAAAAAACAAGCAATTCTTAAAAAAAAAAAAAAAAACAACTCAGAGCAAACCTTGAGAGTAGAGTAGATAAAGACCTGTGATCAATGCATATTATCACCTCTTAGCAGCCTAGACATTGGAATTTTCTTGATACCAATCTAGTCCAATCTGCTGCTGACACCATTATAACCACTCAAGTAGATGGTGGCCTTGGATGGTGGCCTTGTCACAAGCACTTGGCCTTTACTTGCCTTCCAGGATCTTTCTAACTGGGTTAGAGATACATAAGAAATACCTAAATAGTTGATCACATACAAGTTGACCAGTGGGGACCCCCCATAAGATACTATATAAATGCAAGTTATTATTATTGATGTTCAAAAAAATACAAAATAGTTTTATCTGTATCATTTAAGTACTTTGATTCATAACTGTTAGAAAACATAAATTCAATTCACTCAGCACCAGCATAACAACATTTATTAAGCCCTTGGTATGGGTCAGGCATTGAAGATCCAAAGAGAAAAATAGAACTACCTGCCTGGATCTTGCATTCTTGCTGGCTGAAACAACAAATCCACAGAAAGGTAAATAGGAAGTTATTAGAAGAGAAAGTGGATGATTAGGACAGGTCCCTTATTCTAGGGTGCACTTTAGGTGAACATAAATGAAAACCAGAGTTTTTGAGAGGAAGAAAGTTGGAATGAATATCTTCTAGGCAGAAAGTAGCCTGAGAAAAGGCATGATGATGAAGATGGAATGTTGTTAAAGAAAAAAAGACTAGTTGACCGGATAATGTAATGCATGAGTGATCTATGGTATATCTAGAAAGTAGGCTGACGCTACAAGGTTAAGGGTTTTAAATGGCAGAGGAATTTGTCTTTTATCTTAGAGGCAATAGCGAACTATTGAAACTTCTTAAGCAAAGGAGTGACTGAGGAGAGGAATCTTCAATTCCACTTAAATATTTAGCGTAAAGGTTAAACCTTATGATTTAAAAAAATATCAGCTTGCATTTGTATATTTCAGTTTTGCATTTTCATACTCTTTTTTGTTTGACCTTTTAGAATATAAGGCCATCCAGAGCATAAGCTTTTTTTTTTTTTTTTTTTTTTTTTTTTTTTTTTTGTCTATGATACTGGGGCTTAATTTCCTGTACTAAGCAGAGTGAAATAGGAAAATTATCTGCCTGGTTTAACAAATAAAACTATAAGGAAATCTCACGTTGACCTTCATTAACTTGTAAAGAGAAATTTTGCTTTATGTTTGCTTAATAATAAATAATTAACAAATCAAAGAACATGGCATTCTGAGAGAATTTTTCCTGAGCCATAAGAACTCTTCTGTGTAGCACATTCACAACTTATTCTGTTATATATTTAACAAGAGACAACATAGGAAAATGTATATTTAGCAAAGAAAAAAAAGGCATTGAAAATAAAGTAGTTGAAGAAGATTGCCACATTGCTGATACTGTTGCAGTGTTTACTCAATTTCTTATCTCAGATTGTTGGAGAATTTTTTTCACAGTTAATTTTTGTATCATGATTCTTAGATTTTAATCAGATATTTAGAAGCTAGCAGGGGTCTTTTTAAATAGGGGGCCAGTTCACTGTCCCTCATACTGTTGGAGGGCTGGACTACAATAAAAACAAAAATTTTGTTTTGTGAGCCTTTAAATAAAGAAACTTCATAGCCCTGGGTGAAGGGGATAATTGTCCTCAGCTGCTGCATCTTGCCCGTGGGCCATAGTTTGAGGACCCCTGAAATGGATACACTAAATAGTCATTTTTAACTCAGGCACTTATAATTTGGTACTTCCTTGATTGAAGTGGTTAAATTTTGGGGAAATTCAACAGTTGTGGACTTTTAAGCCAAATTATTCCTCAGAAAGTATAATTTTAATGATGGGCAGCTAAATAGTGAAGTAGATAGAATGCTTGACCTGCAGTCAGGAAGACTCATTTTTTTTTTTTTTTATCATTTTAATTATTTATTTAATATTTTATTTTTCTCTAGATATATATAAAACATTTTTAAAATATTTTTAATACTTTTGAGTTCAAGACTTTCTCCCTCCCTCCTGACTTCCCACTCCCCATTAAGAAGGCACATGTGAGGTTATGCAAAAATTTCCACAAAAGTCATGTTGAAAAAGAAAAAAGATCTCTCCCTCAACAACCCCCTCAAAAAACTTCAAAAACCTTTCAAGAAAAATAAAGTTTTTTTTTTTTAAAAGCTTTTTATTTACATGATATATGCATGGGTAATTTTTCAGCATTGACTCTTGCAAAACCTACTGTTCCAACTTTTCCCCTCTTTTCTCCCATCCCCTCCCCTAGATAGCAGGTAGACCTACACATGTTAAATATGTTAAAATATATGTTAAATACAATATATGCTTACATATCCATACAGTTATTTTGATGCACAAGAAAAATTGGACTAAGACATAAGGTAAAAATAACCTGAGAAGGAAATAAAAAATGCCAAGTGGATAAAAACAGAGGGATTTGAAATGCTATGTAGTGGTTCACACTCATTTCCCATAGTTCTTTCATTGGATGTAGCTGGTTCTCTTCATTACTGAACAAATGGAACTCATTTGGTTCATCTCATTGTTGAAGAGAGCCATGTCCATCAGAATTGATCATCATATAGTATTGTTGTTGAAGTATATAATGATCTCCTGGTCCTGCTGAGTTCACTCAGCATCAGTTCATGTAAGTCTCTCCAAGCCTAAGAAAAATAAAATTTAAAAAAGTATCCTTCAATTTTATTCACACACAATCAGTTCTTTCTCTGGGTATGGATAGCACTTTTTATTATAAATCCTTCAGAGTAGTCTTGGATCATAATATTTCTGAGAATAGCAAAGTCATTCACAGCTGATCATCCCACAGCATTATTATTACTTTGAATACAATCCATTTCACTTTGCATGAACTCATGGAGAACTTTCTAGATTTTTCTGAGAGAATCTTATTAATCATTTCTTATAAAACAATTGTATTTCATCATAATCATATACCATATTTTATTTAGCTATTCCCCAAATGATTTTCTAATCCTTTGCCTTGAGAAAAGAGCTGCTATGAATATTTTTGTACATATATGTCTTTTTCCTTTTTTTTTTTTAAATCTGTTTTGGGATATAATCCCAGTAAGTGGTATTGTTTGATCTAAGGGTATACATGATTTTATAGCCTTTTAGGGCATAGGTAATAAATAGCTTTTGATTATTTATCAATTGGGGACTAGCACTTATTTTTTTAATAAAAGTGACCATTTCCATATGATTTGAGAAATGAAGCCTTCATCAGAGACACTTGTTTCAAAACTCTCTCCACAATTACAATTGCTCACTGTATTCTTTCTCATTTATTCTATTTTCCCTCTCCTTTCATCCTGTTCCTCTTAAAAGTATTTTGTTTCTGACCACCGTTGACCCCAATATAACCTCTCTTTTATTACCCTTCCTCCTTCTTTTATCCTCTTGCTTTTCTATTTTCCCACAGGGTAAGACAAGTTTCTATACCCATACTGAGCATGTATGTTACTTCCTCTTTGAGTCAATTCTGATGACAGTAAAGTTTACTCTCATCTCCCTTCCCCTCCACTGCAAAATCTTTTTCTTGCCTCTTTTATGGCAGATAATCTATACCACTAAACCTCTCCCTTTCCCTTTCTCTCAGTACATTTGTCTCTCATCCCTTAATTTTTTTTTTTTTTTTTTTTTTTTTTTTGTGCTGAGTTAATTGGAGCTAAGTGATGCTTGCCTAGGGTCACACAGCTAGGAAGTGTGAAGTGCCTGACACCAAATTTGAACTCAGATCCTCCTGATTTCAGGGCTGGTGCTCTGAAACCACTGTGCCACCTAGCTGCCCCCCCCCCTTAATTTAATTTAAAAAAAAGATATCCCTTCATATTCAACTCACATCTATGCCATCTGCCTATATACACCTTCTAATTGCACTAATAATGAGAAAATTTTTGTGAGTTACAAGTATCACCCTCATCTGTAGAAATGTATATAGACTAACCTTTTTAAATTCCTTATAATTTCCCTTTCCTGATTAGCACTTATAGTTCTCCTGAGTCCTGTATTTGAAAGTCACATTTTCTATTAAACTCTTGTCTTTTTATCACAGATGCCTGAAAGTAATCCATTTCACTGAATATCCATCTTTTCTCATGAAGGATTATACTCAATTTTGCTGGGTAGGTGATTTTTATGGTAATTTCTAGCTCCATTTCCCTCCAGAATATCATATCCAAGCTCTCTGATCATGTAAAAGCTGCTAAATCTTATGTTATCCTGACTGTGTCTCCACTATACTTGAATTGTTTCTTTATGGATTCTTACAATTATTTGCTCCTTAACCAGGGAGTTCTGAAATTTGGTTATAATATTCCTGGGAGTTTTCATATTGGGATCTGTTTTGGGAAGTGATTGGTGGATTCTTTCTATTTTACCTTCTAGTTCTAAGATACCGAGACAATTTTCCTTGATAATTTCTTGAAAGATGATGCCTAGGATCTTTTTTAAAATCATGGCTTTCAGATAGACCAATAATTTCAAAAATCATCTCTCTGTATCTATTTTCCAGGTTAGTTGTTTTACCAATGAGCTATTTAACATTGTTTTCTATTTTTCATTCTTTTGTTTATGTCTTATTATTTCTTGATCTTTTTTGAAAGTCATTAGCTCCCATCTCCTTTCTTTTTAATTTTTAAGGAATTATTTTCTTCCTCCTTTTTGTCCCTCCTTTTCAATTTGGCTATTTTTGCTTTTTAAAACTTTCTTCTCCTCATTATCTTTTTGTATTTCCTCTTGAATCACTCTCATTTTGCTTCCTAATTTTTCCTTTATCTCTCTTACTTTATTTTCAAATTTTCTTCTGATCCATTCCATGGCCTGAGACCAATTCTTATTTTTCTTGGAGGCTTTGATATAGAAGGGACTTGGTTATCTTCTTCTGAGAGTGTTTTGATCTTTTTTTGTCACCATAGTAATTTTGTAGGATCCAATTTTTTTTCTTATTGTTTAATCATTTCCTTAGTCTATTACCTGAATTTTAACTATTTGTTAAAATAGGGCTCTAATTCCAAGGTGGACGGTGCAATGTTGCAAGCTTCAGGGGTTTTCAGAAATCCTTCTAGGGACCTATAAGTTTTTCAGTTCTTCTAAGTTGGTATGATACAAGGATAAATGTATTTAGTACTCTCTTGGCTTATGCTCTGGTCTATGATTACAAGCACTTTTTTGTGCCTTGGAATTGTGAGGGGTGTCCCAGATCTATTATGGCTGTAAATTGTATTGTGCTAGTGCTCCTCTCCAGATCTGTATAGGCAAAGCAACAGAGTCTTGTCTCAGTGCTAACAAAGAGAATAGTAATTGCCTTCTGACCAGCTGCTTGAACCCCTTACCATCTGTGGGGTGAGTCCTATGGATACTGCTGCCCAGATGCCACTGCCACTGTTGCTGTTGCTGCTAATGCTGCTAATTTGTTGATTCCCAAGGTCTGCCCCTGTTTTTCTAGGCCTCCCCTTATACCCTAGTATGACAAATTTTTTCTGATGACCTTCTAAGTTGTCTTTGGTATCTGTGGGCTAAGAGGTCTGGAAATGACCATTGCTTCCATTGATTTAGAGACCCCCTGCCCGCTCCTGGTTTTCTGGGACAGGGGCTATGTTAGCTTGACCTACACTGGGACTGAACTCCAATTCCATTCTGGTACAACAGACTTTTCCTTCTGATCTTTTAAGTTGTCTTCAGCCAGAAAATTATTCCACTTCGTGTTTTTGTGGTTTCTGAAATTTGTTTAGAGTCATTATTTAAAGGCATTTGGGGAAGTTTGAGGGAGAACTGAAGCAAGTTCATATCTTTACTCTTCCATCTTGGCTCTGACTCTGAAAACTTATCTTCTTGAGTTCAAATCTAACCTCAGACATTGCCAGTTGTGTGACCCTGGACAAACTCTGTTTGCCTCAGTTGTTCTGTAAAAACTGGAAAAGTAAATGACAAACCACTCCAGTATCTCTGCCAGGAAAACCCTAAATAGGGTCACAATAAGTCAGACACAACTAAAATAACTCTAAAATAACAACAAAACTTGAGAAGCTAACCAATTAACTTCAATTATTGAAGATGAACTAAAAGCAGTACAAGAAAATTGGGGCCCAGAAATCTAGGGGTACTTTCAAAATGTTCCCATTTGATAAGATACTTTAATCAAATAAATGCTAATATTCTTCTTTACTATTTCCTTTGTAGACACAGTTTTCATTTGAATACCTTTTCAAAACTGGAATTCAGAAGTGAGCCTAAAAACACTGTTTAAAGCAAAAAAAAAAAAAAAAAAGAAGAAGAAAAAAGGGTTAAGTTAAATGAAATAGAGCTTTATATTTTTATGAACATAGGACACCAAATGGGATGAATTTAGCTATTTCCAGAAAATCTTTATTTTCTCAAAATAGAGAACATTCTACCCCCACTGATGATATTGAGTAATCTTTGTTTCCAGCTCCCTACTTCTGCCAAAGACATTTTCCCTACATTTCTCTCTCAAGTAACATAGTCCAAGAATTGTTATTGTTAATTGTTATTGTTAATATGGTTTTTCCAGGAAAATATAAATCTCAGTAGGACATAGTATGTACTACTCTGGCCCCTTAATTTAGATCACTCTGCTTTGAGATTCAACAATAAATATTAAGTTCCTTAAATTTACATCACATTTACTAGGTGCTAGGGATATAAATATATTTTAAAAAAATCAAACTATTTCAACTATTAAGGAACTTACAGCACATAATCATGTATTGGGAGATAGAACATTTCCATCATTAAGGAAACAGAGGAAGGACTGGTCCTGCCAAGGCAAATTTATCACCTGCTTTGAAACTTATAGCCTTGTCACTGGAAGCCCAGAGTTGAGGTGACTTGATCTTGAACCTGGTTTTTCTTTACACCAAAGTAGGCTTTCTATTGATTAGTGTTCATTCTTTGGGCACAAAGATATTTACAGAAGAAAACAAAGTAACAGGTGAGGAAGTACTGCAGAAATGTCAAGTACTCATAAACATACAAAAAGACACTAAAAATTGTCTGCTTGAGTTAATACACAGTTAAGTACTTTAAAAGTTAGAATTTCATTCAAGACAGGTTTGGGGGAGGAGGTTATTTTATTTTATTTTTTTAGTTCAAAGAAAAGGAAGTTACTATCTATACAGAATATCTGTACTCAATAATCAATCAAATATAGTAACCAACAGAAAACAATCTTTTTATTATAGTCAGAAATTGGTATTATATAGCTTTATAGAAAATATTCATTGTGTTTGGACTTTATAACATTGTGGTGCTTGTGTGTGTGTGTGTGTGTGTGTGCAATGATCATTATTGAAAAATCAGGAATTACTTCTCATTTCTCCTTTTAGTTTAATATGTTTTGGCATATCAACATATTTTGGTATACAGAATTACTTTCAGAACTAAGTTTTCCTGCCTACGTTCACTAAAGGAAAACCCCAGTCAGTTCCATTAAAATGGTTTTATTAGGTATGTCAAGATTCATCTAATATTCTTATATTGCTCCAGGTTATTCTCAATAGTAGAAATTCAAACTGTCACAATAATAAATTAGAAAACATAATTTCATACTATGATTTTATTAGTTTAGTACAAATAACCTTGAACTTTTTTGTAGCATAGGAAAATATGCTTTCTCTATTTCTCTTCTGTTTGCTCTGCCAAATTAGAAAATAAGTATAGCATATCATTTTTTTAAAAAGGAGGGATACAATCAAATTTGTATAAGCAATCTATTGTGTCTATGTAGAAAACACCATATTCTGTAGGATATTTTCAAATATGCCCTTGGAATTTACTAGTATACTTTAAGGTCCAGTAGTATTCTTTATGACATGGAATAATTTTTCATGAGTTATAGGATGCATACACCTTTCATACTTATGACTTTGTATTCTTTTGGCATAATTCTTTGGTGGGTTCATAGCTCTATTGATGCAGAAAGTAGCCTTTCCTGAATTATTCCTATCCCTCCCTTAAATCCCTATAAATCCTTCATAAAGGATGTATCCAAAATTCTAAAGACTTTTCTTTCATTCTTCCAATATCTTGTGAATATCAATATAGTCATTATTTTTTCCATCTGTTGCCTCACTACATGAAGAGTTCATTTTCTTTTCTAGTATCATATATCCTAGATCAGCAACTTTTAAAATGTGGTCTGAGGATGCCTGGGGGGGGGGGGTGTCCCTGATATTCCTTCAAGGGATTAAAACTATTTTCATAATAATACTAACATGTTATTTACCTTTTCTATTCCCATCTCACTAGTGTACAGTGAAGTTTTCCAGAGGGTATATGACTTACAAATTCAAGATTTAGTTGTAAGCATATAGATTGAGTTAATATCTTGTCTAAATTGTACAAATGAATAAATCTATAGATGTTACTAGAGTTGTTTTGTTTGCATTCATCCAGTATCAGCATCACCTAATCATAGAACATATCTTTATATATGAATGTTTGTCAACACAAGTGGTACTAAAATATTCAAAGTGTTAAGCAACTTTTTAAAATCTCATGGTTTATCCTTAGATAGCTCTGTTGATATTTGCACTGTGGTACAAAAACAATTTTCAATTTATTGTTGTTATTCAATTGTTCAGTCATGTCTGACTCTTTGTGATGGACCAAATCACACCAAGCGCTTCTGGTCTCCACAATCTCTGTATATCTGACCAAGTTCATATTTATTGTTTCCATGATACTATCTATC
Organism: Sarcophilus harrisii; assembly: GCF_902635505.1. Lineage (NCBI taxonomy): Eukaryota > Metazoa > Chordata > Mammalia > Dasyuromorphia > Dasyuridae > Sarcophilus > Sarcophilus harrisii. Next base: position 385,341,403 of record NC_045426.1, read on the forward strand.
TCATCTTCTGCCCTCTCTATTTTCTTTTGCCTTCAAAAATTACTATTTTTTTGTTTTGAAAAATATATTTTAAAATAAAATGTTAATATATTAACATGTAATGGGTTTATTATTGCTATTTTAAATTAATTAATATTTTAAAATTCATCAATTTTAATTACTAATATGATAAATGTCAATAGATGCAATCCACATAAATAAAAACTCTCTGGGTTCCTCAATAATATAAGGATACAAAGGGGTCCTGAAACCAAAAAGTTTGAGAATTACTCCCCTAGATAATATATTTGCCCTATTTCTCACTCCAAAGTCATCTTTGGTAATATGTTTCAAACTACTTATACCTAATATGACTTTTCATTGTTTTTTGGATTATGTGTGATTTTGATTATTCTGAGAATATTATTTCATGCTTTGGCACATATAACATCAGTGGGAGACTATTGATGTTAAAATGATGTAATGTAAACAAAACATCTAGATATTCAAATATCTTTTAATGCTTCCTTTGTGCAATTCCCAGCATAGTTCCATATTCAATTAGGCACTTAATTTATTTTCAGCATTGTTATTGGTAAATAAATTACACTTCCATTAAATGTCATTTTCATTGACATGTAGATTTTAAAAATATTCTTAATGCTGGACAATGACATATAATCAACACATCTCACATAACAGTGGTCTTATATGACTTAAGTCATCTTGTTTGACATTATATAAGTAATCCTTGTGGCAGAAAATGAGTTCTAATGAATAGCTAATCAATATAACATCTTTTTTTCAGAATAGACTGATTTTTGAAAATTATAGTGGTAGCAGCATTTTGGAATATTATAATTCATTTCTTTTGACATTCAAAAATTGCAAGATAAATGCTTGGAGTAATTTTGCCACTGAAATGTCAAATACAACAAGAATGTGAAAACAATTATTCTCAACAGATATGGTTGGTCTTTTTAATGTGAATAGTACATTCAAATGCTATTTTTATGTAAGGCTTTAAAAATACTGTATCAAAGTATTATATTCAATTTAAAATATAGTATTATAGTAGTTGAACCATCTGGATTCTCACAAGGTCAGTTTAATGAAATTTAATTTTCACATAATGAAGAAAATGTTATTAGAGTTGTACATTTCTCTCATTGTACAAGAAAATCAAAACTTGCTAATCTCTTCTGTGAATCATATCTTTCCTGCCATGTATCAAATATTATATTTTCTATAATCTTGATTTATTAGATCACAGAAACTACCTTTTTATAGGTATACAGGGCAAAGAAAAATTCAGACTTAGAAAATAGTGCCTATTAGATATCATTTCTTATGTAATACTTCTCTCTCCCCCAACACCCACTCCCCCACTATACCATTTCTTACTTACTCTGAACAGAGGAGACTGATGGGAATGAGATTGTAGATTCATTTTGATACAATATTGAAAAATAATGGTAATAGTGGGCAATCTTGCTTCATTCACTCCATATCTTACTGGGAAAGGTTCCAGTTTTTCCCCATTGCATATGATGCTTACTGATGGTTTTAAATATATGCTCCTGACTATTTTAAGAAAAAGTCCATTTGATTCATTTTGAAAGTGGAGAATGGAGTGAGAGTAGGTAACAATTGATCAAATAGGTAGGAGATTAATTTAGGAGGAAAGACTTAGGTCATAGGATAAAGCAAATTTTGATAAGATAAAAGAAAAATGATAAAATGGCAATTAGCAAGGAGCCATCCTCTCCTTTAGCCCTCTATACATTATCCTTCAATAAGATTGAAGATGAGGCCAAATGTCATTTGAACATAAATCCAGGCTCAGAGACCAATGAGGAATGGAGCTCTGGCAGAAGGAAGGTCATACTTAGGATAGCGTTATCAGAATCCTGGAGACATCAAAGAAGGTTCTAGAACCAAATGAATGAGGAAAAGCAGAAACAAGGAAGATTTCAGAGGATGTCTGTTGGTGTTCTTTTTCCAAAACACAGCCAGGTGATAAAAGTTCAGAGCTTTGTGTCCTTCAATATAGCCCAGTTTAGCTCAGGACTATCTTTCTGCTTAGTTCCAAGAGCTCTTGCAGCTTTGTCCTTGGCTTCTGTCTCTGCTTTCTTCAGCCTCCAGCCAGCACCAAGGTGGAGGATGCAATGAATCTCTCTTGCCTCAAAGATAGGGCTTGTGGGCTTCCTCCCAGAGTGCTCCTCTCCAACCCCTGGAAATGTTCCCAAGTAACTCTCTCAAGCTCTAAGAGGTTCCTGTATATATATGATCTCCCAAAGGTTACTCCTCCTTCTGGAGAGAGAGGGATTCTGGGTTATCTCCCAGAGTGCTCTCTGGCCCTAAGGGAGGTATGAATTCAGACATCTCATACTAATCCCTGAAATCTCCCAAACGTGTGAACTCCATTGAGTACTTAGATACTTATGAGCTCTCTAAAGGTGTGAACACAAGCATCATTTCTATCAGTTGTACTTAGTACCTTGCTTCAAATTCTGGCCCAAAATATCTCCTTTTAAGATCAAATCAATCATGTTGAACCATGCCAAATTAGATAATTATTGTCTCTATCAACTCCAATGGCTTAACAGTTTGTAAAGATTCCAACAGATATCTAATACCTAGTATAGCCCTGAGACTGGGACTGTATGGTAGTTACATCATTTTCTAAGAGGGATCATGGGATGATGTATTGATTCTATCCTAAATTGCATTTAAGAGAGGCAGAGTTGCAGAAAGTCATCAGCTTCACTCTCCTACAGTCAGCAAAGCCCATTGGTGAGACAAAAATCTAGATGACTGGTAATAGCTTTGGATTCTGAGGATGATCTTGGTGTCTTTGAAATCTGATCAAGCACTAAGTGCACAACACCTGCTTCAGCCACCTTCATGACCACTAGAACAAACTTCTCCCTCTCCAGAAATATTCATATGCTTGGGATATATATCTCCTTAACTCACCAACAGGCCTGTGGGTTACCCTCAATCTCATTTATCTCATCAACTGAGATAGTTTTAGGGGGGGTGGGACTGCTGATCAAGCTATTGCTTCTTTAGGATAGTATAAAGGGTTGACTTCCTATGCTCCTTAACAATATGAATTAAGAAACTTTGAATTAGAACATTTGGACAGTATAGACTGAAAAGATGAGATTTAGGTATATTATACAGCCTAGTATGAACAGGATTCAAAGGTGGAAAATTGCTTGCTTTGTGTACTTTGGGGTACTTGAGGATCTTAAAAAATCCCTTTCTAACAATGATTACAAAACTGAATATAACATTTTTGTTTATGTTTTGAATATAAACAGTTCTGTATATGTTTTAATATAAGTTATGCAATGTGGCACAATGAAATCAAAGCTTACTCTGATGTCAGATGATTTGGATTCAAATCCCACCTTTAATACTTCTTCCTTGTTTGATCTTGAACCCCATTTCCCTTATCTGTAAAATGAGAAGTGTAGACAAGATGGCCTCTGAAGTCCCTTTCAATTTTAGATCTGTAATTCTAGAATTTATGCCTTTCTGAATTATCTTAGTTGAAACACAATAGTGACAAAAGATGGATTTTTTTTTCAAGTAGGTAGGAAGTGTTCTAACTAATAGTGCATATTCCTAGACTAAGAAAAACTCTGGGACATCATCCACAAAGGAGAAAGCTAAAGGATGAATCACAGCAGCAGATACAAAGCCTGAGAGAAACCCTAAGAGTTGTAGTTTGTTGGAATCTTTACAAACTGTTAAGCCATTGGAGTTGATAGAGACAATAATTATCTAATTTGGCATGCTTCAATATGATTGATTTGATCTTAGAAGGAGATATTTTGGGCCAGAACTTGAAACAAGGTACTAAGTACAACTGATAGAAACGATGCTTGTGTTCACACTTTTAGAGAGCTCATAAGTATCTAAGTACTCAATGGAGTTCACACGTTTGGGAGATTTCAGGGATTAGTATGAGATGTCTGAATTCATACCTCCCTTAGGGCCAGAGAGCACTCTGGGAGATAACCCAGAATCCCTCTCTCTCCAGAAGGAGGAGTAACCTTTGGGAGATCATATATATACAGGAACCTCTTAGAGCTTGAGAGAGTTACTTGGGAACATTTCCAGGGGTTGGAGAGGAGCACTCTGGGAGGAAGCCCACAAGCCCTATCTTTGAGGCAAGAGAGATTCATTGCATCCTCCACCTTGGTGCTGGCTGGAATCGGAAGGACAAACCTTTGGATTTGGAGACATTGGGCAGAGCTCTTAGAACAAAGCGGAGAGATAGGTCTCTGAGCTAACTGAGCTATATTGAAGGACACAATAAAAATCTGAACTTTTATCAGCTGGCTGCGATTTTGGAGTAATTATTTACTGCAACTGAAACTAAGGCCGCCTCCAGAAAACCTCTCTGAGAAACTATTGTTATTATTTTAAAGAAGAGAAAAACACCAACAGTAGTTGGTACCCCAGAGCTTCCACTAGTTACATAAAGGAGGGTTAGAGCCAGTGCTTCCTCATTTTCTTGATTGTATGTACCCTGATCCTTGCTATTGAATGGAATCAGGCACTGTTCACATCATCTCCTCTCTACCCTCATCTTACACACATATATCCCTGCAATAATTAGAACAACAAATAAACACATTAAATGGTGAGAGGAATAAAGTATAAAAACCATCACATAAGGTTAGGGATTAAATATAACATGAAGAAATATAGTGTTACATTTAGGATTTTTAAAAATAAATCACACAAATACTAAGTAACAGAATTGATAGCAATTCATGAAAAAAAAAAAATGACCTGAATCTTTTTGAGGACTCTAAGAAATTTAATGTTTGATGGAGTAACTAAAGTAGCTAATACCATCCTAGTATCTGAATTGTATTCCCAATGTACTTGACACTCACTATATTTTTGTTTAGTCCTTGGAAAAACATTTTAGGAAGTGTAAATTAATGACTAGAAAGACATAAGGGGAGAATAAGAAGATGCTTTAGAACCTATCCTTTGAAAAATGATTGAAGGAGTAGAGACTCTTCAGGGTCAGAGAAAATAAGAAAAAAAAAACTAAACAGAAAAACAAGAACTGTTTTCAAATATTTGAAGGGCTGTGGCACAGGAAAAGTAGCAAATAGGTTTCTGTTATCTTAGAAGATCCATTGAGTGAAAATGATTCACATTAATAGCTAGCATTTTATATAGCACTGTAAGGTTTGCAAAATGATGTATAAATATTATTTCATTTTTTCCTTATAGCAATCCTGGGAGGTAGGTGCTATTATTAATTGCATTTTATTAAATAAGGACATTGAGGTGGATAGAAGTTAAATGATTGGTTCAGGCTTTCACAAATATCTGCAGCTGGATTTTAATTCAGGTATTACAAATTATTATAGGGAAGACACCTATTGATTTTCTATCTACCCTCACTTACCACAGCAGTGATTTTAAATCTTTTCTCTAGTTTTCCATACCATCCACTCCTTTCATACTGTCAACTCTCCTTACACTGTACCCAGAAAGTAGAAATTATTTATTTTAAGCTAGCTCTACTCATCTCTATTCATTATGAATTCCAAAGTTCCCAGAAACCTGAATGTATCTTTGTATCATTTCTTCTGACCACCATATGAGCATGAAGAGTCTGAGGACTGACATAACTGAACAACTTTTTTCAATGGGTTCAATTACCAGCTGATCCACATATTTAGCCCTATTTGTAATTGACATCTAAATGGTAAAACTCCCTGAGGGCAGAGACTGTTTTTTTTTTTTACCTTTTTAAAAAAATTTGGTATTCCCAGTGCTTAGCACAGTATCTGGCACATAGGTGTTTAATAAATATAGATTATTTGACCTTAAGCTCTAATTTCCTATCAAAAGGCAACTGTCTATTGGACATTTTGAACTGGATATACTATAGATATCTTGAACCCCACATGTCCAAAATAGAAATAATATTCTTTCTCTCTAAACCCATCACTCTTTAAAACTTTTGTATTATTGTAGATGGCACAGCTATCCCTCTAGTCCATCAGGTTTCTAGTCTATCAATTTCTTGACTATTTACTTTTGCTCATTCCATATATCCAATCAATTACCAAATCTTGTCGTTTCCATTTCTACAAAACTTGAAGACAGTGTAGTAGTGAATTGAGAACTGGCTCCAACCTAAGACCTGGATTCGTGTCCTACCTTGGATACATACCATCTTTGTGATGTCATTTAACCTTCAAGTCTCAGATAAAATCCCACCTTTTTCAAGAAACTTTTGCTAATCTTCCTTAAAGCTAATGCTTTCTCTCTGAGAGTGTATCTAATTTATCCTGCATGTAGCTTGTTTGTACATAGTTTATATGTTGTCTCTTCCATTAGATTGCAAACTTTTTGAGAGCAAAAAATGATTTGTTTTTCTATGTATACCTAACACTTAGCATAATTCCTTGCACATAGCAGGCACTTAATAAATGCTTCTTGAGGTGACTTAACCTCTCAGTGCTATGGTCAGCTCTTTAAGATTGTAAGTTATAAAGAAGGGCCTAACTTGCATTGGTAGAGGGAGTTTTTTCTCTTGGGAGTTCTATATATCAATGAATTCACAGGCCCATTCCCTATCCCTAATCCTTATTAAATATGTATCCTTCTATCTATTTGTAGTCTAGGTCAAGTCCTTATAATTTCTTACCTGGAACATTGCTCCAACTCAAGTCTCTCCCCATCCAATCGATTTTCTCTCCATATAGCCACCAAAGTGGAGTGGGAAATTCTGATCATATTACCCGTTTACTCAACAAATTCATGGTTCTCTATTACTTCTAGCACTAAAGGCAAACTTATTTACTCGGCATGTAAAAATCTTTACATCTTCACCCCTTTCTCCCTCTCTGGTCTTTTTTTTTTTTTTTTTAAAACTAATTACTTCCCTCCATGTATAATATTTAGCTCTACTGGCCAACTTGCTGATTTTCAACAAAAATATTCCATCTCTCATCTTCATGCTGTTGCCTCTATCCAATGCCTGGAATGCTCTCTATGTTCACCTTCACTTCTTGAAATCCCTGTTTATGTCTAAAAATCAAAGGCTCCATCTACTTCTGTCAACTTTCCCTGGTTTTCCAGCAGCTTGGGACTTCTCATCCAAGATGACCTTGTATCTGTTTTGCATATGTCCTGTATATAAAACTATATGGATATGTGTTATTTTATCCATTAGAATACAAATTTGTTGCATGCAGGAACTGTTCTGTTTTTATTTTTGTATCTCCATGCTTGGCACATGGTAAACACTTAATAAATGCATGTGAATCAATTGAATGCTTGGGGAGAAATCCAAGGATGTTGTAAGTCTCAAATAAGACAAAGAATATAAAGCACTTTGTAAGCCTTTAAAGCACCATATAAATGCCATTCATCATCATCATCATCATAAGACAATATTTGGGCCACCATTGTTGTAATAACTGAATTTTCTGACTCTTCTATTGCATTCCTGTAGAGCTCAATCTATGTTTAAAGAACAATATTGATACATGTTTAACAAACAATCCTCTGAGGAAAATATATATACACAGAGGTAGCTAGGTAGTGCCATGAGTAGAGCACCAGCCCTGATGTTAGGAGGATCTGAGTTCAAATCTGACCTCAGATACTTACCCTTCCTAGCTGTGTGACTTTGGGTAAGTCACAACCCCAATTGCTTCAGCAAAAGACAAAACAAAACAAAAAAACCAAACCAGAAAATATATACACACTTTTAGTTTAATAGGCATTATTAAATCTAATACAATCAAGAAAATAATTAATCAAGCTCTGATTTGATTGCCTTTTTCCAAGTAAACTCAAATACTGAAAATTTAACAATGGGCCCTTGAAAGTCAAGTTGATCTGGTTCCCTTGGTTAAATTTAACACAAGAAAAAAAACTATCTGACAAAAAAGAATCATTCAGTTGTAGTTACTATTGGTTTAGGATCATCAGATCATATATTTAAAGCTGGAAGGAAGCTCATCTATTCCAGTCTCCTTATTTAACAAATGAGGAAGCTGAGCCGCTAACCTGTAAAAAAAAAAAAGTTAATAAGTGGTAAAATACTGATCTAACATTCATTAATGTAAGCTAAATCATTTATCAAAGAAAATAAAATTATATAATGTAATTTCATTAAGTATTTAATGTGTATATTCTTTTCTTTTAATGAAAGAATGTTCTAGAAAGTATTTGGAAATTTATTGGAAGAATAAGGACAATAAATTTTAAAGTATTCTTATTTGAGTATATCCTACACTAATCAAATAAAAAAAAAAAAAAAAAACACACTCCCTATCCTACATACACATAATATAGACCAGACACACTCACATACACAAAATAGGCCAGATACACTCATATGCACAGGGACTTATAGAAAAGCTATCTTAAGGGATAAAACAGCATGTGGTGTGTAGAACCTAATACACACTGAAAATACTATTTTCACTGGTCCCTCCCTGTGGTACTAAGTACTTTAGCACTTAGGCTTAAGGTAAGCACTTAGTAGTTTAGTCATGTTTATATTGTCATCAAATTGTGCTTATCAATTATTTTATCAAGCAATTTTGAAATTATTCATTATTCTTTAACTTTTTTATATATTTCTTCATATTTTGGAAGGTCATTCCCCATTCTGTATATTTGCCAAATTTTATTGGGATGAACACTGCTAAGTATAATTTTATGGTAATGTAAATATAAATTTTCTTTACACATATTTGGGGAGGTTCAGAATATCAACAGTCCAGTTCAAGGAAAGGTGGAACAGTAAAGCAAATTATCTTTATTATGTTTAGATACTCATAAAACAAAGGGTAATCAGGCAGAATTATAACAAGATCAACTGGGCTTCATAGGGGAGTTCACACCTCCTGGGTAGAATTAGTTGACTCATGGGGTCCCAGGAAGATTAGGGATCCCTTTCCCAAATCATAAAGCTTGGTGGGTTTCAAATAGAATTCTTATCTAGAATCAGCAGAATTAGGCACTGGGAGAAAAGAAGTAGATTGGTCCTGATTCATGCTAGTGAGCAGGATGTAAAGACATTTGGTTGAGATTGAGGATGGTTGATATTCAAACTCCCTTTCACTGTGAAAGGGACTTTGCACTATTACTGCAATTATTACTGACAGAATGACTCAGACATTATTGAATTTCCCCTAAGGCTTCTTGGAAGTCCTTCCTGATATAGCAAGATGTTAGTGCACCCCTCCTTAAATTTCCTTGTAGTTATATTTTTATGTCCATGCTGTATTTCCCAAGGAGAATGCAGATACTTTGAAGGCAAGACTTGTTTCATTTTTTGTTTGTTTGTTTGTTTTTACCATCATCATATTGTACAGGGTCTTGCCCATGTTGTTTAGTCATTCTGTTATGTTCAACTTTCTGTGACATCATCCACCATATTCTCCATGGAGTTCTCTTGGTAAATTTTACTACTAATTAAGGCAAACAAGGTTGACACTTCCTCGGGGTCTGAGACTACTATGTGTCTGAGACTACTAAGTGTCTAAGACTAAATATGAACTTACTCTCAGCCTAGCACTTTTTACTGAGCCACCCAGCCCATAGTAGGAGCTTAATGAAGGTTTATGGTTTGTTCCTGTCTACCAAGTCAGAGTCACAAATACTGTGGCCAAATTGCAGTTGTAGACATACTCTCATTTGGGAATTAATCTTAGTTGACTTAACATAGGTAGGACAATGATTTCATTACTGAGAAGAACAAAGATTGACAATTCCACCTATAGCAAATCCACTCAGATCACTGAGTGATTTGAATGTGTCACCTTAGGTAAAATAGATATGGAAAGATATGGAAATATGGAAAGATATGGAAAGAACTCTGAGGACTTTTCTCTGAATTAAGTGCTTGGGTATAATTAACCTATTAACTGCCAGGAGAACAGAGTAATTAAAAAAAAAAAAAGAAAGAATAATAATGAAGAAAGGATATAATGTGCGATTGAGGCAGCTTAACCCTGAACTATTTAAAAATATTTGACATCCCTAGCAGGCTGCAACATATAACTAATGAATTCCAATATGTTACTAGGAATTGCATGAGAAAAAGAGAAAATGGATGCTAGGGATAAACAGTTGATAGTCAAAGTATCTACCAGATACCAGGAGAAAGCCTACAAAACTTCAAGCATGTTCAGTAGTCCCCCTGTGGTGAACTTTTGGGAAGACATGGATAAAAGAGATACAACAGAACCCATGCCTGAGTTCTGATCTGCTTCATTAGAGAAATTTTTTAAATTGATCAGATCTCAGATCTATTTGTATAAATCAAATAGAAAACTGATCAAAGACTAGGTAGACATCAGAAGTGAAAAGATAGAATTCATACCTCTTGTCTTGTCTGGTACTTTATAGCATAAGTATGAAACACAAAACCTTGAAATAGCCCCTAGGAATTTGATCCATTAGAACTGTGAAGTCCCTCTTCCTACAGGATATATGATTATACAACATGAAAATAAGCATATGGCAACACAGAATAGTAAAAGGCTTCCAAGGAGCTACTCAGTTATGGAAGATCAGCACATGGTAATTCAGTGTAAAAAATAGTTTGGCAAGGCAGCCTAATAGTCCTACATAGCAGCCTTTGATGCAGACAATATCAGCAATAATTCAAGGGGAAGGTGACAATATCAGCAGCAGACAATATTCCACTGGGACATGTGAAATATTCTGCCTCAATGTCCCCTTTGCACATGAATTTCTTCTCCAAGAGTGGTCCCTATGTAATTCTTCTCTTTTCAATAAAAGATGGCATCTGAGAGAGTGTAGATTCTTGAATGGCAATAGGGATAGGGGAGGATTTTCCTTACAATTTATTTTGCAGTGCTTTTGAATTAAGCATCATTTACTTTAAACTAATATGTCTTCTATTTATTCTTGAAAGAGAAACATTTGTATAATGATCTTGATCTTTGATTTTGAGAAATAGTTGGCCCAAAATGTGCCTTGAATTTGGAGGCTCCAGTCTACATTAATTTGACAATTTGTAAATGAATATAATCTCATTAGAAATGCAGGAATTGTCTAAATCATGTTTTAATAAGACATGTTTATTAACAAAAGCAAGAAAACAAGCAAGATTTTGCTTTCGACATTTTGTATTTAAAAAATTTAGCACCAGCCTTGAAGTCAGGAGGACCTGAGTTCAAATCTGGTCTCAGACACTTAATACTTCCTAACTATATGATCCTGGGCAGGTCACTTAACCTCAATTGCCTCAAGAAAAAAAATTAAGGAAATCTATGAGTTATATGTCTTATTTCTTCACTGATGACATACTTTAATCATTTTAGCCTGTATATTACTAGGGGATATTATCAAGAAATAGTAAGAGTCATATAAAAAATACCTTATGAAGAAATGGTAAAAGGCACAGTAAAGCAACTGTAGAAAGCTAACACTGTCCAACTTGCAAAACATACCAAGGAAAACAGAAAAATAATCAATTTGGTGTTCTTCATATAGATTATTCACATTCTTTGGGGGCCATTTCCTTTTTTCTCACTGGTTTAGTCATACTTTTCAGTACCTTCAGAAGCATTTCCTTGCTTTATAGGGAGATGCCTTACTAGACCTATCTATTTGAATGACTCATCTACTAGTATTAATTATCCACAATAACCCCTTTCTGTGGGGCAAGTAACAAAGATGACCTCAGCTAAAGAACACAAAAAAGAATAAATGAGAATATCATCCCTTTGTGAAATGGAAGTGAGAAAGGAAAAGTTAATCATACACAAAAAAAATTTTAAACAAGGCAGGACTATGTGGCATGCCAATAGAGACTACCTACTTTAAAAAAAAATTGTATTTTGTTTTTCCAAATACATGTAAAGATGATTTATAATATTCATTCAGTTAATAATTTGAAAATCCTTTTGTTTCAAATTTTCCTTCTTCCCTTCCCCTTCCCTCCCACTTACCAAGACAGCAAATAATCTGTTATAGGTAATATATGTGCAGTGCTTCTAAACATATTTCCATATTTCTCATGCTACAGAAGAAAAATTAGATCAAAAAAGGAAAAAAAAGTCATGATAATAAACAAACAACAATAACAACAACAAAGGTGAAAATACTATGCTTTGATCCACATTTAGTCGGCCATAGTTCTTTCTTTGGATTTGGATGGTACTTTCAATTCCAACAGACCACCTACTTTACGTATAATAATTTGGGGTTCACAACTAAAGAAAGATATAAAGACCATATGCAAGGTCCAGAGAAGAATCAAAAGATTCAAGTCAATTCCAAAACTCATTTTTTTTTTTGGTAGTTACATTATATATGAGGTCCTTTACTAGAATCTAGAAATTGTACATTTTTTTTTCTGTGATTTCATTTATGTAGGGAACTCTCAATGTGGAAATTACACAGATTGGTAACTATCTACCATCACTTATAGTCTAAAAGTTTCTTGGGACTAAGTGACTTATCCAAAGGCACATGGTATACATCAGAGGTGAGACATGGACCAGTTTTTCATGGTTCCAAGGCCAATAACTCTAATTATTATATGATTATTCTTTTCCCTATAGACACAAATACAAAAATGTCCCTGTCCTCCAGAAGTTTACATCTAGTGGGAAGAGTTAAGTGGGGCTTATATCACTCACTCAGACACGTGTAATACAAGACAGGGACTGATGAGTGCATTAGTAATATTCCATTCCACTCCTGTCCCGTGATTGTTGATTCATTCTTCTTTGGAGAAGCATTCATTTTGTTGCTAATTATTTGCTACAACAAAAAGGGCTGCTATAAATGTTTTTATTTATAAGAATCATTTACCTCTTTCGGGAGTTTTGTATAGCAGTGGTAACTAAGACTATGCACAATTTATCTCTATTTACTTTTTTCTTTTATCTCTTGGAATTAGCACAGTATCTATAGAAGAGATGCTTAATAAATGTCTGTTGGATTGTATTGTATTACATAGTCACAAAAAGGAATGCAACAAGTCATTTAACTTTCATCTGTCTCTGTTTCATCAGTTGTAAAGTGGAAGTGATAATAACACCAACCTCCCTGGGTTGTTGTGACGATAAATGAGATACTTTTTATAACGTATTTATCACAGTACCTGTACACTTAGTAGGCACTAAATGCTTTGCAGATGTACCACACATCACACACACACATACACATATACATACAAACCACATTACTCCCCATTCCCTCGCCCTCTCTTCCCCCCAATACACATGTGTACACACAATCTAGGACTTTATCATTACCTTGGGACTTTCTCAGAACTCTCATTTCTGCTACTTTTAGACACAGCTTTGGAAGCTACAATTAATTTTCCCTAGTTTATTATTCACACTGGAATTTCACTTTCTTTGCCTATACTGACTTTGACTTTGATTCTGGCCACCTTTTCTATTGCTTTTAGGCTTCTGACTGGTTTTGTGTATAGTTCTGGTTAGAAGAAATGACTTATCTGATTGTCAATTGTATTGTAATCTTAAAATACTATAGTCTGAATGACAATTAACATGCACTCATAAATATGACAAATATAATAACCCAGTAATATTCTGCAAAAGTATCATGCAGAGAGCTCGATGAAACTAAGCTAGGTCTGCCTCATGAGGATCTCTACCAGTCTATTTAAAAATTGATTTACAATTCTTATTTCCTCATACAAATATCCTTTAATTATTCATAGGGTTTCAGAGGAAGGGGAATCAAATTCCAATACTAATTGGAAGAGCTTGATTTTTTTTTGGGGGGGGCATTAATTCTCAGTGGTATAAAACATTCTGAAATACAGTGAAGTTTGTTTACTTATTACTTTACTATTTTTCTACAGAGGGAGAGTATTGAGAGTAGTTGTCAGCGTTTTGGTCATGTATACTTATTGTGTATCTAATTTATATTTTAATATATTTAACATCTACTGATCATCCTACCATCTAGGGGAGGGGGTGGGGGGGTAAGAGGTGAAAAATTGGAACAAGAGGTTTGGCAATTGTTAACGCTGTAAAGTTACCCATGTATATATCCTGTAAATAAAAGGCTATTAAATAAAAAAAAAAAAAAAAAAAAAGAGAGTAGTTGTCAGTACTCAAACTCTTTTTAGCTTCATCAAATCTGTTAGGGTTTAAGTTGCTCTTGCATAGCCATTGAGAACATAGTATAAAACTTGGTTCTGTAACAGGGAAACACTTAAGTGGAGGAAAGTGTTAAAATAATTTCCCCTATATCTCCCTCCCTCCTTTCTTATGAATAAATGAGAAGTTCTCAGGAAAGGTTATAGAGCCATAGTGATTTCCCCCAATTTCATTTTACCTGATAATACATACAATGGATATAATTTCCTTAACACTTATCCCTCAAAATGACTTTCCATTTTTCTTACACATAATATCAAGTTTTCATTTCACTACCTATTTATATTTGTTAATTGTTTTGATCAGGCATAGAAGCATACTTATAGAGAAAATTTAATTTCCCTCATTTACAAATATGGAAATGGAGGCCAATAGAGGTGAAATGTCAAGAATATCCAGGGAGATAATTTTAAAAATGGGAAAGAACAGTGCCTAGCATTAATTATAATAAATGATATTTAGATTGTGCTTTAGAGTTTGTAAAACATATCACATGCCATTTTCTTATGAGGACCTAAAGGATTATGTTTTCTAGTTTTTCTGAACTTTTTGAAATCAGCTTTTCTAAAGTTTAAGGTCCTTGAATAACTATGCTCAATCTCTTCCTTCTTAGTTATCACTCGCAACATATAGGGTAAAATAAACATTTTGACATTAGGTTCCCAACATTTATTATTCATTTTTCCTTAATAGGCTTTAAGTGAGTCATTAATTTCCCCTTCATTTCCAACCCTCTACATTTTGAGAAATGAGAACAAGAAGAACTGTAATGTCCCAGCTAACTTTTTGGAGGTCCTCCAAATGGGCCTTGGTTTCAGCAGAGTAAACATCACGAGAATAGTCAGGAATAAAGCCCAGTCTTTATTATCTCCTTCACAGTCTGTCTCTTTGTCTGGGGCCAGACTAGCTTTCTGGGGGACCTTCAAAAGGGTCTTGGTCTCAGTGGAGTAGGAGGCAGGAGAGCCACCAGGCTAGTGGGAGATGGAATGTCTCTTTTCCAATCCTTGTTGGCTCTTATATACCTTCTTGTAATTACATCATTACAGCATACTGATTATGTGTGAACTTAGAGAACCATTACATCACCATGTTAAGTACTAAGTATATATGTAAACTAGAACCATTGTCTCATCAATTCTTCTGGGTTAACACCTTGTTTCAAGGTTACTTCTCCAGAGTTCTGGCTCTCTACAAAGAACAATAATAGCTAGCATTTATAAAGCATTTTAGATTTGTAAAACATTTTGTGTACATTTGATTCCAAAAACAACTTTGTGAGGGAGGTGCTATTGTCTCCATTATAGCTTGAGAAACTGGTTACTTGATCTCCTTAGAGTTTTAGACTCAGGTTCTGTTACATAAAAGAAATACAATTATATGGTTTTATAATTTATTTCCCACTACAGCTATTAAGTGTCTGAGGCAGGATTTGAATTTGGGTCCCCTTGACTTTAAATTTAAATCTGACATTATGGTCACTGTGCCACCAATCTTGACTTATGCTATAAAGGAATAATAATCAAAATTATTTGATACTATTTTTAAAAGAGATTTTTTTTTTTTGGGCTGAGGCAATTGAGGTTAAGTGACTCTCCCAGGATCACTCAGCTAGAAAGTGTTAAAAGTCTGAGACCAGATTTGAATGCAGGTCCTCCTGACTTTAGAGCTAGTGCTCTATCCACTGTGCCACCTAGCTGCCCCTGAAAATAGATTTTGATCGGTGGAACAGATTAGGTCTCAAGACATATAAAAGCAAATAAATACAGAAGCATAGTATTTGATAAACCCCAGACTTCACATACTGGGGTATGGCTAAGCAAAGTATGGCATATAAATGTAATGGAATATTCTAAGAAAAGACAAAATGGACAGTTTCAGGCAAAATTGATAAAACATATGAAATAAAACAGGGAATAAAATAAGCAGAACTAGGAGAAAAAAGTACATACATACATACATATACAAACTTCAAAAGACTAGAATTCCATCAATGCAGTAATAAAACATGATTCTAAAGCACTAAAAGATGAAGAATACTATCTACTTCCTGACGAATAGATTAAAAATGTAAAATGAGACATACATTTTTGAACATATTCAATGAGAGAATTTGCTTAGCCTGACTATGCATATTTATTATGAGAATCAGTTGTAGTTCTTCAGTGAAGGGATAGAGAAGAACTGAAAACAAACACTTGTAAAATATATTAATAAAATAAGTGGAAATGGAGGATTAGGGAAATCAAGTGATTTGTGAGATTGGCATCATATAGTAAAATAATGGCAATGCTGTCACTGTAGCCTAGAGTTCTTGATCCCCCAGTCTAAGGCATTGGCTACTATACCACACTTCCTTTATAAGCTTATTTTAATTCTTTTGTTTTATTTTTCCAAATATATACATATATACATACATACATATATAATTTTCAACATTCATTTTTGTAAAACTTTGGGTTCTAAATTTTTATCCTTCTTTCCTTTACCTTCTTCTTTCCCAAGACAACTAGCAATCTAATAGTTAAAAATGTATAATTTTTTAAAACACATTATGTAAGCTACTTTAGAAAGAGGTAGAATTTTGTGTCTGTCAAACTGGATTGAGACCAGAGACAGGACTGGGGGTAGGCAAGATAGACAGCTAGTAAGGATGGGGCATGCATTCTCTAATTGATAAATGGTCAAAGGATATGAACAGACAATTCTCAGATGAAGAAACTGAAACTATTTCTAGCCATATGAAAATATGCTCCAAATCATTATTAATCAGAGAAATGCAAATTAAGACAACTCTGAGATACCACTACACACCTGTCAGATTGGCTAGAATGACAGGGAAAGATAATGTGGAATGTTGGAGGGGATGTGGGAAAACAGGGACACTGATACATTGTTGGTGGAATTGTGAACACATCCAGCTATTCTGGAGAACAATTTGGAACTATGCTCAAAAAGTTATCAAACTGTGCATATCCTTTGATCCAGCAGTGTTTCTACTGGGCTTACTACACCCCAAAGAAATACTAAAGAAGGGAAAGGGACATGTATGTGCCAAAATGTTTGTGGCAGCCCTGTTTGTAGTGGCTAGAAGCTGGAAAATGAATGGATGCCCTTCAATTGGAGAATGGTTGAGTAAATTGTGGCATATGAATGTTATGGAATATTATTGTTCTGTAAGAAATGACCAGCAGGATGAATATAGAGAGGATTGGCAAGACTTACATGAACTGATGCTAAGTGAAATGAGCAGAACTAGGAGATCACTATATACCTCAACAACGATACTGTATGAGGATGTATTCTGATAGAAGTGGATTTCTTTGACAAAGAGATCTAACTCAGTTTCAATTGATCAAGGATGGACAGAAGCAGCTACACCCAAAGAAAGAACACTAGGAAATGAATGTAAACTGCTTGCATTTTTGTTTTTCTTCCCGGGTTATTTATACCTTCTGAATCCAATTTTCCCTGTGCAACAAGAGAACTATTCGGTTCTGCATATGTATATTGTATCTAGGATATACTGTAACCTATTTAACATGTATAAGACTGCTTGCCACCTGGGGGAGGGGGTGGAGGTAGGGAGGGGAAAAATCGGAACAGAAATGAGTGCAAGGGATAATGATGTAAAAAATTACCCTGCCATGGGTTCTGTCAATAAAAAGTTATTAAAAAAAAAAAAAGGGTGGGGCATGGCAGGAGAATGCAATGAAGGACAATTTTTATATAGTTAAAAAAAGAAAGTACATATTTTTAATTCATGACCATTTCAATCTTTGTGGCCCATAGGTATTTATTCTGTGGTAGATAAGAAGGCTCAAAACTTCTCACTAATAAAAGAAATACATAGGCAACAATTTTCAAACCTTTCCAGGGAACTCAATTGCTTGTCTCAGCTGTGATTGAGAATCAAATTTTACTTTTATAAAAAGCACATTTTAGCTGCTTCTTTCCCATTTCAAGAATACTCCTAAATCAGTCTCTCCTTTATTCAGTAGCTGAGAATTCTACAACTGAAAAAGCACTGTGATTTTGAAACATTAAAAAAATTATATTACTACAAACCTGAGTTCTCTTCCTGGTTTCATTCTAGACTCACTGGTGTCTGTAGCTAATGATTGGTCCCTAGTTTAGTTTCTTTATCTGTAAAACCCATTATCATTATAAATAAATGTACCTAACATCTGAATTTTCAAAGTACACTCTGAGTTGGATCATGTTTCAAGTGAGAATGATTAACTTGAGTGAGTTGTGGTGGAACAGTTAGTTTACATCTAAAACAGAGAACATTGACATAGATGCTCATGTAAAAAACATTCAACCACCAAAGTAAATTCATTAAATCAAAACATTAACAATCAGGAAGGAATCGGTAGCAAGTTATTCTTGTTACATTTTCTTGTGCAGGTTTGGGAATAATGTCATAAAAACAATGAATTAAAATTGAGAAGTAGTAAATCAACCATATTTTTTGTTATTCTATACCACTGAAAAAAGAATTAGCCTCATAAAATCATTTCTCTATCTGTGGCTTCTTTATTCCCTTCTATAGATCCATTTCTTTATTCTTTTCCTACTTAAGATAGTTTTTTGTGACTGTTGCTTCTGGATAGATTTGAAAAGCTGGCAGAGCAGTTTTCCTTTTTTGGGTACTTTTTTCATAATTCTTGATATTCCTTCCTCTTTATCTTTGCCCTTTCCAAATCAAACTAAGAAGATTTTGTGGGGAGCAGGGATTTTCTGAGGTTGATGAATTCATAGGAGTGATTGTATCTTCTGATTAGTTAATTAAATTTATTATGTTAAACAAAGTCTGATCATTATTAGCATGTGTTATATTATAAAAACATTTATTGTTATAGCTTAAACCCAGAAGAATAAGTTAATGATTCCTTTGTGATTTATCCCTCAATCAATTATCCCTTTTCTTATGCCTGAATTCTGCTCATACATGAGCAACTCTCATTAAATCAATTAAATACTAATGGGGAGTATTAATTAAGCTTTGATATTTATATTTTTATATTGATATCTACTTATGACACATTTAGTTGAAAATTAGTGAAAAAATGAATGAAATTATTATGATGATCTATTCAAGAATTTTGTTAATAATTATTGTCCCTGAATTATTTCTGCTTTTTGATGTTTCCCTGGTTTTGGAGGAGTCTGTTTTGTATTTTAGGAAAGGTTTCAGCAGAGCAGAAGTCAATGAAGAAAAAATCTATAACTTTTTTTTTAGATTTTTATTGTCACCTTTTGTTATTATATTACTTAGATTTTCCTCCGCATTCTTTTATTTCCCTCTTCCCCAAGAGCCATAGTGTAACAAATTTTTTTTTTAAAAAAAGGAAAAATGAAGAAGAAAAATATTCAGTCAAACCAAAAACTTTCTTCTATATAATGTTCCATATGTATGATATATACCTATCTCCCTCTCCTGATCTCTATCCCCTACTTCTAAAAAGAAGCAATGAAAGATGAGGTTTTTTTTTCCCCTTATTTATTTTCGAGGAACATTTTCTATATATTTTACAATATTTATTTTAAAATTTATTATTTTTTTTAAATTTACATCATCAAAATCATTGTGCATGTTGTTTTCCTGGCTCTGTTAGTTTCATTTTCATGGAAGTCTTTTCAGGTTACTATATATTTATCATGATTGTTTCTTATAGCATTGTAATATTTTATTGCATCTCTGTATTAACATTTCTTTAGCCATTCATAAATTATGGGCATATCTTTAGTTCTACTTCTTTTATATCACAAAAAAATGCCACTATAGATATTTTATAAATTTCACATTAAGTAAAACTCTCTCTCTCTATATATATATATATGCATATGCAATACATATATATGTTTTATCATGTTTAATCAATTAATTTTTCTCTTCTGGCTCTCTTCCTGCCTGCCTGATCTTTCTATATCTTTTGCTGCATAAACATCCATGTCTCATCTTCTGCTCTTCTCTCTCAACCCACTCTTTCACTTGGTCATCATATCAGTTCCTATGTATTAAGTTATTATTTCCATAAGGATGACTCCAAATTTATATATCCAGCTCTCTGTCTGTCAGTCTGTGTCTCTGTCTGTGTCTGTCCCTCCCTCCCTGCATCATTACCTATTTATTGCACATCTCAACCTAGATGTCTTCCCTTAAGGTAACAGTATTCTTCTCATTGCCTATGTTTATAATGTAGGTGGTATCCTTGACTGTTCACATTGGGAAAATATTCAAAGAGTTTCCAGTCTTGTCTATCTCCATACATTTTCTATATGCAGTTCCTGCTTTTCACTTACCTGATCACATCCTAAACACATTATATTCAACATAAGAAGTACAGAAAGCACTTAACCTATGATCTTCCAAATTACCATCTATATATCTTTTTGTACACAGTACAAAGTAAATTGCACATGGTTGTTGCATATGTTGTCCTCACTTTTCCAATATATTGTGAACTCCTTGAGGGCAGGACTATTTTTGTCTTTTTTTTTTGGTTTGTATCCCCAATGTTTAGGATAGTGCCTGGCAACAAGTACTTAATAAATGGCTTATTGATTTGACTCTTTCCTTCCATTAAAGGAGAGTAAATTTATAATTTCTATAGGGACAATAGCCTAATAGTCTGGTGAAATCCTTCCTGCCCATAAGACAGAATATTCGTTCCAGACATATTGTCATCTTTTCCTTTGTATTCCCACTGGAAAGTGAACATACCCAGGTGACTGCTGAATCAGCAATTCCCTTTACTTTCAACTGTATTGTCTTAGTAACTCACTTGGGTTTTTGCCCAATTAGGACACTGGCAGAAACAATGTGTACTTTTCTCTTCTTTTTCCAAGGAGTACATTGTATCAGGAAATCTTTTTCTAGAGGACCCAGTGTCCTAATTTTCAAACTTTGGACTTTTAGAATTTTAGATTTTGGGTTTACCAAAGCTGGAACTACCTTTTTTCGTTAAGTAGTGATGGGACAGGTTTCTTTTTTCAATTAGATGAACTGGGAAAAATTGTTGTTGCTTTTTGATATTGTCACATTCTTTCCTGTATACGTTTCTCTTCTTCCCCTACTTAGTGACCCATTCCTCATAATAATGGCTTAAAATGAGAAGAAAAAAATCATTTCAGCAAAATCAACTTACACTCTGATCAAGTTTAATAGTATACAGGAAATATTATATTAGTATATTCCATATCCATAATTCTCTTTTTCTTCAATAAAAGGAAAGAGGTATATTTCCACAACTCTTTTCTAGAGTTAAGATTATAATTAAAATGTTCAATTTCACTTTGTCATTCCTTCCATTTATGTCATAAGGACATGGAAGTCTTCCCATGTTTCTCTGAATTCTTCATATTCTTCATTTGTTATGGCATAGTAATATGTAATTGCATTCATGAATCAGAATATGTTTAACCTTCCCTAATCAAAGGGCATCTATATTAATTCAGTACTTTGCTACTGCACAATATTGTTGCTGTGAAAATTTTACTCTAAGAACTTTTCCTTCTCTTCCTCCCCCCCTCCTCCTCCTTTTTCGTCCTCCTCCTCCTCTTCCTCTTCTTCCTCCTCTTCCTCTTCTTCTTCCACTTTGTCTTCCTTCTCTCCTTCTTCTTTTTCTTCTCCTTCTCTTCTTTCTCTTTCTTCTTCTTCCTCTTTTTCTTCATCTTTGTCCTCCTTGAGACATATACCTGGCAGTTAGATATTGAGATCAAAAGGTATGGACATTTTAGTCACTTTAAAAATCCTAAATACCAATTGTTTTTCAGTATGGCTAGACCAATTCACATCTCCATTCTAAATATCTTAGAATACTTGTATTCCTATCATATCTCCAACATTAATATTTCCATATTTTATCATCTTTGACAATTTTCTGGGAATGAGCAGAAATTCCTGAGTTGTTTTGATTTGTGTTCTCTTCTTTTGAGAGATATGGATTAGTGTTTCATGTGATTGTTAACAATCTGCAATTCTTTTCCAATTGCCATTTTTCCTTCTTGTCTGTTGTGAGAATATTTTAATGCACCTTTCAAGCAAGTTAGATTAGTTTATCTTGAAAAGGTATTGAAACAGTCCTTGATATCTAATTGACTCAGGGGACTTAGGCTGAAATAGCTTCCAGATCACCTGAGAACAAAAAACATTGAGGACAGAAGGAGCTAGAGCTCTTTCTTCAGGTTTTGGACTATAGACCAGGAGCAGCTTAAAGAAAAAGGTTTGCCAAACTAAACTAATTTTATCTTCAATAACATCTTTTCCAGACTTTGAATGTCCTCTCCCAAATATGTATCTGTCACTGTATAACAAGAAATCTTGGTTTTCAAAAGCTTTGTTAGCAGGTCCTAGCAAACTGGAAGGGCTTTGAGTAGGTCTGGTGATACGTAGTGCCTACTCCTACAAATTCTTCTTTTGTTAATTATTAGATGAACTAGGATATCTCATTTCAATCCAATTCCATTTTTTAAAAAAATCTGAACTTAAAACACATTTTTATATGTGTTTATACACATATATATCAAAAACATAACAGAAGATTGTAAATTTAACCATGAATATGCATTGTATACAGTTTGCTTTTCATTTAAACTTAATAAATTCAAGATGTAATTTTCAAATCTTTCCTGTTAATCTAAAATTCTTCCTGGTTTTCCTTCAGTATTCTTCTGTGCATTTTAAAAAAATATGTACTTCAATGACCTCCTTTTTAAATGCCACCTTATTTCATACTACCCTTTCCTTCCTACTCTATCTCACATTGTAAAAGAAAGATAAACAAAGGATTTGTGTGGGGTGGTTAAGAGAGTTATGAGTCAGGATAGATAGGGTCTAGTTTCAGGTAGCTGTAAGAGCTTGACTAAATCATTCCACTTCTGAAGTCCTAATTTTACCCTCTTTAGAACAAGAGGATTGTACCAATGGTCTCTAAGGTCTCTTGCAGTGCTTAAAAATTTGTAATTTAATTACATAGCCATAAATTCCTAATTTGTAAAAGGGTGCATTTGTGATTTGGGGCCCTACTTTCATATGCACCCAACACCAAAGGTCTAGTTGGTCACTAGTTGTGCCTTCAGTTTAGGGCTATTTTCGGCATTCATTTAGAATCAGAGATAGAGGACTGAATGAGAATTCTTTTAGAGAAGAATAGTTAATCTCATGGTTTCATTGAAACATTCCTCCAAAAATTGCCTCCATATTTCATCACTGTATAACAAGGAATCTTGGTTTTTAAAAGCCTTGTTAGCAGGTCCTAGGAAACTTGAAGGGCTTTGAGTGGGCCTGGTGATACATAGTGCCCACTGCTACTAATTACATTAATGTTTACCTTGGCTCTCTGGCTTCAGTGTGAAAGAGACCATAAATGAATGGGAAAACATTCTTTTAGAAAATATGTCTTTTGGTTATCTAACAAAAGCAGACTACTCAGAAAGCTAATTCATGTACTTAATAAATATATATATATATATATTTTGTGGAAGAGAATTGCTCATTGTTATTTTTAAATGACATTTCCCAATGTTTCTATGATTTTTTCTTTGCTTTACCAATTCTCTAAACTTATTCTTTAATTTATTTAAAATATTTTCTTCAAAAACCTTTTATTGAAAATCCTTCCTCTATCTCTTATATTTTGGATATGAAGCCTTTATCAGAAAAACTTACTGAAAAGACTTTTTTCCCCTACAGTGTCCTGTTAGATTATGCCATAACAAAAGAATTATTTTTGAAATCCTTGGATTCTGAGTGATTCATACTCCAGTTGCAGAATAGTTATTTGGATAAATGCTTATCTAGCTACAAATCATCATAATCTCAGATTCAAATTGTAATCAAAATTGTAATTGATCCAGAATGCAATGGAAAAGCTATACAGTAGGTATAGTTATGTATTATACAGCATATTGTCTTTTTTTCTCAATAGTATTTTATTTTTCCAATTACATGTTGTCAACATGTAAGATAGTTGTCAACATTCATTCTGGTAAGACTTTGTTTCCTAAAATTTTCTTTCCTTGTCTCTCTTCCTTCCTCCCTCAGACAGCAAGAAATATGATACAGTTTATTCATGTACATTTTAAATGTATTTCCATATTTATCATGTTAAGAAAGGAAATCAAACACAAGAAAGAAAAAGCAAACTAACCAAAAAAGGTGAAAAAAGTATGCTTTGATTTGCATTCAGTTTCCACAGTTCTCCCTCTAGATGAAGAGGGCAGTTTCAATTACAAGTCTATTGAAATTGTCTTAGATCACCACATTGCTGACAAGAGCTGTCTGTTGATCATCACATAGTCTTGCTGTTGCTGTATAAAATGTTTTCCTGGTTCTGCTCACTTCAGTCACCATCAGTTCATGTAAATACAGGTTTTTCTGAAATCAAGCTGCTAATCATTTCTTTATTTTATTTTTTTCTACTCATCATTTCTTATAGAACAACACTATTCCACTACATTCATATACCATAACTTGTTTAGCTATTCTTCAATTGATGGGCATCCACTCAATTTCCAATTCTTTGTTACTACAAAAAGAACAATACAGCATATTGTCAATGAAGATTTGCACATGAGAAGTTGTATGACCATATCATTAAGGATATACATAACTAAAAAAGGAGGTAGAAAGATTGTGACAAAAAATGAATTATAACAAATGAACAATCCAAGTTCTGGCAATGGTATCCATAATATGTTAAGGAGCCATAAGAAGTCTTCTAGCACATTAGGGATATTCTCTATTAAGTCTTTATGTAAAGATATAAACAAGACTCAAGTGGGATGAGAACATATAAATAAGTATGATGTACCCTAAAGGGGAAAGTATCTCTATCAACAAAATCGTAAATCCAATGAAATACTGAATTATCAAAGTATTTTTGACAGTGTTTAGGTCATTAATATAGAGCAGAGAGCCAGGCCTGTTACACTAAAGCAAATCTCTCTAAATATAGGAGATTGAGAGGGAGATAAATAAGAATATCAGGCCTATACAAGGACTTAGAAATGTATGTAAAAGGCTGATCACACGGCCTAGAATTTGGTGATCAGTCCAGAATGGGAAATTCCTAAAAAAACTTAAGGTCAGTGTAGGGCTATGAGTTAGAACCATGTTGGCAGGCCAGAGTCAGAATGAAAGATGGCAAGAAATAGATTAGAGACCAGATAGAGAAACCAGAACTAGATAGAACAGAAACATGGAAGGACAAAACAAAGTGAATTCTTCACAATTTAGGCAAATAAGCAATACCAGAGGAACAGGAACTGAAAGAACAGGAGAAAAGTAATCAGGAGAACTCTCATGATGCATGACTCCAAAGAAGGATTTTGACGTAACTGAGGCTGTTTTGTGTCTGTGGCTCAGAGCTTGTAATTAATGTGGGGGAGGCAGAATCTTTGCATGGTCAGCCTGCTCAGCTAACTTGGGAACACCTGGATGAAGTGGAGGATGTGTGTGGGTAGAGACAAGTAGCAACTCCTGGCAGGCAGATTCTGACAATTTTAATGACAGGTGTGTAATGAAACAAAACAGGAACTCCTCAACCAGAAATCACTTTCTGCCATTACCCGGGGAAACACAAATTGGGTGTATGTGTATGTGATTTCTCTTGCAAAGACTATGCTACAGGGATTTGTGACTTCCTTACCTTATATCTCCCCTGATGCTCTTCTCTGATCTTGACCTTTGTAATGTCATTCACAAGTTAATCATTCAAGTAAATTATTTTATTTTATTTTTTTGGCTGAGGCAATTGGGGTTCAGTGACTTGCCAGGGTCACACAGGTAGAAAGTGTTAAGTGTCTGAGGTCACATTTGAACTTAGATCTTCCTGACATCAGGGCTGGTGCTCTATCCACTGCACAACCTAGCTGCCCACCCCCCTTTTATTCATTTTTTTTTTAAATCCCTGAGTAAGGGAATATAAAGGATCAAATAAAAATATCTAAAATTACACAAATTATAGATAAAATCTCATGAAATAATTTGACACAGGCTATAAGCATTAATCAATTAATTCTCCCTAGTCTTTTCCTCTTTAATTCTTTTGCTGGTTAGCAAGATCTTGATCTTACTGTTACTCTCCTTTTTTTTTTTTTTTCTACATTTATTATCCTTTCTTTCAAGCTTTCCTCAGTTTCAGCCTTATAGCATTTTTCTTCTAAAGAACTAATGTCTTCTATCTGGGCTCCAAGTTTACCCCCTTTAACTTTGGATCACAAAGGCTTTCCTGGCTAATTATGCAAAAAATACATAAAAACAATAATTCATAGAAAGTCCATCCACTGATTGCCAAATTAGTGGAAGAGGCAAAAATGAAGTTTAGAAATATCAGAGATCACCTTGGATTTCACTAGTCAGGAAAGCAAACTCTCCCATAAGAGATGATATCCACTAGTGTCTCTGGAAGGACCTAGATTCTTTAAACCAGGGGTTCTTGATCATTTTTGAGTGTCAAGAGGGGACTGAGAAGAATGGCTATAGTAGTGGCTTAATTTAAACCATTTCTAAGTGACCGTGGTCATCTTGCTGCTGCATATAGTGGCTATGGTAGGGATGTGTGGCAGGTGCATGTCATCAGGTATAAAAGGTAATGAAATAAAAGATCAGCTTCAAAAGTTCCTCCTAAATTCTTACTGTCTCTGGGCAATGCCTATCTGTTTGCTATATTAACTATGGAGGTGGAGGGGTTTAGTGTTTTATTTGGACCTTGCAACTTTAAAAAAAATTTTAAATTAAATTTATTTTAACTTCATGTTTTGATCCATGTGTTCCTTTTATTAAATTTAATCCCTTGAGCCTAAAATTACTAAGATTACCTTAGTCCTGGCCCAGAATAATAGTTGAAGTAGGGAAATAGATCTACCACTCTAAGACAGGCTTCTATGAGAATCACCTTGTATCAACATCTTATGATAAGATTTCCAGACTTCTGGTTTTATACCATAATATGACTTTACATGAAGTTAATCCAGATAGGACAATTTTGAATGTTCTGCTTTATTTAAGGATCATTTTAAAAGGACTCATTAATATTCAGCTTGAACTAATACTTACTCCATTTCATTCTCTATATTCTGGTGGTATTGAATATCTGGCTGCTGAAAAACAATTCTTTTTTCCCTATTCTAAATTTGCATTTTACTGAAAATATTGAGAGTGTTGGCCCAAGAATTTCCTCTTTTCCACATCTCATATCTTTCCTATATCACTAAGACCTCATTCATGTCAGTGTCTGACAAAGAAGTATCTTTTCTCCTGGTCAAGAAAGTGTTACTGACATCATTAAGTAGTGTATAACTAGAAATTAGATTATATTGAACTATTCTTATCAGTCCACAATAATAAATATTATAAAAAACTGAAAATGGCCCTTTTTGCAACAGCATATGTTGAAGAATTTAATAGAATGAGTAAAAATTTCATTGTAGATAGGAACAAGTTTTGGTGCGTTTTGTGTAAAAAGAACCGTATTTCATAAGAGGCCCTGATAATGATATTTATTTTCATAAAATAGATAATTTTTAAGGATAGTTTCCTTATACTAAAGTTTAAATTGTTATTATTTAAAAGTTATTGTATTGGCAGTGTGAGAAACAACAAACAGTTATGTTCCTATAGTGGAAGAAAACTGAAAGTTTGGGACCAGAATTAGTCCAATGGAAGTCCAGTAACACTTTCTTACAATGAAGCTAAAAATATTTGTGATATTTTGAGGGGACTACTGGCAGTTTAGAAGTGAAGTATGCTGTCTTGATATAAACTATTTTCTTGGAATATCTGAAGAATATTGTTTTGAACAGCTAAAAGGAAAGGGACTTAAATTTGCTTTTTATCCAACCAGTTGAAATCAGGTAAAACTGGACAGAACTAGTTAAGTAGTTAAAAAAAAAACAAGCTGAAAATAGAACAAAGGCCATAGCTTAACTAAAGTATGCTTAATTGCTTCATAAATATTAACTTCTTCCCAGAAGGAGCTAAGACTAATTTTAATAGTCATACAAGAATACAGACAGATATTGAGAGGTGTATGTAAGTCTATCCTGTACCCAGAGTTCTAGAGTAATATGAGGGCTTCTTACCTCTTAATAATGCTTATATTCTGACCTGTAGCTCCAAGAACCTGTAGGAAATACAGCACCTATACCCTAGTAAAAGCATCTCAGCAGATGGAGTAAACCAGGTTGAGGGTAACCAAAAGCTTGTTGGTGATTTAGGGAAATGTCCACCCCAAAACATGTGAATAGTTCCTTGAAGAATGGATGAGTGAGAACAATTTGTTCCAACTGAAGGCATGAAGGCAACTGAAGCAGGCTCAGTGGAGGGCTTAGACTTCCAAGATGCCAAAATTATCCACAGTGTTCTGAGTCATCACCAGTCACCCTGACTTTTGTCCTGCCAGACAGTCAAAAGAATGGGATTGATAAGTTTATGTAACTCTGCCTCTTAAATCCAATTAAGAATCAAGTCAAAACATCACCCTGTCATTGCTACTCTTTGAAAATGAAATGAAGGAAAAACAACAAACTAGCCTGCGATGAATAGGGTGTCCAAAATATGAAAGCCCCTGTCTCTAAGGAAAGTGCTGGTTGAAGGCCCCATTATCCTCTCAGTCTGCCAAAGATAACTTCAGTTTTCTCCTTGATTTCCTTTTGTCACTCATCTAAACAGATAGTACTTCGTCATTTCTACCGTTATATAATTTCTGATATATTTCCCCTTCAATTTAATCTACCCTCTACTTAGCTATCAAGGTGATTTCCCCAAAGCACAGGTCTAGCATTGTCATTTCTCTGCTCAATAAAAATCAGTGGTTTCCTATTATCTATCTTCAGGATCAAATGAAAAGAACTCTGTTTGGCATTTAGTCTTCTCATGCTTTAATTTCTTTCATATATTCTGTGGTCTATTGATATTAGCCCACCTGCTGTTCTTGAACAAGATACTCTGTTCCTTTATAATGGCTGCTTTTATTCCTGGAATGCTATTCTTTCCCCCTCTCTGCCTCTTCATCTTCTTGTCTTTCTTTCTAGACTTGGCTCATATGCCATCTTTAGCACAAGTCCTTCCAGTTCCTTTCTAAGTCTTCCTCTTTTCCTTCTATTTTATATCCCTATATATAATCATTTGTTTACCTACATTTAGCATATTAATTCCTTGAGGGATTTTGGCTTTCTTTTTATCCCCAGGATTTAACATAGTGCTTGGCAGTTACTGGTAGTAATAAAAACTTGTTGATTTATTGGTTACTTAATTAGTAAGTAATTACTGAGGCAGTTAGATGGCCAAGTAGATTGATTCAAGTACTGAACCAAGAGTCAAATCCACACCTGACTTCATTTGCTTATTGTGTGATCCTGGGTAAGTCACTTAACCCTATTTGCTTCAGTTTCCTCATCTGTAAAATGAACTGGAAGTAACTCGAGTACCTTTGCCAAGAAAACTTCCAAAACTTACAAAATTCCCCAAAAAGTTGGACATGACTGAAAAAAAGACAATAACAAGATGAAGCTATTAGCTACCAGCTTGATCTTATTCTCTAAGAAAGCTACAGACCTGGGGATTCCCAAGTCCATCCTTGTATTCATATGAATGCCTGACTCTCAGTGGTATTAAGAAAATCCCAAGTTCCTCATGAATATCAGAGAGTAGACAAGCTTCTACCTCCCCCCACTCCTCCCACCACAGCACTACCTATTTCTTTGGGGGGCAACACTAACTTGTTATCTGTGGGATTTGAATTATTACGAATTTATCCATTTAGAAATCAGCTCTCAAGCCTATACAAAGGCAAAATTTGCCTGCCCTCAATTTGATGTGTTTTCTGAATCTTATCAACATGGTATAATTGACAAATGTGCTTAATAGCATATTTTGCTTTTGGATTTGGCATAGAATCAATAAGCAAGTCAGTAGTAAATAGCAACAAAAACATGGTGTTGGACAATCCAGAAGGCTTAAAAGTTGATGCTTTTCTTGGTCTCCACTTTCTTGTCATTGATGGATAAACTAGGCTAATAACATGGGGAAAAGAAGAGAGGATTCCATCATTAGGGCCTGCTCATAAAGGACTTTACGATCAAAACAGCATTTTCTATTCCATCCTAGAGATGATACGGAGCCACTAAATCTTTTTGATCAGGGAAGATTGGTGTGGTTGTATCTAAGTTTTAGTAACATCCAACTTTAGGGCAACTTGGATGATGAAATGGATAGAGCATTGGTCTTAGAATCAGGAAAACTCTTCTCCATCAATTCATATCTAGCCTCAGACATTTGTCACTTAATTTTGTTTACCTCAGTTCTTCAACTATAAAATGAGGTGAAAAAGGAAATCGCAAACCATTGCAATGTTTTTGCTGTGAAAACAATAGATGGAGTTACAAAGAGTCAGAGAAAACTGAATGATAACACCAAGGAAAGTTTCATGGAGGATGTATTAATTGGGCTGGGAGTTCAAGATATGGATACTGGAGGAGAGGGTAAGTAGATGGGAGTCCAGTACCTATATAAAGAAATATGGAGAAAACAAATGAAAAGAGATGGGAGAGGGCAACAATGGGAGATGGAGAATATAAAAGGAAAGAATACATGACAGGAAATGTTGAAAAGAGAAAAATAGGTTGTATTCAGATTATAAAGGGCCTTGAATAACAGGTTTCTATTTTACTCATTAGCCAATGAACAATCACTATTTTAACAAGAAGAGAAGAAATTTAACTATAATAGTCCTTTAGGAAAATTCCTGGGACCTTGTTAAGAAGAATAAATTACAAAAGGGACAGACTGAAATTGAAAATGCTGATTGTGAGGTGCTTAGAGTCATCTAGAAGAGATGAAAACCTGAACTAGGGTTGTTACAGCAAGTGGCAGATGAATCAAAAATTGCAAAGGCAGAATCAAGGGACTTTCAGGGCTGATTGATAAGAAAAAGATGAGTTAAAGACAACTGAGGGTTTGATCCTGGGTTCCTGGTAGAATGCTGAGAAAAAGAAATAGGGAAATTGGGAGGAGAGGAAGCTTTAAGGGGATGTGAAAAGTTTAGTTTGGGGTATGTTAAATTTTAAAAATGTCAGAGAGGAGGTAGAGAAACACCTGGATTGAGATCCCAAAAAAGATAGTTTAAAAAGAGGGCTAGAACTCTGCTAAATAGAAGTGGAGATGTAGTTGTCTTTCTATGTTCTGTCTCTTGACAGTTGATTTCGGTATCTTTGTGAAATTAGCATTCCTCAAAATACACATTCACATTAATATACAGCATAATGTCTGAGCAGTAAGTAGGGCAGGGCTAGGGGGACTTACCCTGAGTGGGCTGTAGCTTTGCCTCAGGGCATAGACATTTAGAGGGCATCAGAGTCCCTTCAAAGACTGACTCTGAAAAGGAGAGTGAGACTGATGACTGTGTAACTATCTCAAATCCAAATTCATGCAGGAGTCACCCCATGAAGTCTTTGGTCCTCTTTGAAAATGGAAGAATGCAAAAAAGAACTTGTAGATAAGCTCACTAATCTGCTTGAATACTCAAAAAAATCTGTGATCTCATAAATTCAGCATTTTCTTCAATCAATACATTGCAATCAATATATTCTGTATGATTGTTGTCAGATTCCAAGAGTCTGCAGGACTCCATCCTACATGCTGTTTGACTTACTTGAATTTTTCTGACATTGAGAGATATCATTTTGGCTTTCTACCTGTCCTCCTTTGCTTTTTCTATCTGTTAAAGAAAAAAAAAGATGAATACTAATACTGTACTTTATAACTTACACTCATTTGTCAGAAACAATCAGAAACAATTTTATTTAATTGACATTAATATATTTTAATTTATTTAATTGACATCTATATCAAACTTGGAGGGGGAGAGGGAGATGGAAAAGGAAATGAGAAAGAGAGAGAGAGAAAGAGAGAGAGAGAAAGAGAGGGAGAGAGAGAGAGAGAGAAACAAAGAGAGAGAGAGAGCGAGAGAGAGAGAGAGAAATTCAGAATGGCATAGTCCCTTGTACGCTCTGGTATAATTCTTCCCCAAGAAGTTTTCAAGAATTTTGAACAGGGAAAGGATATAGTCTTTAATTAACATTCCATTCATTACTTCTGGATCACTTCCCTTCGGGGATTCAGGGGGGTTTCTTTTAGAGATCTAGTTAGAGAATCTAAACTGAAGGCAGTATAAGTACCCCCAAATGAATAGAAGAATATGATTCTCATTGGGTGGGCCCTATTGCCCATCAGGTGGGTTTGATGATTCAGAGTGAGTGTAAATGGC
Organism: Sarcophilus harrisii; assembly: GCF_902635505.1. Classification (NCBI taxonomy): domain Eukaryota; kingdom Metazoa; phylum Chordata; class Mammalia; order Dasyuromorphia; family Dasyuridae; genus Sarcophilus; species Sarcophilus harrisii. Next base: position 385,373,837 of record NC_045426.1, read on the forward strand.
AATTGCTTCTCTTCTGATCAGAAACTCTGAGCGTCTTCCCCTCCTAGATTGATTCTTTTGTGAAGGTAAATAAACCATCTTTTGCCTCAGTTCTTACTTAGCCTTTAATTATTTAATGAATATTTGCCTAAGACATACTGGTATCTGGGAAAGATTTTAGATTTAAAAGGTCAAGTTCTCCCACTGCATGCTGGGCTATCACCAATATAATATGTCTTGCCACTTGACTGATAACTGTAGGAGAGAATGAGGCTGAGGACTTAACACAGCTCTGCCTCAATTCAATCCAATTCAATTGCAAGTAAAGACATCACCCTCCTGTTGTCATGGTCCTTTTCAAGATAGAAAGACAAACAATAAACAACAATTTTTTCAATCTTGCTCCTGGCCTGTTCTTCCTTCCCTGCCTCCCTTCAGAAGTTTCAAGGAATCACAGGGTTTTGGGTTGCTGCTCTCCCTCCCTCTTTTGTCTAGCTTGTCCTAGGTGTAACAATTCATAGTGATGGCTCTGCTTGAACTAACTTTTTGTTGTAGTAAAATCTACTGGATTTGGCTGTACTTCGAACTAATGAGGGGACTGTATTCAGCCCACATTCTCTGGAGGAGAATTTGCCTCTGGGAGCTGCTTCTAGATCATTTTCCTTGGAAGACAGCCTGAAAACCAGAGAGTCAATTTAATTCCTGGTAAGAACATAGCTAGAAAAGAAAAATCTGGCATTTGAGAGCTAGTTTTGGTTGCCAGATATAAGAAATTTTGGAACCAGCTATCATTTCTAGTTTTTATTTTTCATCTTTAATTTGACTTTTGACTATGTGCCAGGGAAATCATTTTGTAAGTATAGGGTGCCTAATGATGGGCTGTTTTTATGTCTAAGATCATTAACAGTTCTCTGGTTGCAAAGCACAGCTTAGTGGTTAAGCTCTTAAATATTGCCAGGCAAGTTAAAGTGAGGATTAGTATCACATTTGTAGTTCTATATTTCCAGCATTGTCAGCACTTCCATTATAGTCAACATTAGGAAAGGTTTATAGTGTCAGCAAAAACATATTATTTCAGGCTGAAAGTTGGTGCATGCACTTCTAACCTAAAATTTGCGGGGGTAAAATTTGATAAAACGATTCAAGACAGTTTTTTTTTTTTTTTTTTTTTTTTTTTTTTTTTTTTTTTTTTTTTTTTTTTTTTTAAGGGGGGGAAGAAAATAAGACTATGTCCTTGCTTTTGGAGCCAGAGCTATTTTCCCCTCATTCTGAATACAACAACCATGGCAGACAATTAACCTTTAACAAAAAAGGACATTTTAGTGATTCTGAAAAGAAAACATTTAAACTGGATGAAGTTTTACACATGGTCCAACCCTGCCTTTTGACAAGGGAGCCTTGCTGTGGTGATTATTGTTAGGCTGCTAACATAATAAATTCCAGGGCGTAGAGTCATGAAGACTTAAATTTGAATAGTACTTTAGTTTTCTAGCTACATGATTCTTAATATCTTAATAATGACCATTTAATATCTCTCATCCTTAGTTTCTTCATCTGTAAAATGAAAATAGTAACAAAACCTATCTCGTATGGTTTTATGAGAATCAAATGAGATAACCTGTGTAAAACCTTTGGCAAAGCTTAAGGAACTACATAAATGTTGTTGTCATTATTATCATCCAAATCTAACTATAGGTCTTTTATGTTCAACTTATGAAGACAAAGAAAGCAATCATCTGCCTGTATGGCAAGAGGACTTAATATTTAAACAGAATTAAAGCACTTAAATTAAATTAATTAAATTAAAGTTTTAGGAATCACATAAAAAGATTTATTCTAATAATGATGAGACTAATACAAAAAGAAGGTCCTTCTATGATTATGACAAAATCGCAGATTTAGAATCTTTTTCTTTTTTTATTATAACTTTTTATTTAAAAAACATATGCATGAGTAATTTTTTCCCTCCTTCCCCCCACCTCCTCCCCTAGATGGCAGGTATTCAAATACATGTTAAAATATATGTTATGTATACTTATTGTGTATCTAATTTATATTTTAATGTATTTAACATCTACTGGTCATCCTGCCATCTATGGGAGGGGGTGGGGGAGTAAGAGGTGAAAAATTGGAACAAGAGGTTTGGCAATTGTTAATGCTGTAAAATTACCCATGCATATAACCTGTAAATAAAAGGCTATTAAATTAAAAAAAAAAAGAAAAAATATATATATGTTAAATCCAATATATGTATACATATCCATAGTTATCTTGCTGCACAAGAAAAATCTAATAAGAAAAAAAAATTGAGAAGGAAAACAAAAATACAAGCAAACATCAGAAAGAATGAAAATGCTATGTTATAGTCCACACTCACTTCCCACAGTCCTCTCCCTAGGTATAGATGGCTCTCTTCATTACTGAACAATTAAAACTAGTCTGAATCAATTCATTGTTGAAGAGAGCCATGACCATCAGAATTGATCATCTGTAGTCTTGTTGTTGCCATGTACAATGATCTCATGGCTCTGCTCATTTCACTTAGCATCAGTTCATGTAGTCTCTCCAGGCTACTCTGAAATCACCCTGCTGGTCATTTCTTACAGAACAATAATATTCCATAACATTCATATACCATAATTTATTCAATCATTTTCCAATTGATGGGTATGCATTCAGTTTCCAGGTTCTAGCTACTACAAAAAGGGCTGCCACAAACATTTTTGCACACGTGGATTCCTTTCCCTCCTTTAAGATCTCTCTGGGATATAATCCCAGTAGTAACATTGCTGGGTCAAAGGGTATGCACAGTTTGATAACTTTTCGGGCATAGTTCCAAATTGCTCTCCAGAATGGTTGGATTTGTTCACAGTTCCACCAACAATTTATCAGTTTCCCAGTTTTCCCACATCCCCTCCAACATTTGTCATTATCTTTTCCTGTAGTCTTAGCCAATCTGAGAAGTTTGTAGTGATTAACAAATTTAGAATCTTGAGGCATAATAGTATTATATGGACTTTTTTTGTTTGCTTTTTCAGAGATGTCATTAATATGCTAAGACACAATAAAGAATGACTTCTTTTTTCTTTAATTTTTAATAGTATTTTATTTTTCTAAATACATGCAAAGATGCACAATAAAGAATGACTTCTTTTTTCTTTAATTTTAATAGTATTTTATTTTTCTAAATACATGCAAAGATAATTCATCTTTGCAAAACTTTGTGTTGCAATTTTTTTTCTTTCATTTCTTCTTTCTCTTTCACCCAAGATAGCAAGCAATCTGATATGGGTTAAACATGTGCAATTCTTCTAAACATATTTCCAGATTTGCTATGCTGCACAAGAAAAATCTGATCAAAAGGGGGAAAACATGAGAAAGAAAGAAAAAACCCAAACAAATAACAACAAAAAAGTGAAAATACTATGATTTGATCCACATTTAGTCTCTATAATTCTTTCTTTGTATATGTGGATAGCACTTTCCAAGGGATGATTTTTCAATGGTTAGGGTATGATCATAAATGTAGAATGTCAGTTAATTTATTAAGACAGTTAATTTATTAAATGCCAAGAACTATGCTAAGCATTGTTGAGTGAATAGAGGCAAAACAAAAAAAAAACAACAAAAAAACTTCCCTATCCTCAAGAAACTCACAACTTAATGGGATAAACAGCAAATAAACAAATATGAACAAATAAACTATACATAGGTTAAAGAGAAAATAATTAAAAGAGAGAAGATATTAAAATTAAGAAGGGATGGAAAGGGCTTATTGGAGAAGAATTTTAATTGTAATTCAAAAGAAATGATAAGCCAGTAGACAAATATCAGAACTAAGAACACTCCAGGCATAGAGTATGGCAAAAGACAAATGCTTGGAGCCAAGAGATGGTATCTTGAGTTCATGTAACAGTAAAGAGGCCAGTGTTATTGTACAGAAGAATATGTGGTGAAAAATAAGGTTGAAAAATAAAGTTTAAGAATACTGCAAAGGTGGGAGGGGCTAGATTATGAAAGACTTTGCATGCCAAACAGAGGATTTTGTATTTTATACTGGAGGTAATAGGGAATCATGAAAGGTGTGTGTGTGTGTGTGTGTTTGTGTGAGTGTGTGTGTGTATGTAATAATCAGACCTGAACTTTAGGAAAATCATTTTGGCAGTAAATGGAAGATAGATTAGAATGGGAAAAGATTTGAGGCAGGCTGACCCACTAAGAGATATTGCAATACTCTGAGCGTGAAGGCCTGTTTCAGGGTGACAGCAATGTCAGAGAAGAGAAGGGTAGATATGAGATGTTGCAAAAGTTCAATTGACAGACCTTTGCAACAGACCCCATATACTAGGAGTTAAGAAATAGTGAGGAGTTGAGCATGAATCTCAAGCCTGAGGGATTTGGGAGGATGAAATTGCCTTTTAACAACTGAGGAACCTGAAGTCTTGAGAAATGAAGTGATTTTGCATCCTTGATCTAGAGCTGAAAAGAATGTCAAATAGTATTACCTAATCCAACCCCCCTCTTTTACAGTTGAGGAAACTGAGGCTTGGGTTGATATATGGATTTGTTTAAGATTATACTGGTAATATAAGAGGGAGGATAGGACCCAGGTTCTCTGATTCTAGAGGCAGTGAGAGTTCTTTCCACAGCACTGGGTGGTTAGACAGTAAATAAAAGAAGCAGCATTTGAACACCAAAACCAGCATTATTTCCAAACTTTAGCCCATGGTACTTTTTTAGGAAATGTTAAAGATTTTTTTTAATGTGTTAAGGGATGTATATAGATCTACTGATCTTTTCCCTGGATTAATGCCTAACAATACCTGTTGGAATACTCTGGGTCACTTTAGACAGTGCAAAGAGTGAGTACTACTATTTGAATCTTCCTCCTTCTTCCTTCTCTATTCCTCCCCTCCTTGCCCCACCAGCTTCCCTCCAACCCAATCCCTTAGCAATGTTATTCAGCCAAAAGCATACTGCTTATAGAGTCAAAGGTTGCTATTCAGGCATTTCAGTTGTATATGACTCTTCATGACCTCATTTGGGGTTTTCTTAGCAAAGATATTAGAGTGGTTGGCCATTTTCTTCTCCAGCTCATTTTACAGATGAAGAAACTGAGGCAAATAGGACACAGCTAGTGAGTAGCTGAGGTTGAATTTGAAGTCAGGTCTTGTTGATTCCAGGCTTAGCACTGTACCTACTGATCTATGTGGCTGTCTGGAGTCAGGCACATGGGGTTTAAATAAGTGCCTCTAATATTTACCTGTGTCATTCTGGACAATTCATAGAACTTTCCTGTGTCTCAGAAATTTCACCTATAAAGTGAAGAGTAAATGGTCTCTGGGACCTCTTCATGTTCTAGATGAATGATTCTTATGTCTTTTCTGAACATCTTTGTAGGGGGCCACAGATAGTGGGGGAACTTTGGGTGAGGTATAAGACCCTTCAGCCCAGAGGGAACCTGCTGACAATTTCTGGTTTGGCTCTCCATCTTCCCTAAGGTCTCTCGGCCTTCCTGAGTCAGGGGGCGGTGACAACCTGTGTTGTGATTGAAGCAGGTGGCAGTGTGATACCAGGTGGCAAAACTATGTATAATAGCAAATTGTTTATGTGGTCTCATGTACGCAGTATATACTTGGCACATGCCCGGTTTTGTTTTTGTTACATAAGGGTATGAAGTTATAAAAAGGAGAAAGTCCTTGGAATAAATGGACTCCATTTTCCCACCATCCTCAGGAGTCCTGCCTCATCACTTCTCCACTAGGATGGTATATTTTTATCACCCCATTATGGGGGCTCTAGAAAGCAGGACACAACCCATCTTTATTCTCTTTGAAGAGTTCTTTTTCTGACCATCCTCTCCAAGTCCAAATATCTTCTGTGATAAAGAGAAAAATAGAAGTTCCTAATAGACTCCAAAGGATTATAGCTCTTTTAAGAGATTAAAAGGACCCAGAGATGACATTTCAACAGCTTTCCAGTTAATGTTTCAGTCCCATAAAGAGGGATGAGGCTAGCTGTCATTATTCCTAAAAATGCCCTTGTACTATGTTGACTGAAATGTCTTATTCTCTTCTTAAAATCCTTCTAATTTGTAGGATCAAGTTGTTTGATTATTTACTTATTCATGCAGTTACATGGGAAAGGGGCCTTCAACTAGACGACAAAATGTTTCCTTTTACAGAGACTTAGTAGCTCCTTGAACATAGGCACGGAAGTAAAGGCAGAAATTAGAAAATGTTTTTATATTCTCAAATTAGGGTCTGTGTTATCATAAGAAATATGGATGAAAGCCATTCCTATACAAGACAAAAATCACAAAATTTTCTACATTTTAAAAAGGGATTTTTTTGAAATACATACTATAAAGTTACTTTTGAATGTCTGTGCTAAATTGTAATCCTTGAAATTAGTTGGATTTTATTTTAAGGAACCATTTAAGAATTTTTTTTAAAAAAGATATATTTTTATTTATATTTATTATTTTAAAATTTATTTTATTAGATAATTTATTATATTGTTATAGTACATGAAACAGCAAATCTATTATGTATATCTTGCTATTCCTTTCAAACATAACAAAATTATCATGTTCATTTTTCATCCTTTTCCCCCTCTTCTCCTTTACTCCTATTCCAGAGATATTAGGATACTGTTTTCTTAAACACTAGTTCAGTGAAGCACCATTTCCCCAAATGCTATTGTTTCTATATTTTCAACTCTTTTCTCCCCACATTTCCCAGAATGAAACCAGATCCAAATAGATCCTAGATGAACAAAGAGTCAATTGAATTAACTCCAACAGACATTATTGTCTAAAGATGAATTGAAGGAACTGGTTATGGTTAGCCTGAAGAAGAGAATATTAAGGAGAAGAGAGAATAAATTGAAATTCTTTTTAAGGATCATCTAATAGGCTCAGAAAAATTAGGACAGATTTAATGGAAAACAGTTAAGTGGCCCCAAAATAGTTACCAGTATATATTTAGGATTGGCCTTAATGATAAACAGAATAGGCTTTCTGTATTTTAGACCCGTTTCTTTAATTTTAAGATGAAGAGGTTGGCTCAAATCAGGTATTTTTAATCTAAGACTTATTAAAAAATATTTTGACAATGATCGCAATATCGACTTCCTTTATAATCCTTTGCATTTAAACAATGCACTTAAAAACATTATTCAGAGGAGCCCATAGGCTATACTAGATGCCAGAGGGGTCTGTGACACAAAAAAAGTTAAGAACTCCTAGACTAAAAGGCCTCTAAGGTTCCTCTTAGACAGCAATGTGCTAGTAAATGTTTAACAATGGACTCTCCAAATAAAAAGAAAATGTACATAACACAAATGCAAATTTAACATTTTCTCCATCAACAAAACAACAAATCAAGTCTTGATTTGTAACTCACACTGAAAGAGTATCATTTTTTTAAAGTAGTTTGAACTGATTCCAGTACCAATCCATTCTTTAGTTTTCAAACTGCAACATGGCTGAAATTTCACTTCCAGAAGTTATTTCTTTTGAGGGGAAAGCTTTGAGTACCAGGATGTTCTCTATTAAAATTAAAATGCCCTTGGGAGAAAAGAGACTGTGCTGAGCCATTTTGACTTCTTAAGACCTAGACTTGGATTAGTTAACCAGATAAGTGTCTGCTCCTGAAAAGCAAAGATCAGGTCCATGCAGACATATTATAGAGAGCTGGAAGAGGAGTGTGGCTCAGAACCTGGGGCACATATCTGAACCTTGGCTGAAGGTAGCAGCCACAAGTAGAAGGGGACTAAGGCTTTGATTCTCTTATAGTCCCTTGTTAAAATTTAAATACCCTTGGAGTTTTAACACACAAAGCCACTGACATGTTATTAGCTGCCAAAGTAAAGCAGAAAAATAGGCTTTCCAGTTCAACTGAGTAGGTATTAGGAGATAGGAGAGCTCTCGCAAGACAAATTATTTACTTCAAAACTTTTCCTTTCTTACTTCGATCTACTCTCCCTAGTTTGTCAGGTTTTCTAGAGGTTTTTCTAGAGTCCTTTTGGTAAATGGACTCTAAGGGAATGTAGTCTTTTAATCTTTGGGAAACAGTAAAAGAAATGCATCATTTAATCCAAGAAGAAGTAAACTATAATGGTTCAGGCATATGTTCATGTGGCTAGATCCTTCTTCTTACCATTCAAAAGGAATATATTGAATCTAGCAAGAATCAGTGTTCAATGACACATTTCAGTAACTGGAAATTTTAAGTGCTGTATTAATATTTGCAGATTCATCAGATGTGGCTTTCCTTCCCCCAAAAAAGTTTCTCAAGTATTTACCCAATTCAGAACAACTTGAGCTTGCTGTGGCCTGTGTAAATAACATTAAGCCTCTGATTACAACATCCTTTGATTTTCAACACACTTCCCCTTAATCTAAATGATTTTTCTCCATCTTATCTCTGCAGAAGTGTCCTATATCATTGTGGTTTCTGTATAGCTGTTTAAGTCAGGATATTTGCTTATGGCTAATGAAGGAATTAGAGAAATCTGTTTTTAGAAAGATGGAGGTATTAGAGCAGACCAATTTGAGTGTAAAGAGACATGTGTTTGCCCACTAGGCTTATGTCTACACCACAAAAACCAATCAGCTAAAAAATGCAGGATTTAGGCCATTATCCAGTTGTTCAGGTCATATACAGACAATTGACTCATGGGACTTTTGCTTTGTAACATTAAATGGACACAATTAATTGGATAGCTTGATGTTTTGTGACTATAAATGACCTTCACCTATTCTAATTAGGTGATATGAATTATACTTATTTAAAAGTGTAGTTTTACTGTGCTTACCTTTTACCCCAGCAGTGTTTCTACTGGGCTTATATCCCAAAGTGATCTTAAAGGAGGTTAAGGGACCCACATGTGCAAAAATTATTGTGGCAGCAACTTTTTTTTGTAGTGGGAAGAAACTGGAAACTGAATGAATGCCCATCAATTGGAGAATGACTGAATAAGTTATGGTATATGAATGTTATGGAATATTATTGTTCTGTAAGAAATGACCAACAGGATGATTTCAGAGAGGCCTGGAGTGACTTACATGAACTGATGCTAAGTGCAATGAGCAGAACCAGGAGATCATTGTACATGGCAATAGCGAGATTATATGATGATCAATTCTGATGGATGTGGCTCTCTTCAACAATGAGATGATTCAGGCTATTTCAATGATCTTATGATGATGAGAGCCATCTATATCTAGAGAGAGGACACTGGGAACTGAATATAGCTCACAACATAGCATTTTCACTTCTTTTGTTGTTATTTGCTTGAATTTTATTTTTTCTCATTTTTTTCCTTTTTGATCTGATTTTTGTTATGCCGCCAGATAATGTATAAATATGTATGCCTATATTGGATTTACATATATTTTTTAACATGTTTAACATATATTGGATTACTTGCCATCTAGGGGAAGATGTAAGGGGGAAGGGGAGAATTGGAACACAAGGTTTTAGAAGGGTCAATGGTGAAAAATTATTCTTGCATATGTTTTAAAAATAAAAAAAGTTCAATTAAAATGTTTAAAAGTATAATTTTAGAGCACAAAAGGACTCAGAATGAATTAGATTTTTAGATTCAATATTTTCTTTAAAAACTACAACTGTGCTAATTCAGAGATAAATCAGCATGTCTTTGTCAATATGATAATTCTAAAACCTAGGATGCTTGATCCTGAAAAGAAATTAAAAGCTTTAATCACAAATTTCTGATAATTTCTCTGACAAGGTAAAATTTTGAAAATGAAATAGACCTTTGGACATTTGAATCTAACATTCTTGTTCCAACAACAAATGGAACTTGGAGGATATTGGTATCATTATCACATTTTATAAAAATAAGAAGATTGGGGCATATAAAAAATGTGAATCATTTTCATACCAGTAATCTGTGGCAGTCAAGATTTAAATTCGAATCCTCTGACTAACTTTCCAGTCCTTCATTTTCTCTATTATGTCATACTGGCTCTCATTCTTAGAGAAAATGTGACAATTTTCTAGGATATAGAACTATGAGGTGGAATTCTTGGTTACAGTGAAGCTAAGGATAGTATTAGATGACTTCCAATATTGGTACTATCAGATACTGAAAGTGAAATAACTCTGATCTACATGTCAATACTATTTGGAACTCATTCTGGGTAGAACCATGTGGTAGACTAGACATGAAAAAGACCTGAGTTCAAATCCTACTTCACCTACTTACTATCTATGTTACTCTGGGCAAGTCACTTATCATTTCTCATCTGTAAAATGAAGATATTGATAGCATTTAGTTACCAGCATTGTGAGAATCAAATGAAATATTTGCAATGCACTTTGCAAACTTTAAGGTTTAGGTAAGCTTTAAGATAATATTGGTAGGGGGCAGCTAGTTGGTACAGTTCATAGAGCACCAGCCCTGAAGTTAGGAGGAGCTGAGTTCAAATCTGACTTCAGATACTTAATACTTTCTAGCTGTGTGACCCTGGGCAGGTCACTTAACTCCAATTGCCCCAGGGGAAAGAAAGATAATATTGGTAAAGCTTAAGATTTATGAAGTGTGATACAAATATGATTTCATTTGATCCTTACAACCCTGGGTACTAATTGCTATTTTTATCTTTATTGAGGGATATTAAGGCAGATAGAGCTTAAGTGACTCATTAACTGTAGGCACACAATCAGTAATTGTCTAGGGCTATATTGGAACTTAGTTTTTTGTTTCTTTGTTTACTTTTTAATTCAAGGCCAGAAATTTATCTATTGAATCCTCTAGCTTCCCAGATAATAAGAATTATTAATTATCAGTTGGAATACAGTGAAACGAGACAGAATTAAGTTAAAAGTTTATATTGTTAAAAGTTATATATAAAACACAAAATGTTAATTATTACTCACTTATAATTATTAAAGCAGGTTACTTTAATAGATTTTACAACTTTTTTTAGCTTTATATGAATTACTTTATGTGTTAGAAAACAACAAACTATACTTCTTTAAATAAAATTGATATTTTCATAGGGTTTTAAAGTTTATAAAGTGATCTTGTACTTTATTTCATTTTAACCTCACAATGGCCTTTAGTATTACAGGTTTTTTTTTTTTGTTTTTTTTTTTTTAATCTTGTAGATAAGAAAGCAGGTTTAGAGAGGTTATGTGACTTGAATGTGGTCACATAGATAACAAGATTCAAGCAGTCAGTAAGATTAAGGGACTTAGGTCCTTCTGAAACTAAATTCAAGTCCCTTTCCACCAAAATCAACAGTTTCTAATCTGGGGTCTATAAATTTATTCACCTACTATGTTCTAAACAAGCGAACATTCAGCTTCTGCTTAAACATGGAATACAATTTTTTTTTTTAATTTTGATTTTATTTCAATCACTAATATTGCTCTGGATACTCCTAGAAGAAACATATGAAAAAGGAAGGTGTTCAAGACTGTTGATGTTTCTAAAGCCAAGAAACAGGTAATGGGGATGGGGGTAATGGGGAACAGGGAAAAGTTAGATTGTGTGACTGAGATGGAAAAGAAGATAGAAGAAAGCCTAGGAAAGTTTAAAACATGTTAGTTCATCCACTTATCTTGCCCACTTCCAGAATTCCTTGTGGTCAATGGAAATTCATGATTAAGACAATAGTGAGTACACTAGATACTAACTCACCATACTGAGCAATTTCTAATTTGGCTTCCATTTTCTGATAATCTCATTTATAGTAAAAAACAAACAAAAACTTCTAAATCATGACAGAAAAACTTTAGTTACTGAAAAGTCAACAATTATTGACTATTCATTATATTCAGACTATCATTTTAGACTTTATATGGAGAAATGAAAAAAATAATACTTAATCTTTTATAGTTTACTATGTGCCAGGTACTGTATTAAGTACTTTATAATATTATCTCATTATAGTCTGCCTTTCAGTATCCTATCCTCCTGGGGAAAGCATTGGAGGACATTCTAGGCAGAGACTCGGGGACAAAAGTGAGCAAGTTTTAAACTGGAAAGAGTTTAAGTTTTCCTTCAGTATGGAATTCAACTGAGGCTAAGAAGTAGATGATGCATAAATAGCCCCTCAAATCCCATGACAAGGTATTCTAACTTCAAGAATAAATTAGGTACAAAGTAGGTTTCTAAGTAATCTGATAATATGATCAAAATAGTATTTAAAAAAAGATTCTTCTTATCCCCCTGTGCAGTATAGTTTGAAGAAGAAAAGATGAGCAAGTAGATTGCAGGATTCTAGGAAATAAATGAGTATTTAGAGCCTAGGCTAACACTGTGATGGGGGAACCGATAGGATGGACCGAGTCCAAAAGGTGTTGTACAACAATATAGAAGAAATATAGAATACAGACAATGTTATGGAATATAGGAAAATGTGAATGAAACATTCTGGATGGGGCAGTGAAGAATAAAGAAGACACTGACTCTTAAAGTAATTATCTTGAGGGACCAAGAGAAGAGATTAAAAATAAATATGAATAGAGAAGTTTGGGCAGATTGACAGTTTTAAAGAAAAACAGTAAACACAATTACATCAGTTAGAGAGCCAAATATCTCCGAAATATCATAACAGATATCACTGAAAAAGAACGGAAAGTTCTAGTTAGAAGAATTTGTACTTAGTGACTTAGTGTGATTGGACATAAATAGATATAGAACACTATCTTGGGTGTGGTGTGGGGGATGAAGGTGCAAAGTTCATCCTCAAGCAGACAATGAGTGATCATTAGCTGGCTATGTCATAGAGTATATTCTTGTTCAGACATGGGTTGAAATCAATGACCTCTTATTTCCTTTCCTATGTGGCAGTCAATTAATACAATTTTATTAATTATTTACTATATGCCAGACACTGTGCTAAATGCTGGGCATACAAAGAAAGTATGATGAAGGAAAGGTTTGAGAGAAATAATTTCTGGGTAATGATCATTTCATTAATTATGACTAGTGAATAATCAATAAAAAAGATGAATCATGGAGAGCTCTCAGCATTTATATGTCCTTGAAAGAGTAGGTGTTCCCGAAGCATAAATCAACTCTAATTAGTTAACAATTAATGAGAGAATGAATATTATAATGAGAGAGGAACCTATTTTTTTTTATTATTATAACTTTTTATTGACAGAACATATGCATGGATAATTTTTTACAACATTATCCCTTGCACTCACTTCTGTTCTGACTTTTCCCTTCCCTCCCTCCAACACCCTCCCCTAGAAGGCAGGCAATCTTATACATATTAAATATATTATAGTATATCCTAGATATAATATATGTGTAAAGAACCATACAGTTCTCTTGTTGCACAAGAAGAATTAGATTCAGAAGGTAAAAATAACCTGGGAAGAAAAACAAAAGATGCACACAGTTCACACTCTTTCCCAGTGTTCCTTTTCTGGGTGTAGCTGATTCTATCCATTATAGATCAATTGGAACTGAATTAGATCTTCTCTTTGTCAAAGATATCCACTTCCATCAGAATACATCCTCATATAGTATTGTTGTTGAAGTGTATAATGATCTCTTGGTTCTGCTCATTTCACTCAGCATCAGTTCATGTAAGTCTCGCCAAGCCTGAACCTATTCTTTAAAAAAAAAAAAATTAATAATAATTTATTTTACCAAATTCACGCAAAGATAGCTTTTATCATTCACCTTTGCAAAACCTTGTGTTCCAAATTTTTCTCCCTTTCTTCTCCCCTCCCACTTCCCCTAAATTGCAAGCAATCTGATATTGGTTAAACATGTGCAATTCTTCTAAACATATTTCCATATTTGTCATGCTGCATAACAAAAATCAGACAAAAGAAGAAAAATAAAACACCATCAAGAAAAAAAAATCCAAGCAAACAACAACAATAAAAAGGTGAAAATAGTATGCTTAGATCCAAATTCAGTCTCCATAGTATTCTCTCTGGATGTAGATGGCACTTTCCATCACAAGTCCCTTGGAATTGCCTTGAATCACCTCATTGTTGGAAAGAGCCAAATCTGTCACAGATGATCATCACATAATCTTCTTGTTACTGTGTACAATATTTTCTTGGTTCTGCTCACTTCACTCAGCATCAGTTCATGTAAGTCTCTCCTGGCTTTTCTGAAATCATCCTGCTGTTTGTTTCTTATAGAACAACATTTTTCCATTATATTCATATACCATAACTTATTCAGCCATTCCCCAGCTGATAGGCATTTACTCAGTTTGCAATTCCTTGCCACTACAAAAAGGGCTGCTATAAACATTTTTGCATATGTAGGTCCTTTTCTCTCTTTTATGATGTCTTTGGGTTACAGACCCAGTGGAGTCGCTACTGGAACAAAGGGTATACACAGTTTGATAGCTCTGTGAGCATAGTTCAAAATTGCTATCCAGAATTGTTGCATCATTTCACAACTGAGGTGGACCTGTTCTAATGATGGGCTGAGGGACCATGACTTTGATCATGTCACTCTTATTCCTTTTTACCCAGACTACTGCCAGCCTTGGGCAATCTAGACAAAGGACTCTACCTCCCACTCAAACCTGTCTCTTAAGCTTTTCTTTCATCACACTTTCTTTGTATACCAGTACTTAGCACAGTTTCTGGCATATAATACATAATTAATAAAATTTTAACTGACTCCCACATAGGAAGGGAATGGGCTAGAATCTGCCTAGGTTAGGTTCTCTTTGTAAGATGTAGTTGGGTAGGATAAGAATTCCACCAAGATAAGATGATCTAGATGGAGTAAATTTGGGGTGTGAGTGAGGAGACACTTAAAACAGACACCAATGAAAAGATGATGAAGGCCTAAATTAAGGTTATGATTGTATGGGTAGAGGGGAAGTGTAGGATGTGAGTGGTATTGTAGAAGTAGAATTGATAAGACTTAACATATTAATATTTGGGAAGAAGCTGAAGGAGGAATTGAGGATAACTTGGAGGATATTTATTTATTTAAATGGTAGTGATGCCTTCCACAGAAATAGGGAAGAAGGATGTGGAGGTGAAGGTATTATAGATGTACTGAGTTTGAGATGCCTCTCTCTAATTTAAAATGTCTAATAGACTGTTGACAAGGGAATTGATTTTTCTGCATAAAGTCTTTCATTATTCCCTGTTTCCTCCCCTTCCCCCAACATCTCAACTAAAGTGCTCTCTCTTTCAAATTACTTTGTATTTAAATAATATATTTATTTTACATTTGTGTTCTCTCTCTCTCTCTTTTTCTTCCCCTCTCCATTTCCTCTGTCTCTCTCTTTCTCTTCTCTCCCCTCCCTTCCACATTTCTTCTTTCTCTGTTACTGTCTCTGTTGCTCTGTCTCTGATAATTGTAAGCTCCTTGTGAGTTGAGATTGTTTTTTCCTTTGTACTTGTATCTCCAGTAGTTGGTCCGTAATTGGCACTTCAGAAACATTAATTTCATTAGTGTAGAGTGAAAGTTCTTGAAGAACTTTGCCTAACAATAAGGATTAGTACCTTTTAAGCAATGTTTAATGTTACAGAATTATCTAGAGGACTCAGGTCAAGTGATTTTCTCAGAGACTGTTTGGAGGTGTCACAACTTGGACTTAAGACATAAATACTTTTGGCTCTGAGGCTAGTGCTCTATGCACTCTGTTACTTTATCATTTATACAGAGATGATGTGTATCTGAGAGAGACAGACAGATTGACTAAGAGAGACAAAGATAGAAAGGATTAGGGAGAAAGGAAAAACAGGGAGAAAAATAAAAAATGAAGATGGTCTAAGGCAGGACCTTGGTCTAGATGCACAACTAGGGAGGCATGATATGGATAATGATATGGCAAAGAATGAGAAGGAGAACAGAGTGGTATCAGCAAAACACAGCAAAAAAAGAGGGTGGATAATGATGTCAAATATTGCAGAGAAGTTAAGAAGGCTGGGGATATCACAATAACAATTGATATTTATAGAGTAATTTAAGTTTTTAAGTGTGGTGTAGTGTAGAATTTCTTAAATTTTTTCCACTTGAAATCTGTTTTTGACTAAGAAATATAGAGGGTATAGAGATATATAAAATAGGTATACAAATAAATCATTAAAATATTTATTTTAAAACAATTATTTGGTATACATATAATTTTACTATTTATTAAAGATGAAAGCAAATTTGCATACCGATGAGATGGAATAAAGAATTAAATCATGGTGGGATATTCAATATCTTTTACTGTTGACAAATTTTTTCTAACACCCACATTCAGTTATGCAACCTCATATGGGAGTCATAAATCACAGTTTAAGAAGCTTTGGTGTGGTGATAAAAAGAGTTAGTTACAAGATAATTTAGAAAAACCTGAAAAGACTTCCATGATCTGATGAAAAGTGAAGTGAGATAATCTGCAGAACATTGTACACAATAATAGCAATACTATATAATGTTCAACTGTGAATGACTTATCTTTTCTGATCAATGCAATGATCCAAGACAATTCCAAAGCACTCATGATCAAAAAATGTCATCCACCTCCAGAGAGAGAACTGATGGGGTCTGAATGCAGATCGAAGCATACTATTTTTCATTCATTTTTCCCCCATGGCTTTTTTTTGGAGGGGGAGTGGGGGTGGGGAGGGAAATCTTTTTTTTTTTTAAGCAACATAGCTAATATGTTGTTATATTATATTATATTATATATATATAACTTATATCCAATTGTTTACCATCTCACAGAAGGGGCGGGGGCAAGAGGAAGACAATTTGGAGCTCAATTAAAAAAAAAAGGATGTTAAAATTATGTTTAAATGTAATTGGGAAAAATTGAAATATTTAAAAATAACCGGTTTGATAGGTAGTGCAGTGGTTAGAGTGCCAGGCCTGGTGTCAGGAAGACTTTTCTATGTGAGTTTAAATCCAACCTCAAGATACTTAGTATTTGTATGATCCTGGGCAAATCACTTAAACTATTTGCTTCAGTTTCTCATCTATAAAATGAGCTAGAGAGGAAGATAGCAAAGCCCTCCAGTATCTTTGCAAAGAAAACCCTAAATGGGATCATGAAGAGTCAGACACAATTGAAAGAATTCAAATAAAGCATTTGGTTAAAGAGCTAGCCTGGGAGACAGGCACAGTTGGATTCAGATCCAGTTTCAGCTGCTCATATCCTTTGCCATCTTTTTATTGTGCTGGTATTTAGTGACCTGAACCTTTGAAGAAGTTAAATGTACAATGCAGCCCTAGGCAACTTCCTAAGACAGTAATTTGCAGAGCAGATGCTGGTATGCTTTGGCAGAGGAAGTAGTCTCATCTGGGAGTTCCCAATGATTACAAAACCACTGCTCCAGTCCAAGTCCCAAACCTTTAAGTTTGACTGTATCATCTTGTTTGAAACTCATAATAACACTATGAAGGTAGGTACTATAGGTATTATTATCAACTTTACAAATGAGTAAAACTGAGGTTGAGGAAATTAAGTGAATTTGAATGAATGAAATAGAATTTGAATGGATCTTTAGGTTCACTTCAGGGATAGGGAGGAATCTAAGTGTTCCAGGAAAGTAAAAAACCGATAAGCAGTGAAGAAAGGCTTGATTCCGATATTGAAAACAGATAGCACAGGACAGTGTTTTAATTTAATTTGAGAAGTTTTGCTTTAATTAATTGCTTGTACTTGAGTGCCTCTATGACTCTGACATATTTATTCATTGTTTGAATAAATATAACTTATTCTAATAAGGTAGTATCCTGGGTACTATGGAAACTACTAAAATGAATGATAGTTTTGAGAGAGTTTACAGAATTATAGAAATGACAAGATGTGTGCACAAATGATTATACTACATGACAGTATTCAATAAGACTGCAAGTTGTAAAGTAGATATAAAATATTGTATCTGTAAATAGAGATTGTTTCACTCTTTGTATGCATATTCTTAGGTCTCAGGACAGTGCCTGGCATACAGTATTTAATAAATGCTTGTTGATTGATTGATTGACGTTCATGAGAGGAGAGGTCACTTCTGGATGGGATAATCATGGTAGATTTTACTGAGGAAGTGCCATCTAAATTAGATTTTGGAGGATGATTAGGAGTTCTTTTAGTGAAAGTAGAAGATAAAAATGAAAGCAGTTCAAGTTAGCTAGACAGATTTAAGTAAAGCTATGGAGGCAGGAAAGGAAAATGAGTGGTAAGAGCCTGACAACAGAATAATTGGTTGGGACTGAGGGAATCTACTAGAGAAGTAAGAGGAAATAAATTTGGAAAAGTAGGTAACAACAGGTCTTGTGGAAGACCATAAATGCCAGACTAATAAGAATATATAGTTATACTTTAGCATCAAAGAAACTCATTAAATATTATTTCCATCCAAGGAGGAATATGCATTTCTTAACCCATTTCAATATAGTAAGTAGATTCTGCTTCTGCTTTTTAGGGATAGGGAAAGGAAACGAAGGAAGAAACTTTCAAACTGGGAGAGATTTAGCTAAAATCTATTGATGAATCCAAATCCCATAAAACTCCTTTTGCCTCAAGAAGAATTTTATAATTGACCTTCTGATCCTGTGAATTCTAACATTAGGCCCATAAAAAGTTCTCTGAGACAGAAGAGACTTCCTCTTCAGGGCCTGCTGCCAATAGCAAACACAGGCCATTTATTTTACTTGCAGCTCATCACAGGAACACATTTCAGTGTCCTTCTGCTGTGCTGTATGACTTGCACCCCCTTGCAGAGAATTGAAATATATAAGAACTATTATGTATTATACATAGAGATGCTAGTCA
The DNA here is from genome assembly GCF_902635505.1 of Sarcophilus harrisii. NCBI lineage: Eukaryota > Metazoa > Chordata > Mammalia > Dasyuromorphia > Dasyuridae > Sarcophilus > Sarcophilus harrisii. The sequence continues at coordinate 385,392,564 of NC_045426.1, forward strand.
GCCCATATATTCATGTACTCTGTCAGAATTCTTAAAACTCTTCACTATAGGACGCTGCCATTTCAATGTCTTCTCTATTCAGAAGAATGGAGTAGAAAGGCAGAGGGATGGAAACACACACCCAGATGTGTCTGCAGAGGAAATCACAGCTGGCACTTCTAATTTTAGCCCCCCCTTTCCTTGACAGCATTGTTGAAAACATTTATTTGAGTAGCAAAAACAATGGTAGTAGTTGAAAGTATCATAACAGGAACAAGATATCTGAACAATGTGTTTTTGATGGTGAGGAGATTGTCAGTAGAATATAGTAAGAGATAGATTTGGAATATTTTTTCTGTGAGACTCAGAACTAAATTGTGGGTGAAGAACTCATTTCCCCTGAAGCATTATAATAACAACTTCCTTTTTATATAACTTGTTACACTTAACAAAGCACTTTAGGCTACATCAATCTTGGGAAGAAGGTATGGCTAAAATTATTATATTTATTTATTCTACAAATGAGGTACCTGGAAAACAAAGAGGTCACACAGCTGGTAAATGACTGAATTAGAACTCAAATCTGCTGATTCAAACTTGTTTCACTATATTATGTAGATTTGTTATAGTTTGGTTTCTAATAACAATTACTTATATTATATGGTGCCCACTATAGCCACTGTGCTAAACACTTAAGAAATATTATCTCATTTGATTCTCATAGCAACTCTGTTTTAATCTCCATTTTATAACTGAGGAAACTGAAGAAAACAGATTTAGTGACTTGCTCAGGGTCATACAACTAGTGTCTGAAGTTGGATTGGAACTCAGGTCTTCTTGTTTCGAAGAAGACTTTCATTTAGAGAAGGAAATGGATAGAACTGCATTTGAAACTCACTGATTGATGGATTCTAGTCATTTCCCCTAATATTTGAGAAATATCTCTTGGTAATACCACTCTAGAGGTGATAAGAACTTGACAGAAATAATTAAAGTCATAAATCTTGTGACAAAAGCATTATCACCACAATTTCTTTTTTGATAGAGAACTAACATGAACAATCATTTAATCATTGTAGTTTATGTAACACGGTGACTTGTTTAGAGCATTGATCTCGGTTTTCATTTCACTTCTGTTCCTTCTGGCTTATTTGTAGGCCTTTGCAAATGGAGGCTGCAGCAGACTATATCTTTACAGTCACAAAAGTAAATGAAATGAACAGTAAATGCAAAATCCCACTGTGCTTCTTGTTTGTTAATTATAATTTTTTAAATTTAAAAGATAAAAACCTTACCAGGAAGACCCTCCTCCAATAAAATCTCTTATCTGTGTATTTTAGTCATGCAAGATTGCATGAAGTTTGTGACAATAGATATAAGCTTGTTTGAAAACCCTTTGATGATAAAGTATGGTAGTCAGTGAAAGAGCATTATTAAGTTCCTACTATGTGACAGGCTCTGTGCTAAGGACTGTTCACAAAAAAATAAGGCAAAAGATAGTCTCTGCTCTTCACAGAAATTATTTCTGTCAAGTTCTTATCACCTCTAGAGTGGTATTACCAAGAGATATTTATCAAATATTAGGGGAAATGACTAGAATCCATCAATCAGTGAGTTTCAAATGCAGTTCTATCCATTTCCTTCTCTAAATGAAAGTCTTCTTTGAAACAAGAAGACCTGAGTTCCAATCCAACTTCAGACACTAGTTGAGCAAGTCACTAAATGTTTTCTTCAGTTTCCTCAGTTATAAAATGGACATTAAAACAGAGTTGCTGTGAGAATCAATAAGATCTTCCCCACAATCCAATGGGGAATATAACATGTAACTAAGATATATAAAATATATAAGATATAGAAAACATAAATGGATTAAAATTTTAGAAGGAAAAGCATGAGCAGCTGGACTGCTCATATATAGAGATTATTTAAGTAGAGTCTTGAAGGAAGTCAGAGAAGTTAAGAGTACAAGTGAGGAACTCCAGGCATAGAAGTAGGCCAGTGCAAGAGCATAATGTAATTATAGCATGGAGAGAGGAACAAAGTATGAGAAATGGAAAGGGGTCAGATTTTAAAGGGTGTTAAGGGTCAAATAGAGGACTTAATTTCTGGTTCTTGAAGTAGTAGAGAACCACTGGAGTTTATTGAGCAAAGAGTGAGATGGGATGGACCTATAGGAGAATTACTTTAGTAGATGAGTAGGTTGGAGTAGAAACTTGAGGAAGGGAGATCAACTAGAAGACTTACGTCTTAAATGTAAGATTATGAGGGCCTCCATCTTGGGGTTAGTTGGAACAAAATATAGGAGAAAGTGTGAAGGAAGAAATGACAAAACTTGACAACAAATTGGCTATGTGAGGTGAGTATGAGGGAGAAGTTTGAGGATAACACTGAGGTTGTGAGCATAGGTGATTGGGTGGATAGTGGCTGGGCTCTCTCCTTGATAATAAAAAGGAAACTGAAAAGAGGGAAGGGAAAGATGATGACTCTGTAAGGCTTGTTGACTTTGAGATATCTGTGAAACATCCAGTTTAAGATATGCAAAAGGCAGTTATGATAAAGACTGAAATTTAGGATTAAGATTAGGATTGAATATTAAAATTGGAAATCATAAACTCAAAGATTATAGTTTAATCCATGAAAATTGATGAGATTATTAAAAGAGATAGTATAAAGTGAAAAGAAGAAAGAATAGGACAGAATTTTGGAATATATTTATGGTTAGTAGGTATTACCTGGTTGAAGATCTAGTAAAGAAGACTAGGAAAATAGTTTTAATTAAATGGTAAGATATGAAGCCAGACTACAGAAGATTTAATAAGAAGGGAGAAAAGTAGAAGAACAAAAATGGCTTTCTTAAGATTTTTATCAGATAAGGAGAAAAGAAATAAGATAACTAATGATGATGATCAGATAAAGTGAGAATTTTAAAAGGATGGGGGAGACATAGGTATATTTTTAGGTAGTTGGGAAGGAGGCTATAGCTAGGAAGAGACTGAAGAAAGGTGAGAGTGGGGGATGGTATAGGTAAGGTACAAGAAAAGGAAGGGGATGGGATTATGGGTAGAAGGTATATCAGGTAAAAGATGACATTGTTATAACAATGTCCATTCTCTGTCTTTTATATAGTAAATTTCTTTTTTTTTTTTTTTAATTTTTTTTAAATTTTTTAATAGCCTTTTATTTACAGGATATATGAATGGGTAACTTTACAGCATTAACAATTGCCAAACCTCTTGTTCCAATTTTTCACCTCTTACACCCCCACCCCCTCCCCTAGATGGCAGGATGACCAGTAGATGTTAAATATATTAAAATATAAATTAGATACACAATAAGTATACATGACCAAAACGTTATTTTGCTGTACAAAAAGAATCACACTCTGAAATATTGTACAATTAGCTTGTGAAGGAAATCAAAAATGCAGGTGTGCATAAATATAGGGATTGGGAATTCAATGTAATGGTTTTTAGTCATCTCCCAGAGTTCTTTTTCTGGGCATAGCTGGTTCAGTTCATTACTGCTCCTTTGGAAATGATTCGGTTGATTTTGTTGCTGAGGATGGCCTGGTCCATCAGAACTGGTCATCATATAGTATTGTTGTTGAAGTATATAATGATCTCCTGGTCCTGCTCATTTCACTCAGCATCAGTTCGTGTAAGTCTCTCCAGGCCTTTCTGAAATTATCCTGTTGGTCATTTCTTACAGAACAGTAATATTCCATAATATTCATATACCATAATTTATTCAGCCATTCTCCAACTGATGGACATCCATTCAGTTTCCAGTTTTTAGCCACTACAAAAAGGGCTGCCACAAACATTCATGCACATACAGGTCCCTTTCCCTTCTTTATAATCTCTTTGGGATATAATCCCAGTAGTAACACTGCTGGATCAAAGGATATGCACAGTTTGATAACTTTTTGAGCATAGTTCCAAAGTACTCTCCAAAATGGTTGGATTATAGTAAATTTCTTTATCAGAGCAGGTAAGCAATATAAATTTTCAATAGGGTTTAAAGATAGAAACAATAAGTGATATATAAAAATAGAAATACCCTTAAATTTTTAGTTTGGGGAATTAAATTTAAGGGATTGCCCTAAATCATATTGAGTCTTATTACTAATAGATTTTATCAGCTTCCTAGGAATCTCTACAAGTGATTTGGAACCAGAGAAGCAGATCTCCTTCAAAATTGTCCTGAGAATGAGGCCTTTTCCAAAATGTCCAAAAGAAAATATCCAGGGATATCTGGGATTCAAACATGCTTATTAAATGAACATTGGGAGTGGGTTACCAGGATACAAGGAGACTTGCTGTTACTTACTATTGATGATCATTATTGTATTGTTTCAGCCTTTTGTTTAGTGGTATTTATTTTTATGTTTAAGTTTTCTTAGTTATCTTGGTGATATATAAATCTCGCTTCTCAATATAAGTAGTTTGATCTGTAGCTTGACTTACATAGTTCTAACTGTAAATATGCAAAACAAACAAACAAACAAACAAACCTACAACCTTATAGATATTGCTTATAGATAAGTACCTGGGCAGAATGGGTTGCCCCTTTTCCTTACCAAACTGGGGAACAGAAAGGCTTGGAAGAGTAAAAATGGTATTGGGAATTGAGTGAACCACGTTAACTCAATTTTGTGACTCAATTCTGGAGCTCAGTTCCCTTCCTATTCAATTAAGGGTCTAGCTAATTTCTGTCTTGCAAGCAAACTTTATTCAGGTGTGAGAATTAGGATAAAATTGTATTACATTGCTTGGACCTAACCCTACATGGCTGGGAAGATGAAATACCTCCATCTGTTGCTTAGAGATCCTTAATTAAGATTATGCTGACCACAAACTCAGATCAAAAGACTGATGCAAGGAGTTTCCTCACAGTTACACATCTCAAATAACCTATATGTCTTATTTGAAACTGGCCTTTTATTGGTCAATCAATTATTGTTTCCATTTTCCTTTGATTATTTTCAGTCACTTGGGTGAGTGGTAAACCATTTTTTTTTTTTTCAGAATTCAGAATATCGTATCTATTACCTCTCTCCTCCTTCTAACTTGGAAATCCCTAATCTTCCTTCCAATTTCCAATAATCTGATTGTTTTCTCTTAAAGGCCTTATTTGATTAATTGTTTTTAATGTGTAAAAGTATGTTTCTCACTGTATTTGGGATCAATCCTTAAGCTGAGGAGATCTGGTCCCAATTTGTTAGGCCATTGGCATGCATTGATTATTAAATCAATAGACCCAGAAGCTCGAATATTTGTTTCCTCAATCATTTCATCTGAGCAGGTTAATTTTGGCAAATATGAGTCACTTATTCATGTGAGACAGAAGTGAAAGAGGCGATAGTGGGGAGAAATATTTGAGTTTTGTGAAATGAGGAGGAAATGAAAAGAGGTAATTCTTGAAAGAATCAATAGATTTCTTGAAGCATGAGGTTCCAAACAAAAGGTTTGAACCAACTTCTATGGAGGATAAGATAGTGAATAAACTGGGGAGAAGTAGAAATCTTGCCTTCTGTGGAGTAATTTAATTGAGTTTCAAGAAAATAAATCTGTAGTGAAAAAATGAAGAATCTGAATGTAGTGAACCAAATCATCTTTTTTTTTTTCCTGGTGACTTTCTCCAGTTCTGTTTAGTAACTTATCATTAGACCTGGAAAAGGTAAATGGTGAGAATAATCCAGCACTGTGTTTCAGAAAAATGTTATTGAAGATATGATGAAGGGGAAAGGAATATGGATAAAAGATAATACAGATTAGACCTGGTCCACCAAAGGGTGTATGTTGAAAAAGAAGAATATAACTTGCGCAAATGTAACAGTCTAGAAAAGAATTGAGATGGAAATGAATTGGACATCCTAGTAAGTACTAAGAATAGATTTAGGGTTGATAAGACAGAAGTAAAAATAAATGATAAAATGATTGTGACTAGATAAAGGTATTTCAGAGTTCATGAACATATAAGTGGAATGTTTATGTATATTGGCAAAATGAAGGATTTGACCATCTCTGTATATAGCTAAGGTGACATGGAAATTAAAAAAGACTAATGAGTCTATTAATTACGGAACAGAAATTGCAGAGAGCACAAAGGAAAGGATATCCAGATTTGGAAGAATACAAATACACTGAAGTGAGGAGGGTAAATGGGAGTAAAGGAGTGGATAGGTGGAAATGATGAACAGGATTTGTAAAGAAGGAACTAGGAATTTAGAGTCCCTGGGATAAAGACAATGTAGGAGGATACTAATATATTACCTAGCTGTGGCTCAGTGGATAGAGTGCCAGTGGATAGAGATCTGATTTCAAATTCAACCTCAGACACTCATTAGCTGTGTGATTCTGGACAAATCACTTACCCCTGTTTGCCTTAGTTCCTCATCTGTAAAATGAAATGGAGAAGGAAATAGCTAACTACTCTAGTATCTTTGCTAAAAAAATCCCAAATGGGTTTAGGATGAGTTGAACATGGCTGAACAATAAAAGTATACTAACCACATAGGAATGAGTTTATACAAAGTGTCTAAAGAGATATCAGTTGATCCAGGAAGGTGGTTATACTCTTCAAGCCCCTTCCTTGGTATCTATTCTCTGATGTCTTGTTTCTCATGAGGCAAGAATGGGCTGAAGTAAGGTCTTTGGGATCTGGGATCTGGGTTAGGTAGAGGAGGCTGTAGAACAAGGAGGGATAATGGAAAAGATCCCAGAGAAACAATACAATGGTTGTCTGGATCTTATCCCTTAGTTGGCCTCCTTCCTTAGGCTAGAGAAGTCTCTGGAAAAGAAAACAGAAGGTGAGACATGAATGATTAGATCTGGTTTCTGGAAGGCAGTATTTCCTATGCTGGAGTAAGTGCTGGGAATAAAGCCAGAAACCAGGAAGAGAATATATTTACAAAGAATGTTTGCCTCATTGGAGGATATCTCATACAGAGTCCAAACCAAAGAAGGGTGTCCTATAGATGACAAGATCTACAGACAACTTTTTTTAATGAATCACATTGTGCTGATTTCATAAACATCTAGAACATTGTAAACCAACATAATCACTCAAAAGGGTTCAATCAACTATCCATACAGAAAAAAAGTGGATGAAGAATGTTTATTGTCTACTCCTTTCATTATGATGATGATGACTTACATTTACAAAGTTTACAAAGTACTTTACACATATTCTCTGATTTGATGATAACAAGTCTTTCAAAGTGGGTAGTGAAAGCAATATTTTATTTTTTTTATTCATCTTAAATTTAAATACAAAACTAGAAAATAAGCAAAAACATTGCCAAGCACATAGCAGAACAGGAGAGGATTCAGTATAAAACAATAAATTTCCATTTCAAGAAAACCTATATAATAAATATAACTCATTGTTTCCAAGTTGCCCAGCTTTTCTTTGCTTCCTTGTAGGGTTTTTGTTTGTTTTCTGCTGTGACTTTTACTTTTGTTTCTTTTTCCCCCCTCTCCTAAAAAGCTACAATTGAATGTGGATATACACACATACATATATAAACATAGATATCTATAAACAGCTTGAACTCATATCCATATGTGTAAGACCATACTATGCATAATTCCACTTGAAATGCATAATTCCATTTGAAAGATGGTCTATGAAGGTTTTCCCCCAATTTTCTTTATCTTCTCTATTCCTTGCTACATTGATTTTATTTGTATGAGAAAATTTTAATTTAAAATAATTGAAATTATCCATTTTTCACTTTAACAATGCTCTCTTCTTATAATATAGTTTAAGGTTGGATACTATTGAATCTATTTCCTTTACAACATTTTCCTCTAATTTCCTTGAAATTCCTTACCTTTTGGCCTTCCAACTGAACTTTGTTATTATTTTTTTGTAAATCAGTAAGGTTTTTTCCCCCCTTTTTTAGTAATTTAATTGGGATGGCATTCAATAAATAGATTAGTTAGGTAAAATTGTCATGTAAAAATTATATTAGCTTTATCTACCCAGGAACAATAAATATTATTCTAATTATTTAGATCTAAACTTATTTGTATAAAAAATGTTGTGTTTATGCTCATATTGATCCTATGGATATCATGGCAGGCATATTCTTAGGTATTTTATTCTGTGTAATAATTTTAAATGATCTAAAACAATATTAAGTAATATTACTGACACATAGTATAGTTTCCTCTATTTTCTCTTTTGATTAAATCTATTTTAGCTAGTTTTTTTGAGATCATGGTTACTACCCCTGATTTTTTAACATAATAAATTCTATGGTTGCCTTTTATTTTATCTTTGTGTGTATTTCCCATTTTTATAGTGTCTCCTGAAAGCAACATAAATATTGAATTCAAATTTTTAATCTTCTATCCATTTATGTTTTATGGGTAAATTTCTCCCATTCACATTCTAAGCTATAAAGACATATGGTATGTTTGACTTCTTCATATTTTTCCTTACTATCCTTCTTACCCTATTTACCTTCTCACTTCTCTGCTTACTTCTACCTGCTACCTTGTCCTCCTATTCCTTAATCTAACCAGTTCTCTAAGCATCCCTCCTTTATCCTCTCCCCCCCATCTTTTTATTTTTTTCTGAATGTAAAAGACTTTTATACCCTTCTGGTTATATGTTGTCCCCTCTTTAACCCATTCCTGATGAGAGTAAAGTTCCAAAAACTACCACTCTCTCTCACTAGTAGTTTCTTTTGTATCATTTCTTTTTATGCTTCATTTGTATGAGAAAATCACTCTTTTTTACCTGCCTCTACATAGTTTTTTTTTTTTTTTAGAATCACCCTATCATACAGCAAGTCTTTCTTTCAAACTACCCTAATAATGATTTCTGCCATAAGAACACTGATAATTTTGTTGTATCTAAGAAGCAAACAATTTGACCTTGTTGAATTCCTTATATTTGGTCTTTAATATTTACCTTATATTTCTCCTGGATCTTATATGTAGAATTTTCCCCTAAATTCTGTTGTTTTCATCACAAAAACCTGAAATTCTCTGAGTTCATTAAATTTCCTTTTATTTTTTTTTTCATTCATGCTTATACTTAACTTTGCTAAGTGAATTATCTTGGTTATAAATGTGGTTCTTTTGCTGTACAAAATATAGTACTGCAAAACCCACAGGGTTTTGATCTTGTGTGATACTTATTATAACTCTATGATATTTAAATTCTTTTTTTAAATTTGTTGCTTCCAATATTTTTTACTTAACCTGGGAGCTTTGAAACATGATTATGATATAACTGCAAGTTTTCTTCCTGGGATCTCTTTCAGAGGGGTGATTGGTGGGGATTTTTTCCTATTTCTGTTTTGCCTTCTTATTCTAGAATTTAAGTTTTCTTTGATAATTACTTATACTATTGTATAAATATTTTAAAAATTGTAATATTCAGAGAGTTCAACTGTTTATATTATTTATTTCTGATGTGTTCTCTAGATCAGTTATTTTTTCTGATGAGGTATTTCACATGCTTTTCCAGTTTTTCATTCATATGATTTTCTTTTATTAGTTTTTGGTGTCTTAGAAAGCCACTTGCTTTTCTCTTGTCCAATTCTAGTTTTCAAGGAAATATTTTCCTTTTAAAGTTTTTTAATCTCTATTTCAAGTTGGCTGACTTTCTTTCCATGATGTTACTGATTTTTCTTGGTTTGCTATTCTTTCCCTAATTTTTCTTCAATCTCATTAATTTGACTTTTAAAGTCCCTTTTCAGTGCTTCCAAAAACTTGTTTTGTGCTTGGTTCTTTTCTTTTAAAAGGAGAGGGTTTTTTTTTAAGCTCCATTATTTTCCTCTAAATATGAACCCAGATCCCTATCCTTATGGTGACTGTGGTTGGATTCTTTCTCCTTTGCTTACTCATTTTTTCTTTTTTTCTTTTCTTTTCTTTTCAGCAGATCTTAGTGTAGTCAAATTCTAGTTCAAGGGACATAAAGGGAATGATACCCCAACCTTCAGGTCCTTCTTCTGTTATTTTCTGAGATCTATCCTAGGACCCAACATTGGGCTCTCCTTCCTATTCCTAAGCTACCATTAGAGGCCCAAGACATGCTGTCTCACAAAGGTTTTTCCCAATCATCCTTTGGATTTTTTTCCTTGGAAGTTGGGGTTTTCCTGGGGTCTTTGCAACTTGTCTTAGAAGGACAACTGCTTCACAGAATTTTGTTTTCTTTTTCCTGCTGTTCCTGAAATGATGTTCTGTCTTTTTTTGAACAGCTGAAAGTTTTATGACCTACTCCACAATCTTTCCAGATTCCTCTCCTAGTGAAAATAATATAATTATCCTGCAAATGAGAGGGAGCATAGCATAATCAATATGCATCTAGCCTCAGAACCAGAAACAGTTAGATTCAAGAACTGTCATTGATATATTCTTGATGTGACAATGGGTAAGTTATTTAACCTTGTAGTGAAACCAGGTAGCATTCTCTCTTTTTAAAAATTAGTTTTATTTTTTCAATTATTAAGCATTTATTTTTTTTCCTTCCTACTCTCAACCACAACTGAAGAAAAATAAAACCCCAGCTTTCATTAAGCATATTCTAAACAAATTTTATTAGTGTTGTTCAAAAATGTCTCATTCTGAATATTATTCCTGACAGGTATCATACTTCATCACTGGTCATTGGAAATCATATCTGATTGTTTCATTTATTATAAGAGTTCTTTAGTCATTCAAAATTATTTCTAGTTCTACTGTTGAGGTATTAGGTATGTGTTGCTATGTCACTTCCAAAAAAAATTCAGGTTCAGACAGTCTTCAAACCAAGCAAAGGTATTTTAATGAGATTGATGCACTCTGAGATGGCCAACCTCCCTGGAGTCATCAGCCCAGCAAAGCAAGGCAAGGATTTTTATAGAGTTGAGTGCTGCTACACACCTCTCAGATTGGCTAAGATGACAGGAAAAGACATGGACAAATGTTGGAGGGGATGTGGAAAAACTGGGACACTAATACATTGTTGGTGGAGTTGTAAACAGATCCAGCCATTCTGGAGAGCAATTTGGAACTATGTTCAAAAGGTTATCAAACAATGCATACCCTTTGATCCAGCAGTGTTTCTATTGGGTCTATATCCCAACGAGATCCTAAAGGAAGGAAAGGGGCCCACATGAGCAAAAATGTTTGTGGCAGCCCTCTTTGTAGTGGCAAGAAACTGGAAATTTGAGTGGATGCCCATCAGTTGGAGAATAGCTGAATAAGTTATGATATATGAATGTTATGGAATATTATTGTTCTATAAGAAATGATCAGGAGGATGATTTTAGAGAGGCCTGGAGAGACTTACCTGAACTGATACTAAGTGAAATGAGCAGAATCAGGAGATCATTGTACATGGCAACATCAATATTATATGACAATCAATTCAATGAACATGACTCTTTCCAACAATGATTGATACCAATTCCAATGATCTTGTGATGAAAAGAGCTATCTACACTCAGACAGAGGATTGTGGGAACTGAATGTGGATCACAACATAACATTCTCACTCTTTTGTTGTTGTTGTTGTTCACTTGCATTTTGTTTTCTTACTTTCTTTTTTTTTTAATCTCATTTTTCTTTGCCACTAAGAGAATTGTATAAATGTTTATACATATTGGACTTAACATATATTTTAACATGTTTAACATATACTGGATTGCTTGCCATCTAGGGAAGGGGGTAGGGGGAAGAAGGAGAAAATCTGAAACACAAGGCCATAGGTCAATGTTATCAAATTATCCATGCATATGTTTTGAAAATATAAAGCTTTGTTATTATTATTATTTTTGCATTTCAGAAAATTTTTTTCAGCAATTTAGAATTACAGAATTTTCAAAGCTGAAAGAAATAATCAGAGACCACCTGGCCAAAACCATGTCTTCAATTAATGCTCCACCTTTAATCTTTTTTTAAAAAAATATTTTTATAGCTTTTATTTATAAGACATATGCATGGGTAATTTTTCAGCACTGACCCTTGCAAAACCTTCTGTTCCAACTTTTCCCTTCCTTCCCCCCACCCCCTCCCCTAGAAGGCAGTTAGACCAATACATGTTAAATATGTTAAAGTATATGTTAAATGCAATATATGTATACATATTTATACAGTTATCTTGCTGCACAAAAAAAAAATCGGATTTAGAAATAAGGTAAAAATAACCCAAGAAGGAAAACAAAAATGCAAGTGGACAATAACAGAATGAGTGGAAATGCTATGTTGTGGTCCACACTCATTTCCCATAGTTCTTTCACTGGGTGTAGCTTATATAGTATTGTTGTTGAAGTGTATAATGATCTCCTGGTTCAACTCATTTCACTTAGCATCAGTTCATGTAAGTCTCTCCAAGCCTCTCTGTATTCATCCAAGAAATTGGTCATTTCTTGTGGGGAGCCAGCACTAATCTACAGCCACATAAGGCCAACCTTGAATAGGTTGAATCTCCTAATCACATTATATCAAAGACTTCCTGAATAGGAATCTCCTAATCACATCCTAACTTTGAATAGGCAGATATCTAGGCATCCCCTAATCACATCATAGAGCTTCCTGCCACCAGAAACATCTGAGCAGCTTATCCTTGGGCGGGATACCAACCCTTTGTCTAGGACCCTCACCCTGTACTGTGTTTGAATAACCCTGCCTTCTTTTCTGCTGCTATATATATCTGTACTATTGCACCCATTAAAATGAGGCTTGATCAGATGGATTTGCCTTGCCTCCATTTTGCCCGTCCCCTCTCTCTTGCCCTTATCTCTTTTCTTCCAGGGTCCACACACTCTGCCTGGCGGGCCGAGGCAATTTCTTACAGAACAATAATATTCCATAACATTCATATACCAGAACTTATTCAGCCATTCTCCAATTGATAGGTACCCATTCAATTTCCAGTGTCTAGCCACTACAAAAAAGGGCTGCCACAAACATTTCTGTATATATGGATCCCCAAAATGTACACAGAAGAACCCACTTGGGGGTTATCATCATGGTAGTGATAGTATAATTCACCTACTTCATCATTATTTCACTCAAAGGACAGCAAAGGAGAGTACTCAGGCATCATGTTGGGGAACAAATTAATTGAAGTTTGTGGTTTAATGTCCTGGTCTACATCCTGTTGGTGATATTGATATTATTGGTTGATATCTATGGTTTAGACTTAAGGGATGATGGAATTATAGACTATATAGACCTGTACCTGTGCCTGTCAGCTAGTGATTTGAGGGTTTTTGTGGAGTTTGGGTTGGGGAGGGGACAGATCTGGGCTGGCAACAACAATTAGAATCCCATCACTATTACAAAAAAAAAAAAAAAAAAAAAAAAAAAAAAGAGTTTTGTTCATATAGGACCTTTTCTTTTTTGATCTCTTTTAATCTATAGCCTCTTCAATATTTGTCAAACTTTGCCAATCTGATGAGTGTAAGATAGAACCTTACAGTTGGAGCAACTGTATTTCTCTACTTAATGGTGATTTGGAACAGGTTTCCATATGGTTATATATAGTTGAATGTCTCCCCCAGGCAACTTTCTAAGATAATGAGTTGCAGAGTAGGGACTAATCTGCATTGGAAGAAGAAAATTCTCACCAAAGTTGCTTATACCAATGAAATCACAAACCCAATCTCTATCACTTTATTGGGATATTTCTTGTTTAAATCACTCTGGCTAGTAAATGAAAGAATTTTATTTCAGGCTTATGTAATTTCATTATATTAGGCTTTCATTGCTTCATTTCTCCTATATAACTGGGGATCTTATTTGCAAACTTATTCGAGCACATTTACCTAATATAATTAAGCTCCTGGTATGCATAAAGTGCTGTGCTAAGAACCTTCAGGACACTAAACTGAAGCTCTTGAATTGAAAAGTTTAATAAGACCTGCCACTGTCAAAACATCACATAACATACGAGTTCTAGTTTGGCTGGAACATTCTGCAGATTATCATTCACGCTTGTGACGGTGGGATGGGGCCTGCAAAATGCTGGAATTGTATCCATGAAACACTTTTAAGTTTAATCTGCATTAAAATTAAATTTTTCTTCACCCCTTTAAGTTTAAACAAATAACAAAATATTATATCAAGCCCTGCTTTGCAGTATTTACTGTTTTCTGAAATGTGGATACTCATACTAAAACTTTAACAATCACTTCTCTGAGCAGGTTAGAGCTGGTTCCAGTGCACCCCTAAATGGTAAGGAGAATTGTATTAGAGAAGGCAGTTCTCTCCTAGGGGATTTAGCTAAGTTTCATGAGCAAGTCAAAGGAAGAGGAAAAGAAGTGCTGGAATCTATACCCAGAAAAAGAACTCTGGGAGATGACTAAAAACCATTACATTGAATTCCCAATCCCTATATTTATGCACACCTGCATTTTTGATTTCCTTCACAAGCTAATTGTACAATAATTCAGAGTCTGATTCTTTTTGTACAGCAAAATAATGTTTTGGTCATGTATACTTATTATGTATCTAAGTTATATTTTAATATATTTAACATCTACTGGTCATCCTGCCATTTAGGGGAGGGGGTGGGGGGGGTAAGAGGTGAAAAATTGGAACAAGAGGTTTGGCAATTGTTAATGCTGTAAAGTTACCCATGTATATATCCTGTAAATAAAAGGCTATTAAAAAAAAAAAAAAAAAAAAAGAAGTGCTGGAATCCAAAGGGCATAGACAAAAATAGATTTCCATACCAAAGAGGGTCAAATCTACAAAAAATTAAATAAGCCAGACAAAAACTATAGTGAAATAGAATGAGGGATGCTGTCAGATATGCCTGATCCTTCTTAGCCTCCTGCAGTCTTTGATTACTGTGGACAGTTCTTTCTTCCTGGACATTCTCTCCCCTCTGAGACTCTGCTGTCTTGATTTTCTTTCTATCTATCTGATTCCCCCTTTTTAATTTTTCTTTGCTTAATCATTATTGACATCATGTCTCTACCTGTGGGCATACATTAAGGCTCTTTTCTATGCTCCTTTCTCTTATCTCTCTATACTCTTTCATTTGTTGAACTCATTACCTTCCTGGGATTCAATTATTATCTTTCTGCAGATGATGCCCATTTCCACATATCTAGCCCTATTCTTTCTTTTGAATTTAGTCATTTATCACTTTGTTTATTGGATATTCCCAATTTGATGTCCCATGGACATCTCAACCTCAGCATATCCAAAGCAAAACTTACTATCTTTTCCACAAAACCCACATATCTCTTCTTTATTTCTCTCGAGGACATCACTGTCCTTCCATTATCTAGATTTGCCATTGTGCTATCATCCTTGAATCTGACCCCACATATTCCAATCAGTTACCATATGTTGCTAGGTTTACCTCCACATCCTTCATCAGTTTCCTTCTTTTTACTCACATAGCCACTACTCTCATCACTTTTTACTTGAGCTATTTCAATAACCTCCTATTAAGACTCCCTGTCTCATTTCTGTGTGTGTGTGTGTTCAGTTCTATTCTCCTTCACATACATCATACGGTTAAAACTGGAATTCATATTATTCTTTGCACTTTACATTCTTTCTGTCTTCTTAATATTGTACTGGTGTCCCCAATGCCTGGAATTCAGTCCTTCCTCATTGTACTTTAGAATACTAGGTCTCCTTCATGACTCAGCTCAAGGTTAGGTTCTCAATGAAGCCCTTTCAGATTCCACAAGTAGCTACTTCATATCTTCCTCCCATAATCTTATATCTATTGTGTATTTATTTTGCATACAAACAAACTATCTTCCTAATAGCATGTGAGCATCTACAGAGAAAAATCTGTTGCATTTTTGGTTTTTGTAACCCTGGAACCCTGGAACCTTGGTAGGTATTTAACATGTTATTGTTGATTGATTGACTGGCAATGTAAAATTGTCTGATGATAAAGTTCTGAAGTTTTTAGTCTCCTTGTGACTAAGCAGAGGTCGTTATTTGCCCTGGCATCTTAAAACCTCCATTACCTGTAAGTTTATTTCCTAATAATGCTATCTTTCAAGAAGCTTCCTAGTCTATAAAGAGAGATAAAATATACACATGTGACCACAATACAAATGAAGTCATGAAAAGTTCACAATAGAGCTATTAAAAATATGCTATGGGCATTTTCTAAAGTAAAAAAGTACTTCCCATTGGTGAGTAAGGGAAGATTTCATAAAGTGGATAGCAGATAGGGAAAGAGGATCACCATAGCATAGAATCAAATGAATCTTTGTTAAAATAAATTCTACTGGTCTACTGGTACTGCATCTTTAATATCAGAAATTATTTTTTCTTTTATTTCCTATGGTCCAGTCAGTAGGAAAAGCAATTTCTTATTTCCTGTGGAGGGGAGAAAGAGAAGGGAATACTTAAATACCTCTCTTTTTCTTTTAAATGTAGAGATGGCCATAAAATGCCCTCCCAGATATGTAAGGAAAAAGCCCTCTTCTGCTCCCATCCTGAATTCTTTTTTAGTGGATGGTTTGTTCTTGATGTCAAGAAATACTTTGCTGTCAGGAGTCTAGAACTGCTAAGTAGAGACAGAAATTTATTACTCTCTTTTCAAGTTAGTACAACAAAAAATTTTGTTGTGATCTTAATGATATAGCTAGAAATTCCAATCCTTAAGAAAAATGTCAAAAAGCAATATAATACCATGGAAAGAATGCCCAAGTTTGTCTCTGTGTATCAGTTTTCTTATCTGCAAAATGTGGGTTGAATTAGATGACCTTATAGATCCTTTTCAATTTCAGATTTATGATCCCATGAGTCTATGATGTTACTGATAAGTGTTTACTGGTCTTTTCACTCCAATTTATTTTCCATTGTTCTAAGTATACTTTCTTCACATAGACCAGAGAACTCACATAATTTTCTCTCAAGTATCTGAATTAAAATGCTTGGCTGAATGCAAAAGTAATGATTTTGGACTCTTAAATGTTTTTCAAGTCTTTGATTCTTAGATCTGGAATGGAATTTAGAGCTCGTTTAGTCTAAACCTTCAACTGTATGGATGAGGAAATGTGACTAGTAAAATGATTAGTCCAAAGTAACACAAATGAGATGAACAGCTACAGATGGAACGTAGGTTTTCTGACTCCCAATCAAGTGATTTTTTTTTTTCTGCATCACACATTATCTTTGATTACATTCTGGAAATATCTTTCCCTAGTAAAACTTCTCAGAAACTGATTGTATGAAGGGGACTGTTATAAAAATGATTAATAGTGTTTTTAAGGTTGTCAAACTTGAAAACTTAGAAAGATTATTTGGACAGTAGCACTAATTCTTCTGGAAGCCCAATAGTGCCTACTATATGGTAATCAATTAATCAACTAATCAATCCATTAACAAAAACTTACTAAACTCTTACTATGTTCCAGATACAAATTGTAACTAAAATTTCATCTTCTACAAGAAGTCTTTCCTAATCCCCCTTAATGCTAGTGTTTTCTTTCTCTTGATTATCACCAATGTATCCTGTATTAATCTTGTTTGTCCAAAGTTATTTTCATGTTCCTTCATTAGACTGAATATTCTGAGAGTAGAGAATTTTTTTTTTTTGGCCATTCTTTATATTCCTGGGGCTTAGCACAGTGTCTGGCATATAGAGGATACTTAATAAATGCTTATTGATTGATTAAATATTACAAAGACAGAACCACAAAAATGGTCCTTGTTTGCACAAAAACAGGAGCTCACAGGGAGACAACATGTAATGTAAATTCTATATTTCCTATACATAAATAGGTACATATGAGTACAAATAGGTCCATAAAATACATATAAAACAGAACAGCAGGAGATGAAGTGCTAAGAATGGCAAGAAGGCCAGTATTATTGAACCATAGAGTGCGTGTGAGAGAATACCAGAAAGGTATGAAGGAACTAAGTTGTAAATATCCTTAAACACCAAATGGAGATGTTATATTTAAAGTACTTTACAAATCTTGAAGTATAATATAAGAGCATAGGATTATCATTTTAGACCTGGAAGGGAACTTAGAGGTCATTAAAGTCAACATCTTTATTTTATAAGTTAAGAAACTGAGGTTCATAGAGGTTAAATAATTTTTCAGGATCATATAACTAGTAAATTACCAAGATAGGAATTATATCCAAGTTTTTATGAATCCAAGTCCAATGTTCTACCTACTTTTATTATTAATATCATTTTTTTTTTTTTGGTACCATCTGTATCATCCCTATCTATACATATAATCTTTAATGGACCTACTTTCTCATGCTGGTTATGCCCTATAGGTCAAAGCACAGGGTCAAGGGGGTGGCTGTTCTTGTGTAATTATAGGAGTTATATTAAATTCAGCTAATTTTGGTTAAAATGATTCATTTTTATTCTGGTTTCCAAGGGCCTTTTGAAAACTCATCATGAGAAATAAATGTGACATAACAAGGACAGAGAGTACCTGCAGTGCTTAGTGAAAGAATCATTACTTATATTTAAGTAGTGCTTTAAGGTTTATGAAACACTTTTTTTTTTTTTCCCACAGAGATCCTATTACTTAGATTTTTGACAAGTATTATTTTAACGCAAACACACACACACCCTATCTGGGATACCAATCTTTCACACTTAGAGCCTCCAAAAGAGCTAGTCCAGATTAAAAATTCACTGTGGGTCCCCATCTGCTCAAAACTCTAGGTCATGATTCCCTTATATGTTTCTTTTTCTCTTCCTCAAGTCGAGAGGGACACAGTTAGTTCATAGAAATGGCATTTA
Source organism: Sarcophilus harrisii (assembly GCF_902635505.1). Taxonomy (NCBI): domain Eukaryota; kingdom Metazoa; phylum Chordata; class Mammalia; order Dasyuromorphia; family Dasyuridae; genus Sarcophilus; species Sarcophilus harrisii. The sequence continues at coordinate 385,411,245 of NC_045426.1, forward strand.
ATAAGACCCCATAGTTAGATGAGTCATAATAAATGTGTCCCCCATAAATGTGTATGTATGTAGGGATCATAAATGAGGAAATCTGCATAGGGAACATATGGCAAGGGAACATATATGTGACTAATTTCTCTAGTGTTGCAAGCCCCTTTGCATCTGCTCCCCACTTGGATGTGACATCTGTATAAGGCAATTCTCTCCCTCCTCCCCATGGGGTCTTTGTGTGACTGCTGGGCACACAATTTTAGCTGGATGCTGCTCTGTTTGTCTCTGGTAATAACAGTGAGGCTTCTGGGTCCCCTGTGTATTGACTGAGTCCTTCTGCTCTCTATTTCAGACAGAAATACCACCTGGGTTTAGACCTTCCCAACATCCTCTCTGGCTTAACATGTAAATGAATGGAATCAGACAGAAAGGTGATATTAGGGAAAGAAGCTAGATGATTGTTCTAGTTTGCATTTCTGCCTTTTTTTAATGCATATTTGCCAGCAGCAGAACTTAGCTGTTTCAGTGACAGATTTTGGTCAGGGAAAAACCTCTCTTTCTCCATAAATATATATGAGGAAAATAAGATAGAGCAATTAAATGAATTGTTTGCATTTAATCAGCTGAAAATGTTGACAGTCTAGGCTTGAATGTAAGTCTTCTAATTCTGGAGTTCCCTTTTCACTACCTCATGCTATTGTATCAGGATATTTAATTGTCATTTCCAAGGTCAAGACTTTGGGAGTTATTTCTTAAATAAATAGCTCCTTTTCTTTGTGGTAGTTCGATACAATTAAAGTTTTTATTTTGGTAGAAAAATAAGAACTTACCAAGGAAAGTTTCCAGTTCCAAAATTAAATGTTATTTCATTGTGGAAGAGACTCTATTATGGCTAGTCTCCCCAGTCACAATCCTTCTTTCAGAATTGCCCTCCAGGGAATTATCTCTTAGAATTCTCATTAAGATACTTCCTCTAAATATAAAACTCCTCTCTCTTGGGAAATTTTGTTAACTCATCAAAATCAGGAAAGTAAATGTGCTCAATGGCCAATCCAGGAACTGCATCTTAAACATTATCAACTAATACTTTGGTGGGAGGTTACTATTCTTTTTAAAAGCTAGCAGAAAATTGTTAATGCTGTAAAGTTACCCATGTATATATCCTGTAAATAAAAGGCTATTAAATAAAAAAAAATAATAATAATAAATAAATAAATAAAAGCTAGCAGAAAGCCAGCTGGTGGTGAAATGGATAGAGTATTGTAATGCCAAAATTCACTTTTAATGGGGTGACCAGTTCCTCCATTTGTCCTATTTTGTAATTCTGCCTTAAGGTTATGACTGTCCCCTCTTAATGGTTGAAATAAAGGTGTTATAGACATTCCTTAATGTCATTAGAATATCAGTAAACTCCTTCTATTAGGTTATCCCCACCTAGGTCCCTCCATTGTTGTTATTCCATAAAAGGCTCCCTGCCTTCGGCATTATAGTATTGTCCATAGGGTCAAGAGGACTTGAATTCAAATCCAGTATCAGATATTTGATATGTACATGTACTTTAGCCTAGCCAAGTCATCTAACTTCGATTGCCTAACCAACCAACCAACAAACAAAACCCCCCTAAAAGCCAATAAAGAAAAGGCCCTTCAAACAATGAGGCATAGAACAAATTCTAGGTAGGAAGAATATGGGGAAAGATGGGCTGAGAGAAAACAAAACAGCATTGATCGATGATGCAGGAAGAATACATCTAAGAATTTTCTCTATATAAGACAAGACACTCCCCTCATAATCTCTTACAGTTCTAGATGTATAATCTTTTCATAGAACTTCCCTCATGTAGATTATAGGGACTTTCCTCCAATCAAAAGGAAAGGGAGTTTGATAATTGAATGTTTAATTTGGTGAAGAATTAGGTTCAAATTCTGCCTTACACACTTGCTAGATGTATGATCTTGAGCAAGTCATTTAAACTTTCTTTACTTTTTTACCATCTGTAAAATGGTGATAATAATAGCAGCTATCTCACAAAGTTGTTGTAAGGTACCAGGAACATAATGTCTGTAAAATACCTGGAGCAGCAAAGTGGTGTAAGAGTAGCTAAGTGTGAATAGGATGCCACATGGGGGAACATGAAGTCAGGAGGACATGAGTTCAGATTTTATCTCAGACACTTAACAGCTATGTGATCTTATCTTTCCCATCTGTAAAATAAGCTGAAGAAGGAAATGTCAAACTACTTCAGAATCTTTGCCAAGAAAATCCACATGATGTCCCAAAGAGTTGGACACGATTGATTAAAACTTTAAGAAGTCATATTAACATCTGTCGTGTCATAATTATTAGGAAAGGCCAGGGGTGGACTTTGTAATGCCAAAGAAACTGAGCAAGACAGAGATTAGAGACCAATTCAATAGTTTATTAAATGAAGAGAAATACTGGGATCCATGTTGATCCCAGGGCTAGATGACACTATCATCTCAAAGAATCTAGCCCCGAGTCTTGGGGCAGGGAGCCTTTTATGGAATAACAAGAACAATGGAGGGACCTAGATGGGGATAATCTAGGATAGAGAGGTTACTGATATTTTAATGGCATTAAGGAATGTCTATAAAACCTTTATCTCAACCATTAAGAGGGAACAGTCATAACCTAAGGCAGAATTATTGAAATAGGACAATTGGAGAAACTGGTCACCCCATTAAAAGGTAACTTTGGCATAACAACTTTACCCCTATATTCTCTGATTTCAAAATAAATGACCTTCCACTAAATTACATTGGCCCTTATTTCTGGGCCTTGTTAGTTTCAGGCCTTGGAGGGCATAATATTTGCTGATACCTTTACAGATACAGATGAAATTTGAAAGACTAGTCTTTCAAAGATTGTTTCTTCTTGGGTTTTATTGATATAGGGAAAAGATCACTTGAACCAGAAGCTCCTGACTCCCCAAATTCTAAATTCAGCCATTAGTTTTTTTTTTTTTTTTTTTTTTTTTTTTTTTGTATGAACATCACTCAGCTCCCTAACCTAGTTCTTGCTTTCTTGTTCCACAGGCTCTCTGCTTGCTTGTTCCACAGGCCCTCTGCTTGCTTCCTAGATGTTTTGTTGCTAGATCTTATCACTTGGGCTTCTAATCTATACATTACTTTTCTAATTGAATTTAATTCAATAACTTTCTTGACTTACACTACCTACAAGCTTCTCTCTTGTTTGGCAAGTTTGGCAAGTGATAGTGATATTTTGTAGGACTAGACACCAGAAAGACCTGAATTCAAATTCAGCCTTAATAGTGATGTGACTCTGGGCAAGCAACTTAATCTAAGGCTAGGTTTCCTCATCTGTAAAACAAAGTTAATAATGTAGTATCACAAGCATTGTGAGAATCAAATGAAATAATGTATGTTAAATGCTATATAAATTTTTACTATTATCAATGTTTTACTGGATGAATGATACCTTCCTTTCTTAGCTAATCCACCAGGCAACTATCCTATTCCAACTGCTGCTCTGTTGTTTGTCCTTCATTCTCAAAAGAGAACCATAACATGAGGGAGGTTATGTCATGACATGCAAGTGAATTGGAAGCCAACTGCTAGCTTCTCTCTGGTCACATCAAACTTTTTTTTTTTTTTTTTTTAATGTTATAAAGAATAATAGAAAAGAGAAATTTTGAATCCTTAATTTCAAAAAGTACATAATAAATTCAACATGTTTGTTTTAAAGTTGACCTTGCTTGTCCATGATACCCTTTAAAATTCTTGTCTTTCAAAATTATTTATCTTTACAATGTTGTAGTCATCAAATGTATTATTCTTGCAGTTCTGCTAATTTCATTATGTATTAATTCACGCAAACCTTCCCAAGTTTCTCTGAATCTATTTCTTTTGTAATTTCTTACTGTGTAATAATATTCCATTATATTCCTATACCATAATCTGTTTGTTTATTCTCTACCTAAGATCACTCATTTTTCTAGTTCTTTGTTACAGCAAAAGATACTTATATAACTATTTTTGTTCCTATGAGTTTTTTTTCCTCTTTTTTTTCTTTGTTTTGGGAGATATGCCTAGTAGCAATATCCTTGAGTTAAGGGTATATTTTCTGTTCACTCATATCTCTACCTTCAGTTCTTTTTGCAGGGTTAACCTCTGCTCCTTTCCATACTCATGCATGGAATAGTCTGTTCCTATAATGTGCCTGGCCTTGGTTACCTGAGCCCTTGTCACTGACTCCAACCATTGCTGATGTTTCTGTGCTCAGAACAGTGGGAAGTTTTGAGCCCTACAGCTGGGATAGTCTGCTGGCTTCCAGCCGCACATCTGGGATCACAATGATTGGAGTGTTAAGAATATATTTATAATCCCTTTTAGGCATCCCTCTCCAACCATCTCAGATTTCCTGTCCTCTGGGAATAGAGTTTTGGGAGCTTTGAGTTACTTAGGTCAGAATTCTCCTTTCCTTCCCAAAGCAGGGTAAAAGTAAAACTTGTTTCTGCCTTCTCAGTTGGAGTAGCTAGAACACCTTAGGTTTCCCACCCCTTGGAGATTTCTGATCATTCTTGGATTCCCAGCCCTTGGGATGTCCTTATTTTGTCCTGTTCTGTTCTTAGGAGTTTAGCACTACTAGTCCAGAATGATAGGAACTCGGCATTGGAAGAAAATTCAAAATTCATCTAATCCAATAAATCACTGACATTTGATACTTTATGAAATACTTTGTATACTCTCTGTAAATATATACTTTGTATATTTTATATATACAATATAGATAAATATATTAATATACAGATAAATCTCACGTGATCCTCATTCTGTGAAATAGATAACTTCTATTTAATAACTTAAAATTAATAATATATAATAAAACAATAAATTAAATTAAATCAATAATTTAATAACTTTTATTAATCTGCAACTATTAAAAAACTCACCCTGAACCGTTTCAAAGGGTTTAGTACATCAGATTGGTTCAAGGAGTAGTTGCCTAAGGCAATTTTTTTCTTAAAAATAATTTGCAACATATTATTAATTCTTTGTTTTATACTTAATACTAACCAATATGATTATTTTCACACTCAAAGAGAATTAGGAAAAAAATCTTTTTACTTTGAACAGCCGTGTCCTCTAGACTTTGGAGCCAATATTCTATCCACTATACCATCTAGCTGCCCCTTTCTTTTTTTATTTTAAGTATATCATATTCAGCATGCTACTTTCAAAGTTGTTGTCCTCTCCTGTGTATTATTTTAAATCTTTCGCTATTATTACTTTCTCCTTCCATTCCTTTCCTGAAATAAAAACAAAACACAACAACAACAAAAAACACTGTTAAAGGAGATTTTAGGTAATTTATTTCAAGAGGAAAAAAAAAGACATCTCAAAATAAAAGGAGATGCATAAAGATGAGTAATTTGATTTTGAAGACCTCAGTAAACTGGAGTTTTAAAATCATTTGCTGCCATCATCATACTTATATAATTAAAATAAATTCAAATGCAATTTACATAGAAATCAGTTACACTTTAAATTCTTGATAGATTGTTGATGCCTCATGGAATCATGAAGGTAAAGAACCTTTTATCCATTATTGTTGTTGTTTCTAGCCATTTTAGTCATGTCTGAATCTTTATGACCCCATTTGTAATTTTTTTGGTAATGACACTGGAGTGGTTTGCCATATCATTCTCCAACTCATTTACAAATAAAGAATTAAAGCAAGTGGCTTGCCCAGGATCACACAGCTACTAAATATCTGAGGCTGGATTTGAACTTGAATGTTCTCGATTCCAGGTGTAGTGCTCTATCCACTGCATCTAGTAGTCCATTCTGCCTATTACCCCTCTATTGCAATTTCACTAGATCGATTTGAAGATAAGTTGCTTTCTTTGGGATTTGTTATTTCAACCATAAGACAAGTTAATATCTACCTATTAGTTGTTTTGGCCTAGCACTATTGATGTGGTCTTCAAGGTTAGGTGTGTTTAGCAGAGGAATTGATAAAAAATAATCCCTGAGGCAGACAAGGGAGAAAGCACTGATAGAGATCAGTTTAGCACTGTGGTTCCACCCTCTGGGAAGGTTGTCCAGTCAGAAATCCAACTTATGTCAAATCCCTGAGGTTCATCCTCTATTGGGATCTTGGACAGCCTCATTTTGCCATGTCCTATCAGAAATCCCAGTGAATGAGATGAGGTGAGATCCTTCAAGACAGTTGTGAAAATTGAGTAAGGTTTCATCTACTTCAGAATTTGAGTAGGCCTAAAGGACTTTGAAGATTGAGTCAAGGGCATACTTAAGTCCCCTTCCTGCTATCCTCCCATGACATCATTTTCTACCTGTTTCAGTTAAATATGGGCAACCATGTATTTATTGATCAAGTACAATTTCTTGGGTAGTTCCAGCATTTAGAATGTAAGATCCTCAGCCAATAAGGATGAGGATCAGTGGTTGGAGGGGGTATTTGCTTTAGGAATTAAAAGTATTGACTCTGCCCTCGAAGGTGTTTCCTCCCTTAGATTGTCTGCTCGATGGGTGGGTAGCCCTTTGCTTTGCTTCTAGAGATCTCTCCAGCTTTTTTATTAAATGGTGAACCCCTCCTATTTCTGAACCACACACCAGTCATGTCCCTATAAAATCTACTTATGTGCCATGACTTCACTGTTGCCCTCCTTTGAGTCAGTTTACCACAATACTCTGCCTCATGGTATATTTCCCTTTCCCCTTCCCCCCTTGCCATGTAGTATCTCTCTTAATTCCACTATACTTCTCAATCCCATTTTCCCTCCTTACAGTTAACTCGATCTTTTAGGTTACTAAGTCCTTCTCAGGATTTAGTCTGACAATTACAGGCATGCCCCAGCCTCATGGGGTTGCTTCCTTTCTACTGGGTAATTGTGAGTTCCACTGAGAAACTTGTCTTTCACATGCCTTCCCACTCTATTTCATATTTTCCAATTCTGGTATCTATGTGTCCCTTCATTTGTCTACCTTTTGCCAAAGAGAATGTCCATGTAAATTCTTCACATGACTAAACCCCATTTTGTGGTGCTTACCATCATCTGGTGTCAACATCACCCATATCACCAGGAGGTATGAATAATGTTTATTTAGACATTATTATGGTGCAATCATATTAGTATGTACAATACAAAATGCAAATGTCCATCTTGTAGAGGTTACCTACAGAGGGTCATTTATTTTTGCAGAAGAAGCAGTTTTCTCATTTGATAAGTTTATTTCCACATCTCTACCTTGCAAACTGTTCTTGCCTCAGGGCTCTGTCCTTGGCCTTGTTCTATTTAACAATTTTATCAATTGTTTAGAGGATGACATAGATTGCATGCAGATGACAAGCTGGATGGGATAGTTGACACAACTTGATAATAAAAGCTGCATCTAAAACCAGTCCTATGCCTGGAAAATGGGCTATAAGTGATAAGATAGAATTTAATAGAGATAAATGAACATGGATTGAATAGCATGTTTATAAGATTGCTGTGTATATGTTGAAGTAAGAGGGCAGATGGGATAAAAGAAGTGACTAGAAAGTAATTTATATGAAAAGGACTTGAAATTGAGTACAATTCAAGCCCCAGCAAGAGTTCAATGTGTTGATGTGACAACTAAATAGGAAATCCCAATTTGAGATCTCTTAATGAAAAAACAAGGCTCAGAATAAGTCCTGCATTATGCCCTGGTCAATTCTAGGAAGCACATTTTACAAAAAACATAAAAAAAAAACAACAGGGTTTATTGAGGGGATATGGCCAGGAAGATGAAGGGTCTTAAAACTTGTCACACCCATTCTCCAATTGAAAAATGGTCAAAGGATATGAACAGATTCTCAGATGAAGAAATTGAAACTATTTCTAGTCATATGAAAAGATGCCTCCAAGTCATTATTAATCAGAGAAATGCAAATTAAGACAACTCTAAGATACCACTACACACCTGTCAGATTGGCTAAGATGACAGGAAAAAATAATGATGATTGTTGGAGGGGATGCGGGAAAACTGGGACATTGATGCATTGTTGGTGGAGTTGTGAACGAATCCAACCATTTTGGAGAGTAGTTTGGAACTATGCTCAAAAAGTTATCAAACTGTGCATATCCTTTGATCCAGCAGTGTTACTACTGGGATTATATCCCAAAGAGATTATAAAGAAGGGAAAGGGACCTGTATGTGCACGAATGTTTGTGGCAGCCCTTTTTGTAGTGGCTAAAAACTGGAAACTGAATGGATGTCCATCAGTTGGAGAATGGCTGAATAAATTGTGGTATATGAATATTATGGAATATTACTGTTCTGTAAGAAATGACCAACAGGATGATTTCAGAAAGGCCTGGAGAGACTTACACGAACTGATGCTGAGTGAAATGAGCAGGACCAGGAGATCATTATATACTTCAACAACAATACTATATGATGACCAGTTCTGATGGACCAGGCCATCCTCAGCAACGAGATCAACCAAATCATTTCCAATGGAGCAGTAATGAACTGAACCAGCTATGCCCAGAAAAAGAACTCTGGGAGATGACTAAAAACCATTACACTGAATTCCCAATCCCTATATTTATGCACACCTGCATTTTTGATTTCCTTCACAAGCTAATTGTACAATATTTCAGAGTCTGATTCTTTTTGTACAGCAAAATAACGTTTTGGTCATGTATACTTATTGTGTATCTAATTTATATTTTAATATATTTAACATCTACTGGTCATCCTGCCATCTAGGGGAGGGGGTGGGGGGGTAAGAGGTGAAAAATTGCAACAAGAGGTTTGGCAATTGTTAATGCTGTAAAGTTACCCATGCATATATCCTGTAAATAAAAGGCTATTAAATTAAAAAAAAAAAAAAAAACTTGTCACACAAAATCTTTTAAAATAACTAAGAAAGTGGAGGACAAAGAGAAGTCTTGGAGAATTATCATAGCTGTATCTAAGTATTTGAAGGACTATCACAGGGATCATCGAGGTGGCACAGTATAGAGAGTTCTGGGTTTGAAGCTAGGAAAACTCATCCTCTTGAGTTCAAATCTTGTCTTAGACACTTACTGTCTGTCACTCTGGATAAGTCCTTTAACCCAGTTTGCCTGTTTCCTCATCTTTAACTGAGTTGGAACAGGAAATGGTAAACCTCTCTAGTGTATCTTTGCCCCCAAAAAACTGCCAAATGGAATTATAAAGAGTTGGACACAATTGAAAAATGTTTGAATAACAACATGGGAGAGGGGTTTTCTTTTTTGTTTTCTTGGCCCATAGAACAGAACTAGATGGAAACTGTAGGAAAGAAAACTTCCTAGTATTGGGCTCCAAGTAAAACAGTCTTGAGAAGTGAAGTGGGGCAGGGGTCCAGGGATTTTCTATCAAGTGATGTCAGTCCACAATGAATGGGAAATTTGATATTTCTTCAAAAGGAAAACTATAAATTAACCAATCTATGGGATCAAGTTCCTTTTTTCCCCTGCTTTCCTCATTGGCAAATAGTTCCCAAGATATGGGTGGATGGAGCAGTTCTGGGAGGGTGTAGAGCAGACTGACTCAGCCCTAATCTACCCAGCTCATATGTTGAAAGCACGTCTCAGGATCAGTAAAATTCATGTCTTTGTTTAAATTTGAATCTATCTGTTGCTTCCCCATTCACTGTAGTTTTCATGCTTAAAATGTAAGGTCACATTCTCAGTCAATGTGGATGAACAGGGGTTGGGGTGAGGATGGGGGAGGATTAATGTTGCCTTCACTGTCTGTTCTCAGGGCCTCACTTTCACCCCTCATATGGTGAGAATGATTGCCTGCTTCTCATGAGAAATGAATACTCTCTCCTTATACCTTGAGAGATTTATTGGGCGAGATAGATACTATACAAAGTGAAGAGGTTTAAACTGAACAGAATAGTTTCAAAACACAAATGCATGATGAGACATAAAAAACTACACCTTATTCGTGCTTCAGATATTGGGGACTCACTTGAATCAATTTGCATCATTTCTCAGGATTCTGGTTTGTTCTGAGTTTGTTTTTGTGCATCTAAATACTGGGTGGATGGTATTATGTTTGGTATGGTTTTCACATGTTCAATGTGTCTTTTGTTTCAACAGTAGTAATGTGGCATCATAGCCAGAAATCTTTCCTATTGATGAGGTCCTGAGTAGTTGGGTGTGTTGGAAGACAAAGGCTGAAGTTTTGATGGAATTGTTCCCTTGGCTCAAGCAGGCATGGAACCAATGGGAATAAGTTTAACCTCATAATTCCACCTCTGTGTAGGTTATAGGCACCCTTGCCTTGCTGTGTCCATTCAGAAATCGGAGTTCTGTCAAACCTCCGAGGCTATATTTCCCCTATGAATCTGTCTGTGGCTCACTTCTTTTGGGTCAGACCACCATGGTATTCTGCCTTGTAGTTTCTTTCTCCTCTCTTCTCTCCCCATGCCATGTGATGTGTCTCCTCTCATCCCACGATAGTCTTTCTCCTTCTTATAGCTAACTCTTGTAGAGTGCTAAACTCCTCCATAGATTTAGCCTGTCATCTAAGGGTATACTCCAAACTATGGGATGTTTCCTTTCTCCCAGTTAATTGTTTTACTAGGGAACTTGTCCTTATCATTAATTGTTAAAAAATCTTTCCTTGCTAGCTATATGCTCTCCCAATTCTATTTCATATTTACCATTCCTGGAGTCTATTGTATCTCTTCATTTTGTCTATAATTTCTTTTCCTAAACTTACTTTTAGCCAAAGAGAATGGCCATTTTGAATTCTCCACATGATCAAACCCCAACAGACCTGAACCTCAATCTCATCATTTGGTACAAATCCCAAACATATTGTTTGGAACTAGCAATTATTCTCCTAAATCACATCACTATGAATCAAATGAATACCTCTTTGGGATAATAAAATGGATAATGGTTAAGAGAAGAGTGGTGCTTTAATTTATCAACTATTCATTGATCCTGAATTTATCTTCACTTTGAGTTTCAGTTTAAAATTCCTAAAAATAGAAATCACTAATGATTTAGAATGTATAAGAAACAAAACATCTTACCAAGAACTCCACTGACTGAGATAGATACAGGAAAGGTTTATTTTACATTCTTTCAAGAATGGGTGCCTAGAATAGTAAGACATGCCTTTGAAACTCCAAAGGCAGTATTTTTTCTATCCCTCCCATAATATTACATTGGATTGTTAATTGAATGTTACAGAATTAATTAATTGGATGTTATAGAAGAACACAATCTGAATCTTCACCCTTCATTACACAGTCAGTTCCTACCCTCAAGGAGCTTACATTCTTTTGAGGGAAGATAATCTCTACCCTTGATTATTCTTTGATGTCATTGTAGATTTCAATTTTTAAATTTGTTTCATTTCTCCAATTTTCATAACTGAAAACAAAATAAATGCCCATCTTTCCTCACAATTGCATAAAACAAAACAAACAACAAATAAACAAAAACCTAAACCCCCCCCCCAAACAAATAATTCCTAGTCTAAGCCCCACAAAGACATCAAAGAACAATCAAGAATGGACGTTTTCTCTCCCAAAAGAATGTAAGCTACTTGGGGGCTGAGTTTTGTAATTGGGGTGGTGTCCAGAGGTTTGAAATGATTTTTTTGTTCTTTGTCTCTAGTTTTCCACTGTTATTTTCCCCTTCTAGAATGGAAGCTCTTTTAGGGGCAGGGACTGGATTACAGGGGTAACACCCTGACAAATTAAACATTTGATAGTCACAGGCTCATCATATTTTTAGAAACTGCACTTTAAAAACCCCAGGCAATGGAGAAAGTAGCTGGTAGTTGGGGAGGAGAGCTCCCCTCTGTCCCTTGTCTGTGTGTGCCTCTCTCAAACCATGCTTCTGTGTGGTTCAGACAGCATTTAACAAAAAAAAAAAAAAAAAAAAAATGCTGGAGAGATATCTAGAAGTAAAGCAAAGTTTATTATATGTTCTCTCGAGAATCGGGGAATCCCACCCATCTAGGGAAGAGAGGAGGCACCATAGGGGGTAGGGTCAACACTTTTTATCCCTAACTCAAATACCCCCTCCACTCCACAAATACCACTGACCCTCATCCTTATTGGCTGAGGATCTTACATTCTAAGCGAAGGAACTACCCAAGAAATTGAACTTGACCTATAAGTACAGAGTTCCCCACATTTGACTGAAATAGGGAGGATAACAAGAAGGGGATTTAAGTATGCCCTCAGGAGGATAGCAGGGAGGGGGCTTAAATATGCCCTTGACTTAATACTTAAAGTCCTTCAAGCTTACTCAAACTTTGAAATTGATGAAGCCTTATTCGATTTTCACAACTGTCTTGAAAGATCTCACCTCATCTCATTTCAATCATATGTTCAATACATATTTTAGGCCAGAACTTGAAACAAGATACTAAGTGGAACTGATGGAAACGATGCTTGTGTTCAAACCTTTAGAGAGCTCATAAGTATCTAAGTACTCAATGGAGTTCACACTTTTGGGAGAATTCAAGGTTGGCTTAGTCTGAATTCACACCTCCCTTGAAGTTCTTAGGACCAGAGAGAACTCTGGGAGATAACCCATAATCCCTGCCTCGAGAAGGAGGAGTTAACCTTTGGGAGATGATATATATGGAGGAAGCTCTTAGAGCAAAGGAGAATTTTCTCCGAAACATCGACTGGGGTCGGAGACAGAGACTCTGGAAGAAAGCCTACAAGCCCTATCTTCGAGGCAAGAGAGATTCATCGTATCTTCTACTGTGGTGCTGGCTGGAGGCTGAAGAAAGCAGAGGCAGAAGCCAAGGACAAAGCTGCAAGAGCTCAAGCAGAGAGTTAGGCCTCAACTAACCGGGCTATTTTGGAAGGAGAAATAAATGTTTGCATTTTTATCAGCTGGCTGCAATATTGGAGTAATGATTGATTTTTAACTGAAACCAAGGCTGCCTCCAGAAAACCTTCACAGTATCTAAACCCCATTTCTCTCTTCCCAAATCATTGTACAACTGAATCCCTAAATATTGGTTTGCCTATTCAGGAAGAAAAATTTTGGCCTTATTAGTCCAACATAGCAAATCCCTGTCCAATTAAGGGGTAGGTATCAGCAGTTAATCTACAGATCTAATAATGATCCATTATAACAGGTTGTTCCCTCAAAAATAGGTCTGAACTATTCCTTGTAAAAGGGTTATATTGCTGGTCTCTCTTACCTAGGGGACCTTCCCCTACAGAGGTGACATACTGACATTTCCATAAACCCAGCTCCTTCCTCCAACTACAATTGGCAACTGGCCATTGACCTATTAAGTCAGAGGTTCTCCAAAATGTGGGAAACAGTCCCATGTTTTCCAGGTGTCCCTGGGGTGACATTATGCCAACCCCATTGATGTCTAGAACAGGTAAAAACTTAGTTTTCCAAATCCTTGCAGCCTCCTTCGTATCTCCTAGAGATAAAGCAGACAAAAAGAAAGCCTTTTGTCAATCCACAGCAATTCCTAAGGAACTGTGCCAGAGCTCCCAAGAGCTCCAAACAACAACTGCAGTGCCTACTTGACAATTGCAGTGTCCACTACAAGATAAGGAAAGAAAAAGTCTTTACCTTGTCCAGAGTTAAGTCTACTTGCATACATTATTTCCCAGCTTCAAACTTTGCCCTGTTAACAAATCCTATCTTCTGTCAATGGCCACTGATGTTTCTCTTCTAAGTTCCAGAAATCAGTCCAATTATGAATTTGGGATCAGTTACTAAGGATCCAGGCTGGGCTTAAGGGGATAGGTACCCATGGCCATTGGCTCAATTGTTAAAAGTTCTCCCTATATTCTGCGTGAGCAGTAGGAGCTGGTTCTATTCTCTGGAAGATAAAGGTCTGGCTTCTATGGCTATCATGAGGAAATAGGCAAATCCAAAGCTCAGGGAAAGCTCCATGAGGGTTTCCCAAAGTAATTACAATGCACTGGATTCAGAGTTTGTGTTCCCATTCAGTGGAGGTCCCCTCCTCAAATGTAATTTGAGATCTCCTCGTCTCCCCATCTTCAACTGTCCACTCCGACAAAGATGGCGCCACAGGTCCTTTTGTTCTGGTGTGGTGTGTCCAGCCTCGTTCCTGGGTGCGAATTGCAATGTTCAAGGTCAGTATCACCTGGTAGGGTCCGTCCCAGCATGAAGTCAGCTTCTCAGTCCTAGCAATGACTTAACATCTCTTAAATAAATCCTTTGTCTCTAAGATAGGGTTCCAGTTTCCCATAGGACAAGCCTGGAGAGGATGACCGTACAATAATTCATAAGGCGAAAGCCCTCTATCTCTATGTGGCTTGGTTCTGATTCTGACCACAATAAGAAGACATTTAGTCCAAGCTAGTGGGGTCTCTAAAGATAATTTACTCAGTTGCTGTTTTATTTCTTGATTCATTCTTTCTACTTTCCCAGAAGAGGGAGGATACCAAGGGATGTGGAAATCCCAAGTGATTTCTAAGGCCCCAATCAGATTCTGCAATACTTAGGCAGAAAATGTATTCTCTGATCCAAGTCTATCCTCTCACTATTCCATATCTAGGAATAATTTGTTCTAATAAGACCTTACTGTCAAGGCAGTTGCTTGGGCTGAAGGGAATGCCTCCACCCATGATGTCAGATGGTCCACTATGACCAGCAAGTATTTGAGGTGAAGTCCACCTGGATGCTTTAGAATGGTCCAATTCCCGGAACTCATCCCCCTTTTGGGATCTGGTATTGAGCAGCCTTGTTAGTCCTTTGACAAACGAGACAGCCGTCCATCAGTTGTTACTCCATAGTATAAGCCAGGGGAAACATACACAGGTTTTGGACATCCCAGTGACTGCCCTGGTGCAGTTGCTGAAGGACCTGCCTCATACTTGCTTTGATCAGTACCTCTCTGCCAACAGGTAAGAGCCATCGTTCTTCCAAGTTCCCAACTGCTCTGAGAGTCGAGGCCTTCTCTTTTTCCTTCTGGGTAAAACTGGGAGAGGATAGACTAGGGAGAAGTACTGGTATCAAGGCCATTATATGAGAAATCTCCTGGTCTCCAACTCCCTTGGCCTTCTCATCTGCTAATCTATTTCCCCTTGCCTCAAAAGAATTTCCTATCTACCACTCCAGAAGATCCATCTATAAACCAATTTACTCCCCCAGGCATTGGGGATTCTAGTGAATCCTCTTACTTTCGTTTGAAAATCAATCAACTCTAAACAACAATATTCCTCTGCAGGGGTGGTTCCAAGGGACAGGAGACTGGATTAAGATTCAGCAATGCAACATGGGCAGCTGATTGTATAAGTCTCCTCTTCCCTTCACCTGGAGTGAATTCCCCTTCATTTCATTTTCTCCACGTATTTAATGGGGAATTGTTTGGGTGTCAAAAAGTTCTCTTTCAATATAGCTTCCTCTCCCCCCAACCCCATGATCATGCAAAACATGAAAAGCGCATCTAAAGACAATATAGATCTTTGATAAGTAAATCAGGGGCCTAGGATTGGGGTTTCAGAGATAGCTCTGCCTGCCATCAACATACAGTGTAAAAGGCTCTAGACCTAAACCTTAGCCTAATCAGGGCCTGATGAGATTCCCGGTTTTTTTCAAAAGGCAAAGTGGGAGTGGCTCCAAGTACTTGGGCCAAGTAAACCTTTAGATAAAGAAACTCTAGCCCCCAGGAAGTAAAAAGGTTAAAAGATTAATAGCAGCAACCAAAGTCTGGAAGCATATTAAAATATCTATTTAAGGAAGTTTTACTTCAGGTAACTGTCTTTAAGTTTTAACAATTCCACCTTATGACCTATGCAGTCACTCTTGAATTCAAAATTCCCAGCAAATATTAGCTGCAGTACCAAAATATTTTATCCCCTACAGCAATTATCATTAATCAAGGCTTCAGATGAATCTAGTTTAAGAATCACAGTAAAAGGGTTCATCCTAGAAAGTTCACAGCTTATACAGCTTAGATAGTGTAATGCCAAAGGTCACTTTTTTTTAAAAATAGCCTTTTATTTACAGGATATATGCATGGGTAACTTTACAGCATTAACAATTGCCAAACCTCTTGTTCCAATTTTTCACCTCTTACCCCCCCACCCCCTCCTCTAGATGGCAGGATGACCAGTAGATGTTAAATATATTAAAATATAAACTAGATACACAATAAGTATACATGCAAAGGTCAATTTAATGCGGTGACCAGTTCCTCCATTTGTCCTATTTCGTATTCTGCCTTAAGGTTATGACCATCCCCTCTTAATGGTTGAGATAAAGGTGTTATAGACATTCCTTAATGTCATTAGAATATCAGTAACCTCCATCTATGAGGCTATCCCCACCTAGGTCTCTGCATTATGTCAAGTTCTTGTTAAACCATAAAAAGGTTGCTGTCCCGATACTAGGGGCTAGACTCTCATGGGATGATACTCTCATCTAGCCCTGGGATCCATTGGTCTCAGTATTTCCATTTAATAAACTATTGAACTGGTCTCTAATCTCTAGTCTTGCTCAGTTTCTTTTGACATTATAATAGTTCTAAGTTTAACATTACACAGATCATTTTGCCTTTAAAATACTCAAATACAAAGAAAAAAAATTCTAAATTGCATGTTGCCCATCCCGTTTCCGCATAAAAGAAACTTTTAGATCTTTCAGATTTAACATTAATACTGTCTTCAATTTTTGGAAATAGCCCTATCAAATTATCAGATCAGACTAAAATCCTGCTCTAGATATTTTTATCATCTTCCTTAAACAAGGATACTATCATGCACATAATTAAGCATTAAATAATTTGCTTTAGACAAATGGGATCTTAGTAGAAATAAATCGCTTTCAGATAACTTACAGTTCTAACAAACTTCTTAGAGCAGCTATAGACTTGAAAAATAAAAATAAAAACATTCAGTTATTAACACCATATAAATGTAGCAATTGATATCCGAACCAGCAAGGTGTTGCAGTTGTTAAAAAGCCACCATACTTAATGGGGAAGGGGGATTAGATCACCTGACAAGGTCCCTCTCCACATAGCCACCCTTCGCCCACTCCACCATGCTTCCCAACCCTAACTTATCACAGCTAACTTTTTTTTTTAGGGTACCATTTTCTCAGGATCCAAGCTGCCAGCTCAAGATAGGCCCCAACCTCATGGGATATATCTCCTTTTCCCATGGCAAATGGCGGATTCACTAGGGAATTGTGCCTTTTTCTTCCATTTCTGGAGAGCCATTTTCCTCTTTTTCTCTCACATCATCTCTTCCTGTTCCATCTCTCTCCTTCCAAAGCTTACTTGCTTAAACCTTCTCCAACATATGTTCAATACTCCCAAACCAATACTACATGCTCCATATAAAGTATTAATTGCTTTTGCAAATCAATCTTGTCCCTCATCTTTAAATCAAAGAAAAAAAATTTTTAAACTTTAAACTTCAAGGTTCGCAAATAATTGAACCAATAAAACTTATACATGCCCAACAGAGATGACAAAATTTTAAAGGCATAACCCAGTTACAAATTACTCAATACCTCTAGAAAACAACAAATCATCTATGTAGGGAGATACAACCCCACCCTCCCCTAAGGTAAACTACCAGCATTTTGCTTTAATAACCTATAATTTAACTTAAAATCCCAAACACGGCTTTAAATTCCCAATAATATGAAACCACTTTCACCATCATATTTAAAATAACTAACCTATAATTTAACTTAAAATCCCAAACACGGCTTTAAATTCCCAATAATATGAAACCACTTTCACCATCATATTTAAAATAATGAATTTCACCAAATAGCAGTTTTTTTCCCTTGGTCCCACGTGGCCCTACTGCAGGTCAGGGACACGTGAGAGGGAAAGAAAAGAAGCCACCACCTTCACTCTCTGGATCCCACATACTTCCCCATGTATTGAGTAATTGTAGTCCCAATTGGGATCTGCTAAAGGTCAGCTGAAACTACTCTTGCAATTGAAGGGTTTCTCCTGTCCCACTCCTTCATAGCTGCACCTCTAATTAGTCCCCTCTCCTCTGGTGAGAAGAGAGAATTCAAAATAGACATAAGTTCTCCTGTCCCAGAGGGCCCTTGGAGGGGCTGATGGAATTAAATCCTTTCCTTCTCTTTTAGGTACAAATTCAGTCTTTGACACACCCAGTCTTCAATAGTGCCTTCACCAATATCTTTGTCACCCCAGACAAAACAATACCTTATCTTTTCCTTTATCCTTACATATTTTGGCAGTTCCTTCCAGTTACTTAATTTGTCTCCCAAGGGACTATCTACCAGTATTTTCTGATCATTTCTCTCCTCGAGGGCTGGCTGGACTGGGCCACACCCATTGAATTTGGACGGAATCTAAATTCCAAAATGCCCAAACATGCCAATTGTCGCCAATTGACTCCAGTCACCCTAGAAGGCCTCATTAAGCCTATCCAGACTCCAGACCTCACAGGTTCCTGTCCAGAGACCCCTCCAGAGTTTATGACTCAAGGGCTTCACAGGGGGCTTATGTCCTGTCCAGAGACCCAGAGTTTAAGACTCCAGGCCTCACAGGGTCCTGTCCAGAGACCCCTCCAGAGTTTATGACTCAAGGGTCTCACAAGGGGCTTACCTCTGGGTTGTTGCGGAACAAATTACTTGACTAATCTGTCCTCCACCAAACTGGTTGGGATTTTACCACGAAGTTTCTTCCTTTGCTTTGCTCCGAGTTTCTCCACTTTGGGCCCACTTTCCCTTGGGGAATAAGGTGAAGCCCTAGATGCTGGCGGGCTGCCTAAGTCAGGGCAGGGCGCCACCCCACCAGCATCCCAGGGGTTCACCTACTCACAAGTAGTATGATCCGCACTAGCCCCCAAAACTGTGTGGTTCAGACAGCATTTAACAAAAAAAAATGCTGGAGAGATATCTAGAAGCAAAGCAAAGTTTATTATACAATCTTGCGAGAATCTGGCATCCCACCCATCAAGCAGGCAATCAAAGGGAGGAGGAACCGTAGGGGCCAAGGTCAACACTTTTTATCCCTAACGAAAATACCCCCTCCCACCACTGACCTTATTGGCTGAGGATCTTACATTCTAAACTCGGGAACTACCCAAGAAATTGAACTTGACCAATAAGTATGTAGTTGCCCATATTTGACTGAAATAGGGAGGATAATAAGAAGGGGATTTAAGTATGCCTTCAGGAGGATAGCAGGGAAGGGGCTTAAGTATGCCCTTGACTTAATGCTTAAAGTCCTTCAGGCCTACTCAGACTTTGAAATAGATGAAGCCTTACTCGATTTTCATAGCTGTCTTGAAAGATCTCACCTCATCTCGTTCACTTTGTATGTCAGAGATGGCATACCCTTTCTCACACACACATAAAAAAATCTTTTTCCTGTACTCATACTTGGACTCCTGATTGTATTAGTGGTTGCCACCAGCCCACACAAGGTTGTGTGTGTATGTGTGTGTGTGTGTGTGTGTGTGTGTGTGAGAGAGAGAGAGAGAGATGGTGTTGAATGAGTTATTCTTAGAGGTTTCTTCCAGTGATAAAAAGCAAGATTTTGTTTTTTCAGAGCTACCAATTTTATTTCAGTTTATTTTGGCAAAACACAGTTAATAATTTTGTTTACTAAAGTTACAGACTTAGGAAAATCTAAAAAATGATTGTACATGATCTACATACAGTAACTAGAATCTCCATTAAACATTCCTTTTCCAGAGCTTTCTTTTAAGGGATTATTTATGCAGCTCCACTCTCAGATCTAGCTGCCTGGCAGTCAGACTTTCCTCTTCTATAACAGTTTCTTTCCTACACCCTTTAAACATAATGTTTGATATGCAGATCAGGATTCCAGGATCCTTTCTGATACATATAAAAGATCCTGGGGCTATGCATATTTGGCTTAAGCTGCACTCAAATGCTGACTATAGAAGACAGCCATCTAAATATTACCAGGGGGTAGTTATTCAAACACTTAAATGCATTTAAATTAAGTTGGCCCCAAGGAAAGTAAAGTTGTCCTTTGTCCTCTTGATCAAAATCCTTTATTCTAACTAAAGAGTTCTAAAGTATCTATAATTATAGACAACTTGCAAGACTCCCCTTACCCTTACCACCCCTGCTGATTGTTCATCTATGAGACTTTCACTTGTGATAGGTGATTAGAAAAATAATTTCAAATAAATTGGGCAAAGATGCCCAGATATGAATTATGAATCCAGATCATGATCTTTCTTTCTTTCTTTCCTTCTTTCTTTCTTTCTTTCTTTCTTTCTTTCTTTCTTTCTTTCTTTCTTTCTTTCTTTCTTTCTTTCTTTCTTTCTTTCTTTCTTTCTTTCTTCCTTTCTTTCTTCCTTCCTTCCTTCCTTCCTTCCTTCCTTCCTTCCTTCCTTCCTTCCTTCCTTCCTTCCTTCCTTCCTTCCTTCCTTCCTTCTTTCTTTCTTTCTTTCTTTCTTTCTTTCTTTCTTTCTTTCTTTCTTTCTTTCTTTCTTCCTTTTTTTCAGGGATAAAATGTTTATTATACCAGACTTTTAATCATATGCCCGCCTACAATGGATAAATACAATCCACATAAAAGGAAATGAATGATTAGTAAGCTTAGTAATGGAAATCAAATTATTGTTGTCTATGGGCACCTTGTTATAGCATCATCTCCCTTCCCCATTACCCACCAGGTCCATGAAATGGAGCAATGCCATTTGTAAGATTAGTTTCTAAACAAAGTCCTTTCATTCTGATGAAATATGATTTTGTGGGAGCCTCTGTTAAATTGATAATCCTAAATCTTTTGGTTTTGGAGTCCTTCAGGAAACTCTCATGCCCAATCTGTCTAATTCTGAATAGACCACTCTCTAGTCCTGATCTCAGGATAGATTCACAGATCAAACTCCTGAGGCAATAGTGAATAAACCATTCCTCAGTTCATTGCTGACTGTCAGACTGATAATCTGTTGGTTAGTGATAACCAAATTCCAGAGACCATTCCTCTGAGCCACAGAATTAACATGTCAGTAATAGAAAGATGGATAAATATGTCTCTTTGCTTCTGTTTCCTTGCTATTTTCTTTTGGAACTTAACCCACTTGTAATGGCATTACACTTACAATAAAACTTTGCCCCTTGACTTGGAATGGTTTTCAAGCCTGCAAATTATTTTGAGACACCTCGTGACACTGGTCTGTGACCCCAAAGTTTTGGGGTCCACTTCCCAACCTCAACATTTGGGGGCGCAGTACAGGGAGAGTCTGGCCTCCCCTGGCCTGATACCCTTCTTGTTAAGGTAAGCCCCCCATTTTTTTTCTCCCACAATCCTATGGCAGGATATCCCAAGCCACTGGAAGGATTGTCTGGGTCATCATGAACTCAACTCTGCAAAGTTCCTAGGGAACTTTTGCCACTCCTTCACCTTCTCTGGGAAGCCAAAGAAAGCTTTTGGCAAAATTTTATAGCTTTTGGCCAAGATGGGACAATCCTTTTTCATGTCATTTTGGCTGTGTCTGTCTCTGTGCAGAATGTCTGTATCATGTTTTTTCTTGAACTAGATTGTGTTACCTGGAAAGATTTAAAATGCAACCAGCAAAAAAACCAAACCAAATCAAAACAAAACAAACAAACAAAAAAAACCAACAACCATAAAAAAATCCCAAAACCTTCTATGCTAGGAAAATTTCTTTAAAAATCTAACTTTTTCTTCTGTGGACTTCAGCTCTAAACAAGCTGGGGCCTACACACACACAAAAAAAAAATAGTTAATTAAAATTAAAATAACATAGAAGGTTCTCAAAATTTTGAAAGAAATGATTAAGAATTTTGGCAATTAGTCATTTTAAGATTGCGAGAAAAAATTCCTGAAATATTAGGGATAATTCCAGGAATTTATTCCATTTTGGAAGAAAGGAAAAAGGGAAAAACTAAACCAGGTAAATAACAACTTTTTGCTAACCTTCCTTGACTCCTGTCTAACCTAGAAGGTATTGAGGGACCCTCTCCACCCCACTTCCTGGAGTAGTCCTCAGTGTATCTCAGTTGTGGAGAGTGCTAACAAGATCAATATAGCCCAAGTCCCTCTTTTTGCTAACCCCTCTCATTCTTGGATCAGATTAAAACTCAAATTCTGCCTCACCTGTAGAAATAGGGGAAATATTCATGAGGATCCCACACAACCTTGCCCAAACACCTCCCTAACCCAGTTTTGGGAATGTAGGAGTAAGGCCCAATGGTCAGCATTCCTTGAACCCTGGCACCGGCAACTACCATCAAAGGGATATCCTGGTACCAGTCACCCCAGCTTTCAGTAGGTTCTGTCCAGGAACTGCCTAGGAAGAATTCGGGTATCTCTGGCAATACCTAGTATGACAACATGAGGTGAGAAAGCCAGACACCTTCTGCATTTGGTAAGACCACCATTCTCTGTGGATTGTGGATATATATGTAAATTGTGGCAAATTATTTTATCTCTGCCAAGTTTTCTGATTTGTAAAGAGAAATAAGAGTAGTAAAGAACACATGATTGCAAAAGTGCTTAGCATGAAATGTGCTATATGAATGTTAAACAGTTAAGTTTTATCGAATATAATTGCTTTATATTTGATAAATTTATGTTTTTTTTTTAAAGATGTGACCAATGATTTCTATGGGTGTAAAGTAATTGGAAATTTGTCTGAGATGTGATAGTAAAAGCAATTTTAAAGGAGCTCTAATTAAAGCCCACTAAAGGGATATGTTAATTGTAATCTATTTGCACTGATAGTGTTAACTGAAGAATTTGGGAATTTTAGGAAAACTGAAAAGCAGTTTGCCACTACTTTAAAAACTCTAGTCAGACTTCTGAGTCTAGACTGACTGAGGTGTCAGTAAAAACTGGCACCTTAATCCTTTTCCTGGCTCATAAAAGAGAAATGATTCACCTGAATTGAAAAATAACGAAATTGCAATTCAGTTTGTCTAGGACATTTAATCAGAATCTAGGGAATCTCATTAATTAAAGTAAAGTCAACTTTAAAATCTATTCTATCTCAATTTTAACAATTGTCTTGTTTTCTTCCTAAAACAAAAAGGAAACTTATTTAAGGGAATAGAAACTACAGCTAAGACGATTTGGCTATTATTTAGAAAAATTCTAAAATTGTTAACTGTTACCTGGAATTATTGTCATCATGTTAAGCTTTATCAGTTTACCTCTAAGAATGCGATACATAACACCTTTTCCCCCTTCACAGAGTGGGGGGAGGTATCGAACAGCATAGCCCATAATAACAGAAGAATAGTTGGGATGGACAAGCTTAGTCCCTTCCCTGGGGTCTCTCTGTCAACTCCCCTTAATTTGTAAGCTTGCCAGTTTTCTTGAAACCGTAAGGTTAAGCAAGGCCATGAGCCCTGAGAACTGAGCCTGTTTAGGATTTACAATTTCTAAATAAGGAATATGTTTACTAAAAATCTATAAGCTGCTTAATGATCCTTTGCACCAAGATAAGTTTAAACATATAAAACATGTTAAATAAAATCTCCTATGTGTGTAAGTCCTGGTAAACTTTTAAAATAATGTATCTATCCCTAATCTGTGATTGGTAGAATTTACTATTAGAGATAAAAATTTCTTGAGACTGTAACTGATATTTTTTTTGAGTTCTGAATTTGATTGCCTGATCATTAAGTCAGTAACTCACCATTCCAGAAGGAAATGCCATAAATTACTCAGAGAAAGCCCTCCTGATATGTCTAGTCGGACTACTTATCTAGGCAAAAGGCTGGGAAGACACAGCCTTAGCCTCTGCTTAAGGTGGAATCCTTCTGACTCAGTTTCCCAGTTCTGTTTATTTGTTTCCCACCTGATTATTTCTGAGTGTGGCTAATTATCACTGCATGATCTGCTGCCAAACATGTCTAAGGATGTCTTATCCTGTAATGTATGTACTTAGGCTGAGGCCTGAAGGACCTGTTTTGATGGTATTATAATCATATCCCTGCTTTTTCCTCTTATGGTGTAATGCCGAAGAAACTGAGGCAAGATAGATATTAGAGAGTTTTTAATATTTTATTTATTGGCGAGCTTAATTGATTGACTGGATCAGACTCTCATCTCAAAGTATCCAGCACTGAATGTGAGACTCCAAGGTTTTTTTTTTTTTTGTTTTTGTTTTTTACATAGGATTCTAGTAAGAAGAGAAACAAAGGCAAAAGGCAATTTTCAGGGATGGACCATAAATTCGGTTCTGACAGGTTTGGGGTGAGAACTATAAGTTCTTACTGACTGGGAGTAAGGAAATGTCTGGCTAGAGGCAGGATGTCTGAAAATATAGAGGTAAAGATGTCAGTTAGGTATCTGAGATAGAACATCTGGAGTCTTATCTTTTAGAATGTTTAGAGAGGCTAATACATCCCTAATGGACAGAAAAAAAGGGGGGTTGCATACTAACTCAGGGAAATTGAGATATTATAATTCAGGGAAACTAATGCAGGGAAACAGGTAGAATAGTTCAAGGAGACTGTGGCATAACAATAAAAAATTTCTATAATCAGAGCAAATGATCAATACAGGCCATGAGCCCTATATAAGTATCCGAGGGGACACAATGATTTTCCACTCTAGATTTTGAAGATGCTTTTTTTTTTTTTGCATACCATTGCATAAAGACTCACAATTTCTTTTTGCCCTTGAAGGGGAATATTCAGGGGAATGTAGCCCCTCCACCAATGAACATGGCCAGTGTGGGTTAGGCAGTATCTTGATCTGCAGCCCCACCTGAAAGGCTTCTCTGACTGCAGCCATACAAACCTTTAACTTCTTGTCCCCCTCTCCCACCCAAAGAAACTATGAAGTTTCTTTGTCTAAAGGCCCACACAGTCTTGTCAGTCTGATTAAGACCCTGAAAGCTAAACTAATCTCTTGCTCAGCCTTAGCCCTACCTGAAGCCTTTTTACTCTGTATGGTGAAGAAAGGTGGGACCAGGCCCTAGGAGCTTTGAATTAGATGCTTGAGCCTTATCCCAGACCTCTTGAGGTACTTCTCAAAGAAATTTGGTTCTTTAGGCTGACCCTTGGCCTTAGAGTTTCTAATTGAGGAAGCTTCTAAGAATGCCCTAGGCCAATCTCCAACAAGTTCAGAGAGTTTTTAAAGCCAAAGATCACCAATGACTTGCTAGTAGGAGGCTTAATTGATATCAGGCTCTGCTGTTAGATACCTTGGACTTGACTCTCCAAATGTGTCAACAACCTTAACCCTGCCTGCCACTCTGCTCCCTGACAACACTCAGTTGGGTGACATTACAACCCAGATGTCAAATGGTTTACAGATGGATTCAGTTTTCTTGGAGTTGGGGAAAGGAATGAGAGTGGACATTTATACAGACTCCAAATATGCTTGTCATATTTTACACACTCATGGAGTTATATGGAAAGAAAGGGGACTTTTGACAGCAAAAAGTTCTCCTACTAAATATACAAGGAAAACAGGCTTGTTGATTCAGCTGCCTGTGCTGCTGCCCATTTGCCCCTAACCATGGTACCTTTACTTCCTTAGCTCCTTCTACCCCTTCATACAGCACATTGCGGAAGAAAGGGGACACACAATTTCTCCTTTTGGGGGGTTTCAAGAACCCTTAGGCTAGCTTTTAATCCCAGAGGAAAGCCAGTGGGAACTTTTTTTTTGGCCAGTCCAGCTCTTTGCAGAGCCATAATGGCCCAGCCTTTTCTTCTCAAATAACTCAAAAGATGGTGGAGGCACTTCAGATTAACTTTCTTTCTTGTTATTTTTCACTTTTTCCAGGTGTACCTTTAACAACACTCTGAGGATGAGAGCTTTGCTCCTAGTATTTTCTCTCCAGCTCTCTCGGTGTCACTCTGGGTACTCCTCCCAGTGGATAGATAACTCCTTAGTAACTCCTTACTCTTTAGTCAGACTAGGGAATTCTGTGGGCAGTGGGGGAATTCAGTTGGATGTGCCCTCAGCATCTCAAGGCAGCCCACATATGTGACCTGATGCATTATTTGCGTCTATTATTTGCATCATTCCTCAGTGTTCCTGGGTGGGGGTCCTGGCTATTGTCTCCACTAACCCCTATTATAATTCCACTTTTATTTATTTATTTTTGCTCATATTTGATTCCTACATTTTTAATGTAGTTGTGAGATTTGTTTCCTCCAGGCTCCAAGCTATGAACTTCCAACTATTTGTTTATCTTGAATATCACTGGCTAACTGATTCTGACCCCCAGCACCCCTTTGAATGCTGCTGCTGTCATCTTGCCTCTCCTCCCCAGTCTGGACTTCCTTAGGCAAAGGGACAACTCTATGCCCCATAACAGCATGAAGCAGTTTCAGAACATGAGATTGCCATCCCTTTGTCCCTAATGAATTTAGGGTACAAACTGCTGGAGAGGGGAAAATGATGAAATATGATTTTGTGATCCACGATTTTATGGAGGCTTCTGTTAAGTCAGTAATCCTAAATCTTCTGGCTTTGGAGTCTGCCTCAGAAAACTCCCAGGACCAATATGTCTGATTCTGAATAGACCACCCCTCAGTCAGATAGCTAGCTTCTGCCCTCAGGATAGTCCCATAGATCAAACTCCTGAGGCAATAGTGAATAGACCACTCCTCAGTTCATTGCTGACTGTCAGATTAATAATCTATTGGTCGATGATAACCAAATTCCAGAGACCACTCTTTTGGGCCATAGAATTAGCATGTCAACAATAGAAGGCTGGATAAATGTGTCTCTTTGCTTCTATTTCCTTACTAATTTTTTTTTGGAACTTATCCCACTTGTAATAGCATTATAATTACAATAAAATTTTGTCCCTTGTCTTGGAATGGGTGCAAATTCTTTTGAGACACCTCATCACACCAGTCTGTGACCCCAAAGTTTTGGGGTACCCTTCAATCTCAATAATTCCATTCTCTTAGATGGAAAATCTGAGATGGAAAAGGCTTCATGCTGCGATAGGCCATGCTTAGCAAGGCCCCAGCATTGTGCCCATTCACAAACGACCACCCCCCAGTTACTATCAGTTACAGCAGAAATGCTAATATGTGTCAACAACAAACCAAAAATGACAGGGAGTCAGTAGGTGGATACAACCAGTGGAACAATAAATGGAATCCCAATGGCACAGAATTTTAAAAATCTGCCCTTTTTCATGATGTGGGCTCTTATATATGTCTAAAATTTAACAAATGAACTTTAGAGAGTGTGATATCATGATCTATCTAAAGAAAAAGCTACTCAAGTATGAAACTCAGAGTAAGAAATATTTATGCAGAGAGAACCCTGGACTCTACTTCCCGCCCCCCCAGGCCAAGATTTCCACCTGAACCCCCCAATTAAACTACCCTGACTAGTGGATCCTATATTAAAATGGAACTTCTTGGTATGAATGTACAAAGTTTTAAAAGGTTTCCCACCAGTCAAGTGTTTTGAAATCATTTAAAAGAAAAAGAGCATGAAAATAGGTCTACTTTGGGAAATTTTATGTGTTTTACACAGGTGTCCATGTTTCAGATTCTAAAATGTCCAGTGATATCTAGGGTGAATTTTTTTTTTTTTTTAATCCCATAAAACATTCATCTACAATCATTTTCAGCTATAGCAAAAATAAAGAGCAAATGTTTTTCAAAAGTGATTGAGTAGGCCCTAAATGCTTGAAAACATTCACATGTAGACTATTTCTTTCAAATCTGGGCTTCACAGTTATATATCATGCCCATGGATCATAACACCTTTTGTATGTGTTTAAGTGGAATCTCAACTGGAAAACTAACTGGAATTCAGCAACATAAATGAATAACTGGATAAAGTATTTATTAAGTGCTTATTACTCATAAAGTACTGTGTTAAGTATAAATATAGAATATAGAATATTCTGGGGATAAATATAGAAAAGTAAGGCAGTCCTTGCTCTCCAGGGATTCACATTCTAATTGAAAAGACAAAACATATGGAAAGTTTCAGCTGCAAAGAAGTTGGGAAAATCTCATAGTGTTAAAACAAAAGATATCCTAACAAGATTAGGGTGCTCATGATATAAACTGAGATCTTGATGGGGGAAGGGTGGTCCTGGATTAGAAATCTCAAACACCTCTGGGAGGGCTCCCCCTACCCCCCTCCTGTTCATAGGGGAAACTCCCAGATAAATACCATTCAATTGGAAATCTTGGCCTGGGGAATGGTCAATGCCCTCTATTGAGTTGAAAATTAGTCTCTCAAATCCATCTGAAGATTAGCCCCTGGCTCAGATGGGCAAAGAAGCCCAATATATCAAGCACTGTGTGCCCAGTGCCTTTTGCAAAATAATCCTAACAGAATTTTGCCCTCTAAGAAATCTGTCTTCTTAGTATAATAAACTCACTTTTGCCACAAGTTTTGGGTTTGCAAATTCTTTCGCTTCAACCAGGGGATCTCTCAACCCTCATTTCTTACACCTCAACACTCAAGCCTGTATTGTGAGTTTGGTGAAAGAACGCACACTTTTGCACACTCAGTCTCCAAGTCAATTTATTATAATTGTAATGCCAACTGAAGCAGGTTAAAGTTCCAAGGGAATCTAGCAAAGAGCCAAAAACAAGAACGTAATTAGTAATGGTAGGGTGGAGCAGTTCCCATTACTGAATTCTATGGCTAACTGACCAACAGATTGTTCTCAGGTAGATGGCATTGTTTGTGATATTCCCAAGTTCAGGTAGTCTTAGGGTTTCTCAGGAATTGCACATTCTCACACCTTCAATAGTTTTTAGGTTGTACTGGCAAATCTGATGTTAATGTATCCTTAAAAAATCTTTTAAAAAACATTTAATTCTTTTCACAGGATATTATTTCATTTTTTTTTCAGTTACACATAAAAATAATTTTTAAGATTCATTTAAAAAAATATTGAATTCCAAATTCTCTCTCTTCTTCCTCCTTGAGAAGGCAAGTAATTTGATATGGAGTGTACATACAAAACTTATTCCCATATTAGTCATGTTGTGAAGTAAAATATAGACCAAAAAACCTCAAACCTTATGAAAAAAAATAAAGTAAAAATTGTATGTTTCACTCTGCATTCATACTTCATCAGTTCTTTCTTTTGAAGTAGATGTATTTTTTCATTATGACAAGGGGAGCCCCAAAACTCTCTCACTCTTTCTCAGACTTTGGGGGAAAGCTTGAGAAACTCCCTCAGAGAAGTACTTACTACTCTATTGAGTTGGAGATTAGTCCAGTGACACTCATTCAATTCTAAGATTCTCTATTCTGATTCCAGCTCAAACTGCTCCCAGCTCCCACCAAGGGCTGCCCATAAAACAAGCTTCCTTCAGCTCAATCCCTTGTGGAGGGCCAAAAGCAAAGGTCCTAATCATGCTAAGGAACTTCTCTCTCCTTGGCATAGCTGCAAGCCTCTGCCCGCTGAAAAGACTTTCTCTTTTCAGCGCTACTCCCTCTTTATCTCTCTCACCTATTTCCCCAACAAGACCGTATTCACCTCTCTGTTGGGATTTCTCTGCTAGAAACCTTATCTGCTAGAAGATTTTTCTGTCAGATCTTTAATAATAAACTTCTTTTGCCAGTTTAACTTTTGGGTTTGTAAATTCATTTACAAAGGGCCCACACGAACCAGAAAGGGGTTCCTACAACTTGCTGCCCTGTGCCAAACCTCATCAATTATAGGTCCTTTGGAATTGTCTTGGATCTTTGTATTGCTATGAAGAGTTGTCATTCACAATTTATCATTGTATAATATTGCTGTTACAATGGATACAATATTCTGGTTTTGCTTACTTCATTTTACATCATTCATATAAATCTCAGGTTTTTCTGAAAGCACCTTGATAAGTCTTCAATATTGGGTATGGTTAGCAAAAGAATTGATAAAAATCAATCCCTAAGGCAGGCAGGGAGAAGACACTAATAGAGATTTGTTTAGCTCTGTGGTCCCACCCTTTGGAAAAATCACTCATTCAGAAATCCAACTTATATCAAACCCCTGAGACCCACCCTCCATAAGAATCTTGGGTAGTCTCACCTTGCCATATCCTGTCAGAAATCTCAGTTATGTTCCCAAGGTTAAATTTTTCCTATAAAATATACTTATGGTCCATCCCATGATGGCTACCCTTTTTTGCATCAGTCTGCCATGGCAGACTGCTTTGTGGTGTGGCTCCTGACTTCATTTCTTTTCCTTATAGCCACCTAACTCTTTTGGGGTACTAAGTCCTTTTCAGGATTTAACCTGCCTGCTAAAGGTATGTCTCAACCTCCTGGGGCACTCCCTTTCTACTGGGTTATCACTGAAGAACTTGTCTTTCGTATGCTCTTCCAACTCTATTTCATATTTATCATTCCTGGTGTTTACTGCATCCCTTCATTTTGTCTGTAATCTATTCCCCTAAAAAAAATCAACCTTTTGCCAGAGAGAATGGCCATTGTGAATTCTTCACATCACCAAACCCCAACTTTTGATGTTTACCATCATTTGGTATCTATATTACCCACATTACTCTCCATAATAATATTCTCACAATAACATTCCATGACAATCATATACCACAACTCCTCAATTGATGGGCATCCCCTCAATTTCCAATTCTTTGTCACAATAATATAGAAGCTAATATGAATATTTTATACATATAGGTGCTTTTCCTTCTTTATTTTTCCCTTTTTTGTCTCTTTGGATTAGAACCATAGTAGTGATATGTTTTGTAGTTTTATAGTCCTTTGAGTATAGGTCCAAATTGCTATCCAGAATGCTTGGATCAGTTCATAGCTCTATCAACAGAATTCAACTTCTTTAATGTCATTATTTAATATGACTTTTAACAGAGATTTTGGTTTCAAGGTCCTAGATTGTCCCCATCAGGGTAAGAGAGGAGATGGTGGTCAAGATAATTTAGTTTGACGTACCCATCACATATTACCTTTGGCTTCTCCCTTGAGGTGCCTTATTACTGCCCTATGTGGCAGGCAGTTGGTTGACAATTAGTTGGGATATTTGGCCCTTTCAGGGAGTTGTTTCCCTGGATAATGCTGTGAGTATTGCTCATTTTAATGTTATTTTATAAAATGGTAAGGACGTAGTGCTACTCCCAAAGCTCTTGGACTCATCTTCTTGTGGATAGCATTTGATCAGCACTTATTGATGGTAAATATAAGAAAAATAGGTCTCTCATATACAAAAATGTTTGTAGTTGCTCCTTTTGTGGAGACGAAGAATTGGAAAATAAGTAGATACCATTGCCACTAGCATGCCCTTACCTCAAGTTAAATTTTTTTTGAAGGCAATATATAGCCTTGAAACTGAATTGCATATATATACATAAAATCACCATAGCAAACACAACAAAAAATTTTATTTTGGTCATAAATCATTCAGTGATTTTTTTTATTTTTTCAAGGCCCTGAAAGAATTGATTGTGATTAGACACATCTGGGCAGTAAAGGGAGGGAGAAAGAAAAAGGAGAATACACTTTTTTTTTTAATTAAAGCTTTTTATTTTCAAAACGTATGCATAGATAATTTTCGACATTTACCCCTGCAAAACCTTGTGTTTCAAATTGTTTTCCCCTCCCTTTGCCTACCCTCTTAGTTAGACAGCAAGTAATCCAATGTAGGTTAAACACGTGCAAGAAAATACATTTTTCAATGCATTAAATATATATATCTTGCTTCCATGAGTGACTTATTAGATTACAGAATAGAATTTATATGTGAATTGAGTACATATCATTTTTATCTAATGTCCCCCAAACAATTAGAAGATTAATAGATTATATCTTGATAATGGACATTTACAATTTCACTATTGTAAATCACTTGTTTAATTGAGGTCTACCATCTCCATTGGGGGAATCATTAGCATATCAGAACTGTTCTTGCCGAAATGATCCAGCATATTTCTATTTATTCAATTGTTATTGAGACTAATTCTTATATTGTTAAATATTTATTAGATGTTCTAAGAGTTCTGTAGTGAGAATAGTTAAATCATTTATTAGGTCTCAATAAAACCATTTAGTAGATTGCAAAATAATATATTTAAAGCTGGAAAGGTCCTTAGTGATCATTGACTTAAACTCCATCATTTGCATAATATAGATGAGGATACAGACTGAGGAAGTTTATGTGACTTTCTGAGAATCAGAAAATTGCTTAATGTCTAAGAGTTTGGATTCAGGTTTTCCTGAATTGAAGTCCTCGATGCTTCACATTAATTAGATCCCAAATAAAACATAACCTACTAATTTGCTGATCATTAGAAGACAAGTAGGCAAAATGAGAGGTGTAAATTTTTTTTTAATTGTTTTTTTTCCTGGTTATATACATTTATTAATGAATCATGTTGGGAGAAAACATCAGAACAAAAAGGAAAAACCATGGGGGGAAAAACCAGAAAAAAGAAATGAACATAGTTTGTGTTGAATTACATTCAGTCTCCATAGTTTGCTTTCTGGATGCAGATAGCAATTTCTATCCAGAGTTTATTGGGATGGCCTTGGATTTCTGAACCACTGAGAACCAAGTCTTTCATAGTTGATCATCACATAATCTTACTGTTACTGTGTCCAATGTATTCCTGATTCTACTTGTTTCTCTCAGCATCCGTTCATGTAAATCTTTCCAGGCCTTTCTAACCTCAGCTTGTTTATCATTTTTTATATTATAATAATATTCCATTACCTTCATATACCACAACTTATTCAGCCATTCCCCAAGTGATTCAATTTCTAATTCCTTGCCACTACAAAAAGGACTGCATATTTTTGCACATATGGGTCCTTTTCCCTTTTTTAATCATCTCTTTGGGATATAGATCCAGTAGAAATACTGCTGGATCAAAGAGTATGTACCATTTTATTGCCCTTTGACCATAGAGATGAATGTGAATCTTAATTTTCTCACAGGAAATGAAGAAAAATCCACCCTGACCCAAATTATCTAGACAGTGTCTTAATTATTCAACCTTAATCTTTCTCTTTGTTCATTGGTCTATCTTAATTGTTAGGAGGGATGTTAGCATTATCTCAGGAACCTTTAGTCTTTTTTTCACATTAATTTATTTTACTTTTAATTTATAGAATAAAACAAACATTTCCATAACATAGCATAATAGAAAAGATGACTGCATATGAAACTACAAATCTGTTACGTGCAACTTGCTATTCTTTTTAAATATATAATTTATATTTTTGCTAAAAGAAAGTTTCAGCAAGAGGAGTTTATGAGCTAGATTTTTCTAAGGACCTAGACTTTTTTAAGGACCATGCCTTAAATCCAATCATTCCAGCTCTTACTAATTGACAAGGAAAAAGTCTCAGGCCAAGTCCCACTTGGTCATTATTTGCATCCTGACTGGCTCAGAGTGAATGTAAATAGAAATTATTTCTGTTTTTGCCAAATATCTGAGGGTCTTCTCCTCCTAGACTTCTGTGTGTGTGTAGGTGTGTGTGTGTGTGGGGGGGGGTAAGTAAAAGAGGACCTTCTCTGCTTCTCTTCTTACCTAGCCTTCATCACTGATTGTATATTGTCTCAGTCAAACTGAGACCTCTTAAAGATCTTAATTTAAAAAGGCCAAACTCTCCCACTGCATCCAGGTCCATGTCCAGTCATCCTATCTATGTCTGCCCACTGGATGGCTCTGGATGAGAAAGTGAAGCTGGTGACTTTGCATAGTCCTTCCTCATTTAAATCCAATTCCACTCCATGTCATGCATCGCCTCCTTGATATTATGGTCCTCCTTGAGAACAAAGGCAAACAATAGCAATTCCCTCATAATCATATACACAACTTGTTCAGACATTCTTCATGTCCTTACTACCACAGGCAGTTTCAAAGAAGTCACATATAGCAAGAAGAAGGAAAAGAAAAACTATTTATCACAATATCAGCTATTTTACTAAATGGTTTTGTAAATATCTCGTTTGATCCTCACAAAACTTTATGATGTCAGTGTTATCATCCCTGTTCTACAGTTGAAGAAATTGAAGCAAATAGAAATGAAATAACTTGCTCAAGATCACACAATTAGTTAAGTGTCTGACATTATATCTGAACTCAGATCTTCCTGATTCCAGGCCCAGTGCTGTATCTTCTTCACTACCTATCTGCCTTAGAGAGTGTCTGACTCAAAATCCTAATAGTATGTTGCATTTTTCAGAATTTTGGGAACAGCCAATTAATTTATTTTTTGCTCTTTTTTTCCCCCTCTAAATGAATGAAATGTGAATGAGAGAAGTCACTGGTAGAAAATAGCTTTTGGTAGAAATATGTATATTTTAAACTTGGTGTTGAATGTAAAACAGATTGCTAATGTACCATTAGCTTCAAAATTCACTTCTAGGGGTCTGACAAATAAAAATAAATTAGAGACACCATTGTCACTGAGACCTGCCTTAAGAGATGAAGCTCTGAATAAGAAAGATGTACTGCAGAGGAGTGTCATCTCAATGTTCACACCCTCTTAAAAGGACAGAAATACATCTTATCTGGTGAACCCAGCATGTGGCTTCCAACCAAATTGATGATGTAAGTCTGACTACTGACAAGACTGCCAGAGGAAATGAAATAGGTATAACAGAGATGGAAAAAAAAAAAAAAAAAAAAAAAGAAAGGAGAAAGAGATTAATAATTCAAATGTACAGAGGGTAGAGACTATATCCTGAAAAGCTGGAGAGGAGAAACAAACATAAGGTTAGTGGGCAGAGTTAGAAGCTATAGTGTCAATGTTCACATCTGGTTTTCTTTGAAGGATGTGGGTGGCTTGGTGGAGGTGTTTTCATAAAGGGAATCATGGCAGGATATCAGTGCAAACAACATATTGCTAACCACCTTCCTGTTTTAGTTAATTGTATTTAATGCCTGTGATATATTTGGGTCAGAAGTCATCTCTTATAACACTTTTTCTCATTAATTTGAATAAATGGATAAAATAGCATTTATTATATAACCCATAATTCTATGTTCCTGGCATTGGAATATAAATATAAAAGTGAAGCCATTCCTGTCCTGAAGAAGCCTACATTTCAATAGTGAAATTCAGTATAGGAAATGATGGCAGGAAAGGAGTTTTGGACCAGGCATTCATATAGATTGTAAATGGAGACAAAGATAGAGCATTTTTTTTTCATAATAATAGCTTTTTATTTTTCAAAATACATGCAAAGATAGTTTTCTACATTCACTCTTGCAAAACCTTGTGTCCCAATTTTTTCTCCCTCTTTCCCCTCCCCCCAGCAAGTAATTCAATATTGGTTAAACATGTGCAATTCTTCTACATATATTAACATATTTATCAAGAATGTGGAAGAAAAATCAAATCAAAAATGAAAAAAAGAGAGAAAAAAACAAGCAAGCAAACAACAATAACAAAAGTGAAAATGCTATGTTGTGATCCACATTCAATCCCTATAGTCCTCTCTCTAAATACAGATGGCTGTGTCCATCACAAGTGATTTTCTTTGCTGAAAAGAGCCAAGTCTATTACAGTTGATTATCACATAATCTTTTTGTTGCTGTATACAATGTTCTTTTTGTTCTACTCACTCCACTTAGCATCAGTTCATGTAAGTCTCTCCACCCATTCTGAAATCATCCTGCTGATCTTTTTTTTTTTAGTAGAACAATAATATTCCACATTTGTACACCATAACTTATTCAGCCATTCCCCAATTGATCAGCATCTTCAGTTTCCATTTCCTTACAAAAAGGGCTGCTACATATAAACAATTTTGTACATGTGGATCCTTTTCCCTTTTACATGATATCTTTGGGATCTAGACCCAGTAGAGACACTACTGGATCAAAAGATATGTACAGTTTGATAGTCCTTTGGGCAAGTTCTAACTTGAGACAGAATATTTTTAAAGCATTTATTGTGTATGGATACAATCTTTTAAAGTGGAAATAAATATACTCAACCAAGACAAAGTCTATTATCAAAAAATTTACATTCTAATGGGAAGTTCTCATTGGGAAGACAATGCATAAAAAGAAACTGAAGAAGTTAGCATATAACATGGTTTTGAGCTGGTGGCTGGAAAGTGAGGTTTAGTTTGGCATAGGATAAAGAGAAAGCTCATCTATTAAAGCCATAAGACAGCAGATTAGTCTTTAGTAGCAATGGTTTACTCCATGTGGTAAGAATTCAAATGCTATGAAAGAAGATCACTTCATAAAATAGCAGAAAACAATGGAAATAAAAATAAGTCTATAGAAAATTTGACTGAGTTCCAATTAAGTCACATCATGAAATTGTCTAGAGGGCATCGAGTAGATGAAAAACAATCATATTTGTTTATAATTTCACAGTGATCTATTTTCATCATGAAGAAGAAGGGAACTGCCATGTTGAGGTCCTAACTTATCAGTTTATGATATACTTTGCAAAAGAAATAGAAATGGCATTTAGGAAGACAGGAAGAGTAAATGATTATGTACAAAGGAAATTTATGCTAGAAGTGACACAATCTTGAAATCAATCAATCAAACAATGAATATCCCTGGCTCTCTCTGAATGAACTTAGCTGAGGCTCCCAGCTTATATCCTTTACACCAAGTATAAACCAATCATTATATCACTAGGAAACCATTATTTGTTATAAGATTAAATCAATCATACTGAACTTAGAGAACTATTAAGCACCATGTTAAACTAGATAACCACCATCTCATCAATTCCACTTAGTTAGTACCTTGTAAGAATCCTTGTTTCAAGTTCAGAGTTCTGGCCTATAACACCCCTCCCCCCTTTTCTACTGAGTTGCTTCTTTTTCTAAAGTTTTAAGTGCAGACTAAGCTTATTTAAATTTCTTTCTCTTTTGTTGAATTAGTCATTCAACACTATAAATCTCCTCAGAGTACTGTATTAATTGAGGTCCTTAAATTTTGATTTATGGTATCTATAGTATCTGATGGTATTTTTATATTTTCCTTTCACTCAATTATTATTTAGCAAATAATATTATAGTTTTCACATGGGTCTATATGTATCACTGTTTATTGAGAAATAGTGTTGCATAGTGAAGGTCAGGGTTGTAGAGTAAGAAAGGCCTGAATTGAAGCAGATCCTTCTTCTGTCATATATTAGCTAGGTTGACCATAAGTAAGTCATTTGCTTTCTCAGTACCTCCAGTAACTCTCTAAGATTTAAGTAGCAGAATTTCTGACCTACATCAATGGACAGGGACTTTGCCCATATCATTGATATTACAGATCCAAAGGAAAAATCATTTTACTACTAGCTTTATTACAAAATAACATATTTTATCTAAAAGCTTTCTGTTCAGCTACTCCAGGGAATCTGCGCACAAGGGATCTTGGTAAGAACATAGAGTTTAAATAAAATTAAATTATTTTCTCAATGGAAAACATTAAATTTAGAAATAAAATGCAGATGATAATTTGCTTTTCAAAGTCTTAACCTAATAGATTTCAGAGATGAAGAATATTTTTTAATAGAATTTTGTTTTTTAATCCACTTTACTACTTGCTTCCATTTTATGGGAGAGTTCATCCCATTCACATTCACAGTTATGATTGTTAGTTCTGTATTTCCTTCTATCCTATTTTCTCTTCTGTATATACTTTTGTTCTCTTTCCACCCTGTCTTTAGTCATGTGGTTTTTTTACCCACCCCACTAACTACCTTATCTATTACCCCTCCCCTTTCTCTTACTAGTATTTTTTTCATCTGCCCTACCTATCACCTTATCACCTACCATCCTTCCTCCCTTCTCTTAATAGTGTTTTTAATAACCCACTCTATCCTCTACTTTATTTTCTATCAACATTCCCTTCTCTTACCTTTTCCCTTAGTGTTTCTGTCTTTTCTTCTATCCTGTCCCTCTCTTTTCTTTTCCTCTTTCTCCTCCTACTTCTTTATAGGATTAGATAAATTTCTATACCCAACTGAACGATTAAGTTATTCTCTCTTGGAGCCAAAACTGATCAGATCATGCTGTAGGCAATGCTTATCCCCCTCCCTTCTTTCCCTGAATTGTAATAGGTATTTTGTACCTCTTCATGTGAACTAATTTTCCCATTATGCTTTCCCTTTCCTTTTTATCCAGTACAGACCTTTTCCTACCCCTTAATGATTTTTCTTTGATGTCATCCCACAGAGTCCATTCATAGCCACACCCTCAGTCTATATGATGAACCCCTCTGCTACAGTAACAAATATAGTGATGAAGAATAATTTCTTTGGCATTCTTACCAGATGGAGGATATTTTTGCAAGGTGATACTAGTGATACTAGTGAAAACCGTACTTTGGATTATGTTTTTCATAATGTGAATAGATTTATGCTGGTTGATCTATACATTCTTAACTGATCCTTTTTATGTATAGCAAACAGTATATATATATTTTAATAAAAATGGCTAGGGTCAATTAAAGAAAGTCTAGCTGATGAAATATAGTGAAACTAATTCTTTAAATAAGGAACAAATCTATATCTGCAGTCTCATTGGAAACATTCTGGATCCTACTTTTTGTCTAACTAGTGCATGAGAATATTTTGGCATTGTTAGAATAGAAGAAAACTCAATGCAAGTGATGGGGCCATTTTATTGGGCAAATGCTCTGGCATTTTCTGTGTTCAAGGCTATATTTATTTAGGCTATTTAAGGAAAAGCAAGAATACTAGTATTCAAATATAATATAAAAATATAACTCTTCACCATTCTGCTTACCAGAATGATCAGTTGGGAAAGGACAGAAGGAGATTCATGTTGGATTTTGATTAGAGTAAGTTACCTGGCTTGCTCTGTAGGGATTTTGGATTTTTGGTAGTCTGCTTCTGTCTTTGTGTGTTTATGTTTTCTTATGATAGTCTGACCCTCAGATGACGTCAGCAAATAGTGATAAGTATAGTCCATGTGCAATCTTTTAAAAATATGAAAATAGAGTAAAAGATTCATATGTCCATATTACCAGAACCCTTCCAGAACTGATTTTTTTTTTTTTGTTATCTTTGCCAATTTGGGTGTGAGACAAAACCTCAGAAATATTTTAATCTGCATTTCCTTTTTTAAAAAGTTACTTGAAAAAAATCTTATTGATGTTACTAGTTTACAAATCTCATAAATGTTTGTTCATATTATTTGTCTACCTTATCTATTGAGGAATTAATCTTATTCTTATATATTTTGTTAATTCTCTATTCATCTTATATATTACAATCTGATCTGATATATACAGTGCAAAGCCACTGTTGGTATTTTTTGGTCAACCAAGTTTCCTTTATTCTAGGTGTAATTACTATAAAAGCTATTCAGCTTTATGTAAGTCTTTTCTTGTCCTTTGTGAGCTCTTCTCCCCCTTGTTCAGTTAAATATTTTCCCTTAATGATAGTTGTGAAAGATATCACCAATGCACTTAACACTTTTCAAAAAGTTATGTGACCTTTTATATTGAAGTCTACTATGCATTTAGAATTTGTTTTGATATATGGTATATGATGTCATTCCAAAATTAATGTATCATAAATTTCTTTTAAGTTTCCCTAGTAGTTCTTTTTAGTAAGGGAGTCCCATTTCAAGTAATTCATTTTCTTGCTTTTATTAACACTGGTTTATTGATTTTCATTCTTTTTTCTGATTTTTCCTTAACTAGTCTGCTTCACTGATCTACTTTTCTATTTTTTAACCAATACTAAAATAGATGATTATTGATTTATAATATAGCTTTGAATTGAAAGTCCTAGTTCTCTTTTTATCCCTTTTCCTCCCTGATTTTATCAAAAATCATCATAATTAGGGCAGCTAATACAGAGAAGGGAAAAATGGAACTAAAGGAAACAAATCCAGGAAAAATAGACATATTAGATCACATATATATAGTAGAGATTTATGTCGGCAGAGATGAAGTTATGATGGCACCAATATACAAAGTATATGAATAAGGGGAAGATATTGAGGTCTTGGGAAAAAATCCTCAAATTTTGTTAATACTCCTCTCTGGAAACTGCTAATTGCTAATCTTTATATCTATTCTTCTATCTATACAAAATCTTTATTACATCAGCTATATGCAAATTCCACTAGAGAAGAAAATAGCAAACCACTCCATTATCTTTGCCAAGAAAATACCATATGAGGTTGTGAAGAGTCAAACATGACTAAATGACTGAAAAACAACAATTATGCAAATTGAGGGTATTCATAGAGAACATAGACTTTCCCAAACAACATTCAATAATGGAACATGTCTTTAACATCTTATTCATATATGATATATGGTGCCATTCTGAAATTATTTTATCTCAAATTTCTTTTGTTTCCTCAGCAGTTCTTGTTAATAAGGGATTCGCATTTCAAGTAGTTCATTTTCTTGTAAAATATAAGATCCCATTATATTTGATGATTTTACATTACAAGAAAGCAGTTGACTCAGAACAAGATGCTGCCTTAGAGGCTCTTTTCAACACAGTGTCTCCTATCCATATACCAAAATCATTCCAAATTATTCTTTGGAAGATATAACAACAAGTCATCACTCTTTATAATAACCATCAGGTGAAACATGAAAGAAAAAAAATTATATTTGCCCAAAATATTTGCTTCCATGATGAAGATGATTGAAAATAGCAT
Source organism: Sarcophilus harrisii (assembly GCF_902635505.1). NCBI lineage: Eukaryota > Metazoa > Chordata > Mammalia > Dasyuromorphia > Dasyuridae > Sarcophilus > Sarcophilus harrisii. The sequence continues at coordinate 385,451,748 of NC_045426.1, forward strand.
CTGGGTTGAACAAGGATTTCCTATGAATATTTCAGATGCTGTTGTTTGTGGAGAACATTATATTTATCACATCATACCTCAAAGCATTGCAGAGCTTTTATTTCATTTTTGAAATCTCTTTCTTCATTTCTTTTAGGTATAATCTTAAGAGAGAAGGTTTTGAGTCTGAGGCTAAATCCTATTCATACCTTCTGATGTCATTAGTTTTCTTCAAAAAAGAAAGAGGAACAACATGATATAACATGTATCTAAAAACTGTCCTCATTGTTATAGACTGATTATTCAGTGTTCTGTGACTATATGAGAAGTGGAATTGGTGAGAGCTTCAAGAATCAAGAGATCTTTATCTTTTGGGAAAGTAGAGAAAGGGAGGAAGGATGAGGAAAATTATCTCACATAAACAGAATGAGCACAGAGGAGTTTATCCCACAAGGATAAAGTGGGGAGAAGATGACATCTCACTTTCATCTGAACTGGAGAGGAGAGAAGAACACACATAAATACTGTTGATAATTAAAATACATCTTACCTAAAAAATAGGAAAAAAAATGGATTAAGGGATTAAGAAATGGATAAAAGGAATGAATGAGAGAGAGTAGATTACAGGTGACATTAGTCAGAAACAAAATAAACTCAAAGTGGAGGCAAGAGAAAAAAAGAAATGTTGTTTGTATATTGAGTCATAGCATGCTATGAGATACAAGGAATGCACTAGACAGCTAAGAATAGCTGATTGGAGAAAAGCCAGGCCAAATAGGCAACAGGAAAAGGAGCTGTCCATGTGTCGATTGTCTCTTGCCAATCTTTCCTTTTTTACTCTGAGTGACTGAGGTTTCTGCTTGCCATTGTCATTAAGGAATTGGTTTATTTTTGACTCTCCACCCTCCACACTCCTCCTCCTTGCTGAGGTCAGAAAAGGTAAAAGGGTTCTAGTACAATGGTGACTTCAAAAAACTGAGTCACTACAATTTCAGTTTCTTCCATGTTTCTATTTTGTAAAAATGTGAAATTTCTTTTGGTTATTAAGCACTAGTATGATAGTTAGAGAGGTGATTGCAGAGCAAGGAAAACACAGGTTTAGGGCCTGTTTCTGACACACACTAGTTATTTGACCTTGGGCAAAATATTTAACACCTCACTGCTCTAGCAAATTCTTAAAGGCTATGATTTGCAGAAAAGATGCAGATATATATTGCTAGAAGACATTTTTTTTTTTACTTTGTTACCTACATTAATGAAATCACAGTTCCAATCCATATTCCTGTCCCAATCCTTACCTCAAATCTTATATCTATCAATCTCTATGTAGTAGGAGAAAAATATTCAACCAACAATTCAATTAAATAGCCATCATCATCTATCTATTGGGTGCAAGACACTTTTTTCCTAAGCATAGAAAGGGAGATGTCTCATGCTTTGACATATCTGAATTTTTCCCTTCCTCCATTCTGAATAAAAGTCACTCCCTGAGACTCTATGACTATTCTCTTCATCTTCTTAGAGAGCTGTTATTATTTAGAACAACTAACCAAAATAAAATTCTGGTTGTTTGTTGGACAACATGTTCTACACAAACATTAAGCATGCCAAAAAATTTAAACAACAACAACAACAAATCCCCAAAATACAACTTCATAGTTAAAGAAAAAAAAAAAGAAATAACTTTTATCTTATTAGAGAATTTATTAAAGCCCATGGTGGAAAATACTTTAGAGAATTTCTTCGTAAATTGTGGTTCTGAATATTTTTAGCAAGACTGGTATGAGAATGCTTCAAGTCAATCAATTTCCATGTAAGATGAACATTTAGACTTTCTACATGCTGTGCGTTAATAACAATCTATGTTCTAAGCAAAGTATCAGAAAATCAAACAGAACAAGATACAGACTATAGTAAAGCCCATCTAAAGATTTTTATAGACTTTCTCAGTCTCTAGAGCTGAAAGAAATCTCAACAATGATCTATTTTAATGCTTGAATGTCTATCACTTCATAAATGATGAAACTGAGGATGAGATGTTAAGTAATCTGCCCAAGATCACACAATAACTTAGTGGCAAAATAACCAGGCAAAATAAACACTTGAGAACACTTTTCACCATAGTTATATTCAACCTTATAAAACATTTCACAATAAAGAATATCTGTAAAATGCACTGAAGACAAGAAAGAGAATATAATTATGTTGGAGCTGAGCTATGAGCTAATTTATTCTGTGCCATAAAAGATAATAGCCATTCCATCTGGGATTAGCCTAGTTCAGTTGATTGTTTAGATCAACATTATGCTTCCTGAAAATACAAAATACAAGTCAGCACCATCAACCATGTAGTTTGCTAAAATTTTGCAATTCTACTTCAAGGCAATACCCTCAAAGCATTGGTTAAAAAAGAGCAAAGTAGTATAAGACACAGTGATAGGAACTAAGAATACAATGATGTAAAAATATAGTCCCAGATATCAAAAATAACTTTCAGTTTAATAGAATCCAATTAAGTCATTAAAATTTATTAAATTATGACTATATTGCAGGAGTTATACTAAGTGCTAGAGAGACAAATACAAGCAATTTGAATGCATGGGATGTGATATTCACATAAATGAATAAGATACAAGGTAGATTGGGCAGTAGAAATAGGACCTAAACCTGTATTTTCCTTGCTCCGCAACCACTTCTCTAACTACTATACCAGGATTTAATAATCAAAAGAAATCTCATACTTTCACAAAATAGTAACATGAAAGATACTGAAATGGTAGTGACTCAGTTTTCTGAAGTCACCATTGCACTAGAACATTTTTACTTCTTCTGAGGTCAGCAAGGAGGAGGAGTGTGGAGGGTGGAGAGTCAAAAATAAAGCAATTCCTTAATGACAATGGCAAGCAGAAGCCTTAGTCACTCAGAGCAAAAAAGGAAAGATTGATAAGAGAATTCATGGTAGGTGGATAGTGTTCTGGCCCTAGTGTCAGGAGGACCTAAGTTCAAATTTGACTTCAGACACTTACTGTGAGTCCATCAACAAGTCATTTACCCTGTTTGCCTTGGTTTCTTCATCTGTAAAATGAGTTGGAGTGGGAAATGGCAAACCAGTAAAATGAGTTGGAGTAGGAAATGGCAAACCACTACAATATCTTTGCCAAGAAAAACCCAGATGGGGTCACGAAGGGTCAAAAGAAATTGAAAATTGAACAACAACAAGTTGGGATTAAGGCAAAGGAGAATTTTGGATAAAACAGAAGAAAAAAGAAGATGGCATGAAGTAACAGGAAGGAGATGGCACATTAACTGATCCTTAAAGAAAGGGAATTTCACCTTTCCTCTAAATGAGTTCTTAAGTCAGATGAAGCCTATGAAGGATTGCTCTCCACTTTAGTGGAAAACTTTGAGTTTCCCAAATGTGTTTGGCCCTGGAGGGAGTGCTCTGGGGCTCTTTGATCCTATTTTCTTCATATTTTCACCAATGATACGTTCTCCATTGCAAAAGTGACTAACATTTAAGAGCAACATCTATAATAATTTCTAAAATGCCATTTGTTAACTCTGTTCAATGGCACTATTATAAAATTATATCCCTGGCTATTTCTCCAGTTTTATCCCAGTTCTCAAAAACTTTCAATGATTTTCTGTTGCCCATGGAAATCATTTAAATTTTTGAAGCCCCAATTTTCTTATCTATAAAATAAAGATAAATATGCTTTCATTATTTACCTCAGGAGTTATTGTGAGAATCAAATCAAATAACATGTAAAATTATAAGTAGTCATGACAAGAAGTGAAATGTAAGTTATTATTGTTCTAAGTAGCCATTAGTTAGCAACCAGTCAATTTGTTCAATAGAGTTAAACTGGTTGTATAGAGAGATTATAAATATATTCCAATATAGCAAATATTTAGTTTTTGTACCAGTAATGAAATCAAGACTCATTTAAATAGCAGAAAAGTAAAGATCCTCATTTCTTGGGCATAGTTGAACTAATTATCATTGCTTATTTATTCATGATTTATGTTTTGTTTTCATTTTACTAATATCTTTTTTTTATACCAGTATTTTTTAACATTTGATTCCATTCAATGACCTTTTCCTTTTTTTTTTAAATTAAAGCTTTTTATTTTCAAAACATATGCATAATTTTCAACATTCACCTTTGCAAAACCTTACTGAATTTTTCCTTCTAAAAAAGCCAGTTAAGTAGACTAACCAATATACCTATCATTTTTGATATGCATATGCATATGCAAAATTTCATACCTTTAGTTCTTCACCTTTTCTATGAAAGAAGCCATGGACATTTGCTCATCTCTTCTCTATAGCCCAAACTGGTCATCATGATCACACTATTTAAAAAAAAATTTTTTTATAGCTTTTTATATACAAAATATATGCATGGGTAATTTTTCAACATTGACCCTTGCAAAAACCTCTGTTTTAACATTTCCCCTCCTTTTCTCTACCCCCTCCCCTAGATGGCAGGTAGTCCCATTCATGTTAAATAATGATCACACTATTTTTTTAGCTATTAAAATAAAATAAAAAACAAAACTTGAATGAAGAATTTTGCTTTCAAAGTATTTACATTAAATGACACATATGTTACAAGATCAGAAAAGTGTTTTCTATTTGATCAAAGTGTTAATTGTGAAGTTTGAAAAAAAAATTAGAGAATGAAATATTATGCATACATCTTCTGGAATATCTTGGAAGTTTCATTTCATGAGACTTTGAAAAACTCAGAATCAAGAAATTGCTATGCTAGGAAGTTTTTTGCAACAAATGTGAATACCTTGGGGGAAAACAGAGATGTGACCAACCTTTAACATCAAAGTGGAAGTTTAGAATATTAAAAAGGTCATAATAGATAAAGTTGTTCAATACCTCAACTTAAAATGGATTCACCTTTGCTGCAGATATTGCTTATGCAGAGGTGAGAAGCTAATCACATCAAATCCAAGATGTCTTATGACAGAACTGACTTTATAACACTTTTGTGACTTTGTCAAAGTAACAAAAAACTTTTGGAATCCCTAGTATAAATGCAAGATTTTAGGTCGAACTTAACTTTGACTCTAAAACTCAGGCAAATTAAGTTTTCTAAATGAAATACAGGATGTATTTATAGGGGCATAGACATCAGTGAGGAACCCTCCTCCATTACTTTTTAATGTACTTTAAATATATTTTGTACTTACTTATCTGTGTCTCTTTTTTTCCCTTTTCTTTACCACCTCTAACCTAGCACAATACTGATACATATTAAGTGATTAATTAATTTAGTAAAATTTGTAATTGATAGATTATATTTTCCTATTACAAACATTTGCAGATTACTCTCCATGTCAAGAGAGATCACTTGCAAAACAATTGGGCAAAGCTAATAATACAATGATTTATTTAAAAATATGTACAAATTTCACATGTAACATCCCCACCCCATTTTTTAAAATTAAATTAGCAGTTATTTATTTTATCTCCCTTCTACTTCCATATCTTTGAAAAAAGAGAAAGAAAAGAAAAGAAAAAAGGCAAAACTAATTCCCTCATTGGTTACACACACACACATACAATACATATATGCATAAATGCACATGAACATACCTCTATGTGTCTTTCTCATTTTATGCCTTATATCTATCATCTGTATGTCAAGAAGTGGATAATATATAACATCTGCAATTATGGCTGGTCATTGTGTTGGTCATTATTCTTTCACCTTTCAAAAAAGTTATATGTGAATGTAATGGAATACTATTGTGCTCTTAAAAATAAGGATATGAAAAATTTCAAAGACATGGTTTTTGGTTTAAATCTTAGTAATTAGCACATTCCCTTGAACATAATGAGTGCTTAATAAATGTTTTTTTAATTGAATAGTGGTAGATAGTACAAAGATTATTATCCCCATATGAGGAAACTGAGTTACAGAAGGATTAAAATGATTCATATAGTCAAACACGTATTAAGTGATAGTCAAAATGTGGCTTTCTGACCCTCAATTCTGTGCTTTTCAAAATGCCACTTTTTCTTCTAGCAAAACATTATTGTAGCCATTTAATGCATCTAAACTATGATGAAATCTCTGAAGCAAAAGCCAATTTGAGTTCATGAGGGAATGTGAATTCTGCTTACTGAAGAGAAATATAGAAATTACATTTATTCTGGTGATGAGCTTGTAATCACAGAAGTGCTTTAGTGAGAAATCTATATTGTAGAAAGGTATAATTTAAAATATAAATATTCTTTTTAGCTCAGTTGGGCACACACATCTTAGCTATCTTTCCCTTGAAAACATGGGAAAAGTCATTCACAAAGTCAGTCAGCCTGCTCTTGGAAAACAGCATGTCTGACCATTTAATTAGGATTGTAATGGCCACTTTAGATATCTGGCAACTTTACTTGTGTCACAAATAACCTTAAAGAATGACATTGACTTGAATAACTTTCTTTTCTCACTGGATAGCTTTACTCTGACTTAGAAGTCATATAAAAATATCCAAATACTCCACCAACAATTTTGATTATTCTTCAACTTGGACCCCATTGTGAAAGAACAGTGATTCATCAAAAGGAATCAGTGACAAAATTTATTAAAGTTCTGATCATATAACACTTCTGTATTTTACTAGCAATTCTTGGATTTTTGTAAAGTACTCTTTAGGCAAAGATTCCTTAAAGTTAGGAAATTCCATATGCAAAGGTATACATTCATGTATGGCAGTAATAGAGAGATATGGAAATATGAGAGAGGGGGGAAGGGAAGGAGGGAGGGAAAAGAAATCAGGAAGGGAGAAAGGGAGAGAGGGGAGAGAAAGTGGGAAGGAGGGAGGGAGAGGGAAGAAGGGAAGGAAGAAGGTAGAGACAGGGAAGGATGAAGGGAGATGGAGAGTTACAGGGAGAGGGAGAGAGACAGAAAGAGTGAGAGAGAGTGTGAGAAAAAGAGAGGCAAAGAGATTGAGAGAATGAGAGTGTGAGAATGGGTGAGACAGAGACAGAAACACACACACACACAGAAAGAGTCAGAGAGTAAAAGAGAATGTGAGAACAAGAAATTTACAGAGTTAGAGAGAGTGTGAGGAGAGAGAGAGACAGAGAGACAGAGACAGAGATAGAAAGAGGAGAGATACAGAGAGACAGAGAGAATGAGAGTATGAGAGTGTGAGAGTGTGAGAATGAGAGAAGCAGAGGCAGAGAGAGAGTGACAGAGAGACAAAGACATAGACAAGTCATAGGATTATAGATTTCTAGGTTTAGAGGTAGACAGGACCTTAAAAATCATCTGATCCAACCACTACATTTAACAGTTTAGGAAAAATCTAATGAGTTTAAAAGTTTAAAATCTAACTCAAGATTATAAAGCATCAGATGTATATCTTAACTCAGGTTAGTCTTCTGATTACAATAACCAGTACCCTTTTGACAAACCAAGACAATTTTTTTTTTTTTTAGATGATTTAGTGAAGCAGGGAGAGCATAGATTTTAGGGTGAGGATATTTCCATCTGGTCTCTAAAAAGAAGCAAAGTTGTTACCCCTCTCTCTATACCCAATAATGAGAAAGAATCAATGTTGGGGGTAGACATCTTGTTGTCAGCAGTGGCCTCCATTGACCTGAGGGTAATAAAAGTGGTAATGAAACAGTGTGATGCTGGTGAGGTGATACAGATCAGAGTAGGTACATGGCAGCAATTTCTGGCACAATAGGTTCTCTGGTGAAAAGGATTCCAAACTCGTTTCCTGAAGGGTGCTGAGATTGGTAGCTCTACTCCTATGCCCCATTTTACCAACTCCAAAAAGTATTTCTCAGTCCTTTTAGGCCAAATTGAACTCAGATTTTGTGTCAGGTTCATAGGCTGGTGGGGAATGAGGCATATACAAAAGATAACTCATGAAGGAAACAAGTTCTTGGCTTCTCATCTTTGAGTACCTGAAAATCCAGACCCTCTAGTTACTTTGAAATCCTAAGGTGCTGTGTTAATGTTCTTTCAAATACCAGGCCTCCAAGGTGATCAATCCCCTAAATTTTCATGACCTTTATCCTCATTTCAATATAGACACATCTAGAAAGGACAATATCTTTGGACTTACTATCATCCATAACACTTCCATATCTGGGATTCAGAACTCCAATTTTCCTTTCTAATCATAGTCCTTCAATTTTATCCTCTGTCTCACCCTTCTTTATCAGTTCTTTGTCAACCATTATGTTGAAAAATAAGCATTTATTGAGAACTTACTATGTGCCAACTACTGAGGATATAAATTTTTTAAAAATGAAACAATCTTTGCCTTCAAGCATTTACATTCTTCTCACACTATCTTCCTATTTTCTATCCTTCCCTATTCTTCTACTCTTGATATCTTTGCTCTGATTTCATTTTCTTCTCTCCATAGTATTGAGCCTGTGATTGACCACTTTAGTCACTATCAGGTACTTTTCAATTTCAGTTCCTTTGTCCTTTCTCTGCTTTTACCTTGCCAAACCCCAGTCATGGATTACCTCTATTGACATTCTTTTTTCGCTCTATACACATGTTGCTTAACACTACTGGAGGAAAGTCCTAAAACATTCCAACTATGTTCACTACAAATATTTGTTATCTAATCTCAATTGCATTTTTATTGCATCAAAATCCTTTTATTATGGCCTAATTGATTCTCTATTACATTCTTCTATTACTCTTTTTTCACTATTACATTTGGTGACTATTCCAAATTTTTTCTCTCCTCAAACCTCTTACACTATCTCTTCTACAATCCTTCTTAGCAAGTCTGTATTTCCAATTTTACTGAATAAAGTGATTTATAATTTGCTCTATCTTCTTCCCTACTTCACATCTCAAAATCCCTCTTGATCTCTCTTTCTCTTCTCCTTTACTCTAGTTTATGATGAAGAGTTAGTCCTACCTTATGTCCTTGGTCCCATGACCTGCCATTTCCTTCTTGAGATTATTCCTTCAGCCATTTTCTTTCTCCTATTTTCAATGTCTTTTAACCTACTGGTTCTTTTTTTCTTTATATCCAAATGTTTTCAGGTTTATTCTGGCCTTTATAATTCCTCCCTTGGCCTTGCCATTCTCTCAAAATCTACCTTTTATTTCTTTTGCAGTAGAACCCTAGAAAGAGTCATGTACAACCATTGTTGATTTGTCTTCTGGTTCTACTACTTGATTGAAATGGCTTTTTTCAAGATTACTTACAGACTTATTATTGCTCTATCTGATGGCCTTTTTTTCACATCTTATTTTATAAGATCCCTCTGCAGCTTTTAAAACTGGTGATCTCACCTTCCTCCTGGATACTCTCTTTTACCTTTGGGTTCTATGATGTTTCTCTTTCCTTCTCCTCATCTTCCTCCTTTTTCCTATCTGATTAATCCTCAATGTTATCAAATCTGATATTTGTCAAGCACTGACTACAGCTCTTGGTACATAGCAGGCATTTCAATAATTGCTTGTTTTTTCCCTGATCTCTTACTCTACCCCCTAGTTCCTTCCTTTGCTGGATCATTTTTTTTCTGACTGCACTGAACATGTTTTAAGGATCCTCTCATGGACCCTCTCATCTTTCTCTCTCCTCTTTTCCTTAGTGAAATCATTAGCTCTTGTGAATATGATTATCAGAGACCATTCCCTTGGAAATTACTTTGTATTTACTTTGCATATATTTTATGTTTGATAGCCTATAGTGCTTGTCTAACAGTAGAAAAATCTTGGAAAGGCATTGTAAGTGGAAATTCAGTTGGGCTCATACTTAAACAGGAGGGCTGAGTATTTGGGAAAAATAGTGGTTTCTTTTATGTCCTTAAACTTTTACTTGAAACAAAAACTCAACTTTTTAAATACAAATATTTTACTGCTGGTGTTATATGGTTACAGGTCACAGAACAATAGACTTAGAAGAATTAAAAATAAATATCGTTCAGAAGACATTGGAGAGGCCTATAACAGGTATGAGTAAGTTATTGCACATTATAAAACAGAAATTATGCAGAAAGAATGTAAGGGATGTCATCAGAGAGATGCATGATTGAAAAGTAAGATGGTGAACTAGAAGCTATGATCATATGAGATCCCTTACATGGTGATAGCTGAAGGATATCCCATGTACTTCACTGATACCCTTGTGATGTTGGGAGAAAATGTAAGCAGAAGGTTCCTCTAACCACATGCTAGGTGGAGACTCTATGAATATGAGAAGACATGAACAGCAATCATAGTAGGAAGAACAAAAAATGAATTGGTTGCTATCTCTACAATTGGAAGGAACATACACATTGATGACATCATTGTTCTGAGCATTTGAGTATATTATGTTTTTTTGACTTGAATTTTCTGACTAGACTTAGGGCCATCTTGCCATTTTGTCAGTAACTGCTAAATATTCTCCTCTTTTCAATCTGGCACCTTCCTATCTTTGCTTTTCATTTCTTGCTGTACAAATGGTAATCAAATCAATATTACCCATTACTTCTAGAAAGTAAACAAAAATTGGCTGTTTTAAGGTTCTATTTGTGACTCCCCAAGGATAGAAAGCCTCTTTACTATCATTCTTCTCTTGTTGTTAGAAAGTAAGTTCTTTGAGAGTCTTTTATCTTTATATCTTTAGTTCTTCAAACAGTACCTGATACATATCATTATTGTTGTTGTCTAGTTGTTTTAGTTGTGTCCAACTCTCTGTGACCCCATTTTAGGTTTTCTTGGTAAAGGCACTGGAGTGGTTTGCCATTAACTTCTTCAGATCATTTTATAGATTAAAAAAAGGAGTCAAACGATGTTAAGTGATTTGCACTGGGCTAATAAGTGTCTGAGGTCAGATCTGATCTCAGGAAGATTAGTTTTCCTGACTCCAGTCTTGGCACTCTATCCACTATAACACCTGTATGCCCCAGGGAGATCTCAGTTCAGATTTAGCCTCCCATAGATCCTTGCTGTGTGACACTGTGCAAGTTATTTAGCTTTAGTTTCCTCAGCTGTAAAATGGGATAATCATAGAATCTATCTTGCAGAATTGTTGTGAGTATTGAATAAGATAATATTTATAAAGTGCTTAGCATAATAATTGACAGCAAATACTATCTGAATTCTTCTATGCCCTCTCCCCTCCTCACTCCAGGCTTTTACTAAATGGTTGAATTGAATTGGGTCTTGTGATTTCTGATGGATCTTTTCTGATAGATAAGAATCTCCATGGAAGCAGACTCTTTACTGACTTCCCCCTTTCTCCCAAGTTGTGATTCCCCCACCCCTATTGAAATTTATATTAGAAACAGGAAATGATCTGAAGCACTGCTAAAAGAAGAGAAAAAAGTTTTTGTCTTTCACCTTGGGAGACCTTGTATAACTGGTCCAGAATAATATAGACCATGAACAATTTCATCTTCAGTGCAAAGGTTGGAGGCAAACTAGGAATATCACAGGATGAAAGTAACAAGGAGCAAATTATGGCATTTGGATGTAGTGGAGTACATTATTGTTTCAGAGAAACTTGGGAGAATTTGTGTGGAATGATATAGAGTAATATGAGGTAGAAAATAACATTCAAAAGATAAGCAACCTTGAAAGACTTTAAAACTGATCAATTCTATGATCAACTAGGATTGCAGAAGATCAGTGAAACCCACCTTCTGTAGAGAGATGATGGACTTAAGATGGAGAATTAGATACACACACACACACAAAGCCAATATGGGAATTTGTTTTGACTATGCATATTTATTGCAAGGGTTATCATTTCCTTTTTTTTTTTTTTCAATAGGTTTAGGAGTGGGAGAGAAAAAAATATTGCTTGTTAACTAAAATAATAAAAATTTAAAAAACAAACAAAAGAAATAAACAGTACAGAAGAGAATAGAGAAGCAGCTAAGTAGGGATAAAATTGTGTATACAGACTCAGTTTTCCTTCTCATTGTAGTTGTCTCTTTAGTTTAACACAATTTATTTTGATAGAAGAAAAATATGCTCCAATGATTAATGCTCTTCAATTTGGAGCAGGAAAAAAAAGGAGAAAAAAATTAAGGGGATTAGATGATTTCTTTCTTTCTTCTAGTTCTGAAGCCTGCGATTTTATGAATGTGGGCAGTGTATTCAGGGGAAAAAAAGACTTATTTCAGCTAAGGATTTGTAGAGAGGAACAGTGGTGTGGTAGCAGAGAAATATATCAAAATTGTGAAAGACTCTGAAAGCCAGGTTAAGGAGTCTATGCTTTATCCTGTGGACAATAGGGAAACTTAATAGTTTTGAGCCAATGAGCAAGTGACATGGTAAAAGTGAAATTTCAGAAAGATTCACTTGGGAGGTTAAAAATTAATTAATGAAGCCAATGTCATGGATTTCATTCAAGCCTAAATCATCTATCTTAGTTCATTTCCTTCAGTCACACAGACTTTATTACAGCCATTGGTCTTGTAATGCCAAAGAAACTGAGGTAAGACAGAAATTAGGGTTTTTAATATTTTAATAGTGGAGAATTTGGGCTAGCCATAGCCAGCCAGCTTGGATGGGACTCTTGTCTCAAAGCATGCAACAACCAGCAAGTAATTCCAGAGACTTTTATAGGGCTCCAGCTATGAGGGAAGCAAAGGCAAGGGGGGTCCAGAGTACTGGGTGAGTAAAAATTCCAGGGAGGACTATAATTTTTTAATTCTGATAGGTTGGGGGTAAAAAGCAGGAGACTGGAAGTCTGAGACCAGGAGATACTCAAGTATTTGAGATAAGCCATTTGGCATTTTATGACTCTTTGGAATGCAAGGGTGGCCATAGACCCCTATTCTCTCAGTCTCAATGGGGCAAGGAAGGGGGTGTTGCCACTAGGAAAACTGAGGCAGAACAATTCAGGGAAACTGAGGCATTACAGTCTCAGATTTCTGATACTAGTTCCAAGAGGAATGAAATGAGAGTTTGACTCGATAGATTTAGCCCCCCAATCCAGAGTTTATCTTCTGTTCATAAGGATCATGTGTGTGATCCTTTGGGATTCTTTTTTAGTAAAGGATCTCAAATTTAGAAGAGGAGTTTGATCTAGTCCAATGTTCTCATTTTGCAGTTGAGGAAACTGGTGGAGAGAGATTAACTGTAATTTATTTAAGCAGCTAGGTGGGTGTAGTGAATAGAGTGTCAGACTTAAAGACTGGAAGACTTATATTCCCAAGTTCAAATCTGGCCTCAGTTGTGTGGTCCTAGGTAAATCATATAACCATGTTTGCCTCAATCTCTTCATCTGTAAAATGAGCTGGAGAAGGAAATGGCAAGCACTTCAGTATCTTTGCCCAGAAAATCCCCTAAGTGGGGTCATAAAGAGTTGGACACAACTGAAATGACTGAACAAAATTATTAAAGGCCACACAGATAATATGTAATGGACTCAGCATTTGAAACCAAGTCCTCTAATTCCAATATGTTTTTAATTCAGAGCAGTACATGATCATAAATCATCCAAAAATTTCTTGATGAGTTTAAATTAATGACCAATGCCCTAAGTCTAACTTGATTTCAGTTGGCATAAAACCATCTAGAATTCTAGGCCTAGGTCCCCAAAGGGATGTCTCCAAGGGATTAGATCCCCAGCAGAGGCTAAATTATGAAAGGATATCTCAATGTATCCTACTTCATTCCCCAATTAATGAAGTGGGATAGGGTTATTTATTTATTTGTTTGGCTGAAGCATTTGGGATTAGGTGACTTGCCCAGAGACACACAGTTAGGAAGTGTATGCCTGAGACCAGATTTGAACTCAGGTCCTCCTGAATTCAGGGCTGGTGCTCTATCCACTGCACCACCTAGCTGTCCCATGGCCAGGGTTATTCTTACCTTTAAATGGGGAGAATAATTTTCTAGAAATTCTCATAGAAATTATGGGATATGAGCCTAATGTAAAGTAGAACAGCTAAATGGGTGAGAGCACTTCCCATAAAGCTTGAATTCTTTGCTTCTTTTACCTGTGGATGTTGTTACAAACTAACATGCAGAGAAACCAAATCTGGTAGGTCCTATCCAGAGTCTCTAAAAATCGAGATTTACCTGATCCCTAAATAGGTGTGAGGTGAGCCTGTGCAGTTTATTACCTAGATGCCTCTCAGATAAGCCTCTTCCCTTGCACAAGTTTTATTTTTCACATCTTTAAAATAAGGGGTTTGGATTAAATGGCCTCTAAGGTCCTTTCCCGGTCTAAATTGATATGATTCTATGATTTCAAAATATATGAAGGAAAACAAAAACTTTTTGTGCATTTTCTTCTTAATATATCTATTGAGAGGTAGTAGGGAACATATAAGAAAGATCATAGAGCTAGAGCTAAAAGAGGTCTCAGAAGTTATCCAGGCCAAGCTTTATATTTTACAGAGAAAGAATTTGAGGCCCAAATTGTTTAACAGATTTCCCTCTGGTCACATAGACAATTAAGTGCCCAAGACAGGATTTGAGCCCAAGTTCTCTGATTCCAGAGCCAGAATTCTTTTCACTGTTCCATGCTGCCTCCTTATACTATGCAATAAAAATATATAAGTACAGTAGAATACTTGGTGGGTTTTTTTCTCTTTTAATGGACAAATAGTTATTTAATGATTTAACTCTAAATTACCTACTTTAATGGATATGTGATCTCATTGAGTTGGGTGCTGTTTCCATTACTGGAAACTGCAATTCATGGGGACCTTTTTCTTCTGTGACTGTCATTTAGTGTGTAATGATAGGAATGCAAAGGATGGAAGAAATGAAGGGGAAAAAATGGTGGGGAAATAGGAAGGAAGGCGAGAAGGAAGAAAGGAAGGCAAGAAGGAAAGAAGGAAGGATGAAAAGAAGGAAGGAAAGATGGTGGGAAGGAAAGAAGAAAGGGACAGAAGGAAGAAGGGAGGGAGGGAGAAAAATATGAAAGGAAGGAAGAAAGGTGAGAAGGAAGGAAGGAAAGAAGGGAAGGAAGGTATAGAGGACCACAGATAGTGAGGGAACTCTGGATGAAGTAAAAGACCTTTCAGCCCAGAGGGAACCAGCTGACAATGTCTGGTTTGGCTCTTATTTCCCCTTGGGAGCATCTCAGCCTTCTTAAGAAGCCAGGGGCCATGACAACTTGTGTTCTACTTGAAGCAAAGTTACTTGTAGCAAGGAGGCATCTACACAATAATAGCAAGATGCTGATGTGGCTGGCATGCACAGCACCTTATAGTTGGCATATGCCTAGTATAGTTAGCACATGCGCACTGTGCTATAGTGATATAATTGTACTAGGGTATTTAAGGCTGAGAAAACTTGAAATAAATGGACTCCATGTTTGACCATCCATGTGGGTCCCACACCTTCAGTCCTCTCCCAAGATCAAGGACTCGGGCTGGTACTGAGATCCTCTAGGGAGCTAGTCAGGACACTATATCTGTCATTCAACACGAGGCCTAGAAAATAGGGTACACAGCAACTCAACTGACATGATCAGCAGATTCAGGAAGGAGTCCTTGTGACCCAGGAACAGGGTAAGTATAAAAATAGACAAGCAGGAAGATTTGGTAATGCCTAATCTAGTCACTTTTATTTTTAAGCCAAAATGATCATTTCTGATGGGCATGGCTCTTTTAAACAATGAGGTAATTCAGGCCAGTTCCAATGGTCTTGTGATGAAGAGAGCCATCTGCATCCAGAGAGAGAACTGTGGGGATTGATAGTGGATCACAACATAGCATTCTCACTTTTGTTGTTGTTGTTTGCTTGCATTTTGTTTTCTTTCTCATTTTTTTCCCCTTTTTGATCTGATTTTTCTTGTGCAGCATGATAATTGTGGAAATATGCATAGAAGAATTGCACATGTTTAGCATATATTGGATTACTTGCCATCTAGGGGAGAAAGGAGGGAAAAGGCAGGAGGGAAAAAATTTGGAATACAAGGTTGTACAAGGGTGAATGCTGAAAAATATGCATATGTTTTGAAAAGAAAAAAGCTTTATAAAAATAATAAAGCATACTTTTATAAAGCAAAAAAATAAAACTTTCATATCAATCTTTTCTTGACAAATCTTGTGTTATTGCCTTCTCATACTGTGGAGATTACCTGAAGGATATGCTGTTGGAGCCCAAACTCCTTTTTCTTCCTTCATGGAAGGGCTTTCAGTACAATCCTAATAACAGTTTATGTCTGCTTTCTAAGGGTCATCTTACCTAAATATTCAAAGGCTCATCACCAGCAGATTAATCACTCACTATGTAATAAAATCTTTGGGTATCCCATTTCAGGAAGCAACTAAAATCCTGTTGATGTCTACTCACAATCTAATTCTTTGGATTTCTCTTCCTCACCATATGTCTTCTCATGCTAGAGATTCCTCACTATGAAAATCCTCTCTTCTGACTGGTTACTGCCTACCTGGATCATTACATCAGGAGTGGTCATGATTTGGTTACTCTTTCTCTCTTTTTCATACCCTTTCCACCTTTCCAGCTTGCCTTTTTTTTTTTTTATTATTATAGTAACTTTTTATTGACAGAATCCATGCCAGGGTAATTTTTTTTTACAACATTATCCCTTGCACTCACTTCTGTTCCGATTTTTCCCTCCCACCCTCCACCCCTCCCTAGATGGCAAGCAGTCCCTATATATGTTGAATATGTCCTAGTATATCCTAGATACAATGTATGTGCAGATCCAAACAGTTTTCTTGTTGCACAGGGAGAATTGGATTCAGAAGGTAGAAATAACCTGGGAAGAAAAACAAAATGCAAACAGTTTACATTCATTTCAGTGTTTTTTCTTTGGGTAGCTCTTCTGTCCATCATTGATCAATTGAAACTGAATTAGGTCTCTTTGTCAAAGAAATCCACTTCCATCAGATTACATCTTCATACAGTATTGTTGTTGAAGTATATAATGATCTCTTGGTTCTGCTCATTTCACTTAGCATCAGTTCATGTAATTCTCTCCAAGCTTCTCTGTATTCTTCTTGCTGGTCGTTTCTTACAGAACAATAATATTCCATAACATTCATATACCACATTTCCCAACCATTCTCCAACTGATGGGCATCCGCCAGCTTCCAGCTTCTCCACAAACAGAGCTGCCACAAACATTTTGGCATACTGTCCCTTTCCTTCTTTAGTATCTCCTTGGGGTATAAGCCCAGTAGAAACACTGCTGGATCAAAGGGTATGCACAGTTTGATAACTTTTTGGGCATAATTCCAGATTGCTCTCCAGAATGGTTGGATTGTTCATAGCTCCACCAACAATGTATCATGTCCCAGTTTTCCCACATCCCTCCAACACTCATCATTATTTTTCCTGTCATCTTAGCCAATCTGACAGGTGTGTAGTGGTATCTCAGAGTTGTCTTAATTTGCATTCTCTGATTAATAATGATTTGAACACTCTTTCATATGAGTGATAATGATTTCAATTTCATCATCTGAAAATTGTCTGTTCATATCCTTGACCATTTATCAATTGAGAATGGCTTGGTTTCTTATAAATTAGAGTCAGCTCTCTATTTTGGAAATGAGGCCTTTATCAGAACCTTTAACTGTGAAGATGTTTTCCCAGTTTGTTGCTTCCTTCTAATCTTGTTTACATTAGTTTTGTTTGACGAAGCTTTTTAATTTGATGTAATCAAATTTTCTATTTGTGATCAATAATGGTCTCTAGTTCGTCTTTAGTCACAAATTTCTTCCTCTTCCACAAGTCTGAGAGATAAACTATTCTATATTCCTCCAATTTGTTTATAATCTCGTTCTTTATGTCTAAATCATGGACCATTTTGATCTTATCTTGGTATACGTGTTAAATTGTGGGTCCATGCCTAATTTCTGCCATACTAATTTCTAGTTATCCCAGCAGTTTTGTCAAATAATGAATTCTTATCCCAAAAGTGAGGCTCTTTGGGTTTGTCAAACACTAAATTGCTATAGTTGGACTATTCTGTCTTTGAACCCTAACCTGTTCCACTGATCAACTAATCTATTTCTTAGCCAATACCAAATGGTTTTGGTGACTGCTGCTTTATAATATAGTTTTAGATCAGGTACAGCTAGGCCACCTTCATTTGATTTTTTTTTCATTAATTCTTTTGAGATTCTTGACCTTTTATTATTCCATATGAATTGTGTTATTTTTTCTAGATCACTAAAATATTTTCTTGGAAGTCTGATTGGTATAGCACTAAATAAATAGATTAGTTTAGGGAGTATTGTCATCTTTATTATATTTGCTCGACCTATCCAGGAGCACTTGATATTTTTCCAATTGTTTAAGTCTGACTTTATTTGTGTGGAAAGTTTTTGTAATTTAGCTCATATAATTCCTATCTTTCCTTTGTAGATAGATTCCAAATATTTTATGCTGTCGACAGTTATTCTGAATGGAATTTCTCTTTGTATCTCTTGCTGTTGGATTTTGTTGGTGATGTATAAAAATGCTGAGGATTTATGGGGATTTATTTTATAACCTGCAACTTTGCTAAAGTTATGGATTATTTTTTGTAGAATGGAAGTTATGGAGCTTTTTTGTAGAATCTCTAGGGTTCTCTAAGTATACCATCATATCATCTGCAAAGAGTGATAGTTTGGTTTCCTCACTGCCTATTCTGATTCCTTTAATCTCTTTCTCAACTCTTATTGCCGAGGCTAGTGTTTCTAATACAATATTGAATAATAATGGTGACGGTGGGCAACCTTGCTTCACTCTAGATCTTACTGGGAAAGATTCCAGTTTTTCCCCATTGCATATGATGCTTACTGATGGTTTTAAATATATGCTCCTGACTATTTTAAGAAAAAGTCCATTTATACCTATACTCTCAGGTGTTTTTATTAGGAATGGATGTTGGATTTTATCAAATGCTTTTTCTGCATCTATTGAGATGATCATATGGTTTTTGTTATTTTGCTTATTGATATAGTCAATTATGCTATAGTTTTCCTAATATTGAACCAGCCCTGCATTCCTGGTATAAATCCTACTTGATCATAGTGTATTATTCTGTGGATGATTTTCTGTAATCTTTTTGCTAATATTTTATTTAAGATTTTAGCATCAATATTCATTAGGGACATTGGTCTATAATTTCTTTCTCTGTTTTCAGCCTACCTGGTTTAGGTATCAGTACCATGTCTGTGTCGTAAAAGGAGTTTGGTAGGACTCCTTCAATCCCTATTTTTCAAATAGTTTATATAGCATTAGGTTAATTGTTCTTTAAATGTTTGTAGAATTCACATGTAAATCCATCTGGCCTTGGATTTTTAGGATAGTTAATAGCTTGTTCTATTTCTTTTCTAAGATGGAACTGTTTAGGATATTTACTTCTTCCTCTGTTAATCTGGGCAAGCTTATTTTTGAAGGTATTCTTCCATTTCATTTAGTTGTCGAATTTATTGCCATAAAGTGGGCAAAGTAATTCCTAATTATTGCTCTAATTTCCTCTTCATTAGTGGCGAGTTCTCCCTTTTCATTTTTAAGACTAACAATTTGATTTTCCTCTTTCCTTTTTTAAATCAGATTTCCTAAGGGTTTGTCTATTTTGTTGGTTTTTTCATAGAACCAACTCTTAGTTTTATTAATTAATTCAATAGCTTTTTTACTTTCAATTTTATTGGTCTCTCCTTTTATTTTTGGAATTTCAAGTTTAGTGTTTGACTGGGGGTTTTTAATTTGTTCCTTTTCTAGCATTTTTAGTTGTAAGCCCAATTCATTGACCTTCTCTTTCTCTACTTTATGCAAGTAAGCCTCTAGAGATATGAAATTTCCCCTTATTACCGCTTTGGCTGCATCCCACACATTTTGATATGATGTCTCATTATTGTCATTTTCTTGGGGTAAGTTATTAATTATGTCTATGATTTGCTGTTTCACCCAATCATTTTTTAGTATGAGATTATTTAGTTTCCAATTATTTTTTGGTCTACTTTCCCCTGGCTTTTTGTTGAATGTAATTTTTATTGCATCGTGGTCTGAAAAGGATGCATTTACTATTTCTGCCTTACTGCATTTGAGTTTGAGGTTTTTATGTCCTAATATATGGTCTATTTTTGTATAGGTTCCATGAACTGCTGAAAAGAAAGTGTACTCCTTTCTGTCTCCATTTCGTTTTCTCCAGAGGTCTATCATATCTAACTTTTCTAGTATTCTATTTACCTCTTTAACTTCTTTCTTATTTATTTTGTGATTTGATTTATCTAATTCTGAGAGTGCAAGGTTGAGGTCTCCCACTATTATAGTTTTGCTATCTATTTCTTCTTGCAGCTCTCTTAATTTCTCTTTTAAGAATTTAGATGCTACACCACTTGGTGCATATATGTTTAATATTGATATTGCTTCATTATTATGCTACCCTTTAGCAAGATATAGTGCCCTTCTTTATCTCTTTTAATTAGATCAATTTTTGTTTTTGCTTGATCTGAGATCAGGATGGCTACCCCTGCTTTTTTGACTTCACCTGAAGCATAGTAGATTTTGCTCCAGCCTTTTACCTTTATTCTGCATTTATCTCCCTGCTTCAGGTGTGTTTCCTGTAAACAACATATTGTAGGATTCTGGCTTTTAATCCATTCTGCTAATCGCCTCTTTATGGGGAGTTTACATTCATTTATGGTTAAAATTACCCATTCTGTATACTTGCCATCTTGTTAACCCCTATTTATGCTTTTCTCCTTCTTTCCCCTTCCCCCTTCCAGTATTAAACTTGTAGCACCCTTGCTTCACAGCCTCCTTTTAGTATCCCTCCTCCCCACCTTAGAGTTCCTCCCCATCTTACTCCTTTCCTCTCAGTTTCTGTATTCCCTTCTGCTTAGCTTATTCCTTCACTTTTCACTTTTCCTTCTCACTTTTCAATGAGATGGAGAAGTTTCACCAGATATTGAATATGTCTAAAATTTTTTCTTAAAGTCAATTCTATGCAGTAAATACCCATATATTCATCCCTCCATTCTTTCTCTCAGATATAATAGGTTTCCTTTGCCTCTTTGTGAAATATAGTACCCCCACTTTACCCTTTTTCTGATACAAGGTCCTTTCCACCTCTAATTTCTAGAACAAGGTATACATGTATTTTTTTATACATCTTTACAGCAGAAATATTGTTCCCAAGATTTCTTTTTACCTTTTTAGGTTTTTCTTGAGTTCTATATTTGCAGATCAAACTTCTTGTTAAGTTCTGGTTTTTTCACCAAAAATAGGTGAAATTCACTTATTTCGTTGAATGACCATCTTCTTCCCCGGAAAAAGATGCTCATTCTGGCTGGGTAAGTTATTTTTGGTTGCATACCGAGTTCCAGGCCCTTCGATCTTTTAATGTGGATGCTGCTAGATCTTGGGTGATCCTTATTGTGGCTCCTCTATATTTGAAATGGGTTTTTCTAGCCGCTTGGAGTATTTTTTCCTTTGTTTGAGGGTTCTGGCATTTGGCCACTATATTTCTTGGTGTTTTGATTTTAGGATCCCTTTCAGTGGGTGAATCCTTTCGATGTCTATTTGACCCTCTGTTTCTATGACTTCTGGGCAGTTCTCTTTGATAATTTCCTGGAAAATAGTGTCCAGGCTGTTTTGTTCATCGTATTTTTCTGGGAGTCCAATGATTCTCAGATTGTCTCTCCTAGACCTGTTTTCCAGGTCTGTTGTTTTCCCCAGAAGGAATTTCACATTTTTCTCCATTGTTTGGTTTTTTTGGTCTTGCTTGACTGATTCTTCTTGTCTCCTCGAGTCATTCAATTCCATTTGTTCTATTCTTATTTTCAATGAAGTGTTTTCTTCACTCACTTTTTTTATATCTTTTTCTAATTGTCCAATTTGTTGTATGGAATGTTTTTTCATTTAGCCCATTTTATTCTTTAGTGAGCTATTTTCTGTTTCCAGTTCACTAATCCTATTTTTCAAGGATTTGTTTTCTTTATCCACTCTGTCTTTAAATGAGTGGAATGACTTCTCCAGTCTCTCTTGCCAAGCCTCCCTCCTTTTCCCATTTTCTTCTAGCTCCCTTGAGAGCCTTTTTAATTTCTTCTATGAGATTCATCTGTGCTGAGGAACAGATGATCTCCTCCTGTGGGGATTCACCTGAAGATAATCTGTTTTTAGTCTCCTCAGGGTTTAGGGTCTGTTCTCTGTCTGTATAAAAGCTGTCAATCATTAAAATCCTTTTTAACTTTTTGCTCATTTTGTCAGAGAAGAATCAGAGACAAACTAGCAAAGAAAAAAAAGGAAAAAAACCCCAAATGGAATCTACTTTTTTGGGGGAGGGGCTGAGTGGCATACCGAGCTTCCTCTACAGACTGAGGAGGCAGCAGCGAGGCACTAGCAGGACTGTGCTGCGCCTGCGCTCTGAGACTGAGAGTGTGCTAAGACGCTGTGGGGGAGGGGTGGCCAGTCTCAAGGAACTCCAGCTGTTTGGGGTTGTATTCTTCACCCCCGGTGTTTTTAGCTTCTCTGCTGGGGTACTGACTTGCTGTCAGGGCAAAGTATCCAATCCTGTGGTGAAGCTCTTCCTGCAGAGACGGCTGAGATCACACCCCAACCCACTCCGGTCTGCTCGGCTGTGAGCTGCCTGCCGAGCTCTCGCTGCTGCTGCCCTCAGCCTGTGCCCGATCTAAAACTGTCCTGCCCTCGAGCAAAAACAGACCTTTCCTGGTGAATCTCAAGGATATCTTCTCTTGGTAATTGTTTGTGGGTTTTTTTTTTTTCAGTTAGGCATTAATTCAGAGGCTTGTAATGAGATGGATTCTGAGAGAAAATGCGGAGCTTACACAGCTGTGTGCCTGCTCGCCGCCATCTTGGCCGGAAGTCGCCCCAGCTTGCCTTAATGGATTGTCTTCTTCCTTAGAGTATATTTCTTACTTTGTAAGTAAATAAACATTTATTAAGTACCTAATTTTACCAGCCACTGTGCTAAATATTGGAGTACAAATATGAAAAAGAAAGATCATCCCCACCCTCAAGGAGCTTACAATTTAATAGAGTCTTTCTTTTTCATATTTGTATTTGTAGTACAATGCTTGTCACTAAGGATATGAGCATCAAGGATGATGAACTTTCTCAGGATCACAAAAATTTCCTGGGGAAGTTCCCCCCCTGGGGGGTGGGGGTGGGGTGCTAAAACAATGCATTTGGATAGGAGATGAAGAAATGGTTATCCTGGAAGCCCTTATGGTAAATGCAACCTGAGGGCAAGAACTATTTTACTTATTTGTATTTATAGCCCTAGCAATCAGCACAGTGTGTGACTTGCAAATTTTCTCTTTGTTGTCTGTCTTCATCTGTCTGTCTGTCTGTCTGTCTCTCTCTATCTCCCTTTGTTGATAAAGTATCCACATTGACAAAATCATTTCTATTGGTCCTTGAAATATTGAAGTAAAGGCATACACATACTACTTTCAGGGCTTACTATAGGCAAAAATAGGAAGGAAACAAAGTTTATCTTTGACTCCATCCCACCTTCCATTCTCTTCCCATTACTCTTTTAGGTTCCAAAGCCCTCATGTGGTTCCCTAGAAATTTAGGAGTTCAGATTATAGCACCATACATATATGTATCCTGCTTAAGAGTAATTCATCTCATTGTCTTCATCAAAACGTCCATCCCTTCAATGATTAAGATGGGAAAAAATAAAAAAAAAACATTGACTAATTATTATTCATTGAGCATTGTACTAACTAGAAAATACAAAGACAAATATGACAGTTCCTACTCTTGCAGAATCATAGAATCAATCTCAGAAGCCATTGAGTCCTATATCAGGACTTCAGACAAAAGGGAAAGTGGTTTGTCTAGAATGACAAAGTTAGTAAGTATATGATTGAAAACCAAGTTTGATTTACTATGCCTCAAAGAGAGGACACATAGAGAGTGATCCCTTAATTCAAAAGAATTAATCAATAATGGTGAAAATTAAAATAGTGAAATAGTACTAGAGATGTTTGGGACCAGTAGATTTCCTATCACAAATATACAACTTCTTAGATTCTGTAATGCTGCCATAATAATTTATAGGACTAGATTTATTAGCATATTATTCATCATATATATGTTAGGAATAGAAAAAGAGAAGAAGAAAGGAATAGTTTTGAAGGACAGTAGCTTGAGAAGAAGGCAAGGAGCAGAGGAAATAGTAAAGAATGGAAAAGAAATAAGATGAAGAACAGAGCTTTACAGCAGCTAAAGGGAAATTTAGAATGATCTAGTGCTGTTGGTGCACATTCAGCCTTCTGTTTTATGATCCTTTTATCTTGGAATCATAAAGAACACTTAGCAAGCATTGCAACATTTTTCACATTGCTCTGTTTCAGAGGAGACAGAGCAGTTTAAGCACTTCCTTGTCTCATAAAATGTTGTAGCCAGCTGTCCCATGATTTGGTATTCTGAGTGAGTAAATAATGGATTTTGTTGCAGACTGGACTTCTATTTTCTTTCTTTCTTTTTAAAAAATAGTATTTCATTTTTCCAAATACATGCAAAGATAGTTTTCTACATTCACCTTTGTAAAACCTGGTGTTCCATATTTTTTTCCCCTTTCTTTCATCTTCCCCTCTCCCCAAGATAGCCAGTAATCCAATAAAGGTAAAAATGCAGTTCTTCTAAACATTTTCCCATATTCATCATGCTGAACAACAACAACAAAAAAATGAGATCAAAAAGGAAAAAAAAAAAAAAACATAAGAAAGGGGAAAAAAGCCCAGGAAAACAAACAATAACAAAGGTTATTGATACTATGCTTTGATTCATATTCAGGCTCCATAGTGCTTGCTTTGGATGAGTTTGTCACTTTCCCTTACAAGTCTATTAATTGCCTTGAATCACTTCATTATTGAAAAGAGACAAATCCATCACAGTTGATTATCACATAATCTTGTTGTTACTGTATAAAATGTTCTCTTGGTTCTGCTTACTTCACCCAACATCAGTTCATGTTAAGTCTTTTCAGGCCTTACTGAAACCAGCCTGCTCATCATTTTTTACAGAATAATAATATGGAATTCTATTTTCCACCCAACATTTAAGTCATTCTTTAGATATTTTTTAAAAAGGGATATTAAAATAAAAAATTTAAATAAAATTATACAAATATCATTTTTCATATTAACCTCTCCAGAATTGCTTAAAATTCCCATGCCCTCCTCTTCTCCTACAGCTTGCAATTGTTATTCCTTTGTATATTATTTTAGTTTGAATCTTTTGAATGATACAGTCTTACTACAGTTTAATAATAAGTGATACATCAAGTACCGCCATGGATTTTCTATTTATTTTGGGTGTTTCTAACATAAAAGTAGTGACTACAAGATTTACTTCAACATGGGAAGGATTTTGGTTGTGATTCCAGCCCTCTGAAAGAATAAAGCATATAACCTAGTGAACATGTCAGAGCCTTTAGCATCATGGCCTGAATATAGCATCTATACTCAGGCTTTGATATTCCATCTCAAAATATTCCCCTTGTTTCCAGACTCATGACTAGGACCCCATATGAACAATTTTTGACTTCCCATCATTCTTCTCATCTCCATCAATGACATTGTCTATTTACATTATTTTGTTAATGTCAAGGGTCAATCAATTATTGTTGTTGAATTGGTTTCATTTGGTCTAACTGCATGATTTCATTTGTTTTTTGTTTTGTTTTGGTAAAGTTACTATAGTTTTTTGACATTTTCTTCTTCAGTTCATTTTATAGATGAGGAAATTGAGGTAAGCAGGATTAAGTGACTTGCCTAGGTTCACACAAGTAGGAAATGTCTGAGGTCATATTTGAACTCAGGAAGATGAGTCTTCTTAACTTCAGTCCTGACACTCCATCTTCTGCACCACCTAGCATCTCTTTGCTTCTTCACCATTCACTTAATGATACTAGCAGAGATCTTATTAAAGACAGATATAGCATGAAGGCCATAAGATCATGGCATTATGGTTTAGATCTGGAAGGGGGATCTGAGAGGTCACCTGGTTCACCTTCTTATTTTATGGATGATGAACTTAGTGCCATATACTGAATTATGAGGGAGCATAGGTAGAAAGTGGCTGAGTTGGATTTGAACTCAAGCCCTCCAAGTTCAGTTCCCTTCTCCCCTACCCTTCGTTGCAATGTTCAGTGTTCTTTTCACTGCACTTACACAGCTTCAAGTACATTGGATTACTACCAAGGAAAGAAGGAAGCTGTAAAGAACTTTGACTTCCTTGAAATTTCCCCAGAGTTCTGTTCTCTTTCAATATCTAATACAGACAACTTTTGGTTGTGCATACAGCTAATTTTTGAGTTTATATGTTATCATCCAACGTATTTCTTTTCCTTTTGATGCAAAGCATTTTGTATTTATTATGTTTATTGCTGGGTTTTGGCCAGGCAGGTCTGACTCAGATGATCTGGTAGTTCATGTAAAAAACTAGAACAAAATGAAACATTGTAAATCATCCAACATTAAGAAAAGGAAGTTTACTTAACCATAGCTTGGAAAGTATGTAAAACAAAGAGAGAGCTATGGTTCAGGTAGCTGTACCATCAATCCCAATACAGAAACGTATTGTCTGTAGAGTGTAGTGACTTGCAAAACAGTGAGACATTAAAGAAGTATAAGGGACATGCATTCCTCATGGCTTCCCCTCTTTTATGGCACATCAACACTTTGACTCACCAAGTCTGAGAAGCAATTTTCCTACTTTTTAGGGGAAAAACCCTACATATTGGGTACTGAGATACACATAAGTTTTTAACCATAATTTTCTTATAAAAATATTCAGGGCAAGGAAAAGAAGTGAATTTCAAATTACAGGGTCTTAGAAAGTCTAGTATTAGGTTGAAGAAAAACTAAAAATATTGCAACATTAGTGCACAGCTGACAAAGCTTTGAATTGTTCTGGAAAGCAATTTGGAACTATACCCCAGAGTCTCTAAACTGTGCATACCCATTGTCAAAGTAATATCTCTATAAAGTCTATCTATCAAAGAGATGAAAGAAAGGTGAAAGAGACTTACATATACAAGAATATGAATAGCAGTTCTTTTTGGTTTCTTCAATTTCTTCAAATGGCAAGTATATGGATGTAATGGAATATTATTGCACAATAAAAAATGGAAAAAGGAGAAAATTTATTTGAATTGATGCATATTGAAATGGATAAAACCAGTAGAACAATTGTGGGATAAAAACATGTTAAAGAGAAATAACTTTGAAAGACACAAGAACTATAATGAATACAATGAGCAATCAAAATTTCAGAATAATGATGATGAACAACTATGCTCCCTAATTCATGACAGAAAAGTGAGGGCCTCAAGAGGCATAGTGAATCTCCATTTTTGTTCTTGGATAGGGTGGCAATTTGTTTTACTTGATTACATATATTTGCTTTGAGAATTTTTTTCTTTTAAATTGGGATTGGGTTGGGAGGAGATAAAATAAATGCTTGTTAAATGAAAAATAAATGAAATTATATTATAGATTTTTGTTATATTTTAGCACTTTATTATTATTTTCCAATTTGGAAGTTCACAACTTTCTTCTCTGATTTACAAAATTATTTGCTGAATTCCTATATCTTTTGGTTTTCTGATGTATTATCAGTTTCTCCTACAATTGTCAAGATTTCCTCTTTTCAGCTTAAGGCTTTTTTTTTTTTTTTTTCTAATTTCAAATTGAATATTCAGTTTCTATATTCTTCCCTTCACTATTTATTTTAATTGTGCATTCTTAGAGATATAAGGGCAAAGTCCTTCGAAGAAAGGAAAATGCATATCAACTTCTACAACACAAATGGATGACCATCTTCCATGAGTCTTATGCCATATGTTACTTCAAATTCCACTGACATCTTATTTTTCATATAGATAATGCTCAACCTTGAGACAAGGAAAGACAGGATATATTCTGGGTTACTAGCACTGAAAATTTTATAACTTTGCCTGCATTTTAGATGTGTCACTACTGCATGACAGAGACTCGGAATCATATGCTAATATACATTTATATTTACATAGTTCTTGGAGCATTTCTCTTTCCCAGATCTTTCATTAAAGGCATTGAACAATTGTTTCTTCACTTCTCTCCTCTCATCTGCTTTCCTCTTTTCTCCTTTCCTTTTTAGATGATTTTAGATAGATTTGTTTGAATTCTTTGAATTTTGAAGTCTCCATTCTTTTCTTTCTTTGATCCTTTCCTTATCGGACATATGCTTTCAGAGTACTAATTACATTAATACTGTATATATACAACTGCATAAATGCCTTAAAAATATCTCAAATTTGACGTGTTTAAAGCAAAACTCACTATATTGCCCCTTAAATCCATCTCTTCTCTTAACTCCTCTATCTATATCAAGGGTACCACTATTCTCAGTTTTACAGCTTTGGAATCATCCTTGAATCTTTCATTGCTCTTCCTCCCAACCCATATTCCAACAGTTTTCAAGTCTTGTTGATTTTACTTTTATAACATTTCTCACATTTGTTCTCTTCTCTCCATTCATATAAACACCTTCTCTATTAATATAGGTTGTTAGGAACTAGGATTTTGAGTTTCTTATTCAATGTTCCCATTTTCAGTATTTCCTTACTTTAATTTATCTTCCACACAGTAACTATTTTAAAATATGCATCTGACCATATCACTCTTCTACTTAAAACAACAACAAAACAACTTGAATGTTTCTAGAGCACAGATTCTTAACCTGTTTTGTGTCATAAACCTCTTTGGCAGTGTAGTGAAGACTACTCGGACTACTTGTGGATGTCTATTCAGAATGTTAAATACATAAAATAAAATACATAGGATTACCAATTATAATTGACTAGGCAGAGTGCCATATACCTGTGTTACTTGCTACTGGGGAAAGTTTGTGGATGATTTGAGTGTTGGCATTTGGAGTTAAAGCCTATCAAGGATCTATGCTTTATGGCACCAATATGGTGAGCTTTATGGTCAGAAATGGAAGAGTTCAAGGTTCCTATGTTAATTAGTGATGAGATTAGGCTGTGAGTGTCCACTACCTTTTCAGTTTGGGCATGATAGAGTCAGTCTCAAAGAAAGAAAAAGGTATAAATACAGATATATATATATATATATATTTTAAAGTTCAGTGATTCCAGGTTAAAAACCTTTGGTCTAGGTTATAATAAAAATTTCTCCATTTGGAATTTAAAGCCCTTCACAATCTAGCACCCACCTACATTTACAGTATGACTTCTCTCTATGTATTCAATTGCAAACTGGCTTCTGTATAGCAAACCTCCACAAACACACACACACACACACACACACATTCATTATCTGGAAGATATGATTTTTAATACAGCAGAAGCAGAGAGACAGTTTTAAAAATTTTTTTGTTTTTTTTTGTTTTTGTTTATTGTGCTGAGACTAGGGTTTAGTGACTTGGCCAGATTATTCAACTAGTAAGTGTTAAATATCTGAGGTAGGATTTGAACTCAGGTTCTGACTTTAGGGCTATTGTTTTTTCCACTGTGCCATCTAGCTGCCCTCAGGAAGACAGTTTAAAGGAATTCTGCAGTAAATTTTACCTTTTTGTCACATGGATTATCATGCATTATAAATTTGTATTTCTGCCCGACAAGTCAAGTAGGTTTTAAATAGTTCAGTTGAAGAACTGCCTATTTCACTATCTTGAATCAAGTACCAGAACTGGATCTGCTACTCTTTTAATAGCATTATGATGAAATAAACATTCTGATGGCCATACCCAAAGAGAAGGCACATAGGGAGGTTCCTTGGATAATTTTGCATTGTCACTTCCCCAAAGTAGTAAGTTTTGATTAATGGTTTATCTGGTTATGTATATTTGGATCACTAATGCAATGCTAGGAAGTTTCATCTCTTTTTATTCCTGCTAGCTTTTGTCCCTATCTAAATAAGAAACTTACAGTGAAAATGGAATGGTTGATAATAATTAATCACCTTGATTTGCTCAAGCTCCTTCATTATCCAGAAGAGATCGGACTGACCTGGGAATTAGATAAAACTGAGATGGACATATTGGAAGTTTTTTGCAGTATTCATGAATAGGAAGTTCCTTGCATACTGAACCCACAACTTCCCTTGTTATGTCAGATAACCAACTCAGACTGATTGGTATTAACTCCCAGTTCTGAAAAACAATCTAGCCCAGAGATGACTTGATAAGACCATTATGTGATTACACCACCCCATTCTGTAATTTTTGTTTCATTGGCCCTTCCCTCCTTCCCTCCTTCCCTCCTTCCCTCCTTCCCTCCTTCCCTCCTTCCCTCCTTCCCTCCTTCCCTCCTTCCCTCCTTCCCTCCTTCCCTCCTTCCCTTTCCCTCCTTCCCCCTTCCCTCCTTCCCTCCTTCCCTCCTTCCCTCCTTCCCTCCTTCCCTCCTTCCTCCTTCCCTCCTTCCCTCCTTCCCTCCTTCCCTCCTTCCCTCCTTCCCTTTTTCCCTCCTTCCCTCTCCTTTTCTTTCTTTTTATCTCCATAATACAATTTTCTTATCTAACAGTTAATTGAACAAAGTGGACCTGGCAGAGAAACTTTTGTATCATGGGGTAGGAGTGGGTGGGGGAGAAAAGGTGTGTGTGTGGGGGAGGGGGAATGGGAGAATGGGGCAGCAGTGAGGGAGGGTTAAGGGGGAAAGTATTTCATTGTCTCAATACAATTCTTGTAAAAAGAAAAACAAGTAAAAGTAATTTTTTTCTTTATCTTTAATTTTAGTGAATTGACTCAACCTAATGCTCCATTAAAAACCATTCACCGTAAGCTATATGTAGGCCCTAAATGAAACCAAACACTTCCACTGGTAAACGTTTACAGCCTAGAGGAATTATTTTTAACAGAAGAGTCATTGGGGTTGGAGAAGGAGAAATCTATCTGAGGAGGTTTATCTTTAAGGAGAGGGAAATTAAGCAATTACTTTATCCAAAGAAAAAAATAAAGAAAAACACAAATAGGAACAATTGTTTCCATCAACCATTAACTCTCTTGAATTACTCTATCATGATACTCTTCTTAAAGAAGTAAGGGAAAAAAACATTGTTTCCTCCTGAAACTGACACCTCCCACCTATTTCCCCTCAGTGTCAGCAACTTCCTTCAAAGAGAGTAAAATCTTCATCATAGCATGAATCCAAATTCACAAGCTAATTTTTAAATTTTTTTTCTCATTAATTCATCATTGTCACTTTGCACTGATACACCCAAATGGAGTATTCCTTTGCATCAAATAAACATAATCAAGCAAAATAGGATCAACACAATGGTCAGGTTTGAAAATATTCACCTTATACTGCAGCTCTAATTGACCTTTAGGAAGGAGGTGACACCCTTTATTATTAATATTCTAAAATCACTATTTTTTTTTTTTTTGCTGCATTGCTTAAGTTCTGAATTCTTTCAGTATTGTGATCTTTTATATTTTATATATTATTCATAAATTATTCTTTGTTTTTTGCTTACTTTCCTCTGCATGAGTTTCGTTATCTAAGTTAAATTTCCAAAGCCCTACAAATTCTAAAAAGCTTAATTATTTGATGATACTTTGCAATCCTTCGAAGCCCTTCCTTACATGATAGAAGCACTATAGATAATTTGTGGCCATTTTTTTTTTTTTAAATAACTTTTTATTGACAGCACTCATGCCAGGGTAATTTTTTTACAACATTATCCCTTGCACTCACTTCTGTTCTGATTTTTCCCCTCCCTCCCTCCACCCTCTCCCCAAGATGGCAAGCAGTCCCATACATGTTAAATAGATTACAGTAGATCTTGGATACACTATATGTGTGCAGAACCGAACAGTTTTCTTGTTGCTCAGGGAGAATTGGATTTAGAAGGTTTAAATAACCTGGGAAGAAGAACAAAAATGCAAGCAGTTTACATTCATTTCCTAGTGTTCTTTCTTTGGGTGTAGCTGCTTCTGTCCATCCTTGATCAATTGAAACTAAGTTAGAACTTGTCTTTGTTGAAGAAATCCACTTCCATCAGAATACATCCTCATACAGTATCATTGTTGAGGTATATAATGATTCCTGGTTCTGCTCATTTCACTCAGCATCAGTTCATGTAGGTCTTGCCAATCCTCTCTATATTCGTCCTGCTGTATTCGTCCTGGTTCCTACAGAACAATAATATTCCATAACATTCATATATGTGGCCATTGGTTTTTGTTTGGATTGCTATCATGCATGGATTCTCCTTCTTTTACTCAAATGCACATATGATTTATCCAATATTCAGGGCACTGAATCTTATGCTACTTTCAGGAACCATGTAATGGTACAGGTGGGTTTTTTCCTTCTCATTTCTAAATATGTTTATGGTGTAATCTGAAAGAATTCAGGTGATGGGATGAGTGTAGTTTTAACCTGAAGAGGAAGCTAGTGGCTCAGTGGATAGAATTTTGGGCCTGGAGTCAGGAAGGTCTAAGGAACTATCTGGCCTTGAACACTTCCTATCTGTGACTCTGAGCAAGTTCCCAACCTCAGTTTCTTCAACTATATAATGGGAATAATAATAGTACCTACCTCACAGGATTGTTGTGAGGATGAAATGAAATATTTGTAAAACACTTAACATAGTTTTTAACACATATATGTCAGTGCTATATACATATTTATTTTTTTTTTCCGTCCTAAAGAAACTGTTCTTTGGGATCTGAGTTCAAGATAAAACTGCTCTTTACAATGACATTCTTGAATTTTTTTCTGACTCTTACCTTGAGTAGCTTGTTAGAGTGTTCTCTTTCACTTAGCGTGTCTCCAATATAACATGTCTTAGCTCAGACTTGGGATTTACTATTGGCCTCTGGTAGGTTGCTTTATTTTGTTCCAAGGAAGTAAGCATATGTTCCTGGTGGTTACCTTAATGATAGCTATCTCTTTGAGATCTCTGCAAGGGTAAACAAGGCAGAATTAAAGTTATGGAAAGAGAAATAATTTGTTTAGTAGTCTGGGTTAGGTTTTTTAATAGAGTCTTAGCTCTAGCTAAGAGTCTACTTTCCCCACAGTGGTGGGAAATGAGGCTTAGGGTGGGGATGGGAGAGTACCAATTGATGATTTCAAAAAAATATGATGTAGATGAAGTGAAACTTATAATAGTTCTAATTTACAAAGAATTCCTTGCAGAGATATTGTGAAAAAATATTACAAAAAACATCTCTTTTTCACGTGAGGATATTGAAATTGGAATTTCAGAAAAGTTAAATTCCTTGCCTAAACTAAATCAAATAATAAGTATGAGAACTAGGGATTAAATACAGGTGTTCAACATTCTTTTCTCTCCTTCTCTTTCTCCTCCTCCTCCTTCTCATTTTCCTCTTCCTTCTCCTTCATCTTCTCTCTATATTCAAGAAATGAAACCTTTCCTCTAACCTCTCCTTCTAATACATATATTGGTATTATATCTATCAATCTTTATCTTGATGTCTCTAGCAGTCTCAATAACTACATGGAGATATGTAGGTCAATATCTACATAAATATTAAGATTGATCTCTCTCCACTCTCATTTGAACCTCACAACAATCATGGGGGATAAATAATATGTGTTATTATTTTGTTTATATAGTTTGGGGATTTGTTTTGGCAGAAACACTCCCAGGTATTTTATACTTCTAGAGTAATTTTAAATGGGATATCTCTTACTATCTCTTTTTGCAGGGTTTTGTTTGTCATATATAGTATGATATCTATACATACATACATATATATATATATATATATATATATATATATACACACACACACACACACATAAAGTTATATATAGATAAAAAGCTACATACATAAAATTTTCTTTTAAAATGTTGTTTAAATTCAATGCCATTTCTTCATTATCTACTCTTTCACCAAGTCCTTATAATCTGAATTCCATTTCTGTTACTGTAAAGAAAATGCTTTCTATAAATTTTCCATTGACCTCCTAATTACTAAGTCCTATTATTTTTATTTTCACTTCCCAAACTTCTTGATCTCTTTAATCTAGGTAATCTTGCCTTCTATAAATCTTTCCCCAATATCCCTTAATGCTATGCCTTTCTTTTGGGAAATATTCCCAATTCATCTGGTTTATATCTTCTATGTATATAGAATTCTCTGCATGTTGTTTCTTCTGTAGCCTTCTTGAGAGTAAGAACTGTTTTTTGCCTTTTTTTATATCTATAGCATTTAGCACAGTGCTATGGGAGACAATTAATTAGAGTTTTTTGACTTTACTTACTGCCTTGAATATAATTTTGACTATCTCTCCAACTGAATGCTTCTTTATATTTTGTTTTAATAGTCTTCCAGTTTTCCTTCTTTTATGGGTTCTTTTGTATTTCTTCTCTATCTACATTATCTCTCTCAATAATCCAATTCACTTTTATGGCTTTAAATACTACTTCTAAATAAATGATATTGTGTTCAGTTGTGTGTGACCCCTTGTGACTTCACGGACCATATCATGCCAAAATTGGTCATGGGGTTTTGTTGGCAAAAATCCTGGAAGTTTGTCATTTCCTTCTCCTTCCTACTTACCAAAATAAATAAAGGTTAGTAACTTGCCCAGAGTGACACAGTTATTAAGTGTCTGTGGCTGGATTTGGACTCAGATTTTTCTGACTCAAGGCCCATTATTCTATCTACTGAACCACCTAGCTGCTTCCAAGCATGATACCAAACTTCAAACCTATACATTTTCAGCACTAACTACTAGAGAACATGTTCTATAGAACATCCCTATCTAGATGTCTTACCAGCCCTTTAAATTTAATATATCCAACATGAAGCTCATTAGTCTCCCTCTCACCCCCACCTCATTATGGTTTCACTATTTTTGCCTTTGACACCATCATCAACTCAGTTGCCTGTATTAGTAAGCTAAAAGATATTTTATATATTTACTTATTAGGTCCTATTGATTCCATTTCCACATTTTTCATATCTTTTCCTACCTCTTCATTTCCACTATCATTACAATAGTACAATTCTACAGTACTACATAAACAGATTTTTGAAATATCTGTGAGGAAAACATGAGTGAAGTACCAAGAAGGAACATTAATGCTAAAAAGATCATGAGTGGGCATTTACATTGCAGAAAGGAATGCCAACATATTGTTCTCAATTTTTCCTTTATGGTAAATATGGGCATTAGCAAATGGGAAACATACCCTGGCTGAGAGTACAGAGCTCTGTATCTTTGTTTTTATATATGATTGTTGTTACCAGGCAGATTCACAAGGACCCCTACCCCCAACCCTCAATGGTTAACAAAGATGTAGTGATTAGGAAATTTTTTTAAACATTGCATACTTGGGTATGAAATTTGCTACCCTGATTATGATCAGAAGAGCGTTGCATTCCTTGGCTAAATGCAGCTGACTAATCCATGTAAACTTCCCGATTTGTAGGTAAATTAATCAAATATGGAGTCGCTCCTGTCAGCTACTGTCAAATTATAGGTCAATCATCACACTTCTTTATTGTTCTTGTATCCTCCCTTCTAATATAACTTTCATATGACTGCCATGGTTCTAGTAAGGTTATTCCTTTGCTCAAAAATTTTCAATTTTGCCTATTGAATGAAGGTCAAATTTCTCTGCTTGTGATACTACCCTACCTTTTATAGCACACATTTATTCTTTGTTACAGTTAAGCTGGTAATTTTTTTGCCTTCTAAACATGTATCAAATTAAAAACTTACATGGTTAAGTGATACTATTTACCCTGGGAAAGGGTTTTTCTAGGGTAGCTATGTGTCATAGTGGGTAGAATATCAAGGCTGGAGTCAGGAAGACTCATCTTCCTGATTTCAAATCAGGCCTCAGATACATAATAACTACATGACCCTGGGCAACCCTGCTTGGTTCAGTTTCTTCCTCTGTAAAATGAGCTGGAGAAGAAAATGGCAAACTACTCTAGTATCTTTGCCAAGAAAATCCTTAATGGGTCACAAAAAGTAACATATAACTGAAATATCTCAACAACCACAACATGGAGGTATCCAGAAGATGGAAGAGGAGTGAATCTATACTGATTTTTTAAAAAAAATATATAACTTTGTATTGCCAGAACATATGCATGGGTAATTTTTTACAACATTATCCCTTGTACTCACTTCTGTTCTGACTTTTCCCTTCCATCCCTTCACCCCCTCCCCTAGATGGCAAGCAGTCTTATACATGTTAAACATGTTATAGTATATCCTAAATACAATATATGTGCAGAACCATACAGTTCTCGTGTTGCACAAGAAGAATTTGATTCAGAAGATAAAAATAACCTGGGAAGAAAAACAAAAACGCAAGTAGTCCACAGTGAATCTACTGATTTTGAGGTGGGGGATAACCTGGAAAGTGAGGTTACCTCAAAGTAGGAAAATCAAGGGGAGAATTGCTTCACTTGGTGGAACTTTTTAAAGATTGTGAACCAATACCAAAGGAAATGAAAAAAGTCACCTAATTATAAAACAAAACAGGCAGACTAAGGAGATAGGTAAAAGGTAGACTAGTTAGTATCTGTACTAGCAATAATCTGATTATTTATGCTCTTTCTTAGATATATACTTCAATCCTTTTCTTGTGTAAATGTCTTGAGCCTGCTATGCTGAGAAGTACATAATTTGGTTCACAATAAAAGGATTTAAAAAAAAATTATGAGGTGATATTATTCATTGTGAATTGTGTGGTAAATACATGGTGTCATGGAATGCTTACTGAGCTCTATTGAGGATATCAAAGGCATTCATTGTCAGTCACTCTTGAATTACTCACCCAAGTTTGGCCAGAGTTTGGCTGTAAGATCATGCATGAATGATTCAGCTCCCACAATAGATTCACATAGGCTTTAAAGCAACTTTCTTAGGATTTTTAGATATATAGCTGGAAGATAGTTTAATTTATAGTTCCTATAGTCTAAATCCCTCATTTTGCACATGAAGAAACTGAGTCCCAGAAAGGTTGAATGATTTGAAAGGATCACACAGGTAGTGAACAGCAGAAGAAAGGCCTGAAGTTTGAGTTCAAATCTCAAAATTATTTTTATTCTTCCACCACAGAGAGTGTATTGTCCTCTGCATTTTGCAAGTGAAAAAACAGGCATTGAAAGGTTAAATAATATTGAGCTTATAAAGGCCCAACACAGATTTGAACTTCTCTCTCTTTATTCCAGATCTGGGAATATAATCTTGAATAATTGAGCTAAATCTGAGTTTTCTAAATCTACAAAACAGGAATAATGCAAACAGTTTTGTTTAATTTTTTTAGAGTACAGTGCAATGGAGGTCAGAGATAATATTTGCAAAGTGCCCTGGGACATAGGCGCTATGTAAATATGTTATCTATCTTAACAAAAGTATTAAAAGATAAGATTTTTTTTTCCAGGTATATGTGGGCTAATTCACCATTATTATTTCACAATTTTTCAAGTTGAACAAGATGTAAACTGAGATCTATGGGTCTAATGATATGAGAAAAATCATTAGAATATTGATTTTGATCAGAATGAGGTAATAATTTTGGATCACTGGCCTATGGCTAGTATTTGTTAACTAACCAGTCATCAAATTTACTCAAGAAATTTGGCATCAAATTCACTCAAGAAATTTGGCATCAAATTCGCTCACAAAATGTGGCTTTCCAATTAAAATTGAATAGATCTTTATTAATCACTTTTTATATGCTAGACAGGGAAGAAGCCCCTGTTGTAAAGAGGATACAAAGTAGGCCAGCAAATCTATTAAGACACATTACCTCTCCATAAATGTCTTACTTTCTAACTCCCTTGTTACTATTTTTGGTTCTTCCCCACTTCATCCCCAATACCACAGCTTAAGTGAAGTTAAAGAACTTGCTCCAGTAAAAGAACTCTAAAGGCAAGATTGGAACTCAGACTTTCTGACTCCTAATGAAAATGATATTACCAAACCTGTGAAGTTTATTTTTTTTTTTCCCTTAATAGGAGAGAATTCATTCAGGCACTTTATTGTTTGATGGTTCTTATAATCAATACCATTTTTTTTTCTTTTTTTTGACAAGAGTTTTATTTTGAACATAAAAAGATTGTATATAAAACTATATATCTCTGTTCTACAGATTTGTTTTAAATATATATATAATAAATTAAAGAACTTAATTTTAAAGCTATCCTGCTTCTCTGTGTTTCCTTCTGAACTTCCTCCTATTTTTCCTTATTGTATTTGTTTTCTTTTCTTCTTCATTTGGGCATCACTATTGCTAACTTTCATCTTTGCCCACATCTTCCCCCAAGGAAAAATGAAAAAGATCTTGTATCAAATAAGCATAGTCAAACAAAGGAAATCTACACAATTCATGTTTGAAAATGCATATTTCTTTCTTCTCCTTGAGTCCATCACCTCTCTGTCAAATGATTGCTAACATAGAAAACATTTTCTGAATAGCTGATTGGTGTAGTCATGACCTTGAGCAAAGAAAATTCTTCCTAGAAAAATCCCCACTTTTAAGGTTCTACATACTATGAAAATGAGTTCTATTTTAAAATCAATTTTTAAAGTTCACATTCTAAATATCAAGTTTACATATAATGAAGGATATCAAATTTACATATAATGAAGGATGACTTTGAAGTAAAGTGACCCTCTAACCCACAGAGCTAACCATCTCAAGGACTTTGGATGGTGCTCATGTTTTGTTTTTGTTTTTGTTTTTTTTTTAATGGTGAATGTTTCCAGAATTGAAAGAAGCAACAACCTTCAAGCACCAGCTCTTGGTATCCTTTCTATTTTCTAAAACACAACTACATAAAATCAATTGATGGAAACTTTCCTTGTTATATAATCTTATTTCCTTTTGTTTGTGATGCAAAATGAATTTGACAGGCCACTAGATTAGAAATGAAGCTTGCTACCATATTAAAATAGTTCATATCAATTGCTAGTTCATAGCAATTAGGAGCTAGTTCATAGCAATTGGAAGCAAGTAAAATTTGATTTATGGAAACATATGAATTTTAACCATTCATATGACTTTGGGCAAGACACCCTCTATGGAATTCACTTTCCTTATTTGTGAAATAAGGCAGTAGATGGTGTCTAACATCCCTTCTTGCTCTGGATCTATGATCCTAGCTGCAATCTGACTTCTGATTTCATCAATCAATCAAAATTGCTTCCTCCAAAATTGTCAGTGATTCCTTAAATTTCTAATCCAATGAATTTTCCAAATCCTCATCCTTCTTGATTTTTTCGAAGTTGACATTGTTGACCACTTTCTCCTCTTGAATACTCTCTCAAGGACTTTTCTAGCTCTAGTTCTTTCATCATAAGATATTCTCTGGATTTTGGTGACATTGTTCTCTTTTAGCTATGCTCCTATATGAATACTCTTTCCCTTTCTCCAAATCCATTCTCTAATTGTAGATATATCCAAGGCTCTATCCTGGGTCCTCTTCTCTTCTATGTCTCTACAATCTTTCATTTAGTGGCCTTATCAGTATTCATGGATTCGTTTGTGACTTCTTTGTAGATAGCTCCCAATCAAAATATCCAATGCTAGTCTCTCTCCTAAACTCTAGTCCTGTACCTTCAATTTCCTATGAGAAATTTTAAACTGTAATTTCTATGACCACCTCAAACTGAATATGTGCAAAATAATTTACAGACTCAATTCTCTTTAATTTTATAAAAATTGAAATTACATTTTCCTGTCTCTGTTCCTGTGGTTTATAACTAATTCCCAATTACATTTCAAATGTCAATGATAAAAGTTCAACAATCACATCTTCTATGGCTTTTTCAAAACCTAAGGATGTATTTGTTTGGGAGCAGATGAATTCAAATCCAGCCTCAGATATTTTCTTATTATGTGACTCTGGCAAGTTACTTAACCTTGTTTGTCTCAGTTTCCTCATCTGTAATATGAGCCATAGAGGGAAATGGAAAACCACTCCAGTATCTTCTCCAAGAAACCCCGAAATGGGGTCATGATGTTGTCCCATAGTTCTCTTCTAATTTTCTGACTCAGTTTCCCTAAATTGTTCTGCCTCAGTTTCCTTAATTGGTTGTGCCCCAGTTTCCCTAAATTGTTCTGCCTCAGTTTCCCTAATTGGTCCTGTCTCAGTTTCCCTTAATTATTATGCCTCAATCCCCTTAATTGCAAATCCACCCTCTGGTTCATGAAGACTGATATAACTCAGGGCTATTTGCTTTAAGATTATAAATTGCCAATGTGTAAACTCAGAAAGGGGGACTCCAGACATTGTGTCTGGAGTCCTACATTTTCTTAACTCCCAGCTTGTTAGAGTTTGGACTCCATCCCCCGCCTTTGTTTAGCTACTGTGTATAAATATGTCATGGAGAACTTGCATGGGCTGCTGGATGCTGGATTCTTGGAGACAATAGTCTCATTCAGCCTTGGGACCAAACCATGGATCCATTTGATCCCAGTATATCTCTCTCATTTAATAAATTATTAAATACTCTCTAATCTCTATCTTGCCTAAGTTTCTCTGGCATTACAGTGAAGAGTCAGACATGAATAAATCACAACAACATGTAACTGGAATTCATGGAAGGAAACAAGTTGCTATCTGCTATTATTTTATTTACATGGGGTTTCAACACTCTATTAATAATTTTTACTTTGTAATTTCTCAGGCAAAGGTCATCTTCTTTGCCTGAGAAAACTGAAGGAAAATAAATGAAATTATTTTCTTCTTTGCTTTGTTTTCAATTATGCTATTCCCTAGAGTCATGGTCTTATATCTATGACAGTTTTCTTTTTGCTAATATAGATGAAATAACCTTTTTTATTGCTCCTAGCTTTCTTCACCAGCCTTATCTCATTATGACCTACAGCACTCTTGATATTGTGCTTAAAGGACCATGCTACCCTTTTGTATTCAACTCCTGACATTCACTGATGCCTCTGTATTCTGTAATTTCCCCTTATGCATTCACTATTGAGGAGAATTGCTGGTGTGGAAACTCCCTTAGTGATGAAGATTGATAACTTACTTATAATAGCTTTTTATTTTCAAAATATATGCAAAGATACTTTTCAACATTTACCCTTGCAAAACTTGTTTTCCAGATTTTTCTCCCTGACTTCCCCTTCCCCCCCCCCAGACAGCAAGAAATCCAATATTTATTAAACATGTATAATTTTTCTATACATATTTCCATATTTGTCATGCTGCACAAGAAAAATCAAATCAAAAAGGGAAAAATGAGAAAGATAAAACAAGAAAGCAAACAACAACAACAACAACAACAACAACAAAAGGTTAAAATGCTATGTTGTGATCCACACCAAATGCCCACAGTCCTCTCTTTGGATGCAGATGGCTCTCTCTATCAAAAGTCTATTGGAATTGGTCTGAATCACCTTATTGTTGAAAAGAACTACGCCCATCACAGTTGACCATCACACAATCTTCTTGTTGCTGTGTACAATGTTTTCCTGGTTCTATTCACCTCACTTAGCATCAGGATAACTTACCTATAACTCACTATCATCTTAGATGGGGCACTTACTCGTAGTCTGACAGTTAATATATGTCAAATGTAGGACTTGAACCCAGTCTTCCTGAACCCAAAGACACCTCTATTGAACAGTAAAATTTAAAATGTAGAATCAACTCATCCTTTTTCTGATTCCTTTGAAATCTCTCCCCAAATCTAAGATGTACGCCAGACTTTTTTCCATTTTCAACCCTATGATCAATTCTAAGTGGTCACTTCCCTCTAAGGTTTCCATCATTTCCACATCAGCAACCAGTGCCTTCCATTTTAATGGAAATTAGACTCAAAATAACCTTCACTTTATTAGTTCCTCTATACCTTTTGAAAGATGAAATGATCATTTAAGCAACTCAAGACTGTATTAGCTATACCTGAATTTCCCCATCATTATTATATCATACATCAGTCTATATCAGGCATGTGATATTTCTCAATTGTCTCATTGATTTCTTTTCTGTTTGCTCTAAAGTTGACTTTAATGGCAAAATTGCTTCTCTTTCTCCTTCTTTAACCAAATGTTCACTATGTATCCTGAACATACAGGATTCCCAGATTTGCTTATATTATTTTATGTTCTTATTATATAGAACTACCTCATTCTCTTTCCACTTTTTATTTATCCTGCTTCTTTTTAGTAAGATATAATTATCCATAGCCCAGGTTTTAAAATTATGGTTCACAGCCTCATATGGCTTATATGAGAGTTTAAAAATGAATGTGGGGGATCATGAAATGATGATTTATTATCAGTAAATGTCTGATTTGTATACCTATTTAATATGCTTATATATACAGGGTCACAGAACAATTTCTCAGGTGGAAAGAGGTCATGAATAGAATGCATAGCAAAATGAGAAAGGAGTTTTATGCCACCACGTCTGATACCCATAATATTAAAATTTTCTCCTTTAGTATGTGTGTGTGTATATATATATATATATATATATATATATATATATATATATATATATATAATTTGAGTCATTAGTTTTATCACTAGCTCTTAAAAAATATTTTCAGTGAGTTTGTTGCAGTAGTCAATTGTTGGATTAGTCAATTGAAATTCTTCCATTGATGCTATCTAACTGGGTGGAGATTGTGTATATATAGTTTACAATATTGTAGCCACATCATGAAAAGCTTTATAATTTTAAAAATTATACTGATTTGGCAACCATCTC
Organism: Sarcophilus harrisii; assembly: GCF_902635505.1. Taxonomy (NCBI): domain Eukaryota; kingdom Metazoa; phylum Chordata; class Mammalia; order Dasyuromorphia; family Dasyuridae; genus Sarcophilus; species Sarcophilus harrisii. The sequence continues at coordinate 385,494,308 of NC_045426.1, forward strand.
CGATTTCCTTTTCTTTTTCCTGGACTTGACAGGAATTCAAGAAATGTCTTCTTTTGTAACCTTGCATAACCTTATTTTTTATTTAAAAAAAACTTACCATCTTATTTTATCTATTTGCTTTCTTTACCTTTTTTTTTTTTTTGCTTACCTTGCTTTTCCAGCTATCTTTCCCTTTATTTTAGATCTTTTTCTTTTTAATCAATTCTCTTGCTCATTAAGATTGAATTTTTCATCATAAGGCCAAAAATCTGGAGTTAGAAAGGATTTGAGAGGTCATCTGATTCAATATCCTCATCTTACAGATGAAGAAACTGAGAAGCCTCAGGAAGTTAAGTAGGTTGCCAAGGTCACACAGAGAGCAGAGGCCATTATAATCAGTAATCAGTGATCTTAGAGGTCTTCATTATACTATACTGCTTTCTTAAGACTGAACCTTCTTCAACCCAAGTTTTTTTTTTTTTTTTAACTTTTCTTGAAGCTATCTCAGATTTCCACTCTCTAAAACAATCCTGATAAGTCCAAAGCCTATAAAATTACATATATCCTTTGATCCAGCACTGTCACTACTGGATCTGTATCCCAAAGAGATCATAAAAGGGGGGAAAGGATCCACATATGCAAAAATGTTTGCAGCAGCTCTTTTTTGTGGTGACAAGGAACTGGAAATTGAGTGCATGTTTATCACCTGATAATGGCTGAATAATTTATGGTATAGGAGGTAATGGAATATTAATGTTCTATAAGAAATGATCAGCAGGCTGATTTTAGAAAAGCCTAGAAAGATTTACATGAACTGATACTGAGTGAAATGAGCACAATCAGGACAACATCGTATACAATAACAGCCAGATTATGTTATGATCAACTATGACAGACTTAGCTCTTCTCAGCAATATAATTATTCAAGACAATCAATTCCAATAGATTTGGGGTGGAAAATGCCATCCACATGCAGAGAGAGTACTGAATGTAGATCAAAGAATAGTGTTTTCACCTTTTCTTTAGTTTGCCTTTTTGTTTGATTTTTCTTTCTTGTGGTTTTTCCCTTTTGATCTGATTTTTCTTGCACAACATAACAAATATGGAAATATGTTTAAAATTATTATACATGTATAATCTATAACTGCACAAGTCTTTGCCTCTGTGTCTGACTTACTGATGCTATCTGCTTGAAATGTTACTTCTAAACTTTGACTTTTCTCAGTCTTCCCCTTGTCAGTCTACTTACTGTCCCCTACTAACCCTAAACCACCTGTCCAATGTATGAAAAATGATCTGAAGCTATAAAGAAGTGAATGAAAGACCAAATTAGGGTCATTTACTACAGCAATTGAATCTGTATTGAAAAATGAAAATGAAATGATTATTTCTCCTACCTATTTCTACTCACCTAATATCTCCCCTTGAGATATTATATTATAAATCAGCATCCACAGTAGGGAGATTTAAAAAAGAGGAATGCCAGGCACAATATTCACATGTTCAAAAGCAGTTTATTTAAGTACATTATTTACAATTAGATAGAGATGGAAGTGGGGAGATATGAGCCAAATTCTGTGTCCAGACAAGAGTAAATGATATGGCAGTTCTCTGGATTTCAGTGATATGTCAGCCTGAAAGATATCTTCTTAGGTTTCTTTTTTTTTTTTTTTTTTTTTTTTTTTTGTATAAGAAGAGCACGATCTTGGATTTGTATGAAAGATGCTTCCTCTTTTTGAGGGGAGATAATTCCAGAATGTGGGTTGAGTCCCTCACTAGAGCAATGTTTTTCCTCCTCTAGATATATGTTTTGGGATTTTTGAGTTATGTGATTGTTTGGTAGCAGAAGGATAGAAGTATTAAGCAGGGATATGAGTTACAGAAGTTGATGAGGCAGCATCAGTACTAAAATCTAAATGAGAAAAAGAAATCTAAAAGACAAAGTTAAGAAGAGTGTGCCTTCCAGATATGAGTGACAGTCTGTGTAAATTCATGGGGAGAAAAGGGAGTGTTTAGGATGCAAGGGTTTTGAGCAATTACAATTTGAACAAAACGAAGGTGATGTGATTGTCAAAAGAATATTTCTTTCCAGTTCAGCCTCTTCCTGGATCTGACAGGAAAGAATTAGATGGATGAATGGTTATTTAAAATTCTTAACTTCTTTTTTTAATCGACTTAAACTGAAAAATATTTTGTTAACATTGCAACAATTGTTTGCAATTTTGGCTTACTAGGTTTCATTCAAAGAAATGATTTTTGACATGTAGCAAAAGTTTAATTTCCAAACAAAAATTTTCAGAAGAGACCTTCAACCTGTCTTTTGATGTACTTTTTAATAAGTATTCTGACAAATTGGGTGCTATACATCCAGTATGCCATGGAGAAGTTTGGGTAAAGATTTTGCCTAGAATCACTATTTATTTGTATTTCTGTGAGTTTGTGGAGGCAAGACTAAAAAAAGAAATCAGGTCTTACTAAAGTCTGGATTCAAATTCAAAGCAATAATTAGCTATGTTATCTTGGGTAAATCACTTACTTTTTTGAGATTTGGTTTCTTCTTGTTTTAAATGAAACTGTTGGATGTGATGGTCTCTAAATTCCTTTCCACCTCTTAAGTTCTCTGGGACTAACCCCTATGCCTTCTATTTGTCTTAGACATTTTGACTTATTTCACAGCCTACATTCTCTGTCTGCCCTGGTCAGGTCAAACCTGGTGTCTGGGCTCCAGATAGCCTGTATGCCTCAGGATGATGATGAAGATAACAAGAATGAAAATAACACATTCATATCCTATAGTATATTTCAGTTTATAAAGTTTTCTCACATCTTGGAGGTGATGTTTATTAAAATGATAAAACTGCTATTTTGTAGCAACAGGGAGGAAAGACAGCATAAATTGTGAAAGCATATGAATTCTTCACTATTTTTAAGGAAACAGTTTAAATTTGCTTCTTCATTGATAACCACAAACTGAGATAGACTAGATGATTTCTCATGTTCCTTCCAATTCTAAATCCTTAACTCTACATTTAAGTATGTATAAATAATATAGACCACTGTCTAAAAGAGTGATGCCAGAGAAGATATAAATCATGACTTACATTCTCTCTAACCTTTGAGGCTTACAAAGTGCTTTCCTCATCACATCTTGTTCAGTGATTCATGTATTCCTATGTTACATATCATATCCCTATAGTGTTATTTATATTATATATTATAATTTATATATGTAGTTTGAATTCAAGTCTTTGGGAGTCTAACTTATAAGGAGAGAGATATCTTTGTATTTGTCTGCTTCTTAAGACTTCAGTATGGCATCTCAAAGAATAATCTAAATGATTTGTCAGTTATGGTAAGTTTCCTTAAAAGAAGGGAGTCAAAAATATCCAATAATTCAACAAACACTTATTATTAAAAACATAAATATATTTATATTATACATTATAGTGATACCGAATCTATTTGGTATACTGTGAGAAATAACTCCATTGGATTTGGGAGAGGTGAAAGTCTTTAATTACACAATGCATAAGTAGGTATCCTATAGAATAGGAACACTGGGATTGACTTATCTTTTTTTATATCTGAAATGTAAGTCCCTCTCCTGATGACCCATTTACTGAGTACCACAGAAGTCACAATCTATCTGTAATTCCCCCCCTTGTGAGTGTGAATCTCCACCCCTGATTCTCCCTTGGCATTCACGCTATTTGTACATAGTTCAGTCCTAGCCCTGATTCTGTATTGATTAAGTACTATAAAGGTTTGAGTCTCCAGAAAGAGTCTAATCAGTCCAAGACAGTCTAAGTCTCCTCCTCTAATCATATCACCACTCTTTCCTTCCAAATCCCACCTCTAATTATATTTTTCAATATGTTTCTTATTTTAAATTCCCACCCTAGAGTACATTCTCTCTCTGTATTCAAATCTGAACCCTCCCCCCCCACTCCTGATTACATTTTCCTTTTATTGGCTTTGTTTCCTTGTTCTTGTCCTAGCCTTCATTCTAAGCTTCAATCTCACCTTTCTAATTTAAGTTTCATCTTTCTGCACCTCTTCAATTTAATTTTTGGAACTCTGTGGAAACCAAATCCCCATCCAATTCTCACAATACTCACTTCTATTTCTCAGGAGCACTCATCTTCCAAGTCTCCCGCAAAGCGCTGACGCTCGCCACACACACATACACACACACAGAGAGAGAGAGTCAGACTATACTAGTAATATAAAAAAAGAGGAGGACTTATAAAAGGAATGCAAGTTTATCCCTAACAAACCATTGCTGAACCCACAGGGGTTGGGATAACATACCCACTCTGTCATATACCCACTCTCTGTCATATACCCACGTATATGGTTGAACTTAGGTTCTTGGGAGCGTGGCTTACAAGGAGAGAGATATATTCATAATTATCCATTTCTTAAGATCCTGGTGTGGCATCTCAAGGAACAATTTATATGCTTGTCAGTTATAAATCACTTAAGAGTTCCTTAAAAGGAGGGAGTTAAGAAATGTCTAGTCAATCAACAAATATGTTATTAAAAACAAATATACAAAGAAAGACAAATATACAGTCCTCTACCCTCAATAATCTCATAGCATAATGGGAGAGATAAGATTCAAATAACTAACTATTCAATGAACAATACAAATCAGGTATTTGCAGCAGGTAGTTTATTCCTATACATAAGAGGAAAAACCACAAAGGACAATCACAAGTGTGGGGTGTGTGTGTGTGTGTGTGTGTGTGTGTGTGTAGTAATTGGGGTTAAGTGTCTTGCCCAGAATCACATAGCTAGTAAGTGTCAAGTGTCTGAGATCATATTTGAACTCAGCTCCTCCTAATTCCAGGATTGGGATTCCATCAAGCTGCCCCCTCAGACATATGCTTTTGATAAATACAAGTATAAAACAGGATTTAGTAGTTTATTCATAATTACCACTTAATGTGCAGTAAGGCTAATTCTTAAACTTAATCATCAGTTTGCAAGACTGATACTTAAGCATTTTTTATTAAACCTCAGCTATGTATTATATAACCAGTCCAGTTCATGTATGCTAATAAAATGGCTAGATTTAGACCAGAACTCTTGTTGGTAGCTATACTCAATAAGGCTGCTGGAGTCATTGCAGGGGATTCTTCAGCTCTACTACCATTGCTGGGACTTTCATGTCCTTTGAACTCACAATGCCACCTCCAAATCTGTGCATGTTGTTGTCCGATATTCTTTCACCTCAGTTCAAGGAAAGAAAAACACATCACAGGCAGCCAAAACCCAGGTTCAGGCTTGAGTAGGCAAGATAAGTGCTTTAGATGCCATGTGCTCATGACTGCATAGAAATTAAAGGGGATAGAGAAGAAATAGATCAAGTCATGCCTTTTCTACTCTCCTTTTGGGAAGTAGCTCAAAATAGTTCTGACCTGATTTATAAGCAGAAAGGAAGAAACAGAAGAAGGGGGACCAGATCTTTTTATATATCCACTGAGTCATCAACTCTTCATGCTCTACAGCCCACAAGGGGACATCTCATCTCAAAGTACACACCCCTCAATAATGAGTCATGCTTGACTGGAATCCTCTCTCCCATAAGCAAAAAAAAAAAAAAAAAAAAAGAGAGAAGCTTTCATGTGGATGCTTAGAACCAGTAATGCATGAGCCATAGGATACCCCTCACTCCACAGGAAAGAAAAGTAAATAGGAAACACTCTTAAAGTACCTTTTCCTTTTCCAGAACTCCAGGTTTCAAGGTTTTTCATCCTCCCTTCCTCTTCAGTACAACAGGAGAGTCATCCTGGAAGTTTTTCTACCTCCTAATTAACTTTTTGGTTTGTCCAACACTTCAGTTAGTTAGTAACCGAAGTATTAGTTACTAATCGGAGGTGATTGGGAAACCTTGTTGTTACTCTTAGGCTGTACTAAACCTAATACACTTTACAAATGACCAAAGTGATTTTGGCTGCTCCCCAAGACTGGTTCCTTGCAACTTCATGGTTTACTCTTAGCCGCTTATTATCTTGCTTTCTTTCCCAATCCTACTTCTATTGTAAAGGCTGGTTTTAGAAAGAGTGTCTTCACTCTGTCTTCAAACTTATGTAGGAGGAGAGATTGCTTAGGTGAAGAGTCTCTGTACATTACTTTTCTAATTTCCTCTTCTTTCTTCTTTGTCTACTACTTTTGGCATTTCTTTTCAGCATTTCCTCTTTTTTTCTGTTTATCTTCCGTGCAGCTTGATGGAGCCCATTAGAATTCTTGGGCTGTAGTTTCCAAAGAGAAATACTCTTGTCCTTGGACAGGCACAGAGTAACTTTTTTTATATTCAAGAAAGAAAACTGAGACTCAACAAATGAAAGTCACTTATCACGGTTACTCAATTAACCATGGAGCTAGAATTTGAAACTAAATTCAGCACTAAATCAAATAGAGTCTTAACTCAAGATAACTTTGATCATTTATTTGCTACTTTCCTGGAGGGAAAAACTGATTGCTATCCTTTCTTACTCCTTGGAGATTCTATGATTCTAAAATATTCAAGTTTAATTTAATTAGATCATTTATAATCCTATCTAGTTATTTATTCTTTATTAATTTATATATTTTATTTCATTGCTATGTATGCCTTTAAAACTTTTACCTTTTTACAAATTAAATCAGAATTGTATAAATAAGCATGCTTATATTGGATTTACATACATTTCTATCATGTTTAACACATATTGGATTACTTGCCATCTAGGAGAGAGGGTGGGGGTAGGAGGGGAAATTGGAACACAAGGTTTTACAAGGGTGAGTGATGAAAAATTATCCTTGCATATGTTTTGAAAATAAAAAAAAACTTCAGTAAAAATAAATAAAGTTATATCAGTATTGTTATTTTCTGCCATTGTTTTGGCTAGCTCTTCAGACATCACAAAGAATTAGCCCTAGTTACACTGAAGTTCTTTGTTTCATAACATTGTCTTTTAATATGCCATTGACATCTCTGCAAAAAATGAGCGTAGGGGCTTATTTTCCATACATGATTCTGAGTTTTTTTTTCACCTACTGCCTGATAAATTAATTCACAATTGGCCATATTTGTGGAATTGTAGAAAATTTTTAAAGAAGTTTTTGTTTACTAAGATTATAGTTTGAAGTAGGTAAATTAATAATGTAACTGACATGAAAAAAGCTGCTTTTTTTTTTTTCTGAGGCAATTGGGATTAAGTGATCTGCCCAGGGTCATACAGCTATGTGTGTGTATGTGAGACCAGATTTGAACTTACATCTTCCTGACTTCAGGATTGGTGCTCTATCCACTGTGCTACTAGCTGCCCCCTGCATTATTTGTTAATCTTTAAATTAATACTCTGTTTCTGCCTATGTGCTTCCAAGATTGAAATTGGGCAACATTCTCACTTAGACCAAAATATAAAGTATTCTTTGTCTGACTGTCTGTCTCCTTTCTCTTTGTCTTCTACATACTTATATAAGTCCTGTTTTGTTTTTGTTTTTGTTTTTTTTGCAAATGAGTTCATTTTAAAAAGTGGGGGAGGGAGTTGGGTAGAATCATTGTCTATTGTGGCTTCCATAGTTGAATTGATGATTGGGATCCTTACCCCAGGAAGCATTGCAACCTTTGCAAATCTTTGCCTGTTCTATCGTCATATAAAACAGGACTTCTTAACTTTTTCCTCTTCTAATTCCTTTTCACCTGAAATTTTTTTTTAATAACCCTGTGTGTATAGCTATATAAAATAGGCAACCAACAAACATTTAGTAATAATAACTCACAATTTCACTACACTCACATTTAGTTACATGACTCCATATGGAGTGCTAATTCACAGTTTAAGAAACTTTATTATAAAAGGGATGGTTTACGCAGAGTTGTGCTCTGGAATTAACATACATTAACAGCAATCTAAATCTTATAACATTTCTCTTTCCCCTTTTCTCAGAAGAGTACTCGTAGATGAACCACTCCATTTAAACAGTGTAGTTGACTTGGGACCCTGATTTAAGTCTGTAGTGGGATAGAGCTACTACTTGCTATCAAAGCTATCTTAAATTGCAAAACAAAAGAAAAATGAGAGCAGCAAATTATGTTGGAAAAGCTTTTTCTTCTTTATCTTCTTAAATAAGTTGGAGAAGGAAATGGCAAGCCACTCCAGTATCTTTGCCAAGAAACCCTAAATGGGGTGGTGAAGAGTTGAAATGAGTCAACAACAGCAGCAAAAAAAAAAAAAAAAAAAAAAAAAGGAGAAATAAGAAGATTAATTTAATAAGAATGGTGTATACTTTAGTAATCATTGATAATCATCTAACACTTTAAATAATTTATTTTATTTTGAATTCCCAATAGAAATATTAGGCATGACACATCAAGTCTATTTTTACATATGAACAAGATGCATAGCATAGAAGCTAATCAACTTCTCCATCACATTGGAAGAGCACAATAGAGTTTGATTTAAACCCATGTTCTGACTCTAACTACCAGGCTATTCCATTATGCCATCCTGACTCTGCATGTAAAGAGAGACAGCTCTCCAATTTAAAACAAAAAACAAAACAATTAAATATAAATAACAAAAGCAGGATTGTTGATGGAGGCCAGTAACCTTGCCTGTTAATTTTTACCTCTTTTGAATTATACTTTCCTTAATTCCTTGACTTTCTTCAAGTACTAGCTAAAATTTCACTCTCTGTAAGAATCCCCTCTTAATACTGGTGTCTCCCCTTTACTGATTATCTCTAATCTGTCCTGTTTGTATTTATTTATACATTGTTATTTTTATGTTCTCTCTCCCTCCTCTCCTTAGATTTGAACTTCTTGAGGGTAGGAACTGTTTTTGACTTACTCTCTAAAACTAAGCAGAGTATCTGGCACATAGAAGGAGCTTAAGAAATGCTTATTGACTTGACTTGAGACATGACATGATGAGGTCTTAAGATATGATCTGCAGCCATATGCAGTTTTTGTTTTTTTGGAAGAAACCAATTTAGAATGCAAGACAATTCTAAAAATATTTATTGACCATTTCCTCGAATATTCAAGATCATGGGAAACAACATAAAATGAATCAGACATATTTCCTGAACTCAAGGAAAATGCAAGCCCACAAACTACAGATACAACTTTAATAAAGTTGCTCTGATATTTATTCTAGCAATAAGGCCATTATGCCAATAGTGAGGTATTGTGAAAGTATTGCCCCAATCAATGCAATTTGCAATCCTTAGTAAACATATTTAAGAATTCTTGTGGTCAAACCATTAATTACCTTCTGGCTAACCCCACATCAAGGATTCCATACTCTAGACACTCCTTAACCATTACACATCTCTTCACACTCCAAGGACTTCTTGGACTGCAGACCTATAGTTCATTGGTAGCCCATATTTTATGCCTTTTCCAGGAAATGTGAGCTTTTATTTTACTGCCATACCTGTGGTCAAGGACCCTACGTCACCTTCATGCCATGATGATGAATGAGGGTGGGGCTTTAGTAGATCATTGACATAACCACTTAATTGTAAACAAACAGAAATATAACCTTGGAACTTCTATTGCAATAGTGATGAAATCACATTTGAATATTCCAAGCAATACATGAACATCCCATGATATTTCTACTTATTCTATAATGTCTACTGAAGCCTGAAATAGGGAGGTAAAACTTAGTCTTGCCACTTCAGTAGAAGATAACACTCCAGGGAGTAAATGAGTGAAATTCATTACCTCAGATGCCATTAAAATAACCCCTGTCCTTTATAACTGTGCTCTGATGATCATGTTATTGTTAACCTATTACTGTGCACTTGGGTCTGATGAATATCATAAAGTTTGGAGAGGAAAGGGACCTTAGAGATTCCTAGCCCAGGGGCGCTTAACTTTTTAGGGGTCATGGATCCCTTTTATGAAAGTCCCTTATCAAAATAATGCTTTTTAATAAAAAAAAAAAAATTCAAGGCAGTCTAGGATCACAGAGCTAGTATTATATGTCTGAGGGTAGATTTGAATTCAGATCCTCCTGACGCCAGGTCCAATACACTATCCACTGAACCATCTAGCTGCCCCCAGAAAAATGCTTTTAAATGTATAAAATACACAGGATTACAAAAGACACTAATTATATTAAAAATTCAGTCATCAATTTTGTTTTGTTTTAAATCATGGACCTCAGATTAAGAACCTTGCAGGCTGCAGGCTGACAGTTTAACTGGTCTAGATTAGATGGCTCCTGAAGAGCCTTACAATTTGGAGAGTCCATTTTACTTTGATTTGGAAACTTTTGTTCTCTAACTAGAAAAGTATTTTAAAAAACCATTGTTAGTGGCTTTTAATGAAAGGCCTTTAGAAATATTAACCAAAGAATTGTGAGTCAGACCCTGTTCTACACTGTTCTACCTATAGTAGGTACTAGGCTATATAGTAGGTACTACTATAGTAGGTAACTAGTTTGTTAATTAATTAGCAAGTCATTTCAAATTGCCACAAAACAGTTTGTATTTTAAAAAGAGGAAAGATGGATTTTCTTCCATCTTAAGTGAAACTGCTTTCACCTGAACATTCTTGGCAAGTAGAAAACCTTTCATTATTTAAGGGATATTTACTTGTGTTGTTCACTAACAGCTAGCAGGATAGAGGAGTTGCCCCACAAGAAAATTATGGGGTATTCAATGAAGAGAATAATCTATTTTTAGTTATATGATTATATTTTCTCTAGAAATTTAGTGTACCCTTTCAGAACTCTTTCTCATCAGTAACTTTCTTTCCTTATCAACACAGGTAGCAAAGAAACATTGTGTACATGGCATTATACTATCTGCTTGAGTTGAAAAAATTGTGTTGTTCTTTTAACACTACTTTTTTTCCTGAAAATTTGAAGGATGCTGAATTTGTTTCAAGAGTAACGGTCATTTTTCCCTGCCTGCCTTCCTCATGACTGATTTTTTTGCCTGATTCTCTTCTCGTCCTCCCCCCACCCCTACCCCCCCATCATTGTTCTTTGGTCTACCAGCAACAACTTGTAAACAACGGATGCTGAGGAATTGCCAAGCTTCTTTGGATCCTGCCCAAGAATCTGGGAGGTGTTTCAACAAAACTAACCTGAGACTCTTCTCTCAGGAGATCAAAACATTGGTTTGAAAAAATGCTCCATCTTTTAAGCTTGGGCTTATGGAGCCAAACCATTCTTTTTCCTCAGGGATGACTGCTTCATCACATGGCATGCCCGAATATGGTAGGGCCTAGGAGACCTCAAACAGAAGGTATTATTCATATCCATGAAATGCTTCTGGTTTTGATCTATAAAAATAAAACTGGGAAAGACACATCAGTAGCCATTGATAATTAATATAAAATTGCTCAGGAATTTACTGTTAGAAGAGAAATATAGACTCTCAACAGGAAAGGAGCTGAGACTGGTCAAAGACCTTTTCCTCTCATCTTCTGAAGGCTTGGGGGAGGGAGAGAAGTTCTGGAATCCTTTCCCAACAGATGAGTTGATATTGATATAGGCATTTATGAATGCATATATTTTTATTAGTGAAAAGGAGAGAAGAAAGTATACATTTGTTAAGGACCTATTATGTTCTAGACACTGTGCTAAGTGTTGTATAAATATCTCTTTCAAAACTCAAAATAACCCTGTGAGATAGGTGCTATTATTATCTCCATTTCCTCAGTTAAGGAAATGGAGACAGACAGAGGTTAAGTGACTTGCCCAGATTCAAAAACCTAGTAAGTGTCGGAGGCTCGATTTGAACTCATCTGCTTTCTGACTCCAGCACTCTACTTACTGCTCCAGATAGCTCCCTAAAGGCACAATTAATTCAAAACAAAGGCATTTAGTGAAATTACTTGATAGCAGGCTATTCACCTCCTGAGTTCACTTTCACACAAATAAGCACAGTCTCAGTAACAAGAGTCACCTCCCATAGGAATCACAGATGGGGCATATACATTTGAAAAACATGTGACTAGAATGCTTAATACTAATCTTAACTAGCATTTATGTAACTCTTTAAGGTTTGCAAGTGTTTTACAAGGGTTTATTTCATTTTACCCTCATAACATCCCTGTGAGGATGATGCTTTTATTATCTCCCTTTGCAGAAGAAAAAACAGAAGCTAAGTTAAGGGTTACTTGGCTAGATAGTGCAAAAGTCAGGATTCAAACTCAGCTCTATCTGATTTCCCAGTCCATCATTCTATCCACTGTACCAATGAAATGACATGCTTGTAGGGAACACATAACTCATTATAAGATAATGTGGGCTTTTAATATCACTAGAACTGCCCCTGTCATTTGGGTGTTATTATCATTCTGCTCTTTGTTAGACTTGTTCCCTGGGTGCTTACCTCTAGGTGTTAGTTCTCTGTTCAAAAAAAAAAGCCCTAAGGTTTTGGGTTTTGATTATCAACCCTTTATCAAGTCTTTTGTTTTTTTTTTGTTTTGTTTTTTTTTTTTAAATACCTACTAAGTACCAAACATTGTGTTATGTACTGGATACAAATACAAAAAGGAAACAGTTCCTTAGTTCAAGAGCTTACATTCTATTGAGGCTATCTAGCATGTCTCACAAGTTCCTCAAGCATCATATAGTTTACTGAATAGTCATTTGACCCATTTCAGTGGCCTGGCTCCTCATTATGAAAATTAATCATTGAAGTGTTGTACAATACACTAATCAGGATGTTTCAACACATAGTGGGCTGTTTGGACCCAGGATGCGATGTTGATTTCTTTTCTTTTTTTTTTTCTTTTTTTTTTTTTTTTTTTATATTTCTATGGGAATTTCATGGATTTTCCCACCCTCATCTCCCTCCTCAGGTCCTGCCTTAATCATTTCTAGATGTTAGTGTGTAAGTCCTTAATAAAGATAGCATCCTTGATGCTATAGTGTGACTTGAAAGAAAAATGCCAAGCTTATTAGAATTGCATGTGAAATAAAAATAAGAGGAGAGGAATTATGACTTAAAACTAAAGGACTTTCCTATGAGGCTTACTTGATTTTTAGTTCAAGGGCTTTAGTAGTCTACAAAGGAGTAGACTTTTTGGATGTCTATTGACCATTTAAGTGTTACTTCTGGGTTCAAGGTTGTGTTACTAGCTAAGTGAAATGTTCAAATATTATGATGTCCTCAGAACTAACAAAACTCAGTGTTTGCCCCAGTTTCATTTTCCAATATTGCCCATTTCCAAAAAGTATTATGTCACTAATGTGTATAGATCTAGAATAGAACAGTATTCTGAAAAGTAAGCTGTATGTATATTGCGTAATATAATGACATACAGAAGTGTTAAACTTTTTCTAAGGCAAATGCTGGGTAAGTATGCAAATTCCCCTAAAGATTTTATTTAGATCTCCAGAGGACTTTAAATATCATTTAATTGAATCCATTAAACATTTATTAAGTACCTTCCTAAGATAAACAAAACATTAGACATACAAAGATAAAAACTAAATATTTCTATCCTCAAGGAGCTTATAGTCCTACAGTCTACTAGATCTCACAAATAAACATGGAAATAGATAGAAGGTCACAGGGGTAAAGGCAGGTTCCAGATTAAGTCCTATCAGAAAAATGGAGGAGAAAACTCTGTTGCACCTAGAGGCAATGGGAAGATATAAGGGAAGCCTCCTAGAGAAGGCTGCATCTGAACTGGGTCCTAAAAGAAAAAAAAAAAAAAAAAAAAAACCAAGAAGTGAATTTCAGTCCTTAGAATCAATTGGTGTACATATATAGGAAGAAGAGGGATGATAAGACTTAAGAAAAAGCTCCAGAAACAAGACTGGTTTGAATGGAATGTTGGGGAATAATATGAAATGGAGCTAGAATAGTAAATTGTAGTCAGATTGAGGAAGGCCTTGATTGGCAAATTAAGAACATTTGTGAGAAGTTTTAGAAAAAGGAATATTGAGGGTATGTGGTGATCATCTGTGATGACCTTGGTTCTTTTCAATAATGAGGTAATTTAAAGCAATTCCATTAGACTGGTGGTGGAAAGAGTCATCTACATCCAGAAACAGAACTATGGAGACTGAATATGAATCAAAGCATATTTTCACCTTTGTTTTTTGTTTTGTTGTTGTTTGTTATTTGTTTGCTTGTTTTTTACCTGATTTTTCTTGTGCAATATGACAAATATGAAATTATGTTTAGAAGAATTGCATATGTATAGCTTATATTGGATTGCTTGCTGTGTAGGGGAACAAGGGGGGAGGGAAGGAAAAAATCTGGAATTCAAGATTTAGCAAAGGTGAATGTTGAAAACTATTTTTACATGTATTTGGAAAAATAAAAAAAGCTATTATTAAAAATACCAAGAATAATAAAAAAATTTAATTTAAAAAATTGAATGTTGAGAATTATCTTTACATGTATTTGGAAAAATAAAATACTATTAAAAAAAAAAAAAAAGAAAGAAAGGTTGTAAGCAGGCCAATTGTTCAACAACACTTCCAGGAAATCACTTGGAGGCATGGCTGACCTGGTCAGTAATTCTTGACATTTTTAAGCTGATGGCAGTAGAATACCAGATGGGCTAAATGCCAGAGTAAACAGAATCAATTTTACTTAAGAAAGGGAGAAAATTAATGAGCACTTGGAAACATATGGACTTTTAGGGAGATTTTTAGCTCAGTACAAACATACAAACCTATCCAAAATGACTTTTATAAAGGAAACATCTTTTTTTTTTTTTTTTAAATCAATGACTCTAAAAACATAGTCTTACAAACAATTTTACAAATAGGATGAAAGTAAATGACTTCTCTTAGATCATTGCGTTTATTTCCATAGAAGATCTTGAAGACAATATATATATATATATATGTGTGTGTGTATATATGACAAAATCAAGAGTGAGGATAATAACTGATGGGGTATAGGAGGACCAGAAGAAAGTTTCTTTCCCCCTAAGGGATCAAGAAGGGAAATAAGCATTAATTAAGCATCTACTATGTGCCTGCTATTATGCTAAGTGTTTTACAAATATTATCTCCTTATTTCTTGGGGTGACCTGAGCATGGTTATAGACAAAGGTCAAAGAGTCAATAGAAATGTAGAGATTAAAGATGAACAAATGGGGATTATTAATCCTACTAATGATGCAGAGGAACTAAGTAGGTAGATGGAGTTGGTTTTTTTTTAAATAACTTTTATTTTTCAAAATACATCCAAAGATAGTTTTAAACATTCGCCCTTGTAAAACCTTTGTTCCATATTTTTCTCCCTTCTTCCTTCTCTACCCCCTCTCCTCAACAGCAAGTAATCCAATATAGGTTAAACAGGTGCATTTCTTCTAAGCATATTTCCACATTTATCATGCTGCACAAGAAAAATCAAATTAAAAGGAAAAAAATGAGAGGAAAAACAAGCAAACAAATAACAATAACAAAAAGGTGAAAATACTATATTGTGATCTACATTCAGTCCCCACAGTCCTCTCTGGTGCAGATGATTCTGTGCATCACAAGTCTATTGAAAGGACAGGTAAATGATGTTAAGGTTAAAGATAGAAGAAAGATCTTGGCTTGGCAAAGAAGAGGATGGCCTCCTACTCTGAGATTGGGGGACAGAATAGTAGGAGAAAATGGGGGGGGGAATGTGAAGACATTTTTAGTAGTAGAGGAAGATAATGATGGATGGCTTCATTCTCTCCTATAATTTAAAATGTGAATCATCTGTTGAGAAGGGAGGATTGTATGGATAATGGGGATTTGAGAACAGAAAAGGATTAAAACAGCCATGTAGGACAGGATGATAGGATATATCACATTGGGTTGGGAGTCCATTAGAGATGCCTAGAATTATTGTTGTATAGTGGCCAGGGTATAGTGGAAGTTAAATAACATGAACTTGGAATGGATTGTCAGCATAGTTTTGTGGTTTTCTCCAGTGACTTTATCTCAGTACAAAAGCCCTAAGCCAGAAAGAAATGCTGAATGAAGCCAACATCAGCAATATCTGAGGTCATTGTGTCTGCTACTGATGAGCCCTCCAAGGTGCAGTCATGGATGCTTTAATGTTTCTTCTAATTGCTATATTTGCTACATACTGAAAAGCTTCTCCCACCATATGTTTCTTACTTTGTATTAGTGATTCCCAGGGGATTTGACACAAAAACTATGAGTCAAACAACAAAACATCGAGAATTTTGCTTTCAGAAAGTATGAAGAGAAAGGATAATTTTAGAGTGATATGCACAGGGTATATATTCAATTTACTGCAATGTCCAAGAAATTATTTTATGTACTAAAATATAGGGTGACCTTTCTGCTGGAACAAAGTTATAGAGGCTTGGTGTTTGTACTGTCATTTTCCAGATTATCAAAAACAAAGCAGTCTATCATAATGGAAGAA
Organism: Sarcophilus harrisii; assembly: GCF_902635505.1. Taxonomy (NCBI): domain Eukaryota; kingdom Metazoa; phylum Chordata; class Mammalia; order Dasyuromorphia; family Dasyuridae; genus Sarcophilus; species Sarcophilus harrisii. The sequence goes on from NC_045426.1 coordinate 385,510,643, forward strand.
CTGGAAGATGTGAACTGGGCAGCTGCAGGTGATTTCTATAAGATATTGAGATTGGAAAAGATAGCATGGGATTAGAAATGGACAAATGTTCTAATTTTCTGAAAACAGAAGAAGAGAAAGGAAAAAAGGAGAAGAGGGAGAGAGAAACAAGGAAGAAGGGTTAGGGGAAGAGAAAAGAGGAGGAAGAATGTGTAAACTGAAAGGGGTTCTGAAAGTAAATTGGATTTAAGTGAGGGAGAGCTGTGTAAATTCACTAGGCTCACTAGAGCCTTTTAGGTCCAATGGTAAGAAAAATGTCAAGTCAACTATAAACAGCTTTTTAATGCAGTAGGAAACATTGGCCTTTTTAACTTATCTTTCCCAGGTCTCAGTTTGATGAGGCAATGCCCATTCAGTAATCAAAATTGGGTAAAAGATGAGGAGATTCTTTACCAAAAATTAAAAGCCAAAATATATCTGAGAAGGTAAGACTTTCAATGTTTCTGGCCCAAACAGAAACAATTGTATTTACATTCAATCTGTCGAGACATCAGACTCCAAACAGTGACCAAGCAAGGCTTGGGCTGGGATTTAACTGCTGGCTAATCAAGGAAAGCCAGAGTGATTTGAATTTAAAAAGAAATCTGGCCTGTAAATCCCAAGCTATCACTCCAGGGTATAATGATCAAAATTACTATTCTTTTGGGCAAGATAAGGGTATGATTCCCTATGTAGACAGAGGGAGAAGAGAAAGGGAGGGAGGGAGGGAGAAAGGAAGAAAAGGAGGAAGGAAGGGAGGGAAAGAGGGAAAGAGAGAGGGAGGGAAGAAGGAAGGAAGGGAGGGAAGAAGAGAGGAAGGGAGGGAGTGAGGAAGGGAGGGAGGGAGAAAGGGAGGGAGAAAGGGAGGAAGGAAGGAACTGCTTTGCCCAACTGGAACTGGTCAGTTGGGTCCTCAGTGGGGCATGTACCACTATTCACAGATAATTGTTTGTCTTTCATTCTTGAAGAGGACCAGGAAACCAGTAAAGTGATACCATGACTTGCAAATGAATTTAAGTGAGGGAGGGCTATGCAAAACCATCTGCCTCACTTTCTCCTGAGAGCCATCTGGAGGCAAGACATAGATCAAGACACCGGAGATGGCCCTGGATGAAATGGGAGTCTTTGGTCTTTTTAAGCTAAGATCTTCAACAGGTCTCAATCTGACTGAGACCACACCCATTTAGTGATTAAAACTAAGTAGCAAAGAAGCAAAGAATCTCTTTGTTAGCCTAGTCCAAAAAAAAAAAAAAAAAAAATTTGTTCAGAATGACTAGATAACTCTGAATACAATGGGAGACCTTGATCTTTCAAAAAGGAAGGGTTATGCCACAGTTCTCTTTTATTGTCCTGACTCAGTTTCCCTAATTATCCTGACTCAGTCCTGCCTGGATTTCCCTACTTGTTCTGCTCAACCACCCCTCCCTCCTAATCATGATGATCCAGATGAAGAGAAAGATCTTCTATTTTAGGCATCATCAGAATGTTGAGTACCTCTTCCCATTCAGTAATCCCAATGATCAAATATCCCCCATGCCTCCCCTCACCCTGTCAGAACAGGATTGTCAGAGTCCTGTTCCCACTCTCAGCACCCTGACTCTGTCCCTGCCTCAGTCTACCGCCTGAATCTGAGCCACATGTATATATGTCATTGAGAACTCACATTGTTGGTTGGATTCTTGAAGACGATAATCTCATTTAGCCCTGGGACGAAACCATGGATCCATTTGGTCCCAGTAAATCTCTCTCTTTTAAATAAATTATTAAATACTCTCTAATCTCTATCTTGCCTCAGTTTCTCTAGCATTACAGAAAGATGAAAAGGGGGAAAGAAAGAGGAAAATGGGGTCTAAAAACGAATCTTAATTTATACTTCAATTCCTAGAAAAACCTGGAAGGAATAATTAGTGAACATGTGGAGAATGATGATCACAAAAAGCTAGTCTGTCTTCATCAAGAATAGGCTATGCCAGACTAAATGGAGTTCTTTTTTTTTTTTGGCGGAGGCAATTGGGATTAAGTGATCTGCCCAGGGTCACACAGTCAGAAAGTGCTAAGTGTCTGAGATCAAATTTGAACTCAGGTCCTCCTGACCTCAGGGTTGGTGCTCTATCCACTGTACCACCTAGCTGCCCCAGGAGTTCCTTTTTTTTAAACAGCTGATAGAGTGGTAGTTTAGAAGAATACTATAGATACAGCTTATCTGTATCTTAGTAAACCATCTCTCAGTCTCATAAACTGTTTTTGTGGAGAAGATGAAGATATGAAACCTAGACAACAAGTTAGGTAGAATCAGACATCATTCAGAGACTGTACCCAAAGAGTAAACATTAAGATGGTGGTATCCCCTGAGGCAACCAGGTAGCAGAGTGGACACTGTACATGGAATCAGGAAGACCAAGTTCAAATCCAGCTTCAAAATATTTACTCGCTATGTGAACCTGAGTAAGTTACTAAATCTCTGTGTGCCTCAATTTTTTTTACAATTGTTAAATGAGGATAATAATAATACATATCTGTTGTGAGTATCAAATTAAATATTATTTGTAAAGTACTTAACATAGTAGCTGACATATAATAAGTATTATACCAATGTTAGCTATTATTAGGGTCATTTTAATAATTAATAATAATTCTCTAGTGGAGGCATCCCAGGGATTAGTACTCAGCCCTGGAATACTTAACATTTTTAGCAATGATTTGAACAGTCACAGAAAACATGTTTATCAAATTACCAGATAAAAGAAGACTAGAAGAATGGTATATTGAATGATAGAAACAGGATTAAAAAAATCTCAAGGGGCAGCTAGATGGCCCAGTGGATAGAGCACCAGCCCTGAAGTCAGGAAGATCTGAGTTCAAATCTAGCCTCAGACATCTAATATTTCCTAGCTATGTGTGGCAATAACTTAACCCCAATTGCCTCAGCAAAACAAAGAAACAAAAACTCAAGCTAGAATGTTGGATTAAATTAAATAAGATAGAATTTAATAGGGAAGAAGGGGAGAAGGGGAGGGAAGAGAAGAGAAGAAAATGGTGGCTGTTTCCAAATATCTAAAGGACATCTATTTGGAAGAAAGATTAAGCTTACCCTGCTTGGTCTAAAAAAGCAAAAATAGACCTGAACATGGTGGAAGCTGTACAGAGGAAGACACTTTAGGCTTAATGAAATGAATTATTGACTGCCTTCAGTAGAGGTCTTCAATGAAGCAGAGCATAGATAATCACTTATTGGTTGAAAAAATATCATATTTCACATATATTTTGTCATTTCCTTTCCTTGATGCTACAGAATTCCTAGGTATAATTTCCATTCTCTCTTCCTTTGCTTCAGTTTTTGATAAAGAGGTGACTTTTTTTCTTACTTCTCTATGGACAAATGAAAATTCTTGTACTCTTAGCCCTATTTTCTACTCTCTCCTCCAGGAGAGAGCATCATTCTTGTTCTTCTCTTCAATTTCCTCGTATTCACTGGCTCCCTTTCTTCTGTCTGCAAACATGGCTAGGTATTTCCCATTCTTAAAAAAGTAGAAATCATTGTATCATCCCCTCTAATTCCTAGAAAGTGTTAGTCACACTCACCTCTATTTCCTTGCCTCTCAATTCACTTTTTTAAACTCTAGCTTTCAGCCCCACCACTCAATAGAAGTTGTTTTAAGATCAGAAACAATCTCTTAACTATTTTTCTTACTCCTCATTCTACACTATTGACCACAGGTTGGGCTGTCCTAGGATTTTCCTTCTTCCTTTAATTTCTGTAATAATGATTGATCTTGGTTCCCCTCCTATCTGTCTTACCATTCCTTAAACTCCTTCACTAAATCATCATCATCATCCATTTCCAATTCTTTTACTATTGCCTCAATTTTGTCTTGTTTCTTCTCTCAATATAATAATCTTATCAATTCAGATGTATTTAATTATCATCTTTAGGCAAAATGACTTCCAAATGTATAGATCTATCCACATATACTTGCATATAATGCACACACATTATGTATATATGCATACAATTGGGAGCCATGTGTATATGTACAGACATGCATATATGCATATATTTGGGAGCCATATGCATGTACATGTACACATACATATATTAAATGATAATCTATGCATATTATTCCTAAATTTATATATATGTATACATTTACATATACATATGTATAGATATGCAGATATATCTATGTACACTCACACATATATACAACCCTAGTTTCTTTTTTAAATTTCAGTACTCAATCTCCAGAGTGCTTAGGGGACATCTTTATTTTGATGTCTTATTCATATCTCAGCCTCCTATATACAAAATCTATAGAGATGACTCCCACATGTACAAATATACGTGTATATATATGTGTATTTGGAGCTATCTGCTCAGAAATGTTTGTGTGTGTGTGTATTTCCTTAATTTCTCTTTTAAATTTCAGTACCTGACTTCCACACTACTTGCTGGACATATTGGATATCTCATTGACATCCCAAACTTCAGTACTACAGATCCAATGGACCTGTGATCCTATTGATGTGAATACCTCCTCTACTGAGGCAGATCCTAAACTGTTCATGTTGTGCCACCCTTGTTTATGTCTTTCTATAAGTTTATAAGTTTATAAAAGAGGATGATGACAGATCTTGTCACAAGCTCTTGATTTCATAAGGACATGGTCATCCCTGATTCTGCTACATAACTGACTTCTTTTCTTTTGGGATATTTTCATCTCCTTGCTCTTCCTTCTCTGTATAAGTCTTTGGTGTAAGGTGCTTACTCCTTCCATGTGCCTCTCCATTGCCCCTTTAGCGACACTCAACTTCAATTCATTAAAGATTGTAGTGTTCCATGACTCACAGTCATTAAGTATTCCCAGAAGAACATTTATGTTCAAAAGACATATTTGTTTTACTTACCTCTATCTATTTGTTATGAAAGTTTTGTTTTTCTTTTTCTTTTTTTCCTAGTGAGAGGATGTAGAAGGGAGAAAAAATATATGTTTGTTATTTGAAAAAAATGCATAATCTAATTCAAACAAATAAAAAGATGATCCCTTGTTTTAAAGAGAAGCTTCATTAAAAGAGCTTTGCAGTTTCTCAAAGACAGAACAGCTCTCCTCCTGTTCTTTGTCCATTTATCATGTCTGTACAAGATGACACACTGCTGGCAAAAGTCTATGGATTGTCTATATAATTGCATATTCCAGTCAGGACAATAGACATTATTTATCCACTCAGCTTTTCCTGTATAGAAAACTGAGCCAAGTGTTTGAGTGACCATGGAACTCATTTATTAGGCTCTGCAATGTGGTTTGATGCAATTAGCACAATGTCATCAACAAACAGAAGCATCTGGAGAATCTCACCATCTCTGGGAATCCTTTTTTAATGGGGACTGCTTTGGCATATCTCTACAATAGGGAAAGACATCTTTTGAAGGAAAAAAAAAAAAACCTGTTTTTTTTTTTTTTCCCTAACATCATTTTAATAATTAGAGTACCATTGAACAGTTACTTCTTTTGGTATAGTATCCCATAAATATTGCATGATTTTTGGCAATGTGCATGGGAGACCGCTTGTTTGACAGAACCTTTAAGGTCACAGTTTGCTCTATTGAAATGAATTCTATTTTATAATCTACAAACAATAAACACAATGGGATTGAATTGTTATATTTTTCCAGAAAATTGTATGATGGTAAAAAGTAGTGTGTTATAGAATATTCCTAGAATATTGCATGTTCTTGATAGATGTACAAATTATTATTACTGGATATTTATATATTATATTCAACATATTGACAACAGAAATCATTATATTTTATCCCTTCAAATCTTTTTCCAAATTTCTGGATTTCTGCTGAGGTACCATCATCTTTCTATAACCCTGACTCATAACCTCAAGATATTCTTAAGTCCTTTCCCCTCTTTACCTCTTCTATCCAGTCCTTTGCCAGATCTGACCAAGCAATTGTCTGCAGCAGAACAGGTCAAGGGAAAGATCATTAACCAGGTAGATCAAGAAAGGCTTCTTGGGAGAGAACTATGGGAACTAAATGTGAATCAATGCACAGTATTTTCCACATTTTTTGTTATTGTTGTTTGCTTGGGTTTTTTTTCTTTGTCATTTTTTTTTTTCCCTTTTGATTTGATTTTTCTTGTACAGCATAGCGAATATGGGAATATGTTTAGAAGAACTGCACGTGTTTAATATATATTGGGTTGTTTGCTGTCTTGGAAAGAGGGAATTGGGGAGGGAGGGAGAAAAAAATTGGAACACAGGGTTTTGCAGGGCTGAGTGTTGAAAACTATCTTTGCATATATTTGGAAAAAATACTATTAAAAAAAGAAAGGCTTCTTGAAGGAGGCAGCATCTATGTTGACTTTGGAAGGGAGATATGTATTTTGAGAGATGGAAAGAAAGAAGATACTCAGTTCAGGATTGGCAAATGCTTTCTATATATGTTTCAAGATAGGAGATAGAATGTTGAAATCAAGAAATAAATAATATTTAATTAAATTTGACTGAAATATCAAGTGCATGAAGGAAAGTAATTGAAATAAGTTTAGAAAGATAGATTGGAGCAAGATCATAACAGTCTAAGTTTACATTTCATTCTAAGTGCATCAGGGAGCCACTGAAACCTTTTGAGCAAGAGAGTGACATGATCAGATCTATTCAATATTCCCAGGAATATTGCTGAGAATGGCTGAGATTTTTCAAGTTAGGCTTTGAATATAGCTGTTATTTCAGATATTTAAAGAAAACTCTAAGTCATTTAATTAGATGTTTGAGGATTGAAGTGTTGAACTGTTAGAAAAAGGAAAGTGTGTTCCTACTATTTTGTGGAGCAGTAATCTAAGTAGTAAGTAATAATCTAAGTGGTAAAGAGTAATTGCTTTTACTACCAATATTGAAGGCTCTTAGAGATTGAGAAAACCATGTAAAAATGAGAGTTTCATAAATTTGGAGACTAGCTCTTGCTCAGTAGTGTCGAATGAACATGACTGTATAATTCTCTGAGACCCACAATGGTGAAGTAATTTGCCCAATACCTATTACAGTGCCTGTACCAGGAGCTTTAATAAAAAATAAAAAAATAACATTGTTTGATTGACTCTAAGATTCTAACTATGGTGAGTACCTACTTTTATGCAATTCTAGGTTATTAGTTCCACACTCTTGTTCTGTGATTATGTATATGTATGCATATATACACAAACATAGATGCATACATATCATTGTGGGCATCTGTGTTAAGTATTTTGTTCCTGGCTTGATCTGATCACCATCACCTTCTCTTCAATATGCTAATTTTTAGCAGGAAATAAGATTAGAAAAGAGAACCTGGAAGTCACATAAAAACTATTCCAAAAGTCAAAGGAGCATAATTTACAAATTGTATCATATATTCACTAAAAATCACACCCTGGTAATGTGAACTGAATCAAGGGAAACTATGGAAGTGCTGCTTGTCCAGGTTCTGGTCTTGTGATATGTAAATTCCACACAAAGTCCAGGCCTCCAAAGCTCCTGACCAGCTGGGATGACAACTTAGAAATTTTATCTATAACTCTGAGATAATTTGGATGTTAATACCCCAAAATAGTACAGATAGGAGTTGAACTGTACTTCTCCCCCCAAAAAAACCAATTCTATAAAAAAGAGAACTCATACTCCTCTCCCCCAACCCTTTTCCATCTTCATTAAATTCATGTTGACAAGTGCTCCCAATTTTAATTTATGAATAATATTCTCTATCTCTTTACCTCTCTTTCCTCTTCCCCATGCTGCCTTCTTCCTTCAACATCCCATTCTCTTTCTTTCTGGATCTGCAGAACTTTTCATTGCCTGTCTCTGCCTTCATAGGTTTTTTTTTTTTTTTTTTTAATTCCCATACCCTCTGTGTTTAGTTAAAGTGTGCTTGCTGCCGCATTTCCTGTTGCCAATTGTGATCTTAGGAGTTCACCTGAAGAACCCCAGCATGCTTGCACCTATTTTATAATTTTATAAACTGCTTATTAATTCAGGATCCTAGAGTTAACTTTTGGAGAAAAAAATGCTTTTAAATCTTCCCTAGAGTTCTCTTATAAACTGGATTGTCAAGGGAACTGATTATAGGAATGAGAATTATCATGTTATTATTACTAATGATAAAAACAGTAATAATATAAAAGGCCTTAGTATCTAATTTTCTGGATACTAGAAATATCCCTAGGAATTTTTTTAAGGTACATTATAAAAGATGCACACGTTATAAATGTTTTAAGTGACAGAATGCTTCTTTAGGCTCTAAAATGAATTATAGATCTTAGATGATTTTGTCCCTAGCCTTCAGACAGCTATGACACCATTTTCATTTTATTGATGAGGCAATATGACCTACCACTGGCTAGAAAGGCATCTAGAAATTCATAGGAGAAAAAAAATAAGAAAGGAGATAGTAGTAAAATATATGGCTTTCCTTGCTGTACCTTAACATGCAAGGTTTAGGAAATAAACAAGAGAAACTAGTAATACTTGGGTCTATAATAAATAAACTTCTGGAAGTGGGATTGTGGCTATTGTTCAGTTATATCTGACATTTTATGACCCGTTTGGGATTTTCTTGACAGAGATACTGGAGTGGTTTAGCCTTTTCCTTCTCCAGCTCATTTTACTGATGTGGAAACTGAGATAAATAGTATTAAGTGACTTGCCTAGAGTCATACAACTAGTAAGAATGTGAGTCAGATCATCAATCAAGAAGATGAACTTTCTTGACTCTAGACCAGCATTCTGTGCACTATGGTACCATCTAACTGCCCATGGAAGTGGCAGGAAGACTTGAATGCAAAATCTTGCTTAAAATACATATAAAGGGCTGCCACAAACATTCGTGCACATACAGGTCCCTTTCCCTTCTTTATAATCTCTTTGGGATATAATCCCAGCAGTAACACTGCTGGATCAAAGGGTATGCACAGTTTGATAACTTTTTGAGCATAGTTCCAAACTACTCTCCAAAATGGTTGGATTCGTTCACAACTCCACCAACAATGCATCAATGTCCCAGTTTTCCCGCATCCCCTCCAACAATCATCATTATTTTTTCCTGTCATCTTAGCCAATCTGACAGGTGTGTAGTGGTATCTTAGAGTTGTCTTAATTTGCATTTCTCTGATTAATAATGACTTGGAGCATCTTTTCATATGACTAGAAATAGTTTCAATTTCTTCATCTGAGAATTGTCTGTTCATATCCTTTGACCATTTTTCAATTGGAGAATGGCTTGATTTTTTATAAATTAGAGTTAATTCTCTATATATTTTGGAAATGAGGCCTTTATCAGAACCTTTGACTGTAAAAATATTTTCCCAGTTTATTGCTTCCCTTCTAATCTTGTCTGCATTAGTTTTGTTTGTCCATCAGTTGGAGAATGGTTGAATAAATTGTAGTATATGAAAATTATGGAATATTACTGTTCTGTAAGAAATGACCAACAGGATAATTTCAGAAAGGCCTGGAGAGACTTACATGAACTGATGCTGAGTGAAATGAGCAGGACCAGGAGATCATTATATACTTCAACAACAATACTATATGATGACCAGTTCTGATGGATCAGGCCATCCTCAGCAACGAGATCAACCAAATCATTTCTAATGGAGCAGTAATGAACTGAACTAGCTATGCCCAGAAAAAGAACTCTGGGAGATGACTAAAAACCATTACATTGAATTCCCAATCCCTATATTTATGCACACCTGCATTTTTGATTTCCTTCACAAGCTAATTGTACAATATTTCAGAGTCTGATTCTTTTTCTACAGCAAAATAACGTTTTGGTCAGGTATACTTATTGTGTATCTAATTTATATTTTAATATATTTAACATCTACTGGTCATCCTGCCATCTAGGGAGGGGTGGGGGGTAAGAGGTGAAAAATTGGAACAAGAGGTTTGGCAATTGTTAATGCTGTAAAGTTACCCATGTATATATCCTGTAAATAAAAGGCTATTAAATAAAAAAAAAATAGTAAAAAAAAAAAATACATATAAAACTGTGATCCTAGGCACTGAAGTTTTCTGGACCTCATTTGCCTTGTCAATAACATGAACAGAATATCTCATAGGGTAATTAAGAAAATCAAATAAGATAATCTGTGTAAAGTAATTGGCAAACCTTAAAGTTTTTTTAATAATTGTTAATTACTGTCTTATATGATTGCTATGACACTACTAAACATGTGGAGAGGATGAAATTAGTGAAGGTAGATACAACTTTTAGAACTCTGTTGGAAAGCTGGGACTAATTTACCCTTATTTATCTAAACTGCCTCCTCCTGCTTAGAGTTTTGAATTATATTCATTGACTGCCCCCCTTAAGCTTATGATTCTATTTCCCTGGTCATCAAACATGTTATTTCAACTTGAACAAAGACCTGATCTGACTTTTGTTGTCTTACTTCCAGTTTTCCTGTACTCCAGGCTTCATGACTTTCTTTTCTTTTTTCCCCTTGATATTTATTTATTTTGTTTTTAATTTATGGAATAAAACAAATATTTCCATAACAATGTAATAAAAAGATGATTGCATATGAAATTGCAAATCTATTATGTGCAACTTGCTATTCCTTTTAAATATATAACAAAGTTATGTATGTTTCCTTTTTTTCTACCCTACCTCACCCCCCTCCTAGAAATGGCTACCATTAGACACACACACATATATAAAATTATCCTAAACATACTTCTATTATTGATTCTTTCTTTGGATGCAGATAGTGTCTTTCCTCATATGGCTTTTATAGTTAATTTGGATATTTATAACTATCAAAATGACAGTGTCATTGTTCTTAAAATAATATTGCTATTTCTGAATACAATGTTCCCTTGGTTCTACTCATTATGTTCTCCATTATTCTATGCAAGTCTATGTTTTTTCCTAAGATCACTGAACTCATCATTTATTATAACCCAATAGTATTCTATCACAATCATATATCACAACTTGTTCAGCCATTCCTGAAATGTACATTGTATTCCTGCAATTTCCAGTGTTTCACCACCACAAAGAAGGCTGATAGAAACATTTTAGTTAAACATATAGGTTCATTTCTTCTTCCCTAATCATCTTTGGAAAAGGCCTAGGTAATTTAGATTTTCTAAAGTTTGTGTAATAGAAAGAAGGAAAAATCAGTAATGAGAGGATGAATATGAGTATGGCAGCTAAGTCCTCCTACAAGCAACATAGAATTATTATTGGGTCCAGTGGGACTCCGACACTGATCCTCCCTCCCTAATGGGTTCCAAAGCTCTGGACATATGCGAGAGACTGAATTTAGTCCTTGGAGAAACTATTCCCTAAAGAGAAGGGTCACAGTCTTTTTCATGAACACTCCAAATGTTGAGAATCACTTAAAAGATTAGTCGTTATATCTAGGATGTTCCCAAAAGGGAGTAGAAAGCTACTACTTAATGTACAATGTAGATGAAATATAGAGACAATTGTTTATTTTCACTGACATAAAATAAATGCTTAAAATGCTAAAGATTCACAGGGGCACAATGACCAACATTTAAACATAAGTAAGCAATTTATAACTTCTTTCCTACTCCCCTAGGAGGTTAATACTTAAAACATCAAAATACTAGATATTTTTTTTCAGTCTGATGAAATCGCATTCATCTTTTTCTCAGAACTGCTCTGTTCTCAAGCTCTGTTAAGGTTATGAAGACCAGAATGCAAATCTTTCCTCAAAAACAATTATATGTAACAATTATATAAAACTTTACAATTTGCAAAGTGTTTTACATAGATCATTTCATCTGATTCTCTTAACAACCCTATGAGATAAATACTATTATTCTGTCTCATGCCAAGGCTTTGGTTCTTGTTGGTGACTGTTATTTCCTGGAAATGGTGCTGTACTTGTAGAAGGTTCTTTTCTCCTTTAGAAAAGGCCCTTGCTAAGGGACTTAGATGACTTTAAAAAATTCATTTTTTTTTTTTCAGAGCTGCTATTTAGGTTCCCATGCTGAGGTAAGAACAGGGAAGGAAATGTCAGAGAAAGTTTTACTGCTAGAGGACACAATCTCAGATTTAGTATTCACCTGTGTTTATACACATATGTTGTATTCAATTTCTCCATTGCTACTAAATGTGGAAAAGGATGTCTGCCATAAGTGATAATAATAATAATATAGCTAAAGTTTATATAGTTCTTAACTATATGCTAGATATTGTGGTAAGTGCTTTGCAAATATCTGATTTAATTGTCACAACAACCTTACAAGGTAGTTGCTACACTTATTCCCATTTTATAGTTAAGGAAACTGAGGCAAACAGTGTAAGTGACTTTTCCAAAGTCAAACAACTTTAAGTATCTGAAACTGGTCTTCTTAACTTTAGCCCCATAGCTCTATTCATGGTGACACCAAGTTCAGGAAAGAACTTATTGCCAGAAACACTGAGTCACTCCTTTAAAGGATGACTGAGTTAGGGAGAGGGGACTACTTTTCCTGGTTTGGTACCCAAATGTCTCTAAGAAGTTTTGAGTCAGTTTACCCCTCTCCTCCATTTTTGCCCCTATCGTGAGATTGTAGCATCCTCCAAGTCTTTTAGCATTGTTCAGTCTAATCAATGAATTTGACATAAACTAGATTTGTATTTTTACCATGGGAAGTGGAGTTTGTAATCAGAATTATTGAAAAAGTATTATGTAGTATAATGTAATACAGCAAAAACCTATAGCTGTATTCCATGGCATTAATTCCATGGGTACTGTTAAAATGAACCTTATGCAAAACTCCATGAGAAAAACAAAACAAAATAATTAAACAAACAAAATTCATTTCATAAGCATTTATTAAGAGCCAGCTATAAGCAAAATACGTCTGCATATTGGAGATAGAAAAATAAGGAAAAATTTCTTACTCAAGAAATTTGCAGTTGATGGAGGGACAAACAGGTAGATAGAACCTGTACATAGAGAAATAAATACATGATATTTTGAGGAGAGAAAACCCTAGCATCTGGGGTGCTCTGGGAGACTTCACAGCAGAGGATCACCTGAACTGAGCTTTACAGGAACATAAGGATCATGTCAATTAGCTGTGGGATTTATATTTTCATAATTATGCAGATAATTGCCCTACTTACTAGAATTATAAGAGAAATTTTAAATAATTCAAACAAAATGGGATTTGAGAGTACATAGAATCATACAGAATATTAACTCAAATGTTTAATTTCCCTGAAGTAACTTGCCTGTGCCCCTTTTTCCTATCTGTACTGGAAATAAAGTTAGAAGATTTGGATTCTAGCCTTAAGTCTGCTTTAAAGACAGCTGACTGACTTTGCACAAGCCATTTCAACTCCATAGGTTGCTGGGTTTTGTTTGTTTATCTGTACAATACTTAGATAGTTTTTTAGAGGGCAATGGAGGTTAAGTGACTTGCCTGAGAGCTAATAAATATCTGAGGTCATATTTGAACTCAAGTCCCCCTAACTCCAAGGCTGCTGCTCTGTCCACTATACCAACTAGCTGCTTCCTAAATCATTTTTAACATCCCTTTCTGGGGTATGATTCCATGAAATGTCCATAAATATGTTGGCATTCCTATAGAACTTATCCTCTCAGACACTGAACTTTGAAAAGTTTCACTTAATATTGTTGTTATGATATAAAGAAATTATTTTGCTCTTTCTGAGCTCCTTATACATATATTTTTACCAGGGTTTTGTAGAAGGGAGAGAAAATATATATCAATCGAAAAAAAATAATTACAAAAGGAAAAATATTATTTTAAAATCCTCACGTGAGAGAAGAGATAGAAATGATTTATTCTTAGTTACAGACTAAGTTCCTGAGAAAGTTGAGATTAGAACTCAAAGCTTTTCCTCTCAGTTAGTCCTAAAATTCTTGCTTCAACTTTCATTTTTTTCCCTGGTTGCTAAGCAACTGAATGTAGTCTGATAGCAAGAAAACTGAAAATACTTTAGCTTTCTCTCTGAGTTTGTAGTCAAATTGTTTTTTTAGAAAGAGCATTTCTTTCTCTCTTATTTCAAATGTATCTTTTTCTTATTGGGAATGACTCACTAAGGGGCCATTTAAGGAAGAATTGAAATACCCACTTGAGGTCTTAGGTCAGACAAAATGATACTTGATTTAATATTTTAGGTTGTTCATCACTCACTGAAGTAATCTTTCACCAGAATTTCTGCCATAGCATTTAGGGAAAGTATCTGGAGGGGCCCCTGTGGGCCAGTTATCTTTGTTCAGTTTGGTGCTCCTTAACCTCAGCCAGTCATTCTGCAAATGCTTGTTGCTGACCAAAGGGCAGGAAAAGTGTGGTTAGATATTACCACATGAAGAAAAAAATAACTCAAAACACAAACTCTTCTACTGGCCAGTACTCTTGGGATGGGAAAGTGGCATAACATTATGAAAGCATATTTAGTGACTGAATTCTGTTACTTCTGTTTCCAAAACCTCTTTAGTGATAAAGTGACTGTGGCCTGGAGGAATTGGGATCACTTGAGAATGCATTCTGAAAATGTTGTTACAAAAATAGTAAAAAGAGATAAAAAGCTATACTTTTTTTTATCCTTTATTTTTAATAAATTATACCTCATTGTTACAAATTTGACTTTGGGAGTAGAACTGGTAAAAAGAGAAAGGTTGAAAAATTCTGTTGAGTGTTATGAGGGGCGAGCCACAAGCCATTTTAAGTCTATCCCTGTGTCCCAAATGAAGTGATAGCAGCTCTAGAGCATTTGAGAATTATATCTAGCCTCTTCAACTCTGCCTGAATAATATATATATATATATATATATATATTTTTTTTTTTTGCTGAGGCAATTGGGGTTAAGTTGAAGTGTGCTTTCTAGAGCCCCCAAATTGGGGTACCAAAATGCACTATGCTTTCTAGAGCCCCAGTCTGGGGTGCTAAAATAAACTGTCTGTATTAGCTCTCTGGAGGATCTCAGGACCAGCCCAAGTCCTTGGTCTTAGTGGAGAAGTGAAGAAGGCAGGACACCCAAGAGGCTAGTCAAAGATGGAGTCCCTTTATTTCAAGTTCTCTTAGCCCTTAAATATCTTAGTAAGATTACATCACTATAGCACACTGAGCATGTGCCAACTATAGAATCATTACATCACCACATCACAACAGCACACTGAGCAAGTGCTAACTATATAAGCATCCTGCTATTGATATGTAAATGCTTCTCTTTATTGTAAGTATCCCTTGCTTCAAGTAGAACACAGGTGGTCACTTCCCCTTGACTTCTTAGGAAGGGTGAGAACACCAAAGGGAAATGGGCAGCCAAACCAGACCTTGTCAGCAGGTTCCCTCTGGGCTGAAGGGTCTTATACCTTACTCAGAGTTCCACTACTATCTGTGGCCCTCTACATTACGTGACTTGCCCAAGGTCACACAGCTAGGAAGTGTTAAGTGTCTGAGACCAGATTTGAACTCAGGTCCTCCTAACTTCAGGGCGGGTGTTCTATCCACTGCACCACATAGCTGCCCCTTCAATATGTTGCCCCATAGCAGATTGCCAAAGTTACAAAAATTTAAAATTCCTGCACACAGCCATGACACAAGCTGCAGTGACTTGGAATTAGGGTACTTGGGTTCAAGTATTAGGCCTTTCATTTGTTACCAGTGTAAGCCTGGGCAAGCCAGTTAACTTCTCTGGGACTATTTCATTTTCTGTATTTGTAGTCGCAGTGCCTAGCACAGTGTTATACACATAGGAAGGCACTCAGTCAAGAAAGATTTTTTAAGTAATTATTATGTCTTAGGCTGTGAGCTAAGGGCTGGACTTAACATGCTTGTCAATTAATTGTTTGTCAAATGAGAGGGCTGGATTAGAAAGCCTCTGAGGTCTATTCCAGCTTAAAATCTATGATCCTATGATCTTATTGTAAATATGTGGGAACTTGACTCCAAAATCCTTTTAAAATGACAGAAATATCATTTAACAGAATGAACCTTTCTTGGTAGCCTTTGTAACTTGCTTCTGAAGTGGGATGGCTTCCCCTTATTCCCACAGATTTCATCCACAGGCACATAATGAAACAGAGAGCCAGGAAATCTTATTCATTTTCTGACTGGGAGGCTACATAGTAGGTAGTCTTCTCCCACATGCGGAGACTTTGAAATGACGCTGGGGCACAAAGGAGGCAATTATAGTGTCTTACATCTGAATCAGGCTTTCAGCACTGCTGTTCCACTTGGCTGCCTCACATCTCACTTCCTCTAAGCTGGTTCTTTGAAGAGCTCTCTCCCTGTTTCAACACAGGTCTTTAAACCTCAGCCATGCAGCACTGTTTGCTGCAGTCCTGGCAGCATGGGAGACATAGAAACCTTTCAGTCCTCAGGGCATTGTGCCACTGGGAAGGAGGCAACACATGCCCGTGTTCTTTCTATCCTACCTTCTATCCTGGCTCCTTTCCCTGTGGGGCCCTCTGAGCTTTGAGTCACTAAAGTTTTGACTCAGTGCAGGCTATTTAACAAGATTTGGGCAGCTAGATGATGGGTACAGTGGATAAAGCACTGGCCCTGCAGTCAGAAGAACCCAAGTTCATTCTGACTTCAGATACTTCCTAGCTATGTGACCCTGTAAAAATCACTTAATCCTATCACCTATTTCTTCACCTATAAAATTAGCTACAAAAAGAAATGGTAAACCATTCCAATATCTTTGCTGAGAGAAGTCCAAAGGAGATCATAGTCAAAAGCAACTTACTAAACACTAACAAATAAATATCAAGATTACTAAAGTCTTGGTGGTTATGAGAAACCCTTCTCTCTAATCCATCGCCTGGCTACTAAATGCTTCTGTTCTCTACAGTTATAGGATTATAGGTCATAAATCTAAAACTAGAAGGGAATTTAGAGGTCTTTAGCCCCAGTTTCTTTAACTGTATTTCACGACCCCATATGAGGTTTCATAACTGAATGTGAAGGTCACAAAATTATGATTTATCAGTAAATGTTTGATTTGTGTACCTATATACCTGGAATCATGTAAAAATTTCTTGGGCGAAAAGGGATCATGAATGGAAAAAAGTTTAAGAAATTCTGATCTAGTCCAACATTTTACAGATGTAGAAACCAAGGTCAGGGGTGAGTAGGCTGAATCACTTGACCAAAGTCATACAAGTAATTAGTGTGAGAGACAAGATCTGAATCCAGATCCTCTGACTTCATAGTCAGCTTTCTCTCACCCATACCATGATGCCTTCCTTTCAGTGAATCTTTAATAAATGATGTTGACTAGGTGACAAGTCAATCAGTAATGGCACAGTTACATTCAGATAGTTCTCACTGTCTTCAGTGAAAGGACTTACAGTTAGAGCTGGTCTCTGTTGCTCCATATCTATTTGAAATTGGGCAAATTATTATAACTGTACTCTGTGGATTGTAATTACATTTATCCATAAAAAGAAGGGGGTCAGTACCAAACTGTACATACCCTTTGATCCATCAGTGTTACTACTGGGCTTATATCCCAAAGAGATCATAAAGAAGGGAAAGAGACCTGTATGTGCACGAATGTTTGTGGCAGCCCTCTTTGTAGTGGCCAGAAACTGGAAACTGAGTAGACGCCCATCAATTGGAGAATGGCTGAATAAATTGTAGTATATGAATATTATGGAATATTATTGTTCTGTAAGAAATGACCAGCAGGATGATTTCAGAATGGCCTGGAGAGACTTACATGAACTGATGCTGAGTGAAATAAGCAGGACCAGGAGATCATTATATACTTCAACAATACTATATGATGATCAATTCTGATGGATGTGGCCCTCTTCAACAATGAGATGAACCAAATCAGTTCCAACAGAACAGTAATGAATTGAACCAGCTACACCCAGTGAAAGAACTCTGGGAGATGACTATGAATCATTACATAGAATTCTCAATCCCTCTATTTTTGTCCTCCTGCATTTTTGATTTCCTTCACAGATTAATTGTACAATATTTCAAAGTCTGATTCTTTTTGTACAGCAAAATAACTGTTTGGACATGTATACATATATTGTATTTAATTTATACTTTAACATATTTAACATGTATTGGTCAACCTGCCATCTAGGGGAGGGGATGGGAGGAAGGAGGGGAAAAATTGGAACAAAAGGTTTTGCAGTTGTCAATGCTGAAAAATTATCCTTGCATATATCTAGTAAATAAAAAGCTATAATAATAATAAAAAGAAGGGGGTCAGAAATAGTGATTTCTGAAATCCTTTTCAATTTGGAGATTTGTATTTCATGTCATATAAATAGAATTAGAATTCTCTTAGATACTCTAACTGAAGCAGTGATACTGGGCCCCAATATCTCCAATTTATAAATCTCACCATTAGAAATTTGACCTTTGAGAAATAATTTTACCCTATTAAGATGCAAATATTTCTGGCAAGAGTAGCACATTATGCCATTATCATAGATCTTTGAGTTGGAAAGGAACCTTAGAGATTATTTAGTTCAGCCACAGCTTCATTTTATAAGTGAAGAAACTGAGAAAGAATGCAAAGGCTGGGAAAGCCAAAAAAATTCAAACTAGAGTCCTCTAAGATCACTAATCCCTGGTTTTCCCATCAGACTTTTAGTCACTAACACCCCTATTAACAAGATCTTTGCCAAAACATTTTTTGAGGAGTGTCCATATTCTCTACCAAAACTGTTTAAAAAATTATTATTCCGAATTCTCAAAAAGAATGTCTTAAAATTTAATTTGATAATGATATATCTTGAAAAATTGCATTCAATAAGCTACATATAATAATTTATTTTCTTGAAAATGGGGATGTACATAAAAAACTACCAAAAACTATTGTTTTCCTTAGGGAAATTTTACCTCAAAAGCAACTAGTTGAATCTGCAAAATAATTTCTTTGGGTGGAAAATTTTGCTCCTATTGCAAAACTCTGATCAATATTAAGACTAGAAGGAGGCATATAAGAATAAAAGAGTATTATACATTTAGATGGATGTAATGCATTTAGATGAAATATTTATACATTTGGCCAAGAGACGTCCTAAGGTCTCAAGATAGCCACAAAACTTTAACAATTCCTAAATAAAGTCAAGGAATGAATCCTTCTATAAATTGCCCTTTGAATGCAGTAAATGGGGCAGATGAAAGCCCTCAACTCTGACAACATTGTTATAAAAAGGAGCCTCACAACTCTTCCAGGGCCATATCTATTTTAGTTACTTTCAGTTTGGGGCACTTCTGATTGACAACAAGGTTGTCAGTCAAAGGTCACTCCTTTCCTTGGACTTCTTCCAATGTCATTGCAGGAAATATGGAAGTCTGAGAGGGAAGAATGTGTCAAGATATCCTTTCCTTCTTCCTGGACCTTTATGGAAAGTTCAAGTTTTAATGAATTTCTAGTAGACATGAAATACTTTTCCTTACTTTCTATCTTTCTTAGTGTTGAGTAGTTCTTTCCTAAGAAGTAGAGGTTACTCGTGCCCCTTCCCTATCCATTTCATTCTCATTTCACAAAGTTAATGCCAAAATATTACTGAAATGGTTATTACAGAAACACTAAATAGGGATCATAATCTGTACTTTTTCTGATCATTAATTTATTTTTACAAAGTAAATCTTACAGTTACAAATGTTTCTTTCAGAGGAGGGTGGGGCACAAAGGGGCAGGATGGGCAAGCTCCATTGAGTATTGTGAGGGATAAAGGAAGACCTCATCACACAAAATCATCTTAATATAGTATAACTGCATCTCCCCTCCCCCAATGCCTTTATTTGGCTCCAGGGGGGAAAAAGTCATTTTGGGTTCTTTTTTTTTTGTTTATTTGTTTGTTTATTTTGTTTAATTTTTGTATAAATTTTGTTTATTAAGTTTTGACATCTGATGGATATTAGTATAATCTTGGGGAAGGGATCATTGGGGCCATATCTCTTGAAACATCTCTGGGTCATGACCCACTCAGGATTTCTTCTGAGAATATCAGAATTTGGTTTGTACCCCTCACTGATGGTCAGGAGAGGCCCTTAATAAGCCTACCCTATCTTCAAGGAGACATTCCTCTCTGAATTAGCCTTCTATAGCAATTGTAGCCCCCAGCTTCTTAAATTGTTATTCTTGACCCCATATGGGATGTCATAAATGAATGTATGGATCACAAAATTATGATTTATCATCAGTAAATGTGCAATTTTTACTTATTTTTTATACCTACATACCTGGAATCATATAAAAATTTCTCAGGTGAAAAGGGTCACAAGTGGAAAAACTTAAAAAAAAAAAGTCCTGTTCTAGCCCACATTAATATCCCCCATCAGTGGATCCTAAGGACATTTAGGATCACATACTTAGAAAGAATATAGTAAAGGAAAAGAATGAAATAATATAAAGGAGCAATTGGTGTATCAGTTTGCTTGCAACAGTAAATCCTACAAAGGAATGGGTAGTAGGGCTCAGGATATGGTATTAAAATTTCTCTCTTTTTTAAAAAATTTGCTTCCCCTTTCACTGTTATCCTTCCGTCTTGAAAATATCTTAGAAATTTTCTAGTCCAAGGTAGGTAACTGAGGCTGAAAAGATGAAAAATTATTTGTCTTAAAGTGGTATAGGTGGCATATAAGAGAACCAAGATTTTCTAAGTCTTTTTCTGCATCTTATATTCTTCCTCCTCAACCCTTTCTCTCTCTTTACCTTGAAATTCTTGCTCTACTTTCTCTGTCTCTGACAACCACATCTCTCAGTTGTATATAACCAAGCAGGGATGTGTGTGTGTGTGTGTGTGTGTGTGTGCGTGTGTGTGTGTGTGCGTGAGAGAGAGAGAGAGACAGACAGACAGACAGATAGACATAGAAGTAGCATATCATTAGTGTACATTTTGATATTTCATGACTGTGGGAAACCATTTCATAACTTTAAAAATGCTCTGTTATATTTCAATTATTTTTAATGCAGAGAAGGAAAAAAAGGCATGACCATTTTAAATTGGAAAAGAAAATATCATTATCTGAAAGATAAGGGGTGAAATGGATAGCATTATTAAAGAATGACTCAATGCTGACTAACCTTTGATTGGAAAAGAGGAAGAATCCAGGAAGGGAAATCCAGGCATGGTGTAAAAAAAAAAGTAGAAATGGTGTTAATGAGACAGCTAATGTAATTTTGTTCATGGTTAGAAGAAAATCAAGGCACAGGAACTGTTGACAGTTGTCAACCTGTCTCAATATTTTGGTTTCTTCTTTTTCTCTACCCCCCTCACCACTCCCACCTTGTTTTCTCCACCACAGAAAGGATATTGAGGATCCAAGAGCTTAGAAGTACCAAGCAGTGAAATCCTGCAAAGAAAGATAGCTACTCCTTAGCAAAGTCAGTTCCGGAACTTCAGCTCTAAGACTAGTAGGACACAGGCTGATGAAGGTTTTAGCCAGAGTAATCAAAGTAAGTAAGTAATTAACCATGACAGCAAGCTGTCATGCTAGGCTGAAGCTGTCAGAACAAGGCATTAAATGCCAAAGCTATTTGAAAGTCAGTGGAGGGAGAGAAAAACTGTGAAAATGCCAAGACCACTCTAGGATTAATGAAGAAATGATTTTTTTCTGAGAAGATAAAGGAAAGTCAATTTTTTTGAATTTTTAAGATTAAACAGTAATTAAGAACAATTGAGTCAAGTATAAAAAGGTACCATAGAAAGTATTTATATGTTTATATTTCTGTTGAGATGTAGAATGCACATTTCTTTTGATATTGATTTATGTGGCTTTAGATTTTCCTATAAAAATAAATGTGAGGCTGTAAAACCCTGGTCATTATCCACTGGTAGTGTTTAGAATTTCATCTAGAAATCTGAGGGTGTGAACTGGAAAAAACAAGTTGTACCTGTGTGATCCTAGTCCCCCAGGATGCATATATGTGTAGGAGATTGGGCATAACCACTATCTCCAGACTCTTGCCCTTATTAAGCAATTTAGGAAATACCCTCATATGCATGGTCCCAAATATACTATTATCTTCACCTATGGATGATGGAGGATTTTTCTAATGGTGCCAGCTGGCTCTTTGAATAAAACTCTTTAAAAATTTGATCCCTGAGGCTCTGAGCCTTTCATTGAAGTGAGAAAATTATTGTATGCTTCCAAGTATGGAAGCTACCCCACTGTGTGCCCCTCACTGAGACTATTCCCCATTGGCATCTGTTCTCTTCCCATTATGAATGGTAATAAAGTTTTGTTAATTCCTGTCCTTGTGTGTGTGTCACTGCTAATTTTTTATCTAAACTCTCCTGTATTAGAGGTAGAGAAAGGTGGAAAAAAAAAAAAAAACAATCTCTAGAGTAAGTCTTTAAAGGTTTTTATACCACAGAACCCTTTGGTATTATGATGAAACTTATGGATCTTCCTCTCAGAATAACTTTGTTTATAGTTTTTTATTTTTATTTTATTTTTAAATTATGGAATAAAACAAGCCTTTTCATAACACAGTACAACAAAAAAGACAATTGCACATAAAGCTCCAAATCTGTTACTTACAATTAATTTGCTATTC
Organism: Sarcophilus harrisii; assembly: GCF_902635505.1. Lineage (NCBI taxonomy): Eukaryota > Metazoa > Chordata > Mammalia > Dasyuromorphia > Dasyuridae > Sarcophilus > Sarcophilus harrisii. The sequence goes on from NC_045426.1 coordinate 385,533,184, forward strand.
CTTTTAAATACATAAGAAAGTTACGATGAAAATTTATTTCTTTTCCTTTTTCATCTTCCTCTCCTCTTGCCTTAGAGATGGTTAACCTTTGACACAAATGTGTATGTGCATGTATACATAGTATTCATCACAATCTTTTTTTTATGTTTTTAATGTTTAATATGTTTTTAATAATGGCCTTTTGAAATGTTTTTAATAATGTTTTTAAACACAAAATAAAATCAGAGATTACAAAGGAAATCAATGATATTAAAATAATTATTAAAATATTTAAATAGACTTTAAGTTAAGAACATTTGACCTAGAAGATTATGTGCTGTGAGGTTATGATGTATTGTTTTGAAGAAACTGAGGATGATTAGCCTAGAATAGAGAGTTTATAGGTGGGGCATGATAGCTGTCTAGTATTTAAAGGTTTTTCTTTTAGAGACAATATAGTATACCAGAAAGTCTGGAATCTGAAAAATCCAGTTCTCTTAGTTCTCTGACATAGTCAGAAAAACTGGTTTCAAATTGAACCTTGGCTAACTATTCATATAACTTTGGACCAGTTACTTAACCTCTATAGGCTTCAGTTTCTTAATCTTTTAAATAAAGAGATTGACCTAGATAATGGATTCTTAATTTAGGATAGATTTCAGAGAGTTTGTGAACCTGGATGAGAAAAAAAAAATTACATCTTTATTCTTATTAACCTCTTATATTTGCTTGTTTGTCATTATTGTTTACCTATTATGCTCCACTGACCAATTTTTAAAAAATCAGTCTCAAATAGTTTTTAAGAGTACTACTTTATCACTGACATTTTTAAAGAAAAAAAATTCTCTTTTCTTATGGATGCAATAACTCAGAGAGACTACTTAACCATCTCTTTGCTTCACTTTTCCTAGATAACACTTGAAGGAATCAGTAATTTCTTGAAAGGGGAGGTACTCTTCAATAATGTATTTTGCTACCTATCCATGCTTACCTGCATTATAGACTATGTCTCTTCTTCCCCTAAATTTAGTGATTTCCCAGACAGGCTGAATTCTTTAAGATCTCTTGACATTATGTAAAGCTCATAGGCTATCTGATAGTCATGGAAAAATCTGGCTAGGTGGCCCAGTGGATAGAGTGTTGGACCTGGAATTAGAAAGATGAGTTCAAATATGACTTTACACTTAACTAACTGTATGACCCTGAATAAGTTACTCTTTGTCTTCCTCAATTTTCTCCTTTGTAAAATGAAAATTATAGTTGAACCTACCTCCCAGGATTGCTGTCAGGTTAAAATAAGATAATATTTATAAAGATTTTGCAAACCTTAAAACTCTATATAAATGTTAACTATTATTATTAGAATTTCAAAGCATTCCCCCCTGCAGGTATTCCCCCTACTTTCCCATAATAATTTCATTTCTTTCTTCAATCTTGAAATAGTAAAGACCATGTTTATTTTATGAACTACAAACTGTCTGATTTGAGTTCCAGTGGCTGATTACTATAAACATGTTAGCTTGAGTGATGCTGGAATTCAGCCTCATGTATTTTCTTATAAACACAATCACTTCCCTGGGTTTTCTTTTCTGGAAGCCATCTGTACCAGCCCTGCTCCCACTTCAATTCTTTGTCACTCTTCATTAACAGGAAGGTGCAGGAGGAGATGATTTGATTCTTTAGGATCAGGTATCCAACTGTAACTCCATGAAGAAATGGAAGTTGAATATATCTGGCTTTGAAAGGAAGAAATTTTTCTTCCTTATCTCTCAGGCATGGATGTGTAAATCTGTTTTCCCAGAGAAACCTATTAAAAAAAAAAAAAAAAGCTACATTCTGCTCTTCTCTGAACCTGCAGGGCTGCTCAAGCAGAACAGGACAGATAGTTTGAACAGTTGAACTACTAATGAGTAAGCCATGCATGTGGGCCATAGATATTCAACTCCAAGTACTTACAGGTGGTTTGCCTGTTTCAGGGTGATGGATATTCTTTCTAGATTAGAACGGTCACTCAGACACTAAAGCTCTTTTCCTATCTCTTCCCCACTCACAAGCAATATTTGTGAATTTCCTATTATATTAACTTAGATAGCAAGTCAGGTTAGTAAAATGCTATTTTAGGCCCCAGGTATTAATTTAGAATGCAGTTTTATGTGTCTCTTCTTTTCCCCTTCAATTTATTGTCCAAATAACATAGTTCACATTTTCAAAGTGCTTTTTGCAGGGAGTATTCTGGGAAGATGGCAGAGTAGGTCAGTAAATTTCTATCTCTTCAGATTTTCCCCACAAATAGAGCAAACCTGAACCTCAGGCAAACATAGATAGGTGGAAAATCAGGAAGACTTAAAGCTGAACAGGGGTCCTTCTGGCATAACTTGAGAAGACCAGAAGAAAGACCCTGGGTGGGATTTTGTGAAGTGCAACTACTTCTGGACTAGCTCATAGAAATAAAATTGGGGAGTCCTGGGACTGGCTAGCTATGGCTGGATCCTGAGCAGGAACCACAGAAACTTTTACTTCTGGGACTGCTTGATGAGTCCAGGGCCTGAGAGACTGAGTGAACCTGGGCTGATTAGTAACACTAGGTCCCGCTGTGCTGCAGAGACATGCAGAGACAAGAAAGAACCCTTACACCAGTGAATGCAGAAGCAGTAGTGCAGAGACTCCTGACTGCAGGCACTTATAAGAGGGTGGAGCTTTTGTTTTGAGATTCCAGTCAGAGGGGAGAGCTGAAGTGAAGCTAAAGGCACCATAGCCCTAACCCAAGATTAGAGGTGCTTACACTAATAGTTCTCATTAAAAAAAAAAAAATGAATTAGAAAAGAAAAAATAACTCAACCATAGAAACTTATACAGAAATAGGGAAGACTGGGGTTCATCTTTAGAGGTGGACACTGAAGTAAAAAAAAAAATGTACCAAAAGTACTGTGAAGTGGCTCCTTCCCTAGAGACAATTTATAGAACTCAGAAAAGAATTTAAAAATCAAATGAGAGACATTGGGAAAAAAAAAACTAAAATAAATGAATGAAAACCATCCAAGAAAAACAAGAAGATAATGAAAAAAAAGTTAACTGGAAAAGGAGATAGAATCTCAAAGATGAAAATGACCATTTTGAAAATTAGAATTGGGCAAAGTGGTGCTAGTGAAGCTATGAGACTAAAATAAACAGAATATAAAGAATGAAAAAACAAAACAATATGTGAACCATCTCATAAGAAAAACAACAAATCTGGATCAAGAAGAGAACATTTAAGAATAACTGGACTACCTGAAAATTGTGACCAAAAAAAGAACCTTGACTCAATAATGCAAGAAATAATCCAGGAAAATTATCCTGGAATGATAGAACATGAAGGGAAAGTAAAGATAGAAAAAATTCCTATCATTAACACCCAAAAGAGATCTTTTGTGGAAAACACATAGTATTATTATTGCCAAATTTTGAAACACCTATATCAAAGAGAAAATTTTGCAAGAAACAAGGAAAAAAAACAATGCAAATACACTGGAGCTACATTTAGAATTGTACAGGACTTGGCAGATACAATAAAAGGCCACAGGTCCTGGAATCATATATACCAGCATTTAAAAGATCTAGGCCTATGGCCAAAAATGTCATATCCAGCAAAATTATCTATAATGTTGAAGGAAAAAAAAAATTGGTCATTCAAAGAACTTGCAGATTTTCAGGACTTTCTTTCAACCAAATCCAAACTCAATAGAAGATTTAACTTATAAGAGCCAATATCAAAGTTCAATTGGGTATGGGGGGAGATTAAATAATAGCAAGGAAAGTTAAGGAGCAGAGTTAAAGAACAAATGTTAGCAGGGACAGGAAAGAAAGAAATATATAAACACTACAACAAGGATGAGAAGTAAAATTTATTAGAAAAAAAAACATGGCTAGTAATCATTATCTTAGACAAAGACAAAGTTAAAGATTCAATCAAGAGGGAAATTCATATTATATGTCAGCCATACTAATATTGTTTTGGATGCATGTTTACACACGGATAAATGCATGTGCCTATATATGTGTGTATTTGTTTTTCTGAATATATTTAGATGTGTATTCATGTTGCTCTATGTATGTGTGTTTATAGATATATCTATGTGTGTATATTTAGAGATGACTAAACATCTATATATATAAAATATGTATATCTAAATATATCTGTTTAAATATAGCCTTCTTCGGGGAGGTGAGAGGATGAAAGGAGGGGAAAGAATAAAGAAAAAATAGTGTGTAGCAGACAACAAAAGAACAATCTACAAGGAAGCAAAGAAAAGATGAACTCGCATTAATATAATTTTTTTCTATATCCTCTATTGAACTGGTAATTTATTGTTATATAGTTTGAATCCTCCCTGAACTTTTGCTAGGCACATGACCATGTTTTGTTTTATTTTATTTTCCTTTTCTGTTTTTCTTTTTTCCATTCTGTGTTTCAAAAATAAAAAATTAAAACAAATTTTAAAAGAAGGAAAAAAATGCTTTCTGCTCAGTAACCATAAAAAATAAACATTGTAGGCATTAGTATCCCCATTTTGTAGTTGAAGAAACTGAGGCTTAGAGAAATTAAGTAACTTAATTGCTAGTCATAAGCTCTAAGGATGTGAAAGATAGAAAGAAATGTCTCTTCTACATAAAAATATTTATAGCATTGATTGAGGAAGGGCCAAACAGATTGTAGAACTTCAACGTGATGGACTGTTATTGTGTTGTGAGAAATAAATACAAAATATAAAGGGAAACATGGAAAGACTTAGATGACCTGATGCAAGATGTAGTAGGTTGAACCAGGAGAACTACACACACACACACACACACACACACACACACACCAACTATGATGGAGATAGCCAGAAGGGACTTTCTTACTGCACATAATCCATCTTGGCTCACCTCAAGGTAACCTCATCTCATTATAATATCATTTGCATTGTGGTTTTGCCCCCCCTTAGAGAGTTTTTCTGCATGTATTATGGGTAACTCCACACACATCTCCACTTTGCCTCTGTAACGAGGCAATTGTGGTTTGGACCAGGTCCTTGACATTTGTTAATACTTTCTGCTCTCTATAAACCCCATGTTTCATTCTAGTGGCACACCTATTTCCCTTAAAGAAGAGGGTCTGCTGGGAGCATTACCCAAAGTATATACCCATGCTTGATTTAAAGACCAAATCTTGAATTCTTTTGAAATAACTAACCAACTAGGACAACAGAAAATAAAACCTGCAATTCTAATGACTAAGCTTAACCCTTCTCCAAAAGGGAACATGACTTTTCTTTTTCTTTTTAGAGGCAGAGTTAAGTGACTTGCCCAGGGTCACACATCTAGTAAGTATCTGAGGCCAAATTTGAACTCAAGTCTTCCTGATTGAAAGATCAGTGATGCATTTACTATGCCATATAGCTGCTCCCACTTTTTTTCTTTCTTTGAAATAGAGAAACTATGGATGTGGAGCATTACTATACATTATCAGATATGTTGTTGAACTTTTTTCCTCTTTTTAAAATTTCTTTGTTATAAGGAGTAGCTTATAAGGGGAGACGGATGAAAGAAGGACTTAGAGGGGGATTACAGGTGATGTAAAAACAAAAGGTAAACTTAAAATTTAATTTTAAAATTAATTAAAAAAATTAAGGGGTGTGTCTATCTTTGGTGACTGGATACACCAGTATGTTTTTCATCATGTCCAAAAGGTGATGAAGTAGATACAGCATGGAGCCTGGAATCATGCTTCAGACACTAATCAGGTGACATAGATTCATTTAATCTCTGTGTATTGCAGTTTTCTCAACTGAAAAATGGAGATTATTATAGTACCTGTTTCCCAGCATTGATGTGAGGATAAAAGGAGATAATATTTGTAGCGAGGCATTTGGTAAATAACAGGTGCTTAATAAATAATTCCTTCCTTCCTTCCTTCCTTCCTTCCTTCCTTCCTTCCTTCCTTCCTTCTTTCCTTCCTTCCTTCCTTCTTTCTTTCTTTTCTTTCTTCCTTTTTTTTTATAGGACTAAGAAATTAGAGATTAAGAGAATTCAAGCTATGTGTAACCTAGACAAATCAAATATAATTGGATTACAGGTTTGTTGCTGTCCTGTGCTATCATTTTAAAAAAGAGATTATATTTGAGGTGTGAAGGCTTAGTTAGGTAAATGTCCCCAAAAGAGGTATGTACAGTTTGGTCATCCTAGATTAATTACTTGGTGACTCTAGGAAGTGAAAAAATATTTACTTGGTACTTTTAGAGAATAAGAGACTAGAGAATTTTGTTGCATTCTGGAGAAATTTTAAACTATAAGAGGGATATTGGAGGGACTGGGGCACTCAAACCATGAAGATAATAGAATTTAGATATTATGAAGGTATCTTAAAATAATTTAGTACAGCCACTTAAATTTACAGGTGAGGAAACTGAGGCCCAGAGAGATTAAGTGGTTTGTCCAACATTTGTAAATAGCATCCCTGTCCTCTTGGAAAACAAAACAAAGCAAAAACCACAAGAATACATAAAGATAATTGGATAGATTTGTTGAGCAAAAGTCCCAAATCAGTGTACTCAGAACGAAAGACCAGTAAGGCAGAGTATTTCTGTTTATGAATTCAAGGACTGACTACTGAACTCACATTCAGAGTCTATCAGAGCACAATTTTGACTTGGAGGAGAGGGGCTGACCTGGAGGCTAGATAAAAAAGGCTTCTAATTTTTGGGTAACAAGGAAAGAAAAAAAATATATTGTTGTATCAAGAAAAATAGCGAGTGAGACTTGATAAAATTTCAAGTAGAGTTTATTTGCCGGTGGCTGCAAGGGGCGTAGCAAGACCCATATCAAGCAGTCCCGAACAGCAGGAGGCAAGGATTTATAAAGGCTAAAATCACAAGCTAGAGGCTGTTAATTGTGTAAGCAGGAAGATACAGAAGCAGGCGTCAGTAGTTATAACCTTACTGAAAGCAGGAGACTACCAAGAACAGGGGTACAGGACAGGGTGCTCTGACCACAGAGCACAAGGACACTGCATTTTGCTTAGACGAAGGGCTGCAAGCAGGACCTAGTCCAATGTTAGCTTGATCTTGAGGGAGGAAGAATTAAGAGAAGAAAAGACAGTAACCCAAAGGATCAGTTTACAGGAATACCTTGAAAAGCCTGAGAAATGTCATAAGCTAGGTCAAACTTATTGAATAACATAAGGCTATATTTCTGAAACTTATCTATTCTGTAGCTAATTCTTATCCCCAGATGACCGAGAAGTGGGACCTGCAGGGGTTTGCAAGGTAGTGTTAGGGACTGATGTTAAAGGGTTGATACAGCAAAGCTTTCTAAAACTTGCAGTAATAATAGCTGTGGAGAGAAGTCTGTGGTAGAAAGTAGTGGTTTCAGTTGCCAGAAGATTTCTACTGCTTTCAAAGTTATAACATCCTTGTTCTAATTTTCTAGCCCTGCTTGCCTAACCAGCTCCTTTGGGCCTGTGCTGATCCCTGACGACTTTCTCAGTGTCAGTATTCTCTGGCAGGGATACCTCCTCTGTACAGAATTAGGAGGGCGGTTGAAAGGAAAGAAGCACTATATTGGAGTGCTTGGCCACAAGGGACAGAGCTAGGTGCAGTGGGTAGAAAAATCCAGGTTAGATATTCTAGTGAATAAAACAGTACAAAGGATAATGTATTGCTTCAGGAGATAGTACATTCTCTTTCACTGGAAATCTTCAAATAAAGACTAGAAAATAATTTTTCAGATACATTGTAAAGGAAATTCATTTGCACATATAGATTCAACTTGATGGCCTCTGAAGCTCCTTCCATTAGAAGAATAGTTGGCTATGCAGATTGTAGGTATAAGATGATTTATTAATTTGTAATTTTCAGACTCCAATTTGTGACAAAGGTTTCTTAATATATTTAATGCCATTATGGAATTTTGTGTTCAGGTGTCATTATTATATAAAACAAGGTTATCAAATCTTAGTAATGGGTTTCTATAAATTTAATCTCTTCATTACATGATTTCAAGGTACATAATTATTTTAAAAATATATTCCCTTTATAACATGGACTGACAATTTGAATATAACTGCTTAAGCATGTTTTTCCATTTTTCCTTTTCCTTTGTCTCTGGTTTTGTGAAAGATTGCATGGGGATAAAGAGGAAGAAGAGTAAATAGTAAAGGAAAAAGGAAAGAGTTATAGGATTGAAACTGGAGAAACCAAAGTCTTAGACATGAAATAGTTTTTTCTAAAGTTGCATGATAAAAGTGGCAGAATCAGGATTTAAACCTTATTCTACCCCATTCCAAATACAGTATTCCTTTCATTACACCATTCATAGGTATGTACTGTATATACATTATTAAAGTGTGCACCTAAGAAATTAAAAAAAAATTAAAGGTGAAGATTTATTGAATTTTCATTCATAAAGGATATTATATTTATTCCTCAAACAAAAGAATTTAAAACTTTACTAAACTAAGGCATGACAATAATGCAACCAAATAAGCATATCATAAAATTAAATTAAAATGTAAAGCCTCTTTTCTCTTTGAGACAATAAGGTATGACTGGGCACAGCTGACACACCCTCCAGATTATCGCTGACACTATGCTACTCTGCACTCTAGACTTCATACATGATGTCATTGACATAGGTAGTTGCTCAAAGAACCAGTCTCCATAGTAGACAAACCAGCCTAGTCTGAGGCTAAGTCCTATCATACCCTTAATTCCCCTCCTAAACTAATTGAACTTGTTTCCCAGTAGATTAGCTAACAGGGAGAAAGAAACAAACAGTGCTATGACCCAAGATCAACATCTCTTGGGAAAGAGAAATGTTAGATATTGCTCTTGGACCAAGATTTGAAGAGAAAATGACCACATCAGTAATAAGTGATTCTTTTTTCCTTCTTTTGTCCTAATTAAGAACTTGATTGAAAGTAAAGGCTATAAATAGAGGAACTAGCCAGATGTGATGGCACATAATTTCAGCTGAGGTGATTGAATCTGGTAGAACACTGAGCCTGGAAGTTCTGAGCTGTTGTAAAGCTGAAGATGACTAACAATCCACACTAAATCTGCTACCAATCTGGTAATCACTAAGTCCAGAAGTAGAGAATCACAAGCCTGCCCAAGAAAGTGCATTTACAAAAGATTCTCCGAATTAGTGGGAAAAAAAACATATTTACTTGATGCTCTGGGCTTTGGACATGGACTGATGTTTTGAAAGCTTTCTGGAGTCCCTTTTTATTATTTATAATATATACAGTTAGAAATATTTAAGTGGATGTATAGATATAGATCATTTATCATTAGTCCTCTTGAATGTTGGTTGACCATTATGCTGATTAGGATTTCTAATTATGTCAAAGTTATTTGTGTTTACCATGTTATTGTCATTACACAAATTGTTCTCCTGGTTCTGTTCATTTCACTCTGCATCACTTTATATGTCTCCCAGATTTCTCTGAAAATACCCTCTTTGTTTCTAACAGCAAAATGATATTCAATTACATTTACGTATCATAACATTTAATCATTCTCCAAATATAGATACATCCTCATGTTCTCATTATTTGTGCCCTCAAAAAGAGCAATAAAGTATTTTCATGCAACCTTAGAGTTTGTTTTGCTTAGGAATGATTTATGCCTTTGTCTACTTTCTTCTAATTCCTCTTTCTCCTTCTTTCCTCCTTCTTGATTGGGTAAATTGTATTTCTATATCCAATCACTGTGTCTGTATATGTATTCTTCCTTTCCTTAATCTGTCTAAATGAGAGTAAGATCCAAGTGTCAGAAATTTCCTTTGACTCCCTTCTCCTTGTTTGTATAGATGTCTACATGCATGCCATGCTTATGTGACATTTTCTCCTCACCTCTTTTTCCTTTCTCCCTGGTATATTCCTTTTTCTCTCTTTCCATTCTTTCCTTAAGCACACCAAGACTTAACGGAATACTACAAACCTATTACTACCCTGGTTATTCCTTTGCAGAGTGGGCTATAAAGCTGGAATTGAGATTCTACTCTATTCCTGGAGTCTAAACCACACAATGCTTCTGAATTTGTTCTCTCCATATGCTGTCTAGTACCTGCAACTAGACTTTATCCCTGAATAAAACTTCCAAAAAAAGCTTCTAGATGACAACCATTCTCTTTCTAGTCCAACATAATGGGTCTTGAATCTCCTCTTGCCCAGATACACAGCCTTTTCCTTAGCCTGGAGTGGGCCCTGTAGCCCTTCTTGGCAAGACATAGTGTCTGCAGACCACACTATCTGTCTGTCTCTGTTAACCTGAGAGGACAAATGAATCACTCTGACTTTTTCTTAGATTTCTCTATCAAAATTCTGTCTAGTGCACTAGTGCATTTATTTGGAAAATTTAGTGGGAGAGGAGAGTGATAGAATTCACTGTTCTATCTGCTCCAACATGTGTTCTCTCTCTCTCTCTCTCTCTCTCTCTCTCTCTCTCTCTCTCTCTCTCCCTCCCTCCCCCAAAATTTTCTCCTTAGCTTCTGTGAAACTACTGTAATAGGGGTTCTCTCTCATACTTCCCAATTATTCCTCCTTTTTGTCTTCTTTGCTGGATTCTAATCTTCCAATTCTAATTTTTCTTACTATTATTTTGTTTAATGAATTAATCCACTTTCATGGTTTAAAAAATTATCTCTATGCTGATACTTTCAAGATTTGACCTATAATATATATTACAGCTCTGTGTTTCTATCTTCAAAACATTTCCACTTGAATACAATGTTTTTACTTCAAACTGAATATATTTGCAGCAAACTTTAGCATCTTTTCTATTAAGTAATTTTTCTTTCCAATTTCTCCATTAATGTCAATGATATGAACACTTTTATATTCACCCATATACAGAATCTAAGTGCCATCTGTAACTATTCCATCTGTTAACATTTCTATATACATAGAGGTAGCTTGATATCAGAGTTGGCCTTAGATGCAGGATGATGGGTTCAAATCCCACTTCTGATACATACTAGTTGAGTTATCTGGTCCAGGTCACTTAATCTCTCAGTGTTCCTGGTAACTATAATATTTCCCCTTGTACAGTAAGTGCTGATCTAATAGCTAGCATTTATATAATACTTTAAGGTTTGCACAGTGCTTTATAGATCTTATCCCATCTGAATTACTTAAAGGAAGTTTTCTCATGAGATATTCCAAAACCAATAATCTCACCCATATACCATTCCCAACCAAATAGCAACAAGCAAAAACACTACACCGAGGTAGTAGTAGGAAAAGCCCTGGACCAGAAGTCACTTAATCTCTTGAAACCTGAATTTCCTCATTTGTAAGTAGTCTGTCAAACAACAAACATTGAAAGGCAGAGACAGTCCCCTGTCTTAGAGCAGCTTATAGCCCAATTGGGGAAAGAACATATAAACAACTAGGTTCAATAAGTTTTCAACTTTTGCAGAGGTAACATTCCTAAAAAAAAGTGTAAAAGTAAAAAATGTGAATATTAATACATTGAACTTATGGGAAACAGAGAGTTAGGTTTCTGTGACCATCAAAAATACAACTTCCTTTAGAAGTTGCTGAAAATACACTTTTCTGCATACAATTTTTACAATAAAACATACTTTTTCTAACACAATAATCATGCAATAACCCATAAACTATAGTACGCAAAATAAAATTTGTAACATTCAAAACTTTTTCTTGTTTAATAATTCTTTAGAATTCTGTGACTTTCTGTGTTAACATTTCAATGAAGAATAAAAACAAAACAAAACATTGTTTTTAGACAATACTATTCTTCCATAAACCTCTCTACCTTGGGCTGATCTTTGAAACCAAGGAAAAGGGTTCCAGGAGTTTAAATGTTGCTGTCAGAAGACACCAAGATAGATGAGATTTCAACATCACCTCCAACATGGAATGAATGGGGAACTCTTATGAAGGTAGAATGTTGTTGTTTGTCCTTTATGTTTGAAAAAAACCATGACATCAGGGAGGTGATGCCATGATATTCAAGTGAATTAGATTTGGGGGAGGGAGGGTTGTTCAAAGTTACGAGACTCACTTTCTCCACTTGAATCATCTTGTTGTTTATTTGTTTTTCTTTTGATTAGGTTTAAAAAAAAAAGGCCATTTTTTTGGTCTCATTTCTTTCTTACCTAGTCTTAATTGCTGAATGGGTGATTGCCTAACTCAAACTGAGACCTGTTAAAGACATTAGCTTAAAAAGGCCAAGATCTCCCCAAAGGTAGAATGAAGAAGACCTAGGAGGTACCTAGAAGCATACCAATTACTCCACACATGCCTCTCATTTTTTTTTTCTAGGGAGCATAGCCATGAATGTGTATGATTGCCAATGCAAAAGTGAAAATGAGGTTACTAATAAAATCATACAAATGCTTAAAATCACAAAAGTTAAATGCTAGGATGTTGAGGATTGACTATGTGTGTATGCATATCTATATCTAGGTATCTACATATATAGGATAATTATAGTACATACACATTGTATATAGGAAGTAAACTAGGAAGGAAGTTGTTAGCAGTAAGTGGGAAGGGAAAGAGAAGGGCTTATTGAAGAAGGTAGAATTTGAACTGTTTTTTTTTTTATTATTAAGACAATTGGGGTTAAGTGACTTACTTAGGGTCACACAGTTAGGAAATGATAAGCATCTGAGGTTGAATTTGAACCCAGATCCTCCTGACTCCAGAGTGGGTGCTCTTTCCATTGTGCCTTCTAGCTCTTTCTGAACTTAAGTGTTGAAGGAAGATGGTGAAACTATATGGCAGAGGTAATGAAGAAGATCATTCCAGCCATGAAAGACAGCCATTTTGAAGACAAAGAGACACGAAATAGACTGTTATGTGAAGGATACCAAGTAGTATGGTGCAGCCAGATTGTAGTTTTTGAAACTGAATTAAATATAGGAAGACTAGATCAGCAAATAATACTGTCTCATTTGAACCTGGCAGTGATAGTGAGCCAAGGAAGTTTAGTAAGTAGAGAATTATAATCACTATCAAATAGTGGATCAGATCTACTAATTAGAAAAATCACCTTAGCAGCTGAGGATGGATTGAATTACAGGTAGACCTGAAATAAGAAAACCAATTAGAAGAATACTGCTGCAGTACAGGCAACAAATGTTAAGAGTCAGGAGAAGTAAGTTGTGTCAGTGGAAAAAAAGGGACAAAAAGGAGAATATTGTGAAAGTAGAAATAATAACAGCAAAGGAAAGGATAGATGAGAGTGAGGAGTCAAATGAAATAATGAAGTCATGAGCCTTGGTCACTGGAAAAATACCTGTGCTTTCAAAAAAGAGCCTTTTGAAAAGCAACTGCGAACCACAGTAGATATGCATTAGCTCTGGAATCAGAGAATCTGAGTTCAAAACTAGTTACTTAATTGCCTCCCTTTATCAAAAAAAGAAAGTTTTTTGTTTTCATGACCCCTTCTAATTCTTTCTTATGTTTATTTTTTCCCTAGATTTTGTTATTGTTATGTAACTAGAGTTATTTTTCTTCTATTTTCCTTACTCTGTATGACTTTTTATGTCTATCTATAATTCTGAGATCATTGTACTCAGTTTCCAGGATTTTTTAGATTTTTTTCTTCAGTATATTTTCCTGATTCATTTATTCTCCATAGTATGACATCACCTTATATCTTTGCAATATCCTTGTAGCATATCTTCCTGATTCTATTTTCTCTCCCCTCTACTCTATCCGAATAATTCTGCTGAATAAACATATACATACATGGATAAAACATAGGTTTTGTCCTGTCTCTTCCCTAAATAAGTACCTACAATCATTCTTGACTTCCTATTATCAGTTAAACTCAAGACTCCTCTTGTTGGCATCAGAGCCTTCTACATTCAAGTTCTACTTTAATTCAGCCTTATTTCTCATTAGTCTTTTATTTAATCTTGTTTGTCCTTCATTCTTGGAGACCATGGGAGGTGATGCCATGATATGCAAGTGAACTGGATTTAAGTGAGGGAGGAATGTGCAAAGTTACCTACTTCATTTTCTCCCCCAGAGCCATCTAGGTCCAGTATATAGATCGGGACAACTGGACATGGCCCTAGATGCCATGGAAAACCTTGGCCTTTTTAAGCTAAGGTCTTCAAATGACCATGTTTATCATCAGCCCATGATACTTCATTCCTTAAACTTTTTCCAAAGAAATATAAGTTAAGCTGAATTTAGTCCCATTCACTGCATGATTAAAGTACAATTTGAATTTCTTTTGAATCTACTTCAGATATAACTATTCTGGGAATTAGAGTTTTTGTAGGAATTGTGTGTGTGTGTGTGTGTGTGTGTGTGTGTGTGTGTGTTAGCTAGGATTTGTATTATAAAGCAGCAGTTGAGAAAATTTTATAAGATCTATAATTGGGACTGATAGGTTAAATTAAAGTGAAAACAAAACAACTATCTCATTAGCTTTCAGGAAAATAAGCTTTGTCTGTTGGTGAGAGATGGTTCCCAGTTTCAGAGAAGCAACTTTTATAATCACAAAATAATTTTCCTATACACTTTGTTACTTAGGATTGGAAAAAAAATGAAATGTTTTCCAGAGTAGCATGTATTATAGACTTGGTTTCTTCCTGCCAGTTCATTGAAAATAAGGAGAAAATAATAGAAATAAGAAATTACTCAAGTGTGAACAAAAGACAAAAGTGTTATATAATCCTTATCATCCCTACTGTGCAAAAACTATGTCTGAATTGGAAAAAGATTCTGTTAAAATGCTACATAAAAAATCGATTATGTACTCCTACTGTCCTTCAAAAGGTAAGCCTGCCTGCCTTGAGAATAGTTCAAGAATTTGAGTCATTCAAAGCATGGAGAAGCTTTTTCAATATGACCTCTATACCTTTATCAGATAGTAGCAAAGGGGATGGAGAGAGCAGTTTCCCCTCAAACACCAAATTCCTTTAGCCATGGTGTCCTATAATGGAATAAAAGATATTACATCATCATAGAACAGTATGGGGTGCTAAGCAATTCAAAGAAAAGAGCACAGATGCTCTCTGGACAGACACAGACAATGAGAGATGGATTGCCTTCAAAGCAGGAAGAAACTTCAGTTAGTGAGATCTGCAGCATCAGAAAGGAGAGCTGACTATGGATTCAAGACAGGACTAGCCCTGGCAGTTGAGATTGCAGCTGAAGAGAGGTACATAACCAGGGAGTTAAGCTAAGTAATCTTTCTAGCAGAGTTATTGTATCTAGGATAAGCAAGATGCAAAGGCAAAGGGGAAAGCAGCATGGAAACTCCAAGAGAAGAAAAACTCTACATGGGCCTTTCAGAATCTGAAGCAAAAGTTGCCCTAATCACATGTATTTTTCTTTTTTTTATGTATGCCTTACTACCTGTAAACTTTTAACTCATTCTTCTCACTGACACTATGTATTTATGGGAGAGTGTATCCTAGACTTATAAGGTGGGATGAGTTTTGTAGCTATTGTTCTTAGAAAATACTTTTGTTTTAAGCTAAGTTTGACTATTGGCTGACTTCTAAAGGTAATTTTCCAGAAAGAACTTGTTGCCTATACTTTTAGGGAAGTAGACCCACAGTAGATAGAATACCTTTGAACCTGAGGTAATAGTCATATAACTGGAGACCCAACCTGAAAACCTGTGAGTGTTTAGTTGATAGGAGAATATTAAAATGCCACACAAGAATGTGTTGATTGAAATAATATCATTTATTAAATTATTTTTAATTTTAGAAATACAAATTGACCTTTGTTTCTGTAATCAATCAAACCAAATCACAAATAAACAAATCTGGAATAAAATCTCTTCAAATTTTTATAGTCTATATTCTTTCCATCTAATTTGTATGAGAACCCTCTCTTCGAAATGCTGATACAGAAAAAAATCATTTAGCCTAATGGATAGTCAATAAATGTTAGACTCTAGTAGACATCTAAAGTTAAGTTGTCCTTGTATAAAGAGAGGTTTCTTGAGGCTTCTATAGAAATGCATTTATAAGAACTCTCCTCTGAGCTGAGCATTACTGGAAAAGTGCTGTGGGAAATACATTGACAGTAAATGCAAAAAAAAAAAATCTTTAAATTACCTTCCTTCTTGGAAAGTTGGATGTTTTTTAAGCTTTTGAAGACTAGCAAACTTGATCTGTGTCACCTAAACCTGTGTATTGGAGAATAATAATCTTTTTTTTCCTAGAAGTGATTAAATTATTCAAGATATTGAGACACAGAAAAACATTTAGGGTTTTTTTTTTAAGTAGTCATTCCTCTTATTTTTTTCCAGCACGAAAAATAGCTCCTATTCTTGATTTTTTAATATGTGCTTTCAAACCACTGTTTCTGCTTTCTTCAAGGCTACTTAAGTGCTCAGACAAATTGTTGGGGGAGGGATCCAATAGGGAAGGTCATCCAGTATTTGTTTCAGAATTTCCCAAACACAATTAAATAGAATTGGCTGGCATTGTGTTATAAAGATTATATTTTTAAAAGGACAGAATCGACCATGAAAATTCATTTCCCAAGATAACACTGGAAATAAAATCTCAATAACAAGACAGCTGTTGAATGTTGAAAGATGGATTAAAATAAGTCACAGATACCAGAAAAACTCAAGTGCACCTAAGGTACTTTTTGCATTACTTCTCCAATCAACTTTCCCAGGCTGTTAAGGGATGAAGCTGATTGGACCCCAGTGCTCTTTTACAAAAGAATAACAGTGACAAGGAATAAAGGTTTTCTCAATGAATAGCCTCTCTATTCTGATCTAATGCTAACATATCTATGAGGATTTTCCTATAGTTGGTTGCTTAGAAATTTCTTGAAATAGAAGTTTAGGGAAAGAAGATAGGATAAATCTGACTGCAAGCTTAGTCAGCCATGTAATAAGGCTGCTCCCTGCTCCTCTCTCTGCCACCCCTTGGGGAAAAAAAAAACAAACCCTTAATGATATCTTGAGTTTCATGAATGGAAGTGTGATGTCCAGAAAAAAAAAAGATATCTATCACTTTGATCTATTGTTTTCAGATAACATCTGGTGATTTATAATAATATACTTTAAGAGAAACATTGGTTGGTTGAAATGTGTCTAAAATAATAACTAACATTTTTATACAATGTTTTAGAGGCATTATTTCACTTCAGCTTCACAACTACATTATGAGGTAAATGTTTAACAACATTTTTGCTCAATGTTTTCTGACTCTTTATGATCCCATGGACCATAGCATACCAATGCTGTCCATAGGATTTTCTTGGCCAAGATACTGCAATGGTTTTCCATTTCCTTTTTCAGGGGATTAAGGCAAACAGTACTTAAGTGACTTGTCCAGGATCACATAAGTAGTAAGCATCTGAGGTCAAATCTTTCTGATTCCTAGTTCAGATTTTCCTGACTCCAGTTCCAATGATCAATACACTAAAACTCCTCTCTCTCTATGTTAGAGGTTCAAAGATTTTCAGTTTTTATTTTCCCAGAAGGATATAACTACTAAATGTCAGAGGCAGGATTTGAATTTAAATTTTCCTGATTTGAAATCTAGCACTCCATCTTCTAATGGTAAAGATACCAATGGTATATATATATTCATGTTATATGAAGATGTAACTGATAATGCTTAGTCAGCCAGAAATAAAAGAAAAGAAAAAGAAAGGAGAGAAGGAGGAAAAGAAAGAGGAAGGGGGGGGGAAGAGGGAGGAAGAGACAAAGAAAGCAGAAAGACAGAGACTGAGATAGAGAGATACAGATAGAGATAGACATACAGACAGACAGATACACACACACACACACACACACACACACACACACACAAAAGAGAGACAAAGAGACACAGAGAGACAAAGAGGGAACTATTTAAAGATAAAATGGCCAGGGGTCCTTCATCATCCTAGTTGTTCTCCTCTGAATACTATCTAGTTTGTCAATTTCCTTGGTTTAAGAGGTCCAGAGGAGAGCAGCTTGGATGGTAAAAGATCTTGAATTCATGTTATGTGAGGAGCAGATGAAGAAATTAGGCATGTTTATCCTAGAGAAAAGGAACTATGGTGAGCATGATACAAGTATTGGAAGGGTTTTCATATTAAAGTATGCTTGGCCTAAGTAAGGAGAACCAAGAAAATAGAGGCACGTTGCAAAGAGGCCAGTTTGGATTTGATGTTAAGAACAAATTCCTAATAATTAAAGTTGTCCAAAGTTGAATAGGCTGTATTGAGAGGTTCTTGTAGATCTTCAAGCAGAGCTGAATGGCTACTTAATATGTAGATTGTAATGGCCACAGAATCTTATTCTGTGATTTTGTGAAAAGACCTGATAACAATTCTCTTTAAAAAAAATATTATTTTAATTTTATGGAATATAGAACAAGCATTTCATTATTTAGTATAATTTTTAAAAAACATTGCATGTAAAGCTGTAAATCCATTATGTACACCTTGCTATTCCTTTCAAATATATAATGAAGTAAATTTATTTATAAATTTCCTTTTTTCTTATTTCATAACTTGCTGAATGCTTTCAAAGAAAGAATAAATAACTTTTTCTTGGGGGATATACTTCCAGGGACTTTATTACATTAGCTGGGAATTTAGATTGGAAGATTATTTCCACTATATAGATTCTATGATTATGTATATCATCAAACTTATAAGGGGCAATAAGTGAAGTCAAGATTATTAAGATGAATCATTGAGGGCTAGCCACTGAGTTTTAATCGATTACCATTGTAGGACTGGTTTGGGGTAGGTGAAGGGAGGATTGATGGGCAAAGATTATATCTGGGTCTTGGAGAAAGAAGGAGAGAGGAATCCAACTGGGTCTCAGTCCATAGAGTGGCATATTGAATGTATACTCTAGGCTATAGCAAGAGAGGATGGTTGATGATCCCATGAGAAGCTGTCTTCTAAACTTTGCATATCTAAGTTGATATTATTCCTTCTAATTAGATATGAATTTTTTTTCTTCAAAAGGGTGCTCTCTGATGCAGGCAAGGGAGTTTTTAATAGAAGATAGGCAGGGTCTTGATTACAAACATTAGGTCAGTTTCCCATCTATGATATCATAAGCAGAGGTAGACAAGGGATTTGATAGGGAGCCTAGTTGATTAAAACATAGAGAGTTGAAGTTTTCAGTAAAAGCTAGGATAGATAGGAACATTTAGGGGAACTTATCTAGAGAAAAGACAGCTGATTATATATGTCTTGTGTATCTCAAAATAGTCTGAAAAAACAGATGGTGTTTATATTTAGAAAATGTTTAACAAATGCTTATTATTTCATGGGATTACAAGGCTAAGCACTATTTATTTGTGTTTCTTCTTTTGTCTCATGTGCTTCGTCTATGTTTGATTCTTTCTTATTGGTTTGTGGTCTATCTTCAGGTCTTAGTTAAGTTTTTAATTATAAAGCCTTCCTGTGACTTCATAGCATTATACCTCTGATATTCACCCTTTATGACACTGTCCCATTGTCATCAGGTGTGGTTTGAGTTCCAAACATAAGCCTATGAGTGTCTAATGGATACAATTTTGAGTGCTAACATGACTTTCTTCAAATAAATTAATAGACTATAAAAAGACTTTTCTAAATGTTAACTTGAGACTTTTCTTCTCCAAGCAAAAACGAATTTCAGAGCTAGAAGGGGCCAAGTTGAGCTCCAACACAGTGAGGCAATTTGTTCAGTCACTCATGGAGTCAGTGGAAGAATTTATATCTTCTGACTCTAGGGCTAAGTGTTTTCTCCTCCTTCCAATTCCATCCTACTAAGCTGCTTCTTTTAAAAAAGAATCCTGTCTCTCTGTTGTTCTCAGCAGGGGAGGAAACTGCTAAACATTTTTCAAGCTGTCAAACTGAGAAAAGGAAGTGGGAACGATGAATCCCCAGCCTTCATCCCCAGAATTTCCTCTCCCCAAAAGACAGAAAGGGGCTAGATGATGATAGGTCAGAGTTTAGGTCTACTCAAAACTGTATACCTGGCTAAGGAATGTGGAGCAATAAAACCTGTTATTTGTTGCTCCTTATTTTGTCCTCTGCAAAAACCCCAACTTGTCTTATTGATAACATCTTGCTAAAAGATATCTTATCTCCTTACCTTGATGAAAAGGCATCCTGTGACCTTGCTTGACTCCCTCTTATCTTTCTTTTACAATCTTGTAGGCTATTAGTCTGCTAGCTAAGCCCCCAAATTTTCAGTAGTTATAACCTTCCCAAACTATTTCTATTTTGCCAGTCTTCCTTTTGAGGCTAGCCCATCAGCTATGGTGTAATAAACTTTTATGAATTTAAAAGAATTTATTTGAATTCTTTCAAACTATGAACCATGACTCTCCCATACCTTAGGAAGGGATAATATTAAATGAAATAAAGTCTTCCTAGTGGTACGAGATGAATGTATTTGAGCACTGCTGGTACTAACTAATGTAAACTCATGAAAAGTCCATTTGTTGTTCAAATAACTCATAAAGTGGAAAATGGGTTTCACCAAGTATTCTATAGGACGGCTAGGTGACACAATGAATGGAATGTGAGGCTGGAGTTAGGACAACCTGAATTCAGATCTTACCTCAGAAATTTACTAGCTGTGTGACCCTGAACAAGTCACTTAACTCTCTTTTTCTCAGTTTCCTTATCTATTAAATGATTTAGAGAAAGAAATGGCAAGCCATTCCAGTATTTTTGCCAAGAAAATCCCAAAAGAGGTCACAAAGAGTTGGACATGCCTGAAAAAAAAAAAACCTAAAAGTATTCAACTATAAAATTATATGAGAACCCATGAGCTTTTGCAACCAAAAGTACAATGTTTTTCTGAAAATGAGATGCTACTTTAAAGAAGTCAGTATAATAAAAATGGTTTCTAAGGTTCTTATTTACAGCAGCATTTTAAAGTTATTTTAATCTTGTTTAAAATCAGGTAAATGGGTATTAGGTGAGGGCTTCCTAAGCCATCCTGTGACTATATTTCTGACCTTCCACCTGAATGTCAGTTTTCTCTAACATCTTATGATCTTACTTTCTACCAGAGGAAAGGTTAACATCTCAGAAAGTCTGGGAAAGGCTACCGTGGGGAAGGTGATAAATGATAGTGGATAGTAAATATTAGAAAGCTGTTATTGGACAAAGAAATAGAACAGGAAGTAGAATATGAAGAAGGAGATTTGACTATGAAAAACAAATAAGCAAAGAATGCCATGTAATAAAAATTAGATTTTAAAAGTAGTACTTTTGCCATTTTTTGCATTGCTTTTTCTGGCTTTATTTTTCTGAAGACTGTTTCATGAGTTGAGTTTTAAGTATAAATACAATGGAAAAATAGATGAAAGCAAGTAACAATTCTGTCAGCACAACAGTAAAATATTGTGACTATTTCAGGTCATATTTTTATCACCATAAAATGGTGTGAAAAGTATAATTAAAGATAAGGTTGTCATAAAATGCTTAAATATTTTTCAAAGGATTTCCCAAGAGGGAATTCTGGGACTATGGCAGAGTAGGTCAGAAAATTCCAAGCTCATTGGATTTCACCAACAAGACAAAATAACACCTGGAGATGGTAAAAATAAACAAGAGTTAGGAGAGAACTGTGCTCCTTCAGGGACAATAAGAGAAGAATTTAAGAAAAATCCCAGAGTGAAAGTTTGATCTGTATGAAGTATAAATACCTGTAGGGTAGCTCTGCTAAAACAGCAAGCATTGAGCCCTCGGGCTAGCTGGGTTGGGAGGTAGCCCGGGCCACAGCTACAGGACTGTGTGGGAAGCCAGGGACATGAGGAAGGGAAGATTGAGGGAAACTCTGCTAATAAGTGACACTAGGTCCATATGTGCTATCAAGATGTAGTCCTGGGCAAGGAAGAGCCAGCACAGGCTTGGTGAGTGCAGAAGCAGTGGGGTGCAAAGGCTACTGGCTGTAGGTACTTACAGGAGAGCAGAGTTTTTATTTTCAGTTCCACATGAGAGAGAACTGAAGGACCTAAGTCCAGAGCAGCATCATACACACACACACACACACACACACACACACACACACACACACACACACACACAACTGCAGGTGATTTCAATAACAAGCTGCTATTAAAAAAAAAAAAAAAAAAGATCAGGCAAAGGAGAAAGTACTCAACCATAAAAAGTTACTGAGGGAATAGAGAAGACCAGAATTACCCCAAAGAGTAATGCCATATGATCACCTGACCAAAAAAGAATTCATAAAAAGAACTTTTAAAAGACTTTAAAAATAAAATGAGTTGACAAATATGGAAATATGTTTAACATGATTGTACATATATAACCTGTATCAGATTGCTGCCTTGAGAGGTAGGAGAAAGGGAGAGAAAGAAAAACTTGGAACTCAAAATCTTACAAAAAATAAATATTGAACACTATCTTTATAGGAAATGGGGAGAAATAAGTAAAGTATTACTTTATTAAGTAAAAAAAAATGAAAATCAAATGAGGAAGATAGAGGGAAATTTTCTTTTCAAAAAGAATAATCCAAGAAAAACAAGATTATGAAAAAAAAAGTCAATCAACTAGAAAAAGACATATGCAATTGTAATGAGGAAAATGACCACTTAAAATTAGAATTTGGCAAGAGGAAGCCAGAAAATCTATAATAGACCAAGAAATAAAAAAATAAAATATAAAAAATGAAAAAATAAATGAGAATGTAAAACATCTCATTAAAAACAAAAACACGATTTATCTGGAGAACAAATCAGGAAAAAAAGAATAATTGGTCTACCTGAAAGTTATGATTAAAAAAAAGAACCTTGATACAATGATAGAAGAAATAATTAAAGAATATTATAGTGAAATGTTAGAAAAAGAGGGGAAAGTAGAAAGAGGAAAAATCCACTGATCACCATTTGAAAAAGTTCCTAGAATGAAAATCTACAGGAATAGCTAATTCCACAATCCCAGATCCAGGAGAAAATAATACAAGCAACAAGAAAAAAGCAATGTAAATATGGCACAGTCACACTTAGAATCACATAAAACCTAGCAGCAGTTATACCAAAAGACTTATGGTTTTTGGAACACTATATATCCAAGAACAAAAGAACTGAGGTTGTGACCAAACATAGCATACTCAACAAAATTAAGTATAAATCTTAATAATAATAAATAAGGATATTCACTAAATTGCCAGACTTTTATAATTTTGTTGCAAAAGACCTAAACTTAGAAATTTTAACATACAAGATCTAAGATAATTATAAAGTTCAAAGATTAATTTCAAGTGACTCAATAAGGATAGAATGTTTATTTTTTATACATGGAAATGTAAACTGTATGTCTGAGATTGTCATTAGTAATTGGGTGATTCTAAAGAAAGGTTGGGATAGAGATAAGGATGATGTGATTCTAAAAAACTGTGTAGGAAAAGCTAAAAAGAGTTACTATCTTGTATAATTGAAGTACAGAGAAAGAACTGAGAGCAGTTAGAAGGGAGAGGATGGCTTCTAGTTCTGGAACTTGCTTTCATTGGACTGAGTTAAAGATGGAACAATACATATTGTACAACAAAAGTTTTAAATTCAGAAAGAAATAAAAAACTAAGAGGATGGGGGGAGAGGATAAGGGAGAGATTTTTAGAGGGAACCATACTAATATCAGATTTGAGTGAATAAGAAAACAATATAAACATATAGAAGGGAAGAAAAGTCTTCTAAATTTATAAAGAAATGATAAAGTGAAGAGATAGGATAAGGCAGGGTCAATATAGAAGGTCAATATACATTATTGGGAATGGGATAAAGAAGGAACAACAAGAGGGCAAGGGAAAAGGGCCTGGGAGAGGATAAGAGAGTGATTTTGAGGGGTGGAGGGGAAGCATAAGTTAACCAACAGGAAAACAAGGTAGTGGGTAGAAATAAAGCAGAGGAGTCAGCAGGGATAGAAAATAAGAGATCATACAAACATAAAATAAAGATCCCGAGTATAATTTATTTGGTTAAAAAAAAAAGCAGGGGCAGTAATCATGATCTCAAAGTTAAAACTAAAATAGATTTAATCGAAAGAGATAAAAGGGAAGCTATACTATGTATCAGCCACATTAATATTATTTTAGATTATTTAAAATAGCTAGACAATATAAAATTGGAATATTATTTTGGTATAGAAAATGATGAGTTGATGCATTTAGGAAAATAGGAAAAACTTATGAAGGAAGAAGTAATCCACCTTCAGAAAAATAGGACAAATAAATATAGTTCATGCATCTTATACAGATGCATATGAATGTATATGTATGTGTGTATGATTATAGATATCTATGAATATATACATATGTGTATATATGTACATATATATATTGTTATAAAGGGCTGAAATTCTTAAAATGTGTGCTTAAATTAGACAACTGAGCACTGAGTTACCTATTGGACAATAACTCTATTAGCATATGTTTGAAATTTCTCTTCTCTCAGTTAATGCTGGCTCAATGCTTGGGGTTAAGGGAATTGTAGGTAAGGATTAGGGGGTGGAATGAGAGAGGCCAGAGAATTTCACTTGGCTGTAGGATGGAGAGGAGAAAAATGTGGAGATTCTGGACTCTAGAATCAAGGAGGGATCCTTGGCAAAACTCCTGGCAGTTTTGTCCATCTCTTTCACTTCTCCCCCTAAAGACCAAGGACTATTGCTTATCCTGATTCTGGCTGACCCTGAGGCCTCCAGGGAGCTAGCCCGGACTTCACATATTGTTATAATTTATATCTTTATTATTAATCACTACCATATAGTAATGGTTCAGATTTTAACAGAATGTATATTTATAACTTTTTGTAAATTTTGTTTGACTTTGTTTGATACTTGTCTGTGTTTTTGAGATGCTTGGTTTCTTTCTATAGAATAATTTTGAAAGTGATTCCTATGATATTCTCTTAACAAAGTTGTAAGGGATGAAATTAGTTGGGAAAGTCAGGGTATTTTAGTACTTGAGGTAAAATATTTCTTCTCTTTTTTGTTTCACAGTTAACAGAAAGAAGGGTTGGATGATGACTACATGCCAACTAAGAGCTAGCAGTCACTAAGTATGCTCAGAGAGACTTCTTTTTAGAAATGAAAGATGAAACTGTAGGATAGGGGAAGAATAAAGGGATAAAATACACAAAACTGAAAGGAACAAAGAAACAGAAGTCTTAGAACCAGGCTAGCATATGGTAGAGCAACCTGGGGAAAATTCTCAAATGTGGAAAAAGTGGTCAAAGACAATTGAGACCTATTGTCTGCCATAGCTACCATAGCCCAAGTAACTGCCTTATTACAGTCTTTTTCCAATCAATAATTTTCCAGTAAGTTTTCCTTGAAAACTACAGCTTTTAACCTACATTTTCTTACAGAGAAGATGTCCAACTGTCTCCTTTGGGATCTATTATTTCATACTTGTACAACTGGTTCCCTTACTAATAGCATCAGTCTTATACCCATTGACATAGGCTTAGACTCACTGAAAATCTGGTCTATCCCAGAATATATCTTTTAAAAATGTTTTTAAATAAAACAGCATAAGATATTCAAGCAGCAATAACAACTTGGATCTTCCCATCAACCATCGATTATTGTGGAACATTTGGTTTTGGGGAACTCAGGGCTACTCCTGGCATTCCTTTCCTCCCCCTCCCTTGAGACTCTGCATAAAGGAAGAGAAAATGAGTCTTCCTAGATCAATCAAAATGAGTCTATAGTATTCTTGCCTTAAACAAGTACATGTTTGAACTGTTCTCAGGAATACCTTTGAATAATCCAGAAGCTAGTGGCAGTTGTATGATTTATACATTAACTGCTTTGCCTGCTCTAGGAAGGTCTTCAATGATTCACTTTTAAAGTATCACAGCCATGTCAATCTTTGGGAGTTTCACCTTTGGGTTAATTATTCTCTCTCTATCAATAAAGAAGAGTTGTTGAAAAGAAGCTTGCAGGAGAATAGTTGGATGGAGGTTCTCTGGTACCCTTGTCCAAAAAGGACATTATTCAGGAAGAATGAGAAGTGGAAGATGATAGATAATGAGGGGATGATCAGGAATGAGAGGTGAGGAGAAAGAGGTATTGATAATGGTATTAATCACTTTCTAAATCCTTCTTTATCTACCAAGAAGCACCACCAAGGTACTCTTTTTACTGGACTGCACTCCTCATATCTATTTCCTAGAATCATTAACTTCCTTCAAGGTTTCACTTAAGTGTGGCAGCCTACAAAAGCCTCACCTGATTTCCAGCGTTGTTTAAGTCCTTCTCTCCCTTCTTTCCCCCCTCCCATATTACTTTGTAATTTTTTACCTGTGTGACACTATTTTCCCTAGTAGAATGTAAAGTTCTTGAAGACAAGGACACTTTTGTTTCTAACCTTCATTTCTCTAATTATGGTACCTGGCACACAGTAGGCATTCGATGAATACTTGTTAAATATTTGAATAAATAATTGTCACCTTATAGAAGAAATATTTTTCTTTTTTCTTTTCTTTTTTTTTGGCTGAGGCAATTGAGGTTAAGTGACTTTGCCCAGGGTCACACAGCTAGGAAGTATTAAGTATCTGAAGTCATATTTGAACTCAGGTCCTCCTGACTTCAGGGCTGGTGCTCTACCCACTGCACCATCTAGCTGTCCCAGAAGAAATCTTTTTCTTGAAATAGTCTTCAGGGGACACTTCTGGTCAACCCATGGCTAACTAAATAAAATTCTTTGGAATTCCTTCCTCTAATCCCTACAATCCTTTACAATCCAAGAAAATCCTCTTGGACCATTGAAGGTTTTTCATGCTTAACCTAAATTGATCATCTAGATGGCCCTAGTAACTCTTAAGAAATCCAGCCTTTTAGAGTGTGGGATGAGCTCCCTTATATAGTGATTTTATGTCATAAATCTGCCACCCATATTTGCTTAAGCCATTACTCTTCAACCTTATTCATTTGGGGATATATGTGTTCATGTTTAAATTTTTTAACGATAAACCTAAGAATAAATGTTGATGATAGGAAGAATCAGGTAAAGGGTAAACCTGATATATAATTAAAATAGAGAGGGAGAAAAAGAGGAGCATTTATGTTCTTTGGGCTATCTTTGGGGATTAGATTGCATGTTGAAGATGTAGCTCTGTATGGATTTATTATTCAGAAAGATGATGAAAGGAACATATTTACCTTGGAGAGCAAGAAGGAAGAATGGGAACAATAGTTTGCACAGGGGGAGGGAGCCAAGGTGACATTGGAATAAGAAAAAAGTTCTTCCTCCTTTGAAGTTCATGTCATCCAATTATAGCACTCATCCAGGCAATTGTACCTGTCATTTACTGACTTCTGGGACAATGGACTCCAAACACTTTTGATCAGGCATCTCTGTTAGTAAAAAATAAAAATAAAAATTGGGCATATGTGTAGATTATTTATAAATTGATAAATATAAATATAAATATTTTGAATATTATTTGAATATAATTTGAACTTTTCTAAATCTCTAAGATTATGAGTCCTTCCACAAATAATTAAATAGGAATAAACAGGCAGTTTTCTGATGAAGAAATAAAAACAATTTATAATCTTTTGAAAAAATGCTGTAAATAATTATTCATTAGAGAAATGCAAATAAAAAACAATGTCTGCAAAATATGAAAAAGATAGCTCCCCAAAATACAAGTAAAAGAAGCATACCACTGATTAATCTTACCAAATCATCATATTTTCCAAAAAGTAACAAAACTACTCTGCTTCTTTTTCCTTCTGGAGTCTTATGATTCTTCTTTTTCCTTTTAAGAAAGCTTATTTATACTCTTAAAATTTTTGGCTTATTAATCACTACTTACTACCCACTAATCTATTACCCAACTCCATCTTTTCTTAGACACCTCTATGACAAGGTATTGCTCATATTCTGAACTTAATAAGTCTAAAACAGAACCAATGAACTTCAGGTACATGTCTAAGATCTTTTTTTTTTCTTTTACCTTTCCACAATGAAATCAAATCCCACATTTGATAGTCACTGACCTGGATAATTATGGCAAGTCATTGAATCTCTCTTGACTTCTTTTCTCATTTGAAAATAAAATAGATGCAGTGTACAAGAGGGTTTTAGAAGTCTTTTCCAGTTCTATACCCCCAACCCTAAGTTGTTGTGATCTATCATGGTATCACCATTTTCTCAGTCACCCAAGACGGCTTCCTCAGAATCATCTTTGACTATTTTCTCACTCCATTAGTCAGTTGATAATATTTCTAATAACTATTCCTTCTTTATTCCACACTCATTGCTTCCACCATAGTTCATGACCTCATTATCATTTATCTGGCAAACTATAATAGCCTCCTCATTGTTTATCATATCTTCATTTTCTCTCTTCTGTCCATCTTTCTAAACCCAAACAATCTCCCTAAATTACTCATTGACTCAAAAATCTTTAGGAGTTGTCCATGACCAACAGTATACAATACCAGCATCTCAACCTGCATTAAATATTCTCCATATTCTGACTCCAATTTACTTTTATAGACATTTCATGATACTCCTCTATTTTTATTTTATATTCCAGTCAAACTGGGCTATTCATTCTTTTCATTATTTCTTTCCCTCTCCACCTCTTTGCATTTGTACAGTTTACCAAACCTGGAATTTATTTCACCAATATCTCTGCCAGCTGCAATACTTCCTTTTTCATCCAGGTCTAATTCAGCCTCCTCATATGTGATATTTTCTCTAATTCTCCCAGGTAAAAATTAACTTTTACTCTTTCAGTCTCCTATGTTTTCCTGTTTGACCTGTGAACTCATTTTATTCTATTTTGTATTAGGTTTATTTGTGTTATTTAGTATATTGTAAGTATTTTGAGATCAGGGATTGTGTAACTTTTCATCTTTGTTCCCCCAATGCTTTGCAAAAAATAAATGCTAACAAGTGTTTGAATGAATGAATGAGGAAACCCAGAAAATCCATTCTTCCATGACACACCAATTAGCATTTCACAACATGTAGGTATGGCCTAATCCATGAGTAAGGAAAAGTTTAAACCAAAAGGGAAGAGGTGACTTTGTGCTGCAGAGTAGAAATAAATCACTTAATTTTATTGATCACATTCTTTTTTTTATTTTTTATTTTTTTATTATAACTTTTTATTTACAAGATATATGCATGGCTAATTTTTCAGTATTGATGCTTACAAAACTTTCTGTTCCAACTTTTTGCCTCCTTCCTCCCACCCTCTTCCCTAGATGGCAGGTAGACTAATATATGTTAAATATGTTAAAGAATATGTTAAATACAATATATGTATACATGTCCATACAATTATTTTGCTACACAAGAAGAATTAGACTTTGAAATAATGTACAATTAACCTGAGAAGGAAATTAAAAATGCAAGTGGACAAAAACAGAGGGATTAGAAATGCTATGTAGTGGTTCATACTCATTTCCCAGAGTTCTTTTGCTGGATATAGCTGGTTCTATCAATTAGTGAACAAATGGAACTGATTTGGGTCATCTTATTGTTGAAGAGAGCCATGTCCATCAGAATTGGTCATCATATAGTTTTGTTGTTGAAATATATAATGATCTCTTGGTCCTGCTCATTTTATTCAGCATCAGTTCATGTAAGTCTCTCCAGGGCTTTCTAAAATCTTCCTGCTGGTCATTTCTTTTCTTTCTTTCTTTCTTTTTTTTTGTTATTATTATTTTTTTTATTATAATAACTTTTTTATTGACATAACCCATGCCAGGGTAGTTTTTTACATCATTATCCCTTGCACTCACTTCTGTTTTGATTTTTCCCTTCTCTCCCTCCACCCCCTCCCCTAGATGGCAAGCAGTCCTATATACGTTGAATATGTCCTAGATACAATATATGTGTGCAGAACCAAACAGTTCTCTTGTTGCACAGGGAGAATTGGATTAAGAAAGTAAAAATAACCTGGGAAGAAAAACAAAAATGCAAACAGTTTACATTCATTTCCCAGTGTTCTTTCTTTGGGTGTAGCTGCTTCTGTCCATCATTGATCAATTGAAACTGAATTAGGTCTTTTTGTCAAAGAAATCCACTTCCATCAGAATACATCTTCATACAATAACATTGTTGAAGTATATAATGATCTCCTGGTTCTGTTCATTTCACTTAGCATCAGTTCATGTAAGTCTTTCCAAGACTCTCTGTATTCATCCTGCTGGTCATTTCTTACAGAACAAGAATATTCCATAACATTCATATACCACAATTTACCCAACCATTCTCCAGTTGATGGGCATCCATTCATTTTCCAGTTTCTAGCCACTACAGACAGGGCTGCCACAAACATTTTGGCACATACAGGTCCCTATTCCTTCTATCTCCTTGGGGTATAAGCCCAGTAATAGCACTGCTGGGCCAAAGGGTATGCACAGTTTGATAACTTTTTGGGCATAATTCCAGATTGCTCTCCAGAATGGTTGGATTTGTTCACAACTCCACCAACAATGCATCAGTGTCCCAGTTTTCCCACATCCCCTCCAACATTCACCATTATTTTTTCCTGTCATTTTAGCCAATCTGACAGGTGTGTAGTGGTATCTCAGAGTTGTCTTAATTTGCATTTTTCTGATCAATAATGATTTGGAACACTCTTTCATATGAGTGGTAATAGTTTCAATTTCATCATCTGAAAATTGTCTGTTCATGTCCTTTGACTATTTATCAATTGGAGAATAACTTGGTTTCTTATAAATTAGAGTCAGTTCTCTATATATTTTGGAAATGAGGCCTTTATCAGAACCTTTAACTGTGAAGATGTTTTCCCACTTTGTTGCTTCCCTTCTAATCTTGTTTGCATTAGTTTTGTTTGTACAAAAGCTTTTTAATTTGATGTAATCAAAATTTTCTATTTTGTGATCAATAATGGTCTCTAGTTCATCTTTGGTCACAAATTTCTTCCTCCTCCACAAGTCTGAGAGATAAACTATCCTATGTTCCTCTAATTTATTTATAATCTCGTTCTTTATGCCTAAATCATGGACCCATTTTGATCTTATCTTGATATATGGTATTAAGTGCGGGTCCATGCCTAATTTCTGCCATACTAATTTCCAGTTATCCCAGAAGTTTTTGTCAAAGAATGAATTCCTATCCCAAAAGTTAGGATCTTTGGGTTTGTCAAATACTAGATGGCTATAGTTGACTATTCTGTCTTGTGAACCTAACCTGTTCCACTGATCAACTAATCTATTTCTTAGCCAATACCAAATGGTTTTGTTGACTGCTGCTTTATAATATAGTTTTAGATCAGGTACAGCTAGGCCACCTTCATTTGATTTTTTTTTTCATTAGTTCCCTTGAGATTCTTGACCTTTTATTATTCCATATGAATTTTGTTGTTATTTTTTTCTAGATCATTAAAATATTTTCTTGGAAGTCTGATTGGTATAGCACTAAATAAATAGATTAGTTTAGGGAGTATTGTCATCTTTATTATATTCGCTCAGCTTATCCAAGAGCACTTAATATTTTTCCAATTATTTAAGCCTGACTTTATTTGTGTGGAAAGTTTTTTGTAATTTTGCTCATATAATTCCTGACTTTCTTTTGGTAGATAGATTCCAAAATATTTTATGCTGTTGATAGTTATTTTGAATGGAATTTCTCTTTGCATCTCCTGCTGTTGGATTTTGTTGGTGATGTATAAAAATGCTGAGGATTTATGGGGATTTATTTTATAACCTGCAACTTTGCTAAAGTTATGCATTATTTCTAATAGCTTTTTAGTAGAATCTCTGGGGTTCTCTAAGTATACCATCATATCATCTGCAAAGAGTAATAGTTTGGTTTCCTCACTGCCTATTCTGATTCCTTTAATCTCTTTCTTGACTCTTATTGCCGAGGCTAGTGTTTCTAATACAATATTGAATAATAATGGTGATAGTGGGCAACCTTGCTTCACTCTAGATCTTACGGGGAAAGGTTCCAATTTTTCCCCATTGCATATGATGCTTACTGACAGTTTTAAATATATGCTCCTGACTATTTTAAGAAAAAGTCCATTTATTCCTATACTCTCAAGTGTTTTTATTAGGAATGGATGTTGGATTTTATCAAATGCTTTTTCTGCATCTATTGAGATGATCATATGGTTTTTGTTAGTTTGGTTATTGATATAGTCAATTATGCTAATAGTTTTCCTAATATTGGACCAGCCCTGCATTCCTGGTATAAATCCTACTTGGTATGACCAAGTATGCTATGAGTGTATTATCCTGGGGATGGTTTTCTGTACTCTTTTTGATAATATTTTGTTTAAGATTTTAGCATCAATATTCATTAGGAAGATTGGTCTATACTTTTCTTTCTCTGTTTTTAGCCTACCTGGTTTAGGTATCAGTACCATGTCTGTGTCATAAAAGAAATTTGGTAGGAGTCCTTCATTTCTTATTTTTTCAAGTAATTTATGTAACATTGGAGTTAATTGTTCTTTAAATGTTTGGTAGAATTCACATGTAAATCCATCTGGTCCTGGGGATTTTTTCTTAGGGAGTTGGTTAATAGATTGTTTTATTTCTTTTTCTGAGATAGGACTATTTAAGCAATTTACTTCCTCTGTTAATCTGGGAAGCCTATATTTTTGAAGGCATTCTTCCATTTCATTTAAGTTGTTGAATTTATTGGCATAAAATTGGGCAAAGTAATTCCTAATTATTGCTCTAATTTCCTCTTCGTTAGTGGCGAGTTCTCCCTTTTCATTTTTAAGACTACGATTTGATTTTCCTCTTTCCTTCTTTTAATCAGATTTACTAAGGATTTGTCTATTTTGTTGTTTTTTTATAGAACCAACTCTTAGTTTTATTAATTAATTCAATAGTTTTTTATTTTCAATTTTATGGATCTCTCCTTTTATTTTTAGAATTTCAAGTTTAGTGTTTGACTGGGGGTTTTTAATTTGTTCCTTTTCTAGCATTTTTAGTTTCAAGCCCAATTCATTGACCTTCTCTTTCTCTATTTTATGCAAGTAGGCCTCTAGAGATATGAAATTTCCCCTTATTACCACTTTGGCTGTATCCCACACTTTTTGGTATGATGTCTCATTATTGTTGTTTTCTTGGGTGAAGTTATTTATTATGTCTATGATTTGCTGTTTCACCCAATCATTTTTTAGTATGAGATTATTTAGTTTCCTGCTGGTCATTTCTTACAGAACAATAATATTCCATAACATTCATATACCGCAATTTATTCAGCCATTCTCTGAATAATGGGCATTCATTCAATTTACAATTTCTAGCCACTACAAAAAGGGTATGGACAGTTTGATAACTTTTTGAGCATAGCTCCAAATTGCTCTCCAGAATGGCTAGATGTATTCACAATTCCACCAACAATGCATCAGTGTCCCTGTTTTCCCACATCCCCTCCAACATTCAGCATTATCTTTTCCTGTCATCCTACCCAATCTGAGAGGTATGAAGTGGTATCTCAGAGTTGTATTACTTTGCATGATCATATTCTTTCTCTTCCATTACCATCTTCTTTGTGAGGAGAGTGGGAATAGGAATAGGAAATGGTATAATACTAAAAGAGCCAAGTTTATACATAAAAGAGAAATAATAGAGGGCTTACTAACAAGATGAAGCATAAAACAAAAATGTCCATATCATTACTGTTATTTGATATAGTACTAGAATTGCTAGCTGTAGTAACAATACTAGGAAAACAGGCAAGGGGAATACAAATGTATTGCTTTTGCAGATGATATTGTTTACTTAGAGAACCCTTAAAATTCAACCAAAATTAATTGAAGCAACTAATAATAGTAATAAAGTAAAATGATATAAGATAAGGGGCAGCTAGGTAGTGCAGTGGATAAAGCACCAGCTCTGAAGTCAGAAGAACCTGAATTCAAATCTGATCTCAGCAAAAGAAAAAAAAAAAAGCAAGGATATAAGATAACTCCAAATAAATGATTACCCCCCTGAATCGTACCAACAAAATTCATAAGGAAAAGAAAAAATGAGAGAATTTAAAACACCTATAAAATATACAAAATATCTGAGTTTACCTACCAAGAACATACAGGAACTATGTGAATGAATGCTTTCTTATGAAATACAAAACACTCTTTATAGAAACAAATAGAAACCTAAGTAATTAGAGAAATACTCAGGGTTAGGCCATGCTAATGTAATAAAACTGATAGTCCTAGTTAAATTAATTTAAATGTTCAGTCTTATACCAAACTACCAAAGGATTACTTTATAGACTTAGTAAAAATAATAATAAATTTCTTTGGGAAGTATAAAATAATATCAAGGGAAATAAAATTTAAAAGTTATAAATGAAGAGGACTTAAAATATCAGTTCTCAAACTATAATGCAAAACAGAATTCATTTGTTAGTTGTTTAAAAAATAGAAAAAATTAATTAGTGGAACAGATTATGTATAGTATATACAAAAGTAACTGAATATTATTACATACACATTCGATAAATCCAAAGATTCTAATTGGGGAAAGCCTCACTAATTCTAGAAACTGCTAGGAAAACTGGAAAGCACTCTCGAAGAAAATGGGTATAAACCAGCATTCAAATGGATAAGTTCCCTACCTGGATACATGACTTTCAGAGCAGGAGAAAAAAAAAGAAAGAAAAGTGAGTCACTGAATTATTTCAAAACTGTTTTCAAGCAAAGATGTTCAGAAGGAAACACAGATAAGCAGGGCATCTTTGAAAGTAACATCTTGAATTTATTACACATGATATCTAAAAAGCTTTAGTGCAGTTTTGAGCTATTAAAATACTAAAACTTTTGGAATAAACTGGAAAATGGTTGGACAGAAATTAGGTGTAGGCCAACATCTCATACTATACACCACAATAAGGATAAAATAAGTATATGATATAGAGATAAAGGATAAATTAGGGGAGTAGGGAATAGTTTACCTGTCAGACTTATGGAAAAAGGAAACATTTATGAATAAACAAGAATTAGAGAGCATTACAAAATATAAAATGCATAATTTTGGTTGTATTAAATTAAAAAAGGCTTGCACAAATAAAACCAATGCAGCCAAAATTAGAAGGAAAGCAGAAAGCTGGGGGAGGGGCAGATTTTTTTTTTTTTTACAGCAAATGTCTCTGATAAAACTTTTATTTCTTAAATATATGGAGAATTAAATCAAATTTATAAAAATACAAGTCATTCTTCCATTGATAAATAATTAAAAATATGAACAGGCAGTTTCCAGACCAAAAAAATCAAAGTTGCCTATAATCACATAAAAAAAATTTTCTAAATCACTATTGATTAGTGAAATGAAAATTAAAACAACACTGAGGTGCTACCTCATACATAGCAGATTGCCCAATATGACAGAAAGGGAAAATGACAAATGTGGGAGATAATGTGGGGAAATTGGGACACTAATACATTGCTGATGGACTTATGAACTCATTCAATTATTTTGGAGAGCATTTTGGAACAATCCCAATAGGCTACAAAACTTTATAAATCTTTGCCCTTCTACAAGGTCTGCTTCTTAAAGAGATTTTTTTTTAAAGGAAAAAGGACCAATTTGTACAAAAAAACATTGATAGCAACTTTTTGTGATGTCAAAGAATTAGATGATGTCCATCGATTGAGCGGAACAAATTGTGGTATATGTTTGTAATGAAATATTATTGTGCTATAAGAAATGACAAATGGGATGATTTCAGAAAAACCCAAAAGACTTATATGAACTGATGCAAAGTAAAATGAGCAGAACCAGAATATTGTATCTAATAGCAGCATTATTGTAAGATGAGTAATTTTGAATGACTTAACTATTCTCAGCAATGCAATGATCTAAGACAATTCCAAAGTATTTATTATGAAAAATGCTATTCATTTCTAGAGGAAGAACTAATGAAATCTGAATGCAGATTGAAGCACTTTATTTTTATGATATTTTTAGTCTTTGTTTTCTTTCATAACGTGATTAACATTTTGTGTTTTATAATTTGAGCTGTGTGACCACATATTTTAATTGGGATGAAATGTTTGATCTTAAGTTTTTAGGTTATTATGGTCATGGAAAATACCATTATTTAACTTTAATTAAACTATAAATGCACCTTCCATGTAAAGTACATGCACATGTATTTATAGGAGTAAGAGAAACCAGAAGGTGAGACAATCCTAGGAGAGAGAATTCCATGCCTCTTGAGTGAAAGGGGAGCTAGAGATGGCCAGGGGAATTAATTAATAGTAATAGTAGTAGTAATAACAGCAGCCGACATTTACATAGCACTTTCTCTGTGCCAGGCATTGTGCTAAGTGCTTAATTATTAGTAATAATAGCTACTAACACTTACATAGCAGTTCCTCTGTGGCATGAACTATACTAAGTGCTTTAAGGGGGATTTATTAATTTATAATAATAATAATAGCAGCTGACATTTATACAGTGCTTACCACTCTGTACCTTTTTTGATCTTCATCAAAGTATCCTGTCCATAAAGCTGCTCTTTTAGAGCTCTCAGTATTTGTACTATGCATAATTTCTCTGTGCTGCCCAGAATCTATGGGAACTGGGGAGATTGAGGCAAATCAGAGAAGTAGTTATGTGCTGACAAACAACTCTTGGTAAATTGGCTTACAGTTTAAGATTATTAGTAAAGATGCTTAATTGGGTTCATGTAATATAGAGGGCCTCAGATAGTGAAGGAATTCTGAGTGAGGTATAAGACCCGTCAGCCCAGAGGAAACCTGCTAAAATATCTGGTTTGGCTCCACATTTTCCCTTTGGAATTTCTCACCTCCCTCCCTGAGAAGTCAGGAGGGTATGACCATCTGTGTTATACTTGAAGCAAGGATACTTACAATAGGGTACTTACTCTGT
This sequence comes from Sarcophilus harrisii, assembly GCF_902635505.1. Taxonomy (NCBI): domain Eukaryota; kingdom Metazoa; phylum Chordata; class Mammalia; order Dasyuromorphia; family Dasyuridae; genus Sarcophilus; species Sarcophilus harrisii. Next base: position 385,569,962 of record NC_045426.1, read on the forward strand.
GATTGATGAGATAATGGTTCTCTAGTTCATATATATTTAGTGTGATATAATGATGTAATCACTCTAGTTGGCATATACTTAGTGTGATGTAATAATGTAATCAAACTGAGATATTGCTGGTGGCAGGGCAGGGAGAGGAAGGGATTAGGGGGAAGTTGGGAGAGAGTGGTAATATACTTGCATTTGACTTTTAAGAAAAGCACTTTAATGACTGAATAGATTATGGACTGGAATACTGGCAGGCCTGCCCACAGTTTATTTCAATAATCCAAATGTGAGGTGATAGTTGATGTGATTTATGAGAACAATTCCTGTTTCCAAATGATATGTTTGGGGTTTAGCACCAAATGAGGAGATCATGGGTACCAAATGTTGGGGTTTAATCATGTGAAGAATTCTCAATGACCATTCTAGGCAAAAAGCAGGTTTTATTAGGAGAAGAGGTTACAGATAAAATGAAAAGATACAATAGATACCAGGAGTGATAAATATGAAATTGAGTTGGGAGTTTAACAATTAATGATAGAAAAACAAGTTCCCTAGTTGAACTCACAATCTACCAGGAGAAAGTGAACACCCCATTAGATTGAAGTATGCCCTTAGCTGGCAGGCTAAATAACAAAGGGATTTAGCACCCTAAAAGAGTTAGCTATAAGAAGGAGAAAGACACCATAAGACATGGTACAAGTTTGAGAGGAGAGATACCATGTGACATAAGGGAGGGGAGAGGGAAAAGAAATTACAAGGCAGAGTGCTGAGGTAGACTGACCCAAAAGGTCCAAGGTGGCATGAGCCAGACTTATAGGGAAAATATACCTCGGGGTTTGACATAACTTGGATTTCTGACCGTACATAGCAAGATGAGACTGCCCAGAACTTCCACAGAGGGTGGAACTATGAGGCTAAACTGATCTCACCATCAATGCCCTTCCTTGCCTGTCTCAGGAAGTAATTCTATCAATGCTCCAGTCCTTCTCTGCCAACCATACCCAGTTACTAGGGACCTTATTAATAGGGCAGAGTGGTAGCAGTGTCAGAGGAGAAAGAGGACGTAATCGAGAGATGTTGCAATTGAGAGATGATAGGCACTGGTAACAGTTTGCATATGTAAGGTAAAAAATAGTGAGGGAATACAAGGTGATTCCTAGATTATGAAACTGAGGGATTGGGAAGATGGTGTCACTCTTTAGAGTAATAGAGAAGGCAGAAGGAAAAAATAATGAATTCTATTTTGGATATACTACATTTAAGATATCTAATAGACATCCATTTTGAGATGTCTGAAATGCTGTTGTGTAAATGAAATGGAGGTCAACAGAGATATTGAAGCAAAACAAGTAGATTTATTTGAGAATCATCAGTATAGATGCCAATTAAATTCATAGAAACTAATGTGAGATCCTTTATTTCTAGAATAATAGGAATTGAACCTATAGCCAAGAACTCAAAACTCTTTGTGCTTCCTTTACTCCACATTCTACTAATGTCGGCTAAATAAGCTATTGGGCCAAACATCAAGAGAAGAGAATAGAGTCCAGAACAGAGCCCTGGGGGCTATCTATAGTTAAGGGGTGGTATCTAAAGAAGGATCCAGCCAATAAAAAAAGAGAAGAAATGTTTGGAGGTAGGAAAAATCCAGGAGATAGTATTTCCAAAACCTTCATCAAAGAAGAGTGATCAACAATGTCAAAAATTGCACATATATAGGATAAAACAGGATCATTGACAGAGTGTAGATCTGAAATAGATCTTAAAGGCAATATATCTTTTTATAGATGAGGAAACTGAGACCCAGATTGTTTAAATTCTATATGCATTTCTGTATAGAATTTCAGAATGGACATCCAGATCATTCTGCCAGTCACTGAGGAGGTTATTCCACTCAGATTAGTGAATGAAGGTAATATCCCCCACCATATTTAAGTGGCCCTAGACCAGAAAGCACATAATATCTCATCAGTTTTCCATCTGAGACATTTTGCTGTCTTCCCTGACTATGCACTTGTGTATTGATGCCTTCCCCATTACTGCTCTGGACTTACTACTCAAATCAATACTGTCATTGATTTGGGAAAAGGAATGCTAATCAACTAATAAAGTCACTGACCTTCCCAAATAAAGACTTGCTTGCCTGGTCTCCAGTCCTTTATGTATATTTTCTTCCTCTTTGAAAAATATAATCCTATGCAGTCAGATATTATCTAATTTTTTCACATCTATTCCTAGCATTTAGTACAATTTGAAACACAGAAAGCTTAATAATTTATTTTTTATTTCATTCATTCTTTAAGTGACTAACCCAATATTTTTCAGGATTCCACAGGATCAAGACACAGGATTTGAGGATCAGATTTTAGATATTCCTTAAAGTCAAAAAACCAAAAATATTCTTTTTCTTAAATGAGATGATTAAAAAAAAAAAAAAAAAAAAAAAACTATAGCCTCATTCTAATGCTTTCTAATAGCCTGGATATAATCTGGGATTTTCAAAAGTTATATTTAAATAAGTAGATAAGCTCTATCAGGCCTCCCTATCATAGAAAAATGATGAGAATCTGTGTGGCCAAAGACCATATGCCTATTGTCTGAGAACTATTCCGGATAAATCTTGAGAAACTAATCATTAATATTCTCAGGTGAAACTATTTGGCCATATCAGTTCATTTTAGATTACCTACAAAGACATGGAAGATCCTGCTATCCATTTTTGTGGAGGAAGGAGGGAGTGGACACATTGAGGAAATCATGGATACTTGAAATATTGAAGCAGACACTTAAAACAATGACTGATTTCTCCTCTTTCATAGGACTTTAGTATATAGATTTGCCTTTGACAAGATGGTTCACTGAAGACTAGGTTTCTCATCTCCGCTCTATTGTGAGTATTAATATTCTGTGTATCTCAGTTTTACTACCTTAGAAATTAATTCCATAAAATATTGTGTTCCTGGATAGGCCGAGCAAATATAATAAAGATGACAATACTCCCTAAACTAATCTATTTATTTAGTGCTATACCAATCAGACTTCCAAGAAAATATTTTAATGATCTAGAAAAAAATAACAACAAAATTCATATGGAATAATAAAAGGTCGAGAATCTCAAAAGAATTAATGAAAAAAAAATCAAATGAAGGTGGCCTAGCTGTACCTGATCTAAAACTATATTATAAAGCAGCAGTCACCAAAACCATTTGGTATTAGCTAAGAAATAGATTAGTTGATCAGTGGAACAGGTTAGGTTCACAAGACAGAATAGTCAACTATAGCCATCTAGTATTTGACAAACCCAAAGATCCTAACTTTTGGGATAAGAATTCATTCTTTGACAAAAACTGCTGGGATAACTGGAAATTAGTATGGCAGAAATTAGGCATGGACCCACACTTAACACCGTATACCAAGATAAGATCAAAATGGGTCCATGATTTAGACATAAAGAATGAGATTATAAATAAATTGGAGGAACATAGGATAGTTTATCTCTCAGACTTGTGGAGGAGGAAGAAATTTGTGACCAAAGATGAACTAGAGACCATTATTGATCACAAAATAGAAAATTTTGATTACATCAAATTAAAAAGCTTCTTTACAAACAAAACTAATGCAAACAAGATTAGAAGGGAAGCAACAAACTGGGAAAACATCTTCACAATTAAAGGTTCTGATAAAGGCCTCATTTCCATAATATATAGAGAATTGACTCTAATTTATAAGAAATCAAGCCATTTTCCAATTGACAAATGGTCAAAGGACATGAACAGACAATTTTCAGATGATGAAATTGAAACTATTACCACTCATATGAAAGAGTGTTCCAAATCATTATTGATCAGAGAAATGCAAATTAAGACAACTCTGAGATACCACTACACACCTGTCAGATTGACTAAGATGATAAGAAAAAATAATGATGATTGTTGGAGGGGATGTGGGAAAACTGGGACACTGATACATTATTGGTGGAGTTGTGAACGAATCCAACCATTCTGGAGAGCAATCTGGAATTATGCCCAAAAAGTTATCAAACTATACATACCCTTTGACCTAGCAGTGCTACTATTAGGCTTATACCCCAAGGAGAAACTAAAGAAGGGAAAGGGAAAGGGACCTGTATATGCCAAAATGTTTGTGGCAGCCCTGTTTGTAATGTCTAGAAACTGGAAAATGAATGGATGCCCATCAATTGGAGAATGGTTGGGTAAATTGTGGTATATGAATGTTATGGAATATTATTGTTAAGTAAGAAATGACCAGCAGGATGAATACAGAGAGGCTTGGAGAGACTTACATGAACTGATGCTAAGTGAAATGAGCAGAACCAAGAGATCATTATATACGTCAACAATGATACTGTATGAAGATGTACTCTGATGAAAGTGGATTTCTTTGACAAAGAGACCTAATTCAGTTTCAATTGATCAATGATGGACAGAAACAGCTACACCCAAAGAAAAAAACACTGGGAAATGAATATAAACTGTTTGCATTTTTGTTTTTCTTCCTGGGTTATTTTTACCTTCCGAATCCAATTCTCCCTGTGCAACAAGAAAACTATTTGGTTCTGCACACATATATTGTATGTAGGATATACTGTGACATATTCAACATATATAGGACTGCTTGCCATCTAGGGGAAGGGGTGGAGAGTGGGAGGGAAAAATCAGAACAGAAGTGAGTGCAAGGGATAATGTTGTAAAAAAAATTTTCCCTGGCATGGGTTCTATCAATAAAAAGTTATAATAAAAAAATAAATAAAAATTAAAAAAAAGAAATTAATTTCATTTACCTATAAAGTTCTTATCTAAAATGAAAATTCCCAGAATATTATAGCCAAATTCCAGAGCTCCCAGGTCAAGGAGAATATATTGCAAGCATCCAAAAAAGAAACAATTCAAATATTGTGAAGCCACAATCAAAGTAACAAAAAATTTTTGGCAGTTTCTACATTAAGATATCAGAAGACTTGGAATATTATATTCTGGAGGCTAAAGGAGCTACAACTACAACCAAGAATCACCTACCTAGCAAAACTGAGTATAATACTTGGTGGGGGGAGATGGATATTCAATTAAATAGAGGACTTTCAAATATTCCTGATGAAAAGGCCATACTGAATACTAAAAAAAATTGACTCTCAAATGTAGCCTCAAAAGAAGCATAAAAAAATAAACAGGAAAGAGAAATCATAAGAGATTCAATACAGTTAAACTGTACATGGGAAATGATCCGTATAACTCCTAAAAACTTTCTTATTAGAATAGTTAGGAATATACATAGACACAAAGCACAGATGTGAGTTGAACATTATGCAATGATCATCTAAAAAAATTTAAGGGATAAGAAAGAAGAATGCTGGGAGAATCGGAAAGAGAAATATAAAATTGGGCAAATTATCTAAGATAATTTGAAAGAGATTTTTCAGTAGAAGGGAAGATGGAAGAAGGGAGGGAAGAAAACATGTGAATCTTACTCTCATTAGAATTGGCTCAGAGAAGGAATAACATACTTTTAGTTGGGTAGAGAAATCTATCATATCATAAAAAAGTAGGAGGGGAAGGGAGGACAAGGATTGGGATCTGATAGGAAGGAGACAGGGAGGAGGTAAAAACCAGAAGCAAAATGCTAATGGTAAAATTATAATGGTAAACAGTAAAAGGAAAGAGAATAGAATAAACAGGGGACATAGGATGGAAGGAAATACATAATTAGTAATCATTACTGTGAAAAAAAAATTTATAGCATTGAGAAATTTAATTTCTCAAATATATAGAAAACTGATTCACCTTTACAAAAGGCTCTTTTCTCATTTGATAAATAGAAAAAGAATATGAACAGGCAGTTTTTAAATGAAATAATCAAAGGTATCTAGAAACTGTCTATAGTTATAAAAATATATTAAATCTCTCTTGATGAAAGAAATTAAAATTAAAATAACTCTGAGCTCAAGTTCCAGGGGTGGAGCCAAGATGACAGGGTAAAGTCAGGAAGCTGCTAAAGCTCTTCCAATTTCCCTCAAAAACCACATGAAACCAAGTCTCTGAACAGAGTCTGATGGAATGAAACCACTCTCCAGGTCAAGATAGACTGAAAAAAACTTCAAAAAAGGTCAATTTCACTGGGGTGAAAAGGGTGTCCAGCCCAGGTCAGATAGACTCTCAGAAAGTTGGTGAGAAGATCTTAATAACAGCAAATCAGCATCTAAGACCCTCAGTATTGGCTCAGTAGAGGGACAAATCAGTGGAGCAGCCCCCAGTATCAGCTTAAAAGGTAAACTCTGGGAAATAGGCTGTTTCCTGGAAAGAGCCTCTGTGCTCAAAGCTGTGGCTCAGAGCTGCACAGGAAGCTTGAAACAGCACCACCTTTACCCCAGGAGCAGAGTGCCACCATATTTTTTTTTTTAAAAGAGGAAATACTAAAAGAAAAGGAAAGAAAATGAGCAAGAAACAGAAAAGAACTTGACCATAGAAAGCTACTATGGTGACAGGGCAAACCAAAACACAAATTCAGCTGAGGACAAAATGTCCACAGAAAAAATCTCAAAGAGTGAGATAAATTGGTCTCAAGCCCAAAGAGGCTTTTTGGAAATGGTCACAAAAGACTTCAAAAGACAAATAAGACAAGTAGAAGAAAAAAATGAGAAAAAGATATGAGAGGTATGTATAATAAAGCCAACAGTTTAGAAAAGAAAGGAAAATTTTTTTTTGAAGAAAAAAAATTACTTAAACAGTAGAATAAACCAAATGGAAAAAAAGAGAAACAAAAGAAAACTGAAGAAAATAACATATTAAAAACTAGAACAGGACACATGGAAGCTAATGACTTTGTGAGACAGCAAGAATCAGTTAAAGAAGCTAAAAAGAATGAAAAAATGGTAGAAAATGTAAAATGTTTCATTGACAAAACATACAACTTGGAAAATAGATCTGTAAAGGATAATTTAAAAATTATTGGCTTACCTGAAGACCATGACCAAGAAAAAGAACCTGGATAGCATTCTACAAAAGGTCATTAAGGAAAACTGCCCCAATATTCTAGAAACAGAGGGAGACATACTCATTGAAAGAATCCATTTATCAACTCTAGAAAGAGAATCTACATGGAAAACCGCAAGAAATATTGTTGTGAAACTCCAAAACTAAAATCTCAAGGAAAGAATACTGCAAGCTGCAGACAAAAACAATTCAAATATCAAGAAGCAACAGTCAGGAGTACTTAGGATCTGGCAGCTTCAACAATAAAAGATCAGAAGGGCTGGAATACCATATTCTAGAATACAAAGGACCTGAATTACAATCAAGAATTAACTATCCAGTGAGACCCAGCATCATCTTTCAGGAAAAGAGATGAGTTTCAATGAAGTAAGAGGCTTTCAATCATTTCTATTGAAAAAACTAGAACTAAACAGAAAATTTAATCTATAAACATAGGATTCAATAAAAAAAAATACATACATGTTTTTTTTATATTTATTTATTTAGAGGTTATTTTTTAAAATATTTATTTACATATTTATTATATCTATTTAGAGGTTAAACTGTTTATATCCCTAGATAGAAAAACAATATGTGTAACTCTTATGAACTGTATCTGTCACTGGGGCAGACAGAGGGGAGCATCACATGAACTGAAAGTATGATTGTGAATGGTCCCTGATGTGATGACATCAAAGAGAAAAACATTAAGGGGTGAGAAAAGGTCTGTACTTGAAAAAATGGGAGCATAATGGGACAACTAGTTCACATGAAGAGATACAAAAGACTTATTACAATTGAAGGAAAGAAGAGAGGAAGATGAGCATTGTCTGAAGCTTGAGCTCATCTGTTTTGGCTTTAAAAGGGAATAATTTGGGGCAGCTAAGTGGCACAGTGGATAGAGCACCAGCCTTGAAGTCAGAGGATCTGCGTTCAAATCTGGCCTCAGACACTTGGCCTCAGACACTTAACACTTCCTAACTGTGTGTCCCTAGGCAAATCACTTACTCCCAATTGTCTTAGTAAAAAAAAAGGAGGGGGGAGGGGATAATTTAATCATCCAATTGGGTATAAAAATTTATATAACCATATAAAGAAGGAGGAGGATAAAGGGAAAATAAAAGAGAAGAACTGGATGGAAAGGAGAGCAGAAAAGGTAAGAGAAAGGGGGAAAGATTGATGGAAAATAAGGTAGTGGATGGAGTGGGTTAAAAAAAATTAGTAAGTGAAGCAGGAGGATTGATAGGAGATAAGGTAATGAGTAGAGTGAATAAAAAATAACAAGACTAAGGAGAAGGTGAAAAGAGAGAAGAAAAATATGTATAGGGGATAAAATAGAATGGAGGGAAATACAGAGGTGGTAATCATAACTGTTAATGTGAATGGGATAAACTCTCCCATAAAATGGAAGCAAATAGCAGAGTGGATTAAAATATAGAATCCTACAATATGTTTTTTTACAAGAAACACATTTGACACACAGAAGCATATATTGAGTAAAGATAAAAGACTAGAACAGAATTTATTATGCTTCAGCTGAAATAAAAAAAAAATCAGGGATAGCAATTCTGATTTCAAATAAAGCAAAAGTAAAAATTAATTTTATTAAAAGAGATAAGGGGGGAATGTACATCTTGATAAAGGGTACAGTAAATAATGAAATAGTAACAATACTAATTGTGTAGCCCAAATAATAGAGCAGCAAATTTCCTAGAAAATATTTTAAGCCTATTACAGGAAGAAATAGGCAAAACTGTCTATTTCTATTGTTTAACTGGTGGGGGACATCAACCTTCCCCTCTCAGAATCAGACAAATCAAGTCACAAAATAAACAAGAAAGAAACTAGGGAAGTTAATATAATCCTAGATATGATAGACCTCTGGAGAAAGTTGAATAGGAACAGAAAGGAATGCACCTTTTTTTTTTCAGCAATACATGGTATTACACAAAATTAACCATGTAGTAGAGCATAAAAACCTCATAATCAAATGCAAAAAGGCAGAAATAGTAAATCCTTCCTTTTCAGAACACAATGAAATATAAATTATATTCAATAATGTGCCAAACATAGACTAAAAACCAATTGGAAATTAAACAATCTTAATGCTGTAAAGTTACCCATGTATATATCCTGTAAATAAAAGGCAATTAAATAAAAAAAAAAAGAAAAAAAAAAAAGAAAATTAAAAAAATAAAATAAAATAAAATAAAGGAAATTAAACAATCTAATTCTAAAAAATGAGTGAATCAAACAACAAATCACAGAAACAATTTATAATTTCATTCAAGAAAATGACAATGATGAAACAACATGCATAAACCTAGGGTATGCAGCCAAAGCAATTCTTAGAGAAATTTTGTATTTCTAAATAGCTACATAAATAAAATAGCTAAAGAGGAGATCAATGAATTAGGGATGCAACTAAAAAAAAAAAAAACTAGAAAAAGAACAAATCAAAACTCCCCAATTAAATACCAAATTAGAAATTTTGAAACTCAAAGGAGAGATTAATAAAAAAGACTAAGAAATCTATTGAGCTAATAAACAAAACTAAGAGTTGGTTTTATGAAAAAGACCTAGCAATATAGATAAACTTTTGGTTAATTTGATAAGAAAAAAAGAAAGAAAAAACACAAATCACCATTATCAAAAATGAAAAGAGTGAACTCACCACCAATGAAAAAGAAATTAAAGCAATAATTAGGAGCTACTTTACCCAATTCTGTGGCAGCAAGTCTGACAATCTAATTGAAATGGATGAATATTTACAAAAATATAAATTACCCAGATTAAAAGAAGAGGAAATAAAATGTTTAAATAGTCCCCTTTTAGAAAAAGAAATTGAACAAGTCATTCATGAACTCCCTAAGAAAAAATCTCCAGGGCCAGATGGATTCACAAATGAATTCTACCAAACATTTAAAAAAAAATTAACTCCAATACTATGTAACCTATTTGCAAAAATAGGTAAAGAAGAAGTAGTGCCAAATTTCTTCTATGACACAAATATGGCACTAATACTTAAACCAGGAAGGGCCAAAACAGAGAAAGAAAATTACAGATCAATCTCTCTAATGAATATTGATGCAAATATTTTAAATAAAATATTAGAAAAGAGATTGCATCAACTTAGCAGCAACACTATGACCTAGTAGGATTTATACCACAAATGCAGGACTGGTTTAATATCATGAAAACTATTATCATAATTGACCATATCCATAACAAAACCAACCGAAATCATATGATAATCTCAATAGATGCAAAAAAAGCTTTTGACAAAATACAGCACCCATTTCTGTTAAAAACACAAGAGAGGATAAAGGGAGCTTTTCTTAAAATAATAAGCAGTATCTATTTAAAACCCACAGCAAGCATTATTTGTAATGGAGAGAAGCTGGACACATTCTTAATAAGATCAGAGATGAAACAAGGATACCCATTTTCACCACTATTATTCAACATTGTACTAGAAATATTGGCTTTAGCAATAAGAAAAGAAAAAGAAATTAAAGGAATTAGAATAGGCAATGAGAAAATAAAACTATTATTCTTTACAGATGATATGATGATATACTTAGAGAATCCTAGAAAATTATCCAAAAAACTTACTAGAAACAAGAAACTGCCAAGACAGGAACTATATGAAAACAAACACTTCTCACACAAATAAAATCAGATCTAAACAACTGGAAAAATATCAATTGTTCATGACTAGGCTGAGCAAATATAATAAAAATGACAATTCTGCCTAAATTGGTCTACTTGTTCAGTGCTATACCAATTAAGCTACCAAAATATTATTTTATAGAACTAGAAAAATTATAGCAAAATTCATCCGGAAGAATAAAAGGTTGATAGTATCAAGAGAATTAATGGAAAAAATACAAAGGATGGTAGCTTAGCAGTAACAAATTTAAAGCCATATCATAAAGCAGTAGTAATCAAAACTATTTGGTACTAGCTAAGAAATAGAGCAGTGCATCAGTAGAATAGATTAGATACACATAACACAATAATCAAAGCATATAGGCATCTAGTATTTGATAAATCCCTAAACTCCAACTTCTGGAATAAGAACTCACTATTTGACAAAAATTTCTGGGAAAACTGGAAAATAATATATCAGAAACTCAGCATAGACCTACATCTCACCTCATCCCAAAATAAGATCAAAATGGATTCCTGATTTGAATATACAGGCTGATACCATAAACAAATTAGGTGAACAAGGGATAATTTACCTTTCAGATCTTTGGAGAAAGGAGGAATTTATGACCAAAGAAGAACTAGAGAAATGATAGGCAAAATGGACAATTGTGATTACATTAAATTAAAAAAGGTTTTGCACAAACAAAACTAACAAAAACAAGATTAAAAGGGAAGTAGAATGCTGGGAAAAAATATTTACAGACAGTATTTCTCAAAAATGTTCTCATTTCTAAAATATATAAAGAACTGTGTCAAATGTATCAGAATACAAGTCATTCCCCAATTGGTGAATGATTATAGGATATGAATAGAAAATTTTCAGAAGATGAAATTAAAGCCATATATAGTTATATAAAAAAATGCTCTAAATAATTATTGTTTAGAGAAATGCAAATTAAAACAATTCTGAGGTACCACCTCACACCTTTTAGATTGGCTAAGATGACAAGAAAAGATAATGATAAGTGTTGGAGGGACCATGGGAAAACTGATACACTAATGCATTGTTGGGGTAATTGTGAAATAATTCACCATCCTGGAGAGCAATCTGGAACTATGCTCAAAGGACTATAAAACTGTGTATATCCTTTGACCCAGCAGTGCCATTACTGGATTTGTATCCCAAGGAAATCATAAAGGAGGGAAAAGGACTCACATGAGAAAAAATGTTTGTAAACAGCTCTTTTTGTAATAGCAAAGGACTGGAAAATGAGTAGATGCCCATAAATTGGGGAAGGGATGAATGAGCTGTGGTACATGAAGGTAATGGAATATTATTGTTCTCTAAAAAATGATGAATAAGCTGATTATAGAAAGGCCTGGAAAGATTTACATGAACTGATGCTGAGTGAAAAAAGAAGAACCAGGAATACATTGTACACAATAACAAAAAGAATGTGAGATGCTCAATTAAGAAAGGCTTAGTTCCTCTCAGTACTGCAGTGATCTGAAGCAATTTTAACAGACTTTGGACAGAAAATGCCATCTGTATCCAGAAAATGATCTAAGGAGACTGAAATATATATCAATATATTCTATGTTCACTTCTTTTTTCTGTTTTTTTTTTTTCTCTCTCACATGGTTTTTCCCTTTTGTTCTGATTTTTTTCTCTCCCAACATGATTCATAAAGCAATGTGTATTAAAAATAAATAAACTTAAAAAAAATAAAAATAAATAACTGAGCTATCAAATTGGTTATATAATAGGAAAGGAAAATGACAAATGTGGGGTGGAATTATGAGAAAATTCAAGCATTAATGCAATGTTGGTGAAGTTGTATGCTGGTTTAACTATTCTGGGGAGCAATTTGGAACTATGACCAAATGGCTATAAAACCAGGTATATCTTTTTAATGAAGTAATTCTAGTATGAGGGTTCTATCCCAAAGAGATTTTTTAAAAAAGGAAAATGACCTATATGTACAAACATATTTATAGCATCTTTCTTATTGGAGACAAAGAATTGGAACCTGAGGGGATGTCCATCAGTTGGGGAATGGCTAAACAAATTGTAGTATATGATTGTGAGGAATATTATTGTACTTTTAAAACTGATGAGCAGGATAATCTCAGAAAAAAAAAAAAAAAAAACATGGAAAAACTTACATGAATTGAAAAAAAGGTGAAATGAGAACCAGGAGAACATTGTACCTAGCAACAACAATATTTTATGATGTTCTACTATAAATAATAGTTATTTTCAGAATACAATGGATTTATGATGAAAGGTGCTGCCCATCTCCAGAGAAAGAACTGGTACAACCTGAATGTAAATCAAGCTCTTTTTTTTTTTAACTTTATTTTTCTTGTAGTTTTTTTTTTTTTTTTTGGTCTGTGTTTTCTTTTACGGAATGATTTAAATAGATATATGTTTTGTATGACTATGCATGTATAATCTATGTCGCATTGCTGGCCTTCTCAATGGGGAGAAGTAGGAAGAGAATTTGGAAATCAACATAAAAAAAGAAGCTCAAATTGGTTTTCAAGTATTTGGGGAAAAGAAAAATATTAAAATTTTTAAAAAGTTCCTGTCTTAGTGCTTATCATAGACATGATGGTGGAAATAAAAATGTAAATCGAAGGCATAAAAAGGAATTTCTAAAGCTGTATTTTGGAAAGTTATTCTTGAAAAGTCCTCTTCTAGACTTTAAACGAGTATGTCTCAATAGTCTTTTGATGTTGAATAATATTCTCCAAGGTGTTATCTCACTATTGCCCTCTTTCCCCTTGCCTATCCTTTTTTTTTTTTTTTTTTTTTTTTTTACTGTTCTCAAATTTAGGATCAAAGCCTGTGACCTAATTTTTCTGTCTTTCTCTAGCAAAAATTTAGGAAGTGGCAATAAAATACAATGTGAGATACCTTACAAATTATGTTAGCTATCAGCCCTGCCAGTTTGACTCATTTTATGTTATGATTTATTAGTGAATATAAAAAGGAACAGCATATTAAGTGAGTTCTGTGATCCTGTGTATTTCATATGAGAATGAATCATTGCTTTGAATGGTTCAGTTTTGCCATTGTTTCAGATAGTTTTAGGTAAATTCACTTAATCCATCCTTGGAGAAAATCACATTCCAGAGCAAATACTTGATGATCTATGCAAATTGAGAGTCAATAACAATAGGTAGTTTGATTTAAGGGACCAAAAGGAGGGGAAAATCTTGAAGTCTGCAATCCTTTGAATCAAGCCCTAAGGCTCACCCAGACTAACCTCTTAGTGCCCCCAGGCAATTCTATGAGATTCCAAATTGCAGTTGCTGCATGTGTGAGAGAGTTGCTTTCACTGAGAAAATTATTTTTAATATTATTTTTATTTTTATATTATTTTCAAATAGTAAAGTGTTGGTGTTTTTCTTCTTTAAAATAATAATAATTCTCTCTGGGAGAAAGCAGGTTTCTCGGAGAGGTTTTCTGGAGGCAGCCTTAGTCTCAGTTGAAATAAATAATTACTCCAAAATCGCCTCCAGCTGGTAAAAGTTCAGATCTTTTATTGTGTCCTTCAATATACCCGGGTTAGCCCAGAGGCCTATCTCTCGCTTGGTTCTAAGAGATCCGCCCGAATGTCTCCAAATCCAAAGGTTTGTCCTTCTGACTCCAGCCAGCACCAACGTAGAAGATACAATGAATCTCTCTTGCCTCGAAGATAGGGCTTGTGGGCTTCCTCCCAGAGTGCTCCTCTCCTACCCCTGGGAATGTTCCCAAATAACTCTCTCAGGTGGTCACTGGAGCTGTATTTATGCTACTTCTCTGAGAGTGGGATTGTGGGATATCTCCCAGCATGCTCTCTGGCCCTAAGAACTTCAAGGGAGGTGTGAATTCCAATATCTCTTTCTAAACCCTGAAATCTTCCAAATATGTGAACTCCAATGAGTACTTGCTTCTATTTCTTGCTTCCATGAGCTCTCTAAAGGTGTGAACACAAGCATTGTTTCTATAAGTTGTATTTAGTGCCTTGTTTCAAGTTCTGGCCCAAAATATCTCCTTCTAAGATCAAATCAATAATATTGAACCATGCTAAATTAGATAATTATTGTCTCTATCAACTCTAATGGCTTAACACTTTGTAAAGTGTAAAGTTACTGTCCAACAGTAAAGGACAATGATTTTTTAAATCTATGTTCCACCTAATATATACCAAAGTATATTTGGAAGTTTTTTTTTTTTTTTTTTAAATAGCTATCTAAAATTTGCAATTGTATTTATTTATTTTTATTTTATCTGTTAATTGGGATTGACAATACCTATAAAATTTATCTCATGCAAATTCTATGGTTATTAATAAAATATAGGGCATCCCAAAAATCTTAGTTTAGCTCTAAGCTTTAATAACTTAAGAAGGGGCAGCTAGGTGACACAGTGATAGAGCCCCAGCCCTGAAGTCAGGAGGGCCTGTGTTCAAATCTAGCCTCAGACATATAACACTTCACATGCCCTAGCAGGGCAAGTCACTTAACTCCAAATACCTCAGCCAAAAACGATTAAAAAAAGAAGGAAAAAAAAAATCTTGAGAAGTATAAATGCTACTAATTTATAAAAAAAATTTGAAAGCTGAGTTACTTAAATGTCTTCTACATTTATTTAATTTGGGGAATTTAAAAAAAATTAAAAATTTAACAAGATATTGTATTCTGTCATTCTGCAGGAAGCATATGAGAGTTTTTCATTGTATGCATTAAAACTTCATTCTTTGGATTATAGAAGCAATCCTTTTAATCACCAAGTGACAACTGATAAAAAGTTTTTATAAAATTAAAAAATAAATTAGTGAAATGTATATAGTCCAAGGTGAAAGTTTAATTTAAAAATGTAGCCATATTTTAAATTTTAAAATAATCTTATAAAGCACTAAACTTTTAGGTTTAAGACATTCTTTACTTACAATTACCTAGTGGAATAGACAGGATAAATATCATTAGCCCTATTTTTATTTGTTAGGAAACAGAAGCTCTTAGAAAGGCAAAGATTTGTTCAGAGTTGCACAGCTTGTTAAAGATTGATGATAGGATTAGGAACCCAGCAATTATGATTATGAGACGAATTCTTTTTACTTTACCCGACACAAAGGACATGAAGTTATTGGTTCTTCTGCTCATTACCTCTTGAGAAAAGATGATTCATATCCTTCTCCATCACCTTCCTTTCTCCTCTTCCTAAACACTCACCTCCTAAATCCCATAACAATTTAAAAATTCTTTAAGAAATCTAAAAGCTAAGGAGTGAACAATAAACATCCTTTCCTAATGTTGTCTCTACAGCTCATACACCTTGGTGTCACATATGAACTGCTTAATTTCCCAAGATAAGTTATTTAAATGATGGCTGAATTTTCCAAACCAAAAAGCTAATATTCAGTTACTATAGTAACCTGTAGCACCAGGCTTGATTGTAGTAGCTGGAATAGCTCAGAACACCTATTACTCTGTTAAATGAGACCAAAATGTGTTTTCTTTTACTACTGAAAATTTATCCTATTAGTTGAATCACCTATTCATTGTAAAAGATTCTCTTTTAAAGAAGCTTGTGGTTTTCTGTTTTGATTTTTCATAGGCTACACCACTTTCACACATTCTGGTTGCTACAGACACTGATTTATTTTGCTAAGTTTTCCTGAAATGTTTCTTGATAGAAACTCAAAGTCACATTTTCTTATCTTAGAGATAGACATATACATGTACACATACCTACATATATGCACATCATATGTGTGTAGTATATGTATGTATGCCAATAAATAAAAACATATCAAAATAAATATCAATGAGGTATGTGTACATATCTACACACACATATATATGTATACATGCATGTATACATATATATGTGTATACACACACATATATACAGACAGAGAAAAAGAAAGAGAGAGAGAGAGAGAGTGCTAGAAAGACTATTTCTAATTTTGGTAATAAAAATTGTCTCTGAAATATATTAGCATAATGGTATAGCTTTGAAGATGAGTAGTAATATAATTTCTTAGGCTTGGAAAAGATCTTAATCATAGATACACAGCTAAGTGGAGATAAATCATGGGACCTGGAATCAGGAAGACCTGAGTTTGAGCCTCAGGTACTTATAGCTGTGTCTCTAAGTAAGTAATTTACTTCTTTGAACCTCAGTTTTCTCATCTGTAAAATGAGGGGGTTATTAGGTTCAGTCTCTGAGGTTCCTTCTAGTTCTAAACCTATGATCCAACGAAATAGGTAGTAAAACAGTTTCTTTGATCTGAAACAGAATTAGAAGTCATGAAGTTCACACCCTCATGATGTCATTGGTTCTCTTCAAGAAAAAAGGACCACCACCAACAATAACATCCCTGATATTTTACAGGCTTATGATGATTGTCTTATCAAGGTCATATGGCAATTTATGGCAAAGCCATGACCAAAACCTGTATTTCCCTGATCCAATTAACAAACATTTTAAAAAGTCAATAAATAATAAATTTTAAATGCCATTTAAAATCATTTTAGACCATATAACATACCTAGGAGTACACCTACCAGAAAAATACACAGGGACTATATGACCAAAATTATTTTCAAATTTATACAAATTTATATTATTTCAAATTTTATACAAATGATATCAATTTATATAGAAAAATATTAATTGTTCATGGGTAGATAGGACCAATATAATAAAAATGACAATTTTATCTAAAATAATTTATATATTTAATAACCATTCTAATTAGATTACCAATTTTTTTTTACTGAATTTGAAAAAATAACAAAATGAATTTGGAAGAACAAATAGTCAAGAATGCCAAAATAACTAATTTTTTAAAATGTAAAGGAAAGAGGGTTAACAGTACCAGATCTTAAACTACATTATAAGGTGGTAATTATCAAAAACCATCTGGTATTAGCTGAAAAACAGAAAAGTAAACCAATGGAATAGAGTAGGCTTACAATTTACAGCCACTAATAAATATACTAACCTTGTAACTGACAAGTATGAAGATATGTTTTTAAGATAAAAATTCATTATTTGGTAAAATTAGAAAGCAGCCTGGCAGAAATTGACCACAGGCCAATGTCTTATGCCATTTACTTTTTACTTTTTATTTATTTATTTAAAACAAATGCAAAATAAGAAAAAAAGGGGGGGGGAACATTGTTGTGCACAGAACATCAGGGAGGAAACAAAATGTAATAAATTTCCATTTCAAGGAATCAAATAAATTAATAAAAGACATTATGTCATGCCTGTTCATCTTTTCTTTGTTTCCTTGTAATGTTTGTTGTTGTTGTTGTTTTCTGCTGTGTACCTTTTACTTTATTTTTTCCCCCTTTCCTCTCCCTCTCACCCCCAAGAAGGCTGTAGTTAAACATAGATACATTCACACACACACACACACATACACACACACACACACACGTATGTGTTTAGATAGATAGATAGATAGAAAGAAAGAAAAATCTATGCTTGCCAAAAAGATTATTTTAGGGAGAACTCATACAGAGCAAGCACTCACAAGGTGGTAAGAAAAAGTGATACAAGGACATTCTCGAAGCCCCTTTTGAGAATTTTAGAATTGACTGTATGACATGGGAGACACTGACACAGAACCATCCAGCATGGTATGCCCTCATCAGAGAAGATGCTGTGCTTTATAAGCAAAGCAGAATTGAATTAGCCCAAAGGAAACACAAGATGTGCAATATTGCAGAAGCTACCCCAAATGTTCATAGGGGCTATTTGTGTTTGACCTGTGGCAGAGCATTCTGAGCTCATATTGGTCTGATCAGACACCATTGGACATATTGTAACTTGAATCTAATATAGTGATGTCATTTTCTTCCTCTCTGAGAATGAAGGACAACAACCAACCCCATAACTTTGGGCACACTACTTATGTTGTACCAAGTCATTTTGTATTTGCTGTCAGGCCCTTTTGAAAGTATTCTTTGATCACCCTGTGTCTGTATATGTTATTTCTAGAGTGAACATTCTCTGAGAGCCAAAAGATTGTCTTTTCTTTTCTTTGTGTCCCAATAGCACTGAGAGGATTGTAAATGCTCAAATGTTTAACTAAATGGCAGTAAGCAATAAGCAATAAATGTTTAACTTAAACAAGTTTACATCTAAGATGTAATTTTTCTCTGACTTGTTAATTTACATCAGATTATAGCATACAAAGAGCAGCAACTATTACTTCTCTTCCTACCTCTATCTTCCTCAAGATCACAAGATGAATTGAATGTGCATGAACTACATTTCAAGTAGAGAATGGTTAAAAAAAAAAAAACAAGCTCTGTATGCATAACAATTCATAGTTTGATCTCTATGGGAATGATGATTATTAAACATTTATTAGACATTCAGAGTTTAGAGGAATTTGCTCCCCTGATACTTTTATTAGTATAGTTCCAGTTAAGCAATTCTCACCCCCTCAATGGTGATACAGGAAAGAAAGATAGCTTTTTAAATTTTTTTTTAAAGTTTTATGATTTTTTTTTTTTTTTTTGGTTTTTCACACTGCCCCCTCCCACCTCTTTCATTGTTAAAATGCTCCCAGGTAACAAAGAAAAACAATTAAGCAAATGAATACAATGAACTCTTCTGTCAGTGTATGCAACATTTGGCAATTATAATTTCTCATCCTCTCTACTGAGAGAAAAGTTGGTTTTATCATCTGTCTTATGGAAACCAGTACTGGGCATTGGATAAAGTCTTAGTTCAGTTACTCTTGGATGTTGTTTTCAATCACATTATTGTATTTATAATGCATATTTCAAGATTTTACCTTCTTTACTCTGCATCATTTCATAGCAACCTTCTCATTTTCCCCTAAATTTCTCATATTATTCCTTTCTTATGACACAATAACAGTTCATTACATTCATGTGCAATAATCATCTCAAATATTCTCCAAGCAATCATTTCCTTTATTTCCTAGTTTTGTTTTATTTTTATTCTAGTACATAAAATGCTGCTGCAATTTCAAAAAATATATAGATGGGACATATTCTCCCATCTTTGACCTCCTTGATGTAAATTGCCATTGTTGGGGCAGCTGATTCTAAATGTATGAAGTTCACTTTTTCACATAATAGAGAATTATTTTTTATTTAATAGTTGAACTGTGTCATTTCTTTTGAATAGCCACAATTGAGGACCTCTCTTTCTTTCCATTTTGTGAATTCCACAATCCTTCCGTGGAGACACTTGTAGTGACAGTTTCATTGTATTTTGTGAGAATCTTCAGAGAAGAATACAGAGAAGCCCTGAGGAGTTGTTAAGGGAGATAAAAATTGGTACAGAGTAGTATATGGTTGCCAAGATATTATTGAGGATTTACAGAGAGAAAAGAATGCAGAGGTTGAATGCAAAGCCTAGGGGCAATGATGAGGTGGTCCTTACTCTTCATTTTTATCCATCAATCTTGCCTGTGGCAATATCCTGAAAATTCTATTTCCTAATAAAGCCAGGGCAGGAACCTAAGCTCTGAAAATAGACCTTCACAAGTAGGAATTTGAATGAAGGGAGAACTTCAGATGGTCACAGATCTGTCACCTATGGAAAGGCCCAAGTTTATTTCAAAGACCTGAGTAAATTTGATGGGTTGATGAAATCCCAGTAGAACAGACTATTTTCTATCAACAGGTCATATATATGCATGAATACAGCTGCTGTTTCCTGCAAATATAGTCTCCTGGCAACAAGTAATCAGATAATATGCTGCCTGGTAAGGCATAAGTGAGGGCTATAACTCTGATAACAAAAATCCTAGAGAAACTTCAGATTTTGGTTGTTGAGATGGTTTAATATTGAGTAAGTATGTGCCATGCATGTGGCACTGAAGGGCATGGGACAGAGTCCCTTTTTTTTTTGTCTGGGAACTGTTTACATAAGCCCTTTACAATCTTCTTTCAGTGTTCTGAGTTGAAGAGTATACAGTTATGTTGTGGCCTTTGGGAATTTTTGGTTTCACAACATTAGGCAGATTGTATAGTGTAAGGTGGAAAGAGAAAGTCAGAGATGTGCCCACTTCTATACTTTCTCTTTTTCCAACTTTTTTCCTGACCTAACCATTGGAGAAGCAGCAGTGGATTTCCATCTGGTGTCCTGTAGAGAAATAGATAATTGAAACCTTTGTCTGCTCTTCTGTTTTATTTTTATCACTATCACTGATTACTTTCCAATTTAGCAGGGCACAGAAGATATAAAGATAGTAAGGACCCTATTAAACATAACAAAATATAAACATAACAAAGTGTACCTACACTGTATATGCCTACAAGAGAAGTTTAGCTTCTTTTTTACCTGGAAAAATATAGGTGAACAAGGATACAGTATATCTGTGTTTGCTATAAATATCCATTAGGTTGATTATGCATTTCAGGCCTAAGATAACAACCTGGGCAACAGTATCTGCTCTGCTTGATAATCCAGAGAGGGAATGATCCTTCAAGCAGACAATGAAGACATTTCTAGGAAAGACAGCAGGCAGGCTAGAGGGACTTCCTTTAGTTGCTAGGGAAATAAGGATAGAATTCCAAATAGAGCTACTGGTTGTAATTATTGAATTTTTTAAAATTTAGGTACAAAACTCTAGTTCACCTGTCCCTTTTTGGTAATTAATGAAAAAAATTCATGTTTAATGATGATAATACTGGAAAAATAATTAATGGGGGAAAAAGCACATGGATTAGTGCTTTATACTAAAAAGAACCTTGCTGCTTAGCTCTGGAATGCTAAGATTCCTACTGGAATCTAATTCCTACTGGAATGCTAAGGCCTACTGAGACTCTCAGTCTTATCTTAACACATATTTCAACACATATGCTTTATAGTTTACAAAGCACCTTTGGCATAACAGTCATATATTGCAATTGATTAAATTAGAGATCAACTAGATAAGGTGACTTATTTAAGATCTCACAGCTAAAAAGCTGTGGAATATAGATGGGAAATCAGACTTTGTGAATTCTGAGTGCTCCAGCTTTAACATTTGACTCTCCCTTTGGGTTCAACACTGATTAAGGTGATACAATGGAAAAGAGATTAGATTTGGCAGAGGTCTTGTCTTTATATCTTGGCTTTGGTATTTACTTGTCTATGTGATCTTGGGTGAATGGCTTCACTTTTCTCAGTTTTCTTAGTCTTAAAATGTAGGAGGAGATGGCTAGTGGACTGGTTGTTAATAGCTCACATTTAGAAACCCAAAGTAATAAAGGGTAGTAAGTTTTGGAATTAGATTTTGAACTCAGATCATCTGATTCAAGAATCAGTACTCTTTCAATTGTTCCAATCAGCCCCCATGGCCCAGAGTTATCAATGGAATCTAACTTTCATCTTTAATGGAAGGAACATCCCCTTAATATAATAACCTTGAAAGCATCTAAAATCATCTGAAAAATAAGGATAATAAAATTACCTACCCTTCAGTGTTGTTGTGAGGATCAAATATGATAATAATTCTAAAGTGTTTAGCATAAAATGTGGCACAAAATAAGAGTTATATAAATGTCAGCCTCCTATTATCATTATTCAGAATTCTTTTGGAGCATTTTGATTTTTTGAAAAATTTATAATTATTTGGAAATAAGAGTTAAGTTAAAAAATATACAAAATACTAGATTCAGTCAATGTTGTCAAACCATTTTTTTTCCTGGGGCAGAGAGGAAGGGGAGGAGGGATATTTGTCTTAAACTGGATTGGATGCTGACTATCTTAAAGGGAAAAAAAAAAAATAAGCATCTCCACCCCCAACAAACAATGAAATATTATATGATTCATATAGACAATTACATGCTTGCCATCCTTCAGAGGGCCCTAAATTTCTGGCAAAGAGTGACAATGAACTGAAACAAATTTAACTCTGCAATAAAAGAAGATATCCCCTCCCCCCCCCCCCAAAAAAAAAAAATATGCATGATTAAAGTGCTGAGATATCAAGAGATATCTTTGTTCTGAGCCCTGAAATACTCCAGAGTAGATGGAAGATCTCATTGAACTTCCTAGTTTGTGGGAAAAGGTGAAGAACTTAACAGATTCTAAAGTAGATCAAGCCTTGTAGGCCTCAGTTTTGGCTTCTCCAGAATCACGTGAGTTTAGATAAGGCCTGGACTACATTCCATTGTCCAATGAAGGGATTATGTGGCGGAAGAAGCTGTATATCACCTTGTCTACTACATTCCACTGACAAACTAGGGGAACAGTAGACTTATGTGACCAATCACAACATATAGAGGTTGGGATTTTGGAGGTTCTTTGTCTAAAATGTATAAAAGCTGTAAGTATTTTCAAGGCTCTGGCCCTCTCCTGTTGTGAAATTTTACTCACAGACCAGGATGGGGTCTGCTTCTTGGGATTCTAATAAATAATTCTGCTTTCTATGAGTGATCTCTGTAGTAGTCAATTTGGGTAGGTCTTTTTGTCCCAAACACTAGTAAGTATAAGCAAAACCTAAGTAAAAGCAAAACCTAAGACAGACTTAGCTGACCCAATCTAGCTGACAGTCATCCTGGGGAATTTTTCTTCAGCCTGGACTAATTTTGAAATTCTGGTTAACTTCATAAATGATGGCAGCATACATTTAAGTTTGGAGGTTGATGCCAGGTTATTTCCCCTCACTCTGTAAAATTTCACAAAGATCTAGATCAGTGATTCCCAATCATGAGGGATTATAGAGGGGGTTATTGCATGAAATTATTGCAAGGAATCCTGCAATATATGTGGGTACCAAGCACTGTCATTTCAATCTTTATTTAGCTCCAAAAAATATAGAAAGTACTCAGTTTAAAAAGAGAAGCAATCATGCTTGCTGTAGACTGAAGAAATATCTTAAAAAGTCATAGATTAGCATTTTAAATATATGATGTATAACTTATGTCAAATTACTTGTCTTCTCAATGTGAGGGGAGAGAGGGAAAGAATTTAGAACTTAAGATTTGAAAAATAATTGAGATTGTTTTTACATGTGATTGAAAGAAAAAAAATATTAAATTACATTTAAATTTTTAGCACCAGAAGAAAAAAACTTTAAAATATGTAGATATTGTCTTAAAAATAAAGTGCATGTATATACTGTCTTGATTAGATAATACAAATTCAAAAATACAAATATGCATCATGGAATTCATGGCAGCTCTTATATGTTTTGAAACAATGTGTACTAATTATATAACTACTATCATATGGAAAATTAAAGTTTTTTATGTTAAAAGTATTTATATTTAAAAAAAGATTAGAAACCTTTGATCTAGACCATAGCATTCCCCTCTAATCCCTGCCAAATTCAAAATGGCAGCCAAATAGAACATAAGACCCATTCTAGGGAATCCAAATTCACTGGAATTGTTATGCAGATTACTCAGATAATCTGGTTCTGGAGACAGTATTATTTTAATTTTTCCAACCAGTTAGCCCTATGGGCATCTGTTTGAAGTTCAAGGAGTCACCTATGAAGCACCTACTTTTTATTTTTAATGGGGGTGAAGAGTGGGGGATAGAGGAGAATATCCCTTTATAATATAATTTTCTTGAAAGCAAGAATCACATTATTGTTTGTCTTTGTATCCTCAGCTCTTGTACAATGAATTTTGGAAAAAGGAGAACATTTGTGCAAATAGATTTATATCAACTATCAAATGATATAAGAATCACCATTGTTACAAATGAACACTTTGATCCACAAAAGAGAAGAAAAAATATAATCATGTTTTAATTAAAGTATAAAGTATTGCCATTGTTATAAATGAACATTTTGATACATAAAAAAGTAGAAATGTAATCATGTTTTAATTAAAATGCTAATACCAGACTCCACATCATACTCATTAAATTGATAAACAAAAAACAAGTAAAAGTGACAAATATTGAGGTTATATTGAGAAGAAAAAACAAGAATATTATCATCAATGGATTTGGCAACTAGTTCAGGAATTCTGGAAAGTAACATACAACTGTGCTCCAAATATTACTAAATTATAGAAACCCCTAATCCAACAGTGCCTGTACTAGTATATCAGTCCTTCCCCCAAAAGAAAAAAGAAAATGGCCTATTTATGCAAAATATTTATAGCAGCAATTTTTGCAGTTGCAAGAAATTGGAAACTAAGCAGAAGGCTTGGAGAAATTGGGGTAGGGAATTATCATCAGTTAGAGATTGGCTAAACAAATTATCATATATACATGACCTAGACTACTATTATGCCATTGGAAATGATTAAAAGTATAATTTTAGAGAAACCTGGGAAGACCAAAGAGTAGTGAAAAGTACCAGAATAATTTATGCAATAACAAAACACTATTTTGTATATATACATATATATGAAAAAAAGCAAAGATTTATCATAATATTTGAGTGGGTTGGGACAGAAATGAATCGCTGTATGAATATAAAGAACAATACTATTGTGAACAAAGTAGAAAGATATATTATTTGTGTGCAAACAATTTAATGAGACAGAGACAGAGAAAGCTCTTTTATTTGTTGAATACTGGAAAAATATGAGTGTAAAGAAATACATTTTTAAGAACACCAAAGCGATTTTCCACCATATTGAAGCTATGCAAGTGCAAAGGATTTTGGCATCTCATCTCACTTGCATATTTGATTAAAAAGGGTAAAAGTTTAAAAAATTATATATACATTTGGACACTATTAATTTGATAAGAGAAATATGGAGGATTGTGACTTTTAAAGTGAAAAGTGAGTCACTGAGAACCGGGACATTCTCATTTAAGCCACTGAATTATAGGAATTAGAGTAATTGAGAAAAGGACCAGACATAAGAACCTGGAGAGAATTAATAAAACAAGAGGCTTATAAAGCTGCTGTATCAGAAGTAGCTGATTCAAGACTTCCACTAAGTGATTCCTGCTTGGAAAGAGAGGGAGCTGACTTCATTGGCCACAGGCTTCAGGGACACCTTTTGTTGCCTTTCAGAATGCTATCTAGGGATGGAGCAAAGTAAAGTTTTCCAAAAAGGCTTGTTGCTGTCTGCTGCCACCTCTGGCTTAGAAGGAAAAACAAATAGTTGGCTATAATATTGAATGGGATAGATTTGTCTAGCTTAATGAGCTAACTTGACCTATAAAATCTATTCTGATTGGAAAATGCACTGTTTAAGACTAGGTAAATAAATATTCGCCTAGGCTGATCCATAGAGCCCAGAGATAATCAGTTTAATGAATTTTTCCATTCCCTAGGTTTAAGAAAATTGCTATTCATATTAAAAGATAACATGATCTGATTGTCATTTTAAGGGTTATGGAAAATTAGAAAAGTTTGTAAATTCTATGTTCTAGAAGAGTATCTGTCCAGCTGAAGAGTGGGGACCTAGTTAAGTAGTGAGCAAAAGATAAGTTTTATGTGGTACAGTTATTTTTGAATTAACTAATGATACCAAATCCTGAAGTTCAGAGATGTATCTTACTCAAAGCACAAATGTTTTCCTCTCTCAAGTACTTTCCTGCCAGGTTCATGTATGTGCCTATTTTTCAGAAATGGATATTAAGCTGGATTATAGCTGACAAATAGTGCTTTAAAAATCTAAAGCACTTTCTTCCCATGAATATTGTCAAGTAGTTAGAGTAAAAATTATCCCTACTTCATAAATAAGAAAAAATGAGGCTGAGAACAGATTAGAGAGCGATATGTTCAGGATCTGAGAACTCAGAGCTAGAACCTTCAAGATTTCATTAATCCCCTCATTTTACAAATGAAGAAACTCACCTTTGGAGAAGGAAAGTATTTGGCTTGAGGTCGTATGAATCCTAAGCATCAGAGATAGATTTTGAGTCCAAATTCTGATTCCAAATCCTCTGGGATTTTGTATTTCACCATGAGGTCTAGCACAGAGCTAAGTGGGACTTTTGACTCTAACACACAAAATCTTTCCAGAACATCTTATGGAATTTTGGAATTTTCTAGCAAGAAGAACCTTACCTTAGAGATATACCACTTCATTTTGAAAGTGAAAAACTGGGGCCAAGAGAGGGGTCTCTGTCTATGACTCTTCTGCTGTCATATAGCTAACTATTTGCAAAGTCAAGATGATAATATAGATCTCTATATTTCTCATCCACTATTTCCCTAGAACTACACCATGCTGAGGGGCAACTAGGTGGTATAGTGGGCCTGGAGTCAGGAAGATTCCTCTTCCTGAGTTCAAATCTGGTCTTAGATATTTCCTAGATATGTGACTCTGGGCAAGTCAGTTTATCCTATTTGCTGCAACATGAGCTGAAGTAGAAAATGGCAAACCACTTCAGTAACTTTGTGAAGAAAACCTCAACTGAGTGAAAAACAACTGAACAACACTAGAATGAAAGAAAAGCTTGCATTTTTATTACTTCATTCAAACATATCTATAATGTAATAATGCTCATACTTTTTTCAAATGCAATGTCAACCTGTTCAAGTTTTTTTTCCCCCCACATCCTCAAGTAAATTTGCCACAGAGGGTCCACTCAAAATATTGCAAAACTTTTTTGCTTATGAATGGTAATAAAATAAAAAAATCTTCAGATTTTTTATCTAGATATCTAGATAATTGAAAACTTTTATTTTTACTAGATCATACATTCATACAATCATCAAATTCCTTTATTTTGTGATGACCAAAGATTTCATCAGCAAGTGACCAGCATCTATTGAGTTTAGCTAGACTGGTCCTCAGAAGGTAAGTTGGTCCGTTCTATTGCTGTAACTGAATTTGAAGATTTTCTTGACATGGTTCAACCTGTTGTATA
The DNA here is from genome assembly GCF_902635505.1 of Sarcophilus harrisii. NCBI lineage: Eukaryota > Metazoa > Chordata > Mammalia > Dasyuromorphia > Dasyuridae > Sarcophilus > Sarcophilus harrisii. The sequence goes on from NC_045426.1 coordinate 385,597,358, forward strand.
CTATGCTACTCTAGCATAGCCTTAGAGAAGCCATCAGAGTAGGACTTTTTAGAGGATTATTGCTACAAAAAATCAATGAGTAGAACTGGAGGCACTTAATCCACTGAATGATTCTACTTAACTTTCTTGATTCAAGTAAGTTCCTACCATGATAGTGATAAGCTGGAGAGTCTAAGTGATAATGGAATTTAAGGTATGTCAATAATTCTAAATTAACTTTTCTATAATCAGATGGTAGGTAGATAGCTTGCACACTGGATACAGTGCCAGGCATGGAGTTGGAAAGACTTCAGTTCAAATTTAATTTCAGACACTTCTAGATATAGAGCCTTGGGCAAGCCACTTAACCTTGTTTACCTCAGTTTCCTTATCTGTAAAATGAGCTAGAGAAGCAAATGGCAAATTACCTCAGTATCTTTGATAGCAAAACCCCCCAAAGAGATCATAAGTGACTAAAGACAGATGGTAGAGAATCTCTTTTCTAGATTAAACTATCAAAGTTATTAACTGTCCTTTTTGAATTGTATATATGATCTTCCTTTGCTCTTTTAACTCATGTGAAAGGCTTGGCAATTTGGAATGTAGCCTTTCCCTTTCTGATTTCTAAATAGTCCACAATTCTTTAGCTAAGGAGGACACAGAGAGATGATAAATAACCCAGAATAACCTCAGGAAGACAAGCCATAGCAATGAGTCAAGCTCTTCATTGCTCAGCACTTTAAAACTAAATACAGAATGTTCTTGAGTTAGATATTAATCAGATTTGTCAGTCAGCTACTCACTGTGTCTTCATCCCAACTAGTCTTGTTGGGATGATCTGTAATGAAAAAAAAAAAAAAAAAAGGTAGTTTTACACTCTTTTTGTTGTTTGTTTGCATGTTGTTTTCTTATCATTTTTTCCCCTTTTTGATCTGATTTTTCTTGTGCAGCAAGAGAATTGTATAAATATGTTTACACATATTGGGTTTAACATATATTTTAATATGTATAACATATATTGGATTGCTTACCATCTAGAGGAGGGGGTGGGAGAAAGAGGGGAAAATCTGAAACACAAGGCTACGGAGGGTGAATGTTGAAAAATTATCCATTCATATGTTTTGAAAATAAAAAGCTTTAAAAATTAAAAAAAAGAGAGAGAGAAAATAAGCACTAAGAGGGAATAGAAAAAAAAAAGAAGAAAAAAATGGAGTTTTGATTAGTTTTTTGGGCCCCTAACTACCTCAGAGGTTAAGAAACTTACTTTCAAGAGTCTATGGTCTAGAGTTTGAATCTTCTTAGTAAGAAGCTTTGAAATAGTACCTGCTCTCTTAGTTACCTCTGGACCATAATCTATTCCATATTCATTCTATATTAGTAATAAGAATTATTTGAAATGTCATGTTTAAGTCATTCTTTTTTCTAACTAAATTTGAACTCTAATAACCCCCTCCCCATTCCTCATCCCCAGGTTTGGAGCAGCATTCCAGAGGCAGATAGAGTAAATCACTTGTATAGGGCCCCAGATCTATTATCCATTTGTTTCTCAGATGTGTCTGTCAGGGAGTCAAAACTAGAGGAGAGCCCATAGAAGTCCAAAGGCTCCTATACCCTCTTAGCATTGAGGGATGTTGATTTTAGATCACTGAGAAATCTATCTTGCCAAACCCAGGTGCTATTGTGAAAGCCACTTTACTTTTTAAGTCTCCATTTCTCTAGGTTCAACATTTTTACTTGGCAATAACTATTCCTTCAAGTTAAAAAATAGTTTGAATCATCCTTTATAATGATTTGATTAATTTGTCTTTTCATTATTAATTTGTTACTAAATTTCCTCTTTATTTCTCCCCCTCCCCCCACCCCATTACTCCTCTCCCCTCCACCCCCTCCCGTCTTTCAAGCATGATTTCTGTAGAAAAGAACTCTTAAAATATGTACTTCCTTCGGACCTCCTGCGGGCAGCTGATGGCGCCATCTTGTGGTAGCCAGACTTTGTTTCAATGGCAGCCTAAGCCCAGAAAATGAACCTGGCTCTTAGCCCATTTCCTGGACCTGACAATATTTCAGACAGCGGAAGTTGGCACCTTTTCCTGGCCATGTCCTGTGTACAAAACACTGGTCAGATTTGTACCAAACTACTTCCTTTCCTGCTGTTACTCTGAACCCATGTCAGTTTCTGATAGCTACATGGGGTTGACTTCCCTCTGTCTTGGGGCTGGGAGAGTATTCCCACATGCCACCCCCTGCTCAGCCATTGTGGTTGAGCAGAAGGAAGGCAATGTAACACATAGATGGATGCTGCTGGAGCAATCTGGTGTCTTTGCTCTTTAGAAGTATCTGTCTCATGAAGATACTGTCAATATCAGGGCAATATGATTCCAGGTAAAATGTCATAGATTAGGACTTTTTTGTGACCAACTTGACTTTGAGAATCAAAGGCCACCAGCTTTGTGATAAAAGGGTTTTTGTTTTGTTTTATTTTTAAAGATCCTAGAGGTTTAATGAAAAAGAAACAAGGTGGACCTGGGTTCTGGTCCTGGTTCTAATTAGTTGCATAACTTTAAGTCGAAAACTTTTCTGGATATTGGTTTATTTTTTTCTAAATTGAAGAGGTTGGCCTACATGATCTTTAAAAAGTTCTTGAAGTGCATCTGAGGAGCTAAGGATGACTCCAAGATTGCAGGCCTAGGTGACTAGGAGGATAATAATATTTTTGAAAATGAAAAGGAAGTTATGAAGAGAGTTTTGGAGAAAAGATAATGAATTATCTTGTTGAATTAGAGATGACTAGGGGGCATAAATTTTGAGATACTCAAAAGGCTACTGTAGGGAAGAGAAAAGGACAAGATCCAATACTTACAAGTCCAAATGTGATTTATTGAAAGATATGTTATATAGTTAACTGAACACAACTTCATATTCACTCAAGGTCTTTTGTTCAGTATTTCATATATGGGGGAATTTGTGATAATGAGATGGGCCAGTAAGCAACAACCCATGACTTCAATAAGCCCTTCCTATCATATGATATTCATCGTAAATGGTTAAGCACAAATAACAGAAATAGACTTCATAATACTTAAAAAGCAACATGTAAGGTAACAACAAATATAACATTTATTAGGCCCCTACTGTATATAGAACACTAGACTAGGTATTGGGAAAGAGAAAATTTAGATGAGGAAAGCCTCTGACTTTGAAGAGCTTAAAATTTAGAACTGGTAAGGTGCAGAATGGGAACCAAGACAACAACACAGAGACCTAATCATAATAGTATTACATGGTAAGTGCCTTAGAGCAGGTGTTCTCAAAGTGTGGTTCAGAGAATCCTGGGGAATTCTGAAACCCATTCAGAAGGTCTGCAAATTCAAAATTAGTTTTGATTTCTAAAATGTTAAATATCTATAAATATAACCCATAGGAACAAAAACTCTTTAGGCAGATCCCCAGTAATTGTTAGTAGTATAAAGATACAAAGAATATTTGGGAACCATTAGAGTAAAAAAACAAAATCCTATGTGAAATCCAAGAGAAAATGTAATTACTGATGTGGAGAACCATGGCAGGCTTCTTGAGAGAAATTATATTTAAGTTGAATCTTAGAGGATGGTGGAAGCTTCATGACCTGAAATCAGTAAGACCCAAGTTGCAATTTGATAATAGATACTTACTAATTGTATGATCCTGGGCAAGTCACTAACTCTGTTTGCCTCAATTTCCTCATCTGTAAAATGGACTGGAGAAGGAAATGGCAAATTACTCCAGTATCTTTGCCAAGAAAACTCCCAATGTGGCCATGAAGAGTTGGGCACAACTAAACAAATGAATGACAGTAACAGTTTAAAGAATGGGTTTGTTTGGCATGTGAAGGAGGAAAGGGAACCTATAGGGAACAGTGTAATCAAAGTCATGAGAATGCAGTTTGTATTCAGGGAACAGAGAACCTTGAGTTCATCTTCAGCATTGAGTTCAAGGAGGAGAGTCATACAAGATGGTCTTGTAAGATAGGATAATGTCGAATCCGAGAAGGCCTTGAATGCCATGCAATGACGTTAGTCAATGGAGAGGGGTGTATCACTAGATCTATGCATAATAAAGATGATAAGGACAGCAGAATGACATTAAAGGATACTGTTGACCCAATGCCTGAACCTATTCAATAATAAGAATTAAGTACTTTTGATTACATGCTCAACCCAATGTGGTGTACCCTCTTTTCTACTCCCCCCCCCAATTCATCAGAAAGAGTGCTGGAATAATGTTCAGTTCACCCACTGGAGGTTGCTTTATCCTGTATATATCTCTCTTTGTTATATATCCACTACTCATCTCTGAGCCTACTCCACTATTAAAGACTCATGATGGAGAGGAGCTCCATAGAGCTGCTCTATGTTCCTCCCCTTTCTCCTCTTTCTTCTCTTCCCCTCAACCTGTACTCCATTCATTTGAATGATTGAGAGGGCCTATGTTGGCAATCTGGCAATGAGAAAAGGAGAAATAGATGAGAGAAATTTGGTTGAAGTGGTATTCACAAGACTTGGTAAATAGTTGAACAGGACAGCTGAGGGAAAGGGAAAAGTCTAAGGTAATACAGAAGTTAGAAGTAAATGTCAAAAATAATTTTGCTTTCTGTGCCAAGGAGAATGACCTTTGTCCAGGCAATCACAGAACAAAACTGGTAAAGAGGAAGTTTATAATCAGCTAAGTAAGGAGACGGTAAGTACTATACTATGTTGCTCTTCAGGTTAAGTTCTCTGGCCTAAATGAACTATATTATCAAGTGCTGAAAGAATTCACCCCTGTAGAAGAGCAATTGCATTAATTTTCAAACAGGGAAGAAAGACATAGAGAGAGAGAGAGAGAGAGAGAGAGAGAGAGAGAGAGACAGAGAGAGAGAGAGAGACAGAGAGAGACAGAGAGAGTGTTTAAACTTGGAAGAACTCTTCTAGAAAAGGGGAACTCAGCATCTGGGTTTGACTTCTTTTGCCAACCTGGCATGGAAGAGAGTATAGGGCAGTGGTCTTCATCACAGATTAAGATGATAATAAGTGGGGAAGTAATTAGGCTGGTAGAAAACAGAAGAAGTTAAGTGTGACCAGAAAAGTCTAGGTTCAATCATGCTGAAACATCAGATGTGTCTGCTGGGGAGGGACTATGTTCCTACCCCTCCGTGCTTGTCTTCTCTTTTCTAATTGGAGGGCAGAGAAACTCCTCTCTGTTTACCTGCCTGCTCAACCACTTCCTCTTTCTCAACTACTTGAGAGAAAAGAGGAGAGTCATTCTGATGTCTCTTGGAGGCTTAAGCCCCATTTTCAAAGCTTTATTCTTAGCTGTATTGTATTTTCATTCCTAAACTATTAGACCATGGTTATTTACTAACCTTTGAGTCACAGTATTTGAATGAAGAACTGAGAAAGGAAGCAGAAGAGGGACAGGACATTTTCTGCTTAGGGTTAGAAACAGGCTGGCAGGGAGAATGTGAAAACTTGGGGTTACTGGAGGTTCAGGAGATGGGCATTAAGAAAAATAGAGTATTTATTTTAAACAATTTTTTCAGGGAGGAAAACAACTTTCCCAAGAATTCCCAAAATGTGAGCTGGTAAAACCCTCAATGGAGTAGAAATAGAAAAATAATTTTCCATCTCACTGCAAAGCATGGACCTTATAAAGTGTAAGATAAATTCATGTCTATCAGAAAGGAAGGAAAGTGAGTTGCTGGGAAATGTAAACTATACCTATATGAAGGGATACCTATATGAAGGGAAGCACTATTAGTGCTGCAGTTGCTGATACTATTACTGAAACTGCTGCTGCTATTTTTACTGTTTCCTGCTGGTGATACTATTAGTGTTAGTGCAGCTGCTGATATTATTATTACTGCTGCTGGTGGTACTTTTATTGTTACTATTGCTGCTGACTATTACTGTTACTGTTGCTGCTAATACAATTACTGATACTATTGGTGCTGCTGTTCATGATCACTGTTAGTGTTGTTGATATTGTAACTGGTTACTATTACTTCTGATACTATTACAGCTACTACTGTTGCTGAGTCTCCTATATTACTGCTGCTTATTCTATTATTATTACTATTGCCGCTATTACTTTTACTGCTACTGCTGATCACGATACTGCTACTACTACTGCAGCTGCTGAGTACTCCTGTTACTGTTGTGGTACTATTACTGTTACTACTACTGCTCACTATTATTATTACTGCTGTTGATTATTAATGTTTTCTGCTGCTGATGGTACTATTACATTTACTATTAGACACTACTACTGTTATTACTGCTGCTGCTGCTTATTCTTTACTATTACCACTGCTGCTGACTATTACTGCTGTAGCTGATGCTGATTCTATTATTGTTACTAGTGTTGCTGCTAACTATTACTGTTACTGCTGCTTCTGCTATTACTGTTAATGCTATTACTGATACTATTATTGTTACTATTGCTGTTGACTATGACTATTACTACTGCTGTCCATTATTACTCTTATTGATGGTGCTGTTTACTATTACTACTGCTGTCCACTATTCTTATTACTGCTGCAGTTGACTATTATTGTTACTACTGCTGCTATTACCTTTACTACTGCTGCTGATACTATTACCTTTATTACCTTTACTGCTACTATGTCTGATACTATTACTATTATTGCTGATACTATTACCTTTACAAGTATTGCAGTTGGTATTACTGCATTATGGTTACTGCTGCTCTTGCTACTACTGCTATTAGTATTGTCACTGCTGCTAATAGTTATTCTTTTACTATTACTGCAGCACCTGCTGCTACTATTTATAGTATTACTGTTGCTGCTACAACTATTATAATCTTCTGCTTCTGGTATTGTTATTGTTACTACTTCTGCTGCTGATACTATCCTGCAATACTATTACTCTTACTGCTGCTGCTACTACTACTATCACTGATACTGCTGCTGCTGCTGAGGCAATTGGGGTTAAGTGACTTGCCCAGGGTTACACAGCTAGGAAGTGTTAAGTGTCTTGAGATCATATTTGAACTCAGGTCCTCTGGAATTCAGGGCTGGTGCTCTATCCACTGAGCCACCTAAACTTCCCATTGATACTCTTATTCTTGCTGATGTTAATTATTGTTACAGTTGCTTCTGTTCCTGTTAATATTATTGCTAGTATAGTTGCTGCTGCTGTGTGTGACCTTGGAGAAGACACTTAACTTCTGTGAACCTTGATTTCCTCATCTGTAAAATGCAGGTAATCACACCTGTAGTATCTCCCTCACAGGACTGTGCTCGAATATAGGGCTCGAATATAATATGTTTAAAGTAAGATATGCATGTTTGGGGGATTGTTTGTTTTTATTTCTTGGGGGGGGGTGGCTTTATTTTGTTTTGTTGTTTATTATAATGCTGTTTTCAGACATGACCACCAACAGATGATTATTACTTATTACCATAGTAACATAGTAACAGATCCCAGATCTGGAGAAGGAAGGGACCTCAGAGACCATCTAGTTCAATCCTCCCCATTTTACATATGAAGAAATTGAAGGCTAAGGAGACTAAAAGATTTGCTCAAGATCAACCAAGAAATGAGCCACAGAAACAGAATTTGAACCCAGGTCCTCTCACACTAGATCGCTTAATTCCTTTCACTGTGCTATGATGCTTTCCATTCATGAGCCATCCTACCTTAGATAAAAAGGTTATAATCTGTTATCATGGTGGGAGCACATAGACCAGTAAAATCACAGATACTTAAAGTATAAATTAGTGATATCCCCATATCAATTAATGCATTTTTCTTTTACAAGGTGTCCATTGGACAACTCTTCAAAATGATTTCACCTAGCACTTACTTGTTTGTTAAATGCATTAATTGTCAATTCATCAATGTTTCTACAAAAGGCATTGCATTAACTCTAGCTTTTAAACACTTAAAAGAATCCTTCAGAATTGGGACAGGAGTTAAGGGAGCAGGCAGGACAGAATGGTTTTAATTGGAAAGTTAATACCATCTTTTGTGATTCCCCATAAAAACAAACAGCCAGATTAAGCTACTTTGAAAATCAAATACAATGGAGAAAAATCCAAGAGAGAATTTAATCAAATACTTGAAAGTGCTTCTCCTAAAGCTAAAGAAAGAAAGGAATAACTGGTCTGGAAGTAAGAAAAGGGGAAAGTCAATCTGCATTTTAAGACTTCTTGGCAGGAATGTCAAAGAAGGTGGGAAATGCAACCCAAACAGCAATTACCTGCTCAGCAAATCCAATTCACTCTAGCAAATCCCAGACAGACTATAATAATAATCAATTTTTGTGTGCTAAGTTTTTCAAAGCCCCTGGCCATCATCCATTAGCAAAACCACATGTTCCCATATGGTAGTTAGTCACGGTCCCTTCCTATTGCATGTACTTTTGAGCAATGAGTTGCAAAGATAGAAAAGGACACAAGAGCGACTGATGCCAGGGAGGATTTTGTCTCAGCATCAACTCAGTAGTAATCCAAATAGAGCCATAGAATATTAGAATATTGTTGAAAGGGACTTAAGAATTCACCTAATCCAACTTCCTTTTTATAAATGAAGAAAATGAGACCCAGAGAGGCTAAACCACTTGGCCAAATTCACAAAGGTAGTTTGCAGAGCTAAGATTTGAAATTGTTATCTTGATGGGGTTGGGAGTATTGGGTCCCAAAAGTATTTTGGGGTTATGGGCTGGTATTATGGACTTAGATCTTCTCCAAGAGGCAAAGATTTTATTACATGACTAACAGCAGGCTGAATCCATAAGGATTTTTACCAAAGAAAAGAGTTTTTTGCAATTAACGATGAAAAAGATAGGTTCCCTAGCAGAACTCAAAATTCACAAGGAGCAAGATGACATTAAAGAAGAAGACATTAAGGTATAGCAGGTTCCTAATGAATCCTTAATTCCCTAAAGCAGGTTAACCCCAAAAAGGATTTAGAGAGTGAGCGAGTTAGTGAGGTACAGGTATGTTCTTTTACAGGGGAAATATCTTGGATTTCAGATTAGATACAATAACTGTGGAATCATGATGATTTTGTTGATGCAAAGATTCAGCTAAGAGAGCCAGGGAAAGGATTGTAATTTCCTTTCCTTTCCTTTCCTCTCCCTTTCTTTTCCTTTTCCTCTCTCTTTCCCTCTTCTTTTTCCCTCCCTTTTCTTTCCCTTTCTCTCTCCCTTTCCTCTCCCTTTCCCTTCCCTTTTCCTCTCCCTTTTCCTTTCTTTTTCATATTTAAGGTAGATGATTGGTATAATCATTTCTAGGCCGGGGGTCATGGGGTGGTATGGTGCTTCTAGCCTCAGGGTCCTCCTTCAGTTCTTTCCTTGGCTTGGAAAAGATCTATTGGAATTGGAACTTGAAAAACCCAGATAACCTTTGTATCCATTGTAATGAATAATTTTGATTAGTGTGTCAGATTACTACCTTAAGGCTGAGAGAAAAACAAAGGTCTTGAGTTAGTTCCACTTATATAGCTTACTTTTTAAGATATACATAGTCTCACTCTTTGATGTCCTGGGCACCTTTGGAAGGAAACACTTTATTGAGACGAATTTGATCTTGAAATCTTTATTTTTTTTTCCTTTTTAAAAAACATTCTTTTTAAAAAATATATGGATTAAACAAATATTTCCATAATATAGTACAATAACATAAAGATGATTGCATATGAAACTGCAAATCTATTATGTACAACTTGCTATTCCTTTTAAAGTTATCATGTAAATTTCTTTTTCTCTCCCTTACCCCTTTAAGAAGGTTACTATTAGAAACAAATACACATACACACATATACACGTGTGAATTTATATAAATTATATATACATATACTTCTACTTATCAGTTCTTTGGATGTAGATCATATCTTTCTTCCTATGTCTTTTATATTTAATTTGGGTATTTATAATAATCAAAATGACTTATTCCCTCAAAATTATTCTTTTTGCCTCCCCCCCCCCCCCCCCCCCAGGCAATTGGGGTTAAGTGACTTGCCTAGGGTCACACAGATAGGCAGCTTTAAGTGAGTAAGCTCAGATTTGAATTTAGGTCTTCCTGAATTCAGGGTTGATGCTCTATCCACTGCAACACCTCACTGCCCATCCCCTCCCCACCCAGAAAGTTACTCTTAAAACAATGTTTTTGTCAGTGTAAACAATGTTCTCTTGGTTCTGCTAATTTCTTTCTTCATTGTTTTGTGCAAGTCTTTCTATGTTTTTTTTTTTAAGATCATTGAACTTATCTCTCATAGCATATTAGTATTCCAATAAAAGAAGATAGCACAACTTTTTCAGTCATTCCCTAATTGATGGGTATCACTGTGATTTCCAGTTCTTTGCCCACACAAAGAGAACTGTTAAAAGCATTTTTAGAACATATAAGGTTTTTTCCTCCCCCTTTCCCCTAATTATCTTTGAAACTAGATGTAATTGTGGTATCATTGAGTCAAAGAGTATAGGCAGTTTAATAACTCTTTGGGCATAATTCCAGAATTTACATATTCAATACCATCCAATTAAATTACCCCCCCCCCCAAATAATATTACAGAATTGGAAAAAAATAATAACATTCATTTGGAAGAATAAAAAAGTCTAGGATATCAAAGGAACTATTAAAAATGTAAGGAAATTTAGCAGTATGAGACATTAAACTATGTTATAAGACAATAATTATCAAAACTATCTGGTACTAAGAAATAGAAAGGTAGATCAACGGAAGAGAATATACGTGCAATTTATAGCAGCAAATCAATATAATTTTGTATCTTACAACACTTAAGATTTCATTTTTTGGTAAAAATTATTGGGAAAACTGTATGGTAATATAACAGAAATTGGCGATAGATCAATATTTTACATCATTTACCAGGATAAGTTCAAAAAGAATAATGACCTAGATATGAAAAGATAGTATAAGAAAATTAGAACATGGAATGTATTATTTATCAGGATAAGGATAAACAATTTATGAATTAGCAAGATATACAAAGCAAAATTAGATGTCAAAATGGATAATTTTTATTACATTAAATCAAAATGGTTTTGTATAAATAAAACAAATGTAGCCAAGATCAGAAGCAATGAAGAAAATTGGGAAATAAATTTTACAAAAAAGTCAAAGAAGATATTTTAAAATTTAATTAATATTAGTGGGGGAAGATAACAAAGAAGGGAGAGGTTGAAAGTATATGTGGAGGAGGTGGGGGAGGGAGGGACTGGATGAGGAGATGACAGTTTAGGGAAGTAGATACACTTGTAACCTAGAGCTTGGAAAAGTAAGGTAAAAGCTCCTATCAGAACTCTCTCAGAACTAGGGGATCCAGGAAGCTAAGTCCAGCTTTGTTTATGGGGGAGGTGAAGGAGGGAAGGAGGTAGTCTAAATATAGAAAGCATGACCTGAAGCAGGCCAGGAATTCTCCATCAATGGAATTCTTCAAATGGAGGTTATATAATCAATTTTTTACTTGTAGAAGCATATAAAAACTCTAATATGTATATCACCTCAATACGGGATATACTTCTTACAAAGTTTTTTAGAGAGAGTATAAATTGAGGGAGAGCTTGTTTTGATCATTTGGTTATTCTCCATTATATAAAATTTGAGTCTTAATTTTTTTTTCTTGTTGAAAATGGTTTTTCTTGTTGAGTTGGTAAATGGAATATCTGTAGCTACTTAGTTCTAGAAAGGCAAATTGAGTTCTCTTGGAACTACTTGTTTGGCAACCACAATGGTTGGCAAAGGTTAAGCAAAATTACTTCTGTGCTCCTGTCTAACTCAGAGATTCTATGAAACAGAGAAACTGGCAGAAGGCATTCAATAAATATTCTGTTGTTTATTTGAATGACCTAGCTTTAAATACTGGGGACCTTTATATTAATCTTCCATGACTTATCCTTTGTTGGCACTGTCAGACAGACCACTGAATGACAGTGGTAGACTCTGGGTCTAAGCTAGTATTGCTTTCATGTCCAGCTATCATTGTTCTCCAAAAAATATGCCCTTGGGAGCAAAATGGGGAAGAGACAAAGACCTCAGAAAGTATACCCAGCAAAGTTTCCAAGCTAGGTAAGAAAAAGTATTTTTGACTCTCTAAGTTGGAAGGGGCCCTACAAATCTAAATACAAGCCTGAAATCTTCACAACAAACAGTGAATTGAAATCTTTATAGGAAAACTAGAGAAAACGGTTGGAATGCACATCAAAGAGCCAAGTGTAGAAACAGTGAATGCTCTGGTTAATGTTGGGTGTTCACATACATCAAAGATTAAAAGTATACTGAATGCCAAAGTAAAATTAAAGCTGTTAGGGTGGAGAGTGCAGGGATGGGATGGAGTGGGGCATGATTGTTGGGTGCAAGAATTGGAAAGTTTCCAAAACTATAAAAGGATTTGATTGCTAGTGGAGTGCAATGCTGACATTCTTACTGTAGAATTATTGGATATATGTGAGCCAAGCCTAAGAGCTAGAAAAAAGCTGCCTAGAAGTAAAATTTAGAATCTTCTAGTTGGATTAAGGGATTATTTATCAATATGGGCTTTCCCCTTCCTTTTCCCCTTTCCTGCATCCTATCTGAATTGCTCCCTTGCAGTAAACCTGGTGACTCTGGGAGCTTGAGAATAAACTTAAAGACCTGAGGTTCCTCTACTCACCATTTACTATAAGCCAACTGGGACCATTTGCAGCATGTTTATGCATGCTCCAATGTTTTTTTTGTTTGTTTGTTTTTTTGTTTTTTTAAGATGCTCTCCAGGAGTGAAGGACAAACAACAACAAGAAAAACAAGACACTTTCAAAGCTGACCTCTTGCCTGCAATATCAAAGGGATCATCTCTGGAAGAAGTTAAAGAAGCAGCCACTGGATTAGTTAACCAACAGATTTCCCCTGTACTTCTCTTCCCTAGAAATACCTGCCACTGTGAACAGGGGTTCCTTGATAGCTGCAATCACTGTGGGATTGGGGATAGTTTAGCAATATACCAATGCCTGATATATTGGAAGTGCTTAATAAATACTTATTGACACTTTATTAAGTACTTACTCTATGTAGCTAGATAGTGAAATAGAGCACTTGTACTGGGAGTTAGGAAAGTGAATTCAAATCCAACCTGAGGCACTTATTAACTGTGTGATCCTGGGCAAGTCATTTATTCCTGAGTTGCCTCAGTTTCTCAACTGTAAACATGCAAATATTATGAGTATGATTATCATTATTTCTGTGAATTGTAGAATGCTGAGCCAATATAATACTAAATCTAAAGATGAGTTAGAACCAGATTGTGAAGTTCTTTAAAGACCAAATAGACATTGATATTTTATTCTGGAAGCAGGAAGGAGACACTGGAATGTTTTGAATGAAGGAGTGCCATAATCAGAACTATGCTTTAGAATATTAGGTTTTTAGCTGTGTAAAGGACAGATTGGAGAGAGTAGAAGCTGGAGGAAAGGAGACCAGTTCTGAGGGTGTTGTAATAGTTCAGGCAAGAAATATAAAGAGGAGAAACTATATGGTGCAGTTGATAGAGTACCCACCCTGGAGTCAGGAGGACCTAAGTTCAAACCTGAATTCAGATACTTAATACTTTCTAGCTGTGTTACCCTGGGCAAATCACTTAGCCCCAGTCTGAGAGAGAGAGAGAGAGAAAGAGAGAGAGAGCCTGAATTCATGTCTAATGATCATTTTTATCAATAAGTTTTTTGCATCTCATTCATTGCATTGAACTGATTTATTACAAATTTTATTTGATTGTAACTCAGCTTGAACCACATAAAGTCAATCTTCATAGTCATTTAAGGAGCACGATTATCAGCTCACAACTTAAAAAAAAAAAACTCAAGAGAATATTGCATATGATGTGAGCTCTTTTCTGGAAATTTTTTTATCCAGGGTTCTATAATACAGTTTTCCCAAAGAAAAATCATTTAACCTCAATAAAATTTCATGTGCAATTATCTTTTTTTTAAAAAAAATTATTATGCTACATTATGGAAATGCTTGTTTATTCCATAAATTGAAAATAAAATAATTTAAAAAACAAACTTCACTTCTTATTCAGAAACATAGTTAAACTAGTTCTCATTTTCTTCTAGTCATAGAAAAAACATAAATTTCTGAAAGAAGATTTCTTTGACATTTTTTCTTTCTTCTCCTCTTATTTTCTTCTCCAGATAAGTATCTGAGATTTCTAATCTTTGGGATGAAATGCCTCAGATAAACTCGTTTCCCTAAGGTATCAGGGGCTTACTACATCACTTCATCTAAGACATATTTGCATTTAAAAGGAAGAGAATTCTAGTAAAGTCTATAATTAATGCAAAGGATGAATCAGAGAAGTATTTCAGGCAGTTGTGGGGAAGAAACTTTTGTTTGCTTGACTGCTACAAACCCTTACCTTCCATCACATAAGTACATGACAGTCTTAGAGTAAAGCCAATGCCATTGGATAGCTTATTTGAGAGGATGGTAAAATCTGGGAGTATGGGTGGAGAGTACATAGAGATGCTACTGTACAGATTTTATTCCCCTTCTTTCATATGTAGAAATATAAAAAATTATATTTCTCTTACTATCTTTTTCTTTTTTAGTTTATTTTTAATATATATTGTTTTATGAATTATTTGGGAGAGAAAAATCACAGCAAAAAGGAAAAAAATGGGAGAAATAAAAAACATAAAAAAGAGTGAACTTAGTATGTGTTGATTTACAATTAGTCTCAGTTCTTTTTCTGGTTGCAGATAGCATTTTTTCTTACTGTCTTTAATATGAAAGCTTAAAGAAGCCAAATTCGGGGACATCCTTTTGACCACTGGGCAGAGAAACAAAGACTACAAATATATAGTTTTGGAAAAGACCTTGAGGGACTATTTAATTCATTGTCTTCAGTTAGAATTACATCTAGCTACTTTTCCTTTAAAAGAAACCATATATTTTGAATGTTTTTCCACATCCTATCCATGACAAGTTCAGAAATTTGAAGTATAACAACAAGATTGTGTGATGATCAACTCTGATGGACTTGGTTCTTTTCAGTAATCAGATGATTCAAAGCAATTTCAATAGACTTGTG
This sequence comes from Sarcophilus harrisii, assembly GCF_902635505.1. Classification (NCBI taxonomy): domain Eukaryota; kingdom Metazoa; phylum Chordata; class Mammalia; order Dasyuromorphia; family Dasyuridae; genus Sarcophilus; species Sarcophilus harrisii. Next base: position 385,612,409 of record NC_045426.1, read on the forward strand.
ATGTTGAGTCATCTACATCCAGAGAGAGAATTATAAAGACTGATTGTAGATCAAAGCATAGTATTTTCACCTTTTTTTGCTTGTTTGTTTGCTTGTTTTTCTTTCTTTCTTGTGTTTTCCTTTTCCCTTTTGATATGATTTTTCTTGTGCAGCATAACAAATATGGAAATGTATTTGGAATTAGAATATTGTTTAGAATGTTTAACTATATTGGATTGCCTGCTGTCTCAGAGGGGAGAAGGGAGAAGAGAAGGAGAAAAATTTGAAATAAGGTTTTGCAAAGGTAAATGTTGAAAAATATCTTTGCATGTATTTTGAAAAATAAAAAGCTATTATAAAAAAAGAAATATAAAATATAAGGATAGGAAGTAGATATATGATTCACTGGTATTGGGAATGAATTCCCAGGTGGAGAACCTCCTAATCATATATAGCCAGTGCTGATAGAAGCTGAACTTGAACTAATGCCTTCCTAGCTTTGAGGTCCACTACATTAGCATGCTGCCTCTCCAGAAACAGAAGAGAGTGTGTAAATAAATCTCTAGATATCCATGGGTCCTATACATTGATACAGATTAATACTGACTCTCTTTGATGATAATCAGTGAGTATTGATTAATCACCTACTATGTTCTAGAAAAGTAAAGTGCCTAGAACTAGGGCTACAGGAACAAAGAATTAAGCAAGACCTATTTAGGAGCTTACATTCTAACATAATATAAGAGATAAATTTACAAACTTAAAGTGAAAAAAAACAAAACATAACCTAACTCAAGAAAGAGGACATTAAGCCTACAGAAGGCCTGAATTATCAATGTATTATGTGGCAGAGTGACTTTTAAAGTTAGGAGTGCTCGGGAATATGTAGACTTGTTTAGGTAGAAGACTTCATGAAAATCTTGTGAAAACCATTGGTCACTTAGCCAGGTCTTTCTCCAGTTAGCAAAGTCAATGTCTCCCTCTTGTGGATTATATTTAAAATTTCATTTTTGTTATTTCTATGACTAAAAGAAAATGAGAACTAGTTTAACGTCTAAAAAATGAAGCTTTAAAATTTTTTTTCCAAATTATCTCATTTTTAATTTATGAAATAAAACAAAAATTTTCATAATAGTATAATAAAAAGGTGATTGCTTATGACATTTATTGAGGCTAAATGATTTTGCAAAAGTCACACTATTCTGTCTAATGCTTTTTGTTTGACTTTGAACAAACTTTATTCTTTTCAGAGAACTGAAAACATAAGCGAATGTATGCCATTATTAAGTCACTTTAATATAGATTTTTTTGTTCTATATTTGAACTGCTTTCAAAAATTTTATAATTTCTTGTTATTTTTGTACCCAATACATTCTTTCATTTTGTTGTATCCCAACAAAAATTATGACCTGGCCGTCTCTTCTCCAGTCTGTAAGCTCCTTGAAGGAAGGACATTTTTTTACTTTTAATTTTGAACCAGCATCTAGTTGAGTATATGACATATAATAGTTACTCAATTCAATTATCAATTATGAATTGAATTGAGATGCAAGAATGTAAAGATTTTCAAATCCTGGCTTTTCCATTTGACAGTTGTCCAAAGAATGTATCTCATAAGACCTAGTTGAATTCTGTTTTTTTTTTTTTTCTCTTGTGACTCAGTAAAGAGTAGCACACCTTAAGTATTCCATTCCTTAAAAGATACCAACTCATAACATTTCAGAATGGGGAAGGAATTTCAGAGGCTATGAAGTCCAATCTGCACCTAACTTACAACTTCTTAAACAGCACAGAAGATAGATCAAGGTAGTCCTTGATGCTTTTAGGTACGACAACCTTCATTTCTCCCAACGGCAGCCTATTTCACTTGTGAACAATGCTAATTTTTAGAAATTTTTTTTTTTTTGTTATACTGGACTAAAATATGTCTCTATAGTTTCTTCCGCCTTTTTTTTTTTTTTTTTTTGCCCGGGGGAGGGGGGGGAGATTGAATCTCCTTTCTATATAAGAATCTATTCAATACCTTGACTAGCAAGGTCACTAGGCTTGGCTGAGGCCACAAGAAGTTGGCAACTTGAATGAATCTCTATTCTTTATTTGCCTTTCTGGTTTATCTTGAGTTCACAACTCTGAGTTTGCTTGACTTCTTAGTAGGGGCCCTTGGGGTCCCCACTATTTCATTCTCTCTCTATCTCAGATCTTAAAGATCAAATCCATCTTTGGCTCCAATGTATAGTTCCCTATTCTATTTAACAATTTCCTCTTATGAACTTTTTTCTCCTTTTACAAGTTTTATTCTTTTTCATGTCACCATCCACATACTGCCCCACAAGAAAAGCTTTGTCTTATAACAACAACAACAAAAAAAGAATTAAGCAAAATCAATTTACATATTGACCTTATCCAAAAATATCTATCTCATTCTATACTTCTAGCTTAACATCCTTTTGCCAAGAGGTGGCAAACATGCTTAATCATTAGTCTTTCCTTTAGTATTTCATCAAGGCATTTATCTTATATTAATTTTCTCCAAATTATTTCCCTTTACATTACTTTAGTCATTGTATAAATTATCCCCCTGGCTTTACTCTCTACATTATGTTAGTTCATGAATATTTCCCCAAGTTTCTTTGATTCCATTCTTCTTATCATTTTTTTAGGAGATAATATTTTATACATGGGCATCCAGGTGGTACGGTGGACAGAGCACTTGGAATCAAGAAGAATCATCTTCATGAATTTAAATTTGGTGTCAGGCATTTACTAGTTGTATTATTCTGAGCAAGTCACTTAACCCCATTTGTCTCAGTTCCTCATCTATAAAATGAGCTGGAGAAGGAAATGGCAAACTATGCCACTATCTTTGCCAAGAAAAACCTAAATGGGATCATTACTGAAACAACTGAACAACAGCAACAAAATGTTTCATACATTCATCTTTCATAATTTTTTTTCAGTTATTACCCAATACAAGGGTCCACCTTTAGGGTAATGGTATCATAGACTGAAAGCTGATGGGCCCTTTGAGGTCACTAAGTGCAATCCTCTGACTTTTTAAATGAGGGAACGGTTACAGATTAAGATACATGTCTGATGAATGTCAAAATTGGGAAATGGACCCATGTCCCTGATTAAAAGTCCAAAGTATAATCTATAACACACCACTACTTTTCATTTGCAGTTCTTTTCTACAATCAAAAAATGTTGCTATAAATATTGTTATCCACAACTAATCTCGAATGACTTTATGGTTGTCCTCTGCTTTGCCACATGTTTGAACAACCTGTGTTCATTAAGTCTTCCATCTCTTTAAGGAATATAACTAGTTGTCACCGTTCTATAAAAAGGGGTAATAATTTAATGGCCTTTGGGGTATAGCACCAAATAGCTTCCCAGAACAACTGGATCAGTTTATAACTTTACTACCAGTGCATATCTGTCATGACCACTGCAACTATGTTTTCCCCTCTTGTATATTGTTATATTTACCTATCAGGCAATCTCACAATTTTGCATTGTTTTAATTTGTATTTCATATAGTTACTGATAGCTTTCATTTTTCTTTTTTGAGAACTATTTATATCTTTGATCATTTACCTATTGGAGAATATCAGGAATATCAGATATTATTGGAGAAATTTTTGTTCAAATGGTTTATTCCACAATTGTTTCCTTTCTAATTCAAAGGGAAATAAATGATTTTCTTCATTCAAAAGTTCTGCTATTTTATGTAATCAAAACCACTTTATCTTTTATGATAAGACTCTCTTCATTTTAATTAAAAATTCTTTTCTTATTCATAATTTTAAAAGTATCATTTTCTCTTCTCTAAGTTATTTATTGCATAACCTTTTATATGTAGATTATGTGTTTATTTAGAGTCTATTGTGGGATATGGTGAGAGATGATAATCTGAATCAAATTCTTACTAGACTTCATTCCAATTTTCCTAGCATTTTGTCTGCTAAGTGGTTTTGGTCTCAATGATTAGTGCTCTTGGATTTAGCTAGAATACTACTACATTCAATTACAATGCTATATTCTATACTATATTCAATTGCTTATGGGTTTTGGTCACTTAATCTGTTCTACAGATCAACTTTTCAAGTTTTTAACAAGCACAAAATAAAAAACCAAAAAAAAAAAAAATTGTCTAATGTGATTTTTAGGCTCATTATCATACTAGTTAAATTAAAAATCCTTTTAAATCTAGGGTCTCATGTTTCTCACTCTTTTCAGTACTTCCTTTGAGATTATTAACCTTTTTGTTTCTGCAGATTAATTTTGTGTGTTTGTTTTTCTGTAGTTTTTAAAAAACGAAATGGGTCGTTTCACTCATATAATGATAGATCTGAAAATGACTTTAAATATTATTATCAGGGCAGCTAGGTGGTACAGTGGATAGGGCAATAGCCCTGAAATCAGGAAGACCTGAGTTCAAAACTGGCCTCGGACCCTTAATACTTCCTATCTGTGTGACCCCTGGCTAGTCACTTAACGGCACTATGAAACCATGAGCAATTGATTTCTCTCGATATTTGTTTTCTCTTATTCCTATAAAGAATGTTTTACAATTGTACTTATAGAATTCTTGTATGTTTGTTGGCATATGGTCTCCCAAACACTTCATACATTTTATAGTTATTTATAATAAATTTTCTTTTTCTACATCTTCCTTTTGTGTTTTCTTAATAATACATAGAAAGATTGGTGACTTTTAAAGATTGTTTCCTATTTTGCTACTTTACTGAAGTTATAACTAGTTCATTAATTTTAGGTGAATCTCTAGGATTCTCAGAACAAGTCAAGAGATGCCTGTAAAAAGCAATTATTATGTTTCTTCTTTGCCTATTTTTATTCCTCCAATGTCTTTATCTTGCCTTATTTCAAAAGCTAACATTTCTATGATTTTTAAAAAAATAATAAAGTTGTCACTAAACCCTAACTTTACCTCTGATCTTAATGGAAATGCCTTTAATATTTTTTTCAATATAAATAATGATAGCCTTTGGTTTTAGGTAGATGCTGTTTTCTATGGTAAGAAAAGTTCCATTTATTCCTCAGCTATTGATGCGAGGTTTTTTTTTTCCTTTTTTTTTTTTTAAATAAAAATTGATGTTGTATTTTGTGGGCACTTAGTAATCACTCAATAAAAGCTGACAAGCTTTTTAGGTTTCTATAAACATGCTGATTTTAGTTTTTCTTGTTATGGTCCATGTAGCTATTGTTTGCTTAATAGTGAAACAATTTTGCATTTCTAGCATAAATACAACCTGGTTGTTGTGTTTAATATTTTAAATTTGTTGCTATACCTTCTTTGCTTTAGTAAATTTTATTAAATATTTTATCATTACTAAAAGGTATCTAGGTATCATAGTGGATAGAGTGATATGCTTGGAGATAGAAAAACCTGAGTTCAAATTCAGCCTCAGAGATTTTATAGCTGTGTGACCCTGAGCAAGTTACTTAACTTTTCAAATTCAGTTTCCTCTTTTGATAAGATAGGGATAATAACACCTACCACACAAGGTTGTTGTGAGCATAAAATAAGATGTGTAAAGGTACTTCAAAAAAACCTTAAAGCATTATATAAAAACTAGCTAGTAAGCTAAGACATCATTATTCATCAGGAATATTCATATTTAGTTTCATTTTCTGCCATGACTGCCTCTTGTTTGGGTATCAAGACCACAGGAATTTGATAAGATAAATTCTTTTCAAATTTTGCATTCAGTTAAGAGAACACTGGAATCTTTGAATGTGTGATAGAATTCACTTGAAAAATGGTTTGGCACCAGGAATTTTTTCTTTGGGAATTCATTTGTAGCTTGGTCAATTTCTTTTGTTGCAATTGGGCTATTGAAAATCGCCATTTCTTGTTCTCTGAACATTTTATATTTTTATAAGCAGCTAAGTGACATGATGGCTGGAATGTCAGAGTTGGAGTCAGGAAGACTCAACTTCCCAGGTTCAAATTGAGTTTCAGGTACTTATTATCTGTTTGCCTCAGTTTCTTCATCTGTTAATGAACTAGAGAAAGAAATGGCAAACCATTTCAGCATCTCTACCAAAAAAAGACCAATGCAGGAGACAAATGAAAAATAACTGAGAAACAACAAAGTTATCTATTTCATTTGCAAACAATTGTAAAATAATCTCCTTAATTTCACCTTTATTTTTTTGCAAATTTTCTTTTCTAATTTTTAACACTGATAATTTTGTATTCCTCCCTTTTACAAATGACATTTTAGGAATCCAGCTTCTAGTAAAATCAATTCACTATTGTGTTTATTTTCAACTTTGTTAATCTCTTATTTGATATTGAAAATTTTTGTTTTAATGTTTAGAGTTTTTTGATGAGGTGCTCTTTTAGTTTTATTTTTGCTGCGTGCCCAGTTCAACAGTCTAATCTTTCTCTCTTTTGTTGATGAAGGGATCAGTGATATAAATTTTTCTTTGGCTTTGCTGCATCTCTGAAGTTCTGGTATATTGTTTTAGTGTTATTATTTTCTTTATATTTGTTATTTCTGTATTTCATTTTTAGACCCATAAATTATGTAAGATTGTATTATTTAGTCTAATTAATCAATAGATTAACTAATCTTTCTTCAGATTCTTTATTAAATATAATTTTAATTATGTTGTGCATAGTAAAAGATGAATTATATATATATATATATTTGCCTTCATTTGTTTGCTAGATTTTTATGCCCTAATATAGAGTCAGATTTATAAGGTGCCATGAATAGCCGTAACTATACTCATTTCTATTCCAATTTACTAGTCACCAGAGACTTATCATATGTAAGTATATGATTTTATATTATATATATATTTTTTGTAAAATTATATTCAGGTTAACTTTTTTGGTTAGATTTTCCTGAGTTTGAAAGAGGTTGAGGTGCCCAATTATGATTATTTTACTATTTCTGATGTTTCTTACTATAAACAAACTGTTCCTTTAAGTATTATATGCCATAACTTTTAGTGCATATACATTATACATGCACATATTATTGATATAAAATTTTTATCTATGTTCTCTTTAATCCTAGTGATTTTTCTGTTTATCATCTTTAATCATGTATACTTCTATTATTTCCTTGTCTGTTATTATGTTTGAGACTTCTATTTTTTTAGCTTCTCTAAAGCATAAGTTCTTCTCTACTGTCCAATTTTAAACCTGCATAATTCTTTGTGTTTCAAATATGTTTCTTATAAATAACATTGTTGGATTCTGCTTTTTAATTTATTCTACATAATTTTCCATTTTCGGAGTGATTTTATCTTATTCATGTTCATAGTAATGATTTGATATCCTTCCATCTTATCTTGTATACTATTTCCTCTCCTTATTCCCTACTCACTTTTTTACACAAATGAAAAAAAGGTATAAGAAAGAGTGTGCTCAGTAGGAGTCAGTCATTTATTTCCACTCCACTGTCACTAAATCTTTTCTTTTGCCTTGGCTTAAACTTACAGAATCATTTCTTTCATATAGATTGGGTCATGCTAGCATATTGTGAAATGCTAAATAACTTGTTATGGCATACTGGGTTTTCCCTACCACTGTGCCTCCTTCATTCATTTATTTGTTCACTAAACAAATATTTTTTTTTTAACATTTTGAAAAATATTTTAAAATATTTAAAAAATATGCATTTTCCTTGTGGAAGGCATTGGGAGAACAAAAGTAAATGAAAATGGCACATAGCTGCCTTCAAGGAACTTGCAGTCTATTAGAGAAATGATATATACACAATTGCTATTACTAACTCTTCTATAGTGCTTAGTATGTGCCAGGAACTGGGATAAATATGTTAGTTACCCTGGGAAGTAGGTACAATTATTGATGAAGGTGGAGAAAAAGACCCCCAGAATCTGGATCTGAGTAGGCCCTTGACAGCAAGGAGGTATACTATCAGAGAAGGCCTGAACTTTACAGCTTGAGCTTCCTGAGGCAAGCTGGGAGGAGCACTGATTACTTTGACCTTTGTTCTTCATTGAAATACTTCATTGATAAAACCATCATAACTCTAGAGTTACTGTATCCATTCAGAAAATCAAATTATGATGTCAACCCCTGAATTTACATTTCCTCTGTAAAACACCTACTGTACTATAATTATGCTCCCCCCCCCCCAATTCTCTCTTTTAGGGTTAGTTTACGTACTAAGAATGACAGTGGCTAATTCCCTAAATCCTTTTTTAGGGCTGTCCAGTCTTATGGAGTTGAGGATTCATTAGGAACTTGTCATGTCTGAATGGCATTTTCCTCTTTAATAGCATTTTCCCCCTGATTAGTTGTGAGTTCCTGTAGGGAACTTTCTTTTCCTCTTGTTAACTGCTAAAACCCCCTTTCCTTGCTAAAAAACTACAGTTGAGTTAGCTCGCAATTAGCAATGCAATAAAATTTTTGCCTCTTGATTTGGGGAAGGTTTTAACCTACAGATTCTTTTGAGAAAATCACCACACTTGCCTGAGACCCCTAATATACTTTTAGGTTCACACCTCTTCTACCTAACATTTGATGCTGAAACCCCATCATTTGGTGGCCTTGTATGGGGAGAGTCTGATTGCACCCATCCAAACCCCATCATTATCATCTTCATTTTATATTTCCTCAAGAAAACTGAGACAAAAGGAACTTAAGTGACTTATTTAGGATCACAGAACTAACAAACATCTGAGGTCAGAGTTTAACTGAGATCTTCCTATGATTCCAGATCTTGCTCTTTATCCACTCTTTAACCACCTATACAAATCTACACCTATACAAAGTCTATACAAGATAAAATGAGCTAAGAGTACAGGAAAGGCCAAACAGGGAAATTAGAGGAAAGTAAAAATCACTTCTAATTTGAGAGAATTAGGAAGGGTATCATGGAGATGGGAGCAACATGAGCTGGACCTTGAAGAAAAGGAATTTTAGTCAATAGAGATCTTGAGGGAGTAAGCTACAGGAATGGGAGACTAGCTGCACTATGCACAGAAATAGAGAAAGCAAGAGAATGTTAAAGAAAATCTATACTAGTCTGGTTGGAACATAGAGTTTAAAAGGGGGAGTAACATGAAATAAGGCTAAACAGGTAGTTTGTAACCAGAATAAGGGGGACATTTAATGCCAAGCTGAGGAGATTGTATTTTATCCTATGGGCAATAGAAAGCTAGTGAAGCAAAGAACTGGCACGTCTGGACCTTTGCATTAGGAAGATTGCTTTAACAGTGCTATGAAAAATAAAGTGGAGAAGAGAATGTGGAGGCTGTTACCATATTCCAGATAAGTGGTAATGGAGTTATGTACTAGGTTAGAGATAATAAGTATGGGATAAAAAAAGAAATTAGATGCTAGAGATATTGCCAACTGATTAATGGGAAAAAACAGTTCAAGGTGACTCTGAAGTGGCCAGCCTGGGTAATGGGGAGAATGGCAATGCCATTAAGGGTCATTGGGTCTTAGGACCATCAGTCTAGAACTGGAACTGGAAGGGACCTCCAAATTCTTTCCTTCCCTCCTCATTACAGATGAGGAAATGGAAGCCTAGGGGTATTTTAAAAAACTGCTTAAGACACCACAGTTAATTAAAAAAAAACTGTATCTAGGAAACAATTGTATAAAATAAATTCTTTTTTCTCTCCTGAAATACTAATAGCATTTTTGTTCCTAATACCCTTAACTGCTTTATGGTCTTTTGAAAACAGTTTTAGCTTTAATAAGAGCAAGAGTGCCACCTGCTGTCACTTTATTTCTGTACATAGAAGCAGAGTTGCCAGGTGACACCCAAGATAGTTGGCTTCCAGCTCCAAGGTAATGTGAGGCTCAGTCACTTGACTTGTCAGATAGCTGAGGATGAGGGAAAGCTGAGATATATCCATGGCAATTCTTAAATTGGGGCAGATTATTGTTTCATGTTTTAGGAATACGAATGATTATAGAGCATTGGAGTATCAGATTGAATGTGATAAATATAACTAAGGCTAGAAATATATCAGCTTAGACAGTTTAGACATTCATTCAAATAATATCTCTTCATAGTACAGCCTGAAAACTTTCCTATAGCCCAAATTTTCCTCTCCCTTAAATCTCACCTGTTTAGGAAAACTGAGCTGAACTCTCTCCCAAACCCTTCCAAATACCTTTAATTAATGACTCTAAACAAATTTTAGAGCATTGGAACTCACAAAAAGATTCAGTGAAACAATTATCTAGCTGAAAACAATTATCTAGCTTGAAAAGTTGACAAGAAAGGTGTGAAGATCGCATATTTTTAAATCAGCCAGAGTCAGGAATTCAGGTTAGGGGAAAATCGTCTATCTTTATTCTCAGTGAAGAAGGATCTGAGGTGGAAGGGAATCAGCGATAGCAATGTGTGCAGCTGAGTCAAGAAGCTAGCTAGACCAGCAGCCACACGACCAGCAGCTAGGAGTATTGAACCCAGGTCCAATCTCTCCCAGCTTCTCTTCCTGTCTCTCTCTGCCTCCACCCACCAAAATCGTCATTTCCTATATAACACATCAGGACTTGCACAGAGAGTGGGCAGGGATCATTCTTTATCCAATCATGTATATTAATAGAGTATAGCCCAATTACTATTTAGCCTCATGTACTTGGGACCTCAGTGCATCAACTGAAACCTCAGCCCATTACAGAAGGGTCTGTTGCATCAGGACAGAAGTGTGCTGCAGTCCTAGTGCACAGCCAGCTCTGGTACCAACAAACCAGAAGTGAGCTTTGGGAGCCACTGAATTAGCAGCAGTGGTATCAGCAGCAACAGCAACAGCACCAGCAGCAGCTTCTTGATGTAATGGAGTCAAACAACTGGTCAGAAAGAGGTTACAGGAATCTCTTTGCTAGCACCAAGGAAGGAATCTATTGCTTTACCCACACTGTATTACATTGCTAGCTCACAGTAAGATCCCTAGAAGGATTTCTGAAAACAATTGTACTATAACCTCTGAAGCTTGGGACATTCTCTATCCTGGAAACAGAATCCTGGCTACATGATTTAAGCATAAAAGATGATACTGCAAGCAAATTACGAAAGCAAGGGATAGTTTACCTGTCAAATCTTTGGAGATGAGAGGAATTTATGACCAAAGAAAAACTAGAGAATAATATGAAAGGCAAAATGGACAACTTTGATTACATTAAATTAAAAAGGTTTTGCACAAACAAAATCAATGCAGCCAAGATTAGAAGGGAAGCAGAAAGCAGGGAGAAACATTTTATAGCCAGTGTTTCTGATAAAGGCCTCATTTCTAAAATATATAAAGAACTGAACAAATTTATAAGAATACAAGCTATTCCCAAATTGATAAATGATCAAAGGATATGAACAGATAATTTTCAGATGAAGAAATTAAAGCCATCTATAGTCATATGAAAAAATGTCTAAATTACTATTGATAAGAGAAATGCACATTAAAACAACTCTGAGGTACTACCTCATATCTCTCAGGTTGACTGAGATGACAGGAAAAGACAATGATAAATGTTGGAGGGGATGTGGGAAAACTGGGACAGTAATTCATTTTTAGTGGAGTTGTGAAATGATCCAGCCATTCTGGAGAACAATTTGGAACTATGCCCAAAGGGCTATAGATTATGCAAACCTTTTGATCTAGCAGTGTCACTACTGGATCTGTATCCCAAAGAAATAATAAAAAAGGGAAAAGGACTCACACATGGAAAAATATTTGTAGTGGCTCTTTTTATGGTGGCAAAGAATTGGAAAATGAGTGGATGCCCATCAATCAGAGAATGGCTGAATAAGTTATGATATATGAAAGTAATGGAATAGTATTTTATTATAAAAAATGAACAGGCTGATTTTAGAAAGCCCTGAAAAAATTTATATGAACTGATGTTAAGTGAAACAAGCAGAACCAGGAAAAGCTTTTCTACATAGCAACAGCAAGATTGTGCAGTGACCAACTATGACAGAGTCAATTCTCAGTGATTCAGTGATCCAAGGCAATCCCAACAAACTTTTGATAGAAAATACCATCTACATCTGGAGAGAAAACTATGGAGACTGACTATGTTCATTTTTCCCAATTTCTTCTGTTTTTTTTCTCATGGTTTTCCACTTTTCTTCTGATTTTTTCTCCCAATATGATTGATAAGGAACTATGTTTTAAGAATATTAACATACACATTAATGTATGAAAAAATAATGTTTTTTTACTTGTAACTGGGGAAAATTAATTATTATTATTATTATTATTTTTGCTGAGGCAATTGGGGCTAAATGACTTGCCCAGGGTCACACAGCTAGGAAGTGTTAAGTGTCTAAGACCAAATTTGAACTCAGATTCTCCTGACTTCAGGGAAAGTGCTCTATCTACTCCACCCCCTAGTTGCTCCTAATTTTTTTTTTTTAAATGAAGAATCCTACTCTAACAAAGAGTTAAAAGCTGAGTAACAGGCAGGACAAACTGAAGCAAACAACAGAAAAAGATTCTGATAATAGAAAATTACTATGATCACAAGAAAGATCAAAACACACACTCAGAATAAGATAACAAAATCAAAGCTCCTACATCTAAAGCCTCCAAGAAAAATAAGATTAGGTATCAGACCAAGGAGAGTTCAAAAGGAATTTTGAAAAGCAAGTAAGAGAGGTAGAGGAAAAATTGAAAAGAGAAATGAAAGTGTTGCAAAAGGAAATATAAAAAGTTAATGAGGAGAAGAATGCCTTAAAAAGCAAAATTGGTCAAATGGGAAAGCAAGTACAAAAGCTCACTGAGAAAAATGTCTCACCTGTTTATTCCATAGGATTCTCTGGACCAGACATTCTTTTCTGAGGGGTATTTGCTAATATTTTCCCCATACATATCTTTATACTGATTGAGACCCCTTCAAAGGATCCTAAACAAGAAAGGAACAGAGAACCCTGGTCTTGCAATTGTGGGGGTTGGATTACATGATCTCTGAGATCTAAATCTATAATCCTGTACGTCATCTTACCAAATGTGTATTCCTGTATACAGAAATAGTGTTAGATAGTGCTAGACATAATTTATATAACTATAGATTGAGAATTAGAAAAGAACTTAAAAATCACTAAGTCAAACCACCTCATTTTACAAAAAGGAAATTGAGGCAGAAAGATTTGCCTGGGGTCATACATATAGTAAATCTAGTGGACTAGATTTGACAACAACTCTTTCTAACTGAAAGGAAGAACACTATACCCACTGCCCCACTTTGGTTGCCTCCTCTAATTTCAAAAAAGTAATATTGAACCTCAGCTTCACTAACATAGGATGAATGAGGGCTAGTCCCAGTACAGGAAAGGAATCAGTATCCACAAATGGGAATGAGGCATACTGACCAAATCCCCAGTACTGGCTTGGTTCTCTTTGGCAAGTTAATTACTTTCTTTATGCTTGTGTTTTCTCATTTAAGGAGAGTTTGGATAAGATGTTCTCCAAGATTTCTTCTTCTTCTATGACTAATATTATAAGAAAGCAGTAACAGTTTGGTTTTGAGTCACTTTGGTTATTTCTCTGAATTTCCTGAAATGTAACAGATGTTTGGTATACTTGTCCTGACCTGGCCTTACACATAGAGAATTCCACGTGATTAGTGAAAAGAAAATTATTCTTATAATTTGTATTATCATGTTTTCAATTTAGCATTTGTAATGTTTCCCTTCCCATAATTAAATGCTAAACTAAATTTTTTTTGTCTACTGCCAGAAATCCCAGCTCTAGACAATTGTAGTTGATTGCTGATGCAAGGGAGATGCCCTGGGATTTCAGAGATCTCTTCACAGATGTGAAGGAAAAGTTAGCTGGGGTGGGCAACTGAAGGATTGTAAAGCTTGATCAGAGTGGACTTGAACCTCAAGATCTGATATATACATTTCTTTGTTATTTGTCTTACTCTTTTTAGGAGCTCTGTATATATATGTATGATAAGGAAGCATGGCTCAGTAGAAAGAAGACAGCATTTGAAGTCAATGGCTTTGTCATTTATATTTACATGTCCTCGTACAAGTGACTTCTCTTCAGGCATCATCTGTGAAATCTAAAGTTTGGATTAAATGACTTTGAAAGTCCATTTCAGTTCTAGGTCAATGATGCTATGAATGAATAAACAAAAATCCATTTTATTTCTAACGTGGTATTCTAACTATTTATGAATCATGCTCATTCAGCATTGGTTCTTGCCAAGGTGTGAGGGAAATAAAGACAGCTGAGATGAGGATGAAATTTGACTGACTATTTTTTCTGTGTTTTGGAGCTGTTCTTTTGTCTCTCTTGCCTCTCAACCCTACCCCTCTTCATGTCCCCTCAATTACTGAGGAAAAAGTAAGGTCTTTGAAAGCATAGATTGTGTAAGAACTATCTTCAGCTCATAACATAGTAATTTGTACATAGTATGCATTTAATACATATTTATACTGAAGGCTTGACCATCTACCTACCCTGTTCTTTCAAGCCTTAAAGAGTTTCTCAAAGATAAGGGCCATCCAGATAGGCTTTTGAATGCTTGACTCATTTTGGCTCCTATGGTTTCTATCCTCTTGGTTTGTGTGTGAGTAGTATCTCCTCTTTGAGCTGTTGCTATCCTGATTTTTTTTTTTTTTTTTTTTTTTTTTTTTACTGCTGATTTTAGTACATCTTAAATTTGGAAAGAATTTCAAAAATTATCTCATCCAATTCATCCATGAACATAAATCTTCCTACAACAGCAGTTCTTAACCTGGGATCCACAGATTCATCCTCTTCCTCAATGAGTCTGTGGATAGATTTCTATGGATGTGAACTTGGACAAAAAAATAATTATACCTTTATTTCAATATAATTGCATTTGTTCCTGTGTATTTTATTTTCTGCATTTAAAAATCCTGCTCTGAGAAGCAGTTCATAGATTTGGCCAAATTGCTAAAGGGGTGGTAGTAGTTGAGAGAAATATAATAGAACAAAACAGAAAATAGATTTCTATTAACTATTTTTAAAATAGAGCTTGATGGATGCTCATTGGAATGTTTAATATTAGTTTTATTTGCTTTACTTTGTGTCAAGAGATCTCTCATAGAGGTTGGGAAAGGTAATTTGAAAATGTTTGTTATATCACATCAAAACACATCAATAAAACTTTTTAAAAAAATTGTAGGTGAGGATAGTCACATTTTCCTTTAAACTTCTTAAATATTCAAGAATGCAGCAGAAAAACTGACTACAGCTTGTTAGCTAATAATTGCTATGTAAGTAATCCCTGAATATGATGACAATCTCTCATTTCAGTGAGGAGGTACACAACCCATAGTATACAAGCAATGGTTTCCATTGAAATTCCTGGAACCTTAAGCAAACTTTGTTACTACTCCCATGCTTCTCCTTTTCTCCTTTCTTAAGCATGAGTGGGAAGGCAAGCTGATAGAGAGGGGTGGCAATCATGAAAACCATAGAAGGAAATGGCAACCTATTCCAGTATCTTTACCAAAAAAACCAAAAAACCAAAAAACAAACCCAAGTGGGATCATAAAGAGTTGGACACAACTAAAAATAACTGAATATAATATCCTAAAAAGATCATAAAACATAGAAAAAACCCACATGTACAAAAATGCACATTGCAGCTTTCTTTGGGGTGGCAAAGAATTGGAAGTTGAGGGCATGCATATCAACTGGGAAATGACTGAACAAATTGTGGTATATGAATGTGATGGAATACTATTTTCCATAAGAAATGATGAGCAAGTAGATTTCAGAAAAAATATGGAAAGACTTACATGAGTTGATGCTAAATGAAGCGGACAGAACCAAAAAAAACATTGTACACAGTAACAGCACCACTGTGAGGAAAATCAACTTTTATAGATTTTGTTCTTCTCAGCAATGTAATATCTAAGATCATTCAAAAAGACTCATGATGGAAAATGCTATCCACATCTAGAGAAAGAATTCTGGAATCTAAATACAGATTGAAGCATACTTTTAAATTTTTTTTTTCTTTCTTGCGCTTTTTCCTTTTTGATCTCATTTTTTCACAACATGACTAATATGTAAATATGTTTAATATGATTGTACATGTATAACTTGTAACAAATTGATTGCCATCTTGGGAAGGGGAAGGGGAGAGAGAAAAAAAATGGAAATCAAAATCTTATAAAATGTCAAACTCTAATAAACAAATTTAATAAAACAAAAAAGAAAATGAATAACAATACATATATGTGTATTATATACATATGTCTGAAAAGAAGCATATTACATATATGTATAAATAACATACACATGTATCTTCTCTGTGAAAGTCAGGATTATAGAGCAAAAGGATTGTAGATTTAAAATTAGAAGTGACTTCAGAAGTCATGCAGTCCAATTTTCTCATTTTGTAGATGAATAACTGAGAGTTAGAGAGGACAAATGACTCACCAAGAGTTGAACAGGTAATGAATAGTAGAGATCAAATACAAACTCAAGCCCTCTGATTCCAAATCCAACATGCTTAATATCATGTTAATCTCATCATTTCATGTAGGTGACCTCAAAGCGCTATTAAAATGATCAGGCCTCAGCTTAACATAATGCAAAAATGTCTGTCTCTGATCTATTCAGAAGTGGTGTTTTCATCCATCTTCTGCCTATTTGCTACCAGTTTTCAAATTATTCTATTTCCGTCCCCATCCTAGCCCCATTAAAATAGGTGAGCAAAGATAAAGATATCTCATCATTTCATGTAGGTGACCTAGGATCCTTGAAGCATACACTAAAGAAACTCATTCTCAAACAGGCCTTACTAAGCTAGAAAGATTTTGAGAAAGGGCCCAGTTATTGACTGTGTCTGTCATCCAAACCCCATTCAAATCCCTAGGTGAATTTGGAGAATCTCATCACTTACAGTTTGCCCAAAAGGTGCTATATTTTCTTTGACCAAAGCAACTCATGAAACTATTGGCTAAGGTGCAAAGGATTTGAAGTCTGTGTCTATGGAAAGATTCCTTCATAAATGAAATCACATCTTTTGAAATATGTGTAAGTAATTGGACAACACTTTGATGTCTTCTTACCACACGGATAGTTTTGTGCAACTCTGTCTCCTTCATGGTCATCATTATTTATTTAATGGAAGAATAAATGTTGCTGAAAGAAATGCAAAGGATCATGGAGTACCTTGAGATGGTAGTGGTAGAGTAGTAGAGAATCAGAGAGATGAATGAATGCAGACCTAGTACTATTAATCAATCATTCAACAGGTATATCTTAAGCAAATACTATGGACAATGCACTGTGCTACACTGGTGATAAAAGTGCAAAGAATGAAACAATCCCTTTGCTCAGGGGACGGAAATAGAATAATTTGAAAACTGGTAGCAAATAGGCAGAAGATGGATGAAAACACCACTTCTGAATAGATTAGAGGCAGACATTTTTGCATTATGTTAAGCTAAGGCCTGATCATTTTAATAGAGCTTTGAGGCTTGCAAAATGATTTTATGCATATTATCTCATTATCATCTCCTCATAACAACCCTGAAGGATTCATGCTATTATTCTCCCCATTTAATACTTCCAACTCAAATGTATCCATGACCATCAGCTGCTATTCAATTTCCCTCAATTAATACCCCCTTGAACAGGACTATTTGGAAAAGGTTTTTGCTCTGTTGACATGGGATAGATCAGATTCATGCCACTTTAATTACAATTAACAGCACCAAAGATCTTGATGTGTAAAGGGCCAAATGCCCTTCTCATTAAAATGCTTCCCCATCCCTTCCCCATACCCTGGCCTGGGGCAAACGAGCAAAATTCCACCCTCACCAAGCTTTGAAGTATGCATTCAGTAAAAGAAATATGACATTTGGGTTTTTTCAATATTTTCTCCCTTGATTGGCTCCCTACACATAGCCTCATTAATCTGCTTGGGAACAGCCAAATGACCAGGCTGTCAGTGGAACAGCATGCTGAAAAGGTCAGAATAGATGAACATTTCATGCCAAAGCATTCCACCAAGGAGACAAGGCATTAACACCCAGGTGGCTCATTTCCATAGATGATACAGGAAGAATGGGAATCAGAGAACAAAAGAAGCTAAAATTTGCCATGGAACTCCTGCTGGCAAACAACAGCCGGGAGGGAAATGATGATAGATTGAATGATGTTTATACTACTGACTATATTACTGGATATTTTAGAGCGTGGCTTTTCTCCATGAAGTGTTTTATTCATAGGCTGAGGATGTAATATTTGACTCTTTGGACCATGATAAAGATCACACACCCATATGTAGAGGCAGCTTGTTGGCACACTGGATAAGAGGGATGACTCTAGAGTTAGAGGACCTGAATTCTAATCTTGTCTTATTTACTAGCTAGATGAAAAAACTAAAATAACACAAGAAAAAAGAAGTGCTTATAGCAAAAAATAACTAATTCCTTTTCCCCCTCTGGCAACATTAGACATCTTATCATCTGGATCACAGAGACAATCAGAAACTAAATGTTTTTTCACTCCTATCCTTATACACTGACCACTAAGCCTCAGGCTATGTGATTTGTAATACAAGTATATTGATGATAAATATCATCAAAAAAATTTTTGCCTATTCTTTTTGTTTCTTCTGAACTTTTCCACCCCTTCCCCTTCCAAGCTTGGGAAATGGGATAGAAAGGCATTGATTTTATTCTGTAATTCAGGACTTTGGCAAATTAGACTATTAGAGCTGCTTGTTCCATAGGATAATGAGTAGGGGGCTGATTTCTTCCAAATATATACCCGTTAGTGAGGAACGGGACTATGGAGACAAAGTTTTGGTCTTCAGAAGTCAGAAAAAAAATGAACCTGGAAAATCCTTTGCTTTTCTAGACTATGACAGGAATTTATCCTGGTATTGTCTATCAGAAGTAGGATAGAATAATATAAAAATTAGGGATTAAACTAGGAAGATAAAGTCTATAGATTATATAGGGAGTGATGATAGAGGTACCAGGAAAGATTGTTTAATACTTATTTGCATCTGTGACAAAATACTTGAGTCATGTTACATAATGATGATGACAACAACAACAAACATTTATGTACATTTCCTTTTGTGGACATGTACTAAATATATATTATTTACATTTTCTAGTTTGATGCACATTTAGTATATTTAAGTAATATGTAGTTATATACTGAAATTCTGCAGCATTTGGAAGAGTTTAATTGTGAACTTGTACCAGTTGTGTTTGTATGTGTGTTTAGCTGTAGTAGAAAAATAAAGGATACTTAAGAAAAAAGAAAAAAAAAATTTGGAAAGGCTACAACCCCTCACATGGTCTTTATCAGAGAAATCTCCCCTTCTAGACTCATGCCAGCAAAACATGGATTAGATATTTGTCAAAGATAGGACAGGGACCTGACTCACCTTTCTCAAAGGTTGAATCCTAGGTGAGGGATCTAATTGTCATTTATGACACTTGGAATATTAACATTTAAATTTCTAGATCACATTTCAAATCAATGCACAGCTTGAGACCTTCTCTAATAGGATATGATGCATTGAATCACATTGCAAAACAAACTAGGATTGAAATTTGCCACTTTAATTTCATAATTACCATGTTTCATATGCTTTGCTGTTCCACATCATGTTTGAATAAAGCAACACATCTATTAATATCTGTTTATTTATGTACATATAGCAAAGCTTAAATGGTTAAACACCTAAAATAAATATATTCAGCAAATGGAAATCGAACCTTTTTTTCTGTTAATTTCAGACTTGTCTGAGGAAAGCTGGCTTGAAAGACACAGTGAAATTGGATAGGTAATTAATTCATGTATGTCTAGAAGAGAGGGAGAACATACAACTACAAAACAAATTATTTGTAACATTTTGTAAGCACTGAAATTAATGTAGTGTGAATTTGTCATTTCTACCAAAACTTATAGATTGTCTATATTATAATTTAATCTTTTTAATGTAAAAAATGGGAATCTTGCCCTTTCTGGCCTCTTGGGAAGCAAGAACCAGTGTATCTAATTATCTGAACACACAAGAACATAAAGGAATGGCAAGTAGTGAAATTATAAATCGGTTGGAACAACTCCATGTTTTCTGATTAAACTCTATTTCTGGGGGCGCTTAGCAATCATGTTCCCCCTATGTTCATAGTAATTGCATGTGTCAAAGCCGAGGCTTTGTGTAAACTATACCAAACGAGTTACAATTTTAATTTAGAAAGAGATAACTGCACTACTCCATTGTCCCCATGGGCAGATTGCATCAGGTCAGGAGTGTGGCACAGAGTGAAAAAAAGGGGAAAGGCCTGGAAGCCTCCAGGTTAATGGTAAGTTGGAAATCTAATAAGGTCCACATCACAACAGTGAAATTAAAAAAAAAAAAAAAAGAATGCAATTTACAAACATGAAATCACCCAATATACCAGTCAGTATATTTACTATAAAAAGCATACTTTTTTTTTTTTAATGGCTCAAGGGCAATGAATTTTAACTTCTATCTTGATAATCAAAATTGGTAACACACTTCAATGAGATCTTGATTTTTTTCTACTTAAAAAATTTCTTTTTAACTTAAAATCTTAATAAAAATGCAACATTCCTACTTCTTTTAGGGGTCTCATCTGTTTTGTTTTTAAGCATGTCAAAGCCTGGCTTTGACCTTTCTGGTATTGAATGACCAGTTGGATTGGCACCTTGGAAGTGTTGATTTAGTCATTAAAGTAAAGGCCCCATAAATATTTGTCTTTACTAAAATCAGTGTATTCTTTTAGAATGGAGATATTTAATACCCATTATAAATGCTCTATACCCCATGCCTCTTCACATATAGTCATAGCTATCTCGCTGAGGACAAGGAAGTGTACCAAGTGGACATCTTTTGATACACTTATGAAGATCCATTGGATTTAGATGCATTATTAATTTTTAAATGTTCAATGTCAAATTTTTTAAATTATCAAATTATATCTATTTAAATTTGGGTAGACAGAAAAGTTTAGCTATTTTAAAAATGATCAGCCAGCTTGAAGGGATCTTAAAGGCTATTATAGAGTTCAACTCTCTCATCTTAAAGATGAGGAAGCTGAGATTAACAAAGCTTAATTGGCTTTACCAGGGCTTGCCAAGTGTCATATTACTAGGAAATGTTTGAGGCAGAATTTGAACTCAGGTCTTATAACTTATAAATACTTATATACATACATACACATATATGTATGTATATATACATACACACATATACATATGTGTGATGACCGTGTATTTTAAAATCAGCCGGAGTCAGGAATTCAGGTTAGGGGAAAATTGTCAATCTTTATTCTCAGTGAAGAAAGATCGGAGGTGGGAGAGAATCAGCAATAGTAATGTGTGCAGCTGAGTCAAGAAGCTAGCTAGACCAGAAGGCACGAGACCAGCACCACCAGAGTGGAACCCAGGCCCAATCTTTCCCAGCCTCTCTTCCTGTCTCTCTGCCTCCACCCACCAAAATCATCATTTCCTATACAACACATCAGGACTTGCACAGAGAGTGGGCGGGGGCCATTCTTTATCCAAGCATGTATATTAATAGTCCAATTACTATTTAGCCTCACATGCTTGGGACCTCAGTGCATCAACTCAAGCCTCAGCCCATTACACATATGTATGTATGTGTATGTATGTATATATATATATATATATATATATATACATATACATATATACATTTTACATACACACTCATTGGCTATTATACACACATCCAGAAACAGTTGTCTGGTGGGCAGTTGGAGGTCTGAACCCGAAGTTGAAGAGAGATTTGGATTTTGATACAAGAATTTTGGGAGGGATCACACACACACACACACACACACGCACACACAGAGACAGAGACAGACAGACAGACACACACACACTCACACACACACACAGAAAGAAAGAGAGAGATAGAAGGAAGACAGAGCAGAGCACAAAAGAAGGGATTAGAATAGAACCTTGATGGATTGTGTGGAACATAGGATGATGCAGTGTCACAAAGGGAGGAGATATCTAGGAAGATTGTATAAACATCAGTGTCAAGAGAAGTAAAGGAGGTTGGAAGACTTGAGAAAAGATGATTAGATTTAGTAATTCACAGATAATTGGAAACCTTGGAGAGAGCAGTTTTAGTAGAATGGTGGGGTCTCTGAGCTTCAGCTTTCTCATTTGAAAAATGGAAATATAATGGAATTTTTGGAGCATGCCAAGATTATTTAGTATTGAGACACCCACATGGGAAACCCCAGGGAACTACTTCTGCAAGAAGATGTTCTTAGTAGATTTTCCCACCACATAGATGGAAATATCTTCTTTCCTCGAAACTGGGGTCCCTTCTCTCTTTTTCCAGCTGCATCCCAGGAGAATGAAGTCTTCTTCACTCATAGCTTACATAACCATGAATTCATCAGGGCAAGAAGGATTACAATTTCCTTCACCTTTTTAGTCCTTGTGGCTCTGAGAAGTGAGTTTGAGGCTTTGTTTTGTTCTTTTTTATTTGTCCTTTTCATTTGAAGCTGTAGGCAGCGGTATCCCCAAGATTACAGGTTGGATGTTACAGCCAGAGTGTTGGTACTGAGAAGCCAGGGTGTTGGTATTCAAGCCCTAAGAGAGTGTGTGTGTGAACTTGAAATTGGTAGGATATGGCTGTACAGCAGCCTGACTAAAACTATGAATATGATTCTTCTTATTGCTATAGAGACTGATATGTGCATATAGGAGATGGGAATTATACTTCCATGTATTGGGTGGAGATGCTATTTGTAAGTTTGATATACTTTCAAAGTAAATACAAATGTATTTGTAAATTCTGACTTTTAATTGATTTAATGGAATTAGGGTATAGGGGACATCAAAAACTTGTGGGAGAAGATAATTGGTAGGGGTTGGAGTCTAATAGACACTGCTATTTCACATTGCTTACATTTCCTCTATATCCCTATTCCTTTCCCCTCCCAAAGAATTATCTCTTCTTGTTATATTTAATTAATTAAGAATTTTTAAAAAAGAAAAGAAAGGGGCAGCTAGGTGATTCAGTGGATAGAGTATCAGCCCTGAAGTCAGACGAACCTAAGTTCAAATATGGCCTCATACACTTAACACATCCTAGCTGTGTGACCCTGGACAAGTCACTTAACCCCAATTGCCTCAGCAAAGAAAAGAAAAGAAATTCAGCAAAATCACTCAACAGTTAATCAAAAAACTGATATGTTATTTACAAGTTTTCATATGCATAGAAATCCATCTATGTAAAGGAGTTAAGGTTGTATCTTCTCATATTTCTTCTTTGGGGTCTGATCATTATAACTTGACAATATTTAGTTTTGAGATTGTTTCCATGTACAATTGTCATAATTATTATGTATATTGTTTTCTTAAATCAGCTTTCTTCTTTTTACATCAGCTCATATAACTATTCCTATATTTTTCTATTCATCATGATGAACAGTACAGTAATATTCCATTACATTCACATAGCACAATTTGTTTAGCCATTTTCTAATCAATAGACATCCTCCCTCTCCCTGCAATGCTTTGCTACAACAAAATATGCTATTGTAAATATCTTGGTATATTTAGAACTTTTTTGTCAATTGGGACATTTTCGGTGTTGGTTGTTTTGAGATTGTAAAGTTCTATGATTAGTAATCATATAGCAGCAATGGAAGAATATCAACATGACAAAAATGTGCATTGGTGGAAGAAATATCTTGGGATCATTCAAACTGCTTTGTAATTTTTCAAATGTAATTCAATTCATTCTTTATTCAGTTCTAGGCCCAGATGTTTGTCTGGCTGTTCTGTACCCTTGGATTACTTTGATAGGGTGTTCATCTAAAGCCAGGTCAATCTTTGTAAAGTATTGCTTTTAAATGTTGTTCATTATTTAGAGATTAAAGACCAAATAATTTAGCCTGATATTGAAGATACTCTATAATCTGACTCCAATGACTCCACTTATCTTCTGGAGTACTAGTATAACTCTTTCTATTAGTGATGTTTTATTTCTCGCTTCTTTAGAGTAGCCCATTAGTAATTAGAAGTAAAATATGAAATTTGTAGAGTGACTTGGGTAATAATGTCAATTACAATTTTGATTATGCTTCAGTCATGGAATGTTAATATCCTCCCTGACTAGTGCATCAGAGTAATTTTTCTATTGTAGGAGAAGTCTTATAAGGCACCTTCATTGTATGTGTGTGTGTGTGTGTGTGTGTGTAGATGATATTATATATGTTGTGTGTATGTGTGTGTCTCTATATATATATAATTTGTAGGAGTTACTTTTTGCTGTTTTTTGAAGACTGAGATTTCTGTGTCACCCAGGTTGGAAGTTCAATGTCCATTCACAGGCCCAATCTGAATGCTAATCTATTTTGTATTTTTGTAGTTATAATTATTTTATTTAACTTTTCAGGTTTTTTTAGTAATATAATTGAGTATAGTGGTTTCTTTTATTTATTTATTTTTATTTTTTAATAGCCTTTTATTTACAGGTTATATGTATGGGTAACTTTACAGCATTGACAATTGCCAAACCTCTTGTTCCAATCTTTCTCCTCCTTTCCCCCATTCCCTCCCCCAGATGGCAGGATGACCAGTAGAGGTTAAATATATAAAAATATAAATTAGATACACAATAAGTGAGTATAGTAGTTTCTAATAAGTTTTTAAAATTTGTTTCTATTCATTCATTATTAATTCCCCATTTTCATTTTGATTTTGGGCATGTGGTTTCCTTGTCTCTGTTTTTTAAAAGAATTATTAATTTTTGTTGATTTTACATTTTGATAAGAGCAAATCATATTTGTGTTATTAATGTACTAGGTTTTTTGTTTTTAATTTTCATTATATTTCTTTTGATTTTCAAAATGTCTAGTCCTTATTTGGAAATTATTAATTTGATGATTTTCTAGGTTTGTTTTTTTAGCTGAATACCCAATGCATTTTTTCTTTTTATTTTGTTAATCATATATTTAGAAATAGACAGTTCTCTTTAAATGTTTCCTTAGCTTTATTCCACAAAGTTTAATATGTTGTTTCATTGTATTTTATTTAACATATTTATTATTACTATGATTTGTTCTTTCACAGTTATTATTTATATCATGTAATTTCTATTTAAATCTGTTTTGTTCATATTTCTTGTTTTTGAGTATAATTTTAAATTCTATCATTTCCTATAAAATATGTGTTTAATAATTCTACATTTATAAGATCTTTAAAACATATTTTCATACCATGTGTTTGTTTGTTTGTTTGTTTTTTGTAAAGGTGCTACTACTGCTGCAGCAAAATATTATTTTCAAGGGTCTCATTTAATAATTTCTAAAAATCTGTAATAGCAAGTTTTTCTAAAATTCTTTTAATATTCTTTATTTCTATTTTTTTTTGTTTGCTTTACCTAGAGCTGAGGTCACATAATTATTTTCTTATTATGTTAATTATTTTGAAATTCAATTGGTTTTTCTCTTTAATGTTTAGATGCTATGTAATTTGACATATATATTAATTTTGACTTTAAAATTTTAATATAGTTTCCCTATCTTTCTTGTTCATATCTATTTTTGTTATTACTTTTTTTGAGGTTATGATTTCCATTTTCTGTTTTGGTAAATTCACCTGAAGTAGAATAAATTTGTAAGCAACAGTTCATTTTAATTCTACTAATCTTTATTTTTAAATACATTTCATCTATAGCATAAATTACTAGATTTTTTTTCTTCATCCATTTTGCTATTCTTCCATTTTATGGTTGATTCCAGTCTATCAACATTCAAAGTTATGATTACTGAATTTCTTTCTTCTTTCACTAAATGTTGTTATAGTAATTAAAGAGGGAGAAAGGAAAGAAGGAAGGAAAGAAGGAAAGAAGGAAGGAAGGAAGGAAGGAAGGAAGGAAGGAAGGAAGGAAGGAAGCAAGCTAGAGACTTCCACCCCTCCATCCCTACCTCTCCAGGATTAGAGGAGATTATGCTAACAAATTCTTATTTTTTAAAAAATGAGCAAGCAAAAGAGAAAGAACCCAACCATAGAAAGTTCCTATGGGAATAGGGAGGATACTGAAATTAAAAAGGTCTCTTTGGTTACCTACCTAAAAGAATTTACATAAGAACTCAAAATACACTTTAAAAATCAAATGAGTAACTGAAGAAAAAATAAAAACAACAAAAAAAAAATGAATTAAGAACAATTGAAGAAAGACAAAAAAAAAACATGAAAAGAAAGTCAACCAACTAGAAAAAGAGATCAAGTCTTAAAGCAGAAAATTATTCTTTGAAAATTAGAATTGGACAAGGGGAAGCATAAGAGACCAAGAAATAATAAAAACAAAATATAGAGGCATGAAAAAATAGAAGAGAATGTGGAACATCTTATAAGAAAAACAGCATATATGGAGAATAGATCAAGAAAAGAAAATGTAAAAATAACCGGACTATCTGAAAACTATGACCAAAAAAAAGAACTGTGATATAATGATATAAAAAATAAATCAAAGAAAATTGTCCTGAAGTGATAGAACAAGAGAGGAAAGTAGAAATATAAAGAATTCACTGATCCACCACCTCAAAAAGGTCCTACAAAAAAATACATCTAGGAATAATATTGCCAAATTTTTAACCCTCAGATCAAAAAGAAAACTTTACAAGCAACACCAACCAAAGAAAACATTCAATTTGCTGGAGCTACAATTAGATTGTATAGGATTTGTCAGCAGTTACAATAAAAGACCACAGGTCCTGCAATACTATATGTTGACAATGAAAAGAACTAAGATTGTAACTGAAAATATTACATCCAGCAAAATTAAGGAGAACCATGAATTATAAAAAATGGACATTCAACGAATTGTCAGATTTTCAGGATTTTGTCTTAAATAAACCTCAACTCAATAGAAAATGTAACATATAAGAGTCAACATCAGACTAATTTCAAGGGACTTAATAAGACCAAATTGTTTATGTTTTATATTTGAAAATGTAAGCCACATGTTTAAGAATGACATCAGTAATGGGCTTGTCAAAAAAAAAAAAAAGATTGAGACAGAGCTAAATATGATGTGACTAAAAAACAACTGTCTAGGAAAAGATAAAAAATGGTAATTTTGCTATATAATTAAGGTGCAAGAACAAGAACCAAAATAGAAAAAATTAGAAATGGGAGGAGAGTTTATAATTCTGAAAATCTGCTCACCTCTGGAATGATCTACTCACATCTGGAATGGGTTAAATAGGGAACAAAACACATATATACAAAAAAAGGATATTTCACCCTTCAAAATCTGTAAAGAAATAAAATAGTAGGGGATAGGATAAAGTGGGGTATAGGTCTGTAGATAAAGGGGGATGGGATAAAGAGGGAGAAAAGGATGAGGATAGAAGACAAGGAAGAGATCCATGGGCATGGCAGCAGGGAAGTTAAATACAAGCAAGATAAATTAACTGGGTAGAAATGAAATAGAAGAGTTATTAGGATAGGAAATAAGAGATTTACACTAAGACAAAAACAATGATCTAGAGTAGAATTTATTAGAAAAAAACAGGGAAGTGAACAAAATCAAACTTAAAGAAAGATTCAGTGAAGAGAGAAATGTATGTCATATCTTAGACATATTAATATTGATATGCATATGTGCCTATATGTATGTATGTATATATAAGTAGGTAGGTATACCTATATGTATATATGCATCTGTGTGCCTGCATGTGCAGGCAAGGATGTGTTTATATACATGTATATGTAAATATATCTGTGCTTAATTATAATCTTCATGAGAGAAGTGGAGGGAAGAAAAGGGGGGAAAAGGATAAAGTAAAAAGTATACAGCAGAGAATAAAAGAAAATCTACAAGGAAACAAAGAAAAGGTAGACAGTTATGCATAGAATTTCTTCTCTCTCTGTCTCTGTCTCTGTCCATATATATATATATATATATATATATGCTTTCTTGAAATGGATATTTACTTTCTCATATTTTGAATCCCCTCATGTTCTGCTGGGCATATGGCAAAGTTCTTTTCCATTTTCTGTCTTTCTTTTTCTATTTTTTCTTATTTTGAAGTTGTCTTAAATAAATAAATGCACTAAAAAAGAAATAAAGTAAAAGAAGTAGAAAAAATTGGAAAAAGATATTATGAGACATCAAGAATCAAACAAAATTAAAAGAATGAAAAAATAGAAATTGGAAAAGCAACTGACTTGGAAAATAGATCCAGGATAAAGAATTTAAGAATTATTGGATTATCTGAAAGATATGAGAAGGGGGAAAATGATCTTGGAATTGGTATAAGGCCATGGAACAGCTTGCAAAGGATTTTGCAAATCAAGTAAGAGAAATAGAGGAAAAATTAGGAAAAGAATTGAGAATTGTGCAAAAGGAAATACAAAAAGCTAATGAAGAGAAGAATGCCTTAAAAAAGTAAAATTGGCCAATTGGGAAAGGAGGTACAAAAACTCACTGGGGAAAATAATTTATTAAAAAATAGAATTGAGCAAATGGAAAATAATGACTATGAGAAATCAAGATACAATCAAGACCAAAAAAAAAAAAAAAAAAAAAAAAAAAAGAAAAATGTTAAATATTTCATTAGAAAAACAATTGACCTGGAAAATAGATCAAGGAGAGATAATTTAAAATTAATTGGTCTACCTGAAAGTCTACATGAAAGAGCCTAGACAGCATCTTTCAAGAAATTATCAAGGAAAACTGTCTTGATATTGTAGAACCAGAGGATAAAATAGAAATTGAAATAATCCAGAATCCAACAATCACCTCCTGAAAGAGATCCCGTATGCCAAAAAAAATTCATAGCAGCTCTCTTCTCAGAGCAAAAAAAAAAAAAAAATGGAAATTGAGGGGATGCTCATCAATTGGGGAATGACTCAATAAACTGTGGTATGTGGTATGTGATGGAATATTATTGTTATATGGGAAATGATGAACAAGATGCTCTCAGAAAAAAAAAAAAAACACCTGGAAAGTTCTCCTTGAACTCAAGCAAAGTGAAATGGATTGTATACAAAGTTATATCAATGTTCTGGGATGACTAGTTGTAAATGACTTTGCTACTCACAATAGTACAATCATCCATGATTACTCCAAGAGAGTTATGATGAAAAATCCTATCCAAGCTCAGAGAAAAGACTGATTATATCTGAATACCAATTGAATCATTCTCTCTTCCTCTCTCTATCTCTATTTTTTTAAAACTTTTCTTGGGGGTTTTTATTTTCATTAGGGTGGGAGATTTATGTTTTCTTTCACAACTTGATTTTTATGGACTTTTATGCACAACTTCACATGTGGTTTCTTAATTGTGGACGGAAGGGAGAGAACCTAACTAAAAAATTTTAAAAACAAGTGTAAATTTTTTTAAAATTTTGAACATAACTAAATAAAAATAAATAAAAAATTTAAAATATATATATATTATTCTAAAAGAAAATGAAGTTTGGACTAAATTCCAACTATCAATTCCAACTAGATTCAACTACCCATCAAAATTGAACACAATCTTTCAGGAGAAAAGATGGATATTCATTGAAATAGGGTACTTTGAAAGTTTTCTGATAAAAAGACCAGAGCTGAACAGAAAATTCAGTTTTCAAATATAAGACTCAAGAAAAGAATAAAAAGGTAAATGAGAAAAAAATTTAAATAATGTTAAGCTGTTTACATTCCTACATGGGAAGCTAATACTTACAACTTTTGAGAACTGAATCATTATCAGAACAATTAAAAGAATCATAGAGGATGTGGCTATAAATTGACTTTGATGTGATTATATGGAAAAAATAATTAAGGAGTTAAAAAAAGAATTGTACTTGGTGAAGAGGGGGAAATAGAATAGGGTAAATTATATCACATGAAGAGGGAATTACATCACATATAGTAGAGGGAAAGAAGCAAAGGAGTGAACAGTGTTTGAATTTTACTCTCATGGAATTTGACGCTCAAAAAAACTGGCTCAAAAATTTCTATTACCCTATAGAGAAATAGGAAAGGGAAAAGAAAATGGAAGGGACATCCTGATAGAAGGGAGAGCAGAAGTAGGAGAGAAGGGGGTGGGGGGAAGGGGGACTGATAGAAGAGCAGTTTGAGGAAGGTAGGATCTGAAACAAAATATTGGTGAGAAGAGACAGTGTGAAGAAGAGAGAAATGTATAAATGGGGGAAAACAGGATGAAAGAAAACACACAGTAATTATAACTGTGAATGTGAATGGGATGAACTCTCTCATAAAACAAAAATGGAAAGCAGAGTGGATTAAAAGCCAGAATCCTACAATGTGTCATTTATAGGAGACACATTTGAATCAGAGAGAAACACACAGTAAAAGTAAAAGGCTGGAGCAAAACCTAATTACATCTAATTGATTTTATTTTTTTTTTTTTTTTTTTTTTTAATTTAATAGCCTTTTATTTACAGGATATATACATGGGTAACTTTACAGCATTAACAATTGCCAAACCTCTTGTTCCAATTTTTCACCTCTTACCCCCCCACCCCCTCCCCTAAATGGCAGGATGACCAGTAGATGTTAAATATATTAAAATATAACTTAGATACATAATAAGTATACATGACCAAAACATTATTTTGCTGTACAAAAAGAATCAGACTCTGAATTATTGTACAATTAGCTTTGTGAAGGAAATCAAAAATGCAGGTGTGCATAAATATAGGGATTGGGAATTCAATGTAATGGTTTTTAGTCATCTCCCAGAGTTCTTTTTCTGGGTATAGCTAGTTCAGTTCATTACTGCTCCATTAGAAATGATTTGGTTGATCTCGTTGCTGAGGATGGCCTGATCCATCAGGACTGGTCATCATCTAGTATTGTTGTTGAAGTATATAATGATCTCCTGGTCCTGCTAATTTCACTTAGCATCAGTTCGTGTAAGTCTCTCCAGGCCTTTCTGAAATCATCCTGTTGGTCATTTCTTACAGAACAGTAATATTCCATAATTTTCATATACCACAATTTATTCAGCCATTCTCCAACTGATGGACATCCATTCAGTTTCCAGTTTCTAGCCACTACAAAAAGGGCTGCCACAAACATTCGTGCACATACAGGTCCCTTTCCCTTCTTTATAATCTCTTTGGGATATAATCCCAGTAGTAACACTGCTGGATCAAAGGGTATGCACAGTTTGATAACTTTTTGAGCATAGTTCCAAACTACTCTCCAAAATGGTTGGATTCGTTCACAACTCCACCAACAATGAATCAATGTCCCAGTTTTCCCACATCCCCTCCAACAATCATCATTATTTTTTCCTGTCATTTTAGCCAATCTGACAGGTGTGTAGTGGTATCTTAGAGTTGTCTTAATTTGCATTTCTCTGATTAATAATGACTTGGAGCATCTTTTCATATGACTAGAAATAGTTTCAATTTCTTCATCTGAGAATTGTCTGTTCATATCCTTTGACCATTTTTCAATTGGAGAATGGCTTGATTTTTTATAAATTAGAGTTAATTCTCTATATATTTTGGAAATGAGGCCTTTATCAGAACCTTTGACTGTAAAAATATTTTCCCAGTTTATTGCTTCCCTTCTAATCTTGTCTGCATTCATCTAATTGATTTTAATCTAATTGAAAGATATAAGGAAAGAAACTACATCTTGCAAAAGGGTACCATAGATAATGAAATACTATCAATACTAAACATATATGCACCAAGTGGTTTGTTATCCAGATTCTTAGAGGAGAAGTTAAGTGAGCTACAGGAAGAAATAGACAGAAAAACTATTCTAGTGGGGGATCTCAACCTCCTCCTCTCAGAAGTAGATAAATCTAATAAAAAATAAACAAGAAAGAAGGTAAGGAGGAGAATAGAATTTTAGAAAAGTTCAATATGCTAGACCTGTAGAGGAAATTGAATGAATATAGAAAGGAGTATACCTTTTTCTTAGCAGTCTATGGCATCTGCACAAAAAGTTATATTTTAGAGCAAAAAAACTTCACAATCAATGTAGAAAGGCAGAAATATTAAAGACATCCTTTTCAGATCATGATGCAATAAAAATTCTGTGTAATAAAATGTCCATGGAAAAGGATCAAAATTAATTGGGAACTAAATAATCTATTCCCAAGGAATGAATGGGTCAAACAATAAATCATAGAAACAATCAATAATTTTCATCCAAGAGACTGACAATAATGAGACAAGATACCAAAACTTATGGAATCTAATAAAAGCAGTTTTTAGGGGAAATTGTATGTTTAAATGCTTATATAAATAAAATAGAGAAAGAAAAGACCAATGAATTGGGCAAGCAACTAAAAACAAAACTAGAAAAAAAACAAATTTTAAAACTCCAATTAAATACCAAATTACAAATTCTGAAAATCAAAGGAGAGATTAACAAACTGAAAGTAAGAAAACTATTGAACTAATAAAACTAAAAGTTGATTTTATTTTAAAAAAAAACAATAAAATAGATAAACTTTTCATTAATTTGATTAGGAAAAGGAAAGAAAAGGTTCATTTTTTCCTTTCTTGGACAATTTTCAAATTTATGTAACAAGTTATTCTTTAGTATAAATCTTTTGTGTGTGTGTGTGTGTGTGTGTGTGTGTTTTTCTTTGTTTGTTTTTGGTATGTCATATACCTATTTCTCTTTCCTTTTGTTTTCTTTCAGATATTTTGAGTTATAATTCCACTGCATAGTGTGTTTTCCAAGAACTATCACTGTATTTCTCTGAGACTAAAAACAGCTTCAGACAATAATTAGAAAAATTAGTTAATGTTGAAGAAAAGAGGGCTTCTTATTTGTTGTATTCATAGGCAGCTCAAAAATGTAAGTCATGTAACTTAACTGGAGATACTCAAACAGGAGAAAGAGACAGCAAGCAAGAGAAGGATCCATACCTCCAAACTAGGGCATTCAAAAAATCCACTTAAAATATGGCTGTGATTAATATTTTCAAATTATGGTAGCTCACTGACCTACCTTAAATCTGATATTAACACCTGAAAGGAGGAGTGAGAATAAAAAAGGAAAGAATAATCCAGGGAGCCTTGAGCATGAAGATCTTCAGACCTTGGAAGGAAATAAGAGCCTACAATAATCTAGAATTTCTAAGTCCATGGTTTAAGGCTTATCAAACATTTCTAGAATCAGGAATGCTCCTGGATTAGCATTGCTCAGGTATTTTTAAAATAAAGAATAAATAAAATAAGCATTTTAATAAAGAGGAGAACATTCACGTTGAAATGGGACTAAATAGATTCCAATTCTTAAGGTACAGATAAACTTACAACATTTAGGAAATTATAAGTTTTCTTATAGGGAATAAGTTAATATCTTTCTGTACTTATATTCAATAATCTACAGTAGGGAACTGCTTTCCATAATCAAATAAATGTATTGGGATTTAAGTTTATCTTTGTGAAGCTAATTGAAAACATTTTTTGTTAAATTCCAGCAACAGATAGAATGATAGGGATGACATATACTTTCATCTTATTCCTACATGATTTTGGTTTCTTCTGAGGGGAGTCTTTATATTTTATGCTTTTCATTACATGTAGTTTGAATTTTAGGGGTGTTTTGTTTGGTAACATCTTTTCAATTGTCATTTATTGCTATTATTATTTTATTCTTATATTTTAGTGGGGTTCAGATAGGAATGACCTTAGTATGTCACAGCCCTATTATTTTTTGTATAGTTAATGTTTGATATATTATTATTCAGATGGGATTTCTTCCTTTCTTTCTTTTCCTTCCCTCCCTTCCTCCCTCCCTTCCTTCCTCCTTCTCTCCTTCCTTCCTTCCTTCCTTCCTTCCTCCCTCTCTCCCTCCCTCCCCCCCGGTATACTCATCCTGTTCCTTTATATAAAGTATATGAGCACTTCCTAGACATGGTCATAAGATTTTTTTAATCACTGATTTTGTCATTTTCTTGCTGACTTGGAGGTATAGGTAACAACTACTATTACCATAAAAATAGAATTTTTTATAATTTTAAGGGCTGCAAAGTACTTTACAAATGTTATCTCGTGATCCTCAGAACAATTCTATGACAGTGGAACTATTGCTATCCTCATTTTCTATTTAAAAAACCCAAGACTGAGATTGAATTAACTAGCTCATCCAGGGTCATACAGCTAGTTAAGTGTTAGGTGTTCCTGAATCCAAGTTCAACATTCTCAGGTAGAACTTGAAAACAAGACGCATTAGTATTTCTTTTTACTTGAGCAAATTGCAGAGATATTCCTGGCTTTGCTATTTAAACAGTTTTTTTAAACTTTTATTTATTAGCAAGTAGGGTTGTGTTGATCAATGGTTAATATGCAGCTTATCCCATCAAGAAAAAAAGTTCTTAAGACATACTATTTAAAATTCTAGACACTCAATAAAAAAATAAATCCAACTTAGCTTGTAGACTTTGTTAATTTCAAGATGTGAATGCTCATACTGAAAACTTAACATTCATCTTGGGAGCTGTTAAGGGATGGTCTCAGCACATTATTCTAATAAGTAATCAGTATGTGAGCATTTTTTTGCTCTGGCTCCCAGACTACTTGATCTTTTTCTCTAATGCCAATATTATATGTATGTATACATACACACATATATAAACACATGTGTATATAGATATGTAAAGATATATAGATATATAAAATAAAACACAGAATTATTTTTAAAAAGTGTATTGCTCCTACAGAATTTGTTTGCATGTGAATCTCTTGTTTTATTATTTGGCACAGCATATCCCTGGCCTTGATGCTCCCACCCTATGGAGTATTTAGCTTCAGGAGAATGACCTTGTAGCCATAAGGAAAAGCAAAACAGCCCTCCAAGCAAACAAATCAGAATCAATGGAGGAATTTAGTGGATGAGAAGAAACATGACTTGAGATCATAGGTAGGCTACATGAAGTGTCCATGACATTTCATTAGAGACTCTGAGCAGTGTTGTGCTATTTGTTCATTTTATCCTCAAATGTAGCTCCTGTTCAGGTAAAAGTCAGCCTTCTCTCCAAGCAATGGCCATTTTTGGCAACATCATAAGTCCACAGTTGGCTATATGCTGGGTGGAATTGACATAATATCACATGATACTAACATGATAAGACACCATGATAGTAACCCCCAGGCTCTTGGCCAGGGGTGTGCTGAATCCAGTTCATACCTGCTCACACAGGTTGTAAAATTTTCAGTCTGAACACTTATACCTTGGAAATTAGCTAACACTACAAGTCAAGGGTTGATTTATTATTTTTATTGGTTGTCTAGACTTAAGAAAGTGATGGAATAAATGTTAATAATTCATTAATCTTAAAAAGAGATCACTTGCATCTTAAAAAAAAAATGTTAAACATTTATCAACATACTTCTTAGTCTTGCATCTTTCCAACAAGCATTTCTTAAATTTCTGTTCCATGATGACTATCTTGCTAAGTTTTGTGGGGAAATAAAAAAGAAATAAAGTACGTATAAAATGATTTTACACAAGATGCCACCAATTGAAGAAACCAATGTGAGCTGAGGTTTGCAATTACTATCTCTACAAGCTAAGCCTTTCCTTTCTTGCTAGTACAGAAGTCTTTATCTTTGCATTCTTCAAAATGATTATATTACTCCTAATGCCTTGATTCTACATAATAGTCTTATAAGACTCACTTCTACTGAATCACCCCTTTTAGGAGCCCAGTAGAGTGCTTCTCTAAAGTACTTAATTTAAGTAATTTTGGGGCATGTTATTCAATGTGCCACCAACCCCTTGAGGCTTTAGCTATTGCTGCCCATTAGAAACCTGGATCATGACCCCAAGAGTGGGATTCTGTTTTATTGGCTTTTCAAGACAACATTCTCCAAAAGCTCCTGAACCTTTTCAGACTGGTCCTGCTCTGTTTTACCGAGCAGAACTTAAAGGGAGCAATTAGTATCCCCTATCATTACTTCTATCCCCTTTGTAATTATACTACCACAGTAGTCCCTAAAATAAAAGTCTACCTATAAGAAAAGAGCATACTAATTGAATTAATAGCAGGTTTTAGGGTCCCTACCATATTAGACCCTTACCCCCTCACATACATTATTTATGCCTAATGGAAGCCATTTATGGGATGGGGAAGGAAGGAATAAAAAAAAAAAGAAAATTACATGAAAAGTTGATTACACATTTAAAAGGAACAACAAGTTGCACTTAGTAGGTTTATAGTTTCATGTACAATCATCTTTCCCCCCTATTCTACTATGTTATGGAAATGCTTGTTTTATTTCTTAAGCTCAGAATAAAATGTTTTTTTAAACAAAGAAATAAAAAATGTGCCTTGCTTATAATTTGACTGAAGTGGTAAGAGAAACCTAGGAAGTATTTAGACAAAACAAAGAAACATCTTTTCAGTACTGTACAGTTTTCGAAATCTTTAGAATTGTGGAGTCCAAAGAACTTAAGTCCAAATTCTGCTTCTGATACTTACTGACCAAGTCACTTAATTTCTCCAATCCTCAGTTTTCCTACTTGTACAATAGACATAACAATATCTGTGCTACCTCAAAATATTTTTTTGAGGATCAGATTAGATCAAACATGCAAAGAACTTTGCAAATTTTAAATTTAGTTTATGTGTTGATTGTTTTTCCTTCACAATAATATCAACATATAGCACTTAATTTCCAAAAATGCTTTCTTCCTAACAATCCTGCGAGATAGGTCATGGCAGATGATTGTTTTCAATATTATTATTTGATTTGACCATGATTTCATTAGTGTAGGGAATTCTCAGTGAGAAAAATTCCTCTACCAATATAGATTAATAACTATACTCCAATTTGGAAAGCTTTCTTGGGGAACAATAGAGAGAGGAGGTCAACTTGGTGTCCCAGTGAATAGAGCATTAGCCCTAGAATCACAAGGACTTGAGTCCAAATATGGCCTCAGATACTTACTAGCTGTGTGACCTTGGACAAGTTCCAACCCTAATTGCCTCCAGAACCCCAAAGAACTGAAAGTTGTCTGGGACACTGAGAGGACAGGAGACTTGTCTAAGATCATAATGCCAATATGTGTCAGAGGCAACACTTGAACCCAGACCTTTACTTCCCTGAGGTAACTAGGCATACTGCCAATATTATTATCTCTGTTTTATAAATGAGGAAACTAAAATTTATTATGATCACTGAAACACAATCGACTAATCCAGATAGTGGTTGAGACAAAGCCTGATAAATAGGTTCTGGTAGTGAATTCAGCAATATATAAAATGATTGGTGGCCCATTTGTCTAAATACCTCATAAAAATAGCAACAGCCAGAGCAGATAGCCTTTCAAAATAGACAAATGTATAATTTCTTTCGTCATTCTTTATAATACACAAGGCATGTTTTCACCCAACCCTTCTCCTACTATACTTCTGTTCTGTCTCCAAAATACTCTTGCTTGCAGATTTCTATTAGTATTGACAAGCCCTCATTACTACATATGTCCATATGCAGTGAGTACCCATCCCTTTGGACATTTACTTACCTTTCATTATCTTAGCAGCAGTCATAAGCCTTCCTCTCTTTCCCAGATAAAATGCTTGTTGAATTGAACTGAATATTTCATCATTTTCTTCTTTCTTTTTGAAAAGAGTAAAACTTTTCATTAGGATCAAACAAATTAGTAATAGTGTCTTTTTCTGTCTCTGTCTCTGTCTGTCTCTCTGTCTGTCTATCTCTCTTTCTCCCCTTTTGTGAGTAGGTAACCATGTCAAAGGCAACTAGGTGGTGCAATGGATAGAGTGCTGAGAAACTGGACACTAGCTGTGTGACCTGGGCAAGTCCTTTAACACTTTTTGCCTCAGTTTCCTCATCTGTAAAATGAACTGGAAAAAGAAATTGAAAAACAATCCAGTGTCTTTGGCAAGAAAACCCCAAATGGGTTCACAAAAAGTCAGGCACAACTGAAATGAAAGAAAAACAGGGGAAAAAATCTCAGCACACATATTTCAGGGATTAGGATAAAATCAATGAGAATAGCTGATAAGTGACAGGAGGATGGTATCCTCTCTGAGCAATCTATGTGAATAAAGCATTCCAATGCCTTCTATGTAGCCACACCAAATATTGGGGAAAATAATTCAAGTATCAACTTTTTTCATGACTTCTTTTTTTCCCCTGCTGAATAGCAACCTTCCATTCTCTAAAACATAACCATTCTGCCTTAATCCTATAGGAGTAGCATTTTTAAATAATGCTATTCTTTTCCTGTGTGAAGTGGAGCTAGCCTTTTGTTTCTCTGGACCAAAAATTGCCTTATCTGTAAAATGAGAAGATTGGATTGCCTGATCTATAAACACCTTTCTAACTTAAAAATCCTTTACTTAATAGAAATGCTTCATAATCAATCCTACTTTCTATAGGCCTTTCCTAGGATTTCCTCCACACCCCTGCCATTTCCTTTATTCTCCTGGATGCTAAGCTATGATTGATTGTGAGTATACTCTGTTTTATTGCCCATATGTTGCTTGGGGTAGGTACCTTTACCTATTTGCCCAGGGGTAATTCTTCTATGGAGCTCAACTTGTTCATCTATAAAATAGGGGTGGATCTGAAAGATGAACTCTAAAGGCCTTTCAGTTCCTAATTCTATGATCCTCTTGGAAGCTATAGTGATATTTGAGGATCTGACTCATCAGCAAGACTGATTCACTCCCAGTCTACCATATATGCTTATTTTCCCCCGATTCCTATCTGATTATTCATTCCTCCATTTGAGATTTTCTTGGCAAACACAATGGAATGGTTTTCCATTTCTTTCTCCAGTTCATTTTACAGAAGAGAAAATTGAGGCAAACAGGATTAAATTACTTGTCCATGGTCATACAGCTGGTAAGTGTCTAAACCTATATTTGAACTCAGATCTTTCTAATTCCAGACTCAGCACTCTATCCATTGTACTACCTAGCTGCTTTTGACATGATTACCTACTCACAAAAGGGGAGAGAGAGAGAGACAGAGAGACAGAGAGATGACAGAGACAGAAAGAGATACAGACAGAAAGACAGAGAAAGAGACAGACAGAGACTGAGAGAAAGTTGGGGGAGAAAAAAGGAGAAAAAGAGGGAAAGAGAGAAGGAGGAAGAAAGAAACAAAGACACAGACACAGACAGACAGAAAGAAAAAGAGACAACAGACAGACAGAAAGATAGAGACAGAGACAGAAAGATAGAGAGAGACAGAAACAAAGACAGAGACACAGAGAAACAGAGACATAGACAGAGAGAGACAGACAAAAAAAAGAGACAGAGACAGGAAGACACACACAGAGACAGACTAAGAAAGAGACAGACAGACAGAGAGGAAGGGAAGGAGGAACGGAGAGAGAGTCTTCTACAGATAGCTGGATTGTTTGGTTTATTCCTCTTAAGTCAGAGGAAAGTTGTGATATTTTTCAAAAACTGCTTTCTAAACACGAGGATATTTTGCTTATGTGCAATTGGCTGAGTGAACCAATGGGATCTTATCCTTGACTGCTGAAAGATAGTAACAGACATTAGATATAATTAGTCTGAGAAGGCTTTATGGAGAATAAGCATCTTTAACCCTAGTCATGTAGTATATGATGGGACTAAGTTGCCAGACGATTTGAGAAGAATGGTGTGAACAAAGCTTGAAGATATGGTTGAACCTTTTTTTTTTTTTTTTTTTTTTTTTTTTTTTTTTGGCTAGATCAAAGTTTAAACCAGAATGCTCAGAGGTAAGGGTGCTTAAATACAAAAAGTACTATTATTAGCTAGGCAAAAGTGGTACAATAATAATTCCTACTTTTGAAGCATTTAAAGGTTTATCAAAGATTTCTACATAATAGTCCTGCAAGGTCAGTCAAACAGGTATTATAAGATTAGTCCCATTTTTACAAATGAAGAAACTGATACCTAGAAAGTTTAAATGGCTTGTCAGTTGTCATATAGCTCATAAATGTGTCAGTCAGAATTTCAACCCAGGTTTCTTCCTGACTTCAACTCTCTTGATTTTTCCATTAAAGTTACTTGGATACTACTTGATATAAGGTTCTGGGCAAATCATTCTAAACTTCTGAGTTAATGAGAGGGATAATTTCTATCTTGTTGACCTCAAAAGCTTCTGTGATGACACTGCATGTGAAAGTATCTTGCATGTTGTAAAGAATTTTATGAATGAAAAAGATTATCATTATTAAAATCTTAGGCTAATTTAAAAATCATCATAATTTTGGCCTACTGGATCACATTGTTCAAACATTAGTATGAAATTAATGCTCATTAATATAGAGTTTGAAGGGGGCAGGGACTAGGATTCATATTCCTCCCACCTCCCTTGGGAAGTAGTGTAGCAGGATATAGAAGACAAGCTATGTTTCAGAGCTTGAAAGGGGCACTTGGGGAAACTGAAGCCCAGATGGACACAAAAGAAGAGAACCAGATGTCTAAAGGGAGGTAGTGGGCTCCAATGACATACAGGGAGGGTTGGATATATCTTCAACATAATCATATCAGTTACTTCTCCAAGCACTGGCAGGGGGAGGGAGGGTATTTAGTGCTACAATGCTCTACTCTTCTGACCATACCTCCAAAATCCTAATAACAATGACTGCATCTTCCCTCTGTCTTTTTCTTTGTCTCTTTCATTGTCTCCTTTTTATTGGAGACAATGGGCAAAGGGAGATAAAAACCTGTAATGGGGGAAAAGGGGAGAAAAAGTGAGAACAAAAATCACAAAGGAGGAAACATACTCCTGAAGGATCTGAACTAATATCTGACAAGTAGTAGACAATTGATTGTACTTGTTAATTGATTGATTTGAGAAGTGAAAGATTTTCAGGCAAGTGGAGAAAGCTATCATTAATGAGTATATCAGGGATATTGGGCAGCTGCCAAATCTTTAACATCCCCCCTCCCAATTCAGATGTGCTTTCATCCCACTAGGTTAAGTTCTTGATCCTTTATAAAATTCAATATCTCTTTCTGTCATTGAAAAAGAAACTCCTGAAGATTGTCTTAATCATTTATATTTTAGTGTGATTCAATTCAATACAGTAGATATTTGTTAAGAAATTATTTAAGTTGAGGCCCCAGACATTGGAAATATGAATGACTGGTGGCTTAGCACTCAAAGTCTCAGTGTTAGAAGGACTAGGTTTGATCTTCAGGGGCAGCTTCTAAAATGTCTTTAGCTTGTTTTGCCCCTATTGAGTTACTTCCAGGGATTCTCCAAATCTAGTTAATATAGCTCATGTCTCAGGCTCCATAGATTTGAGTAGAAAAGTCTCCATCTCTCATGTAAACAATAAAAGTAATAATGCATATACTAGGAATATGACAGCTTTTATTTCACCCCACATAAAATGCCAAAACAACACAAAGGACTCACAATAGCCTATGAACAATTGAGATAATTCCCTTTACTTCTACAGTTAAAGACCTATGTAATCCTTCAGATCTATAATATCACTGCGAGGTGTCAGAATTCTCCTAGAGGGGAAACATATTTGGAGTTGTTCAAGAAACAACCCTGAACATTTCAGTGAATCCAAGATTTTATCCCCAAGGTTCAAACAGATATAATATTCCACTGAGGTCTTGGACTCTCCAGGAAGGTATAATAACTTGGGACTTGGGAAGGAAAATAAGTTTGTCTTGGACCAGTGTTGAATGAATAACTCATAATAATGATAGAAGCAAAATCTGGGTCTTCTGTTTCCTGTTAGAGGATCATTTTTTTGTTCTTTCCCTGATGAACTGATACTGCTCTTCAGGGCTCCTTCTTTCTCTTTAAAGTTGGGTCCAGGAATCCAACTACTTGACTGTATGGTTCCCTTGTCTT
This sequence comes from Sarcophilus harrisii, assembly GCF_902635505.1. Classification (NCBI taxonomy): domain Eukaryota; kingdom Metazoa; phylum Chordata; class Mammalia; order Dasyuromorphia; family Dasyuridae; genus Sarcophilus; species Sarcophilus harrisii. Next base: position 385,654,172 of record NC_045426.1, read on the forward strand.
GGGAACAGGTGACTAAGAGCATATGTAATTAGCATGTACCTTTGCTACCATTTTTATAGGAATGAGTCCAGGCATTCTGAGATCTAGAGCACAAGGTACCACATCATTGATTCAATGACTGTCATTTCTTAGGCTAAGAAAGTTGATATTTCTGGAGCTAAAGGATGATCAATCAATCTGTGGGGTCTGTGCCAATAAATGGGTGTTCCCATTGACTCAGAGTCCAGAGTCCATCCTTAGTGTCCTTGGTCTCTGATATATGCTCAGCTATTTTGTATGTCTCAGGAAATTCAAGAAAATAAGGCCTGCCTTGGATAAAGACTCATATAAATCAAGCAGAAATAAATAGTACCAAGTTCCAAATCAGGGTCTGTAGGTCGTGCAGTGGTAAGTGCACCAGACCTGGATTAAGGAAGACCTGAGTTAAAATGTGGCCTCAGATTTGTGAGGCACATTATTTAATTCTTTTTGCCTTAGTTTTCTCATCTGTAAAACGAGCTGGAGAAGCTGGAGAAGGAAATGGTAAACCACTCCAGTATCATTGCCAAAAATACCCCAAATGGGGTCACAAAGGGTCAGACATGACTGAAATAACTGAACATTAACAAGTACCAAATTATTTCCAGTTGATGAAATACAAAATCCCAAATAAGGTTTACCATCACATAAATTCAATAGAATTACTCAGGGAACTCTTTCTACAAAATAAAGCAAGACAACAAGCCCCCAAAGAATTTATAATCTTATAGAAAAAAATGCAGGATCCAAAAACAGGTTCTGGTCAGTGAAAGGAATTAGCAAACCTTCTTGAAGAATGTATTGTAGCTGAGGTGAGAGATACTCAAAGGTTTGGAACACTCAGAATTAAGAGACTTGGGGTCTGGAGAAGACACTCTTCCTCTAATTTCTAGTCTGATTACAAGAGCAGTTTTCGAGATATTAAAAGAGAACTCTTGGCTTCCTGTCTTCTCTACCTCAAGCACCAGATGACAGATTCAATATGGGAAATGAAGGAAAATTTGGTTAAGATAAAACCAAATATAGCAAACTAAATCTTTTTGATTTAGGTCTCTAGAGCCTTCAAAATGTTATATGGAGTTGAAGTATAAAATGTTAGTGATTAGAATTAGGTTCTGAAGGGATGCTGAGGTATTGAGGCCCCATAATCATTTCACTATGAGGTCATCAAAGATTAGATTTTTCCCCCTCTGTCTTGTGGTTGTCACTTATTCCCGCTATGCCTCAGGAAATGGAGTTCTATGAGCAGTTTTAATGAACAGACTGAAAAAAACAATCCAATCTAGGTCAGATGACATTTGTTTCCGTTGCCATATTTCCCAGGTTAAGTTCCTCAGTCAGGTAGCAGTGTTTATTGCCGGTTGGAATTGATTGGGTCATGTAGGGCACCATGTACAAATAATAGTGTCATTCACCAATAGGCCCCACAATTTGTTGTAACATGAATGGAATCCCTACTGGTCCTCCTAGCTCTAGTGGAAGAGAAATGAGAGAGATCAGCAGTAAAAGCTCTTAGTTTTCATTTTTATGCTTTAAATAAGCCCTTAGGCTTAGGCCCAACTGACTGACAGGCTGACTTGTGTTATTTGAGTCTACAAAAATGTTCTACTAGACCCATACAGGTACATGTCAGTCAAATGTGACCTCTGTCTGAAAAATGTTTACATAGTGCTATTAACTGTTTTGCTGCAGGGCTTTCTTAGGATTCCCCCACCAACCTTTGTTTGGTTCCTATTGATATCCAGTATGCATCTATCCTCCATCTAATCAATATGTTAATCTTTGTCTTAAGTATGCTTCTGAATGAGATATAGCTTAGGAATCAGTCTAGCATTTACTATGTGGCTAGATCAGTTCTTGTCAACCTCTTCCTCTGCTCCAAAATCTTCAGTTAAGTCAACTGAGGATATTTTAAAGATTTTATATATATATATATATATAATTTATAATATATATATATATATATATATATATATATATTTATTTGCAATGTCAGCTAGACCACATATCCAGAAAGACTGTGGAGAATTTCTATAAAACCCGCATGTGGATTTATTGTTTAAGTAAGGCAAGATAAGTGCTGAGCTGTTTTATCAAGTGATTCATTATCATAGATACCTATACTTTCTGAGGTTAAAACAAAATGATCTCATGGACAGTTGAACTGCTTACTTCTTAAAAAAGAAAGCATGAAAGTTAGAGAAAGTCCATGACATTGGACAGCATGCCTCCCTAACACAATCTTTTACCCAAATATTATTATTTTTTCTCTTCCCTGAGGCTTTGTAGATGATTATTGTGTTTGTGGGATGGATTTGGAGGGTACATACTCAGAGGAATCAGCTGCTTTGTTTTGAATTGGTTGGGAAACCTATGAGGACTTTCCTCTGGATTGGCCAGCTAGTTGCTGAATGTTTTAAGCTCCTTGTATATGTCAACAACGATGGTTTTGCCCAGGCATTTGAACTTGGCTCATTTTGACTCCAAGTCTGGCACTCCATGAGATGCTCACTCACATTTTGCACATATTAGGTGCATTGGCTGAAATGAATTAAATTAATACAGGCGGAAACTTAGAGACACTGAGACTATATTGACATTGCCTTCCCTGGCAACACTCTTTCAGGAAAGGTTTATGTTGTCAGGCAGAGAGGAAAGCAACTAGACACTAACTAACAATTTCTTACATGTTTGCACTTCATACTTTGGGCATCATAGAAGAGAAAGCAGAAGGAGAGACATAGAAGTCTTGGGCCTCTGGGGTAATCAATCAAACAGATGTTTATTACAAAATGAGCAAGAGCACCAAAAGCTCCACCATATGGACAAACTTTTCGGGGTATTTTAGTGTTGAAACTTCAAGGGAAGTCAAGTAGAAACCGGATGTGCAACAAGGTAACAAGAAACAGGTTCTGTTAGAAACTTTTAATTTCCTGTCAATGGAATCCTTCCTTGAACTTAGTCTGTATGGAATAAAGTTTAGCCAAAAGCTCAAAGGGAATTATACCCAATGTGTGGACCAGAAATGGAGGAAAGACTTGTATTATATGAGCAGAAGAGATCATCATCAAGCAACCCCAGGAACTAATCCCGCATTTGGGTTTCATTAGAACTGGATACGGATTCCTACCACCACTGCTGGGATTTTATTATTAATCCTTTGTCTGTATTGGCTTCTTGCCTGGGACATTTCCAGGCCCGAGGGCAGCAGCTGCCTCCAGCTACGGTTCCTTCATCTAGTGCCTTTTCAATCTCACTTTTCCCCAGCAGATGTCACTGATTCACCACAGGGCAAAACTGGTGATTATGGTGATTATTCAAGAATGATAGCCAAGAACTGATGGGGGTGGTCATTTTTAAGACATGTGTTAATAGAAGCTAATGTAAGTAAAATTTTTCCAATTCACAAGGAAACCGAATATGACCTCCATCCTCTGGATTTTGTTTTTTATTTTAATTACAATTTTTCCTAACATAGGAAGATTATACAAAACATCAAAGAATTAGGAAACTGGTTTGTACCACTAAGGTTAAGATTGGATGATGAAAAAATCCTGATTGAGGGCAAGGGGAATTTCAGTGGTCAATACAGCTAAAGGATATTCCCTGAAGGTGGAAGAGTTGGCCCAGATATGAACCAAAGCTCAATCCCCACATCCAACAACAGCCATGGAAATAGATAGGTCCAGATGTGGCTGGGACCTGGTGACAGGTGGTGCTTTGCCAGGCCAACAATCTGGCCTGTTTCCTTTTCAAAGCTTTGAACATGAGCTGCCGTGGCTGAGCTGGCTCTCATACTCTGCTGTCAGTAGGACCAGGCAGCACGTTTCAAAACAAGCCAGACTTGATAAGGCTCCGTATGGGTTACACAAGCCACATGTTCCTTAAAAGAAAATGTCTGGCCAGTACAGAGACCTGGTGTAAGACAAAAGAGATCTTTGTGTTAGATACAAGTGCTTGGCTGTGTTCTCACATGCCTGTCTTTCAGGCACAGCTCTTTGGTAGACACCTGTACTATGTAACATTAAACTCCTTACACATCTGACAGGGTAGGCTTGTAGGACCTGTCAGGAAATAGAGGGGCATCTATGCTGAGCAGAATATTTAGTGAAGATCAGTCAGACCTACAATAAATGTCAATATTCATGACAACTTCTTTTTGTTATACACACATATAACATGTATGTAATACAAATATAACAAAATGTATGCATATACAAGATAGCTCAAAAGTTTTAATTTAGCCATTAAGGTTTTTAATTGCATTAAGACTTTTGGGATATCCTGTATCTGTTTATATGTGTGTATACCCATTAACACACACACACACACACACACACACACACATATATATATATATATACACATACATAAATACACACACAGTAGGAACTAGACCTTTTATTGGCATAAATATACATGTGGAGATACAAAGAGAGAGAGAGAAACAAATGTGGAGACAGAGGCAGAGACAGACGAGAGAGTGAGAAACAGAGACAGAGACAGATATACACACCATATATATATATACACACACATATATACATATATATGTATGTATGTATGTATGTATGAGATCCTAGTCTGCTGGTTAGACTACTATAAAGCATTATCATATACCTTTGGTCCAGGAAAAAAATCAGGGTACAGATTTTCAGCAGTGTTTCCTCTGACTTTTTTCATTGCATATCTAGATAGGCAGGTAATTTTGTTGATGGAGGGAAATTCTGGTCAGAAAAATCTCTCCATTAATACCAATTGACATCTGAGCTGTCCCCATTCACTAAGAGAGCAAGTGGTCTGCCAGGAGTCATACAGTCAGTATATATCAGAAGCACAACATGAATCCATGTTCTAGGCCAGATCTCTACCTTATACTCCATTGTGTGAAGGGCAAATGAAGAGGGGCAAGATAAGAGGAGGAGATATCTTTCTGCACACACACACACACACACACACACACACACATTCTACAAAGAAGGATTTGTCATGTTTAGTATAATAAAACACAACCTGATAGAAATAGCTGAAGTTTCTATAGAGTATTAATGATTAGCTAGGGCTATCCTCACATTTAAAACCCTTTTCTCTTTCCAATTCTTTTCTTTCTTTGTACCAATGATCTCATTTGTCCAAGGTATTAACTCAGTGTGTCCTTTAACTAGTTTTTCCTTAAACTCTTGAAATGTTATAATTTCTTCTTCCTGACATATGAGAACTAAATGGATTGGGGGCAAGGTTCAAAAAGAAGCAAAAAATGGAAGTCTCTCACAAACTTGTAAGACTGTAGTCCCCAAGCTGTATCATGGTACCAGTAAACTCACAGGGTTGCCAAGAGATATTTTCATTTTTTGAGGTAAATATAGAAGGAAATAATGTTTATGGACATTTGTTTGCTACTAAAAGAATTACTAGCTGAAAGGAATTCACAGTTTATATATTACACACTGCTATAACTTCTAGAACTTTCTTATTTGTGAAATCATGTCTTTTTGAAACTGGGCTTTTGGTCATTGCCGTAATAAAAAAACAAATGTCCTTTGAAAAATGTGTGGAACAGGAAAAACGGGCGGTGGTATCCAATCTGATTTCAAGGTTTGAGAAATTTTTTCAATGCCCAACAGGTGTACAGATCCCATTAATAAGTAATTGTGAATATTTAAATAATGACTTATTTGTCTCATCCTCATTTATAAAATGGATAATAATAGCACCTACCTTCTAAGGTTCTTGTGAAGATCAAATGAGATAATGATTGTAAATCTCTTAGCATAGTATCTGACACCAAATAAATACTCTATAAATATTATAAATTGAATAAATGAAATAAAATATTTTTCTTTTGATTTGTGTATATATTTTTTCAAATGACTGATACATTGTGAGGATAAAAGTATATGTAAGCCCTTGTATTCTAATGATTTAATAAAAGTAACTGTTAGATTTGGTGTTTATTTTGCCTTGAAAAAATTACTGAGACTCTAAGAGTACTGTGAACAGAGACAATTTGGGAACTCTATCTTAAAGAAATTTATCCATAAGTTGCTAACTCCTGTATAGAGAGCAGTGCAAAAAGATGAAAAGAAAGGAAATATTCACCATTTTCTATAATTGGAGATTACCTTCCACAGGAAGTTATCAAGTCCCAAAGAAACCAGTTCTTCTCACTGTTGAACAGCTGTGGATGGATGGTCACACTGTTGGAAATGGAACCATTTCTATATGATACTTCTAAAAATCCATTACCTCATGGTTCTCAGTAAGTTAAAAGGAAGGAAATTCTTGGAGGGTAGAGGAGAATAAATCTTACTATAATCACCATAGCAGCTTTCATGGAAAATGTACTTAGCTCTAATCAAAATAATAACTTTTGATGAGGGGGAGAAAAGTGGACACTGGAGATTTCTGTTTGTTTCTCCAAGAATCCTGGGCTCTGCGGCACTCATCAATTTCTTCCATAGTTATTTGTTAAGTGTCCAATGTCACATTAGATAATGGAAAGATATAAAGATGAATATGATATGGTCCGTTGTTCTCACAGAAAAGATAGCTATGAACAAACTGATTCATTCCTAACATTAATATTTTCTAAACAAATACAGATCAGCATCTCCTTAAATTGAGAGGTTGTAATTTCTTTAGGGCTTGAACACAGATCTTTTTTTTTCTTATTTCAAGCTCAGTCTTCTATCCTTTCTGCCTATTGTCTTTTGTACAAATAACTAAATGCAAGATAAAATGATATTTTGGAGACAAGTCCTTTATAGAAAAGAGATGTAAGACACAAAACACTGATCATTTTCAATCAGTACTTTGCCAGGACTACACAGCATATAAATATTTCAGGTACTAGAGTCTCTAAGTTTTCTGCTAGCACTTGTTTGAGATCAGCTTGTATCTTTTGGGCATGCCTCAAGGTCTTCCCCCACCCCAATCCTCATTCACATTGGAACCTGATTAATAATGCTATCCTTAGGGTAGAGATGTTGAAACTAACCTCTGCTCTTCAGGGTCCTTAGGACCAGTAGGCTTTCATGGTCAGTCCCATTTTAAATGTGGAACTTATGAAGTTGGACATGACTGAACATCAGCACATTTTTTTCATATCCACCTCCTAGCATGGCGGTGGTATATAGATGTTTAACAAATAACTTATTGATTGATTGATTGATCATTTTTTTTTCTTTATGGTCAATTGGTCATTGTATTCATATAGCATTGCTGAACTGAATTTGGTTGAATGAGGTCATCTTTGACAATTTGACAATTAACTTTATTTTTGATGAAATCCAAGATGGCTGTAAATTTTTTTCTAAATTCTCCTTTAAAACAGAAATATTCCCTGCACTTGCAGTATCTAACCTTGTGATTCCAATAGGAAAAAAGTAGATATGGAAAGATGGTAACTTCTAGAGATTATATTACTTAATTTAAAAAAATATATACATCAGGGAAATTAATTGCAAACAGGATATCCTTAGAAGAAGGAATTTTTGTAATTTATCTTAATCAGTTTAAAGTGTCTTGTATCTTTTCCCCAAAAATAGTTTCCCTCACTATAAATGATTATCCCTGAACTTGAAATGTTAATGGCAAGAAGATTGTCGTGCTGAGTGTAATGGGAGATTTGTTCTTTGGGTCTTTTCGTCCATCCAGAGGAGTGGGTAATACGCCTGGAATGCTAATGACTGACAAGGTGGGGAGAAAAAGAAGCAGGTTATCCCTTGGAGGGCACTGACAACTCAGACTGTTATATGACACTGAACATCCAAATTCACTTGAGTGTCACTATGGTGTTCAAAAGGCAGACTCTTGACCTATAACCAAGATTTATTCCCACTAAGTAGCTTGTCTGATAAGTTCATAGGAAATGTGCTGAATACAAAAAATAAAATTAAAATATTCCAGGTACATTCAAATGTAAAGTGAATAATGAACAAAACCTCAAAAGATAAATTTATTTCACTGTTTGGCATTCTTGGCTGTTTCTTACTTAAGTCTGGACTGATCTGTTTCCCTAGTAATAACAGGGGAAAAAAAACAAAAACAAAAACAGAAACTAAGCTTCTTTTATAATATCATTCAAACCATTAAATTCCCCTGGGAAAAGTAAAGCCTACATTTTTTTGTTTCCTGACAGAGAGGTTTTGACTAATGGGCTGATCATGTCAGGAAGTTAGCAACTTGAGTGTGAAGAAAAAGCAAGAAGAGTTAAGATATTAATCCATGTAATTCAGACTAGAAAAGGATAATTAAAACAGAAATGGGGGCCTCAAGTCCTTGTATAATCTTGATAAGAGAGTGACAGCTTCTGGTGCTAACTGAGGCTCTTCTCTCTCATCCCACTGTGGTTGAGGATCACTTAAAATTTTCTGTCCTTTCTTTTGCAAAAAGAAGTCAGAGATGCCCAAAACAAGAGGCTTTGGTAAGCTCATGTGTATATGGAGTTATTGGATTACATATTTTGGTCAAAAGCTAAATTCCTCACATTAAAAACAGATGGGTCAGCAAAGAATCTACATTTGCCTTGTCATGGCTGAGAATCACATCTACTGCTCAGTCTACCACAGGATATTTAGGAAACCATTCTAGAAGAAGGGAAAAGTCAATACAGGCCAAACTGATCTGGCTGTTTTAGAGATATTATAAACAATGGAAATAGCAGATTTAATCAAAAATCATAGGATAAAAAATTTAGAACTGGAAGGGACAAACCATTTGGCTTAACTCTCTCATTTTGTAGATCAGGAGACTGAAAGCCAAAGAGATGTGATTTGTTCAACATCATGGGGGGCAAGAGTGATGAGATAGGGGAGAGCTAAGCTCAGATCCTTTGATTTGAAATACATTGCTCTTTCTATTATACTGTCATGCAAATTAATATCAGTAAATTGAGGCACTATGATGCAGAGAATGAATAAATGAATGAAAGAGTATTTATTAAATGCTAATTGTATGCTAGACACTGTGCTAAGCACTGGAGCAACAAATCTAAAAGAGAGACAATGCTTATTCTCATGTAGATTACATTTTAATAGAAGCAGACAACTAATACAGTGGAATGGTGGTGAAGGAACTATATTTTGGTCTGGGAAATCACACAGAGGTTTTTGTTATTATTTTGTCCTTCATTCTCAAAAAAGATCATATCATCAAGGAGGTGATGCTGTGACATGCAAGTGAATTGAATTTAAGAGAGAGAGGGTGGTGTAAGGTCAGTTGCCTCATTTTCCCCTTCAGAGCCATTTGGATCCAGTGGCCAGATATATATCAGGAAGACTGGACATGCCCTGGATGTAATGGGAGACATTGGCTTTATTAAGCTAAGGTCTTCAACAGGTCTCAGTTTGATAGGGGTCACATTCATTCAAGTAGCATTCAGGCTAGGTAGCAATTGAAGCAAAGAATCTTCTATTTAACTTAGCCCCCCCCCCCCCCCCAAAAAAAAAATAAATAAATAGGCAAGTTAATTCATTCCCCACCTTGTCAGGACATCATAAGGGAATAAAGGGAGGGAAGAACCTCAGGGTTTCTGGTCAAAGCAGATTCAATCTGAGGCAATCAGGGACCACAAAAAGACCAAATGGGGCTTGACTTGGGACCTATTAGTGTCCAATCAATGAGAATCATAGTGGTTTTAATTCAAGGCATTCTTAAGAAAGAAATTTAGCCAGTAAACCCCAAGATATCTTAGGAGAATTCAGATGTTCAAAAGGAAATAAAAAAGCTTATAAGAACATTGGTAGATAAGGTTAGATTGCAGGAGTGGTGATTGGTGCCATTGAGCAGTTAATTGACATGGCAACCAATATATTGATCTGATATCTAGACTTTGAATGAGAAAAGTTGGGTTTAAACCTTGTCCCTTCTACTTAGTGCTTGTAGAACTTAAGGCAAGTTAATTCATTTCTTTCTGTTTCAGTTTCTTCATCTGTCAAATGAGGGAGTTAGAATCAATCCTCTCTAAGATTCTTTTAAAGTCAGTATTTATGATTCTATGAGTGGTTTCCAGGTCTGTTTTTTAAAAAAACTTATCAAGAATATGGTATTCTTTATTAAGTGCTTATGGAATCAATTATGGCCTGTTTGGCCAGACAGAAGGCAAAGCGGGGTTTCCAATTTCTACTTCTGATCAAGTTATTCAATTACCAAAGATATTACATATTCAAGTGAAGTGAAATCTTGCATTTGTGATCACTGAGAGGATAGTGTACTGTATGTAGATAAGAACTAAGTTCTATGCATAACTCTACCACGGTAAGCAAGATGATCAGCCATCTCCAAGGTCACCAAACACCATAGCTTGGAGATAATCTAATGCACATAATTTATTTAGTAATGCCTTCAAGATATCTCCAAAATATATAGGGTTGGCCTTAGCAAGAGTGAATAATGATTGCCTTGTGGGCTTCTTGATTTTCACAGAGTCAGGAGACAGCATTGTATAGTTGAAAGGACTTTAGCATCAGAGAACCGGGATTCAAATCCTACCTATGTTACCTTGGATAAATCAATTCAGGTTTTCAGAGTGGCTTCAGGTTCTTCATCTGCTAAAATAAGGAATGTCCTCTGAGAATCCATCTAGCTTTAGGTCCATGACCCTATGATCACAAGGTCATATTTCCTAAGCTTGAGGAGTATGGTAGAGTACAGAGTAGTAGAGTGAGACTGCCTTTCTGCAACTTTACACTTCAGGAGGCCCTATTTTGGAAGTTGTTGTCAATCAATTGCAAATATTTATTAAACTACTATGCGCTTAGCATTAAGGCTTACAAATACAAAGAATGATATAATCCCATTCTAATGGGGAAAGCAACAAGAACTCATAAATAAACATCAGAATCAATATAATAATAGTGTTTGGGGAATCAGGAAAAGCTTCATAGAGAAGATGATACTTTAAGCTTTATACTTTGGGAGTACTAGACATCATAAGGGAATAAAGACTTAGATCATGGCTGGTTGTATAGGCAATCACATTCAGCATAAATTTGGAGGTCCATACCTACACAACTTTGAAGGGTATTTTTATTTTAGATACATAAATAGCTTTTTGGAGTGAGGTCTTCAACAAGGAAATCTTTCCTATAGTTCAAGGATATAACAAGTAAACAAAAGTGCTTCTATATAGAGACTCATGGATTTGGAAGTAGAAGAAAGGTTAGCTGGTCCAACCAACTCATTTTATAGAAGAGGAAATTGAAGTTGAGAAAGGTAGGTAACTTGTTTGTGATTTCAGAACTAGTAAGAATCAAAGGTGGATCTTCTTGGCTTCAAATCCATCATGTTGTCTCTTATCCTAGAGCTTCTTAAATTTTGTGTGTGTCACAGTTAACTTTGCCAATCTGGTGACTTCTTGGAATAATGTTTTTAAATGTGTTGGATAAAATGCATAGGATTGCAAAGAAGACCAAAGGTTAATGAAAATAAAAGTGTAATTTTTCCAGTCCAAATTCATGGTCTGCAATTCTGGATCCCAGCACCACAACATGTAATTTGTAATTATTTCTGCCTCTGCCATTTTCTCTGTCTCAGTCTCAGTTTGGTCTCAGTTTAGCTCTATAGCTATGTACATTAATTCTACTCAAAGCAATAGTTCTGCCTTTACTTGATATTTCCTATGGAGGAACATGCTTTTTTGCAACTATACCATACATATTATCAAAACTCACTGACTTAACAGACTTACCTGAATTATAATTCCTTGCCCCATTGATACAATTCACTTTGCTGTTTCACATTGTTCCATGCTCATTTCTATATTTTCCTGCTTAGATTGTTTCCTTTGCTAGATCTTCCTCTGGATAACATCATCTAATGATGGGCCCTCTATTCCTCCTCTATACTGTTTCACTTGGTGATCTCACTAGTTCTCATGGATTCAACTATCATTTCTATGTAGACAATTCTTACATCTACTTGTTTAGCCCAAATCTCTGGTCTTTGTGTCCTCTAAATGCCTATTAAAACACCTTTAACTAGACATATTTTATTTTCAAAAAAATCTATTGTTAATTTATTTTGAACATTCTTAAAATTTTTTTGAATCCTAAATTTTCTCCCTCCCTTCAGCCACTACCCCATCCTTTGAGAAGGCAAGTAGTGTGATATAAATATTTCATAAACATTTTAAACATTACATGTAGAAAAGAGAATTTATCTCCCCCTTCCCAAGCTCTCCTTTTTCCTAACTTCCTTATTGCTATGGAAATTACAACTATCTTCCTAGTTACTCAGGCTCCCTAGATGTCATCTTTAACTTCTCACTGTTTCTCATGCTTCATATCCAATCAGTTATCAAGCCCTGTCAACGTTACCTTTTCAACATCTCTTGTATATGCCCCCTTCTCTCCTCTGACACTGCCAAAACTGTGATGCTTAATTTCTGCCAGATTGCTTACTACTTTTCCTAGTAGTTTTTGTTAAATCGTGAGTCCTTAGCCAAGTAGTTGGGATTTGGGGGTTTATCAGACACAAGGCTACTGTGTTCATTTGCTTCTGGATCTAATCTGTTCCACTGACAGATTTTTCTATTTCATGATAACAAGTTACTTTTTTAAAGGCGTCTCCCCATGGTCCTCTATGTGTCTGAACTTCATGTGTTACAAATTAAAAGGCTTCTGTTGAGTTTGGTCCGTGTGTGTGTGTATGTGTGTGTGTGTGTGTGTGTGTGTGTGTGTGTGTGTATGCTGTTTTTGCCACATCACATAAATGTGAATTATTTTATCAGCACTTTTCTAAGTGACAGCTAGCTGAAACACCAATAGAGCAACATTGATAGAAAATGGTGGAAAAAAGAGGGAACAACCTTAAAGCACATGCCATAGCCTAAAATAGGATTTACAGTAGATGTGAATAGAGTATGAAATGGTCTGTATGAAATTACTCAGTGAGTAAAGGACAATAAGCACAGAAAGACAGTAAGAAGGCATAAGGAAAATAATCTACTTTACCATTTTGGTGAATGTCAGGTTTGGAAGGCAGTATGATATAGAAGAAAGAAAAATGAACTTGGTATTAGACTTGAATGTGAATCCTAGCTATCACCAGTCAATTATGAAATGTTGGGCAAATCTCTTTACTTTTCTGAACCTAAGTTATCTATAAGATGGGGTCATATTGATACTCCCCATTGCATGGGCTTGAGGTGAAAGATTTTTAAGCTGTAAAGCATGGAAAATATGAGATGAGCATATAGGAGCATTGTATTTATGACCAAACACCACAGTATACCATGGAGTTACCATACAATTACATATCAGATAATGCCGCCCTGCTCATGGTGATGTATACTTAGTGTACTGTTCTCTGGGACAATGTCTTGACTCTGGAGAGTCAATAAGAGAAATTAGTTGATGTTCCCCGACATGAGTGCTCTTAAAAGGTTCAGCCAAACTTAGTTAAATACCACATTTCTCTCTGATCTTGATAGTATCTGAAAGCTGCTGCCCTTCTTTAAAGACCAGGTAAGGAACAAAGAACTAGGAAAATGGGAAAATGTTTTGACTTCATGATCTAAATCAAGTCAAAGATTTTCAATTGTGTGGGGCTTATTTGTATTTTTAAAAATTTTTGTAGGAGCCAGTAATGAATACATTATGATTTGTATGTGTTAAAATAATAATTATTGTTATTATTATAGCTGATATTTTAGTAACATTTTAAAGTTTACAAAACATTTTATATACATTCTCTTATTTCAGCTTTACATTGACTTATTATCTCCATTTTGCAGATGAGGAAACTGATACTTAGCTCCTCAGTTTCGTCATCTACAAAAGAGAGGTTAAGTAATGTGTCCATAGTCACATAACTAAGGAATTATGGTCAAGTTGTTAATGCATTTGTACTTCTATATTCAGTAAGAAATATCCTTGTGCCAATGAAATCATAGCTCTAGTTGCTATCTTTACCAATAAAAAGACTTCATTGAGTAACTGAATAAACAAAGAAATAACAATAAAGAAATATTAATAATAAGAATAAGAATAAAAAAATACAACAACTAGAGAAAATTAGACATGTTAATGAGACAGTAAGAAGTTTCTCTGACCTGATTTCTAAATACCTAATGAAGGGTGAGAGAAAGGAAAGATCAGAAGAGAAAGCTCATTGTGGATCAGGAGGGACTTAACAGGGGAAACAAAAATAAACAGGTAGGCATTCTCCTTCTAGAGATGTCTATTTTTTAAAAGTTTATAATTGATAGATGGCAAAATGCACTGTAAGTTGGGATTGCTAGGTGGCACAGAGTAGGAAGTCTGAAGTGAGGAATACTCATTTTCATAAATTCAAATCTGGTCTTAGACACTTGCTAACTGTGTGACTATAGGCAAGTCATTTACCCCTTTCCTCTTCCTCAAGATAAAATGAGTTAGAGAAGGAAATGACAAATTACTACAGTATCTCTGCCAAGAAAACCCCAAAAGGGTCATGAAGAATCAAATACAATTAAAAAGCAAGTATGAAATATCATTATAACAACCATTATTATTACTATCATCTGCTATGTCTAGTTCTGAATACTTATTCATTTACTACCTACCAGTGAGTTGTTACATTTTTTATGTAAATCAATTCAGTAAATATTTATTAAGTGCCTAATGTATGCCTAATATATTTTTCCCATTGGAAGTGAATTTTAAAAAATCTAATTCCTGTATCCAAGGAACTTTTGGTTTACAAGAGAATTCATAATTTTCACATGTAAATTAATTATGTAAACTTAAAGCATCAGTGACATTTGCATTAAATGCCTAAGAAAAGGATCCATATAATGGATCCAGAAAGATCAATGTCTAGATGCAGTCTCTGCTACATACTGGCCTTGGTGATCCTGGGAAAAATCATTTACCTTTTAATGCTTCAAGCACTATAGATTATAAATAATTCTCTAAGTTTATAAATTGAAGATAAAGTGTGGATCTGCATTGGGTTGAGGGAATCGCCTCATCTGGGAATTCATTGTACCAATGAAGTCATATCTACTTATGAAAATAACTCATTTAAAAAATACTGAGAAAAACCAGATATGAGTGTTTTTAGGTTTTAAGTACTCATCTAGGAAAGATTCTTTTTTTCCTACACATAAAACAATTATATAGCTTGTATTATATTGTTTTGATGTCTTTTACTTTTCTACCAGTCATCTCTCAATATACAACCTCCATAATACCTTTCCTGTTTAATCAACAGGTGGCATTGCTAGCTACAAGCTTGTTCTAACTCATCATAAGAATGAGTCACTGACAAGCTCCATTCTTACTCAAGTATATCCTCTGTCTCAATACTAGAGAAATTATAGGAGTCCTTTTCTCTCCTACTTTCTCTATGAATATCAATGCTCATTTTGACAATCTATGAGGTGTACAGTCAGGTAAAGTTATTGTTTCAAAACACCTCTCAAGCCATGACTCTTTGGGAAATCCATAGTCCATCATATATAAGGGATCCCCATTCATGTAAACAGCATAATTGAATAGGTCAATTGAATAGGAAATAGAAAAGCATACTACTACTATATAGAGTTTTTACTCACAGGCAAAGAACCAACCAAAAAGAATAAAATCACAATAAGTTTACACATACCATGTGGCCATGCCCAAAAACTTTTAGACCAAAGCTACCCACAACCAATGTTTAGGGATGATCAGAGTCCAGAAGGTTTAGGAAAGACACAATTTAAGTTTTTTTTTTTTTTTTCTGTTTTTTCATCTCCTTCCTTTTTTTACCCTTTTCCAAGACAGTAAGCAATCTGATATAGGTTAAACATGTGCAATCTTTTAAAATATATTTCCAGATTTGCCATATTGTTCAAGAAAAATCAGACCAAATGGGGAAAAGACCCATAAGAAAAAGCAAACAAACAAGGTAACAAAAAAGTGAAAATACTATCCTTCAATCCACATTCAGTCTCTACAATTCTCTAGTTTGATGCAGATGTCATTTTTCCATCCCAAGTCTATCGGAATTGTCTTGACAGTTCAAGTGTTTAACTCCACAGCCTGCTTTCTACCCTGGAAAACAAAGGGTATTTATGAAATAAAATATAGTTTTCAAATGCTGTTGCATTTACAACAAAGTGATGAGGAGGTACAGTCAAGGGCATGAAGAGAAATTCTTCTGGCTTCCATTCCCCTCTTCAGGTAATGTAAGTCTTCCAAATTTATGTAAAAGCTTCACTCGCTATTTCTGCCCCCTCGTTTGCTCTTTCCCCTAGGCCAATGCTAGCTTTCCAGTTCTTTGACTCTTTTTACCTCATCTCAGAAATAAATGAAGTTCTATTGAAAGGATGCATGACTTATTTTATTGTTGTCTATTTGATGATACATGTCTAACTCTTGATGATTCCATTTGGTGTTTTCTTGGCAAAAACACTAGTTTGCCATTTTCTTTTCTACCTGCTTATTTTGTAGAGGGGGAGAAACTGAAACAAGTGAAGCAACAGAAAAACGGGTTTGATAGGTAAGATTACATGGAAACCAGACTGGTTTTTCAAAGGAAAGGGCTTTATTTTCATAAAAGGAGAATGGGACCAAGCAGCATCAGGAGACTGGTTGGGAAGGAGGGGAGAGAAGGGAGGGTGAGGATGCTTATTCTGCCCATTGGTTAGATCCTCTCAAGGGGGTATGTTTACTTCATAACCATTGGCCAACTTTTGTGCAAAATAAGGGACAGAAACATGTAGCAGGACCCAAATTTCCCCATATCTTGTTTACCAAGACTCAAGCTCCCTGCACCTGACCTGGTGGGCAACAGCATCTTGTTTTTCTGTCCCCTGCAATTAGTTACTAACAAAGGCACTGCAGGGACCCATTCCAAAGTAATTTGCCCAAGATTATACAGCTACTAAGTATCTGAGGTTAGATTTGAACTTGGGTCCTCTTAACTCCATACCTGGTGATGTGAACTTGCTTTCTTCCTTTTTCAGAAAGAAGCCCATCTGGCCTATCAATTGGAGAATGGTTAAATAAATTGTGGTATATGAATATTTTGGAATATTATTGTTCAGTAAGAAATGACCAGCAGTAGGATTTCAGAAAGGCCTGGAGAGACTTACATGAACTGATGCTGAATGGGAGATCATTATATACTTCAACAACAATATTATATAATGATCAATTCTGATGGACATGGCCCTCTTCAACAATGAGATGAACCAAAACGGCTCCAATGGAGCAGGAATGAATTGAACCAGTTACACCCAGCGAAAGAACTCTGGGAGATGACTATGAACCATTACATTGAATTCCCAATCCCTCTATTTTTGTCCGCCTGCATTTTTTATTTCCTTCACAGGGTAATAGTACACTATTTCAAACTCCGATTCTTTTTGTACAGCAAAATAACTGTTAGGACATATATGCTTATATTGTATTTAATTTATACTTTAACATATTTAATATGTATTGGTCAACCTGCCATTGGGGGGAGGGGATGGGGAGAAAAAGGGGAAAAATTGGAACAAAAGGTTTGGCAATTGTCAATGCTGTAAAATTACCCATGCATATAACTTGTAAATAAAAAGATATATATAAAAAAGAAGCTCATCTGGCTATTATCAGGCATAACCTACTACCAGACTATCCTGTTTGTATAGAATGATTGTGAGGTTGGAATTCTTTATCAGCCTCTACTGTCTAATCCCCAACCTTTGGGCATCTTTAAACTAACTTTTGAGATATTGATTAGCATATCTTTTAGACCTGTCTGAGACCTGATCTTCTAGGTATTACATCTGGCTCATCCTTGACTCTCCTTCTGAGTAACCTGATACTTCTCCTCTCTTGAGGAATCCCCAAGATTGTATTTTCATCTATAAAAGATGTGCCCACAATGAAGATCTTTGTTAAGTCCTTTCCGGGGCTAAGCCCACTAGGAGGTGTTCTCTCTCTCTCTCTCTCTCTCTCTCTCTCTCTCTCTCTCTCTCTCTCTCTCTCTTTTTCTCTGTCTCTCTTTCTCTGTGTCTCTGTCTTTGTCTCTCTGTCTCTGTTTGTCTGTCTCTCTGTCTTTGTCTCTCTGTCTCTGTCTGTCTGTCTCTCTGCCTGTCTCTGTCTCTCTGCCTCTCTGTTTCTGCCTCTGTCTCTGTCCCTGTCTCTGTCTCTCTTTCTTTCTCTCTCTATCCCATTCACAGTGCCTTCTCTTTAATGGCATTTTTCTTCTTACTATATAGCTAACTCTGGTTAATCTGCTAAACTTCTGCATGTATGAAGATGGTCATGAGTATTTGAAGTATCACTTCTTAAAGTGTAGTCCAGAAGTCCTTGGTGACTCTTTTAAAGGGTCTAGGAAGTGAAAACTATTTTTGGATTAATAGTAAAACAATTTTATTTTCCAATATAGCAATATTGATAGAACTCAAGTAAATAAAAGCTGGGAGGCATTCTCAATAAGATTTAAGAGTGTAAAGAAGTCCTAAGATCAAAAAGGTTGAGAATTACTGATTAAAAGATGGTTTTTAAAGTGGTGCTTGCCTGATAGTATTTATATAGTTCATTTTGTGGTTTTGTTTGTTTTTAATGGAGTTTAATATATTGGTTCAGTTATTAAGTTTTAATATACCTCTTATGAAAAATGATTTACTTTCTTAAGTAATTTTACTGACAAGTAATTTCCTAGGAGCATTTTTAAAATTTATCTCATTTAAAAAAAGATCTTAAGTAGAACTGTCTTTAAGAAATTCCAATAAGTTGCATTTTTACTTGTAGAAGTACACATTCAGTATGATATATAGAGGGCTAGTTTTAAAGGCAGGGAGATCTAGGTTCAAGTTCTTCTTCCTATATAAACTGGTTGCATATAACATCTGACTAATTGCTTAACCAACCTCTCAGTTCCCCAAGCAACTCTAAAACAGAGAAATGACTGATTCGCCACAGTGGAGGTGCATTCCATACCAGTAAATTTTGGGTCAAGAAAAAAAATGGAGGCACATTCCAGACAAATAAATATGTTTTTCCCTCAAATAACTGTTATCTCCTCCTTTCAGTCAATGGTTATAATTCATCCCTTTGTTTGTTTTATTCTTAAATGGCTTTTTAATAGGCTAAAAGCCAATATTTAGAAGTATATCTACATCCACTAGTAAATTAAATATTTTATAATCATCTCAGGTTACTATGATGTCAATCTCAAAAATATAGGAAGAATAGAATATTAGAGCTGAAAGAAACTTTAGAAATCTTCCCATCCGTTTTCTTCAGTTAATAAACAGTACATGTGGATTCTCAAGAAAAAAGTAATGTTGGCCCTATGTTGATAATATCTTTTTCTTCCCAAAGTCATAGTGAATTGTAATGGGCTGAAGTTTGAGTTGATGCACTTAGGTCCCAAGTACATGAGGCTAAATAGTAATTGGGCTATACTCTATTAATATACATGATTGGATAAAGAATGGTCCCTGCCCACTCTCTGTGCAAGTCCTGATGTGTTGTACAGGAAATGACGATTTTGGTGGGTGGAGGCAGAGAGAGGAACAGGAAGAGAAGCTGGGAGAGATGGGGCCTGGGTTCATTCTCCTAGCTGCTGGTCGTGTGGCTGCGGATCTAGCTAGCTTCTTGACTCAGCTGCACACATTGCTATCGCCGATTCTTTTCCACCTCCGATCCTTCTTCACTGAGAATAAAGACTGACGATTTTCCCCTAACCTGAACTCCGGACTCCTGCTGATTTTAAAATACGCGATCTTCACAGTGAATCAAGGGATAAGCTGATCTCTCTTCTCTGAACTCTTATAGCTCTTTATTTGCATTACTTGTAATGACATTTATCATCATCATATCTTATATTTCCCTTAATATCCACTCCCTTAATGGAGGCCATGTTCCATGATCCAAGAATCTTTTAAAACAATGAGTTCCTGTGACTCTGAATCATGTAAAGCACTGATTCAGAAGAATTACAATTATGAGTCACCCAAAGGACAATGGAAAGGCCCATGACAGGTAGGAAAAAGTTGAAGACTCTTTCAATACAAATTTACTCAGGAGAAGTGATCTAAGTGATGTCTTCAAAGAATATGACTAAAAAAAGAGTCAATTTGTTCATGAGCAAGAGAAAAAGATAATAAATGGAAAACCTGTATACTCAAATGACACAATATTAGGAAATTTAAAGGAAGGTCTGCTATGTGGTGGAGGGATACTTTATGGAGGATTTACAGGAGGCTATGGGCAAACACGACTGAGTTATGATTTGTATCACTTCAAAGAATACTCACATTACTAAGATCATGGAGTAGTAATTGTACTACTTGCCAAGTCATAACGACAAGCATAAACTCTTTTCCGTGTAGTACCTCTGGATTATCATTAGTTCTGAATTAAGGAGTTTTTCTGTATTGCCATCATCTTTTTAAACAAGCACTGAATTGAACATATGATCCCAGATTGAGAGGTGAAAAGATCCTCAGAGTCTATCTCATTCATTATATAGGAAAGGAAATTGAAGCCCCAAAGGTCATATGACTTATGTAAGATCATACATATTATATGTGGCATAATAGGGCATAAAAAATATTTTTAGAATTTAATGACTATCTTGATTTAAGTTACTCGGCAAAGATGAGTTGAATAATCTTTTTGTTTAGTTGGCTTAATTAACTGAAATTTCTGTGCAAAGTATTTCCTAATCTTCTTTTCCACATGAGTTTATATTTAGTATTTCCTAATCTTCTTTTCCACATGAGTTTATATTTAGCTCATTCACTTGTTCATGCCTTTGCTCTGCTTATTTTTGATTCATTTTTCTTTTTGCTCTCAAAGCCTGAGAATTCATTTAGTTGTTGTATTCATAACTGGGTCTTAAAACTATCCATATTTTCAAACTTTGTATCTCTTTTATAACATATATATATGGATATGTAGTATGTGGATATGTATATATAAATATATATAAAACACATACTATACATAACATTATATAAATTCATATACCCATATATATGTTTGTGTGTGAAGATATATCTATATCAATCTAGAGAAAGAAACAGAAAAAGACAAACAAAAAGAAACACACAGAGACAGAGACAGAGAGAAAGTGAGAGAACTACAGAGAGAGAGAGAAACACATACAGACAGAGACAGAGACAGAGACAGAGAGACACAGAGACAGAATTATTTTGGGTCAGTGCCTCAAAATGCACTTGAGGTAGTTTGGAAATATATATTATCTGAATCAATTCTTGATCCCAATCAGTAACAGGAAAGAAGGAAATGCAATGGTATACTCTCCTCACTTGTCCATACCTATTTTATTTGGGGGAAGGGAGAATTTGGAGAGGAATCAGGAGGAGTACAAGTGGAGGGAAGGTTAAGAAGGACATATTGTAAATGGCTCAGATTTGTTGTGTGAATCAAAGGAAATGATAGATATGAAGAACTTTGTAATCAATAAAAGGATAAATAAATGTTAATTATTATTTTCTAGAGGTTACTGATTGCTCTGATATCTAGCATTGACCATCATTAATTTCATTTTCAGGCCTCAACTTTTTTTCCCCTCTTTTTCTCTGCATCAGTTGCTTCAGTTTGGCTTTTGATTATGATCAAATATTTAACTGGGAGAGGCCAATCCTACTGCATGTCACATTCTGCTATCAAGTGATTTTGGAAATTGTTTCATAATGCAGGTCAGGCTAAAGAGATTTTCTTCCTTTAAAAACAATGTTATTACTGCCACTTGTGTTTCTAACCAAGGTCTTGGCAGCAAAGAAATCATAAATAAGATCATGAATATATAAAAGCAAAACTTTGACACTATGATTTATAAAGTCATTCAAAAGAACAAAAATCAGTTCCAAATATTATAGAATAATTGACATTTTAGACAATATTTTAAAGTTTATAAGGTGGTTTGCATACTTTCTCTCATTTCAGCATCACAGCACTTCCATCAGGTAAGGACCACAGTAATCTTTCTGATTTTATAGATAAATTAAGTGAGAGAATAAGATGTAAAATGATTTATCCATTGTCACAGAGAAAGATAACTATATAAACAGAGCATAAATATAATATACTTCTGATAGAAGATAGACATTATTTTCCTTGCATGCAAGGATGCTTCATTCTCAAAAAGTCTACATCAGCATGACAACTGTCTAATCTGGCTCCAAACTGATACGCCATCAGCTACAATAATCAGTAAGTGCCTCCTTAACATTAAGTAGCTATATAAGACTGGTACTTGTTAGAATTTAAGAGGATTGTAGTAGAAGATCTAGAATCTCCTGAAAAAAAAAAAAGATGATCAGGGAAGTGTGAACTGATACCCTGGTTTCCTCCTGATACATATTCCCATAGCAAGCAGAGGCTTTCAAAATCATTTCATTGATTTTAGAGCCATTCTCTAGGGAAAAAAAAAAAAAGGCCTGTAGTTCATCTCTTCTGCCACTAGATGGAATACTTGTTCAGTGGTCAACTGTAGAATTAGTCTCCCTTCCCAAGAGCTGGTGTATGAAATTAATGAAGATGAGGAGGAGGAGGAGGAGGAGGATAAGGAGGAGGAGGAGGAGGAGGAGGAAGATAATCATGATAGTGGTGATGATAGAGGCAATTATTGATTAAGACTGATGCTGCTACTACTGACATTGTTTTAAAGTTCATAAAGTATTTTGTACTTATTTTGTTTGATCTTAACTGTTGAGAATGTTGAGATTACTAGTGATGTTTATTATTCCTAAGTGTTATTATCTTCATTTAACAAATAAGGAAACTGAGACTAAGAGTTTTATGACTTGCCTAGAATCGTAGAATTAGTAACTGCCAAATGCTAGTTTTGTACCTAGTTCTCTTTTATTTTCAAGGCCAAAATCCCATCTACTGTCCCATACTGGCTCTCGTGAGAAGTGCTAAACTGAGTTTGTAATCTGTAGTTCAGTAGCAGATCAATAAATGATTATTCTGCTGACAATGTTAGAGATTCAGCAAACTGTAATTGGTCAGTTAGAAAAATTCCTCCCTCCCTCCCTCCCTTCCTCCTTTCCTTCCTCCCTCCCTCCCTCCCTTCCTCCCTCTCTCCCTTCTTCCTTTCCTCCCTCCCTCTCTCCCTCCCTCCCTCCCTCTCTTCCTTCCTCCTTCCCTCCCTCTCTTCCTTCCTTCCTTCCTTCCTTCCTTCCTTCCTTCCTTCCTTCCTTCCTTCCTTCCTTCCTTCCTTCCTTCCTTCCTTCCTTCCTTCTCTCCTTCCCTCTTTTCTTCTTTTCCCCTTTCCCCTCTGTCCACGTAGGGTATCATAGCCTTCTCTACAGATGCTCTTGAAAACATTTTCTTTTCTTTTGTACTTCTGAATCCTCCTAAGATATCTTGGGGTTTACTAGCTAGATTTCTTAAACTAAACCTTAAACTAAAACCAATCTGCTTTTTATTGATTGGTTATCAACAGGTCACAGACCAAGTTGTATTTGGTCATTGTTTGGGTCCTGATTGATTCAGATTAAAAGTAAATAGCAATCATTTTGGCTTTGACCAGAAACCTTGAGGGTCTTTCTTTCCCAGATTCACTTATTTATATATATATATATATTTTTTTTTTTTTGACTAGATGAAAGAGAAGATTTTTTGCCTCAATTGCTGCCTAGCCTGAATGCTATCTGAATGAGTGTGGCCTCAATCAAACTGAGACCTATTGATAATCTTAGTTTAAAAAAGAATAAAGTCTCCCACTGCATTCAAGACCATCTTCACTGTTCCTTATCTATATCTGGCCACTGGACCCATATGACTCTGGAGGGGAAAGTGAGGCAGGTGACCTTGCACAGTCCTTTCACTTAAATCCAATTCACTTGTTTGTCATGACATCACCTCCCTAATGTCACAATCTTCTTCAAGAACAAAGGACAAACAACATATTACCTTATTATTCACTAATTTTTCCAGATATGTTTCTACCCATTTAACTGAGTTTCTAATTTTGTGATGTCAAGTCTGTAGCTTATTAAACTCTTTTAATCCATTCTATGTCTTCATTCTGGCTCAGCCTAGCTCAGACTATTCTGATAAACAGCTGACAGAACAATAGAACTTAAAAATAGCTAATATTTATATGTCCTTATTACATGTCAAGCACTGTACTAAGCAATTTTCAATTGTTATTTCATTTGATCCTCACAACAACCCCAAGAAGTAGGTACTATTATTTCTCCCATTTTATAGATAAGGAAACTGAGGCAAACAGGTTAAGTAACTCTCCCATGGTCACATAGGTAGGAAGTGTCTGAGACTGAATTTGAATTCACGTCTTTCTGATTAGGCCCACTACTCTATGCACTGTACCCCCTGCTTAGCCCCTCTGCACTCCACCCTTACCACACATACCCAAATTTAAAATTAGAACAGAGTTTAAAGATTATCTAGTCCAACCTCTGCATTTTGTATCTGAGTCAATTGATTCATAGAAATGTGAAGTAACTTTACAAGGTCTCATAATAAAAACATAGCAGAGTCAAGATTAAAACTCAAGTCCCTTGATTATAGATCTAACACTCTTTTCACTGCCATACTAACTTAGAAATAGTTGTTTGTTTGCATTTTAAATCTTAAACTTACTTTCAATTATTTTGTATTTCTAATCTCCTAGAGATTATCTTTTTCTTCAAGACCGTTACTTGAGAAATTGGTAGCTTAATTCATTGCAACTTCATGCCCAGCCTTCTTCTTCATTTCATACCAAATAAATATCATATACAAGCAGTACTAGATTAACCATTAGGGATCTAAAGAAAGATAAACATTGTCCCAGAGCTGGAGAAGTATACATTGTAATGGTCCAAGGGACATTATTGAAAGAGCGAACTACTTGTCAGAAACCCAAGTTTCAGCCTCACTTCTGCTGCTTCATCTCTGTGCTCTTAGATTTTCTCATTTACAAAATTAAGTGTCCATGCTACACTTACTACTTGCCTCATAGAAACACAACATTGTTCTAAACAATGTGCTTTGAAAAGTTACTATATAAATGGGAGATATGATTATCTCATTTGCTCTTTCATGCCACCCTGTAAGGTAAGTTAGGTAAACAATATATCTTCATTTTGAAGGTGAGAAAATTGGAACTGTGAGCATAAGATGCAATGGGGCGCATCCAGTCAGTTTCCTAGTAAGAGGGTCTGGCTTTTTGACTCTAGTTCAATGTTCTTTACCCCATATAAGGATGCTATTGTTGCTTGCCTCACATACATGAGTATAGAAGACAGGTGCATGAAAACCATGTTTTTCTACTTCTTACATGGTTGTGGTCTTGGGGCTTAGGCTGAAGAACTTCCCAGCTTGTAGATATGACATTTTGTCATTTTCCACACTACCTTGCTTCCCCGATGAACACAAGATTGGTTATAACAGTGTCATGTTTTTCCTGTATGCTGGGCAACTTCATCAGTCTCCTTTGTGCATCACACCAAGAAGACTTCACTTCATTTGCACTGACCTTTCACCTTTGGAGTGGTGTGTAAGGACAGAATTTATGATTTGAATAGTTGACACACGTGCTCACATAGTTGATTTATATCTCACTTTTTTGATTTATGAAATATGAGACTGATTTAGAAGCCATGCCATTTTGTGTGTTATAGCATTGATTTAAAAGTCATTCAACTGATTTATAGTTTGTGTCAGTGAATTATAAATCACATCTTTAATTTATAGATCACTCAACTGGTTTCTCTGCCTGCAGTTTTTTTTTTTTTTTCAGTAGGTCTATGGTTGGGTCTTTCCCCCGCCTCCATTTTTTGTGCAAAAGAAAAAACAATTTAAGTTTGACTGTATTAATATTCCAAATCACAGAATGCTCCTAAGTCTCTATCTACACCAGAGACATGCCAATAATATTGTATTTTCATTCATTCATTTATGACTTCATAAATTGCTTTAATCTCCTGTTTTTTTTTTCCTCCCCTTGAGTTTCTGCCATTGAATTTTAAATGAAGTCCCTGAAATCATTGTCTAAGTATCTTTGTAGGAGGATGTCTTAATTTTCAGGGGTGATCCTTTTTTTCTTCTGCCAGCAGAGAAAGGAAACTGGATCCTGAGTACAAGAAATCTCTAACTTATAAATGTTACAAAAATGTGTTTTCACACATTTATACCTTTATAAGCAGATATTCCGAACTTAAAGCACATTTCACCATGAAACATGAATGTATCTGACCCTGGGGTCCTTGGGCCAATCCCTCAAAACCTATTACATAAAGAATCTGAAAGAGAGCATTAATCATTCTAGAGAATGTTACGACCATAAGTAACATTGTTTCCATGAAAAAAAAATTCTAATCAGGGTGCCAATGCCAGAAATATGTTTCCCTTTGATATTAGAGAATTAGAGATTCTTCTTCCCACCTTCTCACCCATACTGCAGTAACATTCCAGACTCTTTTAGCTCCAAGCCACTGTTAATTCCTCTAGACTTGAACAGGGAATCCAAAATGGTAGTGGCTAGGCTAGGGGGTAAGAAGCAGAGGTAGGGACTTTGGAACAAGGAGCAGGGTAGAAAGTGAAGGATGATGACTATCTCAGAGTCCGGGATGAGGTCCAGGTACACCTTCACAAACCTTTACATCCTTGGGTGGAAGTAGAATGTCTAAATTAAAAGATGAAATGAGACTTAGAAAATTGTTAACAAGATGAGATGGAACAGCAGTTATATGTGTAAGGGGAAGGGAGGAGACAAGATTAAGAAGTAGTTCATGTATTTATTTATTTTTTCACTTTTCAGTCCTTGAATTGCATAATGTTATTGAATTGGGATGAAAAATAAGAACAAAATTGCACAGAAGAAGGGGATCTAAGTAGCTCTTGGCTGCAGTGGTGGCTACCAGGCAAGAGTGGTCTCCAATCTCAGGTGGCTATTCATTTATAATGCAGCTTTCTATTTTGAAATGAAAACTAAACATCATTAAAGATTCTTTCTATAGAAACCATCCATCACTTTTCCTAAGATAAACCTTAAACATTAGAAGGAAGATAAATGTCCTATGAATCTATTGATGCTAAATATATGTTGATAAAGAAAGTGATGATCCTAGAGGAAAGTAATATATTGTTTTAGAGCACTTCCTTGGCTAGACTACCTCTATCCTATGTTTAGTTCTGGACACCATACTTTAGGAAGGATGTAGATAATAAGCTAGAATGGATTTTGACTGTAATGGTTAGGATAGTTACAGGGATAAAGAACCACATGTCTAAGGATTTAATGAAAGGATTGGAATATATAGTCTGGATTTATGGACTAAACCAATCTTCAGGTATTTGAAGGAATCACAGATTCATAGCTCTAAAGGGGCCTCATAGGCTAACTGGTTTATATAAGCATTTACTTTACAAATGAGGAAAATGAAATTCAGGAAGGGTGTGGCTTATCCAAGGTCACACAGCTAGCTGGAAGCAAAATTTAAATTTAAGTTCCCAGATTCTTGTGCCAGTGTTCTTATGGAAGAAGAATTAGACTTATTTTGTTTTATTCCAGAGGGCAGACATAGTAGCAATCAGAGAAAGTTTTAAAAAGAGGCAGATTTAGTTTTGATCTAAGAAAAAATTGCTAAGAATGAAAACTGTTCTCAAGTAAAATAAGCTAGTTCTGGAGATAATAGAATTTCTATCACAGGAAGTTTCAAACTTTACTCTTCATCTGCAGCTCTGTTTAGTTTGAACTCTATGGAACATAATATTCTTCCCAGGATTAGCTGAACACTTGAAATTTCATCATTATGATTTATTTTTCTCTGCCCCATTTTACTCTAATATGACAGGATTATGTTTAGTTCTATATTCCACATTTTGAGGGGAAATGTTGATATTTAAAACCACATTAAGAGGAAGATGAGCAAGATCGTGAGGAATCTGAAAACTATGACATAAAAGATTCCTTTAAGGCATTATGATCTTTTTTTTTTTTTTTTTTTTTTTTTTTTGACTTGGAATAGACTTGAGTGTGAAGATCAGGGTGGGAGAGAGGAAGAGGATATAACTTCATATTTCAGTATTGTTGTGTATAAAAATAGATTTATTCTGTTTGGTTTTCTAGAGCTGGATTAATGGAAGTTAGAAGGAGGCAGAGCTTAGAATAAAAAAAAAATAAAACAAAAACTTACTAACAATTAGAGTTATCCAAAAATTAAATGTATTGCCTTGAGAGGAAATGATTTTCTTGCCAATGAGATTCCCAATCAATTGTTGGGAGATACTGTAAGAAGGTATTCATGCTTTAGGTAAGATATTGAATGAAATAAGGATATAGTTCTATTCATATCTAAAATTAGTTTTAAAAGAATTATTTTTTTTTCAGAAACAAAGTATAGGTATAAAATAGTAAAGAAAATACCTCAAAGTGATATTCAAAGATATAAAGTGTGGATTTAATTTAAGTCAAAGGCTTTCTGATTCTAGTTAGTAATACTGAAAGAGACCCTACTTCTCTATGCCTGTCTATTACCCATGCGTCAGAAGAAAGAGTGGCAGAATTTGCAGGCTTCTGAGAAAGGGGAGGGCATCATCAATGACAGACTGACACTAAACTGTCCAGTCGATGGTATTGGTCAGAAATTTGGGAGGTGCTGGGAAACTTCTCTTCCCATCAGAGAGTGTTGATGTTCAAGTGGGTGTCCAGGTAGTGACTTCATCACATTGTGACATGTGAGTGTGAGGATATATACTATCCTTGGCTTCCTAGGAAATATAAATAGGATTGTCTAAGTAAAAAGGTCAGAAGCAAGGTCAGACTATTTTTTTTTTAAACTATCTCCCCCTGGTCTTTCTATCAACTACAGGCCAGTCTACCTATGATTATTTGGTTCCTTTTTTCAGGCTGCGGAGCTCATCAAAACTCCAAGGTTCTAGTTTTATCCCTGCCAGAAATGCCCTTTATGATGTTGAATAAATCACTGTAATTTCTCTGGGACTCAGTTTCCTCACAGGCAAAATGAGAAAAAGGGAATAGATGTTATCTGAGATGGCTTTCACTTCAATGATTAATAATTACTGAATACTTACAGATAGGTAACTGGAAGATGACCAATTTACAAGCCAATGTGAAAGAAGGAAATTGAAAAGTACTGGAGGGAGAGCAGGTACAAACTATATTAATTGCTCAATGAGTTAAAATTTTGGAATAGAAAATATAGCCATACCCATCTGGTTGGTGGTGATATGATTTATTTTGGGTTTTCAAGGCACATAGCAACAGCTAGCCTTGTGAGAGGCAATTCCCTGAAGTTATTACAAAAAAGTTATTACACCAAAGTGATCCAGTAATCCTTCACCACCAGCTCAGTGTTTTGGATGTTAATTTTAATATCTGATTCCCTCACTTTCCCCTACCTCCAAGAGGGAAGAAGGGGGAATTTTTGTTAGGCATGATAGTTAGGAATTACAGAAACACTGATGGCAACATACAGCTTCTCTTTCTCCTTCAAAATCTCTAGCCCTGTCTCTTCTAGTACAGCAAAATAAGAAGTCTGATATTTAAGATGAAGAAAAGAGAAAGTCATAAGTTTTGGAAATTTTCAGTCGGACTGTTATAATTGCTTAGTATTGATGGGCATCTGTGAGGTTGCTTGATGAAGATAAAAAATTGTCTTTAGAATCAGAACAGACCTAGACCAAATAATTTAACCTTTCAGTGTCTGTAGGCCATTCTTCTTTTTAATAGTATTTTATTTTTCCAAATACATGAAAAGATACTCTTCAACATTCCCCTTTACAAAACATTGTGTTCCTCTCTCCTCTCCCTCCTCCCTGAGACAGCAAGCAATCCAAAAGGTTAAATATGTACAATTCTTCAAACATATTTCTGTATTTGTCTTTCTGCACAAGAAAAATGAAATCAAAAGAAAAAAAAACACAAGAAAGAAAAAATTATGTACAAACTTTTATGTAGACATGTGCATACTGGTAATGGAACAATAAATGAAAGAGCCCTGATTAAGTGTATACTATGTATTACATGCTAAAAGTGCTGAATTCTGAGGGTACAAATATATTTACCTTTTTTTTTTTAGAAAGAGCAAGGTAGTTTTGCTCTCATGAAGTTTATATGATAATAAGGAAAGGCAATACATGTAGGGAAATCATGGCTAAGGAGGAATGTTTGGGACAGGAGAACTAAACATATGATAAATGGAGTCATAGAGCACTTGATTGATATGATTTTTCCTGGAATGGTGGTGGGATAGTGTTGATTTGATTACTTTTCCCAGAAAAGAAGAGAAAGACAGACACATGAGACAGATACAGAGAGTCAGAGACAGAAAGACAGACAGATAGAGACTACATACAGAAAGAGAGACAGACAGAGACAGAAAAACAGAAAGAGAGGGAGATTAAGAGAGAGAGAAAATGTTGAGTAGCGTGAAATGAAGATGAGGCTGTTGCTTCCTCTTTCCCACTTGAGTTATGGAGAAGGATATTGTCTCTCAGAGGAAGTTATGGTTATCTCACCAAATCTAATCTGACAAGCACAAAAACCACCCTACTGCTATTAGGAACAACATCCAGAATGCCTTAAAGAATAGTTTTAGGGAAAAATAGGGGACTGCAAACTAAGAGACCCAGATAATTACCCATTACAAAAAAATCACATGAAACTTAGATAGAGGATGAGTGCTTAACTCTCAAAGTGTTGACACAGCTTTGTCTATTTTGACTTCTTTCTTACAGGGAACTTTGCAAAGCAGTCTGAGAATCTTTCACACAATCTTCCTTGGAATCCCGGGTCCAGGACACTGATAGCTGTGAATTCCAGGACAGATACCTGTCCATTGTAATATAGGGATATACTTCTACTTCAACCTATACCTAAATTTTCTACCATTCCTTTTCCCACTCAATTTCTTTTATGCTTTACATTTTTCTTTTGAGATAACTTGTATTCTCTTAAGAAACCTTATTAGGAAAAAAAGTCAGATTTACATTTCTACTTCCCCAGTCTTCCAACATTTGTGGTAGAAGCAAGAACGGTTCCAAGCCCACCTTCTCTTCTCATCCATCCCTTTTGCAAGCGTTCCTTTTCAATTTGGATAATGGGAGCGACTTTACCTGCATTGTTATTTGGGAGTTTTTTTTTTTCCCTTTCAAGCAGCTAAGGTCAAATGTTAAATGAGCAATAAAACTACTTCATTCCCCCAAAGGCCCCAATATTCACCTTTATCCAAGGAACACTGTTTATTAATGTAGTCAGAATAAACTGAGTAATGGTTTGTGCTTGGCATGTCTAATAAAGACACAATGATGTATTGCATCTCAGATGTATTTATAACCCACTCTTTGATGCATGACCTATTTCATTAAACCCTTAATTACAATGTAATCCTGCTATGCATTATGTTGGCACTGCTGAGCTTCCCTGTTTTCCTATAATAGGATATTTGGTTCCCTTATATTGTCAATCTCCTTCCTTTTCTCTCCTGCCCCCTCATTCCATGTTGGCACATTCACCACAGGAAGCAGTCTGTTTTCTAATTTCCATATCCTGTCATGGGGGTGGGACTCATTTCTGATGAATTGCTACCTCAGTACCTGCACTGTTGCAATGTAGAGAATGTGAACTGAGGGGTGAATCTGTGGGTAAGGTAATTATAAAAAAAAAAAAAAAAAACTTGAAAAATGAAAGACCCACACCTGCACAAATGGAATCAATATATGCACAAACTTTTATGTAGACACCTGTATACTGTTGATGGTAACAATAAATGAAAAAGCACTGTTAAGTGTTACTTTAAAATTTAGAATCTTGTGGTAGGAGCAACATTTATTTCAGGAGAACTGAAGTACTGCCTAAAAGGTGATAAAAACATCAATGAGAATTAATTGGCTTAGTGTACTAAACCTTGAGGGAGGTATGTGGCACAGTGGATAGAGCACTGGGCTCAGAGGAATGAAGACCTGAATTCAAATCTGACCTCAGATACTTCCTAGCTATATGATCCAGGACAAGTCACTTAACCCTGTTTTGCCTCAGTTTTTTCATCTGTAAAATGAACTGAAGAAGAAAATAACAAACCATTCCAGTATTTTTGCCAAGAAAATTTCAAGTGGGGTCATAAAGAGTCAGATATGATTTAAAAATTACTAAAAAAAAACACACAAAAATAAGTCTTAAACTGTTCTGATAGATTCCTGGTGGCTTAAGTATATTAGCTGTCTAGCCCAGAAAAAGTTGTGACCTCCTTAAGCTTGCTGTCTTTTCCAGAAGTGTGCCAACACGACAAACAGAGAGAGAAAGTCATGCTCCAAGGAATCAGTGTTGGATTGTTGAATATCCTTTCCAGGCAGGCCATTGTTAACTAAGTTTCTTTCCTTCTTTTTAATGTTAGATGATCTACTAGTGTATCATTTTGTTTCCTTCTGGATCCCAAATTATACAACCAGTTTGTGTCAGAATTGGCTTAGAACAGGCAGTATTACCATATATATTTTGCAGATGAGGAAATTGAGGC
This sequence comes from Sarcophilus harrisii, assembly GCF_902635505.1. Classification (NCBI taxonomy): domain Eukaryota; kingdom Metazoa; phylum Chordata; class Mammalia; order Dasyuromorphia; family Dasyuridae; genus Sarcophilus; species Sarcophilus harrisii. Next base: position 385,686,612 of record NC_045426.1, read on the forward strand.
TCTTTAAGTTAAGTGATTTGCCCAGAACCACTCATTGAGAATTAGTTAATAAAGTAGAATTAGAACCAATTTCAGAGTATTCTTTCTAGCAGGCTATACTTCTTAAAAAATCAAAATATCAACATAATTCATACTGTATTGAACTTTTTAGATAGACATGTGTAGTTAAATGGAGGTTGGAAAGAGATGTTAAACGAAATTAGTAAATAACCGAGGGCCAATTTCTGCGTCTTGACTTTTATTACTTCTTAAGGAAAAACAAAGAACTTTTTATTTTCTTCCTCTTTTCCCAAAGATGAAGACTCTCCAGGATTTAGGAAGGATTAAATCCAAAGTGTTAGGAGTAGATGAATTTATAGGGCCTTTTTGTGAATAGTGCCATTAATTTCTAACATATGTCAGAAGTCAGTAAAGATTCTTAAACTTGCTCTATTTTTTGTCTTTAAAATCAAATTGAGATTTGCATTCTTGTTCATCCTCTTAAGGTCAGTTATAAGACAATGAACTGGTGAATCAAAGTTTCAAACCATTAAGCATCATTTGTAAGACAAATAATATAGATTAGAAGTCTTTTCTGATCCAATATAGCAAACTATTCATTAAGAGTACCATCTAGGGCTAGTACAACTAAAATGAATCTGCTTTTCAAAGCTCCTCTCATCTAATTAGAATGGACTTCAAAGGCCAGTTTGAACAATTGTCAACAGAAGGTAGAACATGCTTGATAATGTTGAAGAAAACAGTTGTTTTAAGTTGCTCTGCTTGGCAAGCTACATCAAAAGCCACCAATTCAATAATAAATTCTGTCCTTTAATACAACAAAGTGACTGTGTTTCATGATAGGTTTAATGAAAGCCATATTGTGTGTGAGATGCTCCATAGAGAAGCTTGGAGGCAGCTGCTTCATTCCTGTCAATCAATATTCTTAAACTAAAAGTTTAACCCCCAGATTTTAAGTTGGAGCAATTGGTGGCAATGGGGAAACAAAGGCACTTCTGTCAAGGAACAATTTGTAATTGGTTCATCTTGGGTTGTTTGAATGTCTACAGGATAAAACAATCAGAAGGGAAATCCCTTTGGATTTCTAAGCTGCCTTTTAGCCAAGCAAAGTATATACCTGGTAACAACATTTATGCACAGGTCCAAAGTCCTCATTTTCTTTTATATTCTCTTGTTCCCTCTCCTTCATAATAGCAAGGTTTGAAGTTAGAGGTTGGGGGTGGCGACAGGGATGATGGTGGTGCTTTTTGATAGATTTCATTTCAATTCCCACAATTTCTTGCATCTTTCTTCCCTTGACTTTCCTTCTCATAGTCTTTTTTTCTTCTGTTTTCTTCTCCTTTTTCTCCATCGTTCCTCTTTCCTCTCTTATTCCCCCAAACTGAAAGGAATTGTTAGGCATGGTGGTAAGGACATTGATAGCCAAAAAGGTCTGATTTTAGGAAAGCTGGAAGGCCTTCTTTTCTTTTTCTTAATTGTCTGGTTTCTGTTATACATGTACATTAATTTTTTAAAAATACACATTTCTTTATGAATTATGTTGGGAGAAAAAAATCAGAACAAAAGGAAAAAACTAGGAGAGAGAAAAAAAAACAGAAAAAAGAAGTGAACATAGTGTGTGTTGATTTGCATTCAATCTCCATAGTTTTCTTTCTGGATGCAGATAGCATTTTCTTTTGGGATTGCCTTGGATCATTGAACTACTGAGGAAAATCAAATCTTACGTAGTTGATCATTGCACAATCTTTCTGTTACTGTGCACAATGTATTCATGATGCTGCTTGTTTTTCTCAGCATCAGTTCATATATAGCTTTCCAGATCTTTCTAAAATAGGCTTGTTCATCATTTTTATAGAATAATTACATTCCATTATCTTCATATACTACAGCTTATTCTACCATTCCCCAATTGATGGACATTTACTCATTTTCCAATTCTTTGCTACCACAAAAGGAGCTGTTACAAACAGTTTTGCACATGTGGGTCCTTTGCCTTCCATTATGAGTCCCTTGGGATGCAGACCCAAGCATTGGCACTGATGGGTTAAATGGCATGCATAGTTTTATAACTCTTTGGGCATTGTTCCAAATTGTTCTCCAGAATGGTTGGATCATTTCACAACTTTACCAACAAAGCATTAGTATCCCAGTTTCCCCACATTCCCTCCAACATTTATCATTATCTTTTCCTGTCATCTTAGCCAATCTGAGAAATATGAGGTGATATCTCAGAATTGTTTTAATTTGCGTTTCTCTAATCAATAGTGATTTAGAGCATTTTTTTCATATGACTATAGATCTTTTAATTTCATCATCTGAAAATTGTTTGAATCATTTGATGGAAGGCTTTCTTGCCAAAATACCTCCATATGGGCATGTTAAATGAACATGTTTACTTTATCTCACCTGAGATTCCACAAATAGAAATAATTTGCATGATTAGATAGGCTCCTTTCAAATTCCCTTGGACTGGCTAATTAGAATATAATTCACTTCTTGAGAAGCATCCTACAGTACTTGTTTGAGAATCTTTCTCAAAATGATGAAAACTTGGGTTCAAGTTTCCCCTCTGACATATACTCATCTTTGACTGAGCAAGAGAAAACAATTAAAAAAAAAAAAAAGCAAAAAATCTAATACACAAGGAGATCAACAGAAAGATCTTAAATGTAAAAGAAAACAAAGAATGACTAAAGCCTCAAAGAGAAAACAAAACACATTGAATATAAAATTTAGCCTACCTTTCAATGCCCACAGGCATTGTGAAGAAAGCTCAGGTCTGGGGAGTAATTGCTTCATGGTTGGGCAGACTTTCCCAGAATTCATTGGTGGCTCTAAGGCCCTGTAGTCAATCTAAGACAGAAAACCTTGAGTTTTGGGTAGTCTTTGACTTTGATGGGAGGCAGCAGCAGAAGAATCCTCTAGAAATGAAGGATAGTCTTTGGAGCATAATTATGCACTGGTTTGGATATGCTTTGATGAGCAAAGATAAGTCTGGATAATAATTTCCAACTTTCTTATTACTATTTAGGATACATCTATCTTCAGTCACCCAGGCTTACATTCAGATCCTTACTCACATGCATTCCACCTCTCCAGTATTTTTTGACATGCTTTTGTTTCTACTTTTACAACATTTGCCATACATGTATCTTTCCCTTCAGTCATACAACTGCCAGCCTGGCACAGACCCTCATCACCCTGCCTCTGGACTATTGCAATAGTTTTCTGTTTGATCTCCCTGTCTCAAATCTCTCTCCATTCCAGTCTTTCCTCCATTTTAGCTAGCAAAGTTATTTTCAGAAAGCACAGATTCCTTTATTTACTAAACTCCAGTGATTCTATTACTTTTATAACCAGAATAAAGTCTTCTGCTTGAAATCCTTCATAACCTTCACAAAGATTTCCAACCTTTTTATACTTTATATTTCTCTCTACATATTCTAAGTCATCAACACTCATTTTCTTGCTGGTTCCTTTCACATTAACCAAGTTGGGCTGCAAACTGAGGGTGTCCCCCAAGGCTCTGTATTGGGTTCCCTTCTCTTATACCTCTATACTGTTTCACTTAGAGATCATATCAGCTCCTATGGATTAAATTATTAAATTTATGCAGATGATGCTCAGCTTTATTTGCTCAACCCTACACTCTGTCATGATCTCCAGGCTCACATATCCAATGACTTATTAGACATTTCAAATCAAGCTTAACATATACAACACTGAACTTATTATCTTACTCATTGAAATTTCCTTTCTTTCTAACTTTCTATTATTATGGAGGGTACTGAGGGTTGTATTGAAGCCAAGTCAATTATTAAACTTTCAGGATGTGCATTTATATCTCAGGAATCAACAGTCACTACAAATCAGGACTCTGATTTTTGTTTTAAGTATCTAGACTTATGAAAGGAATGGAGGAAATATTAATAATAATGCAGATTAAATTTAAAAGTGTCTGTATATATTTGTTGCTTTAAACATTCAGGAATTCTCTCACCACCATCCTCTCAGTCATCCAGGCGCATACCTTTGATGTTATGCTTGACTCCTCAATCTTTCATCTCATATCCAATCAGTCTTCAAGTAATTTCTATATTTGTAATATTTCTCATATATGTCCTCTTCTCTCCTCTAAAACTGCCACCATCCTGGCACCTCATGCTTAGACTGTTAAAATAAACAACTACTTGGTCTCCTCAAATCTCCCCCCCTCCCAGTCAATTCTCTACTCAACTATCTAAATGATTTTTGTAAAACATGAAGCTGAGCCTCTCTTTATTGTCTTTATCTGTCTGCTCTGTCTCTGAATCTCTTCTCTCTGTGTCTCTGTCTCTGGCTCTGTCTCTGTCTCTCTCTGTCTCTCTCTCTCTCACACACACACACACACACACACACACACACACACACTAAACTCCAATGGCTCTTGATTTCCTGCAGGATGTAATTTAAAATCCTCTTTTTGGCTTGTAAAGTGTCCCATAGTCTATCTTTACTACCTTCTTATATCTTATACCTCTCCTTTTACTACTTGTCCCCAATATTCTGAAATCCAGCGACAGTGGCCTCTTTGCTATTTTTCTTGTAGAATAATTGTATATTTTCTTTTCCTCCTCAGAGGTAATTGGATTTAAGTGATTTGTCCAGGATCACACAGATCATAAGTGTCTGAAACCAAATTCAAATTCAGGTTTTCCTGACTCCAGGGCAGGTGCTCTATCCACTATACCACTTTGCTGCCCTTTTAGATTATGTATCTGCATTCAGAACTCACTCCTCCCTCATCCCTATCTCTTGGTTTCCTCAGTTTCCTTTAAGATCAGCTAATCTATCACCTTCTGCAACAAAATTTTTCCAATCCCTCTTTTGTCTAGTATCTTTCTTCTACTGATTATATCCAATTTATCCTGTATGTAGTCTGATTGTATTTAATTGTTTGCAAGTTGCTTTCTCCATTAGAGTGAAAGCCCTTTGAGAGCAGGAACAATATTTTGCCTTTCTTTGTATTTCCAACACTTAGCACAGTATCTGGCACAAATAGGAGTTTGAGAAAAGCCAGTTGACTGACTAACTACACATCCAAGTCATGTTTCCTCTTGGCATCTATGGAACTGCATAGAGCTGGACAATTCCACCATCATTTATTATGCACTCACAGTTTAGAAAGAAAGGTGGATATTGATGATGGCACTGTTCTTACAGGTGTGAAAGACTGATAATTTGATAAATTAATTAGGGAAAGATTTTTTCCTCCTGCAGCTGAAAAAAGGGTTTTCTTTCTCCTAAAACTTATTTCTCCTTAAATGGTGTAATTTTGCACAAAAATACATACATACATGTACAATATATAATGAGCCTTGGTCATTGGTTAGCCCAACATTCTCACTGATGATTGAAATTTTTAGAGGGCAAGAGAAAAAAAATCAAGAGTTTACTTGCACTCATGCTTCTAACTAGAAAGGGGTCAGTTGGTGGCTATTACTTCCCTCTTTAATACTGTTTGTGGTCATTGTGCTGTAAAAGGACTCTCCCTTTTGACTTTGACATTGGTGTCAGTATTCTTTTATTCACACAGGCATGAAACCTCGATCATCTGTAACTCCCAATTCTGTCTTATTTTCCCCCTCCCAACAATTTGTTCCTGGTGCTATTGATGCACAAATATACTTTTTATTACCACTGCCACTACTGTAAGTCAGTCCTCATTACTTCTATTCCAGTAGCTTCCTAATTGATTTCTCCATGTCAGTTTTTTTCCCCTTTTAACCCTATACAATGTTTCCAAAGTAATCTTCCTAATGTATCATTCTAATCACATCAGAATACTCAAATTACTCAAAAATATGCAATGGCTCCCTACTATCATCAGAATAAAGAACACTAAATATCTTAAGTTGGTGTTCAAGGTTCTTACAATCTGATCTTAAGCTAACTTTGTAACCCTATCTACCTCAACTCTCCTGTATTTACTCTAGACAATCTGGAATCTCATTATTTCATAGATATAATCTAATATTTTCTATGTGTATACTCTTCTTTATGCTATTCCTCTGCCTGTAATAAGTTTATTTATTTATTTCCTTCCTTCCTTCCTTTCTTTCTCCCCTCCCTCCCTCCTTTTTTCCCTCCCTCCTTCATCCCTCCCTTCCTTCCTTCCTTCCCACTCTCCCTTCCTTCCTTCCTTCCTTCTTTCCTTCCTTCCTTCCTTCCTTCCTTCCTTCCTTCCTTCCTTCCTTCCTTCCTTCCTTCCTTCCTTCCTTCCTTCCTTTCTTCCTTTCCTCCTTCCTTCCCTCCTTCCTTCCCTCCTTCCTTCTTTCCTTCCCTTCTTCCTTCTTTCCTTCCCTTCTTCCTTCCTTCCTTCCTTCTTTCCTTCCCTTCTTCCTTCTTTCCTTCCCTTCTTCCTTCCTTCCTTCCTTCCCTTCTTCCTTCCTTCCTTCCTTCCTTCCTTCCTTCCTTCCTTCCTTCCTTCCTTCCTTCCTTGTTTTATTTATTTTTTATTTCTAATGGTAAGGAGACTGCCATTTCCATCATTCACAATTCTGTAGGTCCTTCAAAAATCACCTCAGATGTCATCTTCTCATTCCCACAATCACAAGCAAACTTTAATTCTTCTGAACTCAGACTTCTTTGTTTTTCTGCTCTTGTTATGTACTGTCTCATACTGCTGGTTTTTGATTACAGGTTATCATCAATATTAGGCTTTAAGTTCCTTGATGTCAGAGATGACATTTTAGACAGCCCTCAAAATTGTTTAATGCTTTTTAGGTATTCAACAAATACTTGTGAGAAGGAAGAAAGAAAGGAGAAAGGAAGGAAAGAGGAAGGAAGTAAAGAAGGAAGAAAGGAGGGAAGGGAGGAGAGAGGGAAAGAGAGAGGGATGAAGGAAGCAGGAAGGGACAGAAGAAAACATTGAGTGAATAACTTGCTCTCTATTTAGAAAAATGCTGAAGTAAAAGGATCAAAAAAGAGTAAGGTGACAATGGAGAACTGCAAGCCAAGAACTTAGAATTGGGAATTTTCATAAGAATCTAAGATCAAAAGTTTCCCTTCCTTTGTAAATCTTGGTCAAAGCTGAGCTGCAGACTTTTCCCACTTGCTTAAGTATGGTTACTATTAAGTGCACCAAATATAAGAAGAATGCTAATTCTTCTCTCCTCCTTAATTCTATTCTCTTTGCTACTCTTCTTTCATCTTCTTCTAAAAAGCATACTAGAATGGCAACTGTGAAATAGATTAAGGCCTAACCCTCAAATTTTCAGAGTTAACTCTATTGCCTTTGACTAATTAACATTTTCAGAGCATGAATACTTCTCTGAGAAAATATTTACTGTAGTAAAATATTTGTCAAATTTTATTGTAAAGTTAAAATTCACAAGTACACAATTACAGAAGATTTATTCTGGGAGAAATGGGGAGAGTATTATGCAATTTAGTTTATAAATTGATATATGACCTAAAGAAAAAGAGTCTTTCTGAATGAATGATGATTGTTTTCAATTGTTGAAATTCTTTTAAGAGTTTCCTTTAATTGGGAATGTTTTCAAGAGGAGAAAAAAAAAACTCTCAGATCTAGTAAATATGTCCTTACCTAGCAGTGATGACACTTGGAACCAACCTATGAAGATTGTGAGACATGCAATGCTGGACAAGATTACAAAGAATATTCAGAGGAGTGATTCCAGAATAGGTACAGTGGTCAGGCATAACCAGTCCTGCTTTTCCCTCTCCAGGTTCTGCCTTTGATATACAAGTAGTGCTGTCTTTTTCTGGAGGAAACACCAACTTTGTTCAAGGGATAGTTCAATATATGCTCATGATCTAAAGTGAGAGAGATTACTGATGTGAAGTTGTGGGAAAGGTGAGATTGATGGAAGCCTCTTTCCACCTCACACTAGCTTATGTGACACATTTATTGTTCACTTTTGTGAACATCAGATGCCCTGATGTGATCACACACTGATTCTAGGTGACTTTATCATAAATAAACTTCCCTTTGCTCAGCTGAGAGCAACTAAGCACTGAGCTCTTGGGTTTCATCTCCCTGCTGCTTGAAGAGGTGGAGCATGAACTAAATGAAGGTTGTGATATGAGATGCACCAGTGAATGTTGTAATATTATTATGCCTCTAATTTCTTTTATGGATCTGACTAAATGCTTCTAAAGTAATGACTTTGGTAAGAGGAGTCAATGAGGCAGCTTGACAAAATGGAAAGGGAGTTTCTTAAATAAATTGAGGTCAAAAATGACTTATTTGATTGCTGTGCACAGATGTACCCGACAGCACATCCCACTAGTCAGAACTAACAAGTAATGGACAAACAGTTTCAATGGGGATCCTAACTAGTGGTGGAAGATTTTTTTTTTTAAAGAGCATTATTAAGAAAAGAATAGTCATATAATTAACAGTTAGAGAAGTTTTCAGATAAAAAAAATTTTTAGTTCAGAAGTTTTCAGACTGATATAACATTAATCATGTAGTATTTGGGTCGGATTAAATTAATTGTTGATTAAAAGGATTACAACCTCTAAATTCACAAAACAAATTTTTGAGCAAAACAAGGTTTGAGTTTTGAACTTTTGTTCAAATGGTGGTTAGAGCACCTCCTGAAGTCAGGAGGACCTGAGTTCAAATGTGACCTCAGGCACAACACTTCCTAGCTGTGACCCTGAAAACATCACAACCCCAATTGCCTCAGGAAAAAAAAAGAGTTTTGAACTTTTGAAGAGTATAATCATTCTCTATGTAGTTAATATGCAATAAATAGTTTAATAATTAATTTTAAATGTAAAATAAAAACTACACATAGATTTTTATTTTTACTTTTTTTAGTAGCAAGATAATATTTCAATGAGAAATTTCATAAGATGCTGAAACACATTACAGTGTTTGAGGCAGAACTCATAGGCCATTCCAATGGACTTGCTTATTTAAATTTTAAAAAATAATGTAATCTTTATTAAAAACTCAGATACATTTTGTAAGGAACTCAGTTCTCTATATGTCCAATCAAAATAAGGTGATCAAATGGATATTTGCTTCTTATTTTAAATGTGCATTCTCAAGTTATGAGACTTTCAGCATTTTTCTTCAGTTTCATCTAGCATGGTAGATAGCATTTTACCTAAATTTTGTAGAGGAAGAAAGCCAAGAATTTGATATAATTATTTTTGCTTTAGGAAAAAAGTTAGAGGTAATTAATCTGCAATGGTACTAACAGAAAGGAGGTCATGGGAAAGTTAACAAAGAAATTCTGCCAGTCTTGTGTTTGATTCTGAGCTTTCAGAAGGCTCCCACTTTTAGCCACTTAGGCTAAACAGTTTTTTCTTATCACTGATGGAAGTTTGTGTAATTAACTACCCAAAGATTCAGAAATTGTTTCTTAAATGCAATAGAAGCACACCAAGTACAACATGAAAAAATTAATTAAAAGTTGCATATAAAGTTCATTAAATTAAGGTTTTGTTCTGTCTTATAAAAACATTTTCATTAAAAAAATCTTATTATTCTACATTTATAATGTATTTGCATTCATTTGGCCTACTCTGTCTTCAACATTTCATCTCCTGAATCAATGCCTTTGAATTGCAATATAATCCCTCCTTACCTCTCCCTTATAGGATGTAACTTCCATCAAAGCTCATCTCAAATGCTACTTCCTAAAGGAAGCTCCTCCTGATCGCTCTGGTGGCAAATGTCCTCCCATCCTATCTCAGGAAACTTGTTTGCATGTACTTGTATATATATTTGTCTTTGCTTATCTGTGTGCATGTTTTTCCATGCCCCACTACTCTTGGTCCTTGAGGGGAGGGTTTGTTTTGTTATTATCTTTTTAACCATAGTATATAGCACATGGATTTAATGAACTCTCTCTAAGGTTCACAGCTATGTGCAAAAGAACATTTTGTAATTTCCACCACTAATGTTGATCTTCTTTTCACCTTCATCATCTCACCATATATCATCACTTAACAGTATTAGCATGATGAGGTAAAAAGAAAATTATAGAAGACCTGAGTTTGATTCCTATTCTTCCATTAACCATCTGCTAAATAATTTGAGCAGTTATTTAACTATCCAAGTTTCAGTTGTCAAAAGTATAAAATGTGGATAATAGGTTCACACTACTAACTCATTTGATAAGAACCAAATAATAGAGCTAATGTAGGCATAATGGGCATAGCCAGGCATGGCTCAGTGGTCAGACTATTTCCTGCCTCCCCCTTTTTGTGAGGTGATTGGGATTAAGCGACTTGCCCAGGATCACACAGCTAAGAAGTGTTAAGTATTCAAGGCCAGATTTGAACTCAAATGTTCCTGACTTCAGGGCTGGTGTTCTATCCATTGCACCATCTAGTTGCCCCCAATTGGGGTTATTTTGATGATAAAATGAGATCTTGTATGTAAAGTACTTTGTAAAACTTTAAACATCATATGTCAGTTATTATTAAGGCCACATAGCTAGAAAATTGTAGGGCCTCAACTCAAACTCAAATCCTTCCATTATACTATTGTATCCCTATATATCTCTTTTCCCCCCCTAATGCCACAATAGAAATTCATATCTGGGACATATGTAAGGAGAAAAATTCCTTTGTTTACTTCCAGATTCTACCACCAATTTTGCCACTAGCCAAATGTGATACTTGTCAGCACTATGTTTGACATATAGTAGATGCTTAATGAATGTTCACTGACTGACAGATTCCATCTTTGAACCTCATATTTAAAACAAGGACACAGGATTAAATAATTTAAAGAGTCTTCCAGATCCAACATTTTACAATTCCATAGATTGTGTTGGCTTATTTTTTACTGAAAGGATCCTGAAAAAAGAAAATCCAAATTTCCCCAATGTGGATAAATAAACAGAAGGATTCCTTTTTAAGGTATATGTCACTGACTTATAATCCATTTGCATTATGTCTTACCATGCCTACTGATCCAAATGAGTCCAGTGATAGAACAAATAATTGGACTCATTTGGATCAGTAATTTATTTTTTAAGTCCTCTCCATTCTTTGGGAGACTAGTTAGAAATACCACTTTCTGACTCAGAGTTAGAGAAAAGTAAATGTATTCTTAATGTGCTTTCTTCTAAAGCAAATTTAAAAGCAGATGTGTTTGGGTCTGGGAAGTAGGACCAAGAAATTACTCGTTGAGAAAAGGAGGAATAGAAGAAAAAATTCAAGAAAGGAAAGAGTGTCAACAAGCAGAGGTCATTCATCTTTAGATCTGTCACTCCAGCACTTTTCTTGACTACTAAATTCACTAAAAGAAAGTGACCCTGACAAGTAATCAGATCACTTTACAGGTTGAAAAATAACACAGTTCACTTTCAGTTACTCTATTTGTCAGTTCTGTTAACTCTGTCTCTAGCCTATAGAATTCTGGTAGTATACACCTCTATCCTTTGGGTCTCCCTTGCAATTCACATACCCTATGTAGAGAGAAGCTAAAAGAAACCTTTTATTGGGCTGTCACATGTGCTCATGTCCAAAAGACTCTATAATCATCTCCCTCATAACCATTATTAACTGGAATGCAGTCTCACTCATACTGTCTTTAATAATTATCTCACTTTTATTCTGTGTACTTCTTATTTGGGACATTTATATTTTATAAAATGAGAATCCTAAGTTGAAACATTTGAGCTGAAAGGGAATTCAAAGAGTACAATAACCTTATTTTATAGATTAAGGAACTTATTCAAAGTTTCTAAAATAAGTGGTGAAATCAGGACTCACCAGTAGCCTCTCTCCTTGACTTTCACTGCTATGCTACTCTGTTCATGAGTCACAACAATTTTTACATACTCTCTTGCTTTCCCCAGCATAGTGAAAGCTCTGATTCAGACATCAAGAGAGTTACTACATATAAAATGAGGGATTTAATTAGAAAATCTCTATTAATCTCTTATAACTCTAAATCTATTTAAAGAATATTTATTAAGTGCCTACTATGTGCAAGTCAATGAGATCAATTCTGGGGGTACAAAGGTACAAGCATATTTTGCCTTCAAAGGCAAAGGCATTATATGAAAGGGATGCAAGATGTATACAAATGAGGATACTAATCAGGATACATTACAAGAATAATTTAACTGGAACAGAGCATTATCAAGTGCAAGAAATTAAGAAAGTCTACAGAGGAAGCTAAGAGATGGCAGTAAGAAGAGAGTTCATTATAGGCATGGAAGGTGGCTTGAGAAAATGCTTGCAAATGGGAGGTGGAGAGTTGAGTTTGAGTAATCCAGCTTGATTGGAACAGTGAGTTAAAAAAAAAGGAATGAATTTCATATTCATATTCATATCATGGAAACAGATTGTAGAGGGTCTTTAATGCCAGAATATGAAGTTTTAAATTTATTTTGTAGGAAAAGAACAGGGAAGCAACATACATATATACCATCTCCCCCAAGGGGACAGTGCCAATGGAAAACAAACTGACATTCATAGAAAGTCATTTTTTCAGTCTAGTCATGTTGACTACTCCCTTCAAAGAAATTGTCTCTGGTATAATCCTTCCCTTTCCCATCAAATTTATTAGAAGGAGCAGGAAGGACATTATACCCTTGTTGGATATAGTTACTCCTATAGAAGGTAGTGACTTGTTTCCTTTAAAGTGTATTCTGAGCCCTCACAGGAAGCAAAGGAACTGAAGTTCAGAAACATGGGGTATAGCAATAGAAAAGAGTAAGTGTTGGAGATGAGAGACATAATGACAGACTCTTGGCAGGACAGAACCCAGTGCAGAACAAAGCAGTAGAGATAGTTGATCTGGGTTATATAATATTAGCAGGACATAGGTCTATGGAAGGAAGAAAGAAACCTTAGATTTGGTTTACCATCGATATCCTGGGATATAGCTTTGGTTTTCCCTACGTTACTTATAGCTTTGTACTCTAGCTCTGTACTACATTGATCATTTGTAGTGTGACAGAATATTCACAAAAGTTCTTTATGGCCACATGAGATATTTAGCAAGCAGGCCACCAATATAAAATAGTGAAGCTATTTTAATCTTTTCTCATTCTTCATGTTAGATAAATCATGGAAATTGTAATCTTTACTCATTATTACATATATTGCCAAAATAATCATGGGTTGAGAAAGATGTTAATGTTTCATAATATTTTAGAACACCAAATGAAGAAATCTTTGGAATAAAATCTTTGCTTGAGGATTCTGACTATATAAATAATTTTCTAGTTGAGTTCTAATATACCCCAGATCAAAACAAAACAAAACAAAATACCCTATGGACTTATTTTCATTTTAGAAAACAGATAAATCTGAGCTAACTTCTTTATAAAATCATAAGGTCCTCTTTTTTAGGATAGAAAACCTCTGATGATATGACAAAACCTTAAAATTTTACCTTATGTAAACTAATACCAAAAAAACCCCCAAATTATAGCTCTTCAGTTCTGGGAAATAGCTAGTAAGTAAATACAAAACCACCTTAGTTGCTTATTTAATTCATTTTATTATGGTGTTTCTTCCTTTCTAAATTGGCTTTAATTTCTCTGGCAAAGCTTCAGGTATTTTTTTCCTTATGCAAGTTTTTATTATATTTTGGTAAAGTAGGATTATGTTATCAGTGAGATCCTGTTCTTTATTAGTTTCATCAAAGAATGCCAGCTCAATTATTGATGCATAGAATGTCAGAACTGAAAAGAAATCTTTGAGATACTCTAATTCAACTCCATAACTTTAAAAAACATTTTATTTTTAATTTATGAAATAAAACATTTATATAACAGTAGAATAAGAAAAAAATGATTGCACATGTAACTGCAAATCTATTATATGCAATTTGCTATTCCTTTAAATACATAATAAAGTTATTGTGTAATTTTTTTCCTTTTCCACTTCCTCCTACGTGTACATATATACATATATGTGTATATGCACACATACATATATATATATATATATATATATATATATATATATATGTATGTGTGTCTAATGGTATACCTCTTATTTTAAAGATGAAGAAATTAAGGCCCAGGGAGTTAGTTATATGACTTGTCCTCTCCCACATAGCTAAGTAGATAGCAGAGCTAGGATTCAGACCCAACTCTTCCAATTTCAATCTTTGTACTCTTTCTACAACCTTAATCTAACTTATTAGTTAAAGTTTATTGGGCTGATATATAGTTGTATTTTATAGCATTTGCTTTCTTGTATTGTTTTGTTGTGATGATAATGCCTTAATTTATGTAAATATTCTGCTCCTACTTGAGTACTATGAATAAATAATTTCAATTATAGTACTATAACTATTGATGAAATTCATAGCAATCAAGAGCGATGTAGCCCTATTCACTTTTTTTCTCCTATTTGCTTTGTCCTATCTTGGTGTAATAGTCCTGGGCTCAGAGTTCAGAAATCTACTTTCTTGTCCTACCTTTACATCTGAAAAATGATGAATTGGGCTGGATGATATAAAATCTTTTACAGACCTATGGTCTTTTTTCTATAATAAAACAAATTTTCTTTTTTATAAACTTGTAGTAAATTTTGTTAGGAATTCCTTATTCTGAACTTCCCAAAACAATCCTATCTTGGGTTAATCAACCCCAAACAATATACAAAATAGATGCAAATGATTTTTTTTTTTTTACTGGAGGAGGCTATAACTTTTAAAAGGGAGGATCAGGAAATGTTTCATATAGAAGGTGGCATATGGACCAAACCTTGGTGAAAACTAGGGATTCCATGAGGTGAAAGTGAAAAGAGAGGGTATCAAATGCCCTACAAATATCATATGTTTAATAAGTTTTTGTTGAATTAGGCTGAACAATGTATTATTCATAATGGGCAATTCTCTTATAATAAAGAGTTTTGTGAAGAAAATCTGTAAAATACTCAAAGATTTTGAAACCTCATTTCTCGATAGGTACATTTACTTTAAATAATATCCTTTTAATTCAGGAAAATTCTAGCAAAATAAAAGAGTCCTCAAAATCAATACAGCCCATAACACCCCACCCCCAAAAAAAGTAAGCCCAAAGATCAGAGTTTGCTGTCATGGATTTTATCAATATTAATCATATTTAATGAAGAGAATGAATGAAAAATTCTGTAAATGTAGACTTAAAGACAGATTAATTATCTTCCATCTCCAATATATCATATGTCAACCTGACCTTCTTTCCCTGGTATGTGTCAATATATATTTATGTTTTGGTATATGTTCTCCATTATTTAGGTATAGTTAGCTTCATATTTCACACTAATAGGTTGTGAAAGGAATGGTATCAATCATCCCAGACTGTGGTTAATTTAAAAATAATTTACATCTGCCTTTGTAGTATAGTTTTCTACTTTTAATTATAAGTGCACATGATATTCTTAGTTTTCTAATCTGGCTGCTTCCTCCAAAAACAGAGATTGCAACACACTAAACCATGGTAGATAATTTTAGAGACTGGCCTGAGAATGTCTTCGCCATGCTCATCAATAAGTATCAGAGAAAAGAGTTGAACCCTTGAGGTATAATACTTTAACCACTACACTACATTCCCTCTTAGAATTCATACCACATTAGATAAAAGAGTAAAGTGACATAGTGAACTAGAGGAACTCATTTTCTTGTTCCTCTCTATGTTGGAAATATCAAAACAAGAAAACAAAAACAAACAAAAAACAAACTGTAAGCAGAACTGACTTCTATTTGATTTGCTGTCCTTCTAGCTTATACATTGCTGGATATCAGATATAGGATTAAGTGCTTTAGTTTAAAAGACCTTTAAGTACTTGACTGGCAAAAAGCTATGTGATGGTCCATCACTGTTTAAAAGTTGAGGCAAGTCTGCAAGGGTTTACTGGATCTTTTCTCAACTGCACTTCCCTGAACAAAGATATCAGGGGTGAGTTTATAGTGCTGATTCTGCTAGTATTGCCAACATAATAAAATATACTATAAGGGCCTTCAGATGGAACATTAAGAACTGTCAGAATTAATAAGAATTACTACTGCCAGTAGTAATAAGTATCACTATCTCATCCATTACAGTTAGTCATTTTGTACTAATATGGAAATGTTTAAATGACTGCACATGTATAACCTATATCTGACTGCTTACTATCTTAGGGAAAGGGATAGGGAAGAAGGCAGAGGAGGAGGGATAGAATCTGGAACTCAAAAGTTTAAGAAAAAGCCAAATGTTAAAAAATTGTTTTAATATGTAATTGGGAGAGATTTATATATTCATATATATGTACAAACACACATACATATATATACATGTCCTCATATATATTTCTATATACATATCTACATATCTATATGTAAATATGTAGACCTAATTTAATTGTAAAAAATTCAATCAAATTATTTAATAATAGCCAGCATTTATAACAGTATTTTAGCTATATTAACTCATTTGAGCCTCATGATAATGATATGATGTAGTAACTATTATCACCTTCAGTTTGCAAATGAAGAAGCTGAGCCAGACAGAGATTACAAGATTTCTGTAGGGTTATACAACCAGTAAGTGCTTGAGACAGGATTTAGAACTCAGGTCTTTCAGATAGAAACTTATCCTTTACTCCATCTATCTCCTTCAGTATATGATGCTATGCTTTTACTAGCCTGTTGAATATTACCAGAGGATGGGTTGTTTGTCAATCATTGCAAACTAGTCTCACTAAATTCAGGAAGACTTATCATCAAATTGGCTATAGAATGATGGGTTTGTTTGTATGTTTTTTTTTAACCATATCAACTAATGATAACCATTCAGTCAATGTAGAAGTTAATGTAGATTTATGCTGGTGAGTGGAGTACACACACTCAATAAATCAGAAATTCTTAAAATATTGAAGGTGGAGCACATAATACAAAATCCCTAGCTTAAGCAATCCTCCCATTACACCAAGCCTCCTCCCCAAATACTTATATTGAATTGGCTAGTCAATTCAGTCAAATCTGTTAGACTGATTTGTGATTATGGACTGAGGATTTGTGGGTGTCTATGTCAATGCCTTCTTTCTGTTCTGGGCTTCTTCCCAGGGTTGAGTGAGTACCACATTCTCCTGGGGACCTGTAGCGAGCAATCCTAGTCAGGAAGTGTCACATTTAGTTGAAAGCTGTGATTAGTGCTGAGCCACTGGGGGGAAAAACAGATAGAAAGCAAATGAAGTGACTTCCAATGAACAGGCAAACATGAGTCAATGAGCAGTGAAAATCAATGAAGCAAAAGTGGACCGTTTTCCTTTCATTGATTTCCCCTGTTCATTGTTGATTGGAGGTGGCTTCAGTTACTTTTTTTTTTTCACATCTCTTGATTAGAAATAGCTTACATTCCTGTAGAACTTTAAGGCCTGCAAAAGACTTTACATACATTATATCATCTAGATCTTACAGTAACTTTATAAGGTAGTTAGTATAGGTATTATTCTTATAGATTCTTTACAGATTAAGAAAAAGGTTTGGGGAGGTTAAGGGACATACCAAGTTATTTGGCAGTGAAACTAGTTTTGAATACTGATCTCTTGAATTCAGGTCCAATGATCATTCCACTGCACCATACTATCTGATTGGGATGGGTTGGTGAGAGAATCTCAAAGCTGCCCTCTATGCAGCCTTGCCTTACATATTATAAAAGATGTTTAATGCACTTGTCCCTACCTTCCATACCACCAATAATTGGGATGTTTCCAGAAACAGTATAAGAGAAATATAACTGACATTCTCACTGCAGCTCTAGTCCTTTTTCCCAATATGCTTGGGGGCAAAGAACAGCTTCTAGTTTTAGCACCATGCCTAGTCTAGCCAAAATTACAGAGTAAAATAAGGAGAAGTGGAAGATCTTGATATCCAAGTGAAATAGTAAATAGAGGAAATGAAGACATTTAGGAAAGCTGGACTGGCACTGGAACAGGGACAGAGAATATGATCTCAAATGTCCTTTCCATTTCTAAAATTCCCTCATACTATAATCAGAAGCTAGTGTGTGATTCAGCAGAAGGAGCATCTGAGGTCTTTGGAAAATAACAAGAAGAATGACTTCAATAAATGCATGTGGAATAGATTGTAGAAGAGGTTCAGAATCAGGGAACACAGAAGAAGAGATCACTACCATTTCTTTCTTTTCTTTTTTTTTCTTTTGCTGAGGCAATTGAGGTTAAGTGACTTGCCCAGGGTCACACAGCTAGGAAGTATTAAGTGTCTGAAGCCAGATTTGAATTCAGGTCCTCCTGACTCCAGGGCTGGTGGGGCACTACCATTTCTTGTCACTGATGCTTGAATTATAGAGTTGCACTTTTGTCTGTCTTCTTAAGCCTTCTGTCTCCAGCTCTCTTATTACTTCAAGTAAGAAGATACTCTCTACTCAATATTCTCTCTGCCATCAATAAATATTTTCCAAACTATCACATTTTCTGCTCAATATAATATAAACTCCTTAGAACAGATATTTCATTTTTATCTTTGAATCATAACACCTAGCACAATGCCTGACACATAATAGGAACTTCATTTTTCTGAAGCCTTTGATATAATAGATTATCATTACCTTTTGAATACTCTCCCTTCTCTAGGTTTTCATATCACTATATTCTCCTGCTTCTTCTCCCATCAATCTGGTAACTCCTTTTCAGCTTCCTTTGCTGAAGTATAAGTCATATCCACTTAACTTTGTGGTTACCCTAAGGCTCTGTCTTGGGCCTTTTCCTCCTCCCTTTCTATGAACTCCTGTGGACTATGAGCATGTTACAAATAGTTGAGAATGTGACTGTATCCCTAAGGCACACTTATCAATTGAATTCTGTGTATCTTAGAAAAACACATTCATAGAGTTGGACCATATAGGGAAAGGATTATGTGTAATGCCAGGCATGTCTACCATTTTCCTCTAATAACATTGCCTCTCTGTGTGCTGACCTTCTTATAGAACATAGCATTGGACATAAAACCAGGAACCACAGGCAGAAAGAAGTAGAAGTTCAAAATAATGTTCAATTTTCTAAATGATAAATCCTGAAATAATTTTTTAAATATTTGATCATCTCTCTTTTGGAATCTCTAGTCAGTGGTAGCAAAGAATTTCACCATGCCTTTCAATTCTAAAAAGCATGAGTGCATATATGTGTATGTGTATTTATATATATATATGTACATACACATATGTATACATTTGCATATATCTATATGCAGATGAATTTCCTGAATGTAAAGAATGTGATTGGTGTGATACAATATCTCCACAGGAACTGTGGGTACTGGAATACTTTTTGGATGAATTTGCTATCAATATGGCCTGTATTGGTTTGACTACAGATATGTTGCAAGATACAGAGACATGTAGAGCTTTAAGGGGGATGAAACAGATGTTGAAGCAAAGGAGAGATATGGCTCCTATTTATGAATCTGTGCTACTGTGCTGATGAATGCCCTACTCCTCTAGAATGACGAAAGATGCAAATGGGAATGATGGTGTGGAGCAAATTGTAGATATGGGTGACCCAAACAGACTATGACAATGAGGCATAAGACAGTAGAGACATAGACAGTAGAGTCTGTGGAAACCAACATACACTACACTATTCTGTAAGAGGGCTCCAAATCATTCCTTATTTGAGGTACATACACAATTTAGTGGGTAAAACTTTGACTGCAGAAAAGGAGGATAAGAAAGAGGAACAGATTGATAGAAGAACCGGGACAATGTGTTGTCATGAAAACTAGAGAGTGAGAGTATTCAGGAGGTGATATGATTTACTGAAAAAAACTTAAGTTCTTAACATGTGTCAAGCTCTCTGCTAAGTATTAGTGATTCAAAAACAAAAAAAAAATGATTTGAGGAGAGCTCATCTCTTTTGGTAAAGAATGGATTTACTCTTTTTCATCATCTGGTGCATGTAATCTATAGAATTCCAATTTAGTTTTCCTTTTTGCTTGAATAAATGTGTTTATACACATTTACTATCTGTGATATCCTTTTTTGTAACTAGCATTGGGAAGGGGCCAAGCTGGTGGATCCAATTTTGGCTCTACTCTTCCCCTTAAGTGTGGCCAGTGAAGTGGCTTTTGTTTTGTATCTATAAAATTATAGCCAACAGACCATCAATATTTTAGAGAACAGATCAAGCTCAATACTCCTTTTGGAGAAAGGCAATCAAAAGATCAATTGCCCTCATGGTTTTTTTCCTACTTCCCACAAGGAAGAAATCTCAGTTTCTCTTGGAACCAGATTTTTAAAATATCTATCCATGCTGCTTAAGACACGTGTATCTATGTACTTAGAAGACTTATTAGAGGGAAAAGGACCAACATGTGCAAAAATGTTTGTAGCAGCTATTTTTGTAATGGCAAGAGATTGAAAATTGAGTAGATGCTCATCCATTGAGGAATGGCAGAATAAGTTTTGGTATATAGATGTAATAGATTATTGTTGTATAAGAAATGATGAGCACACTCATTTCAGAAAAGTCTGGAGAGTCTTACATGAACTGATGCTGAGTAAAGTGAATAGAACCAAGAGAATGTAGTATACATCACATCACATCAAGATTATATGATGATGGATTTGGTTCTTCTCAGCAAGTGGTGGTCCAAGACAATTCCAATAAATTTGGGATAGAAAATGATATCTGCATCCAAAGAGAGAACTATGGAGACTAAATATGGATCAAAACATAGTGTTTTCACCTTTTTTTCTTGTTTGTTTGTTTTTTCTTTCTCATGTTTTTTCCCCTTTTGGTCTGATTCTTGTACATCATGACAAATATGAAAATATGTTTAAAAGGATTATATGTTTACCCTATATAAGATGGTCTGCTATCTTTGGGGAGAGGAGAGATGAGGAAGAGAAAGAGGGAGAAAAAACATGAAACAAAGTCTTACACACATGAATTTTGAAAACCATCTTTACATGTATCTGGAAAAAATTTAAAAACTATTGAGAAAAATAAGAAAGTCCATGTGAACATATATACTACATTTGTACATTCATTTCTTATACATAAATGACTCAAGAATATCTCTTCCTGTTGTGTTGAGGGTCTAGTTAATTTGGTATATAGTCCTGGCAGCCTTGTTTCCCCATTTCTTTCCCACATGAAAGTAGCAGGAAAGTGGGAGAAAGACTGGAATCAAATTTCTCTTTTGGGGAACTAGAAGAGAAAATAAATTGTCATGCTTAGGCCACAAGTAATGAAAATGTTTAACGACGATACACTGCCTTTATTAATTGGTCCTAGGATCAGTTCCTTTCTCCATTGCTTGCTATGTGTATAATTTTAGGAAAGGAATTACACCTCTCTAAGATAAAATTTTCTCATCTGCAAAATGAGTGAGTCAAATTCTATGATTCCTAAGGATCTTCCCAACCTTAAATCTTTTCCTTCTTTTAATTATGCAACTTTATTTTTTCTCACTAAATAGCATTTTATTTTTCCCAACTACAAATATAGTTTTCAACATTCATTTTTGTAAGATTTTGAGTTCCAAAGTTTTCTTCCTCCCCAAGACAGTAAGCAATTTGCTATAACTTATACATGTACAATAATGTTAAACTTATTTCCCCATTAAGTCATGGTGTAAAAGCAGAATCAGATCAAAAGGGGAAAACCAAGAGAAAGAAAAAAAACCCAAAATATTTTTAAAAGTGGAAAAATAGTATGCTCCAATTTGCATTCACCCTCCATAGTTTTTTCTCTAGATATGGATAGTATTTTCCATGATGTGTCTTTTGGAATTGTCTTGTATTGCGGAGAAGAGCCAAGTCCATCATAACTGATCATTGCACAATGTTACAGTTATTATGCATCATGTTTTCTTGATTCTACTTATTTCACGCAGAATCAGCTTATGTAAGTCTTTCCACATTTTTTCCTGAAATCTACTTGCTCATCATTCCTTATAGCACAATAGTATTCCATAACATACCACAACTTGGTCAGTCAATCTCCAAATGACGCGCAGATATCTTCTCGTTCTTTTTATAATTTAATTCTTTGCTACCACAAAAAGAGCTGCTATAAATATTTTTGTACATATGAGTTCTTTTCCCTTTTTTATGATCTCTTTGAGATACAGCTTTATTAGTGTTATTGCTAGATCAAAGGGTATGCCTAGTTTTATAACTTTTTAGGCACAGTCCCAAATTGCTCTCCAGAATCCTAATTTTAAATATCATAATTCAATAGCCTATGCTCAAATTAAAATGCTTGCTTAACTATGGTCTTGAGATTTGAGTGACAAATAATATGTGGTTCTAGAAGCATAAGAAGAGGCCTGTAGACAGGGACCATCCTAGCAAAGTGACAATTATGATAGACAGGTATTCATTAACTGATCCCAGGGTCAGTGGAGAAAAATAAAATGCTAGGTGATTGACAGCCTACCTTTGAGTCATACCTCTTATTACTTTATATGGGCCTCATTACATAAAGTCCAAATGACTTTAAACAATGATCATATCAGCTATTTAGGATATTATGATTTGCTCTCAGACCTATAAATCAACTACCATATGACTACTTGGGTTATAGTCTTGAGATTTTAGAAGTCTTACAAACCAATTTCTCAAATAGCATGATATCAAAGCAGGATTTCATCTTTGCCTTTCTCTGGGAATTCTGTAGCTTATCAATACCATTAATAAAATGTCCAAAATTGAATACAATGGTGCAGGTGTGATTTGAGCAGTTTGAGCAAACTGTGTCCTCTAAAACTGAACCCTTTGCTTTTCTTAATAAAACCAAAAAAATACCATTAATGTTTTAGTTGCTATATCACACTGTTAACTCACATTAAGCTTGTCATCCACCAAACCCCCAGATCTTTTAAAAACAATTTTGTTTAAAAAAGTAAACTTCCCACAGCTTGTTCTATGAAACCAAATATAAAATTGGACATTTTACCTATTCAATTTATCCTTTCTAGTTCTTTTGAGTGTTCACTACATTATCAAATATGGTAAACATGTTGTCTATATTTTTATTCACATCATTGAAAACAAAATGTTAAATTGCACAGACTTGAGTACATTTTTGATGCACTTCACTTAAGTGACACAGAAAGGATTAAGTTTGTTCTTCTTGGAAGATATTAACAATGTATAGAAGCTTCAAAGAGGAAAATTCAGAGTTTATCTAAAGAAGGACTTCCTATCAATTGGGGTTATCCAAGGGCATATTTGGCTGTGTCAGAATGTAATGAATTCTTTTTCTTTGGACAAAGTCTGGATGACTATATGTTGGGGATGGTTTTCTTTGCAGTAGCTACTGAAGTTTCTTTCAACTCTGAAATACTGTTATTCTCCTAAATTGAAATTGAACCATCAATTATTATCTTTTAGGGGATTTTGTTTATAAGAGTTGCATGAGAAAATGGATAAAATCTAGATAAACTCTATTTAAAGCATTCCCTTAAGGTGTCAGTCTAGTAATATTGTCACACACACACAAAAAAAAAAGAAATGAAATTTTTTTTTTGTTTTTTGTTTTTTTGGCATGCCTTGTTTTTGATGAAATTCTGCTAGCTCTTTGTGATCATTACCTTATTTTATAGATATTCATTGATGGGCTCTTTTAGAATCTATTCTCTAATTTTACTGGAAGTCAAAGTCACATCTACTAGGCCATAATTTCCAGACTCTATTCTTGACTCTTTTTTTGAAAATCAGAACATTTGCCTTTCTACAATCCTAGGTCTCTTCTAATATCCATGATTGTTTATAGATCACTCAATTTGGCAATCACATATGTGCATTCTTCCAAGACTATACAGGTCTAGTGAAAGGTATGCGGCTTTTAAAAGCCTCCTTAAGATCAACTAGGTCTTTTTTAGGCATTCATTCATTCATTCATTCATTCATTCATTTATTTATTTATTGTGCATTTCAAACTCTATCAAACTTTTTCCCCTATGTTTTTTAGTTTACACATTATTTTCCTTAGCTGAGAAAACAGAAGCAAAATAGGAATTATGTTGTTTTGTCTTTTTCACATTGTCCCTCATCTTTGCCTTAACCACCCTTAGCAGTGTAGTGGACTATTTTAGTTCCTTCTCTTTTTTCTCAACAATTTATCAATAAAACACTCTTTTTATTGTGCTTAAAATTAGTTGGTAAGATAGCTCATTCTGAGTTTAGCACCCATGACATATTTCTAATGCCAAAATTTTTGTATTTTTTCTTAATAGTATTTTTTTTCTAGTTACATGTAAAGACAAATTTTGACATTCTTTTAAAAAAAAACTTTTCATTCTCAGATGAAGAAATTGAAACTATTTCTAGTCATATGAAAAGATGCTCCAAGTCATTATTAATCAGAGAAATGCAAATTAAGACAACTCTAAGATACCACTACACACCTGTCAGGATTGGCTAAGATGACAGGAAAAAATAATGATGATTGTTGGAGGGGATGTGGGAAAACTGGGACATTGATGCATTGTTGGTGGAGTTGTGAACGAATCCAACCATTTTGGAGAGTAGTTTGGAACTATGCTCAAAAAGTTATCAAACTGTGCATACCCTTTGATCCAGCAGTGTTACTACTGGGATTATATCCCAAAGAGATTATAAAGAAGGGAAAGGGACCTGTATGTGCACGAATGTTTGTGGCAGCCCTTTTTGTAGTGGCTAAAAACTGGAAACTGAATGGATGTCCATCAGTTGGAGAATGGCTGAATAAATTATGGTATATGAATATTATGGAATATTACTGTTCTGTAAGAAATGACCAACAGGATAATTTCAGAAAGGCCTGGAGAGACTTACACGAACTGATGCTGAGTGAAATGAGCAGGACCAGGAGATCATTATATACTTCAACAACAATACTGTATGATGACCAGTTCTGATGGACCAGGCCATCCTCAGCAACGAGATCAACCAAATCATTTCTAATGGAGCAGTAATGAACTGAACTAGCTATGCCCAGAAAAAGAACTCTGGGAGATGACTAAAAACCATTACATTGAATTCCCAATCCCTATATTTATGCACACCTGCATTTTTGATTTCCTTCACAAGCTAATTGTACAATAATTCAGAGTCTGATTCTTTTTGTACAGCAAAATAATGTTTTGGTCATGTATACTTATTGTGTATCTAAGTTATAATTTAATATATTTAACATCTACTGGTCATCCTGCCATTTAGGGGAGGGGGTGGGGGGGTAAGAGGTGAAAAATTGGAACAAGAGGTTTGGCAATTGTTAATGCTGTAAAGTTACCCATGTATATATCCTGTAAATAAAAGGCTATTAAATAAAAAAAAAAGATCTAACAGAAGAGACAACATGTAAACTTATATATATATATATATATATATATATATGTATACATACATACATACATAGAAGATATATATAAGGTGAATGGGAGATAAATCACCATGTAATTGTTAATATGAGATATTGTTATTATTAGAGGGTCACACCTATTTAAGTTTCTTTCTGTTTAATTCTAAAATGAAAAGGGGAGGGGAGGAGGGAATAAAATAATTTAAAACTCAAAAAAAAATAAAAAATAAAATAATAAAAAAAACTTTTCAGTTCCAAATATTCTCTCATCTTCATCTCCCTCTGTTTGAGACAGCAATCAATTTGATATAGGTTATATTTTTGCAATTATTTTGCAATTATGTAATATGTATTTCCATATTAGTCACATTAAGAAAGAAGAAACAGACTACAAGAAAAAACTTGAAAAAATGAAGAAAGTGAAAATAACATGTTTTGATCTGCATTCAGATTGCATCCGCCTTTTCCCTGGATATAGATATCATTTTTCTTCATGAGTTCTTTGGAATTGTCTTATAATCATTGTATTACTGAAAATAATAAAGGCATTCACAGTTGATTATTGTATAATGTTGCTTTTACTGTGTATAATGTTCTCCTGGTTCTGCTCACTTCATTTTATACCAGTTCATGGAAGTCTTCCCAGGTTTTTCTAAAATTTGCCTTCTTGTTTCTTTTTAAAAAATTATTAAAGCTTTTTATTTACAAAATATATACATGGATAATTTTTCAACATTGACTTTGCAAAACCTTTTGTTCCAAATTTTCTTGTCCTTCCCCCCATTAATCCAATATATGTTAAATATGTTAAAATATATATTAAATCCAATATACCTATACATATTTATGCAGTTATCTTGCTGCACAAGAAAAATAGAATCAAGAAGGAAAAAAAAAAACTGAGAAAGAAAACAAAATGCAAGCCAACAACAACAGAAAGAATGAAAATACTATGTTGTGAGATTCTTGCCACTATAAAAAGGGCTGCCACAAACATTTTTGCACACATTAGTCCCTTTCCCTCTTTAAGATCTCTTCGGGATATAAGCCCAGTCTTGTTATTTCTTATAGCACAACAATATTCCATTATATTCATATACCATTTGGTCAGCCATTCCCTAAATGATGGGCATCCTCTCATTTCTAATTCTTTGTCACCACAAAAGAGCTTCTATAAATATTTTTGTGTTTGCCTTTTTATGATCTCTTTGGTATACATACTTATTAGAGTATTGTTGGATAAAAGAATATGTATGCACAATTTGGTTGTCCTTTGGACATTCCAAATTGTTCTCCAGAATAGTTGGATCAATTGGCTCACCAAAAGTACATTAGCATCCCAATTTTCCACCCTGCCTTTAACATTTATCATTTTCCTTTTCTATCACCTTAATCAATATGACATGTATGAGGTAATACCAACATTTTGTGTCCATTCTATTTTCTTCTCTTGTTTCTATATTCTTTACATGCCTTTTTTGAGCCATTCCCCAATTGATAGTCAAAGGATATGAATAATTTTCAAAGAAAGAAATATAAACTATCAATAGCCTTAATATAATACTTCAAATCACTAATAATTATAGAAATGCAAATTAAAGCAACTCTATCAACAAAAATAAAAATTACATGATTAAAAGGAATATGGGAGGGATGGGTGGGAAATGGGCATATTAATGCACTTAGAGGAACTATGAATTACTGCAGATATTATTAAAATAACCTGAAATTATGTCCAGAAAGTCACTAAACTGAGCATGCCTTTTGACCTAGTAATACCACTACTAGGCCTATAACCTACAGAAACCAAAGCAAAAATAAAAGGACCCATATGTACAAGAATCTATATAGTGGCTCTTTTTTGGTGGCAAAGCCCTGGAAACAGAGAGAGATACAATTCATTGAGGTGTAGCTGAATGAATCATGTATGTGAATGTAATGGAATGCTATTATACTATGACAATGGAGTAATGGAGTACTATTACACAATGATGAAGAGAATGGTCTCTGAGTTAACATAGTAAAGACAAACAACTTTGAAAGATTTAAGACTTCTAATCAATTGACTAGTCTCTATTCCAAAGGACATAAGAAAAAGAATATTAATTACCTTTTGATAGAAAAAATGATGAATTGAAGATGTAGAATGAGATGTACATTTTTACATAGCTAATATGAAAATTTCTTTTCCTTAACTACATACACTTCTTATTAGAATTTCATTTTCTTATTTTTCTCTCTTTCTGATATATCCCTTTATCTCACCTACCCAGAAAGATGCACCTTATAACAAAAACTTTTTAAAAGGGGGCTATGGAAGTAGTTCAGTAAAACTAACCTACAATTCAAATGAGACTGATGGCATATGCAATATTTTATTTTACTCCCATCTCTGCAAAGAAAAGAGAGTGATACGTTTTTTCATTCATTTACTAGGCCATTTACCACGTGATATCATTATAATTATACAGCATTGGTTTCTTTTTTTAGTATTATTTTTTGTTCTGAACTTAAACACCCTAAATAAGCATATCTTCATACACAGCAGAACACAAGGATGTCAAATTCCATGTTATATTCTTCCCCTCCCCTTATAAGCATCACCTGCCTTTCCCCACTTGTTTCTTTGTTCAGTTTGTTGTATTTTAATACCAAACTGTTAATCTGTTAATATATATATATATATATATATATATATATATATATATATATATATGTCCAGCCCACAGATAAGAGTTCTATCTGATGCCAGTTCTATAAAAACTTATTCTTATTTTGTAAAATTTTTTTATGAAACATTCCAATTTTGAAAAGTATCAAATCTTACTCCTTCTTCTTTTCTACAAGAGAGTATTATTCTTCCCCTGCCTCCTCTTTTTCCTCTGAAAACTCTCAAAAAAGAACCAACTCACTTCTACTGTTTTTATCATTTAACTTCTTCAATAACCTTTGAAAATATGACAATTCTGAGGAGATACTTTCTTCTCCCAGTATCAAAACATTACCACCATTTCATCATATACTCCCTTCCAATGATGCAAATACAGTTATTTTTCAAATATTCTCTTAATTCTTCTGTTTGTATTTCAAGGTTCTCAATTACTTTTTTCACCTGAAAAGCCTCATATATCCCTTACAACCCATAGATAAGAGTACTAACCTTACCTACTTCCAGGTTACAGTAAACTCTTCAGGACAAGTTATTCTTGGTTGTAAGACTGGCTCTCTTGCTTTTTGAAATATTGTTTTCTAAGATCTCCTCTACTTTTAGTAGCAATTCCAGACTTTCGCTATAATCCCTTGGTACTTCAGTTCTTTCATTTTGAATACTTGTCATATACATATATGCATATGTGCATATATTTGTGTATATATATACATATATATATATCTTTAAATTTCATTATGAAATTAAGAAATAAAATGAGTCTGGAATTTTCTGACTTACTCCTCCATCTTCCCAGAATCCTCTCACTTGCAGTATTTCCCCTCCTTGATGTGGAAGTTCTGAATATTGGCTATTACTTTCCTGGGATTTTTTCCTTTAGGGGGTTTTCTTTCAGGAAGTGATCCTTCTATCTTTGGTTTGGTTTTAATACATCTGCAATGTTCATTTGAGATTTCTTGAAACCGGATATATGGAAATTTTTTTAAATCATGATTTTCAGGAGTCAAATTAGTCTTAAATTAGGTCTTCTTTTCTTAATTCACAGGTCAGTTGTATTTATATGTGATATTTTATGTTTTCTTCCATTTTCCAGTATTTTTCTATTATTTTTTGCTATTTCATTGAGTCACTAATTTGTGGTTGGGCTCTTTTGGTTTTCAGGGAATCCATTATTTGGGCAAGATTAATCACTTTCTCTTCTAAGCCATTTATTCTATTTCCAAGTCTTTCCTCCAAATAATTTATTTAATTATTTCTCTTGCTTCATTTCTTTTGGATATTCATGTAGACATTATGGAAAATACATTTTCCTTTGAATATCTGTAAGCAATTGCTACAAAGTTACTTTCTTCTTCTAGGCTGGAATCATGCACTGACTTTTTCCCCTTAGGGTTAGATCCTCCCAGATCTTTGGGGTTCATAGGGTACCTCCAATTACATTCCTAGGAACCTTGTAGCTTTTAGGTATCTTGGCTGTTTAAGGAGCCACTATAATATATTGACTTCTGAGGTTCCTACCCTGGGTTTCAGATGATCCTAGGACTTTCCTCCACTGCCCACCCCCTGAGGCTTTTTCAGGAGGACCCCAAACTCCTGATATCCTCTTTTCAGGCTACACATACTCTATCTGGTCATACCAAGAGATACAAAGTCAAGTTTGTTTGCTTTTGCTGGAGGTGGTTTTGTTAGTGTTCCCTTTTTCTATTGTCTACAGGTGACTTTTTGTGCAGTTCTGGGAAAAAAGAAATCACTGTAGTTTCTCATTGAATTTTTTTTTTATCATTATTTAGTTTGGTGCCCATTTCAAGATTTTGCTGGAGTGGGTATAAAGGACACAGATGATTTCATTCAGGCAGCCATCTTGGCAGAAACTAAAATTTGATTTCCTCTGCACCTTTAGAATATTAGTCTCTTTAGACAGATTTCTCTCTCCCAACTCATCAGAATACATTCTTTTAGTGTCTTCAGAATTCCATCCCTGAAAACTTCCTGGCTTTCCTGGGTTGACATCCATAGAATTCTATGCCATGAAATAGCAGGTATCATATTTAAGAATCTTAGAATTCATCTACTCCAATGTCCTCCTTTTAAATATAAGAAAACTGAAGTCCAGAGATGTTAGGTTATTTTTACAAGCTACATAGATACTAATTGGTTGAGCCACTATTTAAGCAAGGTCCTCAGATTCCAAAATTTAGCAATATTTCCATTTTACTCTACTGTTTCCAACAGGATCCTACCTATCCATTCTCTGGATATTTTGAAACTTGCTCACCATAGGGTTCATGTTGTAGTTCTTTTTTTCTTCTCTACAACAAATTATAAGGTGTGATTACATCACACCCTAAGTTTCATTCATTTTTACTTTAGAAAATAATTCTTCCTTGTTAGTGGAAATCAAATTTAGACTTCTTGTTGCTTTCTCCATCTTATAATGGATGAAATTACATCAAGGCAAACCCATACATCATCAGTTGCTCCTATTTTGGCAGAGAGAGAGAGTTTTAGAATACATCTGTATAACAAAAGTTATATACTAACTCTATTCCAGCCTTTTTATCTGTTTTCTAAATTCTTATCAATTTTTTATTTTTTATTCATCATCTGGATTTTAATGAAAACCACATTATTAATCTGTTAATCAATCTTTTTAAAGAAAGAGATGGGTTTCTTGGGAAAAGTGATCAGTGTATCACAAAAAAAAATTTTTTTAATCAAAAGTCAATGAACAAATATTTACTAAAGTCTACTATATACTAGACACTATATTATGTCTTGGGGATACATATTTAATGAATGAAACAACACCTATTGAAAAGGAGTAAGATGGAAGACTTGTATGTATTCAAAGATATATGTAAGTATTCAAAAATAAATATGCAAAGAATAAGTGCAAAGTGGCTAAATATAAGGTAGTTTGTAAGGATGGAATTGGTCTTGAGTAAATCAGAAAAAGCCTTCACATGAAAGGTAGTGCCTGCAGTAAAGTTATTGGGTAAAAAATAAACCCATATAAATAAGAACATTTTTATATATTATAACAAAGTAAGAAGGAATAGAGAAATTATATTTAAAATAATTGCAAAATACATAAAGTATTTTGCCGTCTACTTGCCAAGAAACAATTGGAAACTATATGAATACAACTATAAAACAATCTACACAAATATTTAATAAAATAATTGGAGAATTGATTGTTCATAAATAGGCTAAACCCACATAATTAAAAAAACACTATTTAAATTAATATATTTACTCAGTGCCACACCAAACTACCAAAAGGATTTTTTAGAACTAGAAAAAAAAATAGTTAAATTTATGTAGAAAAACAACAGATCAAAAATCTTAATGCAAGTAATGAAAAAAGTGTAAAGAAAGGGGTCTGACAGTATCAGATCTCAAAGTGTAGTGTAAAGCAGAAATAATCAAAAATTATTTGATAGTAGTTTAAAAATTAAAGAGATTAATCAGTGGAACAGATTAGGTATGCAACAGCTATCAAATTATATATTTATTTAAAGTGGGCAAAATTCTTCAACTCTGTCATCTCATTTAAGCCTCACAACAAGTTTGGTATATCCTATTATTAAACCCATCTTTTAGATAGTGAATCCCAAGTCGACAGTTGCTAAGTAACTTGCCCAATGTCACACAACTAATAAGTCTCTGAGGCAGGACATGAGCAAGAGTTTTCCTGACCCCATGTCCATCACTTTATAAATATACAGGAGAAAATGAGACTAGTGTTTGATAAACCAAAGATTCCAGTTATTGGTGTAAGAACTCACTATTTAGAGGAGCAAAGAACAAATTACTTGTCAAATCTATGAATAGGGGAAGAGTTCATGACCAAATAAAGGATAGAAGATAAAATGGACAAACAAAACCAATGCAGCTAAAATTAGAAGAAAAGACGGTAAATGAGAAAAATTAGCAGGGTGTTCCTTTGATAAACTTATATAAAATATATTGGAAGATATATAAGAAATTGATTCAGATTTATAAGAATAAGAGCTATTCCTCAAATAACAAACAAATTATAGAAATAGGCAGTTTCCAAAGGAAGAAATACAAACTATGAATAGCAATTACAAGCTACTCATAGCAATAAGAAAAAAGATTCAAATAACTAATAATTTGGGAAATGCAAATTAAAGCAACTCTGAGATTTTACCTCAAACCCATCAGATTGGCAAAGTTAACAAAAAACAAAAATGACAGTTATTGAAGAGGATATGGAAAAACAGGTTCATTAATACACTATTGGTGGAGCTGTGAGTTGGTAATGTCATTCTATAAAGCAATTTGGAATTATGTCCCCAAGGTTATTTAACTTAAACTTCAATCCAACAATATCACTATTTGGTCTATACTCAAAAGAGATCAAAATGGGTAAAGGATCCATATATTCAAGAGCATTTCTCCTTGTTGTGGTAAAAAACTAGAAACCAAAGAAGTCCAATTAATTGGGGAATAGTATATGATGTTATTAAATATTCTTGTTTTGTAAAATCTGATGCAGGCCGAAATGACTGGAACCAGAAGAACAATTTGATCAACACAGCTATTAGCCACAATTCCAGAGGACTCGTGATGAGGCATTCTATCTGATAGATGGACTTAGGAAGCAGAATGGAAAATAGACATGTGCACACACACACACATGCGTGTGTATGTATGTGTGTGTGTATATATATATATATATTGAGATAGACAGAATGATATTATCCAACAACAGGGGAAAAGCCAAGATGTTAATTTAAATTTTTTTGTTTCTATTTTCTCTGCAAATGATGACAATTGTTATACAGGGAAAGAAAACAAAAATCACTATTCTCAAGATTAAGAAATACCTTATTTTCCAAAGCTAAAAACCAGCAAACAAGCTGTGCCCTGAGCTGGGCATAAGAACAGTCCTTTTCGCTTCACCTTCTGGATGATCTCAGACTCAGCAAAGTTCCAGAATTGGTTCATATAATTATTATACTGCTTTGACCAGCACCAAGTATCCACTGAGCTCACGTGAGCACCTGCTTTATCCACATTCTGATCATTAAATTCTGCTATGAATCAAACTTGTGACATTGTTGCTGTCATCCCTCATTGTCAGGACTACAGTTCACTGTGCAGTCATTGATATGACTACTGAGATTTGGCCACACTAAAGCAATCTCCCCACCACCATCACTGTCATCCCCACTACTAGAATTGGGGCCCAGTCACATGTCCTTGCTTGCAAGTCGTTTCTCTCACTTTAAAATTAAACTGCTGTTTGATTACTGATATTCCTATTTCTACCCTGCTCTGTTTGACTCTGGCCTGCTCTGTTTGGCTCTGGCCATCCTTAGGTTATAGGCCAGTCCTGTCCTATTGACACTACTAAGGAATTGATATACAGATAAAGAAGGAGATAAGAAAGAGAGCGTCTAGCTGTCTTTGATAAATTCAAATCATTTGGCCCTGCTGAACTACATCCTTGGGTGGTGAAAGAACTGGCAGATGTGATTACTGAGTCACTATGATATATGAAAGTACATGGAAAAATGGGAGAAGTACATGGAAAAATTGGGAAAGAGTGATTTTGTTCTGTTTTTTAAGAAAAGAAAATAATTTCCATTCTAGTTTCTGGATTTATTTATATTACTTTCTTACTATACAATATTACTCCCAAAGTGGATAGAATCACCAATTTTGATTTTTTTTTCTTTGTTTTTACAACCCTCAAGCAGACACCCTCTCTATTGCTATTACTGCTTTGACCATAGGTAGTTCAGTATTCCTGAGCTGGAATTTAGTAACTACTAGTCCTCCTCTGCTCCTTATTGATTGCTTTGATTTCTTTACAATTAGGGGGACAAATAGTGCTTTCTTTCTCAAAGTACCCAATTTTACTCCTCTTTAGGAAGATCCTAAGCTCTCACTAGACAACCATACTTTCCCTTTCTTTCCTCTTCTATATAACTCTCCTATTCTCCATCATCCTAATGAGGATTGTCTTCCCACCCCCTCCACCTCAGATCCTTTTATTCACCCATTGAAATTTTGCTTTTGTTTATTTTAGGACCCTTCAATATCCCTAAAAATCTGGAGAAGAGAATAATATATTTTCTAGTTCCTTCACCTTCTTCTCCAAGAAGATTAAAAGACTCTTTAATACAAATAACAGTTGCTGGACTTTGGCATAAACATCAACCTTACACAAATCATTACACAATTTTCCCTATTTCTCCATAATGACTAAGATCTTTCATCTTTCAAATTACTTGTTCATGTTTACTCTTCAACCTTATGCATCTAGAGAACGTTACTCAGATTCCTTTCCTTTTTATTTCTTGAAATCCATAGCCACAGCCACTCACCTGCCCTTCAACCTTGTACCAATTTCCAATCTATTTCCCCAGTTTGTTCCACTCATAAATCCCCTCAATTGAATTGTTTAATCCAGTTATTTTTTCCATAACATATAAAGAAACTGGAATTTTTCCGCTTAACTTTTCTCAATCCATTTGCCAGATACCTTACCTTTCCTGAGTTTGCCTCTTCAAATATTACTTTGTTCCTTCTTGATCCTATTCCCCCATACCTTTAAATTTTCCTTAATTGTCTTCTATCTTAATCGCCATTCTTCCAGGTTGTAGTAGATGCTAATATCTTTCATTGAAGTCCTATCTTGATATCATACCATAGCATATCCTAGAAATGGTGACCTCATGTTCTCAAGTCTATACTCTAGGAATACAAGTTCATGACAAGTTCTAAGTTGGAAAGTCTTTATGTTTAATTAACCTAAACAATTTCTTGTCTTTCTTATTAGGCTCAAGCTTTTCTCTTTTCACCTGTTTTTGTCTCTCACAATTTTCTTCCACAGGAGCCAGAAGTAGAAATATTGCATTTAATCTTCTTGAATTAAATAAAAACTTTTCTGTTAGTCATTTAAATATCTTCATGAACTTCTTTCATCCTACTTTTCCAGTCTCTTTTATATGTTACTCTCCTTTACAAACTCCATAATCCAACCAAACTATTCTTCTTCTTGTCTCTATTCCCTCTGCCAGCTCTATACCTTCACATTGACTGCCCCTGGGCCTGGAACACTTGTTGCTTCTTCCTCTTAAAATCTTTACTTTCTTTCAAATTTATACATTTTTACTTTCTTTCAAATATAAACTTAGAAAAATGCTAGCTTTTAATTAAGGATTTCCTCATCTCTTGCTAATATCCTTGTCCCATGATCTTATTTATACTTCCATATATCTTTCACCTGACAGATCATAACTCCTTTGAGTTTTGAGGACAGGGACTTTGAGGACAGGGACAGTGTTTGAATTCCCTGCATCTTGCTCAGGACCTGCTGCATAGTTCTTATCATACAGTATCTGCTTAGTAAATGCTTGTTGTTTAATATTGTTTTATATATTATATATTACATATACCATATATTATATTATCAACACACATATATGTGATGTGTATGTTATATGTAATATGTATTATAGTATATTGTATATAGTATTACATATAGACATTATATGTCTATGTTCAATGAGTCAATGATCAAAAATATTGCTATAGTCAAATTTATCATAGAATTTTGTATAATTTTGATGCATACATGGGGAGACACCTTCTTTGAGGAGAGTATTCAAGGCTATTATTTTTTTCTTCTAGGTCAATTAAAATAAAAACAATAAATAGATGTGACATTAAACTCCTCTATTAGACTGTGAGCTCCCTAAGAGCAGGAACTGGATTGGTGGGGTTTTGTTTTTTTTTTTTGTCCCTTTTGTATCTTTAGCACAGTGCCTGACACATGGTGGATATTTTTTAAATGTTTGTTGATTTAATTTGACTGCAGGTTCTAATAATTTGTACAACTCTCAGTAATTTATATGTGTGTAAAAATGTATCCTCATGGGAAATTATCTTTGTCAGTTTGTTTCCTCTCTTCTTGTCCTTTCATCAAATGTATCCAAATCTTCTCCTGTGTCTCATTAGAGAACTTCCCACACATCATACTTTACTAAAAAAAAAATTAGTATCCTATCCTGAGGTCCTCTTTTTTCCAATTATATAGTTTAAATATTTTCAACACTATCCCCTATTTTCTCATTGGTCATAGCCTCAGGAGAAAAAATGGTCCTTCTCCATGCCATCATCAATGCTTCTTCTTGTGCCCTTGATTTCTTTCTCTCCAGCCTTCTTCAGAAGATCATCTCCACCATCACCTCCTTTATCTCCCTAATTTTCAACTTCTTTTTATCCACCAGCTCCTTCCCTATCACCTAAAAATATGCACAAATACACCCATCCTTACAAAATACCTTTAATTTTATTCTGCCGTTCCCTCAAGCTGTCACAATATATCTTTTCTTCCTTTGACAAATTCAATTTTCTCTAACTGATTTCGTGTTCTCTTACTTTCACTTATTTATTAACCTCCTTTTCCCTCTTCTTGATTTTTCTGCAATATTTGAAACTATAGAACACTTCTTCATGACACTACTGTCATGGCTCCCCTTCTAAAATCTGATCAGTTTTCCTCTGTCTCATGTCCTGTTCTCTATGTGATGAGTATTCCAAAGTTCTATCCTGCTTTCCTTCCCCCATGCACTCTCTCTCATGAACTCATCAGAACCCATTGGTTCAGATATATTCTCTATGTAAATGAATCTCAGCTCTATACATCTAACCTTCATCTCTTTTTGAGTTCCAGTTCCATCTCTCCAGCTGCCTGCTGCATAGCTACACATTGAGCATCCCAAATTCAACAAATTCACATCAGAAATCATGATTTTTCTCCCTACAAACTCACCTTTGTTCCCAACTTCTTCCTTGTTTATTTCTAGGGTATCACCATTCTTCCAGGTTTGTAGTAGAAGTTGATATCTTTCATTGAAATTCTATTCTGATATCATATCCTAGCATAATGGTGACCTCATGTTTTCAAGTCCATTCCATTGGAATTCAAGTTCATGACAAGTCCTAAGTTGGAAAGTCTTTATGTTTAAGCCTATACTGTTAAATCAGATTGGTGACAGTCTAAATGTCTATTTTCAGAGTACTAGCCTCTTTAAATTAAGAAGCATATTGTTGGCTTGTAGGATCAGAGCCAGAAAGAATTTCACATATCAGAGATTTCATTACCAGATGAAATTTTTTTCAAATTAACAAAAATGATACTGTCTCTCACACACACACAAAATAATATAGTCACAGCAACCCAAAAAAATCACCTATTATAATCTCCATAAAAGTAAGGAATAGTCATACTGGAAAAATCAAAGGATTTTCTCCCCCTTTTGTTCTTATTTTTCTACATATAAATATAATAACATATCAACCAATGTATACCTAAACATATTTACTTATAATATACACAAATACATACTTACTCATGATATGGAAGAGAAAAAATATCTTGGGAACTGTCATATAAAAAGGCCCAAGATCAGTCACACCTACATATTTTTACATTGGTAAATTTTTATGACAGTTGTATTTTATCATTCTCCCAACATTACATACATATTTACCTCTCTTCTTCTATACTTTTCATCAGTTTCCTGGTCCTAGATTCCAAATTTGCTTCCATTCCATCTGATCTCCTCACTGGATCCCAAATACGATATTTGAGTTCTTTGACTTTTAAGAACTAGGAAAAAAGTTGGAAAGATACTCTCAGAGCAAATCCCATAACTTGTTTTCTTCCATCTGCCATTTTACTGGACATAGCTGCTTTAGAGTAAGAACTCTTTCTCTCATCTACCTTCCTCTACCTTTAAGTTTGAGCTCAAAGAAAATGAGAGTGTTTTAATTCAAAAAACTCTAAATTAGAAAGTTAAACATATGTCAATGCCTTCTCCTAGGGCCTTATCAAATTTGATATTCCCCTGAAATACATACATGAATCCAGGAACATTATGGGGTGGAGAAGTGGGTATCAGAATTGAAAGAACTAAATTAATTAACAAGGTTTTCTCCACTATTCATTTGATACATTCTAAATTCTAGAAAATCCAATGGAATCCTCATGAAGAAAACATAAAAGAAAGAACCTTAAACAATAGAAATAATGATTATCTTAATAGCAGTCACACAAACATGTGAATAGATGCACAAAAACAAGGCTCCTATATTTGTGTGCATTGTAGTCCAGAGCCTCAGTTCTGAAAGATGACCCCTATGCATTCCCTGCATCCAACAAACGGTGGCACTGTTGCTCTTGAAACAGTGAAAACCTTGGCGACTAAAAATAGAAACCCGGAAATCAGACCCCCTCAAAGTCCAGACAAATGTATTTGAAAGATAGTGAAAGAGGACATTCTAGGCCAAGTGCCCCTGGCTGCCATCAGAAAACTTTTCACTGGAGGAGAATTGAGTCAAACCATGAACCCTTCTGAAAATACATAGCATTTAGAGCTTTATTTTGAAAACTAATTTTGGATGGTTTGGGTGGATAATTAAGTAGTGTCAGAAAGTTTACAATAAAGTGTGGATACCCTTTCATCAATAGAAAGACCTATTTTTCCACCCCTTCTTTCTGTGTTTCCTTTGTTTTTTGTTTTTGATTTTTTTTAAGGGGGGCGGAATGTTTGGGGTGTCCACCTGCTTTGAGCTCTGGGAGGTGGTGCTTGTGCTGCTGGACAGCTTCACCTTTGGGAGAGCCTGTTTCCTTGTGGAAGGCAAGTGCTGAAGTGTTTACTTTTAAGACTTGCCTTGATGCAGGTGTCCACAGTGGATCTCTATTCATTTTAAGGTGTGGGGGAGGGAATTAATGAGGGGAAGTAGGAAATGCTGACTTGCTTTAATGTCTGCCTTTGTTTGAAGCAGACACGGATAGTTTCTTTGGCTAAGGAGGCCAAATAAAAACAGGCAAGTTCATCCAATATAAGTTTTATTAGCAATTTAAACAGCCCAGTGTGGGGCAGCTAGCACATTTTTGAAAAACCTTTCAGAGGATATGGAAAGAGATTATAAAAATAATAATCCCAGAGAGAATATTCAGTGGGATTTCAATTAGACTGGGTCCCTCTCAGGTTCCCTTGATCCTCCACATGCTTTTCATAAAGCAGCCATTATTTAGACCTTAATCAAAGTCTATTTGCTTAAATTGGCTTTGCCCTGAGATATAGACACCATTTTTGATCCTTCCCCCCCCCCCCCCATTTCAGAGCTTTCTCAGGGAACACAGAAGGTGAAGACTAGAAGCAGTGGCCCTATCTGTGTTCTAAAGCCTCAGGAAAATAGTGATTTGACAGAGTTTTGTGGCACAGCCATCTTAAATTATTTCTTATTAGGCTTTCCTCATTAGTGGCAAGGGCAAAACATCCAAAATCTTCAAACTCTTTCTACTGGGGCCACCTGGAGTTAAGGAGGAATAGGAGTTATAGCCTATCTTGAGGAATGGAAGGAAACTCAGCAGTGAACACAGGACAAAGATACTGGCTCTTTGCCACCATGGGCATTATTTCTTTCCTTCTGCCAGCAGAGACTATCATTAACAAACACTATTTTGTTCTCAATGTCAGTCTGGAAAGAAAATTCTAAGCAATAGTTCCTTGAGGAATCTTCTGTCTTCTTGAGAAAAACAGACTAATGGGCAGGGTTTTTGAGGAATTGGGAATAAGCATGGTCCAAACTTAATAATTATATCATTGTGGGAAACTCCCAGTGTAGAAATTGCTTTTTACCAATGCAGATCACCAATTTACCCATAATTTTTAGTTTTAGGATATTGCCTGGGGCCGTGAGAGATGAACAGATTTTCCCATGATCACAGAGCAAGTATGTGTCAAAGGCAGAACTTTAATCTAGCTTTGATGCTGAAAGAGAACAGTTTACCAATGGAAAATTGAGAAGGGAATCACTAGGAATTTCTAACCCTGAATAAGAGTGAGGCTTCTGATTAAGACCATGCCCTTACTGAATGGGAGATTTAGGTTACAAAACAGAATTACCCTGGAAAGTACTACTTAAAAGAGCCTGCTCTATGTTCTAAAACAGCTTGATTGTGGAGTAAAAAGAGGAAATGCCTATTCCTTCCAAAGGCTCAGTAAAAGAGAGACCTCTTTTTAATGGAAGAAAAAACTGCTGAGAGTTTGGAACACAGAGCAGTCTCTTTTAAAAAGTTAAAAAAATTCTTTAACATTTGCTTTATACTTTTTGATTATATTTTGAGCCTGTTGCATGCTTGATTAATTCTGATCCCAGTTAAGTGAAGAGATAACTTTTAGCCTGATTACATTCTCAGCTATCTATGATTATAAAAGATGGAGAGGATGGAAAGATAGAACTGCATAAATTTGGATACCAATTATACCACAGTGAGCAAATATAGTATGTCACACTGTCCTGCATTCCACACTTGGGCAAATATGCATCCCAATTGTGTCATCTTATTTATAATATATATCTACTTTCTAAAAATCACAAATGATAGTTGAAAAATATTTTCCCTCTTTTGAATGGAATTTCAAGATGCTTATTCTGGGTATGAAAAAAAATGACAGAAATAAAAGAGAGAGACAAAAGAAGATGGCATAAAAAGGGGACAATGGATGCCCTACTTCATCTGGAACAAAGAGAAGTCAACTGCCCAAGCTATGGTGACCCAAGAAGTTGGTTATTGATAAAGACTTTTTATGCAATTTTAGGTTGCACAAGTTAGCAAGAATTATAAGTCTTTCCCTATGTAGCCCTATGTAGCAACTAAACATTGTAACATGGCCAATAATTAAGATTAAGACTTACTATAATATTAGAATTAGATATCCATTTAGGTTTGAGTATATTCACATTTGAGTTAAACTTTATGTTTATACAAAAAACAAGTAGCATTTATCTTAAGTTCAAACACACACACGCACACACACGCACACAGAGATGCACACAATTCAAGTTTTAAAAAAAGTAGAATAGGGTATAGCAAAGCACAAAATGCAATTTGAAGTAAGACAGGATAGTTATTAGTAAATCCTCTCCATTCCTGTGGCCATTGTTAGCCAGAACCTGTGGACTATGAGTAGATATGTCCAAAGTTGTTATCATTTAGTTAAGTATGAATAATTAGTAGTCCTATATCTTATGACTTCACCAAAGTCCCAAAATTTGGCTCATGTAGCAGTCATTAAGATGCACTAGAAAAAAGTACAGTGTTTGGTGTGGAAAGATAGAGATAGAGGATTTTTTGCTGACATCTTTCCAGTTGACTGCCTAACCATGGAATGCATGGTTAGGAAAGATACAGAAGCTTTGAATTCCTCAATGACTGTTGACCTAATAATTCCATCGCCCTGAAACAGAATGTTGTTGTTATTGTTTTTAAAATTGTATTTCATGCTTGGTATAACTGCTTTGTAGCCTGTGCTCTTGGCATCACAAGTAAACTGTCTAACCTGGTCCAAATTTTATGTGACTGAAATTGGAAGAGATGGATGTTTATATGAGCCAACAGTCAGCTGAGGAGAGAGCCTCCAATGATCCTACCTACCTAAGAATCTTGGTTTTAATGAGTTACTTCTCAGGTTGATTAGTCTAGGCTCAGATTATATAATATGTTAAATGTTGGTTCTTCAGGCA
The DNA here is from genome assembly GCF_902635505.1 of Sarcophilus harrisii. Classification (NCBI taxonomy): domain Eukaryota; kingdom Metazoa; phylum Chordata; class Mammalia; order Dasyuromorphia; family Dasyuridae; genus Sarcophilus; species Sarcophilus harrisii. The sequence goes on from NC_045426.1 coordinate 385,728,127, forward strand.
GTTTGCTTTTAAGAGTATACCAAGCATTTCTGTATTGTTGATGATGTAGTGTCTCTGTAAGAATGGAATCAGTCTGGAAATTTTTAAAAGCTCTAAAAATAAAATTTAATCTCTCATTTTTTAAAAGGTGGGATTTGCTTCTTGTTTCCCTACTGCCAGTGTCAAAAGATGAGAGCTGAATTTAGGTTTAGTGGGATTTCACAAATCGCTCCTTAATACAGAAACTAACTTATTTTTTTCCTGAGGCAATTGGGGTTAAATGGCTTGCCCAAGGTCACACAGCTAGGAAGTGTTAAGTGTCTAAGGTCACATTTGAACTCAGGTCTTCCTGACTTCAGGGTTGATGCTCTATCCACTGAGCCACCTAGCTGCCCCCAGAAACTAACTTAAAAATTTTTTTTTCAACCCAATACGTTTTTTATTTCCTATTTTTCTATCTACCCATCCTTTTATCTTTCTGATCATTTCAAACTTCAAGTCCTCACTTTCACTCATGAACAACAATGTATTAGCTTTAAAGACCCCAGGATTATAGAAGATCAGAGAGAGAAGAGACTTTAAAAATCATTTAATCATCAGTCTAACTCTGGAATTTCATAGATGAGAGAACAAAGGACTGCATGAATCACCTGTATATTTTCTTCTATATTCCCTTGATTCCAGATTTAGCACCTCTATCTCCCAGGAAGGAAATACTGGTGGTCCAAGGCTTTTTACTTAAAGATCCAATATGGAAGAGATTCTCCCATAATGAACATTCTACAAGAACCTAGTAACAACAATAATGTTACATGTCTAGGATGCCTTAAGATTAGGAAAGTGTTTCCCTCATAATAGCCCAGTAATATACATCATTATTTCTTTTTTTACCTCAGTTTCCTCATTTGTAAAATGAGCTAGATAAGAAAATGGTAAACCACTCCAATATCTTTGCAAAGAAAACCCCAAAAAGGGTCATGAAGAGTTGGACATACCTGAAAACAACTGAACAACAACAACATCTCCTTTTTGTAGATGAATAAAATAAGAATCAGAGAGGTAAATTAGCTTACATAGTCATGTAGCTAAAGTCAACAATGGAAAAGGGATCTTTGCTGATTAGGATTCAGGGTTTAGGACTGAGCAAAAAGAGCTGGATTTTGAAATTTACCAACAATGAAACATTTGATTGTACATCTCTCTGCTTAATTATCAAATAGGTGAAATGTGCAAAACATACCCACAGAAGAATTTGTGGTGTCATTCAAGAGGCAGAGATGCTTCCCAGGTTACTACTAGATCATGTCTCTTAATATCCTTAGGGTACTAGTCTGCTTTGGCTCACATAAGATTGCACAATCCCTTCTGTCAAGATAGGAGGCTTATCCCCTCAATTCTAGCTCTGTTCAGATGGAAAATCTCTGCCAAATCTGAGATTTAACCTTCTCACCCTTTTGTGACTCTCCCTGATGCTTTCAGCACATAAAAGTAGGAAATAAGAAGTGACATGTCTTTGTCAAACCATTCAGGTTAGCTTCTGTCAAATAAGAAAAAGAGGGTGTATGGTTTCAGACTGGAAGTAAGTCAGATAACCCAATAAACTATAATTTATTTTGGTAGCCCACTATAAATTAAAATTGAAGTCACTTGGTGGATCAACCAATTAGTGGTGATTACTAAAATTATTTGAAGAGTAATTTTTTTTTTCTCTTTTTCAGTTTCCTATTTCATCAGTGACCTGTTGCTTATCCTTTGGGGGAAAGGAAGAAGAACTAAATCTGTGATTGTATCCATATAAGGGAATTCTAGTTGAGGAAATGTCCTCCTCCCTCAGTGACTAGGGAGTGACTGGTAACACAAAACTTAAGTAATTTGCTGTAGGTCACACAACCAGTGTGTGTCAGAGACAGGATTTGAACTCATGTTTGCCTGTCTTCAAGGCCAGCTCTATATCCACTATACCTGCAGAGATTTCTCTTTGCTTATTGCATTAAAAAAAAAAAAGGCAGCTGACTCTGGGACTCACTGAGGTATAATGAATAGAAGCAAGAAATTGCAGGTTTAATTAGGCAGATAATCAGCCTTGGGAATAGCCACTTGTTAACAGCAAATAAGAAATCAAAGGAAGGATGGTAAGTATTAAATAATATGTATTTAATTCATTTTCACCTCTGATAATTCTTAGGAAGAAGACAGACTTATGTATGCATTTGGAGGAAGGGAGTGGGGAGGGCTGGTTGAATGGAGAGAAAGGTCAAAATGCTGCTAATTTCCATGTACTTATGTCCCAAGTTATAGATAATGATTATCATAATTCTAGGTAACCCAAGGTGAGAATTGATATTTTTTGCTCCAGAAGATGAGTGGAGTAGGAAAGTTTCTAAAGAACCTTGAAATGTGAAATTTTGACCAGCAGAGATAATACGGGTTTTAGCTGTTTGCTTACTGTGCACAAGATTTTGCTGCCTTCCTTTCAAGGGAGAAAGAAAAGGATTGGTTGCACTTTGCAGAACTCCTTGGATGATCCAGAGGTGGTTCAAAGTGGAAGAAATGAAGAGAGATTAACCTTTGATAAGGGAAAAATCCTTCAAGATAAACACTAAAGTAACTTCAGATCGACTGTGGGAATGTATGTCTGAGAGTCAGCTTTGCCATCCATCAAACCTGTTATACAGAAGAGTTATCTGGGGCTCATATCCAGGACAGGGGAACTAAGTTAAAGTCATACCTCCAAGAACAGATGTGAAACAGAAAGGCAAAAATAATAATTTTGTGTGTTGTATCCTAACTAGATCTTAGGAGTATGCCAGCACCATAAAATTAGATACAACTCATTTGTCAAAAGAAGCAAGGTAAGCAGAAGGCAGGGAAATGGAGGAAAATGACAAAAAAAAAAAAAAAAGATAAATGGAATATTTGCTGTGATATCTAAAGAGAGAAAAACAATACCTTTTAATTGCAAATAAAGAGCATACTAACTTTGCTAAATACATATTATATTTATCTAGATTGCTAGGTGACACAGTGGCTAGAGCACTGGGCTTAGAAAATGGAAGGTATAGTGTGATCATATCTTGGATGTGATTTCAGATACTTGGGCAAATCACTTCAGTTTCATTTGCTAATTGGGAATGATAATAGCAGTACCTAAATTCTCAGGATTGTTATGATGGTAAAATGAAATATTTGTAAAGTCCTTTACATCCTTAAAATGCTACATAATGCATCCAAGATATGCATACACAATATATGCTCATGAATATTTTCAAATTCAAAGTCAGCAAACATCTCTAAGTTTAGAAGCCCAAGGAGGTATAATCATTAGAGCAGCTTTGGTATTTTACAAGTGTCCTTCTAGTAGACATTCATAATGGGGTGAGTAATATTAGTATGGTTCCCAAGTTTTCATGAAAAAATCCTTAAACCATCTTAAACCACCCTTTCTTTCTTATTTAATTGTTTGATTTCTTCCACAGCATCACCAAGATTGAACTTCTCTTTGCTGTCTCAGAAGCTGATTATAAAGTATCCTTCCCTTACTATTGGCAAATTTTAGTTAGATCTTAGCAAAAACAAAGATTTAAATAGTGTATTTAATGTTATATATATTGAAATAATTATAAAACAAAGTGGAGTGAATTAAATATGCTTAAAAAATAGAAAAAAGGAGGCTATCAGAGAGATGGAAAAAGTAAAGAAAATTTCCAAATGACTTTATTTAATGCCTTAGACCTCATATTAAGCCATTCAGGCTCTAGGCAAGTACTCAAACCAAAGGCCATGACATCAGGCATGTCCAATACAGATCTGTACCTATTCTTGATTCCTTATCTTTTCTCATTTAATAACAGTTTGCTAATGACTCACATTTGTTCTTGGTCCCCTGTTCTCAAATAATGGATGACTTCCTATTGGAGTTGAATGAGGCAAGATTTGGCCAGAGGAGAAAATGTTGAAAGACTAGATAGGCTGAGCCAAAACTGCCCAGTTAATGAGATTAACATCAGAGAATTATGAATGGAACCTTAGAAGAAAAAAAGTAGCCACAGCTTCAAAGCAGGTTCTCTGTAAGTGGAGTGGAGAAATCAGTTAAACTCATTATTATAACTAAAGTATTCTACCCCCTGTGATATAAATATGCTAAAAAGATATATTGTCACAGTAATATCTAGTAATGACAAGTGATTAGAAAGTTCTTATTACATTGTGAGAAGAAGATTAGGATGATTGGATCATATAATTAGATCAGAAAGGAACCTCAGAAACAATCTAGTCTAAATCACTCATTGTTCAGATACAGAAATTACAGTCTCTTTAAAGAGGGTAAATGACATGCCCAAGATCTTACAAATAGTAAGAAATATAATCTATGAAATGAGCAGCACCACCTTTTTGTAGGTTTATAGGTGGCTATCTGACCATCAAATCAAAAGAGGTTTGAAAAACTACATAGCCCGTGGATCCTATTTCTGTCTCTATCTTTTTCTTCCTCTTCCCCACCCCTCCTTCCATGGCTAGTGGAACTTTGCCTGGATTACTTAATTTTGCATTTCACTTTGTATCATACTTGTATATATTTTATTCCCCTCTACCTTTAATTTTGAGTCCAGGACTATGTTATTTTTCATCTTTGGACACCCAGAACTTAGTATAATACCTTTTTCATAATAACTACTTAACAAATGTTCACTTAAATTAAAATGAATTCCAAAACCTAATCTTCAGGGTTATGAGTGCTAGCCCTTCCTGAAGTAAGAGTAGAATCTTCAGAAAAAAAATTTGGATTCTGTTTCTATTTATTCTTGCCTTTGCATGTAACTTTTTTCACTAGGTGACCTCTCCCCAAACCCTGTAGATATGAATTTAGTCCATTTAATTATTTCAGTTTTCATACCACTAATAAATTCTGCATGCCATTTTCAAAAACATATCTCTGGAACATGTCTCTAGAAACAAGAATAGTTCTTTTTATCCATTTTTTTCTATCATCATTATGACACTTGATTGATCCATTCATTTCCTACCAATCCCAATACCCATCCCCCACCATGTGTTATTTTCTACTTGGGTAGCAAGAGATTCTACTGGGCTCAAGAGACTTAGAATGCTTTGGGCCCAAGGCTTATAAAAGAATTTGACTCAGTCCTAGGGCAGATTAGCCTCTAAAGAGAGGGATAAAATTATTTTTAATTGTCTCTGGTGCTTTTTTTTTTTTTTTTTTGAAAAATCACTTAAAGAAAGCTTAGCACTAGCTCTTGCCTAGGATCTCCCCAAACAAGAAAAGAATGATATTCAGTGTACAAAGGCAATTAAGATATGGGACAGCTATTTATTTCCTTCACACATATACACACACAGAAAAGGTTTAAAATATAAGTCTCAGAGGCTGAATTTGTACATGGGGACCATTCTAGAGAATGAATACCTAGGGCATTCCTGGAAACTTTAGGGACTCCAAGAATATGGTGATTTATTGTTTGGGCCATTTTGAGATGACAAACTTTCTTGTCTGCTTCCAGTCATGTGGTGGCACAATGATGAAAAAACATAGCATTTTAAAATGAAATGACAAACCCTTGGTAGTTCCTGGGTCTTTTCCTTTCCCCATGATATGGGCAGGATAGGATAGGATGTTATATCTGTTAAATGGAGACATAGTTTCCTAATGTTCCTCTGTTCTGTGACTGTCTTATGTGGTAACTAATACATTGTTTATTTTGACTCATCTACATAGGGGATGAGGAAATAGATCACATTATGCATGAAGCAACACTTCTGATGAGGTTAGAGGCAGGTTTGAGGTTCAGGGAACCAAATGGTGAGATCAGGGAACCAAATGAAGAGGTTTAGGGTACCTGGTGGTCAGGGAACCAAATGAAGAGGTTTGGCTCCCCAAGATTCACCTAGGATTCAGCGCAGGGCAGGGAGTTGTGGGAACCCCTTTCTGGCAGTGCAGAGGTCCTTCGTAAAGGAATTTATGAATCTGAAAAGCTAGACTGGCAAAAAGAAGTTTATTATTGGCACTGGGAATCAGCCTTTCCTATGAATAGAAAGACTGAATTCCTTGGTGGAAAGATCCTGACAGAGAAGTAGTTTATAGTGGAGGTGTCCTGGAAGATAGAGAGTTTCTAGCAGAGAAATCCCAGCAGAGAGGTATAAAGTCTTATTAGGGAAATAGATAAGAAAAAGATATAAAGGGGGTAATGCTGAAAGAAAATATCATTTCAGCGGGCAGAGAGTTCCTGCTATGCCAAGGAGAGAGAGATTTCTTGGCATGTTAGTTCTTCTGCAAGACTGTGCCCCAAGTTGGCTCATTTTATAATAGAAGCCTAAGCTAACAGCTCTTGATAGGGACTGGGTGTAGTTTGAGCTGGAATCAGAGAAACTCTTGGAATTGAATGAGTGTCTCTGGGCTAATTTTCACCTCAAGGGAGCTTGATCAGTAGTGAGTGTTATCAGTGGGGGTGGTGCCTGTCTCTTGGGATAACAGAATGAAGCTGTTTATCCTGTTTCCCTCAGGTGGGGTCTTTTACAGATGCCAAATTCAAGGAGACTTTCTCCTTGAAGGAGTTTCAGAGAGAGAGTTTCAGGTTCCCCCTCATCACTTCTTATCATCTAAATTATCATTCTTATTTATTCTTTATTAATATTTGCTCTTATATTTCCTTCTTCCAATAACCTCATTCCCATCTCTAAGCATTCTTTTATTTTTCATTGTTTTTTGTTGTTAGTTTTTTAAAAGTTTAATAAAGTTAACTTTTGTCTTCTTTCACTTCCCCTTAACCTTCTTTCACCCCACTAGAATCTTATTCATCTAGGAAAAAAAAAAAAGAAAAGGAAAGTCAAGATAATATATTTAAGCAAAGTGAATTGATTCAGTATCTGAATGACACATGCTTCATTATGCAAACATAGACTTCCATCTTTCTGCTAAAAAAAAAGGAACATATGTTTTATTATCTGTTCTCTAGGACCAAAGTTATTCATTGTAATTCACCAGAGTTGGGCCATTGTCATTTACATTACTATTATCCTTTGTTATTTGTTCCTATTATCTTTATTTTCCATCACTTCATGTAAATCTTACTATTTTTTCTAAATTACTTTTTTTTCATTCCTTATGGTAAAATAATATTCTATACCAAAATTCCTTAGCCATTCCTCAAATAAAGAGTACTCATTTGACTAATATTTTTCTATTCCAATTAATAGTCTTATGAATATTTTCACATATATATATGTATTTCCTATATTTTCCTATATACACCTTAATGTAACTGATCTTATTGGTGGGAGTGCTTGATTAAAGAATATGAAGAGTTAAATGACTTTTGTTACTTAATTTCAAGTTATTTTCTAGAATAGTTGGACAAATTCTCAGTTCCACCAGAAATATGTTAATATGACAATCTTTACACACCTCTTCTAACATTTCCACTTTTCATAATTTTTGCCAATTTTGTGGAAATGAGGTAAAGTTTCAGAGTTATTTGAATTTTCTTTTTTTTTTTTTAGTTATTAATAACTTGGAACATTTCTTCTTATAGTAATTGATCATTTATCTTTCTTTAAAAGAAGAATGCTTTAAAAAGCAAAATTGACCAAATGAAAAAGGAGGTACAAAAGCACTGAGGAAAATAATTCCTTTAAAATGAGAATTGAACAAATGGAAGCTAATGACTTTATGAGAATTCAAGATACAATAAAGCAAAACCAAAAAAAAGTGAAAAAATAGAAAAAAATGTAATCAGAAAAACTGATTATAATCCTTCAGGAGAAAAGTTAGAAATTCAATGAAAGAGAGGATTTTCAGGCATTCATGGCAAAGAAATATTTACTTCAAAGGCATATAAAAAAACAAACATGCAAACATTTCCTCCCAATATCAAGAGAGAACTTAATCTTCTCCACACAATCTCAGTTTCTGGGGAGGGAAGGAATATTAGGCTAACATTTTAACATTGTTCCCAAATATCACTAGTCTCCCCAACTTCAAAGTCCAAAGTCTCCTGAAGTTTTGTCTCAGAGCTATGGTCTGGACTTCCGGACTTTGTTGATCAGCTGGTTGTAATTTTCAGTCTTCAATCCTGCCTCTGAGGTCCCCATGGCTTCAGCTTCTAGATCCAGGACTCCAGTCCCTACACCTAGTACTGAAAAACAAATAAACAAACAAACAAAATAAAACTCTAAACCCATTTCTTGGGTTCAGAATATCTAAAGAGAAATGGAAGGGGTCCTCTTTTCCACTTACCTTTGTATACAGTGCCTATGCTATGGATGAAGTAAATATTCACCATTGCTTAAAAAAATGAGTTATGATTTTAAGATCACTTAATTTTAAAGGAGAAATTTGGGACCTGTTACCTTTTATAGCTTTTTATTATAAGATATATGCATGGGTAATTTTTCAGCATTGACAATTGCAAAACCTTTTCTTACAATTTTTCCCCTCCTTCTCCCCAGCCCCTTCCCCAGATGGCAGCTTGACCAATACATGTTATATATGTTAAAGTATATGTTAAATACAGTATCTGTATACATATGACCTGTTACCTTTTAATTGAAGGATGAGTTACTGAAAATCATGAGACTTTATTTAAACCACTGAAATTTTAGGGTGTATAAGAATTATAAGGGATAGTAGACTAAAGAAGAAAGAAAACTCTGATAGCAGAGGATAAGAAAAGCATGATTTTTTGGAGTAGTTTGAAGGGACCAAAATAGTTAAGAGCAAAGTTTCAGGTTAATTGGTTAAGTGAAGACTGCAATTATGTAAGAGAGATGAACTAAGAAGTGTATGTTGTATTTTTGTATATGTTGGATTTCTCTGTTCTGAGGAGAGAAAGGGGCAGTGAAAAGAAGGAGATGGGGGGGGGGGAGAGAGAGAGAAAGAGAGAGAGGGAGAAAGAGAGACAGAGAGAGAGAGAGAGAGAAGAAGAAGAAGGAGGAGGAGGAGGAGGAGGAGAGATGGAGGGAGGGAGGGAGGAAAGGAGGACTGAAGGAGGGAAAGGAGAGAGAGAGAGAGAGAGAGAGAGAGAGAGAGAGAGAGAGAGAAACTTCAATTGATTTATTTTTTAAAAAGATATCAAGTTTATATTGCCTTATCCTGAGTAAAAAAAAAAAAAAACAAAAAAACTGTTTGCTGTAAATTCTCTTCTGGTTAAAAAATTAAGGCTCCAATGAATGAATAATTAGTTGAAACTCTGTTTAGCTTAGTAAAAGCAAGAGTGAGAAGCTTTACATTTGTCTGGTAGGTAACATTACCTAAGAGATTATATTTAAGAGGTGTTAAGAGGTAACACTTTCTAAACTCCATTTTAGAGGTGAGTGTAAATTGAAAGAAGTAGAGAAAAGATTTGTATAGATGGAGAACAGTGAGTACCAAGACAAATAATTAGGTGAAAAGTATTTTATGTAGTGTACATATTCCAACGACATCTAAGTTAAAAGTCTATAATTGTAAATTGTTCTAAATGCATTGGTTTTTCTTTTTCTTATGCATTTCTACCAAGATCATATAAATATTTGCCTACTCTCCCCTCAACTATGATACTTAATCCATTAGTGAAAGATTATAATCCCTATTTTGTGGATTATGTTTTATTATTTATGTATTTGCTTTAAATTTAAATAAATATGATATTATTATAGTTTTCCTTTGGCTTATAGCTAAGCAAATATTTGTGTTTAAGATATAAAAGCATCATTATTGTGAGTGTCTGGTTTGTGTAATTTGGGCGTTCTTTTTACCCACTATTGCCTACTATGGTAGGTGATTTACATTGTGAATAGCTTGTATAAATAGAAACAAATTAGTGGGGGCTTGAGAGCTAGAGTGGTGAGGAGGAAAAGAGTATTTATTTCTAAAAGAGTTACTCTCAGGATAGTAAGGAAATTGAGTGCAACTATGTGATGCTAATCAGTCATTGGGAACCTAGACCTAACTAGTGTCAGAACAAATTGAAGTGAGTATACTAACTCAGAGAGTAACCAGTTATCTTTTTTCATATTCTGTATGAGAGTTGTTATTGTATTACATTATTGGAATGGACATACCACAGTCCATTACCAAAGTAATATTGTTGCATTACAAAGTAATATTTATCTATAACAGATTTATCTAGTTTTCTTTTTCTCTTTCTTTCTGCTTAGTTTGTGTTTAGTGGGTTCTGATTATTCTTTATTTCCTCTCTATTCCTTATAAAAACATGTATTCTCTAATTTTCATAATTTCTTCTCTTGTGCTTTTTTGAAATTTATTAATTTGTTGGTATTTATTTTCTTGTTGCATGCTGTTATTTAATCCCTTCTTCTTTAATTTGTTACTACATGTTTTCAGAGATATATTTTTCCTCAGAACTGATTTTTGCTGCATCTTCAGAATGTTGGTATGTTGAGTCAATGTTATTGCTTTATTTTGAAAATTTATTTTTCTTTGATTCATATTGTTACTTAGAGTCCATTAGGTCTATATCTTTTGTTATGACCTCTAAAGCAAACATTTAGTTCTGTCTGTATATATTTATTCATGGTTTCTTTGTTTCCTGGTACATGATTATTTTTTATATACATACAATTAGATATTGTGAAATTTATAAGTGTATTATTCATCCTAACATTCAGAAGACACATATTTCCAATCTAAGTTTCCAAACAATTTGTTAAGTTTTGTCATTTCCTTTTTGTTTGCTTTATTACCCTTTCCCTTGTTTTTCTAATTTGTTTGTTTATCCTATTGAAGATTTATCTGGCTCTAAAGAGCAATATTATATTCTCCTAACATAATGTTGCTTTATATATATGTATTTTCAATTTGTTTAACGTTTCTTTTATGAATTTAAATGCATCCATATTTAGTAATAGTTTTGTTTCATTATACAATTTAATAATAGCTAATAATAATTATGATAGCAAACATATTGTATATGCTTTAAATTTTGTATGTATTATTCTGTCTTATCCTCACAAGATCCCTAGGAAAAAGATACAATTACCACCAGCATTTTAGCACTTGAGGAAACTGAGGCAGAAAGAAATGGTGTCTTGCTTAGGGTCACTCAGATAGTATGGGTCTCTAAGGCAGGATTTGAACTTGAGTGTTCCTAATTCCCAAACCAGCACTGTCTCCACTACATCAGGGTTTTGAGTAGCTTCTTTGACTTCAGGGATAGACCTTGTTGCACAGTTATCATATAGAAAATTCTTGGAAAATAGCATTAGTTGGAGTTGTGTCCCTTCCCTCTCTTCCTTTGTATTGATAAGCTTTATATTATTGGGTTTTTTCCCCCCAATCCCTCATACATTTGTTTTCTTCACTATTTTAGATGAAAAAGCTAAATAAGGGGGATACTCTCCCTTTCCCCATTAGTGGGGGGAAGGGAGTTATTTCTGAATGGGGAACAATTGAAGCCTCTTATTCAAGTTCCAGATGAAAATCTATGCATTTGGTATCATCAGTAACATGGGATATGGAATCTGGGCAGAAACATGGGTAATATGGTTTCATCAGACCTTAAATGCAATTCTAGATCTATTACAATATGATGTTCCTGAAAAACTAAAACGGGATCAGCATATGGTTGTCAAATGCTGACCCCACTCAATAAGGAAATGGTAAGAAGTTCTCATCCTGAATGAAAAGATCAGGGAAATTCTGTAAAGTATAGACTCTAATAGAACCAGTAATACATTCTTTATCAAGGATTAGCAAAAAAACAGAAAAAAAGCATGAATCTATAATTATTAACACCTCCCTTTATACAAGGATAAGGTTCATCTATGCAGATAAATAATCAAGACTCATGAAGCTAGTAAAAAATCTAATAAGCTAAACTGACCACAGAGCTTTCCTTTCATACTCTTCTCAACAACCACAGGCAAAAGTTCTAAGATAACCATCTGGCCTAATACTTCCCTTTATTGACTTGTTTGTCCACTCCAAAAGCTGTTTTTAGTAGATTTTGTAAATCTGCAGAGAACAGAAGAAAAGCTTATGCAAAATTGCTAGAGGCTGGTGATTTTGAAATCGGCTCTTTCTGGAGGGGATACACTGAGTTTACCATAGGAAGGCTATACTGTCAAACCCAATTAGTTTTGCTTCTCTTAAACTGCCCTGTATGTTTCCAGGGTCTCTTATGACATGCGATGTTGGTGCAGACACTTTGCTGAGAGACTGAATATAGGAAACATTTTATTTTTCCTAAGTAAGTGCATGAATATAATTAAGATTAAGAAAATGTCAAATGTGCTTTTTTAAATGGTGAAAATAAATATAACACTGTAGAAAATAAAAATTTAGACTTACTATTTTCAAAATGGTCGGTTTTGCCTTTTCTTTTTTTAGTCTAAGACTATAGATATAAGTGAAAAACAATGCAAATTGAGAAAATGATTCTTAAAAATAAATCAAAATTGGGGGAAAATTAGATGAAATGGCATCATGGGAAAAAAAGCACCAAATTTAAAACCAGAAGAGCTGAGTTTGAATACTGGTTCTTTTACTGATTGGTGATTCCTGGAATAAATCACTTCATTTTTCTGAGTTTCCATTTCTTTCACCAGTAACAAGAGATAATTCTCTCTAAGGGCACTTATCATTTGAATGTTCCTTAAGAATATAGTAATTGTCATAGTGGTTCATCCCTCCAGGCTATTCAGACTAGTGAACTCTCTCACACAGTATCATTATTGGATGGTTGATAAGGGGGCAAGGTTATTATTCTTCATGATGTCACTTAAAGGTCTTTCTTGATCTACCCACCCATTTTAGTTGCTATTAGGTACTTCAATTTATTTTGTATAACCTTGTATAGATATTTTTAAATTTGCTTAGCAGTGTAAAATAGTGTCTCTTCATCCCCAATCTTACTAACTTTGAGGGAAGAGTCTATTTCATGTTTGTTTGTGTAGCCAGCAGGTGGCACTATCTGGTAAGGTTTGTAGGTTTAAATGAAAAACTTAAAGAGGAAAAATTATTCTCTCCTCACAACAACTACTTGGAATTTTGTGAGCAAATCACATTCTTTTCCCAATTCTTTAGATTCAAAAGAAAATGACAATAAAGGTTGTGAACTTTGCCTTCAGAGTATGTAACATGGAGAATAGTATTTTGCCTTTTACCAAACTTGTCAGACTAAATACTCACGACTTAATAAATTAGAATAAATGGTTTAAAGCATATGTTTTATTTTCTTTGCTACTTATAACTCTATAAAATTATCAACAAATCAAAACTAAGGCTCTATTATCTAACTCCCATTTAGGAGACTAAGGAGAGAGAATTCTAGCATTTTAAACAGAGCTTCAAATCTTTGTTCTACTTAATTTTTAATTAATCAATAGCTATTAACTGTCTTTTCCCATTGCAGCCTCTTTATGCTCAAATTAAAAACAGATATAAACAACATAGAAGTTATAACTGGTACTTTATATGAAAATATAAAAAGTTGATGATCATTTAATAGAAAAATTACAAAGGAAATGTCTGTCAACTATAAGAATAAGGTAAGGCGCATAGGGATTTAATCTTCACTATCTTTGATCAAAAGAAAAGCTTCAGTCCATTCCAAATACACTCCTTAGAGTCCTTTCTAATAAGCAGAGACTCTAATCACTGTGACCATGGCTCCAATACCCAGATTTTAGTCTATGAACCTTCTGTACCTGTAGTGGCTTTTTAAATCTCAACCAGTCATTGATCTGTTGCTACATGTTTGCTTCCTCCAAGAACTGAAAAACTGTAATCTGTCCTTAGCCAGCTGATCTCAACATTGTTTCTGTGGAATTTACTTATCTTTCCCCATTAGGTAAGAATGGGGACCATAGTCACAATGTTCACGGGAATTACAATTCCTAAAACTCCAAGCTAAATAGTTCCAAAACATTTGTCATTTCTTGGGAAAATCTAGTTATAGATATGTATTTTCAGCACCTAACATGGTGCCTGACACATAATAATCACTTAACAAATGTATTTTGAGTGAATGAGATGTATCTATTCTGAGTATACCTAGTTATAAGATTTACCTCTAGAATGTGTCTAATATCCTTGGCCTAACTATTTCCTTAAAAATATGATTAAGAAGAAATTCCCAAGGGGCAGCTAGGTGGAGCAGTGGATAGAGCACCAGCCCTGAAGTCAAGAGAACCTGAGTTGAAATCTGGTCTCAGACACTTAAAACTTCCTAGCTGTGTGACCCTGGGCAAGTCACTTAACCCCAAATGCCTCAGAAAAAAATTAAAAAATAATAATAATAAAAAGAAATTCCCAGAATCAGTAAAAGAGAAAAGTAACTCCTTAGGGAGTTAAACATAGCAAGCCCTTCCCAAATGTCAAGGTATATTTTTACCACAGGCTTCAACCAAATGAATTATTATAGTAACTCCACAACCTACTTTTAGAAAAAAATTTTCATGTTTACCAAATGCTTTATGCATAACTTTTCATTTGGTTCTCACAAGACTAGAGACTTGAGCCTTTTGAATCAATGATATAAGGAACAGTTTGCTTATCCTGCTTTCCCACATCTCACTAGCTCTAAGGGAGAAAAACTTCTGTTAGAAGTTAAAGGCTAGAGGACCAAATAAGCTTCATGTTTTTGCACACATATGAATATGCATGACTATAAATGATTGACAAAAAAAGGTGATATGGCAGTCTCACTATTTTCCCCCATTTCCACCAAAAAAAATATGACTGTATACTTCCAAAAGATCAAATTGGCTGTGTAGGAGATGGAAGGAGACAGGCATTTATTTCTATAAGAAAGATGCTCATGGTAGGGGATAGGGAGAGTAAAGAAGAGCAAATGCACAGTTCTGACTCTTTTTGCATGAGGGCCCTGGACTAAATGAGTTCTCAGTTCTCCTTGTCTAACCATCTCCCTATCATAAACCCCAGAACTAATGTGTAATTCATTTTCTTCCCTGATATAAAAAGGATTATAGCACTGATCCATTGCTGTATCACCAAGAGGAAGGACTGGTAATAATTAAGGGAATGCACTTTGCAGATATCTGGAATGTTGCTCTAAATGAAGCAGTGTGGTGGGGGTGGGAGGTCTGGGAAAGCTGCTTTCTGAATTGGAGAACTTAAGTTGGGATGTTCCAGTGGCCATATGAGCTTAAACATGTCATCTCATTTCTAAGCCTGTTTCCATGTTTATTTATTTATTTATTTTTGGCTGAGGCAATTGGGTTTAAGTGACTTGCCCAGGGTCATACAGCCAGGAAGTGTTAAATGACTGAGGCCAGATTTGAATTTAGGTCCTCCTGACTTCAGGGCTGGCTCTATCCACTACACCAACTAGCTGCCCCCTGTTTCCTCATCTTAAAATGAAGAGGTCAGAGTAGGTGATCTTTAGGGTACCATTTCTAAATCTCTATGGGTAAGTACTTTTTTGTAATTGAAGAAAGCACAGGCTTATTCTACAGGAGGGATAAATTAAGCCAGGCTCTAATAGGAAGGGCTTCCTGATGGCAATGAGCTGGATGCTGCTGGATTCTTTTTTTTTTTTTAGAGATTTGATAGAATTTATTAAGATTTAAGGACCTGAGAAGAAAAATGAAAGATCCTCCATTCCTCTTTTCATTTACGTCCAATTTTAGGATTTTTTTATATCTATGAAATTTTCTATAGCTAAGACAAAATTTGAAACTGAGAAATGTTTGGAATGCATTTATTAGAAAATAGTACTTAAATTTCAACTTCACTTCTAGTTCACTCTTATTTAGATTACTCCAATTAGCAATTTTTTTTTACTTGAATGCCTGCCCAGCTCTAATTCCATGGCATCTCTTGCCAGCATACAGCCTGAAAGATCTTGTGGCCCTTTGAGGAAAGAAGACATGTAATAACATTGGGAAAAAATTTAATTTTTTTCAAAGCCAGGTTCTAGTTAACACCCCCTCTCTGTCCAGCAAGGATTGGCTCATCTGTGCCAAGGGCTTCTTTTGGAAGTGTGGTTTCTACCCAAACTATGCAGCACATTGTTGATACAGATTTTTGTTCTTTTCCTCTCCCTTCATAAAAGAATAATTCAGTGCTAATATTAGATTCTCTAAACTGACTTCTATTATAGTACACAGCTGGTAGTAAACATATGGAACTCTGGTATTTAATACTCAATTACTTGCTGAATCATTTAATTGTTGATGCAAATTTGATGCTCTGAGAGGTGAATAGCAGTCTAGAACTCCTATTTGCAAAGGAAGGCTTCATGTGATGTCTCCCTGACCAAGTCCTTCTTTTTTCCACTTAAATCCCTGATGGAAAGAAAATAAATCCATGTAGGTGTTATTAGTGGATCATTTTAGGTAATGATCTAAAGTAATATCATCTGCATTTCACAAAAAAGCAAGATTCTTCTTCCTTCATAAATAATATTAAGAGAATATTATGTTGTAGGATCATGAGTCTAGGGCTAAAAGTGTTCTTAGAAGCCAAACTTCAATGGATAGAATATAATCATAGCTGACATTCACAGAGAATTTATGGCACACAAAGTACTTTACCTACATTATGTCATTTGATTCACATGACAAATTTTCCAGGTTTCTGTGGACAAATCCCTCAAAAGCATCCTACATATATTAATACTATTAATAAATAATAACTAAGAGGGGCAGCTAGGTGGTGCAGTAAATAGAGCACCAGCTCTGAAGTCAGGAGGACTTGAGTTCAAATTTGGCCTCAGACATGTTACACTTCCTAGCTGTGTGACCCTGGGCAAGTCACTTAATTAACCTCAATTGCCTCTGCAACAAATAAATAAATGAATAAATAAATAAGGTGCAAGTAAATGAATGAATGAATAAAGAGAATATTATTTTGTAGAATGGCTATCTTAGTAGGAGATTAAAAAAAAATATAGAGGGAAGTTTCCATAAATCAAAGGCTGCCAACCCAGTTTTGGAAACTGGATACTTTGGGTGCCTAGAAATAATGTTTGAGATTCCTTTTCCCTCAGAAATTCAGATGTTTACCAATTACATCTAGCTTACTCTTTTAAAAGTATCTTAAATAGAAACAAGTTAATTTTCTCTTATTGTCATTTCTTTAGTGCTCTAGTTGAGTCAAATCAAATAATAGATAAATTATTAAATTACATGATTAATGAATTATTAAATTAAATATTTAGTAGCTTTACTTATATATTTTAGCTGTGCTAGACATTGTGGCAGTGGTATGCAGGAGTTGGAGAAAGCCAGTCATCAAATTTTGAATGTAAGAATTTATGCCTCAGAAATCACCAAAGATTACAAAAGTTTACAAACCAGGTCTTGATTTTTTTTTTATTGTCTAGACTTAAGAAAGTGTTACTAATGTAGATTAAACTTAAAAGTACCCTTCTGTAGGTACTTTCTTTCTCCGCCCGCGCCCCTCCTTCCCAGTTAAATTCATATCAGCAAACTCCTGGCTGTTACAGAACAAATATGGTATTAAAAAAATAGTTCCTGCCCTCAAGGAGTTTACAATCTGGTTGTTGGAGAGGTCATATCTGTATACATGAAACAAGCAAAAGCATCAGTAATACAGAATGACTGCTATAACAGATTGCTGAGGAAAGAACTCAGGATGAGTTTGATCCAATTTATAAAACATGTGAAGAACTGAGTCAATAGAAATTTAGGAATAGGATATAACAGAAAGAACAAATAGCATCACTCCATACATAAAGGCTGCTTTTTTGCATAAAGTAAAATTGATGTGTTAGCCTGACAAACCAGCCATTCAATGCTTAGAGTTGAATCACAAAATACTAAAAATGACCATGCAAGATAGAGACTTGTAAACATTGGTTATCAGGACAAAGAAGTTTTTTGAAGAATAATAGGACAGAATCAGATAGCAACAAGTAGCTCCTTGGTCCATTCCTGTAGGCCCTGAAGCAGTCATCTCAATTCCTTACTTTCTGTACTCTGGGGAGTGTTATGGATCATTGATTAAAGGTGAATTGCAAGTAGTATGACATTGCTTAGGGGTTGAGATGGCCACTGGGCAGAGGATTTTCATACTCATTTGGGATTCGGTGAGAAAGTACTGAATTAGTTTTTTTTTTTTTTTTTTTTTTTCATTCAGGACATTTTCTATTGATAAAGGAAAATAGCCAAGCCTGTGACTCTGCCTAGGGGCTTTTTTACTAGCTAGAGGTAATACATTATCAGGTTAGCTTTGCACAAAATACAGTTTAGGGCAGACTCCTGGAGCTTGGAACAGACTGATTCCCATGAAATGAAAACCTAAGCAAAAAGTAACATTCAAGACAGGATGATATGACCACAATGGAAGCAGTCATTGAGTCTGTTTAGAATTTTGCCTTTTTGAGCTCAGGCAAGTAATTTAATTGTTTTTCTCGGAAAGAAAATTTTAACTCTGGAAGGAATATATGAAATCAACTAGTTCAATGTTCTCATTACATAGATAGGGAAATGAAAGTCCAAATACCTTCAGTGACTTGAACCATAAAGTAAATTCAGGATAAACTCAGATCCTCATTTCTAGCTCAATACTCTTTCCATTCTTTTCCATTGAATTGAAAGCCATGATCATTCAATTGAATATACCACAGTTTTGTAACCTCTACCTTCCTCAAGGTCCTGTTCCATAAAACCTCTGCTGCTAAATTGAATGATATAAAATTGTCTTTACTTGGCTTTGTGTATAGCCCAACTTTAATTTGTTTTTCTTAGAAATTCTTGTAGTTGCCTCCGTCCCATGTTCTTCTTGCTAGGCTGTGCAAGAGGAAAAAAAAATCAGACATAAGCACACCTGTGAACTTAATTCTTTAACAGCATAACAAGTAGCTTGGGTCTGGAAAACTTCCTTTCATGGTGAATAAATATATGTTTTGAAATTAGAGTGAAAACATAGCTAATAATATGAGGGGAAATTAATTTTTGCATCCATTCATTCAACCCAGAATTTTTGAGTTTCTGGGTAGCTTTATCTATCACGATATGATAGGATATGATGTTGGATATTTAGTTCCTTTCTTGAACTAAACTGCCAAGCATTCAGACTCTACTGCAAAGGGCACAGTTCCAAGGGACTGGCCACATTATTCAAATGCCAAACATATACTTGCCTAAAAGGTTATTTTTATGGAGATAAAGGCAAGCTTCACATAGTGGTCATAAGAAGTGATACAAGAACACTCTCAGTCTCTCTAAAGAACTTGGGGATTGATTGCATGATATAGGGGATGCTTGCAAAGTACAATCTAACATGGTATACTTACATCATAAAAGGTGGTGTGATTTATGATCAAAGTAGAATTGAAGAAGGTCAAAAGAAATATAGATGTGCAAATTCAGAGAATCCACTCCAAATGTTCACATGGACTGTGGTAGAGCTTTCTGAGATTGTATTGGTCTGATCATCCACAGCTGGACATACTATATAACTTGACTCTAACATAGTGATATCATTTTGGTCCTCTTCGAGGAAAGACAGCAATCAACCAAATATATATAATAACTTCCTCTTTATTCATAAGAAGAAACTGATTAGTCTATAAAGCAGAATGTGAAGCAATTAATTGTCAGTTACCTAATTTTCATTCATATAGACAACTAATTCAAACTGCAAGGCAAGGATTTTGTTATGGATTTATTTGTTTTCTCTTAAATTATTCTACTTGCTGGATAATTGCCAAATTTTCATTCCCTTTGTGCTCTAAAGATGGAGCTAGTGTTAGCTACAACAACTTCATTTTTCTTTAGATATGGGTTAAATTTGTGCATATAAGGCAAGTATAGTTGAAGTTGTGTAAAGGTTTTTTCAACTAGAAAAAACTTAAGGATTCTATTCATTTCACAGAAACATGGAAACAAAAGAAATACCCAAATGACTTTTATTACATTTTGATATTGCAATATAAACCTCAAATTTAAAAAAACTCAAGTCATTATAAGTATTCATTATATGTATACGTGTCTTATTATGAATTAAATTGAGAAAATAAAGGGGAGGACTACAATCAGTATAGTGAAGCTAGCCAGTGAGTGAGAGATGGCTATGATCTCTTTAGCAGCCTTCTAAATGATGATTGAAAAATCTGTATTGTATTAGCCTGGCTTCACAACCCACAGAAGTTTGAGAGCAAAAGATAGCATTTTGAGTAATTCACTTGGTCTTTTAGGGGTTTGGACTAGTCCAAGAGGGACTTCTATAGAGTCAATAGTTTTCCATAATATTTATATCACTAAAGTCCAAATCTGATGACTCATTATAGTGTGAAGGTGACCCTGAGTTTTTGAAAATGATGCCAGTGGAGAATAAGCTTTGGCAGATACAACTAAGCTGACAAGATTGATAGTTAGGTCTGACAGTGGGCTGTCATCCAAGAATAGGCCTAGCCAAAGTTTGGAGAGGTTCGTGATCAAAGGTTTACCACAAGATGGTGTGAGTTCACCATCTTGGTATACTTGGTATTCTTAACCACAATTATACATGAAATCCTCTATTAAAGCATGGAGAGATTGGGATATGTCTTAGGGGAGAGAGTCCTTCCCAGAGATGAGCTAGTAAATATATAACAACTATCTCCCCAGAAAAAAAAAGTATGCAAACAAATTGTTTAGTTTAATTTGGATTGTTTTTATATTGCTTTTCTGAGTTTATGTGATCCACAAAACAAGAAATTGAGACTAGATTTGTAGCACTTGCTATATCCTGAGGAATAAATATTAACACTGAAAATTTAACAATCAGTCCTCCTGAGATTTGAGCCAGATTCAGTAGCACCCCTGTACCCTAAATTGATGGCATTATGGAACTTTTAAAGTATTGACATATTTGACTGTTAAATATAATTGAATACTCTAGGAGTATATAAACTTAGCTATATAGCTGCAATAAAAGTCCATTTACAGGTTCTACTCTACCCCTGCTTTTTGAATACCATCCCCAGGTTTTATTTTTTTTTTTCTTCTCCTCAGTTCTCCCCATCACTATTCAGCGTATAGAATCAGTAACAACGCCTGTACCAAAAGCACACTTACCTGTCAATAAATGAGAATAGGGGTTTGCTTCAGATTTAAAACTTGGAATGGTTCTTTCTGGTTACCATAAAGAGCATTTGCCACTTTCAATTTTACAAAAAGATTCTCTAGGGGGGTCTGGGTCTCCTGTGATGTCACTCTTCTAGGCATTCTTGAATCAGAGGCAGCATCTTATAAATAATCTATCAAGAATATTTTCAGCTCTGTCACACCAATCCTTATCACAAGTTGATTTTTTCTAATTAGAGGAAAATTCAAACAAATATAGAATTCTATTTGTTGAAGACAGTACATTTTATTTTTGGAAAACAGAGTCCACCCTCTCCAAACTCCTCCATTCCAAAATCTATATTAAATTATCCTCCTATCCTTGCTTCCTGTCCCAGTTCTGAACATCCCCATTCCTATAAAGGAGGGCCAAGTGAAGCAGGTAAATGATGCTTATAAATGTACCATCTGGGTCTCTTCCATTAGAAGGGAATACCATAAAAGAGAAGTTGTTTTGCAGAAACCAATGAGCAAAAGAACTGGGATTTTGGTGTACTACAAGAACAATATGTCATGGCTGTCCAAAGCACAGTCCAGTGGGAAAAAAAAAACATGGAATGTGCTGCCAAAAGAGCAGGGTTTGGGGACACTGTCTCTGACACATATTATACATGTCTTATATATATATATATATATATATATATATATATATATATATATATATCCATAGGTACACATATATGCATAGGTATGTAAAGGTATATAAATAAATATGTATATGTAAGCATATATACATATATGTGTATGTAAATACACTCTATTTTAGCTTTCAACATAGGAAGGAACAACATAGCTTGAATGGCTTAAATTTGGAGTTATAGTAATTTTATTAAGATATGTCTAACTGAGATTTTTATATACTACCAGATCTTTTTGTAGAAACTTAAAGTTTGAAGGTCTTTTCCAACCAGAAGGTTTTATAACCCTGAGAAGAGTTGTAAGAAAAAAGATGTTTCTATAAAGTAGAAAATAAAGAGGAGACCTCAAAGATAGGGTGTCCTGGATTCAAATCTTGCTTCTGGAAAATACTGACTTTGTCAGCCTGTACTAGCTACTGAACCTCTCAGTACCCCCATTTAAAACTTTAAGATTATAATAAAGGTAGAAAGGCATAAATTATGTGAAGAGATTGGCTTTAGGTCAAGTAAAAAAAAAAGTAGGGTAGCAATTATGAACCGAGATAAAGCAAAAGCAAAAATAGACCTAAAAAGAAACTACATTGTGCTAAAAAGTTATCAATGAAGTAGTATCAAATTTTTTTTCAAAAGTTTCTCTAACAAAGACCTCATTTCTTAAATCTACAGATAATTGAGTCAAATTCATAGAAATAACGAACATTTTTCAATTAGTGGTCAAAGGATATAGACAAGCAGTTTTCAAAAGAAGAAATCAGTTATCTGTCATATTAAAATGCTCTAAATCACTATTAATTATAAACATGCAAATTAAAACAACTTTGAATTACCACCCCATACTTATCAAAAATAACAAATGCTCAAGGGAATAAGGAAAAATAGATGCACAAATGCATTGTTGCTGGTCCAACATTCTGGAGAGAAATTTAAAAGTATGCCTAAGAGGTTATCCTTTGACCTAGCAATACCATTGCTAGTTCTATATCCCAAAAGAAATCAAAGAAAAGAAAAAGACTTATGTATACAAAAATATTTATAGTCACTCTTTTCATGGTAACAAAGAATTGAAAATTGAGGGGATATTCTGACTGATCTTTTGACCACTAATTGTGATCTATGGTTTTGATGGAATGCTATTGTGCTATAAGAAATGATGAAGTTGGTGGTTTTTTCCTACTCTCCTCTCCTTTCCTTTCCTCTCCTCTCCTCTCCTCTCCTTTCCTCTCCTCTCCTCTCCTCTCCTCTCTTCTCAATTCCTTCCCTTTTTCCTTTCTTTTCCTTCTCTTTACTCTACCTCTTCTTTCCTGCCCTCTCCTCTCCTTCTCTCTCTCCTCTTCTCTCCTTCTCCTCTCCTCTTCTCTCCTTCTCCTCTCCTTTTCTCTCCTCTCCTCCTCTGCCTCTCCCCTTCTCTCCTTCTCCTCTTTTTTCCTCTCCTCTCCTTTCCCCTCCTCTCCTTTACTCTCCTCTGCTTTCCTTTCCTCTCCTTTCTTTTCTTTCCTTCTTTTTGTTTTTTTCTATGATATGGCTAGTACAGAAGTATATAACAAAAATTTAAGATTAACAACAGCAGTAACAAAGCTAGTATTGACTTATATTGTAAAAGGTTTCCTAACCTGGAGCTCCCTACAGTGATGAAATAGTAGATATGGTCCTATTTTCCTTTTCTTTTGCCCCTTGCAAAAAAATTAAGAGATGTAGAAGGGAATGAGACTGAAAGGTAAGGGGAGAGGAGTTGCAGTTTACACCATGCTATTCGGTAAATAATTCTTTTCTTTTGCTTAGGTTTTCCCATATCCCTGCATGATAACAATATGTTTATGTATGTGCATGTAGCTGCCAGAACCAAAACAATAGTTGTGAGAACATAATTGAGTTCCATAAGTTATGGAGGTAATGTTTCACAAAAATTCAACATCTATTTTTTTCTTATTTGAGGGATAGAAATCTAGCTTGGTCTTCCCAGGCCTTTTTATATGTGTTTTAGAGAGTCAGTTATACTAGGTCCCTGCTCAATTCTTCTATCCTTATTCTCTTTCATGTGGAGCTATCTTATTCATTTCAATTGTGTCTTGTGAAGACCGTGTATTTTTAAATCAGCAGGAGTCAGGAATTCAGGTTAGGGGAAAATCGTAAGTCTTTATTCTCAGTGAAGAAGGATCGGAGGTGGAAGAGAATCGGCGATAGCAATGTATGTAGCTGAGTCAAGAAGCAAGCTAGACCAGCAGCCACATGACCAGAAGCTAGGAGAATGGAACCCAGGCCCAATCTCTCCCAGCTTCTCTTCCTGTCTCTCTCTGCCTCCACTCACCAAAATCATCATTTCCTATATAACACATCAGGACTTGCACGGAGAGTGGGCAGGGACCATTCTTTATCCAATCATGTATATTAATAGCGCATAGCCCAATTACTATTTAGCCTCACATACTTGGGACCTCAGTGCATCAACTCAAACTTCAGCCCATTACAGTGTCTTAGTCCAGAAGATATATCTAAATAGAATATTAGGGACATAAATAATATATAAGATGTCTTACTGATCTTGGAGAGGAGACCCATTTTAGTTGAAGTCCCCCACATACAATTGGCTTTCTTCTAGAGCTAACAACTTATTTATAAAAAATTATATTAGTATTAAATAAGAGTTTTAAACAAATGAGGTTGGGGTTATCATGGGCTGTTCTACTCTGACATGATGTGGAGTAATTGAGCTAAATCTAAAAATACTAATATAACATGGAGGATGTAGTTCTTTTGCTTGAAGTTTCTCTCTGGAAGAAGAGTTTGCCAAGAAGAGATGGTCATGGAGATGCCCTTTTTCTTCATAATAATCTTTATCTGACAGTTAGGTGATCTTCCTATTATTGGGTTTTGTTAAGAGTCTTGATGGAATTCACAGCTCCTAAAGGAACTAGGAATGTATAGCTTGTAGAAGAAAAAACATGAATGAGAAAGGGAGGCATGAACAGAGGAACTATCTTCAAATATATGAAGGGTTGTCTTAAAGAAAAGGTGTCTTATAGGCTTGGCTCCAGAAGGCAGAAGTTGAAGAGGCACATAAAGGTATGATAAAAGGAAACATTTTATAACAATTCAAACTATTTTAAAATGTAATGGACTTCCTTATGAAAAGAATAAGAAAAAAAGGCTTCACTTCAAATACTGATCACTAGCAAAGCCTGGTTGATTATATACTTGGTAGAAGGAAATTTTAAGTATTAATTGGACTAGTCTGGCATCTGAGCTTCCTTCCAATTCTGAAATTCTTTGATACAAGGATTTTCCATGTCAGGTTCTGTAGCGTGATCCTTGTCTGTTCATTTTCACCAATCCAAGAGTTAAATGAAATCCTCAAGAAGAATCTTGAGAGCTTGCATTTCTATGAGCCACACTTGGCATATATATTCCTAGTCTGAAAATATTCTACTTGCTTTCTTGTTTTCTTTTTGCTATCTAGGAGCCCATGATGAGGTCCTCAGATTTCAGAGATTTTCCCATTTAGTTCCCAGAATGATGTGACTAAACTCTCACATGAGTTCATCACCTCAAGATTCCTTTTTGGAGTCAGGCAATCATTAGAAGCTGTTGTTAGCATTATTAGATTATAAATACCTTGAGTGCCCTGTACTCAGAATGTAAATTTTTTCATCTTGTCCAAAGACTTAAATATGGTATATATTTAATGCATTTTTGTTGAATTGAATTGCAAGTCACTTCCTCTCAGCAATCTCATTTTTCTTAATAGGAAAATGAAAGCTTTAGGTTAAAAAAAATCTCTTTTGAGACCTTCCTCTTTTTCTGAAAAGGGTCTAGCAATTAATTTTAAAAATTCATTAAAGTCTAGTAAGATATGTCAAAAAGATATACTTTCTTTCCCACACTTAGAAAATGTAGTTTTGAGTCTTGGTTCTACAGTATATTAAATGTATGATCCTGGGAAAATCCTTCGGTAAACCAATCACAAAACAAATGAGATAATAAATTGTAATGTATTATACAAATATAAATATTATTAAATTATTGTATTGATTGAACATGCAAGCTTGATATCACAAGTTCAATTTAGTTTGGATGAATGATAATAATTGGATATTTCAGTTATCCAATCAGATATAAACCAAAATTTCTAGAACATATTCCTGATCACTCAGACCTATAAGAAAGCAAGAAAATAGAATATTTTCAGGCTAGAAATATATGGCTAGAATGAATAAAAAAGAAGGAACTATTTTTAATTTTATTATTATTATTATAGCTTTTTATTGACAAAACACATGCTTGGGTAATTTTTCAACAATGACCCTTGCAAACACTTCTGTTCCAATTTTTCCCCTCCTTCCTTCCACTCTCTCCCCTAGATGGCAAGTATCCTTACATGTTAAACATGTTAAGGTATATGTTAAATACAATAAATGTGTACATGTTTATACAGTTCTCTTGTTGCACAAAAAAAAATCGGATTTAGAAAGGTAAAAATAACCTGGGAAGAGAAACAAAAATGCAAGCAAACAACAGAAAGAATGCAAATGCTATGTTGTGGTCCACACTCATTTCCCAGTGTTCTTTCACTGATTCTGTTCATTACTGATCAATTGGAACTGAATTGGATCCTCTCATTGCCGAAGATAGCCATTTCCATCAGAATTGATCCTCATATAGTATTGTTGTTGAAGTGTATAATGATCTCCTGGTTCTGCTCATTTCACTTAGCATCAGTTCATGTAGGTCTATCTAAGCCTCTCTGTATTCATCCTGCTGGTCGTTTCTTACAGAACAATAATATTCCATAACATCCATATACCACAGTTTATTCAGCCATTCTCCAATTGATGGGCATCCATTCAATTTCCAGTTTCTAGCCACTACGAAAAGGGCTGCCATAAAGATTTTTGCACATACAGGTCCCTTTCCCTTAGAAGAAATTGAGGATCTCTACAGATATTGTTGGAAATTGTCTAAATATAGTCAAAGGTCTTCTTATAGTTCTTGAAGTCCTTTCGGGGTGTCCTTAATGTCAAAATCATACTAAAAATGCTACTTACCTATAAAAATACTCTTCCAATTTCTAACTGCATATCTGAGGATGAATTTTATTCATATCATTTGACCAAAGCAACATGTTACAGCTATCATCTATTAAGTCAATATTAAAGAGATTGGCAAAAATGTGTTCAAAAATACCATTCTTCTGTAATTTTTTTGCTTTGGAAAATATACTTATTTTAATAAAATATACCAATCATATTAACGTGTTAAGATTTATTGTTATTTTAAAGAAATTAATAAATATTTTAAAGATCAATTTTTATTTTTAACATGGTAAGTATTAATATAAACCACATAACCAAATGTTCTTCAGGGTCCTCAATAATTTGACATCAAAAAGTTTGAAAAGTGATGGGCTAGAGAAAGTTAGGTGAGGTGTCAGAAACCAATCAATCCAAAATTCATTGATGGGCATTTTTAAAAATCCTCTTCCAATAACACAGAATTGCCAATTTTTCACTTTCACAAGATTACTTCCCAATAATTTCACTTCTTGTTTGTAATAGTAACTCATATTTATATAGTGTTTTATGACACACAAAAAGCAATACTCAAGTGATCTTGTGAAAAAGCAAGTGTTAGTGTTACTTATTTTTCATATAATCAAACTGAAGTCTGATGTCACAGAACTAGTAAATGCTAAAACAATCAACACGCATTTATTAAGCATCTACTACATCCCTGGCATTGTGCTATGTGGTAATACCAAGACCAAAATGAAGGTTCCTGAATTTAAAGAGCAGGATAGGTTTCTTGGGCAGCATTAACATGAAATTGAATCTTCTGATTTGGTGTTCACTGTTTGTCTAGCCTCCATATTACCTGCACTTTTTCAATATTCTTTTGTTCCAGTTCTCATAATCATATTATCAGAGGATTGGAAAGGACTTTACACATTATCAACAATACTTTCATTTTTATTTCCCATCTCTCAAGGGTATTGTGAGATCACATTGTAAAAGATCTCTCATGTATTTCTCTTTCTTTCCATTCACACAGCCATCACCTTCACTATCTCATACCTGAATTATTATAATAATCTGCCAGTTCTTCCTGAGTCAAGACTCATGAGGCCCCATGTTTTGGAGGACAGCAATAGCAGCAGCTTCTCAGAGCCCCAGTGACTTTGACCTATAGTCACTTATCGAGTTGCCCATCCTGAGACAGGAACAGGACCATATGTCCTCAGTTTTTAGAATTGCTTGTTTCCTTGACTTTAGTCTGGAATTTAGAGCTCTTGGTGTCCACTGGGTGGTTGAGAGGAGAACTGTAGATATCCTGGCCTCCTGGGTTTTTAATCTTGGACCCTGGGGGACTGCTGCAGTGACAACTTCCAGGGTCTTCATTAACTTCTACCACCTACACTTGGCCCTGGAAAAACACCTGTTGGGGTGCAGAGGTAGGGACCATTCAGCTGTATCCAGTCTATTTCCTACTGGTGTGACAGGAGTCGGGGTATTGAGGAGAGCAGACTGTAAACCCTGCAAGTACTTCCCCCACATCACAGATCCCTGTACCTTGTTCTAGTTCCTTGGACATCAGCCTGTCTGCTGACACCAAAACTCAGATATTGGCAGAGCATCTGAGAGTTTCACTCATCCATCAAAATGGACATGAGATCAAACAGCAGCCACTTTTATCAGTCATTCTCAATACTGCCAACAGGTCAAAGCAGACCAGGGCCCCCTCAGAGTAGCTCACAGCCCAACCCACTCCTGGCAAGAACTAAAAAAAAGGTCATTCTCACCCCCGAGAGAGTCCCCAGAACCCCAGATGAAATGGGAAGCAGTAACTTCCATAAAGATGCCCAACTGCTGCCATGATTCCTTGTACCTGATTCTTAGGTCATTGTACATCAGGATCCTTTTCCCGCTGCAATAGCTTCTCAGATTCCTAGTGACTCTGATTTAACTGATCCCTTCCTAACTAGCTACTTCTTGGAGCTTTTGGGCGACTAGGCCATTGCCACCAACCCCTCCAGTGTCTTCACTGACTTCCACCACTTTTTGTGGGGCTCAAAGCAGGGGAGTAGCTCTTCACTTGCACCTCACCCTCCCTCCTGCATTTCCTTTAGGGCAGAGAAATGCAGGGCATGGAGAGGATCCTGTAAAGCCATAATTGCCAGGGCCTTCTGTGTTCCCTATATGTTTTTCACTCTCCTTGCAATACTCCATGAATAGTGCCTTTTCTTTCCAATAATGCTGTATGTTGTTTGGAGAAGATAAATTCTAGTTATAGGGAAAATGTTTTGGTATTTTCCCCTTATAGCAAGAAATTGTTTTAAAAATGCCATCTCAGTGAATGTCTTTGCTGATTTTATGCACTGGCTGATTATGAAAGGTAAGCACATGGGTGGGGGCTTGTAAGTTATAATTTAGGGACCCAATATTCTTATTCAGACTCAGAAAGACAGCCCTAGATGGCCTATTTCATTATTATCCTACCTCTCTAGAATTCAGCTGTGCTTTTTAAAATTCATTTTCAAAATGAGACTATTGAATTGGATGATCTCTAGAGTCCCTTCCAGCTCTGAATCTATCATCCATTGAGGTTGCTAGATAATAACCATATGTCCCTCCTCTCTTTCATTCTCCCACAACCATAGACAGACACAACAGCATCAACCTGGGTCTACCCCATTTTCTTTTGAAGAATCCCTAGCCCATTTCCATGCCTGAACCAGCAACAGCTTCGAGCCAGGGCATATACCTATAAAAGGAAGGAAACAACTGATCTGCAGATAAAATCTGTATGGTACTTCAGGAAATCAAAAGGCACCGAAATTCCAACAAATTGGGTGGGGGTTGGGGGTGAAGAAGGGTAGTGCTCAGTGCATGCACTTGTTAACTGATTGCCCCTCAGGAAAGACAAAAGGAAAGAAACTGAGTTGAGGCATCTGTTTGCCTTCGAACTGTGACTGAGACATGAAGAGGCATTTACTTGTTATCATCAGCCCAGGGAGAGCCGTTCTCAGAACGGAAATGCTAATCATCAATCTCCCTGTGCATGCAATGTCTCTGTTTAATAGCTGATAGAGCGTCTCCAAAGGGCTTTTTTTCCCTTTTTTTTTCTACTCTTTGTTTAAAATGACATATAATGGGCCTGGACTTATCAGTGTCTCTAAATGCATTTTCTGCGCTTTATCCCCACTAGGGGATTTAGTCCATTCTAATGAATATGTGCAGGATTGATTTTGAGCTTGGTATAATTTAATCCATCAATTTAACATTAAATGAATATGCAAAGGGGGTCTCTTTGTGGATGAAAAACAGAAGGGGAACATTCTTATTAATTTAAAATGGACTTGAGAAATGGAAAGAGGCTGATGCTATTAGTATCTGCCATTGGGCCCAGTCACTGGGCTATGTGTTACTACGGATGAATACTGAAGTGGCTAAAACAAGCCTGTGGCCATTCAGAGAGACCTATAACATGACAGGCTTAGAACTTAGAAGAATATAACAAATCCTCTGGGATCTGGAATTGAAATGAGGACATCTTAGCAAGTGAAGGCTGGACCACTCAGTCAGTATCTCATTTTTTTGGGCACTAGTTGGCTTTATAACCTAGAGTTCTCACTCAGTAAATGGCTGGAGCCGAATGAAAGAACCTGAACAGAATTTGATGCCCCATCATTTGAAATTACATCAAGCACTTAGGGTTAGAACAACAGGGTTAATTGATTTCAGATTCCTTTGATTCCCAAAGATCTATCAAGGCCCTAGGAGAGGAGAACATTTAACAAAGCCAAAAGGGAAACAAAAGACCTTTCAAACCCAAGCAGCAGCAAGGGAAAGGCAGAGAGATGGAAAGCCTTCCCAGCTCTACAGAAATGCTTAGAGAAGTGGTGCTGAATCTGAAAGAGGTTTAAGTATTATTAGGCATTAACTATATATTAGGTATACTTTTTAGGTATTAGCTCAGGAACATCCATGGTTGCTCTCATGGCATTTAGGAATTTAATTTTGTGCTTCTGAAAAGAGAAAAAAACAACTATCTGGAAAAACAAACAAAACTCTGAGACTGCTGAATTATTTTCTGTTTGTTGACTACTGTCAGAATGCCCTGGCTTCACAGATTTGCAGGGAACAAAAACAAGACAAGGTTTATCTCTATAAACTTTGACCCTTTTTGACCCTCCACCCTCCAAGATGAAGGAGTCAAACAGGACTTTGTCAGTCCTTTAGGCAAAGGTAAAGTTTTCTGGTGGGGATTACCCCAAAATCCCAGACATTTTCTTCCTCCCTCCCTCTCTCTTTTCCCCTCTCTCTCCCTCCCTCCCTCTCCACTCCTTTCCTTCCTTCTTTCCTTCCTTCCTCTCCCCTCTCCCCCTCCTCCCCCTGCTCCCCCTCCTCTTCCTCCTTCTCCTCTTCCCCTTTCTTCTCCTTCCTCCCCTTCCTCCTCCCCTTACCCCTCCTCCTCCTACTTTCTATTGAATTGAGTGATCTCTAAAATCCCTTTTTCTTCTTTTTTGCCCCTTCTTCTTCTTCCTTCTTCTCCTCTGTCTTCACTTCAGAGAGTTCCATTCCATAGCCATCTAGAAAGAAATATAGTTTTTCTAGAAATACCTATGGAATCTTTATAGTAAATCAATCATTCACTTAGCCAATACATTTGTTGAGATCCTGGAGGATTAGGTCCTAACCTTAATATTCATTAAAGTACTATGGAACTACATTATTATAGCTCACTATTACTAGGATTAGAGGTGGAGATCATTAATTTAGAATATCAGATCTTAGAAGAGGGTACCTATAATACTCCAGGTACTTTGCTGAGGTCAGTGCTATTATTGTCTCCTAGTTGAGAAAATTGAGGTAGATAGAGGTTAAGTGATTTGCCCAGCATCAAATTAGAATTCAGCTTTTTCTAATTTTAAGTGGAGCGCTCTTATCTACTATGACACCTATCACAAATCATTTAATCCAGTTGAAGAAAGCGTGTGCAGTGACTTGTCCAAGATCACCTAGCTAATATATGGCAGAATCAGTACTATGTCATGTTAGCCTAGTAAAGTGTTTGTTACTTCTGTTTGTCAGCACTTAACTTAAAAACAAACTTTAACTTATGTTAAAGACCATTCCACTATAATTCTGGACCTTGAACAATGACTGAGGATAGCTATGTTTCCTTTATTCACGAGAATTTCTTATTTCCCAGGAATGTTATGTTAATTACAAAGGACAATTCTCGTTTGCTTTATTATAAAGCTAGGAGCTAAAGCTCACTGAAATTGTGTCAGGGTTTGGGAAGTTGGGCAGGCATTAGTTTCCTGCATTACTTTGTTAGTTACTTAGCCTTTTTTTTTTTTTTTGTTTGTTTGTTTTACTTTCTATGTGCTGATAAAATAATAGAAAAGTATAACCTGAATGTTGTTAAGCAGTCATTTTAGTCATTTCTGACTCTTTGTGATTCCATTTAGGGTTTTCTTGGCAAAGATACTGAAATGGTTTGCTATATCCTTCATCTAATTTTATAGATGAAAAACTAAAGCAAACAAGGGTAAGAGACTTATCCAGGCTCACACAGCTGGTGTCTGAAGCCAGATTTAAACTCAAAAAAATGAGTTCTTCCTGACTCCAGCCACTATTCCTAGTATAGTCAAAAATTGTTGATATGTTTGTTTGGGAGATGAGTGGAATTACATCTGAGATTTTATTGTTTTGAGTGCTGTGGGTAAATGTTAAGGACCATGCCTAAGTGCACTGTAAGGAGCAGGTCAGTTCTCTGAGAGCTTCCACAGCTGTGAACATCTGAAGGAGTTGCAAAGCAGCCTTTACTGATACAGGTATTACTTGTGAACTGGGAAAATAAATTAGAGGCAGAGAGAAGAGGAGAGAGGTCTCTCTTTCTAACGGCCTCTCAGTGAGGAGGTCAGAGAAGAGCAACTGCCTCTCAATCTCCTTGAAACACCAAAATCCTCTCACAAGAAGAAAAGAAAAGGTCTACTAGAGGTAAAGCAAAGTTATATATTATGTTCCCAACAGGTAAAAAAATTCCCACTAGCAATGTAGCTCACCAACTGTCGGCAATTTATACCCAGTTGCCTCTGGACAGAGATTAATTTTTCCAGGATTATTCAGCTAATATGTGCCAGAGATAGTACCTGAACCAAAGGATTTCTGATTTCAAGCTCAGTTTTCTGTCTATTATGTAGTAATATGTCACAGCTGAACTTGAAATAATTGAGAATAATTAGTAAATTCCTGGGTTCTCTGTCTTACCATAGAGAAAATTGCGATGGGACAGGGTTCCCCAGACAAAATAGGTTAGGGGATAGCCTAGGCTAGGCTATCTGGTAGTTAACTAGATCCAGCTTATGAGATATCAAGCAACAAAGGCATATCTAGAAGGCTCAGATGGGTACTGAATATGGAGGCAAAGATGTTAAATCCAAGAAAGTCATCCAAGACATGGAAAAACAAGCAATTATCTTAAGTCTAGATGAGCTACAGGGTAGCTGGGTAGTACAGTAGATAGAGTGCTGGATCTGGAGTCAGGAAGACTTGAATGAATTTAAATCTAGCCTTAGAAACTTAATAACTGTGTGACCATGGGCAAGTCATTTAACCTTGCTTTCCTCAGTTTTTCCATCTATAAAATAAGTAGGAGAAGGAAATGTCAAACCACTCCAGTTGTCTTTGCCAAGAGAACCGCAAATGGGATCATGAATTATCAGACACAAATGAAATGATTAAACACCAAAGTAAGCAAGATAAAGAGTCTGAGAGGCCAAAGAAAGGTAGCAAGAGTAATGGGAATGAGCAGCTAGAATAGAAAATAATCTCTCATTCCAATGCAAATGCTATTAACTTTGTTTTACTTTATACTAACTAAAGGCAATTCTGAGCCCACAGATATTAATTAAAACTAGAAAAATGGTCAAAACTTTGAATCTTACTGATTCAGGTATTGCTTGTGAACTGGGACTGTGGCAGAGTAACTGGTATCACCAGGAGATTTTCACAATCAAAGTTCTGTTTGAATTACTTGGAAGTGACATGGGAAATATAGATATTCAAACAAATTTTCATTTCACACTGGTTACTAAAAAATTTCAGTTATAGTATATATTGCTTTTAAAAAGTGATTATTCCTGACCAGAGAAGTTAAAATAAAAATTCTAATTAGCATTAGCCAATGTTTGGTCTCTGGATAAAATGAATATGCAGAGTTTTTGTAAACATAAAGCATCTGTACAACATGGACCTGTCACTAAAATAAATAACGGGCATATAGCAGACCAAAAAAGAGTAGGCTGGAAGTACTGAAGACAAATTTTTGTTTCCTCAGAAGAACTGGCACAGTGCACTGAGATCATCAGCCTGGGGATCAAGAGATTTGAGTTATACCCTTGGTTCTGTCATTTACTGCTTATATGACATGGTGCTAGTCATTTGACCTCCCTGAATCTCAGTTATCTCATCTCTTTAAAAAAAAAGCATGCTGGACTATATGATTACCAAGGTCCTTTCTATTCACATTGATTGTAGGAGGTAGCAATGTAAAGTGGAGTTGGTCATTCCCTGCCCTAGACCAGAGAAGAATTTAAACAAGATTCATGCAACAGTTTACATTGTTGTGTGTCATTGTTAGAATGACCATGCCAGTCCATCGTTGTGATGGTCATTGTACAGAGTGTGAGAAAATAGGAAAGTGAGTGATAAGTAACAGAGGATTTTTGGTAATTCTGCTATATAGAATTTGATGTTCCTTACCTAAGCTATGAGGCTTTAGCTGTTAAGGAGCTAGGGTCAAGAAATTAGCTAGAATGCCTCTGTTCATCCAGGCATCTCTGTGTGTCTCTGTGGTTGAGTTTTGTACAGCTCAGGAGTCAGATCCACCATAATGAAAAAGGGTCTGAGTGATAAAAGCATGACCTGTAGAATATGCTGATTCTCCCTCAGCTAAAGTCAATTCCTAGTCCACTGGAAGAGGAGCTCAGTGGTAGTCATCATAAACTAGTACCTTCCAGATTTAAAATGGTCAATTCTTCATTCAATTCAACATTTATTAAATACCCACTATGTACAAAACACTATATTCTATATGTACCATATCCTATAGGCATTATATGCTATATTCTTATACTGGGTCTGTACAAAATCAATGAAAAAACAAGCTACATGATCTGTGTCAAAAATTTGCTCCCACGGAAGTGCCAAAAGAAAATTCTAAATGAACTTTATAAATGCTATTCTTTTAATTAGGAAAAAGAATCATCTCACTTTTTTCAGGCACCAACAAAACAAATGTACTAATCTTCCTTTTCCTCTGACATTACATTATTACTTTGTCCTTATTACTCCTTTTTGCATTATCTTGTCATTATCTATAATTAAAGCTATCTATAATCCTGATATCACCTATCCTGCCAGTCTAAAACAGCAATCTGAAAGACTAGAAACAATAATTAAATATAAGTCTCTCTTTATTAGTAGATGCCTCAGTGGACTACTGAGTAGTGGGTTTTTATCCTTCCATGTGAAGATGTTCCCAGTTGAGGTCTACTCATTAAAGATTCCTGGATTCCCTCCTTGTATTCACCTCCCATTCAAGGCTTCATTGTAAAAGTGAAATCACACAATGCCTTTCTTCTGACTGGAAGCAAGAGTGATTACCTATGTTATTTTAGAAGAAATAAATAAACAGTATGATTATATTGTGACTTCTTATTATGGGGATTTGGATAAATTGTAGATTTATTCACATTCCCTAAAATATAATTTCTATATTAAATAAAACACCAAGACCAAGGTTCATATCCCAATTCTCTAACTTAGGAGTTGTGTAACCTTAGCAAGTGAAGGTTGTAACCTCAGGATTGTTTTTAAGAATGTTGGAAAAAATGGCTTTTAAAGTTTCTTAAAGCTCTAAATCTACAATTTTAGAACATGGGGAATCTAATAACATGAATGTTGATGCTGTTCAAGAATGCCAGCTTTTTTCATGTTTGGGAAATTCAGTGTCATTTATGACCCAAGACCTGGTATATTTCTCACCTTTTGGTAGGTGCTTCATAAAAGCTTATTGATTGATTGATTAATTGACTTAGTTAAGCTGACTATCAAGACTAAGGTCTTGATTTGTCAGTAAATTCATAGATAGCACTTGAAAGACACAAATGTCACAAATAATTCTATAGAGGATTTATTGGATAGCACCAGACTGTCAAATAATTACTTTCTTCAGGGATGTTAGTAATTAAGGTCAATATCATAATTAGAATAAGGTGATCTGGGCTTTGTTCCAGGTCACTAAATGTAAAGAGCACTGAGTTTACAAAGCACTTGAAATATTTGCAATCATTTTTGCAGTGTAGAAACAACAGATTTTAGAATAACAAATTACAAGCATAGATTTTTGTCCTGGAATAAATGACCGAAATGTCATCTATTTCAGTTCTCTCAAATGTCATCTATTTTAATTCTCTCATTTTACAAACAAGGAA
Source organism: Sarcophilus harrisii (assembly GCF_902635505.1). Lineage (NCBI taxonomy): Eukaryota > Metazoa > Chordata > Mammalia > Dasyuromorphia > Dasyuridae > Sarcophilus > Sarcophilus harrisii. The sequence continues at coordinate 385,764,289 of NC_045426.1, forward strand.
ACAGAGACACAGAAAAGTAAAGTGACTTGTTCTTGATCACACAGATACAAAATGTTAAAACTGCCTTAGAATTCAGATCTTCTGATTCCCAAATACAACCTTCTGGCCTCTGCCCTATGTTGCTTTTCATACATTTAGTTAATTTAGAAGCTGGAATGTATTGATGCTAGCTTAAACCAGCTATCAAGAATCTATTATTCATTTTCAGTGTGCGCACATATGCCCCAGAAATCAGCAAATACTACAAATTAGGTTTTGATTTATTGTTTTATTCCTCTACTTAAGAATATGATGAAGAAAATGTTAATGGTGCATATTAGATTTAAAAGTATGTCTTATAAACCTATTTGTCCCAGTAGAGCTGGTTGTTAAACATTTATCAGCTCATGCTTGCTTGGAAGCAATCAAATAGAGGTCTAGTTGAGTTTCTTCTCTTTCTTCCCTTCCCCTCTGAAGGCAAAATATGTGAGGGTTTCTGGTACTTGCTCTGTGTGCTAGGCTTATAGAGCATCCCTGAGATCTTTGCCGTTAAAACTAATTAGAGAAAGGTTGGTTTAAAGGAGCCTCCCCCTCAAAAAGCCTGTACTCTTCCTTGGAGAAGGGAAAAGTTAGATGATGAATAATAAACATTACCATCACAGAAAATACCAAAGAATAATAATCTTTCATTTTCTTCATCATCACGCCCTACACTGCCAGACTATAGAAGAAAAAAGATTCCTCACCTCTGTTTCCTTCCCTCCCCCAACCATTTTTTCTTCTTTGTTCCAATACAAATATACTTGCAAAATGCAGATTGTTCAAAGTATAAGTTTTCTTTCTCAAATGAATTATTTTTGAATGCATCTTAATGTACTCATATTAAGCCAATATATTCCACAGGTAGGTTTAACCACTTCTCAATCATGTCACATCTAATTTAGAGTTGTATACTGTAGAGAGTCTGTAATCTTAAATTATACAAATATTTCATTGATTGCCAAGAATGTTAGTCCTTTATTTCACTGGATTTTATCTTTGAAATCATTTAATATGATCCAGAAGACTATAAAAATAAAATCTACTAAAAATGACATGTGAATTGAAACAGCATTGCATCAATGTTCTATTACAAGTAGAAAATTTTCATCTACGAATAGTAAGTGTTCTGTTCAAATATCCTATGTTAACCAAACCAAAAAGCAATTTTAATACCATAATCAGAGAGGCCAGGCAGCTAAGCTAGAAGAGCAGAGGCCACAACTGCTGCAGAGATTTCTAATGAGGGTATCAGCCCCACTTCCACTCTACGAATACCTACAGATAGATTATAAACCAGACACTCAGAAACTCTGAAGAGTGGTTCATAAAATGAATCTAATACTCTTCCCATAAAGCTGATTTTCTTGATGGGAGGAAGAAGAAGATAGTCAAATGAGCTAGTTTTTTTTGTGTGTGTGGCTGAGGGTGATTTTGTTTGTGTTCTCTTGATGTGGGATGTGACTCTGGGGAAAGTCTTGAAAACTGGGAGGTGATATCAGCTGCCTAAAGTTTCAGGTTCTCATTTAGAGATTACTGACAAATAGTAATAATGTTGAACCATAAAATTAGCAACAAAAGTATCATACTACTTGTTGAGACTTTCTCTATTCTTTTGGATGGAGGGTCTATCAAAAATTAGGGAATTCTGGGAATCAGGTCTCACAGGATTCTTATAAGGTTATAGAGCAAAAAACTGAAGCCTTCTATAAAGAAATGATTGTTTTATCTGCTGTTAATAAAAATCAAGGGCTTCAAAATAAAAATACAGATTTGGAAAATGAACAGCTGGTTAAGAAAATGATTCCTGGGACAGCTAGGTGGTGCAGTGGATAGAGCACCAGCCCTGAAGTCAGGAGGACCTGAGTTCAAATCTGGTCTTAGATACATAACATGTTCTAGCTGTGTGACCCTGAACAAGTCACTTAACCCCAATTGCCTCAGCAAAATAAATAAATAAATAAAAAGGGAGAAAAAAAATGATTCCTGAAAATTAGATTTGGATTTCTGAATAATGACTTAAAATATATGAATTGTGGACATTGACCAGGGATGTACTACACATAATAAGAACTTATAATAATGTATTTACTTGAAGTCTTATATATCTAATCAAAAGGGTTTTAAACTTAAAAGCTAAGGATAGGTACAAAACTCTCCACATATATTTGCCAAGTTATCTACCACAGAGAGTAAGTACTACATAGGAAGATTGGTGGGATAGATGCCCTCTATTTAACAAGCAACAAAATTCAAGAAAGGAGCCAACAATAAAATTCATAAATTCATTCAAATAAAATTCATCATTCAGATTTCTATAGCAAAATGAACAAAATATGGTTAACAAGCGAGATGAACTGGAGATCCTACCTCAATAAGAAAACTTTTACCTCATACTTCTTTTTTAAGTTTGAGGAAGACAATGGGTTAAAGCATTGATTGGAATATGGTTTTGGAAGAGTATACCTTATACAAAAGAAGCCAGATAGGTAAAGACAGATAGGAAAGACAGACAGAAAGGTATTGTATAATTAAAAGGACATCTAAGACTCTGAAGGAAAAATGCAGTTGAAGGTTTTTACATGAAGATTAATAGGAGCAATATTTAGAATCTTAGAATGCTACAGATAACCTGGACAGAAGAATACAATGGATGAGGATTTCAGAAAATAGTTCTAAATTCTATTGTGATATGAAGTCTAAGGGGTACTTGAATTATCTAGACACCTGCTGGAGCTCTCACTCTCTGTGCCAACAATAGGAGAAGCAGCAGTGTAACTCTCTAGGATTTGTATAGTGCTTTAAAATTTGCAAAGAATTTTACATATTTTATCTCATTTGATCCTTGAAACAACTCTTCAAGATAATTGTTATTATTACTCTCATTTAACAGATAAGGAAAAGGAAGTTTAGAGGCTGTGACTTGCCTATCCCAAAGTCAGTAATTGTCTAAGGTAGGATTTGAACTCAAGTCTTTCCGACCAGATTCAATGTTCCATCCACTATGCCATTTTATCTGTGTATTCTTCTGAGCTCATCACAAGGAGTTCATCCACCATTCTGGGCACTTTCCTTAAATTTTCTTGTTGTCCCCAAGATACTCATGAAGTACATAGGCTCTTCATCAATTATTCCTCACTCTTACCACATAATTTGCTCATCTTTTTCATTCACATATTTATTTGGTTACATCCATTACAGCAATTCTCCATAATTCCTTGTTTGCAATATGTTGACATTTGTTCATGGCCACTATTTTTACCTCTCCATTGGTCTTTAGATACTCCTCAATTCCAGTCCTTTCCAGATTGTACATTATGACTTTCAACCACCAAACAAAATTCAGAGAACTTTGATATTAACAAGGAGAAATTTAAGGCCATTAAAATAACTTCTCAATTTTCCAGAGGCAATCCGGTCTGCTTACCTCCAGTTTGATTTTGGGCATTGCTCGTAAGTAGATAAGGTGTTTACATTTTCCAGCTGTGAATCATATTCTAAACAATAGTTATTCTTCATCCACTTAGTTTTCATTACACACCGACACACACACACACACACACACACACACACACACGCACACACATCTATCTATCTATCTAGTAAAGTCAAACTCTTTAGACTGATGAAAAGCATTTTAAAAAAAATGAAATTATTGAGATATAAGAGAATATATCACATATTTTCAGCTATGTTCTAATTAGAACACAGCAATATTCAGTATCAGAGTTCAGGAGCTATTATTTACAGGAAAAAAAACTAATAGGCGTTAAAAAAAAAAAAGAAGGGGAAAAAAAACTGCTTCACTTGTGCGTTATCCAAAGAAGCTTTTACCTAAGCTTACAAATAGCTTGGATAAAGTCAGTTCTTTATAATTAAAAGACCAATGCATTCCTTCCAACAGATTCCTAATATTTTTTCATTCACAAATCCCTTTCAACAGCAACAACAAATATATTATGGACTTCCAGAGTAATTGAAGATACAATGCATTTTATTCTATTAAATTTAATCATTTAATTTAATAGAATAAAATGCATAGTGCTTAATCATTTAGTGCTTACTATTACTACTGATAGTTTTTGCTCCCAAAAGTTCCAAATTATAATTACAATAATAAGATACAAAAATTTGTTATAATTATAAAATAATCATACTTATAATTATGAAAATAATTATACTTATAATTAAATATACTCATAATTATGAAACTCTAAATACAAAATTATTAAACTAAAAATAATTAAGAATATTTTCTATAGGTTATTCCTTGAGATTAAAAGAAATTATTTAGCAAAATCTCATATGCTTACTGTTATCTTCAAGACCATATTAAACTTCTTTATTTTACAAGTTTTGTTGAGTATGATAAACATTTTAATAAGTTATAACTTGGAAGATATCTAACATTAAAAAATCATATAGAAACAATTTCAATATTGGACCTTTTCAAACAAAGGTTTGTAATATTTATAACAACAAACAGTTTTAAATCTGGTTATGCATCAAGTTTGTTTTTGAATTTTTATTTAAAACAAGAATAAAGTGAAAATGCTCAGTCATAGAAATATATAGTAGAAAATTACAAGACATTACAAACTCTATTGCTGAGATATGGAAATTAATTTTTAAATTGTTAATCATTGATCAATAAAATGAATATTTAAATATGACATAAAACTTTCTACTTACAAATAAATACTGTCTTAAATGATAAATGTACTTTACATTGAATTATGTATATTTCTTCATTTCTAACAATGCTTATATATAGTTTATATATATATATAGAGAGAGACAGTAGATGATAGGTAGATAGATAAATACTAAACTTTGTGACGCAAGAATTTCTTATGATGTGACTGTAACTTTCTTCTCTTCTGCCTCTGGCTCACTATTTACACTCTCCTAGAAATATGCTTACTCACTGATCAGAATTGCCAGCCAGTTTATTTGAAAATCCACCAGACAGTAGAATAGAAAGTTAAGTGGAGGATAAGTTTAAATCTGAAAACAGCCTCAATACTTTAGTGAAAAGCAAAAAAAGGTATATATTCTGCAGAATGTTCATAATGGTTCATGAAGGTTTCAATGGGGCTTATAATGCATATGCATTATGTGAACAAAAATGTTCATAATATCATAATCATGTAATTACATAGTCAGTGAAGTGTGATTGCAGAGTAAATGAAGGGAATGAGAGACCTAGTCTGGTGAAGTTTCATAATATAAACAAGAATTTATGTGTGCATCTGACTTTTTTTTTTTTTTTTTTTTTTGCTGAGGCAATTGAGGTTAAGTGGCTTGCCCAGGGTCACGCAGCCAGGATGTGTTAAGTGTCTGAGTCCAGATTTTGAATTCAGGTACTCCTGACTTCAGGACTGGTACTCTATCCACTATACCAACTAGCTGCCCCTAATTTGACAGATTAAATTGCTAAGAAACAATTTGATGGCAGATTGAGAAACTGCAAGAACTTTGAGTTGTTGAGTATGTGATCATGATGGTTTCAAATCACTGCAGAAACAAACCTAAAATCCTTCAAACATTTACATGTTTATTGTCATGGAAGAAAGATATATTTGTTACATAGCTCAGCAATTATTTATGGCTTAAAATATTAAAGAATTTTCACCCTGAACCCATTAGACCATTATCACACACTACCAAAAGATTAAAAACCCACAAAATGAGAGCCAATCTATAAAAACTCCAATAACAAGAACTGTTTAGATGAACATAATCTGAGCCAACCCACCAAATATGTTTCTAGTGGTTTGGCAAGGGAAAATAGCAACAGCCTGTATCTGGACAGAGAACTTCAAAGAGAATCTTGTCAAATTCCCTCTTACTATATCCTAGTCATAGTCTCCTTCTGAAATGGATTGTGACAGCTGATGCAGGAGCTATCATATGCTAGTCATGACTCTAAATGGTCATAATTTCAAACATTAAATGAAATTCCTTGAAAACATTAGTTCATCTTTCAATTATTTAGACCAGAGAACGGGCATCCTATAACTTATGTATCAAAAATGCTTTGTAAAACTTAATTTAACTCAGTCAGTATTTACTAAGTAACTATGAACTCTGTGATGGGAGCTGAGGAAGACAGATTTTTTTGAGGAATGGTCCCTGAATTATGAAGTGTACGGTTGCTTAGTAGAGGGATAAGAAGTTAATGGATAGCTATAATTCATGATAGGTAGAATAGAATATTGAATAAATAAGATGGCATATAAATATATGTAAATATATATAAATAAGATGTTTTGAGAGGAAAAGTCAAAATTCAGTAGTGAAAAAATAAGAAGTCTAAGTGGAGGAGTCAAGTTTATCTTTGTCTTTAGGGAGAGAAGGATGTATGGAAGTAGAATCATGAGGAGAGTTAGAGCTGATGGAGAAGGAATTGTGGAGGAGATTTAAAGCATCTCTAGACACACCATCTGAATACATCCAATTTCTCCTAATCTTAGAAACTATTTTGGAGAAGATGTGGAAAAACTGGAACATTGATTCATTGTTGATGGAATTGTAAACTGATCCAACCATTTTGGAATGCAATCTGGAATTATGCCCAAAGAGTATTATACTGCCTATTTTTTTTTGACCTAGCAATATCATTATTGGATTTGTTTTTTAAAGTGATTAGAAGAAAAGGAAAGAACCTTTCTGTTTCAAAATATTTACAGTAGCTCTCTTTGTGGTATCAAAAAACTGGAAACTGCAAAAATATCCATCAAATGGGGAATGGCTGAACAAGTTGTGGTATATGATTATGATTATGATGAAATGATGAGCTCAATGACTTTAGAAAAACATGTAAAGACTTACAGGAAACAATAAAGAGCAAAATGAGCAGAACCAAAAGAAGATGTTTCCAGGAACAGTAACATTGTTTTAAGAATAACTTTGAGTGACTGAGTCATTTTGAATATTATAAATACCAAAATTAACTATAAGAGATATATCAAGAAATACACTATCTGCATTCAGAGAAAGAATTGATATGTAGAAGTATGTATAGAATGATATTACATATACATATTTATGTCTGATGGCAGCAATCTCTAAGAAGAAAAAAAGGGAAGGGGGAAGAAAGTTACATGGTAGTTTTATTGCATATTTAAAATAAATAGCAAGCTGTACTCATAGATCTTCTGTTTTATGAGCAATGAACTTTTAAAAATTCTACTATGTCATGAAAATAAATGTTTGCTATTCCATAAATTAAAAAAATAAAAAAATATGAAAATAAATGTTTGTTATTCCATAAATTAAAAAAAAAATAAAACTATGTATAGCCAGGCCTGCCTAATATTTGAAAGTGCCTGGCAACATTAGGCCCTATAGGCTTTGAGGCTTGAAGATTATTTTGGGGGTATATTGTTCTGTTTTTTTTTTCTCAACAGTATTTTATTTTTCCGAATACATGTAAAGATTATTTTAAACAATTCATTTTTGTAAGATATTGTGTTCTGAATTTTTTAGCCTCCTTCCCTTATTCCCACCCAAGACAGCAAGAAGTCTGATACAGGTTATACTTATACAATACTTTTAAATATTTTTTTCCATATTTGTCATGTTATGCAAGAAAAATCAGACCAAAAGGGAAAGGACCATAAGAAAAAGCAAACACACCAAAAAAAAAAAGGTGAAAATGCTATACTTTAATCTATATTTCTCTCTTTGCATGTGGATGACATTTTCCATATTTTAGAGGTATGTTATAATGGGGATTCCTTTTTACTCTGAAATTCTGAATTTTTGACTTTGGAGATTTGGAGGAAGACAGAAATTGAGGCTGGGAAATAATCAAAAAGAATTTGAGAAGTTGAAGGAGAGAAAAACCTAAAGCATAAAGAGTTTGTAAACTGAAAGATCTGACAAGGAAAAGGGTTTAGAAAAGAAGGGGAAAATGGACTTGTTATGGAAAGAGTCATCTGCATCCAGAAAGAGGAGAGTGGGAACATCTGATTGTGGATCACATCATAATATTATCACCTTATTTATTGTTGTTGCTTGGCTTTTTTCTTTCTCATTTTTTTCTCTTTTTGATCTGATTTTTTTTTCAAAACACATATAAGGATAATTTTTCATTGTTGAATCCTTGCAAAACCTTGTGTTCAAATCCCTCTCCCTCCCCCAGCCCCTCTCCTAGGTGGCAAATAATCCAATATATGTTAAACATGGTAAAAATATATGTAAATGCAATATAGGTATACATATTTATATAATTATCTTGCTGCACAAGAAGAATCAAATCAAAAAGGAAATAAAATGTAAAAAAATAAAATTCAAGCAAACAATAGAAGTGAAAATGTTATGTTGTGATGCACATTCAGTTCCCATAGTCCTCTCTCTGGGTGTAGATGGCTCTCATCATTACAAAATCATTGGAGCTGGCCTGAATCATCTTCTTGTTGAGAAGAGCCACATTTGATCTGATTTATCTTGTGCAGCATGATAAATATGAAAATATGCATAGAGGAATTCCACATTTTTAACATATATTGGATTACTTGCTGTGGGAGTAGTGGAGGGAAGGCAGAGAGAAAAATCTGGAACACAATTTTTACAAATGTGAATGTTGAAAACTATCTTTGCATATATTTTTGAAAATAAAAGACTATTATTTTTTTAAAAGAGCAAAAAGGGAAAAAAAAGGAAAGAAGGGAAAAACTTATAAAAGATCATAAGTCAGAGCTAGAACAGACATTTAGAGGTAAGCTAACCCAACTCCCTGAATTTGTAAAAGAGGAAATTCAGCCTCAAGGAGATTCAGTGACTTGGCCAAGATCACACAGAAAGTAATAGAGTCAGGATTTTGAATCCTAAAATTCTTAGTATAAATTATTCTCTCTGTTGTCCTTTGCTGAAGATATGGATCTGAGGAGAAGGAAGATAGTAAGACAAGATAAGGGACAGCTAGGTGGCACAATAGATAAAGTGATAGAGTCAAGAAGACTCATTTTTCTGAATTTGAATTTGATTTTAGATACTAGCTGTATGACTACAAGTTAATTAACTCTGTTTGCCTTGGTATCTGCATCTGTAAAAAGTGGAGAAAGAAACCACTGCTGTATTTTAGCCAAGATAACCCCGAATGGGGTTGTGAAGAGTCAGACATGACTATAATGATTAAACAATAACAAGGACAAATAAGATAAGTTAGGTAAAACAAATTGGTAAGCTAAGCTAAGAGGGTAAGACAAGATAAAGGAAGTTGAGTGTGATTGTTAACATCATCGGAAAATGCTAACAAGGCGAGAAAGGGAATAACATATAATGCTAGGATAGATCACCTCAGAAGCAGTTTGCTTCAATAATTCTCCATGGAAACTACTACTAGCAAGATTGATAAATGTGACAATTAAAGAGGTTTGAGAAACATCATTTCTGTTTAATTTAGTCATTCTATTTTTAAAAAGCCAATAGATTATTAATAAGAGGATAGTCATTGGGCCCTCTCTTTTTGATCAAAGACTCCTAATGGTAGTGGGTTCACAATTTATAGGACCTTCAAAAAAGAGGTGTTCCTAAATGATGCCTAATTATCTCTGATTGGTTAACACAATAAAAAGTGGGTGTGATTTAGGTCACTAAAATCTTGGTCAAAGAGACATCAATTTCCATGTCATCTGTCTTGATAATGGGGAAAATCAACATTTTCCCAGGACTTTTCTGGGTAAACACAATGAGCAGAAATGCACTCATTAGCCCAATTTAAAATTTCTTTTACTGGTTGTCTAGCGCTTGGCGTGGAAAAATCTCTAAGAGAGATTTCCCACACTGGTTGGTTTCTGAATGAGGAAGTAGAAAAGGGGAAAAACTTTGGTTTTAATACAATAATTGCTTATTTAATATGAGAGATTCATTTCTCACATATACATAATGAAAATCTCAATCCTAGCAAGAATGAAGACCAAGAATTTTATAATAACCTACACAGATTCTTTATATTTTTGTCTTCACTAAGTGATCAATAACTATTCTTGCAGTACAGACTGGTTTCTGTCCAAGAAGAAAAGCTGAAGGATTCAGGAAACATGTCCCTGTTTTCTAGGTTATCAGGGAGAATGAAATATTAATGTCACAAAATGAAAAGAGTAGTTGAAGTTAGTTCCCTGATAACTAATGACTATTTATTGGTTACTTGGTTGTTGTCCTTTGTTTTTGAAGAAGACCAAAATCACTATGTTAGAGTGGAGTTACACTGTGGCCAACTGTGGCTGATCAGACCAATACAAGCTCAGAATGCTCTGTCATGAGTTGGACATAAATAATCCCTATGAACTTTTGGGGTGGATTCTCTAACTTTGTGCATCTCACATTTTTTTCTGAGCCAATTCAACTCTGCTTTGCTCATAAAGCATTGTACTTTTTCTGATGAGCACCTTCTGAGTGGTCTTGTGCCAGTGTCTCCCGTGTCATACAATTAATTCTCAAGTTCTTAAAAGCAACTTTGGGAATGTCCTTGTATTGCTTTTTCTGACCACCTTGTTAGTGCTTGCCCTGTGTGAGTTCTCCATAAAATAGTCTTTTTGGTAAGCATACATTTGGTATTTGTTGTGCTCTTTATAGAAGAGTTCAAATAGTTGGCAGTTTAGTTTGAGAAAGGACTTCACTGTCTCACATCTTATCTAGTTGATCTTCAAAATCTTTCTAAGACAATTCAAATGGAAATAATTCAGTTTCCTGTCATGGCTCTGGTAGATTGCTCAGGTTTCACAGGCATACAGCAAGAGGTCAGCACCATGGCTCTGAAGACCTTCAGTTTTGTAGTCAGTCTATTATCTTTCCTCTCCCATACTTTCCTTTAGAGCCTCCCAAATATTGAGATAGCTCTGGTAATGCTTGTGTCAACCTCCTTATCAATGTGGAAATCCCTGGAAAATATAATGCCAAGGTAAGTGAATGTATCTACAGCGTTCAAAACTTTACCATTTACTGTAACCGATGACTCAAGTTTAAATGCAACCACAGAAACTTCTGTCTATGTGGCTTTGGCCAAGTCATTTAAGCTCTGTTTGTTTCAGTTTCCTTTTCTACAAAATGAGGATAACGATAACATCTATCTTCCAAGTTTGTTGTGAGAATAAAGTGAGATATTACATGCAGACCTTAAAAAGCTATATAAATGCTAATTGTTAATTTTCATTATTGCTATTATTATGTTGATTGAAAGCACAAAGTGGCTTTCTTTACAATCCTGTGCTATGCAAAACAGGACTATTTGTGTTTGGTCACATTGCTATTTTTTTTTTAATGGGAAATAGGACTACTATAGAAATGTCCAAATAGAAAAGCAACAGTAGGGAAGCATTCATCACTCCAAATTGGAATGAAAAACTCTTTGAATTAGTACTCTCTATGTGTGCTCAAAATCTGGCAACATTTCATTCCACATTATACAAGGTCCCTTGTGGTCAGAGTACTAATCTGAGAGCATGGAAAAAGTTTAGCAAGGTCCATGGCCCATTAGAGATTCCATGGTTATGGTATCCTTGGGAACATGAGCTGATCTTATGCCTATCAGAGAACTGGGCAGCTGCAGTACTTTATAACATAAAGTAAGAGATGAACTTTAAGAGAGAATAATTGTGATTCCTAGCATGGTGGAATAGGGATCATTGGGCTCATTGTTTATTTTTTCTGGGTCTAAGAAAATGTGTTGCTGATTTCTCATCTAGATGTCCCAGTTGGAGTCCACTTATAGGAGAAATAATTGAAAAAAAAAAAAATGAAAAGAAGGCATAAGAAAAAGTTGGAGTTGGACCATTTCAGAGAATAGACAAGTGTTTCTTCAATATAATCAGTTTTTTGCACATCAGGGACAGTGGGAGTCGGAGAACAGCTGTGGTTGATCACCCCTGGAAGTTTTGTTCAGTGGCTTGACATCCTGAGAATTTTTACAGCCTGTTTTGTGAAAGTCACTCCATCTTGAAAGAGCAAAAAATGTCTAGCTTTACAAAGTAAAGGCCTCATAATAGAACTTGAGGCAATCTTATCATTGTTTAGCTTCCTTGTGTATTTGTGACTGGATAATTCCATTAAGTATAAAATAAAGGGGTTGGTTGAGATGGCTGTTAGGATTCCTTCCATTCTAAATACTTTGCTTCAATAATATTAGCAATTTTCCCGATATTACATTTTTCTACTTCAATTTAAAGTAAATATCCTGATGGTCTTCATAAGAACAACCATAACTACAAATACAGCTAACATTTATATAGTTTTTTAAGGCTTGTAAAATATCTTACATTTATTTTTGTATTTCAATAAGTCATTCAGTAAACATTTCTTGAGCAACTATTATGTTCTAGTCATTAAGCAGTGGGGATGTAAAGAATGATAACAGATAGTTACTATTCTCAAGGAACTCTCAGCCTTTCAACATACTTACAAGATGGACTGATTTTTACAAAGTAGGCTGGGTAGTGGCAAAGTTGTCCAATTTCATTTTAAAGTTGAGGAAATAACAGTTACTGTTTTATTTGCTCTTAGAAAGGAATTTGTCCAGTGTTACATGGTTCATTATAAATTTATGCCCTCTCTCTTAATTGAAAAAGTTTTTGCATTATATCAAAATTAGGATTACTTGAGCCTTCCAATGATCATGTGAGATAGAGTTAGAGTATGGGGGCTGAACCCAAAAAATATATTGGGGATTCAGACTGGTGTTGCATGATATCTCAAAACAATTTGTAAGCCTGGGCCATCTCCAATCAAGAGGCAAAGATTTTATTACACTGCTGGCAGCAGGCTAATTTCCAAAAGATACTTTTAGTGATTAACAAGGAGAAAGATAAGGACTAAGTTCACCAGTGTAACTTGCCATTAACAAGGAGGAAGATGCCATTAAGGAAGGCTAAATCCTAATGAAACTAGCTTTAACAGGGGGAAGATATCATAAGGCAGCAAAGTTCCTAGAGAGTTTGCTATCATAAAGTGGGCAATTCCTAATGAACTTGCTATATCATAAAGTGGACTAAATGCCTAAAGAAGTTAGCCATTGTGATTCTTAGTAAGCAGGGTATTGTAAAAGTAGTTAGAGGAAGAAGTAGAGTACCAGTAGGTTCTTTTATAAAAGAACAATAACCTCAGGAGTTGATATCATAACTTTGCCTTCTAATTGGTACCATAACTGTGGGCCATGATAAATTTTCCAATCCAAGGAATTCTACAAGGAATTCCATAAGGATCTACTGAAATAAAGCCTATGTAAGGATAACAAAAGCCTCACTTAAAGATAAAATAATCCTGTCATTGCTCCTCCCTACTTGCCTCAAGGAGTAGTGAGAGAGGATGGAGGTAGGAGCTAGATTATTTACTTAATGTAATAAATTTGTATAGGAAAGCAATGAGGTTTTTTCACTGGCCAAAACATGACTTCTGACATATATGCATAATAAAAGCAGAATATGGAGCTAACTAGAAGGAAGTTAAAGTCTCCTAATTTAGATGATCTAATTATAGTTAGATATTTCTAAAATGTTCTCTAGTTCAGCATGCAAGCAAATTTGAGTCAGAACAAATGATGAGAAAATGTCCTTATTCATCACTTTTTCTTCCCCTCATTTCTACCTTTATTATTCATACTAGTCATCAACAAAATCTGCTGTTAATTAATATTGTTGGTCAAATTATATTACAAAAGCAAATACATTAAAAGACTCAACCTTCCATTTTGACATCATGTACAAAAATTTCTAGTTAAGAGAGAGGGCATAAATTTAGAGTGAACTATATAATTTTGGTAAAGTTACTTCATAAAAGCAATCACAACAGGAACTGTTTTGTTGTTTCCTCAACTTTAAAATGAGAGGTTGGATTCCTCTCCTCTTACCCAGCCTCCTTGACAAAAGCTACCTCATCTTGAAAGTTTATTGAAAAGCCAAAGCCATATATTATTATACAGAAAGATTTCATCATAGTGCCATCCACATCCAGAAAGAAAACTATGGAGACTGAATGTGAAAAAAACATAGTATTTTCACTTTTTAGTTTAGTTGTTGCTTCTTTTTGTTGTTTTTTTCCTTTCTCATTTTTTTCCTTTTGATCTGATTCTTCTTGTGCAGCATGATGAATATGAAAATACATTTAGAAGAACTGAACCTATTTAACCTGTATCAGGTTGCTTGCTATCTTGAGGAGGAGAGATGGGAGAAGGAAAGGGGGAAAAAATTGGAACGCAAGATTTTGCAAAGGTGAATGTTATAAATTACTTTTGCATGTATTTGGAAAAATAAAATACCATTAAAATAAAAAAAAAAGAAAGTAAGCTTTTATCATGCTTATAGTTTCCTTCTGTATGCAATAAATAGGGATGGACTAGATGAATTGGAAAGTTTCTTCTCGTTCTAATTCCTCTAACTTGCCCAAGAAGATCATTTACCAGAATGAGTATTAAGAGAGATATAGCCCTGTGACCTTAGGCTATTTAGCTTCTGTCAGTCCCTAGATCCTCATCTGTAAAATGATAGCTCATAGGATCATTTCATGTATCTGATGACATGATGTATGTAATGAATAGTATAGTGAAAATAGTGTTGATTCTGGAGTCAGAAGACCTCTATTTGAAATACACTTACTACTTATATGGCAATGGGCAAATCATAGCTTGCCTGGACCTCAATTTCCTTCTCTGTAAAATAAGAAGGGATTATACTAAATGCTGTCTAAGTTCTCCTTTGTTTCTACGACTATAATCTCAAAGGCTTTTTCCTAGAAAAAAAAGAACACAATATGTGACCATTGTCAGTATTGATGCAGATCAAATCTAAGGTCCAATGATTTATATCTAATATCCAGTTTAATCAGATCAAAACCACTTGCTGTTGTGAAGGTCTTTAGTGAAGTCAACCTAAGAGAGTGATAATCCTGGCTCAGCCACTTCAAAGAAACAGCTACATAACAATTGTAATAATTCCCTCCTCCACCATAAATTGGGAAGCTAGATGGTACAGTGGATAGAGTACCAGGCCTGAAGTGAGGAATATTCATCTTTCTGAGTTCAAATCTGGCTTCAAATCTGATTTACTAATTATGTGACCTAATTTACTTATTGTATAACCGTTTGCCTCAGTTTCTTCTTATGGAGAAGGTAGTGGCAAACCACTCTTGTATCTTTGCCAAGAAAACTCCAAATGGAGTCATGAGTCAACAACAACAACCTAAGTGAAACACATCCTGAAGCAAAATGTCACATCTGCATAAAATAGCTATTTGAAAAACAGTCAATCCAATGCACAGAAAAGAGCTACTGGAACTATTTTCAAAGTAGAGAAAAGATTCATCTATTCTTTCTCTTTCATATTTGCTTCTTTTAGACTCTGTTCTTCTCTTGTCCACTTTGTTCTTTGTTTTTCTTTCACATTTTTACCTCTCTTTTTCCCTTTTTGCTCTTTTCTTCTTCATTCTTTCCCTTTACTAGATCCTGGACATCTTTTATTGTAATTGGCAAAAATTCTAATTAAAGGCACACTTTTCCACCAGGTGTCCAAGTGCCATCAAGTATGCTGCCTTTTCTTATTGCCCTACCAGAAAAATTAAACATGGTTTGCTGAAATTTTCAATTTACCATACACATTTTCACTCACCTAGCTCATGTCAAATTTGGATTCCTAGGTGAGAGCTGGTGAAAGGAGACCAAAATTGACCTGTAATATAGCACCATTCTAAATGAAGAATGATAAGTATAGTTGCCAATATTCCAGTGGAGATTAGGTGTGATATGATGTGGCATAACATAGGACAGTGAATGAACATTCAATTTAGAGCCAAGAGAGCTGTATTTGAATCCTTACTGTGATACTTATAAGCTATGTAACTATTAGCAAACCATTTAATTTATCTGAACTTCCCTGACTTTATCTGTAGATTATTCATGTGAGTACTCAAACCATCTTCTTCATAGGAATGTTGTGAGGAAAGCACTATGTAATCTGTAAAATATTATGGAAATGTGAGTGATTTGTTTATCTGCATGGAAGAAAGAAAGGAAGGGGCAAGGGGGAGGACTAACAACAGGTTGGTAGCCCAGGGCAGTCAGAACTCTATTACGCTACTTCATAAAGTGCTGGTATGAGAACCAAACCACAGAGAAATATACTCTTTGAGTTGCTATTAGTAATTGCCCTTTTCCTTTAAAAGTACACATTTTAAAAGCATGCATTCGAAATTCTACAACGTCGGCTTTGGCTTCCTAGCTCCAATTTTGCAGCTGCTGTGTGATCTTTATTCTTCAGATGGCTCAGAGGAAAAATTTAGACACAGCAGCTGAATGCCTGGGTTCTGACTGAGCATTCTCTCTGGAGGTTTGCCTGTGTAAGGACTACAGAGTCAGTTGCAAAACTTTTTATTTATTATTTGTCTCATTAACAAATGACTTTTCTTCCCTTCTCATCACTCCTCCCCACAATGATTTTGGGACAATATTTATAACATGTGATGTAGCATTTTCAAAATGGGTTAAGTGGAAAGCTATACTGAATCTGGTAAATGACCTACTTAGCCTCTGCAGAATTGAGCTTAGATCTTAATTTTCATGCATAGAATAAAAGTGAATTCTTTTTAGTTTTTGCAAATACTATTTATTTTAAAGTAGTTTTGAATATTCATTTTAAATAAGATTTTGAGTTTCAAATTTTTCTCCCTACCCAAGAAAGCAAGCAATCTGATATAGGTTATACATGTGCAATCGTGTTAGACATTTCCACATTAATCAGGTTATCGAAGAAGGGGAAAACCACCTCTTAAAAAGTAAAAATGTTATGTTTCCATCAGCATTTAGACTCCATAGTTCTTTCTCTGGATGGGAATAATTTTTTCCATTGTGAGTTTTTTAGAATTCTCTTGGATCACTGTATTGTGAAGAAGAGCTAAGTTCATCATAGTTCATCATCACACAATGTGACTCTTGCTATGTATAATGTTTTCCTGGTTCTGTTCACTTCACTCAGCATCAATTCATATAAATCTTTCCAGCTTTTTCTAAAATCAGACTGTTCATAATTTCTTATGGCACAATAGTATTCTATTACATTCATTTACCCCAACTAGTTCAGCCATTTCCCCAACTGATGGACATGCTCTTAATTTCCAATTCTTTGCTACCACTAAAAGAGCTTCTAAAAATATTTTTTGGTACATGTAGGCTCTTTTCCCTTTATTATGGTCTATTTGGGATACAAACCTCCTAGTAGTATTGGTGGATTAAAGGATATGCACAGTTCAAATGTCCTTTTGGCATTATTCTAAATTGTTCTCTAAAATGGCTGGATTACTTCACAACTCTACCAACAATACATTCATGTCCCAATTTTCCCACATCTTCCCCAATATTTATCATTTTCCATTTCTGTCATATTAACCAAACTGATAGATAAGTATGAAGTAGAACTCAGTGTTATTTTAATTTGCATTTCTCTAATCAATAGTGATTTAGAGCATTTTTTCATATGATTATGGATAGCTTCAATTTCTTCATCTAAAAACTGCCTATTCATATCCTTTGACTATTTCTCAATTGGGGAATGATTTGTATTTTTATAGATTTGACTAGATATTTGAGAAATGACACTTTTATCAGAAATACTAGCTATAAAAATTGTTTCCCAGCTTTCAGCTTTCCTTCTAAACTTGGATACATCGGTTTTGTTGGTGTAATAACTTTTGATTTAATGCAATCAAAATTATTCATTTTGCATTTATTTTATAATCTCTATCTCTAGTCATAAATTCTTCCCTTTTTTCATAGATCTGACAGGTAAACTATTTTTTTGCTCTCCTAATTTGCTTATGTTAGCAACCTTTATGTCTTAATCATGTACCCATTTTGACCTTATCTTGCTATAAAGTGTGAAATGTTGGTCTATGCCTATTTTCTGCAATACTATTTTCCAGTTTTCCCTACTATTTTTGACAGAGAGTAAGTTCTTATTCCAAAAGCTGGAGTTTTGGGGTTTATCAAACAGTAGATTACTAAAATCATTTACTACTGTGTCTTGTGTACCTAATCTATTCCACTGATCCACTAATTCCAGATTGTTTTGATGATTTATGTTTTATAATATAGTTTTAGATTAGGTACAGCTGGATGAACTTTTTTTAATCATGTGGCTTCTCCAGCTGAGAAAAACAACAAAAGCTGCAATCTACACACAAAAAAAAAAAAAAAAAAAAGTAGTATCTCTATCATGACCACAGGATTTCAAATGTCTGAGAAAAAAAAGAGGGGGATAAAAAAGGTAAGAGCTAGGAGTAAGGACTTCATAAAATTACTGCAGTCCTCTTAAAGATATGAGACTCTAAATCTGGAACATTTCTGATGACCTTAAGGATTTTAGTGTTTTATTAGATGAGCTCTGAGCTTTTGGGGAGTCTGCCTTCTGACCCATTTTCTCCTCCCTTCTTCTATGTAGAATTTGGAACAGCAAACTGAAAAGCAGAAGGAATGGACCTTTTAATTGGGAACACAGCTGACTGGACTACTGTTTCATTCCGTTTATAAATGTACTTTCAGTGGTCAGCAAATAGAAAACACCTGCAGGACTTTTGCTACAATGATCTTAATGTCTTTCCCCCCTACATGTAGACCCAGCTTTGGTTTTGTGTAGGTCAGCTCAACAGTGGCCAAGTAATTTATGCTTATGACTTTATGAGAAGGTTTTCTCCTACCATCCTTGAGTAGGGAAGAGTTTAACCTGAGAAGTAGCATGAGTTTACCTTGATAAACAATAATTTTCACTGTCAGAGGGTCAAATTTTATTTTTGCTTAAATTGTTTCTTATCACCATTTGTTGTCAACCATGATTAAAGATGTCACATATAACACATGGGCCCAGGCCCTAAATTTATTATTGTGATGTGGTCCTAAAATATCAAAATCTCTTTAATCTCCCCTTTCTGTCCCTCTCTTGCCCCCAGAGTTTATTCTAGAATGCATTATCAAATATGGTTTATGTAGAATTAATGTTTAGTTTTTCACAGCTATTAGTAATAGGGTCCTCAAGCTTTCATAGAAATATTCAAGGTAAAAAATTTACAGCAAGTAAAAGATTACCTTCATTTTATCAAACAGGAAACAAGAGGGACTCAAAAAATTTGTAGAATCCCATAAGCAAATACAAAAAACTTATACAAAAAAAAAATCAATCTCCCTCTCACTTTCCCAGAGTGCTAGAGTTTTCCAATGCCAATCATCCTGAAAGAAAAATACACTTTGGGGCTATAGTACCAGCAACCCCTTCTCATTAATTTTTACTGCACAAATAATGATGCTGGTAATGGATAGAGCAGAGACTAGGTTGTTTATTTTCCTAATTTGTGGCTTTAGTCCTTTGATCTCTAGAGAAAGAAAAGTAATTTATGGGAGATCCTCAGAAAATCCCTCTCCTCTGGATAGAAGACAAGATTCCTGAATTATTAAGCTCAGAGTTATTTGGTGAGCCAACCTCCAAAGCTGGAATCTGGCACTGAAGAGTATCTATTCTCTATCCAAAAGGCAAAATTCTGGGATCACACAGGAAATCTCCCCACCTTTCACTACAAGGTAGGAGTTCAGTAGTGACATTGTCCAGGAATTCTCCTCTAATATTAGTTATATAAATATTACTTACATAACATTTTAAGGTTTACAAAGTGCTCTGTATATGTTATCACATTTGATCTTCACAACAAACCTCTGAGGTAGGTGCTATTACTATTTTCATTTTACAGATTAAGAAACTGAAGACAAGCAGAGATTGTGATCTGTCTATGATTACATAGCTAGTAAGTGTCTAAGATAGGAATTGAACTACTCGAGTCTATTCAAATGTGTCTGGTCTCTGCTCTGTGTTCAGACAGGAAAGAAGGAAGAAGATGGCAAAGAATTTGTTATTGGGAACTCCTTTCTTTGGCCATCTGGGTAAATATATCCAGCTCCCAACATACTTTTGTCAAAAGGTTGCCATTAGTAACAAGTTAGGGAGACAAGAGAGAAGACCGTCCTTGAATCCACCACTAACTACTGAAAGTCTTAGGATCTCTGCAAAGGAAGTTGGAACAGTGAAAAGGACCACTAAAAATTGAGAGATGGCTTTTGTCTTCTCAACATTTCTGTTGGCACATTCAAGCTTAATAGGAAAAGAGTTCAAAATACCAAGCTCATCATCTTGTAAGGTCATCAGATTGAGTGAAGAATTTCCTGGATCAGGTTATCCAAGAATGTTAGAAAAAGCCTGACAGCTGATTCAAAAAAATTCGAATAGACTTGAGATGGAAAATACCATCCACAGCCAGAGAGAGAACTAAGAAAACTGAATGTGGATCAAAGCATGATATTTTTACCTCTTGTTTTTTGTTTGTTTGATTTTCCTTTCTCATGCTTTTTTCCCTTTTGTTCTGTTTTTTTTTTCCCCCTACAGAATGACAAATATGGAAAAATACTTAAAATTATTGCACGTGTATAACTTAGCTTACTATTTTGGGGAGAGAGAAAGTAAAGGAGGGAGGGAAAAAAATTTGGAACACCAAATCTTATAGGAATGAATATTGAATACAAATATTTGGAAAAATAAAATACTATTGAGAAAAAGAAAAAAATTTAAAAGCCTGACCTCCCAGTAAATATATCAGATTCATCAGGAAATTAGCCTCAAATAAGGTGTGTGTATGTGTGTGTGTGTGTGTGTGTGTGTGTGTGTGTGTTAGCATGTGGTGATATCGGGTAGAGATGGAACAAGATAGCCAAGCTAAACTTGGCCTCAATTCAAATCACACTAGCCCTAAAGAAGTCATCAAATATGTGTTCTAGTCCTGAAACTGCCACTAGCATGCTTCATGATCTTAGATATTTGTGTGTGTATGTGTGTGTGTGTGTGTGTGTGATCACTATTGCACTTTTCTTTCCTGGTGTGAGTGGCATTAATATTGTTGATGCTGCTGGGTAGCAAAGTAGACAATGGCTGCTTTCTCTAACCACTTGGTTTCCATGTATCCATGAACCCATGTTTATTTTGTGTTTTATCTTTTCTGATTTTAGCTAAATCAGTATCTGGAGATGTAATTGAATAGAGTATGACCTTAAAGGTTTTTTTTAAAGTCAAAAGAGCAATCAAAGGCCTTACGCCAGCAGGCAATGGACTTGAGAGATTTTTTTCCTAAGACATTAGACAAGTCAGAGAGGGAAAGGATTTGTTTGGAATATTCCTGGACCTTTGGTTGAAGGAATTTGAGGAATGACAGATGTAAGAATAATAACAACATTATTATTCTTAATAACAGCATTTCTTTCTGGAAATAGGATAAAGTTTGTTAAATATACCCAGTCCTTTTCTAGGGGATTTGAATGAACCATGTATAACTGGAATCATGAAAAGGACTTTCTCATTCTAGATCAAAGAATAGCCTGATTTCACAGAATGGCAGCCTGGGGCAGCAACAGAGGAGTTTGATCAACTTAAATGCAAAAGGGCTTCTCTAGCTCAATCTACATCACAAAAGAATTGAAAGAAATCTAGGTCTGAGTCTATTCCTATGGAAGAAAGGACTGCATATTAGCTGAAGGTCAGCAGATGGCAGCAGAGAGCAATCCAATAGATGTGCCCAGAGAAGCAATGAAGGGGTGCGGACTCCAGCTGAGTGACATCACCCAGGAACACTGATAATAGTGCAAGGGAGCAAACAACAGCTTCAAATCAGAGGAAAATTCCAGCAGAGCAATTGTCTATGAGATGCCTTGGCAAACCATGCTCCCTTGGCACATGTGTCTTTCTCCCATTACTAGTACTAGTAATCGGTGGGAGAATGAATCCTTGATAGGGGAAGAGGGTGCTATTGTCCTTATCACTTATTTCATGATTTTTTAATTAAATGTCATTGGCTTAGAACCAGATGTCTATTCTAACTAGATGTCCTTCTGTTAAAGGAAACATATCAATGGGGGCTCATGACTTTAATCTAAATATATCTAAAGTTGATCCAGGTTTTTAAAGTTTGGAAGTAGCATTGTTGTTTCAGTTGTGTCCATCTTTTTGTGACCTCATATGGGTTTTTCTTGACAGACATAATAATGATTTACAATTTCTTGCTCTAGCTGATTTTATAAATGAAGAAATGAAGCAAAAAGGGTTAAGTGACTTGATCGGGATCACACAGCAAGTAAATTTCTGAGGCCAGGTTTGAACTTATGAAGATGAGTCTGAATTCAGACCCAGCACTCTATGCATTGTGCCACCTAGCTGCTCTGCAAGTAGCGAGGGAGTGTTACAAAAATAAGTAATTACTTGCTTAGGGTAGTTCTGGGAGCCTCGTTGATGAAGGTTGTATCCTTGTTAACTAGAAAGGCATCTTTACAGGATTTGAGTTGACCAGTGGCTCACTATGAACCAACTGTGTGATATGATTGTTCCCTGAAAAGTTAATGAAATTTTAAATTACATCAATAGCATCCAGATTATGGGTGCCAAAAAGTCATTATATTTAGTGATGATCAGAAATAATTTGTGCTTTATTCAGGGCACCAACTGAATTTTTAATCAGCACTATTACAAATAAAAAGAGGGTAACTAGAAAGCTTGAAGAGGACATGGAAACAGCATCATAAAGAAGGAGCTGAAGAAGATCAAAGAGAAGAGAATAACTGTCTTATTAGACTTGAAGGCTGATATGTACAAGTAGCATTGTTCTTAGTTATTCTAAAAAGTAAAACTAGAACTCGTGCATAGGTCTTTAAGGAGACCCGTTTCTATACATGTTTTTCCTAAAATTATCAAGCTGCTAAATCACTATTGATCAGACAAATGCAAATTGAGACAATTCTGAGGTTCCACTACACACCTCTCAGAATGGATAAGATGACAGGAAAAGATAATGAAGAATCTTGGAGGAGATATGAAAAAAACAGGGACATTAATACATTGTTGGTAGAATTGTGAACTGATGCAACTATTCTGCAGAGCAATTTGGAATTATGCTCAAAAGGTTATCAAACTGTGCATATCCTTTGATCCAGCAGTGCTACTACTGGGCTTATGTCCCAAAAAGATCTTAAAGAAGGGAAACGGACTCACATGTGCAAAAATGTTTGTGGCAGCCCTTTTTGTAGTGGCAAAAAACTGGAAACTGAGTGGATGCCCATCAGTTGGAGAATGGCTGAATAAGTTATAGTATATGAATGTTATAGAATATTATTGTTTTATAAGAAGCAATCAGCAGGATGATTTCAGAGAGGCCAGGAGAGACTTACATGAACTGATGCTAAATGAAATGAGCAGAACCAGGAAATCATTGTACATGGCTGCAGCAAAATTATACAATGAACAATTCTGATCTACCGGGCTCTTTTCAACAATGTGATGATTCAGGCCAGTTCCGATGATCTTGTGATGATGAAAGCCATCAGCTCTCAGAGAAAAGGACTGTGGGAACTGAGTGTGAATCACGACATAGCACTTTCATTTCTTTTGTTGTTGTTTGCTTGAATTTTATTTTCTTTTTCATTTTTTTCCTTTTTTGATCTGATTTTTCTTGTGCAGCTAGATGATTGCATAAATATATATGCCTATATTGGATTTACATATATATTTACCATGTTTAATAATAAAAAAATAAATAATAAAAAATGATTAAGCTGGTTGTTTCTTATAGCACAGTAGAATTCCATTATGGTCACACCATAACTTGTTCAGCTATTCCCCAATTGATGGAAGAAGGAAGAGTAAAATGAACAGAACCAAAAGTGTGCTATATATACTATCAGCAATATTGTTTTAAGAACAGCTTTGAAAAACTATTATAACCATCCAAATTAACTACAAAGGATATATGAAGGAGAAGTTATCTGCATCCAGGAGAACTGTTAGAGGCATGATAGAGGCATGAGATTTTGCGTGTATTACATACATCTACACACGCACACACATTTGGATCTACTGGTAGTCTTCTCTAGGATAGTGGGAGGAAAGGAAAAACAAATTACATAATAACTATTATATCATTATATATTTAGAAGAAATGTATACTATATTTAAAATATATATTATATTATTATTAAAAGAAATATATATTAGATTTTTAGTTTCATATGCAATCTTTTTTTTCCATATAATGGAAATACTTGTTTTATTTCTTAAATTCAAAATTAAAATAAATAAAAAATTGAAAAGAATAAATTGACAAATGCTATGAATCAGAACTTAATTTATTATTTTGCTAAATATCTAGACTTAAAAAAAGTGATGGGAAATAATAATTATAATAACATTATGTTTTAATTATTAATTATAATTAATAACAATAATTATAATAATACAGATTATGGTTAACAAAAAATAAAATAAAGCAGCTTGTAAAACATTTTATATTAGAGCTCCACAACAATGGAATAACATGCCTTGAAGAATAGAGAACTCCCCATTACAAAAAAATGTTCAAGTGGAAATCACATGACTATCAAAAGTTGTAGAGTCAATCCAACAACAGATGAGTAGTCAAATTACTTAATCTCTAAAGTTCCTTCCAACTCTAAGATCCTATGATACGTCCAATATCTTCGGGGCTCATCAGTTTAGAAGAAAAGAGGATCTTAGTTGTCATGGAATCCAAAGTCTTTATTTTATAACTGAAGAAAAGCAAACCCAAAAGCAATCATATAACTTTCCTGGAGTCATAGCATAATGGACTGGTAATTGTTTAACAAGCAGCTCTCTGAGCATGGTATACTTGGAGCTTAATATACATTACTATTAACATTCTCTTCATCTTGTTCTTAAGTCTAGATAAGCAGAACAATAAATGAAGCCTTAATTTATGTCCTTTGCTGATTTTTGCTATATAAACTCTGACATTGAAAATTTAACACGATTTTTAGGAGCCAGTTTGAGCTGGCTCCATCACAGCCCTTGAAGGAGTGACAGTTCTTATTTAAGCCCCAGTCCTCCACTCTATGTGTTGCCTGCATTGGGTTCCCTTATGTCCTGTCTATCTTTAAATTTGTGGAAAATAAAAGTGAGACCCATAATGTAAGAGTAACCCCAAAGCAGCTGTCCTGGAAGAAGTTCCTTCAAGCATGTCCTGGACTATCACTTCTTAGAGGATGGGGGTTGGGAGATGAGGAGGAACACAATGACATGAAGCATTGCTTCTTTACCATTCCCTAATATTACACCTTTACCATTTCCTAATAAGCTATATTTTAATTTAAAACAGCAATTTACAATGCAATTCATTTACAACAACACAATCCATTGTAATCGCAATGCCATAAATTTATGTTTTAAGTAATTTTTAATGCTTGTAGCAGCTGGGTCTCTGAAGTGTGGAAATAGCTAACATTTTTCACCTAGTGCAGTGCAGCCAAGGAAAAAAAAGGCCTGCTCTTTAATTATCTAACCACCAAAGACAGCATGTGGAGACTAGAATAGTTGTAATTGCAAAATAAGAAACAATTGGTCTGAGGCACAGTGTAAAGTCTTTAAATGTAAACATGTAAATGCCAAGACACAGCAGGTAAGGCCTAGAGCAAAAACAACTAAATTCACAAATATCTGTGGTTTTAAGCTGAATTGATTAAAAGGAAAGCATTTTTAAGACGGTGGAAATTATAGCATTGAAAGCAGTTCCCTGAGCCCAAATAAAACTGTAAGCCAAAGGGCATTGGTGCTCTATTTGTAATAATGGATATAAAAAGAACTCACAAACTCTGTTAGTGATTTGTGTGAATATCCATGTCATTACAAAGATCAAGCATCAATCAGTTCACATTAACAGCAATGAAAACTTAGCAAACATTCATTTGGGTTTCATGACACCAGACCAATATCCTGCCCCCCCTCAATATCTCTACCCTTATTGAAAAAAAGGCCTTATAAAGAAGAAGTTCACCACCATTGCAAGAGCAGAGCTAGACAAGGAAACATAGATTGGGAGGGCAAGAGAAGTTTTCCCTCCATGAAGATGATCTCTATTCCCTTTTATTCTCTACCCTGGAGCAAAGACTCCTATACTTTAATTATATTCCTGCATGACACCAATATTGTCAAAATTTTATCTTTTTAATTATTTCAAGTATTATGTGCTGAGCTTATTAAAGTAATTTTATCCTTAAGTAAATGAAAATATTAGAACTTCAGAACAAAGATGAGAACAGCATTGATACTTGTCCTCAAAGAAGCAAGTGTTACTTAAGGAAAAAAAAAACCCTACAATACCTAATAATAGAGGAGATATATATGGCACTTTAAGGTATAAAAAGTCTTTTAAATATGTTATCTCACTTGATTCCTTTAATAACCCTGTGAATTAGGTGCTATTACTAAGCCCATTTTGTAATTGACAAACTTGAGACTTTGTGAAATTAAGTGATGTATCCCAAACCAGAATTTAAATTAAAGTCTTCCTGATAACAATACTTTATCTACTATGCTTACCAACTTGCTGTCTTAGCAATAATATTATAATAACAATTAGCATTTATGTCATGTTTTTAAGATTTTCAAAGAGAAGTATATGTTAGTCCATCTGATCCTCCTCAACCCTGTGAGGGGTTATGATTAACCTCATTTTACAGGTGAAGAAACTAAGGTTGAGATAAATTAAATGTCTCAGGATCTCACAGTCAGGGAGTTTTTAAGGTGTGAAAGGTAGGATTTGAACTCAAGTCTTCTTGCTCTTACACCACCTAATTGCCAAAATAAATTCCAATTTTATTTTAATATCCTGTTGTCCTATAAGGTGAACATTAGTAAGATTAGCAGAGTAACAGTGGAAAGAGCACTGGCTCTGAAATCTTGCCTCTGATGCTTACCAGCTTGGTGATTGAGGCTCAGGAATACCTTAGTATTTTTATATTGAACATCTAAGTGTTTATACATTAGACATAATAACATTTCCACATTGAATTCCTCAATATTTCTACACTGGATACCTCATATTTCTATACTGGACAATTATATCTTAATATTGCTACATTGTATAATTACACCCCCATATTGCTACATTGGACAATTGGACCCCAATATTTCTACTCTACTGAAAATATAGCCATTACAGGGAAGAAATTCATCTTTAAAATGAAGGAGGTGGACTTGACTCTTTGGCTTTTGGGGTTCCTTTTACAGGTTAATTTTTGATCTTTTACGATGAGCATAATAACATTGATAAATAGGCTTGTGAAATTTCTTCACTGAAAATGTCAGAGTGAAAGAGATGCCTTCAATACTAAAGGCTTGAAAAATCTAATCAATTTCATTTGTTAGTGGTATTATTTGGTGTTTAATATTTTCAGTGTTTCCTAATTTTCTTCTTGATGAAAATATTTATGATATATGTAGTTTTTTTGTACAAATTAAAACCTCTTTCCTCTCTAATAGTTTTACAATGTATTTTTGCCCTCTTCCCTTATGCCTACCTTTGCATGAGAGTTAAAGTCTATGTCTAGTTAATCTGCAGGACCTTATTAAGTTCTTTATGACATTATTTAGTAGTTTTCATATCCATTATCTCCTGACTCTCTTCTTGATAAGAGCTGGAATTTATATAAAGTATTAATATGGTACATTTATAAACTATTTTACATGTCTCATCAGATATGTCTTAAAGTAATCCTGTTATGGAGGTATTGCAAGTATCCCATTGCAAAAACAAGGAAGCTGAGAATCTGAGAAGTTAAGACTCTTCTTGCTCATGGTCACACAGCTAGTTAATGCTAGAGAATGGATAGAAACTTGACTATCCCAACTCCAAATTCAATATTCTATCTAGCATCTCAATGTTGAAAAAAATATTAATGAAATGTAGACATGAGTCATCTATGAAATATTCACTCTATTAGTCTCTTTTGTTTCATATTCTTGAACCACCATTTCCAACATATTTTTTGCTATCTTCCCCAAGTCTCCATGCTAAGCCCTTTTCTATCTCTACACTTGTATTTGGTGAACTCATTAGTTCCCATAGGTTTAATTATCATCTCTGTAAAAATGACTTCAATATATATATGCTCAATTCTCATCTCTCTCTTGAGCTATCAAGCTGCACATCTCCAATTCCCTGCCAGAAATTCTAAACTAGATGTTTCAGGCATCTCAAATCAACTCTAAAACAGAACTCATTTTCTTTAGTTAGGCAGTAAGTATGTATTAAATGCCTACAATATACTAGGCACTGTACTAAGCAATGAAGATTATTATTGTTGTTATTGTTCATTTTTCCTACTTGAAGAGGACCAATGGCCTTATGCTGTTAGCATCAAAGTACAGTGATTTGGACTGTGGATGATCAATCCAATATATTTGGGTTGGATTCTCATAGTAAAATAGTGAATGATGAGTGATATCTTGATTTATGAATTAGATTTCAATGAGGCAGAGTTATACAAAGCCATCAGCTTCGTTCTGTCTCTCTTCCAAAGTCATCAAGAGTGAGTCCAGTGGCAAGAAAAAAATTAAGACACCTGGCAATTGACTGGGATACTGAGGATGATCTTGACATCTATATCTGACACACTCTAAGCACTCTATAGCACTGGTTCAGTCATCTTCATGGCCATTGGAACAAATCGTTCTCATTCACCCATTCCACCTGGGGAAGTCTTCAGATGCTTGGGATAGACATCCCCCTAACCTCTTGATGGGTTTGGCCCTATCAGTTACCCTAAACCTGGTTTTGCCCATCTGCCAAAATGATTTACTAGGTGTGGCTGCTGGGATATAAAAAAGGCAAAACAGTTCCTGTTCTCAAAGAATTCACAGTACAGTAGGAGAGATAATATGAAAACAATATATAAAGGATAAATTGACTATAATGGGGGAAGACACTAGCATTAAGGGAGTTCAGAAAGATTTCCTTGAGAATGTGGAAATTTTAGCTGAGATTTAAAGGGCCAGGGAAACTATGAGGGATAGATGAGTAGAAAAAAAATAAGGCATGAGGGACAATCAGTGAAAATGCCCAGAGTAAGGATGAAGTAATTATGTGAGGTACAGCAAGGAGGCCAGTGTGTCTCTAAATTGCAGAGTACATATGGATGAGTCAGATGCAGGAAGACTGGAATCATTATCTCCTAAGCATTTCCTATTTGTCTGAAGGTTATTGCGATCTTTCTAGTCACCCAAGTTTGAAATTTTGACATTATCCTTTGCTAGAAGCTCTCTCAAAAGGTCTCTTCCAACTCTAAATGATATAATTCATTTATAACCACATGCTTCTGTAAGTAACATTGTGTGCTTATTATGTACAATTATTTAAAAAATAATCCTATCTTAGTCTATTTAAATGTGGCCGTGATTGTGGTAGTGTTTAAATATTTATGATTGGGGTTGGTGGAAGTCTGATGTACGATTTAGAGTGGGTCATATCTATGTGCTAGGTGACATAACTTGACTCCCATCTTCTCTAATAGATAGCTAGTCATATGGATAGATGGAGTGTAATAATAGAAAAGGGTAATTTGATTAGTAAAATTTCTACAATCATAGGGTTTCCCTTAACCCTAAAGCCATTAGATAGTATATTAACTTTACTCAGAAGTAGAAAGTACTTAAAAAGAGATGTTGAAAAATAATTCCACTTATTGTCTGGGGGAATTTATGATGTCAAAGTGACTAGAAGTTATTTCCTAGACTCAGAATCCAAAATTATGGAAATTCAAAAAGGAAGATAAACTAGAAAATGATAATTTCCATTAGATACAGCATACTGTAGTAGAAGTATAACTAGAAAACACTGGTTCAACTCCTAACTCCATTTTCTATCTGTGTAACTTTGAATAAGTTCATATTATGGATTTAGAATCAAAATAGATCTTATAAGTCATTTAGTCCAACTCCTCCCCCACCTCTCTCATCATCTTACAGCTGAGGAAATAAAATCGCAAAAAGGTCAGGTGACTTACTCAGGTCAGACAGCAAAGGCTTTTCACTTTAAATCCAGGACTCTTCCCCCCAAATGATTCTTACCCATAAAAAAAAGATAATTTCCTCATCTGTAAAATGGGGATAATATCTCTCCCATCAAAATTCAATTCAATTGACTTCAACAAATATACTAGGGATTGAAAACAGAAATATAGGATGACATTAAAGTTGTACTATGAAAGAAAGGAGAGATTTGAAAGCTGGTAAATAGATGGGAGGGTACCTAGGTGATACAATAGATAGAGTGCTAGCTGTGGAGTTAAGAAGTCTCATCTTCCTGAATTCAAATCCAGTCTCAGACACTTATTTTTTTTTTTTTTTTTTTTTTTTATTTAATAGCCTTTAATTTACAGGATATATATACATGGGTAACTTTACAGCATTAAACAATTGCCAAACCTCTTGTTCCAATTTTTCACCTCTTACCCCACCCCCCCCACCCCCTCCCCTAAATGGCAGGATGACCAGTAGATGTTAAATATATTAAAATATAACTTAGATACACAATAAGTATACATGACCACAACATTATTTTGCTGTACAAAAAGAATCAGACTCTGAATTATTGTACAATTAGCTTGTGAAGGAAATCAAAAATGCAGGTGTGCATAAATATAGGGATTGGGAATTCAATGTAATGGTTTTTAGTCATCTCCCAGAGTTCTTTTTCTGGGTATAGCTAGTTCAGTTCATTACTGCTCCATTAGAAATGATTTGGTTGATCTCGTTGCTGAGGATGGCCTGATCCATCAGAACTGGTCATCATCTAGTATTGTTGTTGAAGTATATAATGATCTCCTGGTCCTGCTCATTTCACTCAGCATCAGTTCGTGTAAGTCTCTCCAGGCCTTTCTGAAATCATCCTGTTGGTCATTTCTTACAGAACAGTAATATTCCATAATTTTCATATACCACAATTTATTCAGCCATTCTCCAACTGATGGACATCCATTCAGTTTCCAGTTTCTAGCCACTACAAAAAGGGCTGCCACAAACATTCGTGCACATACAGGTCCCTTTCCCTTCTTTATAATCTCTTTGGGATATAATCCCAGTAGTAACACTGCTGGATCAAAGGGTATGCACAGTTTGATAACTTTTTGAGCATAGTTCCAAACTACTCTCCAAAATGGTTGGATTCGTTCACAACTCCACCAACAATGCATCAATGTCCCAGTTTTCCCGCATCCCCTCCAACAATCATCATTATTTTTTCCTGTCATCTTAGCCAATCTGACAGGTGTGTAGTGGTATCTTAGAGTTGTCTTAATTTGCATTTCTCTGATTAATAATGACTTGGAGCATCTTTTCATATGACTAGAAATATTTTCAATTTCTTCATCTGAGAATTGTCTGTTCATATCCTTTGACCATTTTTCAATTGGAGAATGGCTTGATTTTTTATAAATTAGAGTTAATTCTCTATATATTTTGGAAATGAGGCCTTTATAAGAACCTTTGACTGTAAAAATATTTTCCCAGTTTATTGCTTCCCTTCTAATCTTGTCTGCATTAGTTTTGTTTGTACAAAAACTTTTCAGTTTGGTATAATCGAAATTTTCTATTTTGTGATCAGTAATGATCTCTAGTTCTGCTTTGGTCATAAAAACCTTCCCCTTCCACAGGTCTGAGAGGTAAACTATCCTATGTTCCTCTAATTTATTAATAATTTCATAGTCTCAGACACTTATTACACTATGACCCTGAGCGAGTCACTTAATCCTGTTTGCTTCAGTTTCCTCTTCTATAAAAAGAGCTGGAGAAAGAAATAGCAAACTATTCTAGTATCTTTTTGTCAAGAAAGCCCCCAATCAGGTCATGAAAACATGACTTTTGAACAACAACAACAATAACAACAAAAGAAATTGATGGGAAGGGGTCCATTCTAGGCATTTAGGAGGAAAAATATGGAGCTAAAGGAAAGGGTAGGGAAAGAGTTCTGTAAGCCTATAATATAGCTGAATATAGAATATATATAAGTGGGAGGAATGTAACATAAGACTGGAAAAGTAGATTGGAATTCAAAATAGACTAATGATAAACTAGAGTAAGGGAGACCAAAAGGTGTTTCTAAGCAAGGGAATGATGTTTTAGATCATATATTAGAATGTTATTTTTGCAATTGTATGAGAATAGACTAGAAAGGAAAGAAACTAGCGTCAGAAATCTAGACTGAAATCAATGACAATAGAAAATAAGAATTTATGGAGAGGAATAAATAAGAGGAAGATGATAAGTTTAGTTTTAGTCATGTGAAACTTGACTATATTGGGGGACAACCATGCAGAAATTTCAGCTATTGAAGTGGTGGGAATGTCTCCTCGGTTGTCTCCCAATACAGTCAATTACAGACAGATGGGAAGAGTTTGAAAATAGATCTGGGGATCTGGAGAGTCTAGGGGACTTCTATATTGACATGATCATTGAAGCTACAGAAGTAGATGAAATCAACAAAGTCAGAATATAGACAGACCAGAGAAGATGACTAAGGACAGTTTAGGGAATGTTCACACAGGGTGCCACAGAAAGAAGAGGATGGTACAATTCGAAGAGTTCTTGGATTTGGAGTTAGAGTATCTAAATTTGAATCCTGTTCTTGCCATTTACTGTTTGTGTGAATGTGGATAAGCACTTAGCATCTTTGGGCCTCATTTACTCCAAAGTTGACTGCTAAGATTGAAACATGTGATCCTAAAGACATTGAGGGGAAAAAAAGACATTGAGGATGAAGTAAAATATGTAGGAAGTGAACTGGCTGAAAATGGTGTCCTGAAAGCCAAGGAAGGAAATAGCATTAAAAATTAGAAAGAGGGTGGGTAGAGGGGAAAGGAAATAGTGGAGTCAAATCTTAAATAATAGTAGAGGACAAAAAAAGAAAGAAAGAAAGAAAAACCACGTGATTTGGCATTTGGCAACAAGAACTGTGTCCTAAGAGTGTTAATT
Source organism: Sarcophilus harrisii (assembly GCF_902635505.1). Classification (NCBI taxonomy): domain Eukaryota; kingdom Metazoa; phylum Chordata; class Mammalia; order Dasyuromorphia; family Dasyuridae; genus Sarcophilus; species Sarcophilus harrisii. Next base: position 385,797,150 of record NC_045426.1, read on the forward strand.
CACCTAACTACTTTCCAAGGAGTAATTTAGATAATGAGAAAAAAAAAAGAATTTCATAGAAGGAATCACTAAATAACCATAATTACTTAGAACAATAAAAAATAAGTACCATTCTATTGAGATACTATTACTATATAAATGAATGGATAAAGTAAATGTTTATTATCTATAGCATTTCATCACTATTTGGAAAATAGCTATTTGTAGTATAATTCATTCACTCATATTCATGCTGTTTGATAAAAGAAATTCTGAATTTGAATAAAAATAGAATTAAAATACTATGCAAGTCTAAATAGAACCAATAAAGATATTAAGTACTTTTAAGTACTTCTTACTGCTAGTGAACAGTAAGTTCTTTTATCACTGCTACTAAGTTTTGACTCTGAAAGCTTCTTTCATTGGTCTAATCCACTTTGTTTCATCTGCCACACAGTGGAATAACAACCAGATCAGGGTTATGCATATACAACTATCTATATAATTCAAGAAAAATACCTGTAGATATTTCCTATTACTTGGACTATGCTGCAATGACAGCCTTGTAACTCTTTTCTTATTGACCTTAGGTCATGTGAATTGTGTTTTTCCTTAAGTCTAGAGAATGGCAGTAGTTCAGTGTATCAATTATCCAGCAATTTTGTAGTACAATAGCTGAGGTGCCTCATTCTTATAGTATCCTGCTTGAAGCCCCAGTCCAGTGATCCCAGCGGAGCCTCTCTATGGCTTGTATGGGAAAGCCTTTGTAAAGGGCTGATATGTTCCTGACTGATCACTAGGGAATATTTGATCTGCAGATACCTAGGCTATTTCTCTCCACAACTTTGCCTCGGGCTTCAAATCACTGGATTTGAAAAGAATTATACTAAATTATAAAATAAAATATTACTGAAAATATTAAAATATAAAATTTATAGTCTATATCCAATTCATGATCTACTCTAGCCTCAATCTACCTGGATTCTTCTCTGTTAAGTAATGACTCTCTTCATATCCACACAGATGCTTCATATATGATTCTTACATAGTTTACTGAAAATGGCAAAAATGAAAGCAAATAGGTTGTACACCCCTATATAGAAACATCAGCCTCCAGCCATGTCCTAAGACTATTTCTACTTTACTTCTAATATTCTGTGGATATGGGAGGAAGCAAATCCCTGAACTATCCACACTCACCAGCTTACTGAAAAAAATAAGAAAAGGGAATGTGTCTGAAACCCAATCTATAACAGACTTCTAGTTATGTGATCAACTAAATAAAGGACAAAACTCTTTCTCCTATCTTGATAAGCTCTTGAATCTCTCCAAAACAGGAATTATATGCAAAAGAGAAAGCGATTCCAGAGTCCTCCATGGTCTAAGACACCAAAAAAACTTAATGAGATAACAACCTAATCAGCTAATAGCAAAGAAGACTAATTCTCAATCCCCAACTGTATCAGTTAGATTCACCTTCCCACCAATCACCATGCTAATGTTGGAATAGGATGCTAGCACATATATGTATAGTTCTCCTAGACTTGGGGGAAAACATTTAGCTGTTGTCAACATTAGCTCTGGAGAAAATTATAATCAAAGGTTTCAGAAAGTGAGCAGTACTGGCATGTAAAGAAAAAAAGACTAAAATTACCAAGGATCTCATAAGGAAGAATTAAAAATTTTTAAGCAAGAAGGAAAACTAATAAGAAATAATATTAAGAGATATGATTTCCAGATCATCAAGGAATAGAGTTCAGACACCTATTTCAAAGCAAAGGAAAATGAATCAACATTTGATAAGGGAAAGGACACTGTAGATTACCAAGAGAGAACTACAGTAGGATGCTCCTGAATTATTAGATAAAGAAATAAGAATTATAAAAGCATAATTTATAGCCTGCAAATCAGAATTAGCAGAATGGAAAAATTAGAATCTACAATAGTAAACTTGACTAAAGAAATAAACGAGAAAACAATAGGGAATACAAATGCACAGAAGTAAAGGATGATCTGGAAGAAGAAAAGCAAAAAACAATAATACTTAAAAGAAAATGTGATTTCTAAGTAAGCAAAATATTGATATTGAAGATAAGATGCATAAAGATAATCTAAGGATAATAAATGTCCAAGAAGCACAAAAGTAGTTTTAGAAAAAAAAAATCCTGGTCATCATAGTTAGGCTCAGGACTACCAATTCTTCCTCCTACTGTTCTTTTCTTTGTCTTTGCTCCAGTGTCTGGTTCATCTCTATACCACTGATTCCCAGTAGACATACTAACAGTCATCATCATTTTCTTCATGGAAATCCAGAAGATCAAAACCCAGGGCAGTAGTCAATCACAAACTGCCTCCTGCAGTTCAGTGAAAGGAAGAAGCAATAAAACTCAAATGCCTATACACACACACACACACACACACACACACACACACACACACTGTAGCCTATCACATAGAGCTTCCTTCCCATTGAGAAAATATTATCCCCAATATTATTGATGAGTCAGGAATCATTACCAGCATTACCAGGATTACCAGATCATTGATTACCAGGATCATCAGAATTTGCTCTCCCAATCTTCTGTTACTCAGCTCATTAACACTCTGGACTCGGAGGAAAATAACTCAAAAAATATAAGTGGGCAAGGCATGGTTACAGATTACATAGGCAAAAGACAATGTTTTGCTATAAATAAACTCAAAAGAGGGAGTATGGTTTAGTAGATAAAGTACTGGATATACAATCAAGAAGATCTGAGTTTCAGTTATATCTTTGACATCTACTAGTTTTGTGACCATAAACAAGTCAATACTTTCGGTCTCAATTTCATTATCTGCAAAATCAGGAAAACCTGAGCTAGATAACCTCTATAAGGTCAGATAATTTCTATAAGGTCAGAGAGCCTTCATAGTTATATAGATTCTATAAGGTTAGATAGCCTCTATAAAGTCAGATAAAGTGTCTAAGGTCAATTAGCCTCTCTAAGATCCCTTACAGCTCTATATCTATGAATCTACCAATTCATACTAGATAATTTTCATCTCTCCACAGGAGCACACTGTACCTTCAGAATCATTCCCAAAAAGGAGATTGTATTCTAGGTGAGAGGTAGGAAGGTCTGGAATAGAATAAAATTCATGTGAGTGAAGCAAAAGGATCAGGTGCTAAAGATATCCTGGATGGTACAATCAATAGGCCTTGGAAACCTATTAGATATTACAAACATGTTTATGGTACAGAAACATTCCCTCAAAAACACTATGCAATTATTGAGTCATAGACTATTCTAGGAAGAACTGTAGAAATCCCGTAGGAAGAAACTGTAGAAATTTACTGATGAATAAACTGAGGCCTGAGAAATGAAATAATTTTACTAGAATTCACCTCTGCTCAATTGTATTTTAATGGCTGAATGTAGATATATTCCAACAATTTTATAAAAACATGTAAGTCCATAACCCCGGGCAAACCTATGAGTACTCATTGGTTGACCAAGGAAAGGTCTTGGAAGCAGAAACAATTATAGAGATTATTTTAACTACAGACCCGTCCATCTTTGAAAAATGATAAAACTGGGTCTCAAAAGATTAAATGGTTTGTTCAAGGAACACATACATTTGGGTCATAGATAGATAGGGCTTAGAATCCTTCAATTCTAAATTCAGTGACCTTTCCATTGTACTCCCTAACAACCAAATCTCTGTCTCTGTCTCTGTTTCTGTGTGTTTCTCTATTTCTATCTCTATTTTTCTTTCTCTCTGTCCCTGTCTCTCTCTGTTTCTCTTTGTTTCTGTCTCTCTTTCTCTGTTTTGCTTTGTCTCTCTTCCCCTCTCTCTTTATGTGTGTACATATATATATATATGTATGTATGTATGCAAGTGTGTATGTAAAAACAGTCACTTAAAGTGTAACAAGTCAGATATCACAGAGACAGACATTTGGAGAGAGACACAGAAACAGAGACAGACTGAGACAGAGACAAAGACAGAGAGAGAAAGAGACAGAGACAGGGAGAGACAGAGATGGAGGCGCATACAACAAAGACAGAGAGAGATACACACACACACAGAGACAGAGAAAAACAAAGGAGATAGGAATAGAGACAAAGATGGAGAGGGGACAGGCTCGAATTTGGCTTTTTGATTTATTTCCTCAATCTTCTGTCACTCAGGATGGAGGGAAATATTCTGAGTATGGCATCAACGTATTTGCGCTTGAGATATTTTTATAATTTCCTACCTGTGTGTCTTTGGACAAGTCACTTTACTTCCTTGGAATTCAGTTTCCTGGTGTATAAGATGAATGGTTTGAATTAGATTAGGGATTCTTAACCTGAGGTATACATTTCTTTTTTTTAAATTGATAATTGTATTTTAATATAATGATTTTCTTTGGAACTTTATGTATTTTATGTTATACATTTTTAAATTATTGGATTTATTGGAGATACACAGATTTTCCCAGACTGCTCAATGGGTCCATGGCACCAAAAAAAATTAGCTTAAGAACCCCTAGATTAGAGGATTCCTAAGATTCCTCTTGCTTCAGCATTCTATGATCTTATTCCATTGGGTTGAAAATAATTCATTTCTTATTTATTTGATATTTTTGTTAAGGTTTTATAAAAATAGAAACAAAATATTTTAATTTGAATATATGAATAGAAATGAGATATCATTCAGTGTTGTATTTTAAATATTACTTTGCTTAAAGAGAGATATAAGTGTATCTGGAGAAGTGACTCACCATTTTTAGACATATCCCATATCCTTTGAGCATCAACTAATGTAAACTAAAGTCGACATGACGGTCTTTGTAGGATAACCATTAGCTCATGGGTAAAGGGGGTAAAAAATTAGCATTTTTTAGTATTCTTTATTTTAATAAAAAGATGCTGTCTCTGGCCATTGCTCCTTGGAAGCAAAAAAAAAAAAAAAAAAAAAGGCTTTTTAAAAATGTTATTACTAGCTTTTCAATTCTTACATTTGTCATTGATATATGTGGCATGAAAATAAAGAATGCATACATAACATAAAGGCTGAGTAAATATACATTAAGGAGAACGAACCCATCAAGTGATTTTCCCCTTATCTGCATTTGCAGGTTGGTTAGATCCATCAATGCAAGCACAGCCCAACTCTATAATTCCGTTACAGTTGGGGAAGAGGACAGAAGGCGGTGGGAGGGTTGGAGGTGATGCCACATAGTGTATAGTGAAATCCAGCCAAGTTTCATTTTTAAATCTCTACTGCAGGATAGGGGCAAAGTATCTATAATAATTTTAAGGACATTTCCCAAATGTTTATTTAGATAAAAGATTGATAACAGTAAAACTCCAAAACCCACGGCCAGATAACTAGGTTTTATTAATGACCTGCCATATGCCGTGGCCGGATAATTAAAGTTTTTTTCCCCCCCAAAGGAAGAGAGTGGACAAATTTATTTGATAGTTTGATAACCATGGGACACTGGTTGAAAACTATTGATATAATCGGAGCCCATTCGATTTGCTCAAGACAGCCCACTCCTATCAGCTAATTTCACCTGTGAATAGTTAATTATCCCCTGAATGCATATGGGTGAGCCATTAATAAAATTTGACTATGTCATAGTTTTTTTTGTCACCCACATGTGTCTTTTATCTCCTGAATCTTTTTTCTTTTTCTTTTTTTTCCCCCCCTTGCTCTCGCCTTTTAAAAAAATGCTACAGAAGACAGATGTTCACTGTGTGGGTATTTCAGCAGGGCTGCGTTATAGATGGCATGCAGCACGGATCAGGAATGCTCTTTTAGCCTGAGAAAGACTGGGCCTGGGTACATAATGAAGTCACTGAGGCATGAATGATAATGGAGAGCTTTATTGGTTCACATCAGTAGGCCTCCCTTAGGAAAATGGCTCTTCAAACCCAGTAGACTCTGACTGGAAAGGGTTAGAAGTAGGGTAATGGGGACAATATCACAGAATCCTGCTTTACTGTGATGTGGAATAGGTTCACTTGTGCTACTGAGACCAGTTCATAATCTAATACCACACTGGATCACATCTCTGGTCCATCCAGCCCCAAATCCTGTCTCTAACATGGGTACCAAGGGCATATTGTGAGAGTATGTGACATCTCATTTGTTATCTCTCATGTTAACCTCAAAAGTTAAGCTTATATCTCTAAACATCCTATTTTATGTTAGCACCTTTTTAAAAACTGAACCTATGACCACAGTAGCTTAGGGAATCCCTGGAAACTCCCTCTATGACCACAGATCAGAAAATGCTCAACAATAAATATACAATCTTAGAAAATAACCTGAGGCACTGAAAGCTTAAGTGAAAATTTAGCTGAAAGCCTAGAATCAAATCCAGTATACATTTGAGGCAGGATTGAACCCAATCTTCCTGACACTGCAGCCTATTCTCTATCAAACCCCTTGACTCACCACTTAAAATGGTTATGTAGGCCATCAGTCTAGTTAACAATTTTGGTAGCTATGCTTTCAGCCTATCACAGATATGAGTAGGAGGGCAATATTGAGTGATGATGAAAATTTTGGATGTAACTTAGAAGACCTGGCTTCAAATTCTGACTCTATCACTTGAGAGTTATGTGCTTGGAGATTAATATTCTTTTTTTAATTTTCTCTACTGTAAAAGCTGTTAGAATCTTAACCTTCCTTGTGTCATGGAGCCCTTCTCACAATAATTGCTTTTAAATGTGTAAAAATAATATGTAATGTAGGGGTGAAATCTAGTAATACTAATTTGGTGAAACAATATTCAGCCAATCTGTAGTACCCAATGTTTTTTAAAATTTTAATCTTCCTAGTGAAATAGGTATGCTAATTATGCTGAGGGAAAAATAAGTTATACAACTTATCTTGGATGAAACTCTTAACTTGTCTAAAGCACAGTTTTCCCATCTACAAAATGGACATAATGTTATTTATATCTGCTACTTCACAAGGTTGTTGAGGATCAAACAAATTGATATAATCTTTATATATAAAGTCTTTAGGAGTACTGCATATTAAAAAGTAAGCTAATTATATACAAATGTAAGCTAATTACATGCAAGATTTGAAACAACAGTTACATATATCATATGGTTACTATTTACAGAGTGAAATAATGCTTTTTGTTTGTATGATTTTTACTTTGATCAAGTTTCAATGGTTCCTATTTATTCTAATGTTTTGGAATTTGGGAAACAATTCTTTGTTAATCCATTCCTTTGAAGATTTTGTAGACTTTTGCAAAATCTTGTTTGTTTCTTGGTGGTACATTTTATTTTGTACTAAATATTTCATGTTAGAACAATTTAAATGGTAAAACTAGAAAGACAGAAATTTTCTTAGAAGATATTTGCATCATGTTTAACATCATATATTGGATTACTTGCTGTCTAGGGATGGCGTAGGGGGTAGGGAATAAAACATGAATCATGAATGTTCACCCTTGCAAATTGGATTATGTTGAAAATTATCCATGCATTATGTTTTGAAAACATTTTGAAAATAAAAAAATTAATTAATTATTTAAAAGAAAATTATTGCATTCATCCACCTAAACTTATCAAAGGCAGAACATTCATGATCTATAGATTATCCCTCCCAGATGATGTGTCAGGAATGAAGTTTGGCTCCATCAATCAATATCCTTTATCTACTATGTGTTGATCTTTGCCTCATAAGTCTAAGGAGGAATCTTTTTCTTCAGAATCATATTTTTCCTCTTCCCCTCTTCATTTTTCCTTTCATTTTTTAGAACAAGCATGCATAGGGTATTCAGGGAGGGCTAACACCTCCAGTGTGAGGATTGCCAAGAAACTTATGTGGGGTTGCCCATCCACTTTTGGTGTCCACCTACACATAACTTTCATCTGTGGTTCCAAAAAGTTGTGGTACACACAATGACTCATCTTGACAGATGGGTTAAATCAGTTGAGGGTAACAGGCCTCAAACCTATCAGTTAGTTAAGGGAGTGTCTACCCCAAACATGTGAAGACTTCCTCTGGTGGAATGGATAAATGAGAACAATTTGTTCCAGTGGCCATGAAGGAAGCTAAAGTAGGAGCTGTAGAGCACTCAGAGTTTGGTCAGGCATTAAAGACACCACTGTCCCATCAATAGTCATCTTTACTTTTTTTTTCTTATCACTGGATTCCAATGATATTGGAAGAAAGAGACTGATAACTTTGTGTAATTCTGCCTCCCTCAAATACAATTCACTCACAAGTAAAGACATCACCCCTTGGTGTAACTTTTTTTTCAAAATTTCATGATAAACAACAACATCTAGTACAAGTTAAGCAGATTCTTGATCATTGCCATATTGCCCATAGTCACTGAACTTTTGCAATTTCATGGAATTCCTCTTAAGCAAGAAGTTTGATGATCATTTTCTTTGTCTAAGTATGACCATCTTGCTAAGTCAGGTCAATAGGGTAACTCTAGTATTTGGTTCAATGATATTTAAGATATAATATTAATGATAATGATAGGTAATCAAGTGTTTGGATTTGATTTCATCAAAATAAAGTCTCTAGTACCACACATTGAGATTATTTAAAATTCCAAATGAATGGAATATACAATAAATGCCATACTTCAGAGAAGGAAAACATTATTATAAACAAATAAGGCTTTTTGGATGAAATAGGACATGAACTAGACCTTCAGGAAGAAACAAAATTCAGGTTAAAAGAAAGTATTTCCAATGGACAAAATGCTATGAGCTAAAGTGTAGAGGCACACAAGTGATTAAACTTTTCTGGCTAAAGTGAAGGATTAGTAAGTGATGAAAAATGAAGTTGGAAATAGGTTGGTGAGCTTTTCATTTCAGTTTAAGGAATGGATTTGACTCTATAAACAATGAGTAGTCACTGAAAGATCTGAACAGAGTGTGTGCAATCAATTATTCATTGCATAAATGTGTATTCAATGCTTCCTACATACAAGGCACTGCAATAAGCCCAGGAAATTTTAAAACAAAAACAAACTTGCCCCTTGCCTTTAAGAAACTCACATTCCTTGTTAAAGAATATTATTGTTCTCTAAGAAATGATCAGCAGGATGATTTCAGAGAGGCCTGGAGAGACTTACATGAAGTGATGCTAGATGAAATGAGTAGAACCAGGAGCTCAGTATTATATGATAATCAATTCTGATGAACATTACTCTTTCCAACAGTGAGATGAATGAAGCCAGTTCCAATGATCTTGTGACAAAGACAGCCATATACACCCAGAGAGGGCTATAGGATTTGAATGTGGATCACAATATATCATTGTCATTCTTTCTGATGTTGTTTGCTTGCATTTTGTTTTCTAACTTATTTTCTTTCCTTTTTGAACTGATTTTTCTTGTACAACAAGAGAATTATATAAATATGTTTACACATATTAGATTTAATATATATTTAACATGCTTGTCATCTAAGGAAGGAGTAGGAGGAAGGGGGGAACTGAAACACATAGCTATGCAAGGGTCAATGGTGAAAAATTATCCATACATATGTTTTAAAAAGAAAAAGCTTTAATAAAAAGAAAAAAAACTCACATTCTTTTAAGAGAGATATCACATACATAGTCTATATAAAATATATAAAGTAAGTACAAAGACATTTGGAGATGTGGAATAAAAAGGGTACTAAGTACTAGAGGATCAGGAACACTTGTTGTGTAGAAGGGGAAAGGCAAACTGAACCTTGGAGGAAGTTAGAAATCATTAAGAAGAAAGTTCATTTCATGTATGGGTAAAAGCCTATCCAACAGTATAGAGAAAGAAGATGTATGGAGCATAAAGGAGAGTCATTTGTAATATGTCTAGAAAAGTAGGCTGGAACATTTGGGAAAATTTTTCATGCTAAATAGAGAAGTTTGCATTTTTTTTTTAAAGTCAACAAAGAGCCCTGAAATTTCTTGAACAGGGTATCCATATGGTTAACAGTGTGCTTTTGGAATATTGATTTGGTATCTTGTGGAATGTAGATTAGAGAAGACTAGAGGCAAGTAGATCAATCAAGAGACTAAGAGTTCAAACAAGAAGCTATGAGGATCTGTGCCAAGATGAGGGCTGTATAAGTGAAGAGAGAGGGACAGATGCTAGAGATTTGTGAAAACTGAATTGTGAAAACTTATTAACTCATTGAATAGGAAGTAAAGAAGAGTAAAGAATTTTAACCTTAAAGTCTAGAAGCATGGTGAAGCTGTCTACAAAAAGAGTGAAGTTAGAAAGAAGGGTAAGTTTGGACATCAATCAACAAGTATTTACTAGCCTTCTATGCCCAGATATTTTCCTAGGTGCTGTGTTTAAGGGAAAAAAAATGAAATAATCACTATTTACAAGGAATCGTAATGCTTTCTAATGAAGGAGACAAGAAGTACATATATAAATATATACAATATAAATATAAAGTGAATAAATATTAATAAGTACAAAGTAGTAAATTGCAAGGAATTTGAGGAACAGCAGTTTGAGAGATCAGGAAAGGCTTCATGTTTCAGAACATTGCTCTTAAATTTAGAGAAAGAGATTAACTCTAGGAGCCAGAGTGGACTGAACATATTCTAGGCATGTGAGATGACCAGTGTAAAGGCATAGAAATGGAAGACAAAGATGCCTATGAAAGAAACAGAATTCAGTTTGGCTAGATCACAGAATGCATAATGGAAGTAATGAGTCTGGGAACACAGAGTGATATAAAGATAGTCTTTTAGATATATATTAAGCTTGAAACATCAATGTGATATCCAGTTATAGATATCCAAGAGGCATTTGGAATTACAGAACTCGTATTCATGGAGAAGACTAGGACTGTTACATAAATATACAAGTCCTCTGTATAGTAGCCAAAACATTGTTCTAACAAGTTAAATTGGAAAATCTTCTGCAGGATCTGTGTTATCTGACTTTCTAGTCTTACCACAAATGACTCTTCCTCGTGTAGTTTATATTTCTGACAAACTTGTTACCCATACATCTCTTTCCTTCATACTGTTACACAGTATTACCCATGTATTATCCATACATGAAATGAACTGTTTTCTTACGATTCCTAGTTTCCTCCAAGATTCAGTTTACCTTCTCCCTCCTACATGAGGGTGTTCCTAAATTCTCCAGTACTTAATGCCCTCCCTACTATACTTCCCCAAATTTCTTTATATTTGCTTTCTATTTCCACCTCTGAAGGTGGGGGATCCTCAAGATAGAGAGACCTTTTGGGAACTTATTGCAAAGGTATAAATTTAGAACAAAAAGGTCTGGGTTGGGGTGGTGGCAACAGGAAGAGAAAGAAAGGAACTAATATAAGAAACATTATGACGGGGCAATAGGATTTGCAGATTAATTGAATATGGGGGCAAGAGGAAAAATTAGTCAAAAATGGATTTCTTATTTGTTTGTTTTTCTAAATTTATTTTATTTGAAAAAACAAAATATGAAACAAGAACACACATACACACACATATCTCCTTTCATTTCCCCCAACCCAAGCAAGCTACAGTTGAGAAAAGATATACATATGTAGATATATACATACACACACACACATACACACACACACACACACACATACACACACACACACACACTCCACGTACACACATGTCTCTCCTATACCTACTGACTTTTTCATTACATTCTGCTCTATAACTTGGCTTACTATTACTTAACCTCCTCCCACCCAGGGATTCCTCCCTTGTTTTCTTTCCTCACTCTTTGCTTCCCCATCCACCTATCCTTCCCCCTTTATTTCTTTATAGATTTTGGAGGGTGCTATACCCTTTATAGTGTATATGTAGTATTGCCTATTGAACCCATTCCCAATGTGAGTGGGTTTTCAGAACCCCTTCTAATGCCTCTGTCTATTCTTCCTCTGCACCTTATTTGTACAATATGATTACTACTTTTATCTTTACTCTGCCAATCTTTTTTTTTTTGAGTTTATCTTATTGTTGATATATTTCCCATGTAAACAAACATAAACAATTTGTCCATGCTCAGGCAGTTTGTCCATGTTGAGTTCCTTAAAACTGCTCTTTAATATTGGCTCTTGAATGTTAAATTTTGTTATGTTCAGGTTTGGTTGTTGGAAAGTCCTGAAAATCTTCAAGTTAGTTGAATGTCATTTTTTTCTCACTTAACATTATAGATAATTTTGCTGAATATGATATTTTTGGCTGCAGGCCTAGTTTTTTTTACTTTTCTGTAGATATGATTCCAAGCCCTGTAGTCTTTTATTATAGCTGTTGATAAGTCTTATATAATTCTAATTGTAGTTCCAATACATGTATTTGAATTGTTTTTTTCTTGTGTCTTGCAAAATTTTCTCTTTAATCTGGGGGTTTCAAAATTTGGCAGCAACATTCCACAAAGGATCTCTTTGAGTTGATGATTGATAGATTTTTTTTTTCTATTTCTATTTTCCCTTCATGTTCTATCACTCCAGGACAATTTTTTTTAGGATTATTTCCAATATTATTGTGTCAAGGGTCTCTTTTTGGTCACAACTTTCTGGCAATCCAATTATTCTTATATTTTCTCTTCTAGATCTGTTTTTCTTATGAGATGTTTCACATTCTGTCCTATTTTCATTTTTATAATCTATTTTTATTATTTTTTGGTCTCTCATAGCTTCACTGGCTTACTCTTGCCCAATTCTAATCTTCAGAATTATTTTCATCTTTGAAATACTGTACCTCTTTTCTAATTGGTTAACTTTTTTTTAAAATAATCTTCTTGTTTTTCTCGAATGATTTTCATTTTTTCTTTAGTTTTTCCTCAACATCTCTGATTTGATTTTTGAATTTTCTTTTGAGTTCTTCTATAAATTCTCTCTAGTCAGGGAGCCATCTCACATCACTTTTTGGAATAGAAGCTTTTTTTTTTCACTAAAGTGTCCTCTAAAGATGAATCGTGGTCTTCCCTGTTCCCATAATGTTTCAATGATGGGGTTCTTTCTTTTTTTGTAGTTCATTTTTTTAAAATAAGAGGTATTGGTATAAGCACCTCTAATCATCAGATAAGGTAATGGTGTCTTAAGCTTCTCTTCAGCTCACCTCTTTGACCAGGAACCCAAACTAAGAACTCCCCCTCCTGCAAGTGCCCACCGCCAGCAGCATCCCTGCCCTACTGCTTCTGCATTCACCAGGTGCTGGTCTTCTCACCCAGGACTGTGTGTCAGCAGCACAGCTGAGATTCCTAATCAGCTGGGATTGACTCTGTCTTCCTGGACCTGGACTCTACAACAATCAGGAGGTAAAAGTCTCTGTTATTCCTGCAGAGGTTCCAGCCACAGCCAAATAGGAGAGATCTCCACTTGATGTTTCTGCAGAGATAGCCTGGAGGTATTTACACTTAAAACAGGTTAATCCCAGCCTAGGTCTTTCTTCAGATCTTGTCAGAGTTGTTCAAGTTTTCTTAGTTTTTCACCAGCCTATGTTTGCCCTGAGGTACAAATTTATTCTATTTGTGGGGGAAATTAGAAGACTTGAAATTTATCAACCTACTCCACCATCTTCCCAGAATCCTCCCCCAAAGATGGATTTCAAAAAGGTATTTGACCAAGTTTACCATAGTGTTCTTATGGATAAGATAGAGGTGTATAAGCTATGTAATATTTTATGTAGGTGTATTTGGAAATTGTTTTAAGAACTGAATGAAAATAGGTAAGTCTCAATATCAATATAGATCACCAATAAAATGAATCAGGGTGTTATTCTAGGCTCCACTCTGTTCAATATTTTTAAGTGACCAATGAAATCATAAATGGCATACTTATTAAATATGGTTAGGAAGGTAGTTTATCACAAGGGACAACACAATCAGAATCCAAAAATCTTAACACTCCAAAGGAATGAACCAAATATAATAAGATACAATTGAATAAAAATATATAAGGTTTGTAAAGTGCTTTCCCCATAAAAATCTTGTAAATAAGATAATGAACTTATTATTATGTCCAAGAAACTGAGGCTCTAGAAAGTTAAAGTGATTTGCCCACAATTAAATCAATCCCAAAGTTTTGTAAAGCTTCTAAAATGAAATCTATAATCATTCAAAGTAAAATGTAAAAAGGGGGGGGGGAAACCAAGGGAGTGAAGAATGCCTGTTGTTCAGACTTTGATATGAATCTGGATGGGCTACTCATAGACTTTAGTCCATCAGCATATATATATTTGGGGTGGGTATTTCAAATGGGTAGTGAACTAGGATAAGAATTGAATAGGAGAAAAGTTCGTTGAATTGCCTTTGGGAAATTGTATAGTGATTTAATGACTCTGGGTTTTTCCCTGAAAAATTCATCTTCATCCATATTCTTTCAAGGATGCTAAATAGCTGTAAAGAATTTAATTCCTCTGAAGAATTAAAGGTGCATGTCACCATTCTTTTAATGGAAAGATTCATAATGGGAATAAGTATTTTACATCCCACTACTAGTGCAGGAGAAAAGGCATAGTATCAAAAAGAAATATGATTGAAAAGAAAGTGAGATAATCTTGTAATATAACAAGTGAATAGCCTCTGTGCTCTTGTACCCTTGTAATATCAAGAGATCTAAAGGAAAGTCCTCAATGTGTTAGGGAAACTCTGGCATGAAATACTGATGAACTAGACAAGAGATGCATAGAATGATAAAAAATAAATAGGTTAAGATCAACATTCTTAGAAATATTTTCAATAGAAGAATTTAATATATACATATATATGCATATGTACATATACTTATTAATATATACCTACACATACACATCACACACACAAACACACACAGATGTATATATACATACACATATACTAAACACACAGTTTTAGTAGTGTCCACTTCCTCATGATCCCATTTGCAGGTTTTCTTGGCAGAATATTAGATTGTTTGCCATTTCCTTCTCCAGCTCATTTTACAAATGAGGAATTTGAGGCAAATAGGGTTAACTACTTTGCATAGATGCACACAGTTAATAATTGTCTGAAACTGGATTTGAATTCAGTTCTTCTTAACTCCAGGCCCAGCACTCTGTGATACCAATGTGATACCTGGCTGCCATACATGCATACATATATATGCATGTACATACACATATGTGAATATGTGTATAGACATATATTTATATACATATATACACATATATACCTATCTATACACATATATAGCATACCGTACAAGTAAGGAATTGGAACCGTATTATTAGAAAACAGTTTCAAGGCAGTTAGTGAACAGTGAATAGAACCAGTACTGAAATCAGAACTCTGTTTAAATTCATAGACACTCCCTAGCTGTGTGACCCTGGGCAAATTATTTAACCTTGTTTGTCCCAGTTTCCCCAATTATAAAATTAGGATTTTTTTTATCATCTACTTCCCAGGATTTTTGTGGGAATCAAATGAGATAATTATATTAAAGTACTTAATAAAGTGCCTGGTCCAAAACAAGCATTATATTAATTTTAGCTACATGCAAAATATCTGAGAATTTTAGTGAATTTCAGAAAAAATAAAAATTAATAACATGGTGACCCCTCAAAAAGTAATAGACTCTTTTTTGTTATTCAATCATTTCACATAATTGACCCCATTTTCTTGGCAAAGATACTGGAATGGCTTGTTATTTCCTTATTCAGTTTATTTTATAAATAGACTTTTAGGGTATTTCAATAAAGTAATAATGAACAAAACAAGAGAAGCATTAGTAGCACTATGCTCTGTCCTAACCAGATCATACCTAAAGTATTTTGTTCTATGTCACATTTTTAAAAAGATACTCTAGTTTACTAGAGTATATTAAGATGAGTGTCAACAAGATAGCAAAAGAACGAGAGATTATTTCAGGAGGACTGATTGAAGGAAATGAAGATGCTTAGCCTAAAGAAAAGAAAGTTTAGAGGGCACATAAGAATTGTTTTTAATATTTAAAGAATTGTCATGTAGTAAATCAATTAATTAGGAGCCCAAACTAAATGTAAAGACTAGAAATTGCAGGGAAGCAAGTTTTGACTTGAACTTTGGAAATAATTATTTGTAGTGGTCAAAGGGAATGGACATCAGTAAATATTAAGTTCCCCTTCATTATAGTTCATCATCTAAAGATTAGAAAACCACTTTTTAGGAATATTGTAGAGGAATTTCCAGTTCAGGTACAAATAGGATTATAAATTTCTGAGATCTATAATTCTATAGTTTTGAACATGGATGGTAAGAGATTTATGGCATCATTGATAGAAATAGAGAAGCTAATATCAAATAAATGAATGGATGGATGAAAGAAAAAAAGAAAGACAAATATTAAGACACCACTATAAGATGAATATGAAGAAGACACTGTATCTGGAGAGGATAACACTTTCAATTACTTTTATATATTTTAAATGATGAAAATAGAAACTAAGGGAACAGGGACTGAAAAATGCTGGGAGAAAAGTAGCACATTCAGTGTTCTCAGGTATAAGTCTAAAAAATCTGGACAATCATTGGCAGAACAAGAAGTGGAAATCTGAGTATATTTGAGTGTAGAAAGTGATTAATGATGAGAGAAGAGAGGTAAAAATAAAAAAGCAAAGGTTATTATTATATGAGGAAGGGCAATATTAAATAAGGAAGGGAATGCATTGGTTTTCCGGTAAGACTTTAGTGAGTGATAAAAAGAAAGGAAGAGAGAATTCATGAATAATCAGGTGCAAGTATGGGGAATAAGAAGATTCAAAGGAAAAAGCTGATGCTTCAATTCTAAATGTATATATTATATTTGAATACTTATTTGTTTTATTCCACCTATTAAGTTCTTAACTCCTTGATGACAAAGCCTATTATGTTTCCTCTTTATACTTTCAAGGAATAGCGGAGTATTTTGCTTATAGTAGGTACTTAACAAATGTCAAATTGCATTAAATATTTCATTTGGGGAAGCAGAAATAGGAACTGGATTAAATTTTAGGAAGGTGTTATTTAGTCTTTGCCTATATATATTTATCCATATTTTGACTAGATGATGGCTTTAGAAAACTAGAAAATACCAGATTCTAGAAGAATTACATCCTTACTATTGAATGTAAGCTCCTGGAGGGCAGGAACTACTTCATTTTGCTTTGGAATTCAACACCTCACAGAGACACACACTCTCACTCTCTCTCTCTCTCTCTCTCTCTCTCTCTCTCTCTCTCTCTCTCTCCCTGTTTTACTTCCTCTCTCTCTTTCTCCCCACCCCCACCCCTCTGCCAATCAGGGTTATTTGACTGGCTTAGGGTCACAGTTCTAGTAAATATATGAGACTGGATTTGAACTCAGATTCTCCTGATTCTGGGGTCAGTGCTCTATCCATTGTGACACCCAGATACCCTGAATCTCTCCAAATAATATGTTCTTAATGAGTACTGGTTGAAATAAATTACTTTGCAGAAGCTAGGTGACCCTGAAGTCAGGAGGAACTGAGTTTAACTTCAGCTTCAGACAACATTTACTAGCTGTGTGCTTTTGGGCAAGTCACTTAACAGAAAGAAAGAAAGAAAGAAAGAAAGAAAGAAAGAAAGAAAGAAAGAAAGAAAGAAAGAAAGAAAGAAAGAAAGAAAGAAAGAAAGAAAGAGAAGGAAGGAAGGAAGGAAGGAAGGAAGGAAGGAAGGAAGGAAGGAAGGAAGGAAGGAAGGAAGGAAGGAAGGAAGGAAGGAAGGAAGAAGGGAAGGAGGGAGGGAGGGAGGGAGGGAGGAAGAAAGAAAAAGAAAAGAAAAAAAATGAATTGATTGCTGAATTGATGGTTTATCACTGTGAGTCAAAACTGGTACGACAAAATAGTTTGAGTTGACCCTCAGAAGAAAGCAGTCTCAATCTCTTTCCCTTTCAGTAAGATCTCAGTCCCTATGGGCCTGTTTCATCATTTATTAAATGGGAGATTTAGACTTGAAGATTTATATCTTTAGCCTTCCCATTCTAAGTTTATGATCCCAATAGTGGTCATTGCAAGGGAGGGAGCACAACTCTAACTATGCCCATTGTATGGCTGTGTGCAATGATCAAGTTATTCCATCTCTATGGAGTTTATTTTCTCTATTTGTAAAATTAGGACAATTATACAACTACTTCACAGTTACTTTGAAGAAAAAAAATTTGTAAGTAATCAAGTATAAGGGAAAACTATTATTGTAGTCCAAATTCTACCCTTACTAGTGTGAACTTTACTGTATAACCTTAAATGGCTAATGCTACTTCTCTGGACCTGTTTCCACATCTGTAAAATGAAAGGAAAGAGTTTGTAAAATTTCTTTGGAATTGTGATGTTATACAAACCTATTCAGGGGACTTAGCTTAAAAATTAGTTATGATAATGGAAAAGCACAGGAAGCAAATCTAGGTTTGCCCATTGTGTGCAACTAGATAGTATAATGGATAAGAGCCCTGAGCTGGAGTTAGGAAGATCTGAGTTCAAATATGGCCTCAGACACATACTAGCTGTGGGACCTTGAGCAATGATGCACCTATGTTGCAAAATTGTTGAGAAACTTAAATGAGATAATATTTGTAAAGAACTTAGAGCAGTTTCTGGCCCATAGTAAGTGCTAAATAAATGTCTTCCTTCCTTCTTTTCTTCCTTCCTTCCTTTACTCTTATGGAGGATGAAGATTGACTAAAATCAACCATAAGACTTAAAAGTATTATCCCTCTTTGAATTTATCCTGTTAGATAAGATACTTAGTTGTTGATCTGCTTCAGTATAGGGCAGATAAAGTAATGACTGTTCATTTATATTCCTTGTGGCATAAAAAAGAAAAAAAAACTATAGCTATAAATATAAATATATTACCAACATGCACTGATGAGATAGAATTGGGAAGTTTGTAGAAACAAGAAAACAAAATCATTCATTAAAACCCTGACAATACAGCAAACATTCATGATCTCAGTATGAATTATGTCTCTAATACAGAAAATATGCACCATGCCAATAGTTCTCTTTATTTGGGGATTTATTCTAGTGATCCTGATGCATGATGTAGGCTGAGTGGCCAATTTTTATCAATAATTCTATGGTTCTAGCAAAATAAAAAGCCAATTGGAAACAAAACATTATGAATTTAAAAGGAAAGTTCAATTTTAGGCAAAAAAATGGAGGAAATTAAATAATTCCCCAATATTAGTTCATGTCAATAAAGTGATAAATGAAGGAAGAGAAATCTTTTAACTACCTGCTATAGACAGATAGATCCATGCCTTCAAGGAAATTGCATTCTAATAAATAACATATGTGCTCCATTTTGCAAACCTTAAAGTACTATGTAAAATGCCAGCAATTTGTTATGAAGTGGGGTGAGGGGGAGGTATAATATGTACCAGTCAATACAAGATAAGTTGTGGAGAGAAAAAACTAACAACTAACTAGAGTCAGGAGAGAATTTTGAGTCAGAAAAGAACACTTATGGAGCCTTGGAGGGAGCTAAGGATTGTCATAGGCTCAGAGGTGAGGAAAGAGTGCATCCGAAGGTATGGGAGACAATTTGTGAAAAAAAAAAAACACAGGAGTGCCAGATGGAATGCCACATGTGAGAAATAGAAAAGAGACAATCTTGGCTGGAATTTAAAATGCTTGAAGGCAAGTAATATGAAATATGACTTATAGGATAACTTAGAGGTAAATTGCTGAAGACTTT
The DNA here is from genome assembly GCF_902635505.1 of Sarcophilus harrisii. Lineage (NCBI taxonomy): Eukaryota > Metazoa > Chordata > Mammalia > Dasyuromorphia > Dasyuridae > Sarcophilus > Sarcophilus harrisii. The sequence continues at coordinate 385,816,749 of NC_045426.1, forward strand.
AAATGCCAGACCAAAGGGTTTGTATTTTCTCTTAGAAATAGGGAGCTACTGAAGACATTTGAGCAGAAGAGACATTTTCAATCTAATGCTTTAGGAAAATTATTTTGACAGCTTTGTGAAGATGAATTGTCAAAAGCAAAGGTCAAAAACAGGGAACCCAATAAGGAGGCTACTGTGATAGAACAGGCAAGAAATGACAACAACTTGCTTAAGAGCATTAATCATATAGGTAGGAAGGAAAGTAGGGACCCAAGAGATGCTATGGAGGGGAAACAACAGGACTGATGATATAAGGTAGATAAGGGAGAGGCAAGAGTCAAGGCTGTCTCAGAGATTATAAACTTGGGTGACTGACAGGATGGTAGTGAGCTCAATAAATAAATGAGAAGTTCAGAAAAGGACCTTGGCATCTAATATGTTCCAAATAGTAAATAAAATATTTTTACAGCAAATCACATTTTCTCCACATATTCATAATATTGTTAGATTCAGAATAAAACTTATCTGTAACTTAGAATATTTTATCTGTGTTCTTAATCAGCCAAATGTGATACTACATAAACAATGATTATTTAAAAATTTTTTGCTACAAGTTTCCTTTGCAGCTTAGCTAAAAATAGATCTTGTCACTAAGAGAATCCCTGAATTCAACAAACTTTGGGATCCCTTTATTTTGAAGGCATTCTTTGACATTAAAAAAAAAATGCCTTGTTCCCTTGACTATTTCTTCAACCAATTTTCTGCTGCCTTTTAGAAGTATATAACCTATTATAGGCACTATTACTTAACTTTAGGTGCCAGTCTCAATAGCCAAGGCTAGTCTACTCTAGAGAATAAACACACCAATGGCCTATGGGGGTAATCTGTACTTTTTATATTTTCCCAGGAAGGAGAGAGATCAACACTGACTTGCAGCCTACTGGGAATTCTGCCTAGCAGTTAGGCATGGTGGGAATTTTCCAGACCTTTTTGGAAGAAGTGCAATCCTTATGCCATCCTACTAATGCAGTAATGAAGGTCTGTCCCCTGGTCCATATTTGAAAGGGTGGTGTATCTATATAAACAGATTTGTATGTATCTATATTCACATAAAATAATCCCCCAGAATTCATAATAGACTATCTAATTAATTCATTGCTGGCAGACATTCAAACCTATAGACAATTCAAAAAGTACATTGTCAGACATTTTTTTTTTTTAACCACAGCTAATGCCTTTATTGTAAATCTATTTTTTCATCTATTTCTTGATCATTTTAATTTTTAAATGTTATTTGTAAATTAATTGATTGTTAATTGATTATGCAATATAGTAATTCATGTAACATTAATTCTAAGTAATTATTATTTCTATGAACTATGTGCATATATTTGAATATATGTATGGATCACGAGTGCTGATTAAAGGAAACATTGACCATTTTGATTTTATATTAGCTGCACTCAACCAAAATGTGAGTTAGTCAATCGATCTCAAATTTGTTGATTATTGTCAGGATGATTTAATGAGATGATAAATATAATTCTACTAGTGTGGTGAGATATTGGCCAAAAGAGGTCAAGTCTTTTAAGCATGAGCAATCTGCTTTTCCTGGGGCTAATTCATGTTGATATCTAATCCCAGGTATATATAAGGAAGAAAATCTTGTCAATCATTTCTGAGAATGCAAAGATTTTAGGTCACTCTTTCTAATTCACTTACTAAGTAGTGAAGAAAATCCTTTTAATTGATTACTAAGTCAGAACTGATTTTTCATACAAAAGGCACAAAAACTCCCAATCTATCTCTCTTCCCTAGTGGGTAGTAAGACCACTGTTATGGTTTCCAGGTCGGGAAGAGATCCTTTTCTCTCAATCTAGACTACTATTTAACTTTGAATGCATGACATACTGTTAGTATAAATCCAGGGACTGAGTTTGTAAGGGGTTAAGCCTAAGAAGTAGCAAGCTCCAAGGAATGGTTTTGCATAAAAAATAGTCATATGAAATAAAACTGTAAGAGTAGAAGGGAGCCAGACAAGGGCAATTATGCTTTGTCTCAGAGGTAAAAGGATGACCCAGTCAGATCTGCATTTTAGACATATCTATTTTTTTTTCAGTTATGTGAAAAATACATTGGAGAAACAAAAGCCAAGAGAATAGTTAGGAAGCTATTAACATTGTCTAGGAGAGAGGTGATTAGAGATTGGATTAGAGATGAATCTTAAATAATAGAGGAAATAATCTGGCATGTTAGTTCTTTCATTTTAATTTCAGTGGATCATCTTTCTGGTTATGAACTGGTTTCCTTCAAGTCTCATCTAAAATCCTACCTTCCAGAGCAAAGTTTCTTTTTTTTCCCCCTCAATAAGATTTTATTTTTCTAAATACACATAAGGATAGTTTCCAGTCTTCATTTTTATAAGATTTTGTATTCCAAATTTTTCTTCGTCCCTCCCTTACCTTCCCTCTCCCCAAGACAGCAAGCAGTTTCATATAAGTTAAACATAAAGAATTCTTTTAAACATATTTCCATATTTGTCATGTTGTACAAGAAAAATCAGAACAAAAGGGAAAAAACTGTGAGAAACAAAAAGCAAACAAACAAACAAAAAGGTGAAACTACTATGTTTAGTTCCACATTGTCTTCATAGTTCTCTTTCTGGATGCAGATGGCATTTTCCATCCCAAATCTATTGCAATTGCTGAAAAGAACCAGGTCCATCACAGTGGATCCTTACATGATGTTTCTGTTACTGGGTACAATGTTCTCTTGGTTCTACAGAGAGCATAGCTTCTTAAATTGTGGGTTGCAACCCCATACAGAGTCTTGTTACTGAATGTGAAGATTGTGAAATTATGATTTATTATGAGTAAATGTTTGATTTGCATACCTATTTTATTTACTTATATATCTGAGATGTCAAAATTGCTTGGGGAAAAAGGGGTCCTGAGTGGAAAAAAATTTAAGAAGCCCTGATTTAGAGAAAATTTTTTCTAGCTCCTTTTGATTCCAGTGCCTTTCCTCTGTTAAATATCTCAGATTTATTTTGTATATAGTTTCACATGATTGTTTATACATTGCCTTCCTCATCAGATTGTCAGCTTCATGAAAACAGGGACTATCTTTTGTCTTTTTTGGTACCCCCAATACCTAGTATATTTCCTGACATATAGTAGGCACTTAAAAAATGTTATATGGTATAGTGTATGAAGTGTTGGGCTTAAAGTCAGAAAGGTCCAAGTTCAAATCTGCCCTTAGATATCAGTTGTGTGATTCTGGGCAAGTCATTTAATGGCTGCCTGTCTCAGTTTCCTTAACAATAAGATAGAGAAAATAAGTATTATTATGAGGAGCAAATGATATAATGTTTGTAAAGCATTTAGTACAGTGCCTAACTTAGGCTGCTAATAAATTTTTGCTTGTTTCTTTCCTTAACTGTTTAACTGAGTGAGAGGAGAAGGTGGAGATAGAAATAGGAATGACACAATTTGGAAACTGATAGAATATAGACAAGACAGTGTAGAGAGAGGGTAATAGCTAATCACTGGAACCAATTTCCTTATTCCCAGACCAATGTTTCTTCCAAGTACATAATAATCTTTCCAGTACAACCAGACAATTAAGTAAAATAGTAGATAGAGTTCTAGATTAGAGTCAGGAATACTGGAGTACAAATCCTATTTCATATACTAACCAGTTGTATGATGCTGGGCAGGTCATTTAAGTTGTCTGCTTCAATTTCATCATTTGCAAAATGGAAATGGAAAGAATACCTATCTCCCAGAGTTGTCATGAAGATCAAATCTGATAGTATCTGTAAAATGAATATATTTGTTAAAATATTATCATTATTAATGATTTTAATGTTTTAATAATTCTTAATATCATAATTATCAACATTATTATATTGATATATTAATTATTGGTTGGTAGAAAGGGTTAATGGATGTAGTTTAGAACAGGAAAAGGAGGAGGATAGAATGAGTATTGGACTTAAAATGAGGATTTTTGTTTAATTTAATTAAAAATAAAATTTCAACATAAAGCAAATGAAAAAAACGTTTCCTGAGTGACTAAATCATTTTGACTATTAAAAATACTCAAAATTAGCTACAAATGATCTATGAAAAAGGTACCATCTCCAAGTAGAGAAAGAGCTGATAAATGGAAGTATGCATAAAATAATTATTTGTGTGTGTATAACTGATAATATTATTATATACTCACAAGGAATAGCAAGTTGTACTCAATAGGTCTGTGTTTTATGTGCAATTATCTTTTTTTCTATTCTATTATGTCAAAGACATGCTTATTTCATTTCTTAAATTCAGAATAAAATAACTTTTCAAAAAAGAAAAAGAAAAACCACTCCTGACAAAGAGTTGAGAAGGCTTTAATGATAGCAACTAGGAGGACAAGAAACTTTCAGAAAAAGTCATCTAAAATAGTGGTCAAGTCCCAGTCATACACAGGAATAGAAAAAAGGTAATGGCAGAGGTTCAACCGCAAAATTCCAATTGAAAGAGCTATCAAAGTTCTCCACATGTGTGATTTTCAACTAGGAGCCAAAGGATGATTCTACTTAGTACTATTGGTGAATCTATTTTTCTCAGTTATGTGGATGTTTGGGGAGAGGGAGGTGGTAATTATTGTTTTTAAATTTAAAAAAACCTCATCGTTCTTTTCTGTTCATCAAAGAATTATGTTTTGGAGAATGCATTTTACAAGGGAATTTAGATGTTATTTGAAAGTTCTGTTGTATCAATTATTTTTTTTTTTATTTAATAGCCTTTTATTTACAGGATATATGCATGGGTAACTTTACAGCATTAACAATTGCCAAACCTCTTGTTCCAATTTTTCACCTCTTACTCCCCCCACCCCCTCCCCTAGATGGCAGGATGACCAGTAGATGTTAAATATATTAAAATATAAATTAGTGTATCAATTATTTTTATACTACATATTTTTATTAGTAAGCAAAGTAGTTCATTGATTATTCTATTGGCAAATAATGAGCAGAGGGCATCAAAACCCTTGTAATTCCAAGAGATCTAACTCAGTTTCAATTGATCAAGGATGGACAGAAGCAGCTACACCCAAAGAAAGAACACTGGGAAATGAATGTAAACTGTTTGCATTTTTGTTTTTCTCCCTGGGTTATTTTTACCTTCTGAATCCAATTCTTCCTGTGCAACAAGAGAACTGTTCAGTTCTGCACACATATATTGTATCTAGGATATACTGTGACGTATTTAACATGTATAGGACTGCTTGCCATCTGGGGGAGGGGGTGAAGGGAGGGAGGGGAAAAGTCGGAACACAAGTGAGTGCAAGGGATAATATTGTAAAAAAAAATTACCCAGGTATGGGTTCTGTCAATAAAAAGTTATAATAATTTTTAAAAACCTTGTAATTCCTTTTTATAAAGCTTTCAAACGAATTAAAAGTGGCATAGATATTGGCAAGAGAGTTGCTCAGAAGTTATAAATCTCTGCAGTGTTTTTGGTGGGTGACTAATAAGAAAAAAAAATTACTATCTTGTATTTTCTGTGGACCTTGTCTTCCTTATCCATAAAGGAGGGAACCAGAGGGTCTCTGAAATCCCTCCCAGCGTTAGCTCTATGCCTGTATGATTCTCCATTGAGACCAAGACATTCAGTGAAGTTAGAAAACATGGTTTTGATCAGTAGCTGATCCTCTCCTTCACTGACCCTACCCCACCCTCCTCAAAAAAGTACTTAAAGGAAAACTTTAAGTCAAGTCAATACTTTCTTTAGGGAGAAAGCACAACGATATTCTGAATATGATAACTTTTTTACTGTCAGCTTTACCCAGTTGAGAGCAAGTCTTTGAAATCTCCATTCCTCCTTCCCCATATTCAGCATGTCACCTCACTGGCTCTTAGCTCTTAGTAATGCCTGACAAGAAAATCTAGGACTTCATATAATCAATCCAAGTTGACCAAACTGGGTAGTTGAAATCACAAAGTTTTAGAATCATGAATAAATTAATTCCAGGCCCCACTTCTTGACACCAGGACCTGCTGACAGTTGATGGGCTACTGAGTTAATCCTTCTGTTGAACTATTTGTGTAAAGCCCTATCATGGACTAGACCTCAGAGGCTTTAAATATACAGGCAAGTGATAGGCCAGAAAATGTATATCCTGTAATTAGCATAGATAATGTATTAGACCATCACACCCATTAATTGCCAGGCCATTTCCCTTGATTCACTTGATTAATCATCACAGTTGGTTATCAGAAGAAAATTCTGGTGAGAAGAACTGGTTAGCTTTTCTGGTCCTCTCCTCCTTTTTCCTAAATAAAACTGTATTAAAAACAAAATAGGATGGATAGGCCTTGATACTTTTGTTTTAATGTTATTTGAAAGGGTAAAGATTTTCACCAAACTTATGGAACAGGTCAGAAGGGGTGCAGAGACTATCATTAATATTCTCTTTCCCCCTACTTCCCCCCTCCCCCAAAAAAGAAAGCACTTAAGAGAAGGCCATAAGCCAGGTCGTTATTTCTTCAGGGAGTTTTATTGCTTTATGCACACAAGAGGCAGCTGGGTTATGGCTTAAAATATTTCACAAAAATCACAGTGTGATAGTGCTTCCGGGCAGTAAACAAACTCCCTGTACTGAATGTAATCAGCTACATTTACTGTTTTCCCGATAAAGCAAACACCACTGGCCAATTAGCCAGTTGTCCTGCCGTTGCTACAGCCAGTCCAAGAAGGGTTTGTTTGTGTGGATGTGTGTGTCTGTCTGTTCTGCAGGATGGGGGCAGGGCAAAAAGACGGATGTAAGTGAGCAAGTTGTTAAGAGATTGGAATCTTCAGGTTTTCTACAAGATGTATTAACCTCCGCTGTAGCTCTCTGTATTAGTACAATTCTTCTTTTGATCCATTTGTAGACTATCCATCACGGGAGATGTATCGCACTACAAAGGTTGGGGCACATTCATCCTGGCACTTGGCATTAAGCATTTAAGGGTAATGTTATCCATCCCTTGTGTGTTTTGCCAGACAGCAGTGAGTCAAGAGAGACAGATTCCCTATATACTTATCACTCTGGATAAGCAGATTATCACTCTATCGAACACTTCTGTAGCTTAACTGCAACTCTGACCTAAACACTCAGTTTAATCTCAGTATCTGTGGGCATTAGGAATGTCCCATTCTGGGATAACTCCAACCCTGTGCCCTGGGTCAAGTTACACTTCTCCAGTTTTTTAGAAACATGTTGGGTGTTGAAGGACAGTGATGGCAGAGGCCCTTTGAACTACAAAGTCCAATTTATCAGGACAGGAAATTTGAATGGAGTCCTGCCAAGAGGCATCACTGATGTGACTAGATCATTCTGTTGAAAGTTCCTCTCTGCAGCACTCTCTTGGGCTATTTTGAGAGGGTTGGATGCAAGGAAGAAAGATCCATGTTTCCCTCAGCAGCTAAATAATAGAATGTCAAAGTAGATCCACACATATACAAACTGAGTTTGTAGAACCATTAAAAATAACTAACAAAAACCCAGAAGGGGTGAATGTTTCCAATCTGTGCTTTTCCAGACAATATAATGACAATATATTCATTTTTTCGCTTTTCATTTGGTTGATTTGGAATTAGTATTATTTCCAGACAATAGTCAGATGTTGTCTGGCCTTTAAATAAGCTATATTGTCCAGTTATTCATTGAAAGATGTATTTATTACTTGGTGAACCACATTCTGCCACTGTCTGAGCTAACCTTTTCAAAGCTTACAAATTTGGAAATGTTTGGCAACTAGGATATTTCCTTTATGTGACTTAGGGACCAATTATTACCTGTTTTAGCATGAGAAAGAATATTTAGGAGATTCTCAAGGACTAATTATAGCTGCCCCAAGTGCCTGCTTCCAGCTAGATAGCAGGTGAGTTTGCAGAAAGGGACTACTATTATTCTTCCTAAAAGAGGCTAAACACAATATTCCACATGAGGTCTGACCATGTTATCTTCTTCATTCCATATACTATACACTTTACCTAGCCACCACCACCAACAGCCACATTAAAAACGCGATCTATGAAAAATGTTAGCAATATAATAATGTTAAGGACAATTGGAACAAAAAGCTGTTCCATGGGCATTATCCAAACAAACTCAACAACAATATGTCAACAAAGCAGCATGAAATATATAGCTGAATCATGCAGGTTAATTTATAAAAGTGGAGTTTATGCTTACTATTCAAGTTTGGGTCATTAAACCCCAAAATTACAGAAAGATTTAAGTAATGCCAGATTTACTCATTGATGCAGATTATGCAAAGAAGTATAACTTTTCACTTCAGGTTGTGAAATTTTAATATCTAACCAAATCCCTGGAAAAGCATGATCAGATGATTCAAAATACCCACTCAAAACTTCCTATACTTTATGAATTAATTTTTAACAAATCACTGTTCTAAAAATATAAAACTCTGTTTCTTTGTGAACTCAACAAATAAATTGTTCATCCATTATAATCATAACTATTGTCCATAGTTACCTGGACATAAAATTAATCCATAAAATTTTAAGAAAAACATCTTTAATAGATATCACCATACCAAATACTCATATTTTCCTAATAATATAAAATGAAAGTGTTCAAAATTTAGAGACTTAGCAGAAGAAATAAAAATCATGCAGGATCCTGATTATTGCTATCTCAAAGATGTTTTGAGTGATCCTATAAAAAGATAATCTGGAAGCCCAATACTGCTTGTTATGCATTTTCAGAAAGCAGCCATTTTATTCACTTTCACAAGAAAACAGAGCATTAAATGTAAGAGAATAATAGCTGGATAGTGACTTAATCCAGGATCATTTCCTATATAAACTCAGATAAAATGGAGAAGAATCATGAAAACAACAATCAATCATCAAACAAATAAAAAATATGCTGTTTCAGCCAACATTCTACTCTAATTCCTCATCATGCTGTGGAAGTAATTCTGAGTTGTGAAATTGATATTAAGATGTTGGAATAGACAGGAGAGCTGTTGGAATACACGGGAGCCATCTGACAGTGGCTGCTGGAGATCCAACGCAGAATGGATCTCCTCTTGTGAGAGAATGATACAGAGACTGAGAAGCAGTTGCTGTTCTCTGACCTGACTGAGAGGCCATTGAGTTGTCTGACCTCTCTCCTTTTCCCTCTGCCTCCAATTGATTTCATTCCCAATCCATGACAGCTGTGTCAGCAAAGGCTGCCCTGCAACTCCTTCAGATGTTATGATTCACAACTGTGGAGGCTCTCGGAGAATTGACCTGTCCCTTAACACTAAGAGAATGTAAGTTCTACCATAAAACCACAGCTATGGGAAGTATTTATGGATTATTATGTGATCACAGGATTTAAAGTTGGAAAGAATTCTAGAGATCCTTTATTTCAATTTGCCAATGAGAAAACAGCTTCAGAGAGGGTTAAATGATATTACACACAATCTCAGTATAAGAGAACTATAATTTATACTCGGATTTTCTAACTCCAAACCAAGTACTCAATTAGCATCAAACAATGATCAACCAACAAACATTTATTAAGTGCCTGTCATGTGCCAAGCACTATCCTAATGACTGTGGAAAGGGGAAGGGAGAGAGAGAGAAGAAGGAGGAGGAGGAGGAGGAGGAAGGGAGGGAGGGAGAGAGGAAGGAAAAAAAAAAAAAAGAAAGATAACCTGTTTTCAAGCTATTTACATTCTATGAGAGATAAGCATATACAAAAGATATGCCAAGTGGCTACAAAGTAAATTGGACAAGATAGGGCACTAGCAGCTGGGTCGAGGGTGAGTGGTGGTGGTGAGAAAAGCTTCATATAGAAAGTAAATTACAATATAATTTTACATAGCTTATCTCATTTGATTCTCACATCAAATCTAAGAGGTAAGTCATATGGGTATCAACCATATATTTTTTAAAAAACGAGAACAAGGTGACACCCCAGTGCTTTAAGAAGTTGGATAAAACAATTCAGATTGCTTTTACTTTACTGCAGTACATATTTGGAAACCACCCTTGTAAAGTGCATTTTCTTTTCTCATAATGGTAATGTCATAATAACTGCAAGTTGTATCCCTGTCAAAGGAATTAGCAAATTGTAAAACACAGGTATGACTGAGAATAGTATGGCAAAACCAAAACCGCAATAATTCTAAAACAAGGGGGTCATTGCATTTTGAAATTGTAAAGGATTTAGATTATCTAATCTAACCCTTCATTATATAAATTAAAGAACTGAGGTCAAAAGAGGTTAAGTGATATCTATGATTAGTGACAAAACTGAAACTAGGACTTCAGTATCTTGACTTCAGCCTTATAAAAAGTCTTTGCAATCAACATAAATGCCTGTAGTAACATTATGAAAATAGCCCAGGTATTATAAATTGAATATAAAACACATAAAATTATAATACTCTCATAATTTGATCTAAAATTAATATACTCATTGTAATAAATACTAAACATTGTTCAATTAACAATAATTAACTGACTATATAATTATGTAATTGGACAACCAAAAGAGCTAATATTATCTTAGCCTACATGGTGCATTAATAGTAGTTTAATGTCTAGAAGAAACATCTGAAGTATTTCATTTAATTGCAGATTTTATTTTTTAGGGGCAGATAGGTGACAGTATAGAGCACTGAGTTTAGAGTAGTGAAGACCTAAATTCAAATTTGGCCTCAGCCACTAGCTGAACGATCCTAGGCAAGACTTGTTTGCCTCAGTTTCTTCATCTGTAAAGTGAACTGAAGAAGGAGATGGCACACTATTCCAGTATCTTTGCCAATAAATTAAAGCAAATAAGGTCACAAGGAGTCAGAAATAATTGAACAACAGCAAGACCTATTTTAAGAAGAATTATGTCAAGTTGGAGTATATTCAGAAAATAACTAGCATAGTGAGGGATTTTGGCACCCTCCTATATATCCAAAATATTCTATATAAAGATATTTTGTAGTATCTCCCTGCTTATGTTTAAGGAAGAGGAAAGATTTGGGCATATGGTAGCTACATGTGGAAGAAGGATTCAATGTGTTTTGCATGACCCTAGAGAGAAAAAGTAGGAGCAATAGTTGAAGTTATCAAATAAATACTCTTTTTAACAATCAGAGCTGTCCAGAAGAAGAATGGACTTTAGGAGGAAATCCGTTGCAAAGGCTGGATAATCACTTACTAGGAATATTGTAGAAGCTCAAATGCAGATTGGGCTAGATAATTTCAAAGAGCTTTTTGAACTGTGACATTCTTTGATGATAATAATTAACTATACAAATTTTCTCAAGTAACTTCATCTCTAGGTTTCAGGTCCCTCGTTACTTACATGAAAGAAGTGAACTAGATGATGTCCAAGGCCTACTAGTTCTAATAGTTTATGTTTCTAAATTTGGTTTTGAGGTTCTAGTGAATCTTGAATCAAGTCCTTTTATTTTTATTTTTTCTCCTCTCATCTTTTATCACTACAATAATATCAAGAGCTACCGTGAGGTTTCAAAAAGAACATTGGAGAGAAATATGTATAGAAACTGGAAGGAGGTCCAGTCATAGTCCCACTCTTTGTCTTGGTGGAAAAAAGCATAAAGAGATTGTATATGTAGCATTGCGGTGTCTTGTTTTATTTTGTTGTTTTACCATATCTTGCTGTTTTCATGAGTCACTATCCTCTTGGGTCTTGTAGAAATCTTCAACTGAGTAGAAAATGGCTTAGTGAAGGGGTGTCAAAAGTATTTTTTAGATTGATGGGAGGGATGAACTGTTTCACACTCTGAATATATGTGTATGTATGTTTATACATATATATGTGTGTGAATCTGTATATATGTGTGCATGAACAGACACATATACAAATATATGCTTTTCTTTATTTATTTAATAGGTATATTTCTAAAAATATAATGAACTGAATTTTTATCAATTAAATCTCATTTTGATTAAAGTCATGATTTGAAAATCAGGTATTCTTTTTCATAGCAAAAAAAAAAACAAAAAAAAAACAAAACCCTGTGATCATCTATAATTTTTTTAAAAATGTTAAAATGATAGGGAAAGAAAGCTAAAAACCTTTCTTAATAGAAATCTTCAGTAAGAGCATTCAATATGCTCTCTAATAAAACAAAAAATGTCAGGAATGAATTGTGATTGCCAGTGAGACCCAACAGATTCTGAGGCAGGTATGACCAGACTGAAAACAGTGTCAATATCATAGCACACATATTTATTAATAAGAAACTACTACCTCATTTTGAGGAAACTAAGATAGAGTCTCTATATCCTGATCACAATGTAATATCATAATTGTAAGGTTCTTAGGGGAGGAACTGTCATATTTTTTTAAATCTTTCCATCTTCAATGCCTGCCCAGTACAGTGTCTAAAACATATTACCCACTGACTATAATTTGTGACCTAAGATTTCAGCTCAATCCTAGGAATTTTTCAATCTAAAACTTTCTAAACCATGTATCAGTATATCTTATAAGAATACCAGAATTTGGTTTATGTATTTTAAGGACCTTTGCTCCCATACAAACAATCAGACTAACAAGCCACCTGTGTGTGTTTTATTTAAGCAAATAAAAAATATAAAATAGTTAAGAAAGCTCTATGCTATAATGAGCCCCATCACCTATACAACCTTCCAGAATATATATTATTCTAAGTGCCCCCTTCCTGAATCTCATCACACTCCACAAGGAGAAGAACTCAAGATAACTAAGGATACTACAAGCTTCACCCTCTGGTAGATATCTCCTTCTCTTGGGACCAACACAATGTGCTTGATTCACAATATCTATGAAAGGTTGAGTTTAGGCAGCTCCTCCATGTTGTGGTTTCTCAACAAACGTTTTGTCTCTGTCTCTGTCTCAGTTTCTGTGTGTGTCTATCTGTTTATCTGTCTGTATCTTTCTTTTACTCTCGCTCTCTGCCTCTGTATCTGTCTCTGTTTCTCTGTCTCTATATGTGTCTCTGTCTCCATCTCTATCTCTGTCACTTTATCTCTGTCTCTGTCACTTTTTGTCTCTGTCTCTATCTCTCACTGTCTCTCCCGCTTCTGTCTCTTTGTGTATGTTTTTCCCTGCCTCTTTGTCTCTGTCTCTGTCTCTATATCTGTCTCTCTCTTCCTCTCTGTTTCTCTCTATGTCTCTGTCTCTGTGTCTTTGTCTCTCTTTGTCTCTGTGTCTCTCTCCCTCTCCTAGTTCCAAGTGGCAGTTACTTCAACTGCTCTTTTAAAGTTCAGCCTGAAGGTAACTCCTTCTCTCCTCCCATATTTTTACTTAAAATAATTCTCAGTCCTTTCCCTTAAGAGAAACTTTTTTGGAGATTTCAATATCCTTTCCCTTAGGAGAACTCTTTTTTTTTCCTCCTGTGTTTCCATCAGGCATTGGTTTTTCTACACAAATGTTTCCTTGCTTACATCTGATTCTCTCCAGAGAATCAACTCCTTGACAATGTGCAGTCCCCATTGGCCCCTCACTGGATTTCTCTGGATGCCCTCTCTTCTAAAGGCCATGCCCAAGGGTATATAGCTCAGGTGTGTAAATATTCATTAGCTTGAATTAGTGTCAAAACAAAGACCTCCAATAGATCTAAAAGAAATTGGAAGGGAGAACTTTAGCTTCTTTAGGAAATTCAGACATTATCTTGGAGATATGAGGAAGGAGGAATCTTTCTGTAACAGGCCTAGGCACACACCAAAAATTTTTTTTAACTTATTTTCATATATAAAGCTATAAAAATAGGAATAATCTCCAGAGATTAGAGCTTTATATTCATATTATTCAAACAGCAATTACTTTTCTTTTTAAAAAATTATATTTTATCTTGACACATTAATCACTTCTCAAGAGACAATTCCCCTATAATACTTCCCCACAAACAGAAACAGTTAAACAAAACCAGCTTAAAAATGATTACATGTGACAGCGGATGTTACATTACTCTTTTATGGTTTACCATTTAACAGAAAGCTTCAGTAATCTGAAACTAATATTGCCCATTAGATTTAACTTGTAATTTGTTTCCTTTTTATGTTTTATTTATTTACATTATTGGAGTCATTGTGCATAATGTTCTCTTAGTTCTACTTACATCAATTCATACAAATTTACCCATATTTCTCTGTCATTTGTCATTCCTTATAGCACAGGAATATTCCATTATATTAATATACCACATTTTGTTCAGATTTTCTATAATTGTTTGACACATAATTTATTTCTAATGGTTTGCTTTTACAAATAGGCTGATATAAATTATGAAATGAGAGTAATATAAAGAAAGAGCATGAGTTTTCTTTTAAAAAAATAATAAAAGCTACGGCCTTCCCTTCTGCTCTAATTTTCTGATATGACTTTTATTCATATCATTTATCTATTTGGAATTTATTGTGATATTTGATATAAGAATTGATCTAACCCTATTTTCCATTAAACCATTTTCTAGTTTTCCTAGCTGGTCCTATTGAATAAAAAATCTTTTCCCCAGTAGTTTATGTTTTGGGGTCTATCAGACCCCAGAAATATTGTATGTTTTTGCTGCCTTACTCTATTCTACTGATCTATTTTTCTTTCTTAATGACCAATATCAGATACTTTTGATAATTAATACTTCACAATATAATTTAAAATCTTATTATGCTAGGCCCCTTCATTGCTACTTATCATACCTATAATTTTCATTGAAATTAACAGCTTTTTGTTCCTTCATTTGAATCTAGTTATTATTTTGTCTAATTTATGAATATGCCCTTGACAATTTGGTATGGTAATAAATCAATAGAAAACTTTAAGTAATATCACTTTTATTATAATTTAAGTAATAACTCTATAATTGCTTTTCTGTAAACATTATCTTTTAGTTGAATTTTAATAAATCCTGTAGATGTCTTAGTAATTTACTGTTACATAATATATGGATTTTATCATTATTTTAAAGAAATTTCTATTTAAAGACTTTTCATTCCTTAAATGAGTGCTGCATTTTGTCCAAGAATTTTCTGATTCTATTTCTAAAACTGTTTTGTTATCAGTATGCTTATTCCCCTTGTATTGGGTCATCCTTGCATTCTTGGAATAAATTCAGCATGGTCATAATTAATAACTTTTTGCATATATTTTGAAGCCTTTGTTAAATTTTGTTTTTAATTTTTTTCATTAATTTTATTCTTTTGTGATGTTGTCTATAGTTTTTTTCCTTTGCTTTATTTTTCCTTATTTGTTTAACAAAATAATATTTTTTCCTCACAAAAGGAATTTGATAGCCTCTTATTTTCCTGTCTTTAAGGACAGTCTATATAGCAGAGGTAACATTTTCTTTTAAAATATTTGGTGGGAATCGGGGGAAGTGAGGGGAGGAAGATCAAAAGGCAAGGACTCACCTGAGCTCTACACAATTCCCTTTCAAACAACTTTAAATAATACTTCAAAATGAATTTGAAGTGGTAGAACCCACAAAAGTATTGGATGAAAATATTTTCCATCCATCTCAAGACAACTTATAAGGGTAGCAAGAAAGGTCTATTGCACCTAAGGTAAGGGTGAAGAGTTAGAGTGGATAGTCTAATGCAGGCCATACCACAGCCAAGAAACAGGGCTAGGAAGCAGATGTATGAGTAATGACAACAGCAGCTTCTGGAGTTTCCAGCCCACAAGTGGTAAGGAGGTTAGACAACTGGTCAGATGGAGACCTCGAGTCTCTTTGCTGGCACTGGGTGCAAGACTATTGCATTGCCTATACACAGATCTAGTCACAGTCCTGACTGGCAGCACCAGGACAAGGAAGAGTACTAGCACACCAGAGTTTACATTCACAGGGAAAGAAGGACCCTGATCAGAGTTATGGATGGAAAAAGAGTGTTTGTGGTTGCTCACAGACCAGAGGACAAAGGCAGGAAAGCAGTGACCACACCCCTCATTAGATTGTACTATTTTGGAAGAACTAAAAGCTTACAACCCCATCCTACCCCTCCCACTCTCACCCAGAACTATTTCTGAGAATAACAGTAAAAAGTCCTGAAACTGGGGATAATGCCCCCTCCACTCATGAGCAGAGTCTAACATAGAGTTAAAAGTCAAGAAATGGGCTGGAAAAAAAAGCAAACAGCAACAACAACAACAACAAAATAGTGACAGGGAAGGTCGAAATACAAGTTCTAAAGAAAACAACAAAGTAAAACTACTAAACCAAAGCCACAAACACACACAAAAAAATATGAATTAGTCTCAGGCACACACATACAAAAGAATTCCTAGAGGATGGGGAGAGGAAGAGGGAGAAAGAATTTAAAAATCAAATAAAAGAGGTAAGGGGGGAGGAATGAGAAAAGAAATGGGTATAAAGAAAATCATGATAAAAGAGTCAATGGCTTAGAAAAGGAGGCACAAAAACACTGAAGAAAATTATAACTTAAAAAAAAACAGGATAGGCCAAATGGAAAAGGATATACAAAAATTCACTAAAGAAAACAACTCCTTATAAAGTAAAATTGACCAAATGGAAAAAGAGGGACAAAAGCTCAATGAAGAAAATAATTCCTTAAAAATTAGAATTGGGCAAGTAGAAACTAATGACTCCACAAAACATCAAGAAACAAAGAAAAAATTTAAAAATATAGGAGAAAATGTAAAATATCTCATTGGAAAAATAACTTACCTGGAAATTAGACCCAAGAGAGATAATTTAAGAATTATTGGACTGTGATCCAAAAAAGAGCCAAGATATCATCTTTCAAGAAGTTATCAAATAAAACTACTCTGATATCCCCAAACCAGAGGGTAAAATAGACATAAAAAGAATTTAATGATCATCTCCTGAAATAGATACCAAAATGAACACAGGAATATTAGAATCAAATTCCTGAGCTTTCAGGTCAAGAAGAAAATATTGCAAGCAGCCAACAATTTAAATACCATGGAGTCACAGTCAGGATAACCCAAGACTTAGCAGCTCCAACATGAAAAGATCAGAAAAGACTTGGAATATGATATTCCCAAGGGCAGATGAGCTAAGTACACAACTGAGAATCACCTATGCAGCACAACTGAGTATAATCCTTTGGTGGGGGGGAGAGGGGGAGGGGTTAGATATTTAATGAAATAAAGGACTTTCAAGCATTCCTAATAAAAACAACAGAGTTGAATAGAAACTTTGATATTCAAACAGAAGAATCAAGAGAAGTCTCAAAGGTAAACTAGAAAGAAAAATCATAAGAGACTCAAGAAATTTAAACTGTTTACTTTCCTATAAGGAAAGGTGATACTTATAACTCCTAAGAACATTCTCACTATTAGGACAACTAGAAAGAGTATACATAGAGGACACAGGTGTAAAATGAATATGAAGAAATGATATCTAAAAAAATTTTAAATTAAGGGGTAAGAAAGATAATGTACTGGGAAAAAGGAAAAGAAAAAGTAAAATGAGGTAAATTACTGATATAAAATAGGTGCAAAAGAGCTGTTACTATGGAGAAGAAGATGGAGGAAATGAGGGAATGTTTGACCTCACTCTCATCAGAACTAGCTCAAAGCGGGTATATCAGACATGATCAGTTTGGTATAGAAATCTATTTTACCTACAAGAAAAGAGGAGACAAAAGGGAAGGAGAGAAGGGGTAGAGAAACTGATAGATGAGAGGATAGATTGGGGAAGATGATATTGGAAAAAAATGCTTTTGATGATGGACAAGGTGAAAGAAGACAGAGTGAGCATGATAAACAGTAGAAAAATAGGATGGAGGAAAAATGCACAATTGTCAATCATAACTGTACAAACAACTATATAACTAGGTTTCTCTGAAAAAGATCTCTTTTTTTCAGCTATGTAAAGAATTAAATATTTTTTTTTAAATAAGGGCTATCTTTGATAAATAATCAAAGGCTATAAACAGGAAGTATTCAGATAAATATTTAAAACTTTTTAAATACACATGGAAAAAATGTTCTAAATTATTATTGATTAGGGAAATGTAAATTAAAGTAACTTTAAGGTACCACTCCATTTCTATCAGATTGGCTAATAGGACAGGAAGAGAAAATTACAAATCATAAAAGGAATATAGGAAAATTGAGGACACAGGTGTAAAATGAATATGAAGAAATGATATCTAAAAAATTTTTAAATTAAGGGGTAAGAAAGATAATGTACTGGGAAAAAGGAAAAGAAAAAGTAAAATGAGGTAAATTATCTGATATAAAATAGGTGCAAAAGAGCTGTTACTATGGAGAAGAAGATGGAGGAAATGAGGGAATGTTAAGAATTGTTTTTGGATTTGTGAATTGATTCAACCATTCTAGAGAGTAGTTTGAAATTATGCCCAAAGGACTATAAAACCATGCATACCTTTTGACCCAGCAACACTATTACTAGACCTGTATCCAAAGAGATTCAAAACAAAAAACAAAGAAGGACCTATATGTATAAAAATATTTCTAGCAGCTTTATTAATAGTTAGAAAATTGAAGGGACATCCATCAATTGGAGAATAACCGAACAAGTTGTGGCATATGATTGTGATAGAATATTATTGTATTATAAGTACTTAAAAACAGGATCTTAGAAGAATTTGGAAAAACTTACATGAACTGATGCAAAGTGAAATGAGCAGAATCAAGACAATATTGGACATCGTTTCAGCAATATTGTATGCTGATCAATTGTGAATGCCTTAGCTATATTTTAATACAACATAATTCCAAAAGATTTATGATGAAAAATGCTGCATATGTACAGAAGACAAATTTATGGAGTTTGAAGATAGATTGAAGCATACTTTTTTCTTTTTCTTTTTTTTATTTGTTGTTTTTTTTTTTCCATGGGGAGGGAATGTTTTCTTTTACAATTTGACTAATTTGGAAATGTATTTTGCATGGCTTCACATGTACAACCTACATCAATTTATTTGCCTTCTCAATGAAGGAGAAGAGGAGACAGGGAGGGAGGGAATTTGAAACTTAAAATTTTTAAAAAGCACAATTTAGAAATTATTTTTATATGTAATTGGAAAAAATTAAATTAAAAAGAAAAATTTTTTATAACATTCTCTTGAAAATCCATCAGCATTAGTGTATGGGTTTTCCTTCCCCCCTCCTTGTACTTTATCTGTGGTTTACTAACTTTGATTCCAAAGAATGGGTGGGTTATAATCCATTTTCTATTTGGGGGGATATTTTATATTTTTGAAGATGTTCACTGATTTCCATCACATTTTATTTCTTGCTGGCATATTTGAGAATAGTAATTTGCTTTACATCTAATCTATTCTTTATGAACTTGACTATTTCATTTAAAAAATTGACAATCTAATTGATCTCTTTCCCATTCTCTAAATTAGTTAATGCTTTATTGAGTTTGTCTTTTTTAAAAAGATGATTGTGTTTTGTTTGTTTAGTAAGTTGTATTTTATTTGTTTGATTTTTTAAAAAAATTCTTATTTAAGGATAAACAATCTGTTAATTTTCTATTTTTTCAATGTATTATCATCAGATCTCTTCTTATAATACTAATATTGTGTTTTCAAATAAATAGCTAAATTCAGGACAGTCCAATACTCTGTTCACTATCCACTGAAGATGTGGGTTGGTAAGCCTCTTTTCTGTATTGAAAAATCCAGGTTTTTTGTTAAAACCATCATCCACTCAGAAACGAAAGGATCAGTAAAACTTTTCCCCTATGACAGAGAGCTACAATACTTTTTAGGTAGCTTTAAAAAATTTGTATGGGTTATAGACATATATTTTGACTGAGATGCTATCTTAAGAAAGATAACACTTCCCTTTCAGAGTAGGGATACAACTCTTTCAGCCAACTCTTTTAATCAATAGCTATAAGGTACTTCCCACCAGCAAAGTTATACCAAAAGATAATAAAACCCCAGCTTAAAATCATGTCTCTTCTTTGAACTATATTTTCCTCTGATTCTCTCAGTTCTATTTTCATCTGACTCATGTTCAGAAACTTACTTTTCTAGGGATCCATGAATAAGACAGATGACCCAAACATTATAATTACAATAGTAACAAGTTATTTACAAAGGGCTTTATGGATCATAAAAATCTTTCCTTACAACTATCCAGCAAAGTTGGTTGTGCAAATATTGTTATTTCAGTTATGGTGGGATCTAGACCTGAGATTTCATTAAGTTTTTGAAACTCTTGATATGGAAACCTCTTCCATCAATCCAAATTAGTAATTTATCTTCAATGAATAAACTTGTAAGTCTTCAACTTTGCATGATCACATAGCTAATATATTTAAGCAATAGGACTTGAACCCAATTCTTTCTGACTCCAAGATCAATCTACTATCCTCTATACTATGTTGTTTTCCATTCCTATTGTAAATTTTTACCAGACTACACCAGACAGTATAGGAAACTCTGGGTAAGAAACTTATTCTAGCAATGCATATTGAACACTTTGTCAAGAAAGTCACGTGGAACATTGAAAGGGAAAGTGACCTTTTTAGGATTACATAGCTAATATTGCATTCTTAATCTGTTTTTCTGATTCTGTGGCCAACTCTCTATCCACTCCATTATGATTCCCCTTCTTCCTTATTTTACAGATGAATGAAACTGAGGGTCAGAGAGGGGAAATGATTTGTCCACGGTTGTATGGCTGTATGTTTCAAGATTCAAATATCTTTAATGCATACTTTTTTTAAAGTTGTGGAGCCAGGATTAGAATATAGTTCTCTTGATTTCCAGTTTAGTAGTCTTCATCCTTCTATACTGACTGGTGATTATTCCTTGGTGATGAAGGGAAACAAAATAATTACTTTAGACTTCTATGATGGTTTGGGTCATTCTAGGAGCATTATGGTATAGTACTGAGAGAGTTCCTGCATTTCCTTGAGGACTCAGAAAGTGGATCAGAGGTTGGGGAGGGTGGAGTCCATTGTGCTGCATGGCCTGCTAGTGATTAAATGGTGCAAATTACATATCTGAATTTGTTCATTTTCTAAACGAATTTCTTTCCCCATTTCTTTCCCCCTTATTTTGTCAATCCATATATTAGAAACCTACTGTCAGACCACTCAGCAGTATGCAAAACTTTGACTGGCGGACCTCATTTTGTTTTCAATAAAAGATAACATAAGAGATCATTAGAGTAACCGTGTCAGATTAAATGTATTTTCTTGTACCAAAGTCAAGTCCCTTCAGGAACTATTGCAATTTACTTTGTCTCACTGAGAACAATATTTTCCCAGAAGACCTCAAAACAAAGGGCCATTACAAAACATAATTCATATTTTATATTTCAGCAGTGTTCAGCACAAATTACAAATGGAGGTTTTAGTGCAGTATTTATGCTCTGTTACCAACAAGATATGTATAAGTAATATGGGCCCCATAGCTCTCAGCTCTCTGCTTGTTACTGGTGCACTTAACCCCTGCAATTAAACACCAAAAAAGTCATGACTCTTCTATGCAAGCTGAAATGTTCAGGAGGCACAAATCATTTATTCTTTTACTTATTTGGTAGAACTAAAGAGTGAATATAAAGTTAAGATAAATTAATGTACTTATTACCTCAAACTGAACCAAATTGTGGTAATTTTGATTTGTATTTCCTATGGAAACTAGGATGCTAAGCAAATTATTTAGTCCTCTTTTTGTTGGCTGTATGAGTTGAAAGAAGGGAAAGATGAAAATGATACTGGGGGTATAAAAGGAGCAAGACTTGATAATTAATACTGAAGACAGGGAGAGAAAAGCATCAGGGATGATTGAATTGACAATCTTGGATGATTGAAAGAATGGGAGAGTAGTGCCCTTGAGAGAAAGAAGGAAGTTTAGAAGATTTAGGTGGACTGGTAGAAGTTCTCATTTAGTAGTACATCTTTCATTTAAAATGCCTATAAGATGTCCAGGAAGTAATATCTAGTAAACAGAATATGCAATTGGTATGTACAAAAGAAACTAAATCTCAATATATAGATTTCAGAGTCATCACCTCCAGGATCAAATACAAATCCTCTGTTTGGCTTTCAAAGCTCTTCATAATTGGGATTTTTTTTTAGGACTCTACCTTTTTAGTCTTCTTTAATATATCTTTCTCCCTGCCATGAATTCTCCCTGTCAGCAACATGGAGCTCTTTCCTGTTCCATTTCCTCATTTCTAAAATATATAGAGAATTGACTCAAATTTATAATAGTTCAAGCCATTCTCCAGTTGATAAATGGTCAAAAGATATAAACAGACGATTTTCAGATAAAGAAATTGAAACTATTTCTAGTCATATGAAAAGGTGCTCAAAATAACTATTGATCAGAGAAATGTGAATTAAGACAATTCTGAGATACTACTATAAATCTCTCAGATTGGCTAAAATAACAGGAAAAGATAATGACAGATGTTGGAGGGGATATGGGAAAAGTAGGACACTGATATATTGTTGGTGGAATTGTGAACAGATCTAACCATTCTGGAGAGCAGTTTGGAATTATGCTCAAAAAGTTATCAAACTGTGCATACCCTTTGACTCAGCAGTGTTTCTACTAAGCTTATATCCCAAAGAGATCTTAAAGGAAGGAAAGGGAGTCATATGTGCAAAAGTGTTTGTGGCAGCCCTCTTTGTAGTGGTTAGAAACTGGAAACTGAGTGGATGCCCATCACTTGGAGAATGGCTGAATAAATTATGGCATGAATGTTATGGAATATTATTGTTCTATAAGAAATAACCAACAAGATGATTTCAGAGAGGCCTGGACAGACACAAACTAATGCTGAGTGAAATGAGCAGAATCAGCAAATCATTATACACGGCAACAACAAGTTTAATCAATTCTGATGGATGCGGTTCTCTTCAACAATAAGATGATTCAAGCCAGTTCCACTTGTTCAGTGATGAAGAGAGCCATCTACACCCAGAGAGAGGACAGTGGGAACTAAGTGTGGACTACAACAAAGCATTCTCATTCTTTCTGTTGTTGTTTGCTTGCATTTTGTTTTCTTTTGCAGTTTTTTCTTCCTTCTTGATCTGATTTTTCTTGTGCAGCAAGATAACTGTATAAATATGTATACATATATTGGATTTAACATATATTTTAACATATTTAATGTATTGGACCACCTGCCAGCTAGGGAAGGGGGTGGGGGGAAAGAGGGGAAAAGTTGGAACAGAAGGTTTTGCAAGGGTCAATGTTGAAAAATTACCCATGCATATGCTTTGTAAATAAAAAGCAAGGAAGGAAGGAAGGAAGGAAGGAAGGAAGGAAGGAAGGAAGGAGGGAGAGGAATTGGGGAGGGAAAGATAGAGACAGGCAGAGAAGAGATAGAGACACAAAAACACAGATATAGAGAGTGCTAACTATATGACCTGGAAAAAAAAATGCCACTTCATCAGCATGAGAGTTATTTCTAAATCAGCTATCTAATTTCAGTTAGATCACTGACCAAAACTAATATCAAATTAAAAGACAGGATAAAATTGATGAGAGAACATTGTGAGCTGATATAAATTGCCTTAATTTCAGTTCTGCTGATTTTAATTTTTATCAGTTCCAGTCTTCCTAAGTATCACTGAATTTCTAATTTTCATCATTTCTTACAGTATAATAAAATTCCTTATAGTACAAAAAATATATACACAATAATTGTTTAGTCATTTCCTAATTGGTGGACATTCATTTTGTTTCTAGTCCTTTGCTAATATAAGAAATGCTGCTATAAACATTTTGCATATGAGAAGTTTCCATCTTTGACTTCCTTGGGGATACGTGGCTAATAAATAGTATTAGTGACATGCTCAGTTTAGTGACTTTGAGGGCATTATTTCTAGAAGGGTTGGGTCAATTTATAGCCCACCAATAGTACATTATTGTCCATTTCTTTCTACAGGCTTTCTAGCATTGGTCATTTTTATTTCCTATCTTTTTTTTTTTTTTTTGCCAAAAAAAGGGGTATGAGATGCAACTTCAGACTGTTTTATTTTGCATTTCTCACATTATTAGTGATTTGAATCATTCTTTTGTATGATTGTTGACAGACTACACTTATGTTTTATAAGAGAGTATTCTATTGGGCAGAGAGAGTCCCTGGAAAAAGGCAGTGATGTAAAAAAAAATCAAAGATCATCAATAAAACATTTTTAAAGGCTCTATTGAAGTATTGAATGAGACAGGCCTAAACCAAGAGTTCTAATGAAATCAGTAAGGCCCATGTTAGGAATGATTACAAGTGAAGAGGAAACAACCAAGGATTATAGTAGATTGAAACTAGAGCAAGACTGGCAGTTTTCAAGGTACAAGACATGAGGAACACAGTAAGGGTCATGTTTTAATATGATTTTTGATAAATGTATATACTTTAATGCTTCAAAATTCTATTCTCTATAGCATACATTTTTATTGTGATAAAGCATCATATGGGCCACAGTGACTGTTCAAAGCCTTCGATGGACAAAACACATACTGCACACACTTTTAAAATCTTGACTGGAAGGCAAAAACACCTTGTTCAGACTCTGTTGGAAATCTACAAAGCTCAATTAGTACCAGACACCCATCTTATACTCCATTACATGTAGCAACCTAGAAGAAGACATGTATATAAAGCAATGACATTTGCCAACAATATGTAACTTTGGGGACTGAGGAAGGGAATACAGATTTACTGAACATAGATATTAAGTAATGAGGCAAGGAGTGAAGGAACAAGAAAAGGGAATATACCTACCCTAGCCATATGCTACCTAACAGGAAAAGGCTTTGGCAGCCCTGATGAAGCTAAGCCTCAAACCCTTGGCACAGGGCCCACAAGTACTAAAAAAAAAAAAAAATAAATAAATAAAATAAAATAAAACAAAAGATGACAAATGGTGAGATGTCTCAACTATCAATTTAAGGAAACAGTTGAAGCTAATGTGGGGCATAAGAGGGACCTTACTGACAAATGGAGCTTGCTGAGCTAGAAGCCATGTCTTAACAAGAAGGGAAGGCAATTTGATTAAAAAAAAAAAAATGCAGCATGGTAAGTACCCAATAGAGGTCAGATCAAGCACTGAACCAGAAAATTTAGATGACCCAACCAAGTGAATGTGGTCTCTTCTTTCTCTAAACTCCCATGCTATTTTGTAAATTTCTGATGTGTGCTTATATTTTTACTTCTACTAGACCCGGCAGGGGTCCTCAAACTAGGCCCACAGGCCAGATGAGGCAGCTGAGGACGATTATCCCCCTCACCCAGGGATATGAAGTTTCTTTATTTAAAGGCCCACAAAACAAAGGTTTTGTTTTTACTATAGTCCGGCCCTCCAACAGTCTGAGGGACAGTGATTTGGCCCCCTATTTAAAAAGTTTGAGGACCCCTGTGAGTTACTTATAACTCTGTTTTTATCTCCTCCTACAAAATTATAATCGACCAACCAGTCAACAAATACTAAGCCTACTATGTTCCAGTTCCTGTTGAAAACTGGGAAAACATCTTCACAGTTAAAGGTTCTGATAAAGGCCTCATTTCCAAAATATATAGAGAATTGACTCTAATTTATAAGAAATCAAGCCATTCTCCAATTGATAAATGGTCAAAGGATATGAATAGACGATTTTCAGATGATGAAATTGAAACTATTACCACTCATATGAAAGAGTGTTCCAAATCACTATTAATCAGAGAAATGCAAATTAAGACAACTCTGAGATACCACTACACACCTGTCAGATTGGCTAGGATGACAGGAAAAAATAATGATGAATGTTGGAGGGGATGCGGGAAAACTGGGACACTGATACATTGTTGGTGGAGTTGTGAACGAATCCAACCATTCTGGAGAGCAATCTGGAATTCTTCCCAAAAAGTTATCAAACTGTGCATACTCTTTGACCCAGCAGTGCTACTACTGGGCTTATACCCCAAAGAGACACTAAAGAAGGGAAAGGGACCTGTATGTGCCAAAATGTTTGTGGCAGCCCTGTTTGTAGTGGCTGGAAACTGGAAAATGAATGGACGCCCATCAATTGGAGAATGGTTGGGTAAATTGTGGTATATGAATGTTATGGAATATTATTGTTCTGTAAGAAATGACCAGCAGGATGAATACAGAGAAGCTTGGAGAGACTTACATGTACTGATGCTAAGTGAAATGAGCAGAACCAGGAGATCATTATATACTTCAACAACGATACTGTATGAAGATGTATTCTGATGAAAATGATTTCTTTGACAAAGAGACCTAATTCAATTTCGATTGATAAATGATGGACAGAAGCAGCTACACCCAAAGAAAGAACACTGGGAAAAGAATTTGCATTTTTGTTTTTCTTCCTGGGTTATTTTTACCTTCCGAATCCAATTCTCTCTGTGCAACAAGACAGCTGTTTGGTTCTGCACACATATATTGTATCTAGGATATACTGTGGCATACTTAACATATATAGGACTGCTTGCCATCTAGGGGAGGGGGTGGAGGGAGAGAGGGGAAAAATCGGAACAGAAGTGAGTGCAAGGGATAATGTTGTAAAAAATTACCCTGGCATGGGTTCTGTCAATAAAAAGTTATTATAATAAAAAAAGCAATATTTATTAAGAACAAAAAAAAAAAAAAAAAAAAGAAACTTCCTGTTGGGGAGAATTGTGTTTTATTCCTATCTTCTAGAGTACAACACCTTATACTTGGATATTCAGTCAGAAATATAATTAGTTAAGTAAAAGGTACAATCAAAGTTGTATATCCTGACCCTAAATTTTTGATATTTTTTTTCCTGCTGAAAAGATGACTTCTTTATCTGTTCCTGCTCCCCTCCCCCCCCATCTCTATCTCTATAGAAGTTTGTTCCACTTTGTGTCTAATTGTGTTATAAAATCCCATTAAAGGGTTTGGGACCTGGGACATGTTTCCTAGGCTGTTCCCAATCCAACCATGATATATGTGTTGGGTTAAATAGAAAGTTCTACAAAAGTAGGATTATTTCATTCTTTATAATTGTATCCCTAGCACCTAGCACAGTGCTTGGCACATCAAGCTCAATAGATGTATCACTAATTAGGCTTAGAATCTGATTAAGGCATTGTTTATGTGAGTAGTCCCACTTAATTGTAAGATGCTTAAGGACAGGGAATGGCTTTTTGTATTCCATCATTTAGCAGTGTCTAGCACATAGTAAGACTTCATAAGTAAATAAGTTGAATAAAATAAATGTTTATTGATTGATCGATTGAGTATAGGACTATAATTTTAGCTTTGAGCTAATGATGTGTTGATAATTATTTAACAATCTGCTCTTCAGCAATTTAGAATTATGCTCAAAGGGCTATCAAACTGTGTATATCTTTTGATCTAGCAGTGTCTCTACTGGGAGATCATGTCACAAAGAGATCACAAAAAAAGGGGAAAAGACCCACATAGGCAAAAATGTTATAGTAGCCCTTTTTGTATTGTCAAGGAACTGGAAACTGAGTAGATTCCCATCAGTTGAGAAATGGCTAAATAATTTATGGTATATGAATATTATAGAATATTATTCTTCTATAAGAAATGATCAGCAGGATGATTTCAGAAAAGCCTGGAAAGACTTACATGAAATGATATTAAGTGAAGTGAGTAGAACCAAGAGAACATTACATACAGCAACAACAAGATTATGTGATACCATCCCTGATGGACATGGCTCTTTACAACAATGAGGTGATTCCAGCCAATTCCGAGAGACTTGAAATGGAGAGAGCCATCTGCATCCAAAAAGAGGACTGTGGGTACTGAATGTGGTTCACAACATGTTTTCATCTTTTTTTGTTGTTGTTGTTTGCTTGATTTTTGTTTTCTTTAAGCAGCATGATAAATGTGGAAATACATATAGAAGAATTGCACATATTTAATATATATTGAATTATTTGCTTCTAGGGAAGGGGGTGGAGGGAAGGGAAGGAGGAAATTTTGGAACACAAAGTTTAGCAAGGATGAATATTGGAAACTATCTTTGCATATATTTTGAAAATAAAAAGCTATTATTTAAACAAATAATAAATAACAAAACAAAAAAGAATCTGCTCTTCAAAAAAAACAAACTAAAACAGAATTTTCCCAAAACACAATATTAAATTTAATCAGAATCATCAACATTTTTTTCCATTATTTTTTTAAGCTCAGGCTATCAACAAAACAATAACTCTATTTCTGATTCATGGCATTTGTCCATTTCCAAGGTATAAATTCTCACTGAAAATCTGACAATCAGTTCCCTCCCATCCCCAGGCAGTTTAAGGTGTCCATACCTCTTTGCCCAAGTTTAAAAACCAATCTGAAGGAGTGGATGAGACAAATGTGTTAGCACAGTCCCAACTTTCTCCCCTAATTTTGAATTTTGCCCTTAGCTATTCATTCATTCATTTATTCATTTGCACATACAACAAACTTTCATTAAGCATCTATCAAAAGGATAGAGTCTCTGCCTTTTAGGAGAATGCAATCCATAAAGGGCAAATGAAGCATAAAAACTGAGAGACAATCCAAATCTCAACATTCCAAATTCAAAGAGAAGCTTAAATTGCTACAAAATAAATGATTAAAGAAATCACTTATATGTGGGTAAATCCAGGAAAGAGAGAGACAGAGACAGAGACACAGAAAGATAGAGAGCAGGCAAGGCAGGGGATAGAATAAGACAGAGAGAGAGAGAGAGAGAGAGAGAGAGAGAGAGAGAGAGAGAGAGAGAGAGAGAGAGAGAGAGAGAGAGAGAGAGAGAGAGAGAGAGAGAGAGAGAAAGAGAAAGAGAAAGAAACCAATTTTGAGACTTTTGATTAGAAAATACAACATCCCATTTCAAAAATTTCACTTCATTCTTCTCTAATAACACTGAAATCCCAGGGAAGCCTGAGTTGATTTTGTTGGGGGAGAAAGGAATAGAGTAGACAGGAGGTCAGGGGACAATTGAGCACAGCAATTGAATCCTATGGGATTTTGATGCTGCAGACTAGGCCAGCACCCCATTTGTTCAGCATGATGCTAAATTATATTGCAGTTCCAGAACATTAAAATTAAGATACTACAATTATTTTTTTTCCTTTCAATGAAAATTACACATCATAAAGAATGAGAACTGGGAGTTTAAAATACATTAACATAGAAAAACATTGCTTTGCAACTCTAATTTTTAAAATAAACATTTCTGCTTCAAGGATGTTGCTTTCCTTGGCAGCATCTCTCTGTGTCAGTCCCATGCTGCTGGCTTCCTACCCCTGCCAAGCTGACAAAGTTTTCAAATAGATCTTACTTTATAACAAAGTATCTGTCTGTTCAGTACCACAGGAGAAAGTGTTTTTTTTACTCAGGGGCACTAGAATAATGAGCTCTGTGAAGGAGAAAAATTGAGGAGAGGACAGGAAAGAGACAAAGGAAGGGCAAGTTTAAGAAATGGATATGACAAAAGAAAAGTCTCTCAAGGAAGAGAAACAGATGTCCAGAAGCGCCAAGATCTGTGAAATAAGAAATGCGAATTCTCTGCTGCCGACATCATGTTGTTTTTCAGAAAAGACTGACCCAGACTTTAGCAGAACTCAAGCCAAATTCAACAGTGTCATGACTGAGTCACATCAGGCTTTAAACCAACCAAAAATGGTTTTTGTGAGCTAGCCTTAAAGGGCCAAATCTACACAGGTTTTATCATTGATAAATCCTCTGATCAGCAACAACCTGCTGACTGTAAGTCAGCTTCTTTCAGAGAGATATCATAGGCTAGAGTGTAGAGGGGCTGGACCTTAAGTCAGAAATATCCTTGTTTGAATTCTGATAGGAGAGAGAGAGACAGAGAGAGAGAGAGAGAGAGAGAGAGAGAGAGAGAGAGAGAGAGAGAGAGAGAGAGAGAGAGAGAGGGAGAGAGAGAGAGAGAGAGAGAGAGAGAGAGAGAGAGAGAGAGAGATGTAGAGAGAGACACACACAGAGAGATGGATAGACAGACAGAGAAAGAGATAGACAGAGACAGACAGACAGACAGAGAGATAGACAGACAGAGGGGAGTGACGTGACAGAGCAACCAATTTTGAGGCTTTTGATTAGAAAATATGTGTGAATAGAAAATAAAATATATGGTCTGCCCTGGGAAAAGATATTTAACCTATAGACTTGTTTACTCATTTAAAGGAGGATGCTTAAACTAAGTTCTTTAAAAACACTTAGCATATATCAGGCACAGTAAGTTCAAAATAATTTTATCATCAACATCGCAGAATTGATATAACTCAAAAAGGATAATGTATAAAAATCAGTTTGTAAATTTTAAAGTGATACATACATAAATATCTGTTATTACTAAAACTTCCTAACTTATTGAGAAATAACACATTTAATGGGAGGCAGTCTGGCATAATCAGTATAAAGAAAAAAACTGGTCTTAGGGTCAGAAAGACTTGGGTTCAAGTGCTACTGCTGACACATATAGGCCATGTGACATTAGGTAAGTCAATAATTAATAGTAACTAAAATTTACACAGAACTTCAAAGTTTATAAACTTTGTCTATTATTTAATTCCTACAATAGTCCTGGGAGATTGGTGCTACTTACTTTTTATAAATGAGAAAACTGAAGTTGTAACATTGAATTATTTGCCATCGGGTAGCAACTGATTAGTAGATGAAACAAGATTTGAACGAGATTTTCTGGACTCTTGATCCAGCACTCTCTAAATGATGGCACTCAACTATCTCCTCATTCAACCTCTAAGTGCCCTACTCCAGCCTCATACCCATCCCACACACCCCATAATTGTATATCCTACAACTCTTAAAGTAATAAATTTCAGGGTAGATGTGAGTCTGAATTTAAAAAAAAAATGAACTTCAGCTCTGCTCCAAAAAAATTCAACAAAAATAACCTTTTAAAAAATGTTGAGCATTAACCAGGTGTGCAGAGGATTTTGGACTACCCTTCTTTTTAAGAGCAAACAAAAAAATTCCTTTGTTTTTCATCTCTAAAAAGAATCATACCCCTAGAGCAGTGATATTATATCTAATCTGATAAGCCTCTAGAAACTGAAGAAAAAAGGTGCCAACTAGCTTGACTATATTACTGGAGTCTGTTCCTTCTCCCTTCTTTCCTAGCTAGAAGCTGACCATTGTGGAACTGGCCTGCTCTCTTCTCCTTTCTACAGGCAACAACCAAGCTGCAGATGACAAAAGCTGTATGTTATAGACAGCTTTACATGGGGATACATACACACATATTGCTTCATTCTGAGTAGAATGTAAGCTCTTGGAGGGCAAGGAGTATTTCATTTTTTCTTTACATCCCCAGAATCTAGCATAGTGCATGGCTCACACACAAAAACTGTCCTTATGAGTGCTTATTTAGTGAATTTTGATTCAGATAATGAGATTTCTTATGGTATCTGTCCTCAAAACAATCACTATGCCATGGCTGGTGACTAGAGGAGTTTCCCTCAGATTAAAGGCAAATCAGAAGATATGAAAGTATAGCAGTTGATATCAACCTGACTCAGTTTGTCTTATTTTTTCAACCAGAATTTTTCCCCCTTTTTGTTCTATCAGTAATTCATAGAGCTTCTTTAAAAATGCAGTGGTATCTGAACACTGAAAATGAGTCAAATTAACAATATATACATATATATAAGCACCACAGGCATATGCAAATCCATAAATGTTGGTCAATTAGTTATCCTTCCTTCTCAAAGAGGACCAAAATGACATCACTATGTCTGACTGAGCAGATCAAGAGCAAGCTCAGAAGGCTCTACCGCAAGGTATCAGTTGTTCATGTGAACATTTGTCAGAAAGATGTTTACTGGATTTCTTGTTGTCTATAAATTTGTGATTATTCTATATACCAATAATGAGTGATGAGACCTCCACCTGCTGTAGTAAGCAGATCAGAATTGCGTGAATCAACAAGTTTTTTTGTTTTTGTTTCCAGAGGCAATTGAGATTAAGTGACTTGCCCAGGGTCACACAGCTAGGAAGTATTAAATGTCTGAATGCGGATTTGAATTCACATCCTCCTGATTTCAGAGCTGGTGTTCTATCCACTGTGCCCTCTAGCTGCCCCAAACAAAGAGTTTTTAGAGCACTTTTTCTACCCCCTTTTTTATACCAAGAGGTGTCCTTTAAAAAGGCTATTCAGATACCCAGTAGGCTTGAATCCAGTGAGAAGACGACACTGTGACCTGGCTATCTGTGTGCAGGCTTGTGACTACATCTCTCAATATATCCTCACCTCTTTCTTACTTTGTCATTCGCCTCTTGCTATAAGACTTTGAGAAAGGTAAAAATGGTAAAATGATATGGATGATGTCTTTTGACTTGCACATAATTTGAATTTAAGTGAGGCAGAATTGGACTAAGTCTATCACAAAAATCTAGAAAGACTTACTTGAACTGATCCAAAATGAAGTGAAAAGAATTAGGAGAACATTGAACACAGCAACAGCAATATTGTACCCATGAAGAACTATGATTAATTTAATCATTCTCAGCAATATAATGATCCAAGACAATCCTAAAGGACTAAGGATAAAGCATACTATCCACCTCCAGAGAAAGAACTGGTATTATCTGAATATAGACTGAAGCATGCTAAAAAGAAAAAAAAAAATTAAAGTGTCTATAGTGGTGCCTGACACATAATAGGTGTTAAATAAATGTTTATTCCTTTCCTGCTTCAAAGACCAGCATCCTTAACTGTACCATTGTGCATTTCCTAGAGAAGCTGTAGTAATTTTCCATGTTTACTGCCATATTACTCTATATTTAATATTTGCTCTGATTCCCTGGCTTTCCCTAGTTGACTCTCCTAATCTAAGCATCTTACTGTCAGGAGGAAAGTTTCCTAGCAACTACTGCATCTCAATCTTCTTAGAGATAGTTCTTTCAGGCACCTATAACATAAGTTTAGCTGTGAAGTGATTCCCCCTTTTCCCATATACTTTTCAGTGTCCCTTGATGTATCCAATCTTCCCCTTTGCCATTTTCAGCTTTATATAAAATCTCCATCTATATCTTTAACTTGCAATGCCATTTGGGAAATACACTAATTCTTAGGGCAAGTAGAACTTCTATTACCATAAGGAGGAAAAAGCTTTCAAAATAAACATCATTTTATAATATTTTACATAGGGCATTTACTTACTATGTATTTCATTTTCCTTAAAAGGCAGTAAAAGGCTTTAAAAGTCACATTCTTGACACTCATGCTGACATAACCTGGCCGTTCTTATGAAAACATGTTTATCTGGAGTAGAGTACAACTTTATGGAACACTATTAAGATTAGTTATGAAACACAATTATTGCACATGGTCATTAAGTACCATATTATTTGAATTCTAAGTGTCTCCCTCATTTCCAAATACATTTTTCTTTCAGGCCTGAAGAGATTTCATTCTGCGCATAAAGTGCTAACTCTTTACAAAATGTTATTTAAAAGAAAAAAAAAAGAATAATCCCTTCTCTTATAGGGTTTGGCAACAGAATGAAATAAAACGGGTTCCAAATTAAATGTTTTACTGTGTTCAAGTCCATAACAAAAAATTATTTTTGGCACCATAAATTTCAGTCATTTCACTGTTTTGTTAGACAAGGAAAATTTTCACATTGGGTCTGATTTTTTAAAAGAGAAACCTAATCCAATGTAATTTGAAATTCATGAAATATTAAAGTTTCAAATGAAAGAATCAACAGCCATGTGTTTCAAGGCTATCCATGTCACTTTTGCTGATTTCACATTTGTCCAGTCTGCTGTACTCACATAGGGGTTATTTGATGAAAGTATAACTAATGAGTGCAAATAAAACAATGTATAAATGCAGTTGAAATCCAAGAGAGAACTGGATAAGGATCCTTGATGAGAACAAAGGTTGTAAATTGAATATTCCAAGGAAAAAAATAAAATTATTCAGCATCCACTGTACTTCTAGACAGGAAAAAGGAGAATGTCTGATGAGCATGGGCTTCTTGTTGCCAGGCTTGTCTGGAGAGCAGATTGTCTTTTCTGCTGCCAAACCAGAACAAATATTTTAGCCAAAAATGTCAGTAATTTCCTATTGAGGTTTAGAAAAAAGTCATTTTCATATTAGCTAGCACTTTTTTGATAAAGGAAAATTAGCTTTAGGATAAGCTTCAGGCAGAGCGCCAAACCCTCTCTATATAACTGCAATAGGTCTGATCAAGATAAGATATATGGACTTTCCCTATTGAGAGCCCATCACAATCCCAGTCTAGACAAAGGCAGCAATGAGTCAGATCCACTTTTACCATGTCACAAAGACACAAAGCCATAGGGGTAACAAAAAATCCTAGATTGTAAACCTAAGAATAATCCTTGACCTTTCACTTTCATTAACATTCATATCCAATCCATTATGAAGTCTTATTGATTCTACTTCCTCTACATCATGCTCAGTCACTTCTTCTATCTACTCATATCATAACCACCCTAGCCTGGGTCCTCATTAAATTTCATCTAGACAATTGAAATTATTTCTCAATTAATTTCTCTACATCCCATCTCTCTATCTCTTTTAATCCATTATGTACAACAGATGTGCTCCACTTTCCACAATCTCTCTAGGGTGCCACATAAATTAGATTAAAACATGATTGAAAAGTACTTAATAAAATAAATAAAAATGCAATATAACACAGATAATGTTAATATATGGTTTTCTAAGTCAATATGAAAACAAACAAGGATCTTTATGTATGTTTAGTGGCTTCTAGTTTCTCGTTGAGTTTGATACCATTGTGCATAGTTCCCATGGTGATATTCCTAAAGTACATGTCTAACTATGCTTTAAAATACTTTAGCCCTCTCCTCTGCCTTTTGGCTAAAAAGCAAACTCATCTATTTGACATTAAAAGCCCTTTACAATCTGGCCCCAATCTTTTCCAGGCTAATCATATTTATTTTATTTTATTTTATGTTTTATTCACATTAGCCTACTTGCTCATCTCCATGCAGGACATTTCACCTTCTATCTCCCTGCCTTTGCTGTTTTTGTTCTCCATTTTAGAAAGCTAGACTTTCTTATCCCCTCCACTTCTCAGATCCCTTTAGTCTGTTCAAGGCTGAACTCAAATATCGTCTCTTTCAAGAAGCTTTTCCTGATTATCTGATTACTAACAATTACCTAATTATTAGTGCCTGTCACCATCACTGATTTTATACACGCACGCACGCACACACACATACATATATTCATACCTACATACACATACATATATAGATAGAGATATACATGCATATATAAACATACACTGGTATGATATTTATTCATTTGTGAACATGTAATCATAGAATGTAAACTTGTTAAGAGCAAGGAATATCTCACTTTTGTATTTGCTTCCCCAGTATTTACCACAGTGCCTAACACTTATAATCACTTAACTAATTCTTATTGATTGGATGGATTTTGCATGTCCAGCATAGATTCATTTGGGCTTGTAGTTTATTTAAATCTATAGCTAGAATGCACTGACCCTTCTATTAATATAATAATCCTCTAGAGACAGAGTCCCTGTTATAAAGCCAGCCTGAGAGTTTAGAGAACTCCAACAATTCTGGATCAGTGGTATTCACTGCTCAGAGGACAGAAGCTTTAGCACTTCTTGATATAGAGAGCTCTTTTGGAATCATGGTCCAAGGCCGGATGAGAGGCACTCATACAGCTTAGCCATTTGGAGAAGGGTTAATGTTTCTTAGAAAAGAGCCATGTTTAATTTTGGTACAAATTCCCTACTATCAGTGGTGGGGCCAGGTTGGAGGAGGAAAAGCCCAACTTAACCCCCAAAAAGTGGGGACACCTATCTGTTCCACCATATGGGCAAAGTGGACCACAAAGTCATAGCCCATCCAACATAAAAAATTATATGCACAAAATTATAGAGTGCCTGTCAAGATACCATGTCTTAAAAAATGAATTTCTAACTCTCCCATACAGAGAGATGCAATTTAATGTAGTTAAAAGAGCACAGAATTAGGCATGGGGAGAGATCTGTATTTGGATCCCTTCTGTGATATTCTCTAGCTCTATGACAAGTTGGCAGATTCCCTTTCTCTGAGCCTCAATTTCATTATCTATAACAAGAAGATAATAATTCATGAAGTATTTGCCTCATACATTTTTTCAAGAATCAGATTTTATATATATATATATATAGTCCCATAAATGTATTCTTGTGTTACATTTCTGTATTTTTGGGGTTCATATTTAGTCTTGTTGAAAAATCTCCATTAATAGGGCAACTAAGTGGTACAGTGGATAGAGAGGCCAGGCCTGGAGTCAGGAAAACTCTTCATTGTTTGTCAAAATCTGGCTTTACTAACTGTATGACCCTGGGCAAGTTACTTAACCCTGTTTACCTCAGTTCCCTCATCCATAAAATGGGCTAGAGAAGGAAATCGCAAAGCACTCCAGTGTCTTTGCCAAGAAAAGTCTAAATGGGTCACAAAGTGTTTGGAGATGACTGAAACAATATAACAACTCATTTTCTTAAAAAAAAACAAAACTTCATTAACAGATACAGTCTGCCTATGTTACCAACATAGCATAACACTCTAAAAGGCTACATACAATGTGCTTTACATACATCATTTAATTTGCTCTTTTCAACAACTCAGTGAGGTATGTACCTCAGGTATTATTTTCCCCATTTGACTGAGGAGGAAATGGAGACTTTGTAAGGAGAGGTGACTTGTTGCTGTTCACACAGTTAGCAAGTATCAGAGACAGGTTGAACCCAACTCTTTCTAACATCAGCTCAACACTCTATCAACTGAATCAGACTACCTTTAAAGAAACACATATGAGTAACTTCTCTTTTTAACATAAAAGAAAACCTTTCAACTTTCACTGTCACTGCAGACTTAAATAACTAATAAATAACTGTATCTTTCCAGTATCAAGCCAATAGTAGCAGCATTCATGAATATGCCTTAAATAAAATGTAAAACTTGTAATAAGCATGATCACAATAGACCCTTTCCTTTATATCCAACACTACAGAACCACAGGGTTTCTAGTTAACTCCGTCTGGTTCAGGTTCTGCTGTCACAACAAATCAACAAAGAAGAAAAATGTATTTTTCTTCCCTTTCCTTTATGCATGTCTCAAAGTCATATAATTACTTGGCTTAAGTCCTTTAAGGATAAAAACTAAGATGAGCTTTGTATTCTGTGCATAAGACATTTACCAATAACTACACAAAACATGGCATTTTGTGTGCGCTTTTTGACACAGGAGTGTTAGCTTTGAATTTTTAGAGGCTGCTGAGGTTCCTAGATAAGTACTGATTGTGAAGCCCTGATTGGGAGTATTTTCATAAACTCAAAGTTGTACCATGAAGATGATCAGGCTGACCAGGCAGAGAACAGGGCTACCACAGTTGTGACTCTTATAGGACTCGTACCATAAAGGACATGCCTTTAGAAACTGCCATCAAAAATTTAATAAATTCAATATTGAATTATTAAATTAAAATTTAATAAATAATTATTATGAATATATTTATTTATTAATTTATGAATCAATAACAATACTTTCATCAATGTTTTACTATTGATGAGGGTACTCCCTATAGTGATATATTGTACCCTTTCTATACCTTAGTACATTAATCCTTAATTTGAACTCAATGTGCTTTTTTTCATATTTTGATAACTGTATTTTCATGCCATGTAATTGTTTGGCTTTGTGATCGTAAGCATTTTGTTTTGTGCATTTAAAAAGTTATTCTGAGAAAAGGTTCTCAGGTTTAACCAGATTGCCACAAGAGTCCGTGGGATAATGCAATAATAATAGCTATCACTTACATAGTACTTTAAGATTTACAAATCTTATTATGTAATCTTATTTTATCCCTACAACAAACCTGGGAAGTAGGTACTGGTATTAGCCTCATTTTACAGATGAGGAAACTGAGGCAGACAGAGGCTAAATGACTTGCCTAAGACCATATAGACAGTAAGAATCTGAGGCCAGATTTGAAATCAAATCTTCCAGATTCAGGTCCAAAACTGTGGTAGCCCTATTCTCTGCCTGGTCAAATTTAGTTAGACTGCTGCTTAAACAATGGGTATGTAGATTTGAAGCTTTCTCAGGACTTATTAAGGCCTCAGTTCTTTCGTGGAGGAATTTTGGTACTTTGGAGAATTTTTAAAATGGGTATTCCCAACTTCTAAATTTTTGTGTCCAAAGAACCTATAATTTGCTCAATGCTGCCCAGCCCCAGACTTAACTAGGTTGATCCTTGGACAGCCTATTCTCAAAGTCCTTTCACCTTTCACCTTTTGGGACATATGAAGGCTATCTGATGGCTGTTACAGCATTTAAGAATGCTGGGCCACCTCCACACTAAGTCATAAGAGTAAGACTTTTAATAGAGAAGAAAGATGATAATAACAATGCACACTACCTACTTAAATATAGTGTAGAAAGCCAAGGAAAACAGTAGCTATTCACCAAGAATAAAAGCAGGGTACTTTCGGAATTCTATATTGAAATCTTTGGCACAGCAAGACTCACAGGAAAGGAGAATCAAGTCTGGAGATCTCTAATCGTTAGCAAGTTTTTGCCTTTTTTTTTTTTTTTAATAGTGTGACTAAATTTATCTTAAATAAAACAAACTACCTTCAATAAAATATAATAATCTATGGGCCTAAAATCCATCACTACAATGCCATGAGCTTCTAATTCACTTCATGCAGGCTTCTGCTGATAAAACAAATCAAGGAAGAAGATCTCTAAACAACTTCCAGATACTGCCCTACTTTGGGCTTTTGAGGACCAACAGGAAAAAATCTAATGCCTTCTGCATAAAGCAGCCTTTCAAATACTTAAGAAGGTCCTCCCCTCAAAAAAAAAAAAAATCTATGCCTTCTTCAGGCTGAACAATCCTGGTTGCTTTAACCATTTGTCATATGAGATGGTTTGATTGTCCCTCATCAACTATAGAACAGATGGAGAATGGAAATCTGTGCCCTTCTTCATTACTTTCCAAGCGAAGTTCTGTTTTCCTGGTATTATCCCTATTTACCCTTCTCTGTGGAGAAACCATAAGGAACAGGAAAAACTGGAATTAAATCTCAAAAGGTAGACATCAGTGCCTCAAACTGGGGGAAAAAATTATCTTTACTTTGTTAGTAGAACTAGCAGTCTATGCTTCCAGAATATAATTATTCCTTCCACATTGCAACTTTTTCTATGGAGGTTTCAATATATCATGAGTTGGCATAAGAAATTAAATGGGAATTTTTACAGAATCCACAC
Organism: Sarcophilus harrisii; assembly: GCF_902635505.1. Classification (NCBI taxonomy): domain Eukaryota; kingdom Metazoa; phylum Chordata; class Mammalia; order Dasyuromorphia; family Dasyuridae; genus Sarcophilus; species Sarcophilus harrisii. The sequence continues at coordinate 385,855,970 of NC_045426.1, forward strand.
ATACCACATGAAGGAAGGCCAGCTGACAATATAGAAAAAGTTTAGAAACTCAGAAATGCGTAAATATATGTATGTAATAATATCAAAATATTTTTATCTTCTAATACCATAAATGTACCCACATTTTACAATAAGGTATAGTAAATGCTCCATGAAAAAATAAAAATATTCAGACTTCTTCTTTGGTACAGATGGACAAAAAGTTTTACATGCATTTTCCAGATTGTAAGGGTACCACACTCTTAATTCCCAAGTAGTGAAAAGGATAATCATAAAAATAAAACAAACAAACAAACAAATAAATCTTTTTTTGATTCAGATATAGACTAGAAATAAAACTATTCACCACACTTGCTTGTTTTCTCCTCTTTACTGTCCCAGTTAATGGATTGCTATAGTACTGGGTACACAAAAGATTTATAAATACGCACTGGATAATTAATTGCAGAAGTTGTCTCTGTTATGCCCAGTGCCACCCCCCAATTTAGAAGGTAGCACCACGATACTAGCAGTTTCTTCTGAAATATTTCACATCTATTTCCTTACATCACTGAGTTTATTTCTTTTCAATATAGGATAAAAGGAGTCATGGTCAAACAGTTCATGCAAAAATGGTGTGGACATTTTTGGATACTGCACTCTCAAGTTGACTCGTGATAACCAAAAAGCCTAAAGTGGTTTTGAGTTGTATTTAAAGAGATCTAGTGCATGCATGGCTAAGGAATGTGATACCTTTCACATTCCACCTTGGCCAGAATACATCTGAATTATTATGTTCATATCTGGGTAGCACATTTTAGAAAAGACATTACAAAATTGAAGTATGTCCAGAAAAGAACCAGGATGGGGAGGGGGGTTAGAACCCTTGTTGTATGTGTCCACTGAAGAAACTGAGGGTATAAAGCCTGAACTAGAAGAAATTTAGGAGGGACATGATAGTTCTCTATGTACACAAAAGGCCTCAAACTTATACAGCATATCCCCAAGGGAAGAATGAAGTCCAAGAGATTAAAAATTCAGGGAGCAGATTCGGACTCAACATATGGAAAACCTTGCAAGCAGACCTATCCCTCCCCCCCCAAAAAAGTTATGGGCTTACCCAAAAAAGAGGGAGTTATCCTTGACCACTGCAGATTTCTTGAATGTCGTACTAGTTCCTGCTCTAGTATGCATTGGACTAACTGTTCTGAGATTCTGAGATCCCAGTTTTGAGATGCTTTAACTCTTGAGATTCCAGCTTATCACCTTGCATATTAACAAAGCTGTTCTTTCTACCAGCATAGTCTTTTGTGACCTACCTGTACCATCACCTCCAAAGCCAAATGATATTAAATCACAGTCACATCAATCTTTCAAAAGATGAATAAAAAGTGCCTCTGGTTATCTTCTCCCATCCTCTTATTGTTTTCCTGTCACAGGATAAGAAATGAGCAAGCAACATGGTCTCATCCAAAGAGCACCAAATTCACAAGATTTGCAATTCTAAAACTGCCATTTCCTAATGGTGGCAAACCATTTCATTTCTCTGAGCCTGAGTTTGCTGACTTATAAAATGAGTATGTTGGGCTAGATTCTTTCCAATTCTATATCCTGATTAAAAAACAACAACAACACAATTTTTGAAGTACTGTTAAAAGATACTTTCCTGGATTGTTAAGATTAAGCAAAGACTGGCCCAGCATTCTAAAATGACTGTCTTATGCCCACTGCTCCACATGCATAGTTTCAAAGAGCTATTTTTCTCAGTGGTTGAAACTATCTCCTTCATCTTATCTCTCTCTCAGAGTCTGAGCCTGTAGCTCTTTTGTGCTCAAATCCCCATTGAAGCTTGTAAGAGTTACAAGCCATTGAAGATGGTGGAATTGGGCTCAAAATCTATGAGTTCTGTTATAATGAGAATGAATGAAGAAAATATACCCAAAGGAACCACTATGGGGAATGGAATACAAGAAAAATATACCTCACCCTTTCCAACTGCAGGCTATTTAATTTAGGAAGACAACATTTATTTCTAAAAGTTTGAATGCTGCCTGCTAATCTATTTGGAGCAATGAGAACTAGGAAAATTGGTCAGTCATAAAGACATAGTGTGTCCATAGAGGGCAGTCTTGGTATACTGAACACATAACATAATTCCAAAATTACATTTGTTCTCACAGTAGAAAAAAAGTGCTATAAATTTGCTATTACAACAAAATCAACATCTTTTTTTATATTAACAATGTTGTATAGCCAATTATTTGTGTTTATATCATATATGTTTAGGTTTTTTTCCTCTCAGTACAAACAACCCTCCCTGTTTGCTTAGACAAAGCATATGTTAGTTTGAAATTAAATCATATAGCTAAAAAGTTGACGTTCTAATTGTCCCACATGACCAAATTGAAATTAAGGAAAAGAGAGAAATAGTATCGTTAAGCTGGACATTTTATTTTTTTCCAGAGAGGACAAAGAACACCTCCATCAGGGTTGGAAATGAAGCTAACATAGATTTTCATCATCTGCAAGACATGTTATCAAGGTGTATTCATTTGAATTTTATGAGATCATAGGTTTAGAGCTGGAAGAGGTTCTTAGAGGTCATCTGATTCAGAGCTTCTTAAACTTTTTCCACTTGTGATCCTTTTTTTGCCTGAGAAATTTTTACATAGCCTCAGGTTTTGTGGGTATTATTAAGTATACAAATCAAACATTTGCTGATAAATAGATCATAATTTCACAATCTCCACATTCAGTTACAAGATCCCATATGGGGTTGCAAACCACAGTTTAAGAAGCTGCAAGCTAGTCCAACTTTCCCATATTATAGATAATCTAAGTAAAAACAAAGAGGGAAATGATTTGCTCAGGTAATAAATGCCAACTCTAGGATCTGAACTTAGTTGCTATAAGTTCTATGTCTATCCTTGCAGAAGACTGTACCATCTCTTGCAGAAGACATTAATCTCTTGCCCAAAGATGGACAGTTCATACGTTTTTACACTGCATGCTAACAGCTAGGTGATATGGTAGGAAAAGGTTAGGAAAATCTGAATTAAAATCCTAAATTGCTTAACTTCTCTAAGTTGCTTTATATGCAAAATTAGGATAATAAAAGCATCAACCTCAGGGTTGTCATGATAAGTCAATGAAATAACATATGTAAAGCATTTTACAAACCTTAAAGCACTATGTAAATGCTGAAAAATACCTCTCTTTTTTGAAGATGTAGACAGGGAGAAACTATCAAGTCAAACAGACTTTGATTATTATATGCAGTGATTGGAATACTACACAGTTAATTTTTAATCAAGTAGTTCTTAGATTGTAAGAGTGTATTAGGCACTGAATGTGTTTAATATTTTACAGGAAGCTGAGTGTAAAGAAACAAATCACTCACTGGTGAAGAAAAGTAATATGCTACATGTTATTCCTCTCAGAATTCTCAAATCACCTGACCTTTCTTTCTCAAGCAGATCACCACTATCCATTGTTTTCCCCAGACAAATGTCCATTAAGAAAGTAATATTTTAAACATATTTGATTTCCTTTTTTGTAGTTTTTTATATCAAATAATAAACATTATATAGAATCTCCCCCATACTAGGTTCTGAGGATACAAAAACCAAAGATTGTGTAGTTCATAGGTAGTCCCTAACCTCAAAGAGTTTATATTCTATTGTCATATACATTTATAGAAATAAGTACCACTAGGTCCTGATTAGTGCAAATAAGGAATCCTGCACAGTGATCACACATATTCAGATTTTCATTGTTTAAAATCATAAATATGTAAAATATGGTTATTGGCCTTCATCCTACAGGAAATGTGTGAGGTCTATAGGGTGTGCAGAGAGGACCAGCATCTTTGATGTGAGGGCTTGTCAAACCATTTTCAAGGCTGCTCAGTCATTGTTAGTATCCACCTGTCACCCAAATCTTACCTGTGGCTCCAGGTCACAGGCATAGCAAGCACTCACCAGTAAAAACTATTTCAGCAGATAGGCTAAAGCAGATTGAGGGTAATTGATAAGTTTCAAACTCATCAGTGACTTATCTCAAGCAAATGATGACTTCCCCCCATTGGAATGGATGGATTGGCAATTGATTCCAATGAGCCATAAGTGTGGCAGAAGTCGTTACTATGGAGCACTTAGAACTCAGTAAGAAATTGAAAACACAAAAGTCATCCACTGTACCCTAAGCTATTAGCAATCATCTTTACTTTTGTCTTGCCACTGAACTTTGATGATTTTGAAAGAGTGAGACTGATGACTTTATGTAACTCTGCCACAATAAAATCCAGTTCATATGTAATCAAAACATTACTCATCACTCACTACTTTGCTACTTTATTATTTAACTAATTTACAATTTGTAATGTCACTATTTTATTTACCTTTTAGTCCTATGGTAATGGGTGAGTGACAAAGCAGAGGACATAGGTACACTGGATCCTGTAGTCACAATCCTGAACACAGGCAGCCCAGGGCATAGGGTCGTCTTCTAACTGAACTGAGGCAGCAGTGGGACTTGGAAGTACCTGGGTATCTGTGTAACTTTTTTTAAAAGACTACACTGCTCACCTTCTGGGATGAAAAAGGGCCTAAAAATTGTCTGCTTCATTTAACCTACACTTAGCCTACTTACTATGGCAGGCAGGGATACTACTCTGCAGTCAAAACATGCAAAAAAAATGTACAAAATCTTTTGCAAAGATTATTCACCATTGGTACATGGAATGTGTGTACACACTTATGGAAAATAAGGGCAAACAGTTCTTGTTGTGAGACACTTCAGTAGACATTACATGTAAATAGCAGTCCTAAATGAAACAAAGCAAATGAAAGTTTACTGGATTCAAATCTAGATACAGATTTTTCTGCAGTGGCCAATGTGATGCTAGATTTTGCACTCAGCTCAAATCTAATCTATAAACTTGTAAGCTTATATATTAAACTGTAGTTTAATAGTTCAAATCCAGCCTCAAACATTTACAATCTGTGTCACTCTAGGCAAATCATTTAACCTCTTCATTTCCTGATCTGTAAAATGGGAATAATAATAGCACTGACTTTCTAGGATTGTGATGATCAAAGGAGATAATATGTGTAAAATGCTTAGAGCAATGCCTGGCACATAGTAGGCACTATGTAAATATTAGATATTATTATTATTCCTCTCTCCTCTGTCCTTTCATTTCCATCTCTGCCAAAATGGTTGATAAACTTGGAAGGGGTAAGGAGGAAGAAGACAAGAGAAAGGGAAAAAAGAGAAGAGGAGTAGGAGAAAGGTACAAGTAAATATGGGGGAATAGTTAGTAGTCAGCAAACATGAGGGAACAGTTAGTGGCCAGCATTTCCTGCTGTTCCTGACAACCTGAGAGGTGGATAAAGGAAATAAAAGATAGGGGTATCTTCCAGTTTCTGAAATTTGGCCAGAGGACATAGGGGACACTAACTATAATTTAATCTAAGATAAATTACTAAGTAGAAACATATGTTTTCTTGGATGTAATCTCATTACCAGTCTGACTTTTTACTCTTAGAAACATTACTTTTAACTAAGGAAACTGAAATATTTTGTTAAAAAAATCCCCAACAATATGTTACACTTAAAAAATAGCAAAAAAAAATCTTGTCCAATAAAAGTCTGAAAAATGTGATAATTTATAAAGGCAGTTTTTATTTTTATTAAGGCAGGAAAACAAAGGTGTTCTTTTGATTGGGACTAAGAGAAAGTAATATAAAAGGTCCATTTTGTAAAAGTGGCAAAAAATCAATTGAAATCAAACCTAATAAAAATGCAACTGACATCTGAACTAACAACTCAAATGTCAAGTGAATCTCTTCACTTACAATTTACATATAATTCCTATCAACATTTTATTTCATTTTCATTTTTCTCTCATACAAAATTTAAAAGTTGAATTACAAATATTTACTCCCTACATTACTCCTTTAATTGATGACAAGAACACATAAGATATGAAAGTAGAAAAACAAAAGTGATATATTTCATTATCTATTGCATGAGAAGGAAAAAAAAGATAGTGATATCATTGATCAATCAATTGATCAACAAGTCTTTATTAAATGCCTACCACATGCCAGGGATTTTGTCAAGGGCTAGAGATACAAAACCAAAAAATGAATGAATGGTCCCTGACCTCAAGGAGCTTATAGTCTATATTACTATTGTTGTGCCACAGTTCCCTTTTATTGTCCTGACTCAATTTCCCTAATTTTCCTCGAGCCAGTTTCCCTAAATTGTTTTGCCTCAATTCCTAATTGTAATGCTCAATCCTGCAACATCAACCTTCCCTCTTAATCATCAGAATATTTCATAGGATAAAGATCTTATATCTTAGACATCATTAGAATATCAGGTACCTTTCTCCATCTCAATTAATTAGAATATCAGGTGCCTCCCCCCATTATGTCATCCCCATCCCAGGTGCCTCCCCCCATTATGTCATCATTCTTGTTACCCTATAAAAGAATCTTTGTACCCTATATTCATTGCTGGATTCTTGGAGACCATAGTCTCATTCAGCCCTGGGGCCAAATCATGGATCCATTTGGTCCCAGTAAATCTCTCCCTTTCAAATAAAACACTGTCTAATATCTATCTTGCCTCAGTTTCTCCTGCATTATACTACATTCCTCCACAATGCAAATAGCAACCCTTCCACACCTCTATATTTAGCTTTATGTATTATCATAGCCAGAAACATTCATTAACTTTCAGTCAATGAGTTAATTTAGCCAGGCTGACTCTCAGCCTGTTACTGGCTTGTATTGGAAACTTTTCCAACTTGAAGGTATGCTCTCAGGGCATAATTGAAGGTCATCTTCACATTGAATAAGTCAGAAAACCTTAATGTAACATAACTGTAGATATAGATATAGAAATAGATATAAAAAATTAAGAGACAGCAAATTCCCTAGGAAGACCCTTGTTATTCCTGTATTCAGAAGACTTAGGTTTAAGTTCCAGCTCTGAAAGTAACTAGACCTGTACTAATAATTTAATTTCTATAAGCAGAGATTAAATTAATTAAAATCATCATTTCTTTCCTCTTTTATAAAATGGGAATAATAATGCTTGCACCTTGAAAGATTCTAACTAACTCTTTTAGGGTACTAAATTCTTTGTAGGATTTAGCCTGCTATTACTACCTCATGGGATATTTTCTTTTTCCTGGCTAATTGCAAATTCCATTGGGGAACTTATGCTTTCCATTGTTAATTGTTAAAACCCATTTCTTTGCTAACTATATGTTCTCCCAACCTTATTTCATATTTACCATTCCTAGTGTCTATTGTATCTCTTCATTTTATTTGTAACATCTTCTCATAAATAAAGTTACCTTTTGCCATAGAGAAGGGCCATGGTGAATTCTTCACATGACTAAAGCCCAACATTTGGTGCTAAACCCCAACATTTGATGCTAATTGCTTTCCTCAATCTCATCATTTGGTGTGCTGAACCTTAATAACATCATTAGGACTTTTAAAGAAATTAATTTTTAAAACTTGAAGCATCATTTTAAGCAATTGTTATTTCTTCAACACTTTATTAATATCACCTTGAAGAATTTAAAGTAAGAATGTCAGGAAGACAAAAGGTGATTAACAAGATTGCTACTTGAGAATTTACCAAACCTAGAAAGTATGTCTTTACATTTCACTTTTGAAATGGGACTGAAATGCAGGACTTGAAAGATCTAATTAATGAAACCAATTCTATAAAGCTAGTATTATCTCTGCAATTGAGGACAAGTCAGGGAATTTTATGAGAAATAGATAATGATAGTGAGTGGTTGTAGTTGTGAGTCAAAACATTGGAGTTACCTCAAAATTAATGGGTCATCATAAGACCAGGCACAGAAAGCAGTGTGGTATGTTAATTATTGGGATGATCTTGGAGTCAAGAAAATCTGGATTAAAATCTTGCCTCTGACACATACTGGTTCTGATACCTTGGGAAAATCACTAGATTTCTCAATGCTCCAAGGAATTCTATAAAACTATTCCTTATGGTTGTCATTCTCAATTCTTTATTGACCCCATTTGTGATATGCATTGTGCTAAATACTGGGAATATAAGCAGAAAGAAAGGCAACTCCTACCCTCAGAAAGTTTATACTCTAATGGGGAAAAAATACATAAAAGGGAGCTAGAAAAGAAGCTGAAGTTATCCATGTATTTCCTTCATGGTAGAGAAAGTCCAGAGTGCAGCCAGGAGAAGAATAAAACATGACTGACTTGATTACTTTCCTTAAATGGAAATTCCAGGAGTAGCTATTCAATTGGGGGAGGAGAATATTTCCAAAGTGTGAATTACAGGGCTGGAGTCAGTTTCTAGCACAAAGAAATTGGGAGGATCTAGAAGAAAAAAATCTAGAGCAAAAGTCCCAGAAAAGTTAAGTGATTTGCCCAATTGTGACAGAGGTATTAAGCAACAGTGTGAGGATTTGAATCCAGGTCCTTTGATGCCACATTTCCATTGTATTGGTACTATTTTTCTATATGATCAAGGTCATTAGAAAAGCTATAGAGGCAGATTAAAAAGAGGATAATTGTGTTTTAGCCATGTTGAGTCTGAGAAGATGATAATATATTCATTTAGAGATGCTCTGACAACTATAAAAGAAACAATCTAATACAATCCAATTAGATTGAGTGAATGACACTATTTGCCAAAAATTATGCTTAGCATTAAACATACACATACAGAAGCAAAGATAATTATGATGTTCTAATGGGGAAGACAACATACATAGGTGAGTGATGAGGGGCACTTTGGTGAATAGCATCACAGGATGGTGATCAGTGGCAGTTAACTAATTTGATTATGGTTCCTGTTTGCAGACAAAGAGAAGTCATCTAAGTATCTGCTATATGTCAGGCATTGTGCTAAGATACAAAGACTCAAAAGAAACAGTGCCTGAATTCAAGAAGTTACATTCTGTTAGAATCATCTATTTTGCCACATACCTTCTTACAAATGAGGAAACTGAGACTCAGAAACATTGAATTCCAACCCAGATCTTTGAACTCTAATCCAAAGAGCTTTTCTCCACTTTTCCAAGGAAATGTGGGCATCATGGGGCCCACATTTTGATTTCCAGAAGAAGTTTTGAGCTTACAAGTATATAAACCAACTAAAGGCCACTCTTAGGCTGAGCACTCAGATTTACAGAATACTCACAGAATTATAAAACTGGAAGAGTAAGAGAGAGATTTGGGCAATGATATGGGAATAGTGATAGAAGAAATTGTAAAGACCAGAAGGCCCAAGACACAATCTCGAGGGCAAAGGAATAAGAAAGCATCAGTTGAAGAATAATTGTTTAGAACAAAGATTTGATAACCCCATGCTCAGTTAAAATATCCAGGATGGAAGAGACTGTATTAAATGCTTCAGAATTGTAAAACACACACAGTAAAGAACCCTTTGATAGAGTGATGAAGGAGGAAAATAATGATGGAGATTTGGTGAAAGATCAGTATATTCACTTACAGCAGACAAACCTTTGGTCCCAGGGTGAAAAATATAGTCTGGGTAAAGAATATAAATCCAACAGTTTTGCATCTTCTAACAGTTACTTGCAGAACAACAATTGGCCCTGGAGAATAAACAGGTCTTTTTGATAAATTGAAAATAATGTCTGTAGATTGGGAAAGGAGATTTTCCCCTCTAATCTTTTTAAATTATTCTTTCCATTTTCATGGAAACAGAATCACAGACTAGGAAAAGATTTTAATATCCATGTAGTTTAACCCACACCCAGAAGTGGTCATCCAGCCTCTGCTTGAAGAGGTTGAATCAGGAGGATTTCAGTATCTCTGGAGGCAGGCCATTCAACTTTTGGATGGTTCTAATTGGTTAAGAAGTTTCTTGTTACATCAAATCTCAGTTTGTCTCTTTGTAGCTTTTACCCATTGCTTCTGGTTCTACTCTCAGGGGCAAATAGAAAAAAAATCTTTCTTCTACAAGAAAACCATTCAAGTACTTAAAAACAACCATTATGGCTTTTTTGAGTGTTTTGTCAGGCTACAAGACCCCAGGTCTTATCACATGGACATGCCTGGTGGTATGTAGTGAAAGTCCTTCCCCTTACTGGCTGTTATCTGGATACTCTCCAAACTATGGAACCAGAAGTGAACACAGTATTCCAGATGTGATATGACTGGTGCTGAGCACACAGGAGGATCATCACTCTCTTATTTTGGGAAGTAATAGCCCTCTTCAACAGCTCAAAGTCATGTTACCTTGTTCAGCTGCCACATCACATTGCCGACTCATAGTCAGCTTTTTAGTAGGAAAATATTGGGAGTTATGTGTAGAGTAATGGATTGTGATTTTTTTTTGCTTGTTTCTATTTTCCTCTAATTCTTGAGGCATATAATCTTATTTCTGTAACAAATAGTCAGGGAGTTGAAATCCTGGATCCACTTAATCCTTACATCACTTGGATGATTTCCTGTTTCTTTGGCCCAGGCATCCTCACATGGCCAAAGCCAAAGGCAAGAAAATCTTTAATGCTTCAGAGAGAAGGATAAAGAGGAGCAGAAAACCCATACTCTTTGGATTTTATTCAGCAAGGAAAAACTCTGTTATCTCCTGAGATGAGTAAAACCTCTTATTTCTTCAGAGACAAATAGCTGGATATTATTAAATTATATTGCTATACTTTCTTTTTTTCTATAAATTAAATAGTTTATTGATGCTTTTTTTTTTTAACATCACTGTCACTTCCCAATAACTTACCACCATCACCACTACTACTGCTGCCATAAAAATCTTCCCTTACAACAAAGCTTAGCTAAGCTCACAAATCAACACACTGGCCATATCTAGTAAGGTATGCTTTGTTCCACATCTACATGGTCTAACAAATCTCCATTGCAGTATTGTTGTTCAGTCCTGTCTGACTCTTTGTGATCCCATTTGGGATTTCTTTGGAAAAAATGCTAGAATGGTTTGCCATTTCCTTCTTCAGCTCATACAGATGAAGAAACTAAGGCAAAACAAGATTTACCCAGACTCATACAACTACTAAGTATCATAGGTTGGATTTGAATTCAGATCTTCCTGACTCCAAGCCCTACTCTATCACAGAATTGCCCCTTTAAATATTTCACTGAGAGAATAGAGTCATATTCTAATAGTTTTCTGATCACAATAAGTCACTGTATGATTCAGGCCTCTGGTGTCTTTCACTGTTATTTTCATTTTCATTTTTTTTGGTCATTGTGTAAATTGTCCTTATAATTCTGTTCAATTCATTCAACCTCATTTTATATAAATCCTCCCACATTTTTCTAAATTCTTCATATTCATTGTGTCTTATAAGGCAATTGGTAGAGAGCCGAGGGAAAGGAAGACAAGGGAAACAGTATTCATTAAGTGTCTGCTAGTTGCCAGGCAGAGTGCTAAGCGTTTTATACATTTATCTTATTTGATCCTCACAACTCTGAAAGGTAGCTATTATTATAATTCTCATTTCATAGTTGAGGAAACTGTGACAGGCAGAGGTCATGTCACACAGCTAGTGTATGAAGTCAAATTTGAACTCAGGGATTTCCAATTCCAGGTACTGTGATATATACCATGGCTTTTTAAATGTTTTCCCCTCGCAATCCCTTTACAGCCAAGAAATTTTTGCATGACCCTGGTATATAGGCATATAAAATAGGCATACAAATCAAGCATTTACTAATAATAAATCATAAAGACACTTATTTTAACAGTTCTTTGGTATGCATATAATTTTACCATTTATGAAAGATGAAAGCAAATTTGCATCCTAATAAGATAGATGTGCTTATTTACTTTTGCACAAAGAATTAAATCTTGGCATAATATTTGATACCTTTTTACTGTTGCCAAATTTTTCATGACCTCCACATTCAGTATGGGGTCATGTTTAGAAGCTTTATTCTATATAATATTTTGTCCTATAATTCCTCAAACCCAATGGCCCTCATGTTGCTTCCAGTTCTTTGCTAGCACAGAAAAGGTTGCTACAAATATTTTGATATATGAGATATTCTTTCCTTTGCCATTTTTAGGATTTATGCCAAGAAGTTGTATCATTGGACCAAATAGAATATATGTAGTATAATGCCAAATTGCTTTACCAAACAACTGAACCAATTTATATCTCTTTATTGCCTGTCTTCTCACAAACTCTCCAACATTTAGCATTTTCTTTTTTATCTTTACAAATCTCATGGTTGTTAGACAAAATCTCAGAGTTGTCTTAATTTCCATTACTCTTATTATTGTAGTAGCTTGGAATATTCACTTATGTGTTAGTCAAATTTCTTCGGACAAGAAACAGTTTTAATATGGTTTCATTTTATGGCAAAACAACGATGTATGTGCTTCTACCAATGCAGTGCTGTTTTGTAAGTCTGACCTGGATCAGATGAAACCAAATTGTGCTAGTTTTTCTATCTTTATATAATTGACAGTCAAGTGCTGGATTTTATGGAAATGTGTTTCATGGCTTTCTTGTTTTGTTTTTGATTCTTTGGCTACAAATGGATTTTACACTAAAGAAACACACAAAGGTTGTAGCTCTCAAAGAGTAAACTTCAATGGCTATTAGAGACATTGCAATAGCCACTGGGATTGGAAAAGTAAGTGTTTTAAAGATTATTCAAGCCCACAATGAGATAAGGAATAGTTATACTGAAGCACACACACACACAAAAAAAAAAAACACAATCAAAAACAAACAAAAAAATACCAAGAACTAAAAAACTACTGCTACAAAAATGCCTAATTATTCTTTAGGAGGAAAAAGTAATAAATAGCAAATAAACCAGTTAAAAAAATTCATGTTAACTTTTGGTATTAAAGAAAAAATGCTCCTATACTTGTCATGGACAAAAGATTGTAAAGACTATAGTACTGAAAGATAGAGAAAGGTAATTTTTGTTTTACTGATGAAATTTGAATTTTTCATTCAGAGCTATACTGAAATCATTGTGAGAAGTTCAGATAAATCTTTAAGGTCTGGGCATACTTATCAGACTATAAAACACTAAATTCCCAAAAAGTTGCTTGAGGAATTTTTTTTTTTACTTCCAGTGAACCTAGAAGTCTTTTTTCCCCTCTAAGGGAATGATGAAACCTATTAAATATATAGATATATTAAGAAGCAGAATTGCTCCTGAATCTCCGAAATCCCTAAATGTAGATGGTAGTAATAGCGACTTTTTACCATGGCTATGGCCTAGAAACTTGCTTGATTTAACTCCATTGAAAACCAGTGGACTATAATCAAAGCTGGACTTGAAAAAACAGACTGTCCACCAAAAGCACAAGTTTAATACCCAATATGCTCAATGTGAGATTTTATGTTGATGATGTAATATACCCCTCCTTGAGAGGTTAACTAGCCCCAAACCCATTCACATTGACAGATTGGAACCCCAAAGAGGTATTTTTTTTAATTACTTTCTAGTGGCAAATCTAAGACCTGACCTGTGTGTTTTTCCTTTATAATCAGTCACTAGTATCAGTTCTTTAGCAAAGATATTCATTCAAATATTTATTCAAATAATGTAACAAGAGAATTATAAATGTTTTCTCCCAACACTATAGGCACCCTCTCCCATAAATGAACACATAGCCTGTAGGAAGGAGAATGAGTATGAACAGAGGTAGGACACTACATTAAAGTACAGTGGCATCCTTGGTCAAAGCAATTCATAACTTCCAAACTGCAGGGTTTCAATGTCCATTTTTTTCCCCTAAAAGGTTCTCAGGAAGATTGCTTCTTCTGTCATGGATAACCTGGTCTGCTGCTCATCTAGACTAGTTCCTCATAGTGTACAGCATTTCCACTGGATAGATTGCATCTCAGCTGGGCTTGCTCCTCATAGGGCATCATGTCTCAGCTGGATGAATAAATCCACTGCTGGGCTGAATCAAGCAGGTCACTCATCTACAACTCTGGCTCCTTACTGAGCTTGGCTGCTGCTGGACTAGACTGGGAGGCTGCTCAGCTGTTGGACTGTGGCTGCCAGATGGAGCCAGTCAAGCTGCTTTACTACCAGCAGAATAGTTTCCCCTGGGGCCAGACAGGATACTAAAATCTGTGGAAATGTAGCTGGAATCTTAGGTGAAAAGCTATCATTTCAGGCATTAGAGAAGCATTCATATTTGAGCTGGCCCTTTAAGGCTCAATGACATTTGAAAAGAAGAAAATGAACAAATCAGGGGAGTGTGTTCCAAATGGGAAGAATAGTATAAGCAAAGAGGCAGGAAATCTCTGAACCTATATACATCCAAACAAAGAACTTCCAGAAAGGGGGAATTCTGCAAGAGCAGAGTTAAGATCAGTAGCCAGCAGAGATTCTTGGTGTGATGGCGACAAGGACTTTTGTATTTTGGGGAAAAAAAGCCTTACCTCAACCAGGGACAATCTGTAAATTTCCCTAAGCAGGACTAACATGAGGAGTGCAGATGGAAGTAAATTAAAAACACCTGCCTGGAGTCTGGTGTTCAGGAGAAGAGAGGAAAAAATCCATCCAACAGGATATTTCTTACACAGGTAGATACCAACAAACATTATCATTAGACACAGAGAGAATTATTTTCATATGAGATTTTGTAAGTCCTCTTTTTTTCTCAGAGTAATGAGGTCCTGCTTTATTATGTGGACACATTAATAAGAGCTAACATTTGTTTAGCACATTAATGTCTGCAAAGTGGTTCACATATGCTCATTTGATCTTCACAACAATATTTTGAGGTAGGTATTATCATTAGCCCCATTTTACAGATCAGAAAACTGAGACTGAAAGAGGGCAAGTGACATTGACAAAGGTATTCTTTGAAAAAGGTCATACTGTTCTGTGTTGGTTTAGAGATTATATATTAGGGATCACATCAGACCAAAATTCTGAGCCCTGTGTGTCATCTATTGCCATACAATCCTGGCAGGAGAAAAGAAATGGTGTTTTGTGAAGAAAAAGTCAATTCTTTCATGTCTATAGATTTTATTTTAACTAATCTGACTGACAGGCAAATTTTTAGATATTCCCTGTTAGGCTATACATGATGTAACAACCTTAAATAAAGATCATTTTTGTTTTGAATTTCTTTATCTTCTCTGTACAGAGTCATTACTGGTAAGAATGCTCAAGTGAACCTAGTGATAAAACATAAGAAAAAGGCAGTGCAAACCTGGCTGTTTCCAAAGTCTTGTTTTCAGGATCTGTCAGTTCAAAGAAACTATTCCACTTGAGCAGAATAGCTTTTCCTCCAAACCACAGTCCACCGGGATTACTGAGTACCTTAAGACATCTGTGCCTCCTTGAACACAGCAACACACAATTGAGGCAAGAATGCTTCTAACTGGTGATGACCAGAGGAGTAGGAATTGACCAGACTGCGAGTTTCCTTTTATCAAAGTCAGTGAATACAATACTTAACTTTTTACTTTACTTTGCCCATGCAGAGTGGGCCTTCAACGTTTGCTCCTAAAGCCAGGATTTAAAGAATAATGCTTTGATAACAGGTTGCCCATGGCTCCAGTTGGGGATTTCTTTGAGGGATGTCAGTCTCTCTCCTGAGGCTTTTATTGAAAGTCCTTTTTTTTCTGAAGGTAAAGGGCCTTGGACTAATCTCCTGAGCTGTGGGGGAGCAGCCTCAGGTGTTGATTGCCTGGGTGAATAAGTGGCAATGCTACTGTCACAAATGAGCAAGAGAACTCCAGCCTCTTGAAGTGCAGTGTTATTCTCGCTTGAAAAGAGCTGAACACTAGCAAGCTCAGCGTTATTCTTTGGTTAATGTTCATTTGGGGCAATGTTTCTTGTTTAATGCTTGTTATTTGTATAACTTTATGCTGGGTAAATACAGCTGGCTGCCTCTACTTTCCAATTATGGTCTATGACTTGATAATGGGCAGAGGGATGGTGAGGTGGGAGTGAACGGCTGCTGATGGATTCTCTCCGCGCTCTCTCCTAGTAAGTAATTGTTCTCTTGTTTGTTTTCAGAAATTGCCAGGTGCCAGCATGCACTCACATAAAATTTAAAGTCAAATACAGGCCAACCCCTAGAAAATAGACCTAGAGCTGTCATCTCAAATTACTAACAATAGTGAAACTCTCAGGCAGGCTTTGCAGACTATTATAGAGGTTGAGATTGTTTAAGATTAATAATATTATTATTTTCTTCAACCTCTCCACCTCTTCCACTCAGCACTAAATCTAACACCCCCCCAAATCAGGACCAGATTGGCCATATGAGCAGTTCATTCAAATGACAGAAGGGATCTGGAGAAGCACCATATCAGCCTATTGTCGTTCCAATCCTACTAGTATAGGATTAGCTCTACCTATCTTCACTAATAGAGCAAAAGATACAAATTACCCCCAGATCAACCAAATATTTCTTCCGTTAATTTGATGGAAACACCCAGGGCTCCAAATGCTAAGTAAATAACCCACTGTGTGTGAATTTAAATAAGTAAGGAATCTTAAACTCTGTGGAGTGCCTTAACCATCTCTGAGAGACTCCTAGGGTAACCAGCATAAACCCACAGATCTAAAGTACAAATAATCTTTTACTCTGGAGAGGGCTAGACATTGTGCTTTATCTGATTAAATATGCACTGATATCATTAAAATACTGAGCCAATTTTTTGTTTTCTCTGCTCCTGCTGCTACTATTGACAGAAAGATGGGGAGATGAAGCAGTTTCTAACATAAAAGATTTTTAGTTCTATTATTAGAGTCAGAACCAGAACCTTTCTTGATGTCCTCCTCCTTCCCCCTTCTCCTTTGACTCCTCCCCACCCTCAACAAGCAATAAGCATATATTGAGCTCCTGATATGTGCATGCATACATTATGCTATATGCTTTGAGAGAGACACATAAATAACATGACATGCTTCATGGACTAGCTTGGCAGCAATGGAAATAAAGAGGAAAGGACATTTCAGAAAAATTCTTTAAAGGAAGGAATAGAGTAGAAAAATAAAAAAGAACGTCAAACTTCAAGTTAGGAATTATGACTATAGTCCTAAACCAGCTGAGTGACTCAGGTAAGTCATTCAATCTCCCTAAATCCCTCTCTGTTTCCTTATATATATAAAATGTGGAGCTTTCAAAAATGATTCCTAAGGTCCCTTCTAGAGTAAAATTCTATTAATAAATGACTTGCTGATAAATGGGTGAAAAGAAGGGATAGAATCAAAGATGACTCTAAGGATTCTAGCATAGAAGAATGGTGAAACTACCCATAGAAATTGGAGATTTGGAAAGGGAAGTATGTTGGGAAAGAGAAGGTAAGTAAAACAGAAGATAAATTCTGTCTACAATATGTTGCCTTTCCTTACCTAAGAATGGGAGCTCATAGCTCTGGCAGTAATTTACTAAAAGAGACCCACCAGTCTTTGCCAGGAAGAGACCAGCACACATAAGTGAATAGGAGCTGAGAACCAATAGGTGACTGAGGACCTGAAGCCTAGTAGATAGCAGTAAAGAGCAACTTAGAGAATGGCTGACACCCAGCAGAGACACAATGCTCAGCATGACTACAACACAACCTGTAGAGACCAGTGGAGTGCTTTAACAATAGCTCTGCAACTTCACAGTCCTAACCACTTATGTACCTTTCATATGTTTTAGCTGTTCATGTAGAGTTTCTTTTTGTATGTATGTGCATGTGTGTGTGTGTGTGTGTGTGTGTGTGTGTGTCCTCTCCTAATGATGTGGTTTGTGTATCTAACAAGTATGTGGGAAGATCTGGTTTTATTGTTTTAATCTATATGTTGTTTGATTAAATGAGTCATAATGGGAAAATAGTATTTTGAGTTGCAAATAATGATGAGACATCCTGATGAAGATGTGTTGTGGTTGGTAGAGTTATTGAACTGGGGTTTAGAAGAAAAGCTAAGGCAGAAGATATTAGGGTTTTTTCAGAGGCCTTAGTTCAGGGTTTAAAAAGTAAATGAACTGAATAATATATATGAAGAATAGGGGGAAACACTGAAAGGCTTGCTGTATATGACCTGATATAAAGTAAAGAGAACCAGGAAAATAATATCCACAATGATTACAAAAATCTAAGCAGAAAAAAATATTGTATAATTATAACAAATTAGACTTGATGTTGTAAAAAAAGATTAGGGAAAAAATACTTCCCTCTCTGCTGCACAGATGGTAACTGGGTATGGAACACTGCCTATACTTGCGGACTCAGTTGATAATTTGGTTAATTTTGCTGAACTGCTTTTTATTCTTTGTCTGAGTGGGCAAGGTAGAGGAAGGAATATGTTGGCAAAGAAAGGTAATATGCAAACAAAAGTCAACAACAAAATTTTCTTTTAAACAAAGCTTTCTTTAAAGAAAATACCTGGTGAAACAAGGATGCCCATTATCACCACTATTATTCAACATTTTACTAGAAATGTTAGCTTTAACAATAATAAAAAGAAACTAAAGGAATTAGAATAGTCAATGAGGAAATTAAACTATCAGATGATAGTTTGCAGATGATATGATAATATACTTAGAGAATCCTAGAAAATCATCCAAAAATCTACTAGAAACAATTCACAGCTTTAGCAAAGTTGCAGGATATAAAATAAACCCACATAAATCATCTGCATTTCTATATATTGCTAACAAAGCCCATCAGCAAGAGATAGAAAGAGAAATTCCACTTAAAATTAATGTAGACAAAATAAAATACTTGGGATTTACCTCCCAAGACAAACTCAAGAACTATATGAACACAATTACAAAATACTTCTCACACAAATAAAATCAGATCTAAACAACTGGAAAAATATAAATTGTTCATGGCTAGGCCAAGTTAATATAATAAAAATGACAGTTCTGCCTAAATTGGTCTACTTGTTTAGTGCCATACCAATCAAACTGCCAAAACATTATTTCATAGAACTAGAAAAAATAATAATAAAATTTATTTGGAAGATTAAAAGGTCAAGAATGTCATGGAAATTAATGAAAAATAATACAAAGAATTGTGGCTTAATAGCACCAAATCTAAAACTATATTATAAAGTATCAGTCATCAAAATTATTTGGTACTGGTTAAGAAATAGAATTGTGGGTCAGTGGAATAAATTAGATACACATGACACAATAAACAAGACCTATAGTAATCTTATATTTGATAAATCCCCAAACTCCAGTTTCTAGAATAATTTGACAAAATTGCTGAGAAAACTGGAAAATGTCAGAAACTTGACATAGACCTACATCTCACACCTCATACCAAAGTAAGATCAAAATGGATACATGATTTGGGCATAAAGGATGATATCATAAATAAGTTAGGAGAACAAGGGATAATTTCCTATCAGATCTTTAGAGAAGGGAGGAATTTATGACTAAAGTACTAGAGCACATTATGAAAAGTAAAATGGACAACTTTGATTACATTAAATTAAAAGGTTTTTGCACAAAGAAAAGCATCAGAAATAAGATTAAAAGGGAAGTTCAAAGTTAGGGGGGAAAATCTTTACAAACAGTATTTCTGATAAAAGTCTCCTTTCTAAAATATATAAAGAACTGTATCAAATTTATAAGAATACAAATCATTCGCCAATTGATAAATGGTCAAAAGATGAACAATTTTCAGATGATGAAATTAAAGCCATGTATGAAAAAAAATGCTTTAAATTACTATTGATTAGAGAAATGTAAATTAAAATAATTCTGAGATACCACTTCAGACCTTTCAGAGTAGCTAAAGATGACAGAAAAGGATAACGATAAATGTTGAGGGGATGTTAAGTGGGACACTAATGCATTGTTGGTGGAGTTGTGAAATGATCCAACCATTCTGGAGATAAATCTACAACTATACCCAACTGTCTATAAAACTATGCATACCCTTTGATCCAGCAGTGCCACTACTGTGTCTGTATCCCAAGGAAATCATAAAGGAGGAGAAAGTACCCACATGTTCAAAAATGTTGTAGCAGCTCTTTTTCTGGTAGCAAAGAATTGGAAAAGGAGTGGATGCCTATTAATTGGGGAAAGGCTAAACAAGTTGTGGTACATGAAGGTAATGGAATATTATTGTTCTTAAAAAAATGATGAACAAGTTGGTTATAGAAAGGCCTGGAAAAGCAAAAGGCCTGAACTGATGCTAAGCAAAACAAGCAGAACCAGGAATACATTGTACACAATAACAGCAAGAAAGTGAGATGATCAACTATGAAAGGCTTGGTTCTTCTCAGTAATTCAGTGATCCATTGAATCAACAGTTTTGATACCAGCAGCGAGGTTGGGGGCAGGAGGGAGAGGAGAGGGAAGGGAAGGCTCCCTTTACTAGCACTGAAGCAGGAATGTTGCTTTGTTTTACTCATATCTGGAACAAAGTCCTGATAACAGTACCAGGGTGAGGAAAAGCACTAATACACTAGAACTTACAGTCACATTTGAGCAAAGAACTTCTTAGTACCAGAGCAGAAAAGAATGATTGTGGTTGCTCACAGATCAGAGAATAGACCAGGAGAATAGTAAAAACAATTCTCCTTAGATCATACCACCTTGGAAGAAATAAAAACTTATAGGTCCCTATTAAGGATCTCTGAAAACAGTTGCACAAAACTCCTAAAGCCTGGGACATTGCAACTTCTATCCTGGAAACAGAGCCCTACTTTAACAAAGAATTAAAAGCCACATAACATGCTGGGAAAATGAGCAAAGAACAAAATACTATTCTAACCATAGAAAGTTACTATGGTGACAAGAAAGAAAGAACAAAACACACACTCAGAAGGAGATAAAGTCAAAAGTCTACCTCCAGAGCCTCCAAGAAAAATAAGAATTGGTCTCAGGCCATGGAAGATTTCAAAAGGGATTTTGAAAATTAAGTAAGAGAGGTAGAGGAAAAAATGTGAAGAGAAATGAGAATGATGCAAAAAAATAAAAAAGCATAAAAAGCTTATGAGGAAAAGAACATCTTAAAAGCAAAATTGACAAAGTAGAAAAGGAGATACAAATACTCATTAAGGAAAATGAGTACTTAAAAATTAGATTAAAGCAAATGGAAGCTAATGATTTTATGAGAAACTGAGAAACAATAAAAGAAAACCAAAAGAATTAAAAAATAGAAAACATTGTGAAATTTTTCATTGGAAAAAGAACTAACTTGAAAAATAGATACAGGAAAGATAATTCAAAAATTATTGGTCTACCTGAAAGCCATAATCAAAAAAAGAAAAAGCCTAGATATCATCTTTCAAGAAACTATCAGTGAAATCTGCTTTGATATTCCAAAACCAGAGGGCAAAATAGAATTGAAAAAAATCCATCCATCACCTCCTAAGCAAGATCCCAAAAAGAAAATTCTCAGGAATATTACAGCCAAATTCTGGAATTGCCAAGTCAAGAAAAAAATATTGCAAGCATCCAGAAAGAAACAATTTAAGTACAGTGGAACCACAATAAGGATAACAAAAGATTTAGCAGCTTTTACATTATAGGATGAGAGGGCATGGAATATGATACTCTGGAGAGCAAAGGAGCTAAAATCCTTCAGAGGAAAATATGGATATTCAAGAAAATAGAGGACTTTCAAGCATTTGTGATGAAAAGAACAGAGCTGAATTGAAAATGTGATTTTCAAATACAGGTCTCAGGAAAAGCAAAAGGCAGTAATCAGGAAAGGGAAGTCATAAGGTACTTCACAAGGTTAATCTGTTTATATTCCCATATGGAAGGATGCTACTTGTAATTCATAAGAACTTTCTCATTATTAGGGCAGTTAAAAGGAATATATATATATATATATATATATATATATATATATATATATACACAGAGGGTACAATTGTGAGTTGAATATGAAGGGATAATATATAAAAAATAAAATTAGGAGGTGAAAAAGGAATACACTAGGGAAAAGGGAAAGGAAGAAGTGGAACAACACAAATTATCTGCATAAAAGAGATGAGGAAAAGCTTTTACAATGGAAAGGAAGAAGGGAAAGAGAGGAATGAGTGAACCTTACTCTCATTAAAATTGACTCAAAGAGGAAATAACATCACATATCAATATGGATATAGAAACTCAATTTACCCTGCAGGCAAGTAGGAAGTGTAGATGATAGGAGAAGGGGGAGGGTGGAAGAAGAGAGGGTATATTGGAGGAGGGGATGGTCAGAAGTAAAATGTTTTTGAAAAGGAATAGGCTAAAAGGAGAGAGAAAACAGAATAAATGATCATGGGGAAAGCAGAATGGAGGGAAATATTGTTTTATATATATATATATATATATATATATATATTATATAAGTTATTATAGTCCAATAAGAAATATTGCAGAGAGGGGAGATAGCCTATGTGAAAGGGTAGAAAATGGGATCAACAAAATTGAAGTAAAACAAGTTCTACAGTATCTTGTTCTGTTTTGTTGATTTGTTGGGGTTTTTTCTTTTTTACTATTGTTGTTTTATTAATAATATAACAGAAACAGGTGGAAGAATAAGCAAACTTAACAGCCATAAACCTGAATGTTAGTGGATTGTACTTGCCACTAAACATTGGATTAGGAAAACAAAACTCAAGCCTGAAGTATGTAAGAAACACTCTTAAAACATAAGGATATATTCAGAGTTAAAATGAATGGAAGCAACATTCATAAATCAATATTATATATGCAGTATTCCACACCCATAATTCCCCCATTACTATCTCTTCAACGAAGGGAAAAAGTTACATTTTCCTCAAGTCTTTTGGAGGAAGATTGGACAAACTTGGATATTATAATTATGCAATAATTTGGGTTTTGTTTTCCTTTCCATTGCAATGTCCCACACCATTTTGTTCCTTATCTCTATGATAAAAAGAGGAAAGAACATTTTCTTAACTCTTGTTTGGGTGTGAAGTTTAATTATTATAACTATGTAATGTTTAATTTCATTTTTTTTGTCACTGTTTCAATTTACACTGCTACAGTCATTGTGTACATATGGCATATTGGCTTGAGTTCTTATCCATTCTTCTATTCTCATTTGAATGCATTATGTAACCCATTCATATTTAAGGTTAAAAAATTATTTATTATTCTTTTTTTTTAATCAGTACTTTGTAAAATTAGTTTTGATACTCCCCTACTCTCAAAAGCTTCCCCATTTCCATTTACCTGACTTATCCCTAAGTTCTTTGAATTTATTTAAATTGTTCCTCTCTCTCCTCTTAATTTTAGTCAGTACCTCACACTTTTGTTGTTGTTGATGATAACTTCCATACAACTCCTCAGGACTCCATTTGGGGTTTTCTTGGCAAAAAACAAACAAACAAACAAACAAAAACAAACAAACCATGATGTGGTTTGCCATTTCCTTCTCCATCTCTTTTTACAGATGAGGAAAATGAAGTAAATAAGGTTAAGTGACTCACCTAGGGTCATACAACTAGTAAGTATCCGAGTTCAAATTTGAACTCAGGCTTTCCTGATCCCAGGCCCAGTGTTCTGTTCACTGTGCCTAGTTGCCCTCATCTTAAGAGTATCAATTCATGAAAAAACAAACAAACAATGGTTAATATAAAAATATAAATAATATGAAAAGTGTTTTGTGGTAATCTAGAAAGACTTACATGAATTGATGAAGTGAAATGAGCAGAACCAGGAGAATATTGTATGTAATAATAGTAATACTGTATAATGAAAAACTATAAATAATTTAGATATTCTCAGAAATACAATAATCCAAGATATTCCCAAATGACTCATGATAAAATATACTATCCATCTACAGAGAAGGGACTGATATTGTCTAAATTCAAGCATACTATTTTTTTAATGTTTGTCTTCTTGCATAAAATGAATTATATGAAAATTATTGCACATGTATAACTAATATCAGATTGGGGGAAGGTGTGGGAGGAAGAAAGGGATAAAATTTGGAATTCAAAACTTTGAAAAACATTTAAATTGTTTTAACATATAATTTGAGGGAAATCTTTTAAAAAAAATTTTAAGTGTTTTATGATGAGTTAATTGGTATCTCAGATCATGAGACCCACTCCTATCCCTTAATTATTTGCCCTTACATTGATGTTATTCCACTACTAAAACCAGCTTATCCTATCTCTTGTTTTAGGTCCCTACTACTAATTTAAATTCTGACTCCTCTTAAGAGTTAATATCACAATTCTCTTTTAGGAAGGGATATAGTCTAAAGAGATGCAAAATTTTCTTAGAGAAGATGGTCTTTAATGTACAAATTTCTTTCAAGATCTATAGTGAGAGCTTCATTTTTTGCTTACAAATATTTATCCCATATTCCATGGGAATATTATTTGGTAGTAACTTTACTTTTCCCATTCTGGGGAAAGAACCTCACCCCCGTCTTCTATTTTTTCTTCATACTCCAGATCTTTCCCTGCATTGTTTTTATATCATAGTCTCACAACATCCTCTCTTTGAAAAAACTAAAGGATATTTTTTCTTCTTTGTGCATATATGAAGTTGTAAGAAATATATGTTTAGTTTCCATCTATCTTTTTTTTAATTTATGTGACTTCCCACAGTATTATTGTTTCCACAAAAACTGGTTCATTTTTGCAGTTAGTTGTTTTCCTTCTAATTCTGACTGCATTGATTTTGTTGGTGCAAAAACCTTTCATTTTTATGTAATTAAATTATGCATTTTGTTTTTTGTGATATCCTCTATCTTTTGTTTGGTTATTAAAAATTTCCCCTAACTACAGATATAAGAAATGATTTTTTCTTTACTTCTCTAATGTACCTGTGATGTCACCTTTTGTCTAAGTCCTGTAACTATTTATAGTTTATCTTAGTATGTGGCATGAAATGTTGATCTATACCTAGTTTCTGCCAGATTATATTACAATCTTCTCAGAGGTTTTTTTTTTTTGTTTTTTTTTGTTTTTTTTTCCCCACATAGCAACTATTTAGTCTATTTAATTGAAGTCTAGAATACATACTGAATTTATTAGTCTGGTTAATGTAGTCATACTATGTTGAATATACTAAGAAGCTTATATATATGAGAATAATAATAAAATGTCAAAGAAGTTCCTTGAAGGGACTATGAAACATCTGTAGATGTTCAGGTCTGGTTGCTTAACCATATGATTGAGAAAAGCATCTTTAAAATGGTCTGCATAGCCAGAACTATCTGTCTTCAAAAAGATCTGATTTGCTTTAGGCCCTCTCTTGTTCTCATTTTATTTCAGTTACTAACCTTTTTTGCTCAGGGTGTTCAATAAGAGAATATATGGAAATTGAAAGAAACTTCATAGGGTATTCTCTCCTATGAGGCCATATGAGCTCTAATACATGGGTCTTGGTTTGTGGGCTCTCCATTCATTCTTTTCCATTGTAAATTAAGGGAGTACCTTGGTTGAAAGAATGAGCCACAGGAATATAGATGTCAGAATCTAAACTAGGTATCAAATTCAGCTCAGTATTAATATCTTCAGAATTGAGGACTATCTACCAAAATAAGGTCAAAATGGGCATATAATTTGGGCATAAAGGATGAAACCATAAATACATTAGGAGAGCAAGGGATAATTTACATATCAGATCTTTGGAGAAGGGAAAAATTTATGACCAAAGAAGAACTAGAGAACATTATGAAAGGCAAAATGGACAACTTTGATTACATGAAATTAAAAAGGTTTTACACAAACAAAACTAACCGAAATAAGATTAAAAGGGAAGTACAAAGCTGGGAAATATCTTTACTGCTAATATTTCTGATAAAGAGCTCATTTCTAAAATATATAAAGAATTGTATCAAATTTATAAGAATACAAGTCATTTCCTAAATGATAAATGATCAAAGGACATAAACAGATAATTTTCAGATGATGAAATTAAAGCCATCTATAGTTATATGAAAAGTCACTATTGATTAGGGAAATGCAAATTAAAATAACTTGAGGTACTACCTCACACTTCTCAGATTGGGTAAAATGACAGGAAAAGATAATGATAAATGTGAGAGGTGATGTGGGAAAAATGGGGCACTAATTCATTGCTGGTGGAATTGTGAAAAGATCCAACCATTTTGGAGAACGATTTTGTACTATGCCCAAAGGGCTATTAAAACTCTGCATACCTTTTGATCCAGCAGTTTCACTACTGGGTCGAGATCATAAGAGAGAAAAAAGAATGTGTAAAATATACAAAAATGCTTGTAGCAGCTCTTTTTTGTGGTAGCAAAGAATTGGAAAATGAATAAATTGGTTATTAGTTGGGGAATGGCTAAACAAGTTGTGGTATATGAAGATGATAGAATATTATTGTTCTAAAAAATAATGAACAAGCTGATTACAGAAAGGCCTGAAAAGATTTACATGAACTGATGCTGAACTAAATAATCAGAACCAGGAAAACATTGTACACAATAACAGCAAGACTATGCAATGATCAACTATGAAGGACTTGGTTCTTCTCAGTGGTTCAGTTATCAAAAGCAATCCCAATAAACTTAGGAAAGAAAATGTCATCTGCATCCAGAAAAAGAACTAAGGAGACTGAATATGAATCAATACATGCTATGTTCACTTCTTTTTTCTGTATTTTTAATCTCTCCCATGATTTTTCCCTTTTGTTCTAATTTTTTCTCACAACATGATTCATAAAGCAATGTGTGTTAGAAATAAATAAATTTATTAGGAGAAATGAGAATTGTTCTTTGGGAGGGATCTAAATAAACCTAGTCCAATACCCAATAGTAGTTATTCTGCATGTACACACACACACACACACACACACACACACACAAAATCTACATCTATCTATCTATCTGTATGTATGTATATATGTATATATACACACACACACACACACACACACACACTTAGTAGGACCAATGCTGTGTAGGAATTAAGAGGCTAATATGGCATAAAGAGTATGCCACAGGAAAATGCTTGGACTATTTGTGCCTTATCTGTGGTAGAACATTCTGAGATTTTATTAATCTGATCAGCCATAGATGGACGTATTGTATCTAGACCCCAATATAATGGTGTCATTTTGGTCTCAATATCCTTTTATAAAGTTAAGTGAGGCCAAGAGGTTAAACGAAACTATGGTGTTAGTCAATGGGAAGAACAAAGCTCAATGGGACTTAAGATAAAAGTATTACCTCATGTACTCTGTTACTCTGAGGAGAGGATATAGTCAAGTTGGCTCTGGGAGAAAGCCAAAGCTTACCAGTAACTGTGGTCTTTGGGTTTTTTGAACAATATGTAATTGTATATTTCCTTCTATATAGCATGTAACTGATTTGTTTCATTGAACAACTTTATTATTTTTTAACTATTACCAAATTCTTTTGATAAATTCTGCTTTGCAGTTTAAGGTCTGGCACAATTAAGCCCCTTTGTTTTATTTCTCTCCTCCCCCATTATTTCCCTTCAAATTCTTGATCTTTTGAGCTTCCAGATGAATTGCATTATTATTTTTCTATCTGTATAAAATAATCCTTTGATAGATTGATTAGTATAGCATGGACCAAGTAATTTACTTTAGGTATTATTGTGATTTTTATTATATTAGTATAATTTATGCATGAGCAATTAATATTTCTCCAATTATTTAGATCTGTGTTTAATTCTATAGAGCATTTTATAGTTGGATTTATGTAATTTTGGGGGTTTACCTTTGCAAATAGGCTCCTAAATATCTGATAAATTCAGTAGTTATTTTAAATGGAATTTAAAGGAAAGTTAACAGAAATAAATGACCAAAAGTATCAAACGTTGTCAGTACACCTGACTTTTAGTAGATTCTCAAGCCAATCACCTATAGTGTTCATATTTGGTGGGAATTAATTATGTGACCAGGTAGCAAGAAATATTCTTAGAAAGTTCCCTTATAGTAGTATAATCATACAATACAATAATATTAGCACTGATATAATCTTAATATTAATCTATCTAACTTCTTTAATTTTGAAAATGAGGAAACTAAAAGCCAAAGAAGTTAAATGACTGCCTAGAGTCATATAAATAGTAAGTGGCAGAGCTTACCATAGTGGCAAAGACAGGAAGATTATATAAAAGAAGGAAATCTACTTTGAAATTGTTTGAGTTGCTGATAATATATCTAGTTTGCTCTCTATCTTGATATCATGCACAATGAGATAAAAGGTATCATTTGTATAGTAATGATAACTGAACCTCCATAAAAGAGGCCAGAGGATAACCATATCATGCTCCACTTCAACAAATTCTAAAGGTTCTCTTCAGGATCAAATATAAAAATTTGTTTGGCTTTTAAAATCTCTTGTAACCTGGAATATATATTTCCTACTTTTCCAATCTTCTCACAATTCACTCCTTTGCACATACCCTCCAATGCAATAATACTGATTTTCTTGCTGTACCATGAACATAGTAGTATAACCCTAACTCCCAGTTCTTTTACTAGCTATTGTAGCCCCCTCATGCCTGAAATGCACACCCTCTTCAATTGTTTCTCCTGAACACTGGCTTCCTAAAGACTCAGTTCAAATCCTACCTTCTGCCAAGCCCCTTTCCCAGTGCATATCTTCTTTATTCCTACATATATTCATTGCTAGTGCTTCCTTTCAAAATTATTTTCCACTGACAGGCTATAAATGTTATATTTACATAGGTTTTTTTGTATATTGTCTCCCCCATTAGAATGTGAGTTCCTTGATAGCAGACACTGTATTTTGATTTTATTTATATACCCAACACTTAACACGGTGTCTGGTACATAGTAACTACTCAATAAATGCTTGTGGATCAACTACTGATCCAAGTCTCAGTAAAGGTTAGAAGGTATGCTAACCAAAAGTATCTGCTGGCCTTTGTGACCTTGTCAAGGTTCCAAGATTAACTCAATCTCGGGCTAAGAGTATCAAGTCCCTGGCACTGAATTATGCCTCTTTCCCAGCCCCTAGCCTGACAAAGGTTTGGTTTTCTGGAAATGGACCATCCAATGGTGAATAGACAACTTCTTTGGCCTAACATTCAAGTCTGTCCACAAGCTTCTTCTATCCTGTTTTCCAGTCTTATTTCATGCTACCTCTCTTCATGTACTTTATATTCCAGGCAAACTGGGCTATTTAATCTATCCTTTTCTGTAACCATGATTTTGTTCATACTTTTCCAATCCTTGAATAGATTTTTTTTCGCCTGACTGCTCACATTCTAACCTCTCTGACTCTGACAATCTCTTTTTAAATCTTTCCCTTTGGACAATGCCCATCTCAGATAGGACTTTCCCCAAAATGTCTTCCCCATTCATGCAACTAGCAATAATCCCTTCTTCCTTGAATATTCAATAGCACTTTATGTTGTAAGTAAAATTCAACAAAAGTAAATTGAGATCCATTCCAAGTAAGATAACATTTTATTAACAGTTCATGGACATGCCAATAAAAATGAATCAATGGACCTTTCTCTGTTTTAAGCCAAAGATCCCAGGATGGAAACTTAACTCATTTTTATAAGGACCAAAAAAAGAAAAGTACAGGTAGGCGACCTCATAAGGTTGAGAACAAGATGATTGATCACATAGCTGAGGCTAGAGGAAATACTATAATTGGTTGAAAGTTGGGAATTAAAGGACTAGCAACAATCCCTGCCTTCCTTCTGTGACTAAGAAGTATTCAATTTTTGAATCCAGCTGAAAGTTTAAAAGATAGTGACCTAGACTTTAGAGAACAAACCAGAAATCCTTGAAGGATATCCCAGTGGTATAAAGATACTAGATTAGACTCCCAAGGGTACACCCACATTTCCCAAAGATAGTAGAATTTCCTTGAGGCAAAAATGGAATAGTGATTTAGCAAGAAAACTAGCTTTCTAAACTTAACTTATTATAAGGCAAGCATTGAACTTCTGCCCTAAGTTCAGAGCCAAAGAACCATGACTTAGTTACAGGACAAAATCAATTAACTGTAAATGGGATTAATAGAAATGATACAGAATCAATTTAATCTTCTCATTTGGATCTCTCTTTTGCCATATTCTTAGTTAGATTGGATTCAGAAATTCCACTCCACAAGTATTATTGATTTATTATATTGAATCACATTGAGAGTAAAATTAGTATAGGATTATTGTTCAAAGATCCTGGGCCTTAGAATTGAAAGGTATATTTGAGGTCATAGACTCTCTCCACCATGTGGCAGATACTCGCCTCCAAAACCATTATTCTTTTTTTCCCCTTTTTTCTCTAAATAGATTAAATTTATTCAATATCCTAGAAGTTGCGATTATAAGTGTTGAATAGTATGAAAAGTACACAACAGAGTATTAGGTTTTAATACATTCCAACAAAGTACATGACATATACAGTACATAATGCAGGCAAAGGAATAAGTGGTATTTAACCACTTATAAATAAATAAATATATATATATATATATATATAGCTTTAAAGTGATCTATATTATAACACAATCTATCAATATTACAGTCATTTAAGATGTTAAAAAAATTTGTTATGACTCAGAAAAAAGGTGATGATGACTAGGATTCATCCATGTACCTCAATTACTACTCTACACAGAAAATTTTGTCCTATAAATAATGTGCATATAGTTTATGTATAAGAATGTTGTAAGCTCAAATGACATTATGAATTAAGACCTTTGCCAAATTTAAAACACTATATAAGTGCCAATTTATCATTAACTGCCACCATCACCACCACCATCATCATAAGTCTCCAGTCACCAGGCTTCCAATCTGGTGATCACATTGTTGCCTAATCTTTCTCTTGCACTCCTGTTGAGCTCAAGCAATAGTTATGGAGTAATATAGATGTTTTAGTAAATGTTTAACAATTGGCTAGCTAGGAGGAAAAGCAGAAGAAAGGTCCCCTAGCTTTTAAATCAAATGTGCATTATTAACACTTCATTAAGTCTAGACAAACAACAATAAGTCAAGCACTTATTTGTAATGATTGAAAATTTCTGAAATTTAAATGCTCATGCTGAAAATTTTAAATGATCTTTGTTGCAATTTTATAAGTGGCTCCTGCTCATCCTTGTGAAAAAAATACTTTTCTCCTGAAGGAAATACATGCGGAATTAGGTGTAGACTAAAGATTCAAATCTAAGCAACTAGAGGATACACATTAAAAAAAACTCTTCATTGTAATGCCATTTATACTATCAAACTTACAAAATCTAGTCTTAAAACTAGTACTGAGTGACAATATAAGATAAACAAATTGCTACTCTCATCTTCACCATCTTCACTAGTTAGGTGGAACATGTTGAATTTATTCTTTAATAAGCTCTCTTTAAAAAGTTTTTGACAGTGTAATGAACATAATGTAGTTTAAGATTACCCCTGTGCAGTGAGTTCATAAAAGAAAGATTTTTCTTGGAACCATTTTAGAACTGGAAAATGTCATGCACAGCATTTATCTTATCTATAACATTGCAATATTCAAAAAGTCTAATTTTTTTCAAAGCAACAAAGTGATTCTATATCACAAAAACCTTTTCTTTCCAATCTAAGTTTATATTAAACATAAAAAACAAAAAAAACCAAGATATCAAATAAACTCATATTGTGTACTGCAGTATTTCTCAAGAGGTTAAAAGAAATTAAATATATAGTCTACATACATGAAACATTCACAAAGGTTAACTGAAATAATCTAGAGCTATTTTTTTAATCATGTAGGTGTTCAATACAGCCATTAAATAATTTTTGACAAGAATTATATATAATGTGTCCTAAAAGTCTTAGTATAGTTTAAACTCATTAATATTTAAATTGCACTAAGATTTTTGGGACATCCCGTATATAATATAGAAAAATATCTATTTATTTATAGGTGAAATTTCCAAAAAAATGTGCCCAGAAAGCACTAATCTTTGTGCTTTGTACAATCCTGCAGAAATGTATAGCTATTTCTTTAATAATCAGCATATACAGCACGTTCTCTACTCAAAGTGATAATAAGACCTAAGGAGTAGAGCATAGAGCATGTAAAGTCAGGAAGACCCAAGTTCAAATTGAGCCTTAGACATGTATTAGCTGTGTGAGCCTGGAAAACTCACTTAACCCTGCTTTACCTCAGTTTCCTCACCTGTAAACTGAGCAGGAGAAGGAAATAGCAAATCACTCTGCCAAGAAAACCCCAAGTGGACTCACAGAGAGTCAGACATGACTAAAAACAATGACTGAAGAACAAAGTATTTATCAAAAGCATTATTTGAACAAAAGGTCTTCCTGATCTCAGAGCTTTATCCACTCTGCCTCACCACCTTCAATGCATTTGAACAAAGTATACTCTTAATAAATGTTTTTATCTTATCAAAATGTATTTTATGACAACGTGAAAGTCTTCATAAGCATGGTAAGGCCTGACATGACTGTATTTTTAATCATTAGAGTCAATTAATCAGGAAGTATTTAGTAAAGCCCCCATTAAATACCAGGCATGAGGCTTGGCAACGAGCTGGAAGATCTTATTCCGAGTGAGACAGTTCTTGCCCTTAAAGATCTTCCATTCTAAGAAGAGAAGGGGAGATAATTTGTTCAGACACAAATCAATATAGGAACTATTAAAAAAAAAACAGCATCTACAGGAAGGGAGAGATATTAATAACTGGGTGTATCAAGAAAAGTCAATTGAAAAAGAGAACACTTTATCTGATCCTTGAAGGCATCAAGAGGGAGTTCTAAGAAGCAGAGGCAAAACAAAACAAAAAAAAAAGCATTTTAGGCATTGGAGACAGCCTGAGCAAAAGCAAGGAAGTAGGAAATAGAATATTGTGTGTAGGGAACAGCAAGTTACCTGGCTGAATTAAAGAGGGCATGAGCAGAAATGATATGTAATCAATCATTTTAGAGATTTAGTCTCAAACCAGATTATAAATAGTTAAAAATACTAAACAAAAGTTTATGTTTTAACCTTAAGGCAATAAGGAATCAGTGAAAATTCTTGAGTAGAGGAGGACAATTGTCATCTGAACTTTAGGAATATCAATTTGTCAGCTGTATGGAAAATGCATTAGAAAAGGAAGAAACTGAATTCAGGAAGAAATTATTGCTATTGTTTAAATGAGAAGTAATGCAGACTTGGACTTGAATGAGAGAGAGGGATATATTCAAGAGAAAGTGAAGAGATGAGACTGACAAGGCATCCTAGTGAGGGTAGACAAATGAATGAAAAGTGAAGTAGAATTCCTAGGTTACATACCTAGGTGAATAGAAATTAGTGAATCATATTTCCACTGTAAAGTCAGAGGTGCCATTTATACAGGATGTCCCCCAAATTTTAGTGTAGACTATAAAACTGCACTAAACCTTTGGGGATGTCCTGTCAAGGACATCCTGTCAAGTGAAAACTTTTTCAGGTACATGAAAAGGTTCCTGTGGACACTATCTCAGGAAATTTCAGGAAATCTGAAGAATTTTTTTCCAATCATCCATGCCCATTTTTCATGGCAATTCTGCCCTGGAACCAAGGGTGGGCTCACTCCAAGAGAGGCTATAAGGTACTGGACTGAGTTGTTTTCTACCTTGGGGAAATCTGCTTTGCCCAGAACAAAGAGACAAAGTTGTTATCTTTTTCATGTATTTAGTTGGTCTTTCAGAAAGAGACTCACAACTCTGGTTCTAATGACTGCTTCTTCCTAAAGAGAAACATTAAGAACAGCAGAAACATAAGTAGGTTCTGTAAACTTGTAATCATACATGTCAAACACAGTGTACTATTTTTCCTCCTCTAAAGTAGAAATGGTGGGAAGTAATATAGAGTGGGTGTTGTAAATTGTGTTTTCTATGACAGAAGTTAATTCTAAACTAAGTATTCCCTGAAAGAAAAACAGAGAAAACATTTTTACATGTCTATCATTTGTCCTTAGAGGACGCAGAAACAAATATGTTTTTTAAAGCTTGACATCAGTATTATTCTAGGTGGCCTCAGGCTATGTGCTTTGTTTCCAGTTTGTAGAATTGGAGGGATAAGAAAACAGCTTTGCATTAAGAGGAACACATTGTACAGGTTAATCATAGCCATGCAGAAATCTGAATGCTGCCAACAAAATAATGGAGCCTGGGTGCCAGGGGAGCCACAAGGCTGATTCAGAGGGAAACCCGGGGACAATAACACCTCGTTTGCATGAGGCAAAGCATTCCAGGCATGTGCTTTGCAATTAATAATTGATGTGGCTGAAAAAGAAGTTTTTCCTATTGTCAACAGCGACAAACGCTTGTAAAAATTTAATTGGCTAAAAGTTCATTTCAGTGTTGTACAATCAGGAAGTTACCACTACAGAAAGGAGAGATTTTTGAAATGTTTAAATTTTAAAGGGATGCAAATTGGAAAGACAGATCAAGACTGGGGGGATTTGCAAGTGCAAAAATGTCTGATGAAGTTGAATCATTACCCAGTCAATATTTTATCAATTAACCCACTTAATGGTCAACTCATATATAATGCTGCCATTTTCTTGTAAGCCTGAGGCCTTTTGCAAAACCAGATTTTGCAAAACAAAACAAAACAAAAGGACATTTCTAAGAAGATTTGGGAGGGGGATGATCCCTTATTTATTTATTTTAAGTATAATTTAAAACACCAACCTATCTTAAATTACATTATGCCCAGCTCAAGATTTACTCCTACCAAAACTGAGGGTGGATTACGTTTACATGGTAGATATATTTTTCCTTAAAGTATTTTGTAGAAAAATTTAAACTGAATTTCTGTTTGTTAAATAACATTTTTACTGCATTGGGGAACTCATATAACTTATATAACAAAAGTAGTTTCCATACAGTGTGTTCAAGTATGGATCTGACCAGATGGTATCTAAAGTCCCTTTCATCTTTGAGATTCTGTGGTTCCATGTTTGGAATGTCTCACTACTAGAGATACAGCAATGCCCTATTTGATAATATTGTTATTGTCTTTTGTTCTCCAAGAGGACTATGACTACAGGGAGGTGATGTCATAACATGTAAGTGAATTGGATTTAATTGAGGGAGGGCTGGGCAAGGTCACCTCCCTTACTTTCTCTCCCAAACCATCTAGATCTAATGGAAATATATAAATCAGGATGACTGGAGATGTCTCTAGATATAGTGGGGATTTTTTTTCCTAATTTTTTTCTTTTTTTCTAATAGCTTTTTGTTTACAAAACATATGCATGGGTAATTTTTCAACACTGACCCCTGCAAAACCTTCTGTTCCAAATTTTCCCCTCCTTCCCCCCACCCCTTCCCCTAGATGGCAAATATTCCAATACATGTTAAAATATATGTTAAATACAATATATGTATACATATGATGGAGAAAACCCTGAAAATGTCCTGACTTTGGGGTAAATGCTTGAGAACTCCTTGAAGGGGAGAAATTCTCTCCTTGTACTCTCAGAGAAGCTCTCACTTGAGAAAGACCCACCCCAGGGAATCAAGATAAGTAGTTTCATTTTGTTATCCCAGAAGAGATCGCCACACACACCCATTGATCACACTCACTACTGATTATACCCTTTATTGAGTTGAAGATTAGTCTATGACTACTCATTCAATTGAAAATCTTCTATTCAATTGGAAGATTTAGGTTTGATTTCAACTCAAACTGGCCCTAGCCCCCAGAAAAGATTAAATAAATTTCTGCTCACTCATTTCTTTGCAGAGGACCTAAAAAGCAGGAACATGCCAGGCCAAGGGAACTCTCCTTGGCATAGCTGCCTGTGAGGACCCCCTGCCAGATGAGAAGACATTCTCTTCTCAGCATTAACTCCTCTTTATCTTTCTGCCACAACTCTTCTGCTAAACCTTTACATTTCTGTCAAGACCTTGTCACTGAGGAAGTCAGCCTCCTAGCAAAAGCTGACTTCTCAGTACCAATAAACTTCTTTTTGCCAGTCTAACTTTTTGGGTTCATAAATTCTTTTACAAAGGACCTGCGCCAACCAGAAGGGGTTCCCACACTCTCTGCCCTGTGCCTAACCTTATCCCATATCCATACAGTTATCTTGCTGCACAAGAAAAATCAGATCTAGAAAGAAAATAAAAACCTAAGGAAAACAAAAATGCAAGCAAACAACAGGAAGAGTAAAAATGCTATGTTGTGGTCCACACTCAGTTTCCACAGATTTCTCTTTTGGTGCAGAAGGCTCTCTTCATTACTGAACAATTGGAACTGGTCTGAATCAATTCATTGTTGAAGAGAGCCATGTTCATCAGAATTGATCATCATATATTAGTACTATTTTTGCCATGTACAATGATCTCCTGGTTTTGCTCATTTAACTTAACATCAGTTCATGTAAGTCTCTCCAAGCCTCTCTGAAATCATCCTGTTGGTCATTTCTTACAGAACAATAATATTCCATAACATTCATATACCATAACTATACAGCCATTCTCCAATTGATGGGCATCCATTCAGTTTCCAGTTTCTAGCCACTCCAAAAAGGGCTGCCACAAACATTTTTGCACATGTGGGTCCCTTTCTCTCCTTTAGAGATCTTGGCCTTTTAAAGTTAAGGTCTTTAACAGGTCATAGTTTGACTAAGGCACTGTCCAATCAGTGATAAAGTATAGAAGATTTCAGAAATGAGGAAGAAAATGGCCTCAATTACCTGTAAAAAAAAAATCAGCCTGGGAGGGAAAGACCCTCAGGGTTCCTGGACAAAACAGAAACAATTGCTATTTACATTCACTCTGAGCCAATCAGGACTCAAACAATGACCAATTGGGGCTTTGACCAAATGGGGCTTGGCCTGGGACCTATTGTTGGCCAATCAATGACAGCCAGAGTGATCTGGGTTTAAGACATGATCTTAAGAAAGAAATCTAGCTGGTAAACCCCTAGATATCTTATGGGTATTCCAACAATCACAATTTATATTCCTTTGAGCAAGAGCAAAATGCTTTTGTTGGTGGAGTTGTGAATGAATTCAACCATTCTGGAAAGTAGTTTGGAACTATGCTCAAAAAGTTATCAAACTGTGCATACCCTTTGATCCAGAAGTGTTACTACTGGGCTTATATCCCAAAGAGATTATAAAGAAGGGAAAGGGACCTATATGTGCACGAATGCTTGTGGCAGCCCTCTTTGTAGTGGCTAGAAACTGGAAACTGAATGGATGCCCATCAGTTGGAGAATGGCTGAATAAATTGTGGTATATGAATATTATGGAATATTATTGTTCTGTAAGAAATGACCAACAGGATGATTTCAGAAAGACCTGGAGAGACTTACACGAACTGATGCTGAGTGAAATGAGCAGGACCAGGAGATCATTATATACTTCAACAACAATACTATATGATGACCAGTTCTGATGGACCTGGCCAGCCTCAGCAATGAGATCAACCAAATCATTTCCAATGGAGCAGTAATGAACTGAACCAGCTATGCCCAGAGAAAGAACTCTGGGAGATGACTAAAAACCATTACATTGAACTCCCAATCCCTATATTTATGCCCACCTGCATTTTTTATTTCCTTCACAAGCTAATTGTACAATATTTCAGAGTCTGATTCTTTTTGTACAGCAAAATAATGGTTTGGTCATGTATACTTATTGTGTATCTAATTTATATTTTAATATATTTAACATCTACTGGTCATCCTGCCATCTGGGGGAGGGGATGGGGGGGTAAGAGGTGAAAAATTGGAACAAGAGGTTTGGCAATTGTTAATGCTGTAAAGTTACTCATGCATATAACCTGTAAATAAAAGGCTATTAAATAAAAAAAATTAAATTAAATTAAATTAAATTTTAAAAAAAAGAGCAAAATGCTTGCAATTTAAAGGAATTCTATATTGAATACTTTTATACGGAAAGAATCAATTCTTAATGGTATGATATGGTTTTCTAGAGATTGAGTTTTCTTGAAGTGGGACACACTTTACAAAGAAATAAGCACTATTATTTGAGGGAAGTTGCCAAATTAAAATCCCAAATTCTTCCAAACTTGCACTTTCCTTTTTCATCTATGAAATATATAGGTAGTAGCCAGCTGTCCCTCATTTCTCACCAAGGAGCCACCAAATCCTGCCTTATCTTTGTGCTCACATTGTTTTTCTTTTGTTCAGTCAGAGGCAGTTTTCATAACGAATAAATATGATTAAAGATGATCGGTAGCAGAATCAGACCAACTGACCCCAGATTTCCTGATCTAAGAGAACTCCTTTTTTCCATTGAAGACTCTGGTCTTAGATTTTCATGGAAACATTTATCTTTGCTCCTAGAACCACTTAAATGTGTATCCATCTTCCTAATTGTTCCTCACAATACAATCTCACAAGGTTAAATACTTTCCGATGTATTTGAATGCTCAATAGCAGCACTGTCAGGAAATCCTATTTTAGTCTCAAGTTCAAGCTATGTTTAGCTCCATTTATGATATTAAAATAGCATCCTAAGCTATCTTTGTTTTGAAACTCAGAGTGACAAGCATTTCATTTACTGAGTGGGAAAATTTACTATTTTCCCACAGATCTTTCTTTCTATTTATTTTTAAAATAATATTTTTATCATTTATCAACATTATTCTTTAAGATTCTTAAAATACATGAC
This sequence comes from Sarcophilus harrisii, assembly GCF_902635505.1. Lineage (NCBI taxonomy): Eukaryota > Metazoa > Chordata > Mammalia > Dasyuromorphia > Dasyuridae > Sarcophilus > Sarcophilus harrisii. Next base: position 385,894,482 of record NC_045426.1, read on the forward strand.
TGATTATGGTCTCATTCATGCTCAAAATGAGTATTTTCCTTTCTAAGCAAGGATAAGGAGGGGAGAAAAACTATTTCTGAGCCAGACCTCAGGTTTTTTTTTTTTTTTTAATCTATTTAATGAGTGGGTTGGCCATGAATATTTCTATTTCTCTAAGTACCTCTAGGTGCTTTCCCTTGTACTTATAGATTTTAGGATTCTGATTTTTTTTTTCACATTCTTCCTGTTGCTCAGTCTTATGTAAGTTTATTTTCCTGAATATTGACCTTTATTGTGCTAGAGAATCAAAGACACATGAATGAAGTCTGTAGCAATCTGGGTAGCAAACATGCAATTATAGCAAGGGCATTGGATTTAGAATTAAAAAACTTGAATTTTAATATTACCTCTTCTACTTACTATATCTATAACCAAACAAGTCCCTTAAATTTTCTGTTTCAGGTTCTTAAGATAAAAAATAGTGATTAATAATACTTACATAATCTACTTCACAGGATTATTTCAAGAGAAATATGAGTAGACCTTAAAATTACACATAGATGTGTACGAGTTATTATCATTCTCATGTTACATACTCTGTTCTCCATGGAAGTACTGCTCCAATGTATATATCCTGACATGGAGGTAATCCTGGTTTCTTAAAAACTATCTCAGTGCAAGCTTTGCCAACTTCAAAACAAACTGGAATGTTTCATGTACAATTCACTGTTAGATTATGCTTGCTGTCCAAGGACCAGCTGCATATCCAGAGGTTTATTACCTTCTGGCTAGCCAGTGGTATTGAGATCCTAATAAATGTTCTTAATATGTTATTTGTCCAATTGAGTTGAAATGAGATCCAACTAAATCATATCCCAATAGCATATATAAGTAAAACTGAAAGGATGAAAACAGTAACAATTGACATTTATATATTGCTTGAAGGTTTACAAAGTGAACCTTACAGTATTAGCACCATTTTAGCCTTAGTATGGTACATTAGTTAAATGTTGAATAAATAAGTTACAAAGCTATATACATTTTCTCAGACTATCCTTACAATCAATTTATGAAGCATTGTCATTTCCATTTTACAGATAAGGAAAATGAAGTGAGATAAAATAACTTTCCATGGTCCCACCTGGTGTGCCTGTCCTTTTTCCCAGGCTAGTGCTCTTTCCATTATAACAGTCTGGGAACAAATTGGTCCAAACTTAAACTGACTTGCTAGTGTTTTTGTAGCAGGCTATTTCTATCACTGGTGACACTTTGTAGAAAAGAAAGTCACAACAGTCTTAAATGCCACAACACACAATAATCTTAAATGCCACACAATGTCTCAGTCCCTGAAGAAAAATTCCATTCATACTAAGACCCATCTGAAAGAATTGTGCATTGTTCTGCAAAGTGTTTAGTAATTCTTAGTTTGTTAATAAAGCTTAAAAAAAAATAGAGCCTGGCCAACATGTTTACAAAAGCATGTGGTAGAGGAAAAATAATTTGCCTGACAATTGGAATATTTTCTATCATATACTTTGCATTACTTCATGGGCAACCATTTTGGCTAACGACTTTATCTCATGTATATACAGAATTAAGTGATTGGACCAAGGTCCTGACCAGCTTTGTCATTCTATGATGCCATAGATACATCTATGATTTAAGGTATTAACATATTGGGCTCTCCAATGAAAGGATTCCTTCAAATTAGTAAATGAAAGTTTAAGCCAAAGCGTGATAATACTGAAGGTCAATCTGTCCTTCATAAAATTGATGTCCCTATCAACTTTGAATAAATGGAAATGATGAATAAGAAATAATCTGATCTTCCTACATAGTTACATGTAACATTCAACTAATGTCATTTTTCTTTCTCACTTCATACCCAAACATGGAACTAAAATGGAGATGAAATAGTAGGTGATAAAGTTTTCTGAGAATATTACCAACCAGTGTCCAAATACATGTCCATTTGTTTGTACCCCTAAGAAAAACAGAGAATGTTTATTCATCATAATCTTTCATATGCCCTAGAATCAGGGAAACAGAAAGTTGTAAGGGACCCATAGATCATTAATTCAAATTCCTGCTCTGTAGCTTTCTCATCTTCAAATAAAATAATATTTATAAAAGCATTTAACATAGTACCTGTCATAAAGTAGGCAATAAACACACACACACACACACACACACATACACACACATACACACACTCTTCTTTCCTCCTTCCCCTCTCTCTAGAGAGAAGAGAAATGATATTGCTACATTTAACCTTAAGACATAGGCCCAAATGTTTTTTTAAAACCTCCCACCATTTCCATTGTTCTCTAGATTCTACCATCTCTGTCAAACTTATCATTTTTCACAGCAAAATTCTTAGTAATCTTAGATTTATCAGCCTCATCTTTCTGATAAATGCACCTTCTGACCCGCCAAATGGTCTCAAAATGTTAAAGTGAAGTCAACAGATTTAACAATTTGATTGTCTTACAAGTTTTACAAAGGAAAAGTGAGTGCCCCACCACAACCTAGTATACTGAAAGTACAGTAAAATTCCATTAAAACATGGACCATTATAAGATGGAAGTAGACTTATCAAATCATTCCCCTTCCCACAAATCTTTTTAAAGAGCTAAATACAATATAGTAGGTAAGCCTGCAACCTGCATACTGTGTAATGTAACAGAAAGAATACTGCTCTTGGAATTAGAAGAGTTAAATTTGATTCCTGGTTCTGATATTTATTCTCTGTGTGCCTCTGAGTATATAAGTTCTATGAGCCTGTTTCATCATCAGTAATAGGAGTTTTGGTCCGTGTACCCCCCTGACTTTCAGTACATTTTCCCTTAAGAAAATGAATTCTAAAGCTTACCAAGCATATGCACAGAAGAAAAAAAAAAGCAATGTAATAGTTTCAATAAAATAATAGTTATTTAACAAACATAGCAAGAGACCTGGTCATTGGAGTTCCCATCCTTCAAGCATTTGCAGTGTCTTGCCTGATTCAATATTCCAAGTGAACTTCAGAGCAACAGATATTTCATATACCCCTTGACAAGATGCTCGTATCTCTGGACTTATGCATAGTCCTGGTTGGGAACCTCTTTTATAATACCTGCACTAACTACCTCTCCAGGCTGTTATGAAGAAAGCAATTTGCATATCTTAAAAAGTGTTAGATGAATTTAAGATATTATTACTCTTATGCCCAGATACTTGGGTTAGAAAGAGGATCCACTATAACTTGAGAAGGGCACAATAGCTCTTTTCAATTCATATCTGTGCAATTATTTGAATTTTTTTCAAAGGAAAGGAAAGGAAACAAGAGGAGAGGAAAGAAGAAGAGAGGAGAGGAGAGGAGAGGAGAAGGAGAAGGAGAAAGAGAAGGAGAGGAGAGGAGAGGAAAGAAGAAGGAGAGGAGAGGAGAGGAGAAGAGAGAAAAAGAGGGAAGAGGAGAGGAAAGGAGAGGAGAGGAAGGAAGGAATTTCTCCTATTTGTAAACCAAAATCAGAAAAGTAATAAAAATCAGTCACTGGCCAGGGTATTAAGAAGAATGAATGGATTCCTGTTTAGCTGAAACTAGATTACTTATTAATTTTTTTAAAATGTAAAAACCTTTTCAAGCAACATTTTACAAGTACATAGGCCCCAGATTTGGTACACTGCTCCATGGGTTAATATATTCACCTATAAATAAAAGCAGTGACAGCTCTCCTGTCAGTACTTGCTGATGGACGGTTCCTTTTTCCGCCATTACAGCCTTGTGAATGTGGGAAAATTAATTTAAGTGGTAGTTAATTTCTAATGAATTCCATTCAAGCGGTTAATATGGTGCCTTGATGTTATGGTAACCTTCATGGATCATTGCATTATGTAAATAAATTCTACTTATTGCTGGTTTATTAAAAAAAAGAGAGAGAGAGAGAAGAGAGGGGAAAAAAAGATTGGTGAGTCTGGTTAAATCTTTATTACACATGCACACACAACTAAAAGTTGCTAGAGACATTTCCTCCCCAAAAGATCAGAAATGCCAATATATCAATGAGTGTTCTCTGAATTAGCCTCAGTAATCAAACTATTCATTTTTAATGTTTCTAGAGCTATTTTTTTCTGTGTATAATTACATCTAAATCATCTGTTAGATGCCAAGGGAAAAAGAAAAAAAGAAGCTGACTTACAAATCAAGACCAGGTGGATTTTATGTGCTTCACAGGAAACATTACACAGTCTTATTTTGAAGTTGCAGTTATAGGACAAAATCAGATTGTTGATTTGTTGGTTACAGAGGAAAATTATAATCAGAGAACAGGAGGCTAGATCTTCTGCATTATGATAACCATGAGATAAATGCCTGATTTTTGAAAAGAAATGGAGGAATTATTCTACCTGATTGTTGTACCCCCAAATGTGAGAGAAGAAAAAGTTCTCTGTGAGTTCATGAAACATTGGAAGATGTCTTGCTCAAGTATACATGAAGGGAAAGCCTCTACTCTTGGCTGCTCAGTCACACTGATCTCTATCAGGGCTTGGCTCGGTGTTGGAAAGAGCTAGTGCCATTGGAGAAGATGTAACGTGATGAATTTTACAGGAGCCTTCCCAGTTCCAAATGAAATTCAGGCCGCACCCTAACTTTCACTCAAAGTCAATTCCTCTACATCCTGATTTTTAATCCATTTAACAGGTTTCCCCCAATTAGAGTGTTACTCCAATGCCTCTTACTGATGCAGACAATAGCCAACATTATCCCAATGGAACATAAGCTTTAGCAGATGAAGCTAAGATTGAAAGAGCCCAGGAATAGACCCTTTGTCACCCTAGTACCAGCCTTCCCAAGTATACCGCCAGGGTGGTTAGAGAATGGAGAATTTTTCAAGTACAGAATCTCCCTAGCAGTCACAGGTTACAATCTCTAGTGGCAAAGTAAACATCCCAAAGTCACAATACTTTGAAGTATTGAAGGAGATTAAGCCCTTGCTGAATACAGAGCTATTGAGCACCCAGGTGACCCTGGACAAGGCTTTTTCTCTCAGCTTCAGCTTCTTGTTTTGTAAAGTAGGGATAATAGCACCTACTTCACAGGGTTATTATAAGGATTAAATAAGATAATTTAAGTGAAGTTCTCTGTAAACCATAAAGCACTGTATAAATGCTGGCTATTATTATTATTAATTAGCAAGACACTATGGAGGACTCATCCTCCTCCCCAATTCCCCATTGGCATGTCATAATGTTGGAAAGTCCATGTTAATCCCTTTGGTTTAAAGTAGTAAAATTAACAGCTGTTAAAATACAAATTATATCTAGAAGTGATCAATCACCAAAAATTTATTAACTATTTACTATGTAACATGCACTATGCTAAGTACAAAAAAGAGGGGGGAAATTAGCCTCTGCCTTCAAGGAATTTACAATTTAATGAGGGAGATAATGCAAACAAATATGTACAAACAAGCTATATGCAGGACAAATATGAAATAATTAATAGAGGGAAGGCACTGGAATTAAGAAGGATTGGAGAAGATTTCTTGTAGGTGGAGTTTTAATTAGAACTTAAAGGAAGCCAGGGAGGTCAGTAGTTAGAACAGAAGAAGCAAAGCATTCCAGATATGTGGGACAGAGTAAAGATCCAGAGCATAGAGATGAGGTGAGTTTTTGTTTTGTTTTTGTTTTTGTTTTTTTGTAGAACAGTTAGGAGGCCAAGGTCACTGGACTGGAGAGGACATGGTAGAGACTAAGGGTAAGAAGATTTTAAAAGACGGAGAGAAATAGATTAATAAAGAACTTTGAATGTCAAACTGGTTATTTTGTATTTGATCCTAAAGATAACAGTAAGCTATTGTAATTTGTAATTTTTATATTGTACGTGTGGGTGAGAGGGGATGAGAACTGACATGATTAAAAATTTTAGCCAGGAAAAATTACTTCCATGGCTGAAAAGAAGTTGGATTGGAATTGAAAGACACTTAAGGTGGGCAGATCCACCAGAAGATTATTTCAGTAATCCAGGAGTGAGGTAATAGAGCTTGCACAAAGACGGTAGCTGTGTCAGAGGAGAAAAGAAGATGAGAAATGTTGCAAAGGTGAAATCAACAGGCCTTGATCGGTGATGAGATATGTAGTGAGAAATCTAGCATGACTCCTGAGTTGTAAGCCTGAGGACTGGGACTTTATTGTAATAGAGAAAGAGTGGGGGTAAGGGGATAATTAGAGGCAAAAGAATGAATTTCATTTGGGATGTATTGAGTTGAAGATGTCTATTGGATATCTAGCTCAAGACATCAAAAAGGCAGTTGGAGATGTGATATTGAAGATTAGCAGAGAGGTTTAAAAGTTATCAGAATAGAGATGATAATTAAATCCATGAGAGCTAATGAGATCACCAATAAAAATGGTATAGAGGGAGAAGAGAAGAGACCCCAGGACACAATGCTGAAGAACATATATTGTTGCAATAACACATTAAATTATCATCTACTAACATATTAGATCAAATTGATTTTTATCACGTTTGTAGATTAGTCCTAACAAGGAGCAATTCCATGGTTGGGTATTGGGGTATGGTTTAGGCTAAGTTTAGAAACAAGGGTTCATCTCAATTTGAGGGACAGGAATAAAGGATAGGGGAAGGTCAGGAGTTCAAGGCATAATCAACTTTCCTCTAGAACCACAATAGGAAACACTGGGGTAACTAATAACTAGTACTTATATAGCTCTGTAAGGTTTGCAAAGTGTTTTGCATTTATCAACCCATTTTATTCTTACAATAGTCTAGGTGCTATTATTATTCCCATTTGTCTCCAGTAACACTGCTTGTATATGTTTGAGATCAAATCAGATTTTCCTGATTTCATTTCTCCATTCTATCAGCTAAGCCACATAGATGCCTAGTTATACTGGGAGAATAGAGTGAAGTCTTATTTCCAGTATTTTCTCATCTTGCATGGGGCTGGTTCTGACTGGATATGCAGTTGCTGGGACCCTCCAGACCAAAAATTCTGACTTTCTTTGAGGAATATCAAAATATACAGCTTGCTGCCCTAGAACTGCTGACAGAGAGCTGATCCAAGCAGCAGAGGACTGGCTTTCTGGTCTTTTTCTAAACTGCAAAAGCTAGGAAATCTACTTGGATGCATGTCACATAAATTGAAAAGGATTCAGGACAAGTAATCCAGTGCCATCCTCTTTCTAAGTATAATTATGAGCTTTTTATCCTTAAGTTTATTACTAAGCAATTTCATATGTATAATGGGCATCTTATTTCTTGCATTCTCAATGGTTAGCAGAGAAGGTGAAGGGAGGGAGAGAATTTGGAAATGGAAATAAAAATAAAATTTTTTAAATTTATTGTTAATCTAACGGCTCTCCTGGTACTAGATGTTGCAAAGTGAGGAAGTTTCCAATAATCAACATTCTGAAGATCTCCATCAAATACTTTCCTGAAATAAAAAGCAAACAAGAGTTTAGGTTGGTATTTGTTTATTTGTTTGTTTTTTCGTTCTCTGACCCACCTATTGAAGTGTACTGCTGGGCTCTGTGAAACTAAAAAAGGAATTATATGCTTATATATCAAAATGCACAACTCATAATGCCATATACTTTTGATTAGAAGAGCAATTTTGGAAAAATCATCATAATTCTGCAAAAATTACTTTGAGAAAATCTCTACATTTCCCAGATATGTTTCAGAGCTGGCCAAAATTGTAGATCAGGAGACACCACTTTTGTTAAGAAATTGTCCAGAGTTGCTAAGTAGGATGCACTGAGTTTTAAAAATACTAAGTATCTTAGCAGACATCTTGTTCAACCCACATCTAAACAGGAATTCCACTTGCAATGCACATGATGGTCATCCAGTTTTTACTCCCATAGCCTAACTCCATCTACTTTCTACTTTGAGACTTCATTCCCTTCCAGGATAGCCAGTTTCACTTTGAGTTGTTGTTCAATCATTACAGTCATGTTTGACTCCATTTGGGGTTTTCTTGGCAAAGATATTGGAGTGGTTTGCCATTTTCTTCTCCAGTTCATTTTACAGATGAGGAAACTGAGGCAAACAGGGTTTGCCCAGGGTCACACAACTATTAAGTGTCTGAGGCTGGATTTGAACTCAAAAAGATGAGTCTTCCTGACTCCAGGCCCAGAATTCTAACCACTTTGCCATCCAGTTGTCCCTTTACTTTTAGGCAACTCTAACATTTCAGAAACTTTTCCTGACATCAAGTCTAAATTTGCTAGCTCGTAATTTCCTAATTCTTCCCTCTGGGATCAAATAGAACTAATTTAATTCCTTTACACATGACAGCCTTTCAAGTTTTTGAAGACATCTACTTATATCTTCCCTGAATCTAGGGATTCTCCAGGATAAATTCTCCAGGATAAATGTTCTCATTTCCTTCTACCACTCCTGATAGAGCATGGTTTCCAGGACTTTTAACACCCTGGTTTCTCTCTTTTGGATCTTTCTAAATAATAACCTTCTTGGGCAATGGTTTAAAAAAAAAAAAACCTGCGAAAAATCTCAACTCCACATTCCTCCTTACTAAGAGGTCATTTTGATGCACAGTGATTTTTAACTTAATGGTGAATAAAAACACAGCAAACCAATTTATTCTGTGTTCTGAATCCGTCTTCCCTGTCCAGGTGATGCTGCATTTGCATCTGGGGTGAGACAGATGGGGAGCACATGTTCTGTGGCCCCAGAATGTCTACCTCCTTGCCATCTTGAGTTCTATTTTTCTCAGAGACTCTGCTTGACAGCTGCCCAAGATCAAATGTCCAGGGTATCAACAGGAGCAGCAATGTCAGTGTTGTGGCATGTGACCACCATGATCAAACACTTTTGCTAACTCTTCACTTAAGGTAAAAAATGGGGATCCTTCCTCCCCCAACTCATAGGTTTTTTCATCATCTTGAAATTTGAATGCTAAAACTAGAATCAAAAGATAAAGACAAAGTTGGGAGCTTCTTGTCTTCAGAACAACTTTCTCAGAAGATTGTAAACTATCCCCCATACACATAACCTCATCTCTCACTCTGATTTATACCAATTTTTACTTCTATATTTTAGATCAGCTGAATAACCAAGAACCAAAGCAAATAGTCTAGCTATTTAGGACAATATTCTACACAGCAAAACTCCAGTATTGCAAACCAAACAATTTGAGTATTCCCTTGATATTATATTGTAATAGGATATGAATTGTTTTATTGATTTGAAAATAATACTATCACCTTAAGGTGAAATGAAAGAAAATACCAGTATCTTTGGCCTAAATAAATAATTTGGAAGATTAAATTTACAAGATCAATGTTGACTGTGAATGAGAGAGCCTTTGACCCTGGAATTATAGAACATGGGTTCAAATTGTCTTTGACATTTAGAATATAGATAATCTTGGACAATTATTGACCCTTCTTAAGCTCCATTTCCTATAAAATGAGGGATTTGGATTAGATGGCTTTTAAGGTCCCTTCTACTATGATCTATGATTCAATTATTTCTATAATAATGCCAAATATCAATAAAATAAAATAATATACATAAAAAATAATGCTAAAAACCATTGCTTCTAAAAAGATTGTTTTTGGTATGTGTATATAGGTGTATATGTGATATGTAGACAATGTAGATATATATACATGTATATGAAATCTCCATTATATGTATATAATATCATTTATATTATATGTCTGGCAGATAAACATTAAGACAGCTTTGTTTTCATATAGCATTATTGCCCCCTAGTGGAAGTTAATGAAAAGCTTAACCTTCAATTCTTCAGATAAGAATCCAATATACATTTTTCTTTCTTTTTTTTCCAATCCAATTTTTTGGGACTATGTTAGTTGTGGGGGATAAAATAGAAATATAGATTCTGAATATGTTGAATCTCTTCCAATTTCCTGAATAATGAGTGCAACTGATTCATATCTTTTTGTTGTTGTTGTTGTTGTTAGGGGGATGGGAATATGTTAGACAATATGGTCGGTCTAGTGGAAGGAATGCTGGATTTGGAGTCAGAGTTTCAGTCATTTTCAATCATTGTAAGTCCTTTTGGAGTTTTCTTGGCAAAGAAGTTAGAATGGTTTTCATTCCTTCTCATTTTATAGATGAGGCAAATACAGTTAAATGACTTGTCTAGTTGACATAGCTAGTAAGTGTCTTGAGTTCAAATTGGAATTCAGGAAGATGACTCTTCTTGACTCCAGATTAGGGACTCTGTACACCCTGCCCTCTGAGCTGGGTTCAAATTCTGGTTCTGACTCTTACTATATGTATAACTTTGAACACATTACTTAATGTCTCTAGGTCTAAGTTCCTTTAACTGTAAAATAAGCAGGTTAGAACAGATGACCTTTTATCTCAGGAACCATAATCATAAGTAATTTTTTTCTCTATATTGTATCATGTTATAACAAATGCCTTACATTTATGAAACATTTTACAATTTTCAAAATCTTTTGATTTATATTATGTCATTGGATTTTCACAACTACTTTACGTGACAGGAAGGGTAAATATTTTTATTCTCATTTTACTGAAGAGGAAAATAGAGACTCAGAGAGGTTAGGTGGCTTATATAAAATCATATGAACTAGTATATAGATTAGAACCCAAGTTTCCTGACTCATAGTCTATCTTTCTTTCCACTACACCATATTGCCTATCACTCTAAATATGTTGAAGACCTATATAATTAATACCCTAACAGAAAAAGTCTCTTGCCCTCCTTAATGGAATCAACCTACAACTGCCAATCCTATCAGCCATCAACCAAAGTAAGAAGACCCTGACCTGGATATTGTATGACACTGCTCCTTCTCCAAGATCTTGAAGTTGTTACTGCCTCTCTGTCCAGGTAGAACCTCCTCATTTGTCATTGCTACTGCTATTAGCATTGCTACTGCTATTAGCAAAGGGTACTTGCCTAACACTTTAGGATGCTTCCCTAGAAGTCTCCTAAAACCTAATAAAACTCTGTGAAGAGTATTGGATTTGGCAGCTAAGGATATGTTTTTTCATCATTTTATCTTGTCTATCATCTGTATGAGCTTGGGCAAAGAACTTAATTTTGATGGGAATCAATTCCTCTTCCATAAAATGAGAAGGTTGGACTAAATCAGTAAGCATTTATTAAGTGTTTACTATCTGCCAGGAAAAGTGCTAAGAGCTAAGATTACACTTAACAGAGGGGAAAACACAAATATCAGGCAATATGGGGATGAAGGGTACTAGCAAAAGTGAGGAGGATTAGAAAAGATTTCATGAAAAAAGTAACACAAGCTGAATCTTGGGGAAAAAAAAAAACTCAGGAATTCTAAGAAATGGAAGTTAGGAAAAAGGGCATTCCAGGGATGTGGGATAGCCAGTGCAAAAATACATAGATGGGAGCTGGAACAGCAAATGTGGAGACTGGCTTCTGGCCATTCAGCAAAGAAAGGACCTCAGAATCTGTCTGTAACTTGCACAAGAAACTAACCATGCCCACAAAGACTCCTCTCTGTAACACAGGCAAATGATAAAACACTGGAAAGAAAACTGACTTCGCAGCACTGAACTTGCAGTTGTGGGACCTGAATTTTAATCTTGGCTCTACCATATGTACTCTGTATGACTTTGAACAAATCACTCCATCTCTCTACCCCTCAGTTTCCTCAACTGTAAAGTGAGGACATTAAGCTAGGTGTTTTTTTAATGTCCTCTCGAGCAGTAGAGCTGAGATTTTATGAATTTCAACGGGCTTTTTTCTGTCCTAATTCTCCTTGACTTCTCTGTGGTGAACCACTTCTTTCTTCTCATGGCTTGCATCTTTACATTCATCCAACTCTAATGACTCCTTTTCTCTTATTTTCTACATCTTCTATCCATCCCTTAAGTGTGGACATTCCCCAAAGCATGAATCTACTTTTCTTTTTTTCCTCCTCCTCTTCCTCCTTTTTCTCTTTCTTTTTCTCCTTTTGTCCTCCTCCTCCTCCTCTTTCTCCTTCTCCTTTTTCTCCTCCTTCTTCTCCTTTTTTTTCCCCTTCCCCCCCACCCCCCCCTCTCTCTCTCAGATTTTCGCTGGATTTGAACTTCATATCAAAGAATTCCATGTACAACCTAGTATACCTGCATACCTGCTCTGGATGCATAAGCTGAGAACAGAGACTATGGACAAAGCTGCCAAATTTGACTTAGAGAAAGAGTGATTAAAATAGAGCACATCGATTATCTTTAAAATTTTGAAGAGATGTCATGTGGAAAAGTTTTTCTTGGTATTGCTTCAAATAGTAGAACTAAGATTAATAAGTAAAGTTACAAGGAGGGAGATTTTGGCTCTATATTAAGGAAGAATTATCTTACACATATGGCTAACGGTGGAATGGACCTGAACTGGGTTGGTTGCAGTGAGAATGGAAAGAAGAAAAGATATGACATATTTCTGTGATTTAAAAAAAAACAATTTGGAAAGTAATTGTATTGAGGGATAGAGATGAAGAGGAAAGAATTAAAGATGGCTCAATGCTTACAAACCTGAGGAATTAGAAGGATAGTTGTGCCATTAACAGAAATAGTTATGTTATGGGGAGTCAAAAAGGGGTATGTATGAGTGTGTGTGTGTGTGTCAAACATTTTGAGGTAGAGGTGGTGGCAGGACATTCAGGTGAAGATATCTAGCAAGTAGTTGGAAAAACTGGACTGAATCTCTAGACTTTAACATCAAGGTAAATGAGAAAACAGGAAGAGGACAATAGTTTGAATCAACTGCTCATTATATAAATTTGTATTCTCATGAATAATATGTCCCAGGTATATCATACATTTACTACATTTTTTGCTAACATGCCTGACCTTTTTTCTGTACTCTCTCTTTCTGTGTCTGCTATACTTTCTCTCCTCTCCTGTTTCAATTTCAGAGCTACTGTTGTTACAATTCAATAAAGAGAATTCATAGTAACTAACCACAATCATGAATAATACCATGGAAAGAATTATCTAGTATTCACCAGATATGTCCCAAATCTTTCCCTGGAGCATCCCAAGAGTTCACTTCTAGGATCTCCCTTCACAGTGTATTCTAGTGAAAAAGAGCACTAGATCTGTCAGACACCCAGGGTTTAAAACCTGACTCTATCACTTACTAGTTGTGTGACTACAGGCAAGTTTCTTAATCTTATAGCGCATCAGTTTACTAATCTATACAATGGGAATACGTATACTATTGACCTCACAGATTTGCCCACAAGTTGTAGAGAAAGTGTTATTTTTAAAGAATTTTGTCATTAAAGAGCTATTATTTCAACCACCAGGTGGCACTGATAGACACTCCTTGGCAGTGCTGAGCAGGTCCCAAGCTATTCAATTACTACTGTTAGCTCTTCTGTCCTTCAGCTCTCCCTCTCACTACAGGTCAGCACTACAAGGATGCATGGGTTTGTGACTCTACCTACCAATTAGAACTTTGCTCCGAGTTCCCTCTTATAGCTAACTCCACCTCCTTTTGAAGACCTGAATTTCAATGAATGCTATCAGTAACCTTGGCATAATGGAGTTGCTTCTCCACAGAAGTAGATATACATGCTAGAATATTTCATACTGCAGTTTTATTCTTAATAGAAAATCAATAGGTAAATAAACTACTTTATAACAGAGATAATGTATAATAATAAACAATGAATATGTTCTAGTGGTCCCACTACTTGCCTAAAACCCAAAAGTTTCCCCCAGTACAAGATCAATCAATATTCAGAAGTTCCAAGCATTTTATAATGTGAATTCTCTCTAAAGCAGACAAAGATTTGTCTTTGGACATTCCCAAGGGAGATTCAACTTAGATTTCCTTTAAAACTAATCACTAAGTGCAGACACAGGAAGTCTGTAGTTAGGGTTTCAATTCTTTCACAGCACAGAATGAGGAGAATGAGAATGAGAGTGCAAGCTGAACTCAAAACTATTGGTCCTTCTCCATCCTGGTTGCCGTATAGATCTCTGACTTTATCTGACTCCCAGTAATCCATCATGAATCAGAGTGAGCACAATCAGCAGCCAGACCAGCAAGGAGTCACACCTCCATCCCATGTCACTATATTCCTGTCCCTCTGACTTTCATCTGCCACTCTGTTGCCACTGTACCATATCACTTTTTTTCTTTCTATCCCAATTCAAAGCTTCTTTACATTTTGAATCACTGGGAAGGGGCAGCTGTAAAGTTAAAGCATCACACCATAATTCCTCAAAAAAAAGTGTTTAGACTTCCATTCCCTTGATCTTTACACTTTGAAAATATCATTATATAGGAAGCATCTACCCTTGGTCCTGTTGCCCATCTACGATATGGTTGATAATGTCTTCTCTGGGTTCTACTAGGTTTTCTAGTCCTGCTTCCTGGTGCTGAGGATCAAGGAATGAACATCACCATATTGTTGTAACAGTATAATTAATCAATGTAACAATGTCTATTACTATTCCTAGTTAATAGAAGGCAATTTTTTTTTTTATCTTATGGTACATAATCTCAGCTGGACCCCTGAAGCTGCTCAACAGCTTCAATAATATTGTGCTTTACCTTTATTAATTCTTCTTCTCATTCCCCACAAAACTTGCTTTTTTTCTTCTTTGATAGAAGCACCTAATTTTCCCCACAACCTACATTTCTAGCAAATTATCTAGCTTCATATTCCACCAAGAAGACTGAGATCAATATTCCAAAATCCTTCATTCCTGTCACTACATCCAACTAGCTTTCTCTTCTAATAATAAAACTAACTTCTGTCTTGCTCATAAAGCACAATGAATTCTTAGTCTTAGTATGGGTACTTCTTTCAGAAATGTAGATCACAATCCATTCACTTACTCATCTTAGATAATTTTTCTCCATATGAGTCCACAAATCCTCCATACAGGAACCACCCAATGCAGTGAAGTTCTTCCTCTCATATCAATACTAATGCAGCACTCAAATTCACTAGCTATGTCTTTCATTCTTTACAAAGATATTTAGAGATTGCTTTTAAGGTTTGCAAAGTACTTCAAATATACCATGTCACTTGTGTGTACTACAAATATGTTTATCCCCATTTTAGAGATGAAAAAAAAAAAAAAAAAAAGACTCCATGTGACTGACTTGCTTGAAATCAATAGCCAGAAATCTTCTCAAAACATGTTCATATACTTCTGTGTAGATGCTTTTTCACTTCTTTCCCATATAGAGAATTCATGATTAGAAGACTTAATTTTCCTTAGAATTAAGAGCTTTATACCAACTACCTCTTTTCTTTTCCTAGTCCTGTATTATAATTTCTTATTGGTCCCCTTGCATTTATAAATAAAACAATAAGATAGTAACTTTGAAAATTAATTTGATACTCAATGGACACAGTTTATTTAAGTAGAATGTTAAAAGGATTTTCTAATCCTAAATCAAATAAATTCTCAGAACACAGATTCTTCCTGCTATGAATATCAGTCGGGTGAAGAACAATTGTTTTAAATGATAATAGACTCATAGAATACCTTGAATTTGGAATAGCCTTCTGAGGGGATCCACAAGGAGGAGATTGTCCCAGGTACTAAAAATAATCTCTTCTCTCTAAATCACAACCATCAGCACCCACAAACTCTTCCTATTAGCTTAGCTTTTTTCTTCTCATTTCTTTTCTCCCTATAACCATCTCCCTCTGACAGATTCAAAAATCCTGTACCCATAGGGTCATAATGATCTTTATACTAGACTAGGCTCTAATTGGGAAAGCATTACTGATTTGTCGTTACAACATTTAAGGTCTAAAAAGAATTAGTGTTGAACTATAAAGAGATGAGAATATGGAGAGCAATGATAGGGGAAGGTAATTTTCATTTAAGCAAAAGATGGTTCTGAATGACAAAGGGGCAAGAGGTAGAAATGCACTGCCATTGTACATGAACAAGTATTAATTATAGTAAAAACAAATGAGCTCCAAGGTTCTAATTACAATGGTATTTAAGTGTTTCTTCAATTCTGATTCTATGGTGGAATAGCCCCTCTTACTCCCACCTCTTTAGCTTATTACCACAAAGTAGTAGGGATGGGATATTTTCATAGTGTTGGGTGCAAAGGACAAACAAACAAAAAAGAATCCTTGAACTCAGAGAATTTACATTCTATTTTAGGAAAACAAATTGTACACAGATGACAAAGTCTGATAGTGGTACTAAAGGGACTTCTCAGAGGAATTAGAGGCACTAGTCATTGTGGAAAGCTGTAGGCCCTTTTATTTGGAGTGTTTGAGGAAAGGTTCAAAAGGAAGACAACATGGGTTTATTAACTACAGATACTTAAGGGAGGAGGAAGCAGAGCACAAAAAAAGAATCAGGGCAGCCCAATGAGCTTCTCACACTGGGGTCAGGATGGATATACCGTAACTAGGATATTCTATTTAACTCTCTAATGCTGGAGCTAATACTGCCAAACTTCAGAAAAGGAAAGAAAGCGGAATATGACCAGGGATGTTATTGTTTAGGACTACTACTTCAAGTTGTTATTTCTTATCCATATATATGAAATATTTCCTTATTATTACTCAAAACTCCAGAATTTTGAGGACTGAAAGTTCATGCTCTCCTTGTAAAGTATTCTCTGTGGTCCAACTCTTAACTGCCATGCTCACCACCTATTGATTAGCTCTCTTCCCTGCTGCTAAAGGTCATGATCTTTGAAATTGTGTCCTTCCTCAAGTGACTGTCTTTTAGTATCCATATCTTTCTGGAATACATGGCTTTCCTTTCTGCTGAATGCTAGATGCAAGACCCCTCTACTAATCAAGTAGGATCCAGTTAACTAGCCAATTGTGGATTGAGAATGAAAGAAGAAAGAAAAAAAAAATCATCTCCCATCCTTCTATAGGGATCACCCTACAATCTAGCCTAGAACTCCCCATAATTCTGCAGGGTTTAACTATTTAATGATCCTGTTGGTATGGCTGATTTGTTTATTCAGTCAATTAAATTTCTTTCTTCTCTGACTCAGAAAAATGTTCTAACCTCAGAAAATGATCATTGAGTGTTAACAAAAGGATAATATTTTCACTACGTCAGCATGAATGACTCCATCCTGTGACTATATCAACTGAATTGGAAAAGGGGAGAATGGCATCTCTCCTCTTCTTACACTTACAGAGAGATCAAACATTTGTATATGAATATGTTTAATATGCAAAGTACTAGGATATTATAGGTTTGACATGCAGCAACAGATTCCATATTTATTTCTTTTACAAAATTTATAAAATGAAACTAACCCTTAGACTTGCAGTCAGGTAACTAGATTTGGAGTATCCGTTCTATCACTTACTAACTATATGATTTTTGAATAAGTGACTTCATTCCTCTAGAATTCAGTTTCTTCATCTATAAAATGAGGGATTTGGATAAAATGACCTCTAAATTGCCTTCAGCTCTAAATTTATAATCCTTAAAACCACTAAAATTTGAAAACAATGTTCAACATGGTAAGATAACGTTCTTTAAAAAATAAAAAAATTTATTGTTGTCAGGCTTGTAGCAAATATATTACATGTTAAAGATCTCAATTCATGAAATAAAGAAAAAAAAAGAATTAAAAAAATTACCCACTAAAATGTAGCAACTTGGTGGTACAGTGAATATAACAAAATATTTGGATCCAGGAAGACTTGAGTAAACATCTTGTCTCAGTTTTTAACTGTGTGATCCTGGGCAAATTTACTTAATTTCTCAGCCTTGTTTCTTCATCTGTAAACTGGGGATAATAAACTACCTTATAGTGTTGTTGTGAGGATAAAATGAGGTATGTCTTATGTAAAATTTAAAATGTTATACTTATTTTAGCATTATTTTCTGTTGTATGATGATAATCACTAACAAAGATTTTTTTTTTTTAATGCTTAATTTGTATGAGACATCAGGCTTGGTGCTAAGGAGATTAAGGAAGACATAATTTTCAAGATTATTTGGGTAAAGTAAATAGAGAGGTCAGCATATACTGCCTCCACGATGCCTTTTGATGATTCCAGACATCTGACATGATGTGGTGTTCCTTGTTGTGCCTGTTTCTGTGAGAACCACTGACCTAACAGAATTACCAATGGAAGTGGAGAATGTAAATCTTTAGAGAGCCCTTGAAGACCTGCAATTCACAACCCCCCAATTGGAAACTGGGATGAAATGCTCTCCCTTCCACTGCTCTCTGGCTCCACAAACTTAGTATGTCTCCCCTATGCACAAGGTGGAACAACCCACATATCACTTCACAAAATGATGGCCATACTAGCAGAAGATGAAAATGTTAATCTGTTTGGTAGTGATGATAAAGAAAAATACAGGGAGTAGAATTTTCATTAAGCAGAAAACTCCAAAAAAAAAAAAAAAAAAAAAAAGTCAGGGCTCATTACTGTCTTTCATTCCCCCCATTTGATATCATTAAGATATCAAATCTTAGTATGATGATATATAGATTCCATGCATCTGGGTGTACTAATTGAGAGATACTCTAAGAGGGATAGCTTTAAAGTGTCTGTGGGAAATGCAGCTTGAAAGCAGATGCAGTATGTGGCAAAGAATGAGAGACATGAAGGGGAAGGAGATCACCAAGTTGGAGCTTATATACAGATCACTGATATTTGTTGCCTTTAATAGGATTTGAGTCCTTTGAATGTGTGAACTTATACTCTAAATAAAGACTGAAGAGTTTAGGGAGGCCCAGGGGTCAAGAAGTAGAAAGTATTTTTTTAAAAAAAGTCACAATGTAAACAAAATAAAAAATCCACAATAAAATGAAGCCAAATGTCATAGCTATCATACGTAAATATAGTTTTATTTGCTATAGTGACCTCAATAATGGGCTTCTAAGAAGAGATGAGGAAAATTACCTTCATCTTTTCTTGGAATAAGAGACTTTGGAAACTGAATGCTCTACATGCTATCTGAGGAGGAGAAAGATAGCTAACATTAACAGTACTTTAAAGTTTGCAAAATGCTCTACAAATGTCATTTCATGTGATTGGTGAGTCTATTGTTGGTTAATTTTGCTTAACTATTTTTTTCTTGTTACAGTGCAAAGTTCAAAGGTTGGAAAGGGAAGGGTATGTCTAAAAACTACCAATTATAAACTCTGACCCAAGTAATTTTTGTTAATCCTAAAATCTTCTACAGATTGCAAAATGTTCTGCATGGTAATTATTTACATTTTTGTCTTTAAAGAATTGACATGGTTAATTTTCAGAACTTTGTTGTTCCTCTTTAAGGGAAAATTCTAGGGCTTTAACTAGTAACTGTGGCAAATTCAATTGAGAAGGGGAAAAGAACAAGATATAAACACCCTCAGATCAATCTGGGTTATTACTGTCAATCTGCACAATACACAGTATTGCACAATACAGGTACTCAGGTCAAGTGGCACCCAAAAAATCTGCTTCAAAAGAACTGAAAGAAGGGTATGTTACAATAGGACTTTGTGAAAGGATGAATTGGGGTCTACTTCTTTATCCCAGGGGAAAGATTGTCCACATAGGCAATCTTCCCACTGACTCCTTAGTTTCTGATGTGAACAACCAAAAGGAGTATACTTACCTCCCTCCCATGTTCTTGATGTAGAGAAAGGAAAAATACCAAATCTTGCACATATCTCCCATTATCCTCCAACCCCAGCCCTTTTGGGTTTCAACACCCTTGGATAAAGTTCCCTTGATCGTATTCTAGTTATAGCTCTGGAAGATACTTTGGGAGTTACCTAATTAAGGTTGGGAATCACGACAATCTTGATTTCTGTGCCTCATGATTTTTAATTGAAAACCCAAATTAATTTAAATTTAAATTCCTATAAAGGTAGTTATCAAAACTACTAGAGGCTATCTCAAACATTAAGATATCATGAGATATTATATGGCTTTTTTTTATGCACGAATGCCTATAACCCTTGAGCAGGAATCTTAGGGAAATCATATTGGAAATGGAGAGCTCCATGTATCTTTTAGCCAAATTTAAAACAATTTGGCAGTGAACATGTTGATAAAAGTAACAAAATATATTTTAAATAGGTAAATGAATTCTATCACAAGAGTAAATGCTCATTTAGACAACAATCTTAAAAGAAAATCCACAGATTCTTAAAGATGTTACATGTTTAAACAATCAGCTGGGTGAAGTCTTGCAATTTGTGTACATTTATGAGTGTTAAGACAGTGAAGTTGTATGTGGAAGGTGGGCTGGTGGCATTGTTCTTTGACATAAGGAACAATAGGTCTTTAATAGTGAAAGGTAATGGGAAAAAATTGTCTGAACACTTGGAGAGCTTTGTCTAGCTGGATGAGTGAGGTATACTGGGGCTAGCTAACTGACAGATCTCTTTTCAGATATTGACATAGCCCAAATCAATTTCTCATGCATTATAAAACAGTCTTCTTTGTTCTTTAAATTTCATGTTTTTCCTTTGCTTTAGTGTAGTATTTAAATAAAAAAATTGACAATCTGGGACACACTGAATAAAAAAAAAATCATTAATATCAAAAGAGAAATAGAAAAACAATTTGCTTGATAAACTGGGAAATCAAATAGAAAAAAATGAGTAAATGGGAAAAAGAGAACATTTTATAAATAAATATTTAAAATATTCCATTTCACCCGTTTATTACCAGTCTAGGCTCCTCTTAAGGTGGCAGACTGATTAATATAATAAATGAAATTAGCATTATTTTCTACTTGTCTGGCTTAAATGGTTACCCACCCTCAGTGAACAAGTGAGTGATCATCACATAATACACAATAATAAAACATTCCCGGGTGGGTTGCTTTCAGAACCACCCCGATAAATAATAAAGGGCTCTTAGCAATTACTACATTAGATAAGGGTACTTCAACTAAGAGTAGTGCCCATTTTACATATTCTCTTGAAAAAAAAATTTTTTTGCTCATTATTTAAAAACTGGTTGATAAGATTTTGGAATATTTAGAAAATCCCTTAATTCTATCTCAAAATTTTGTTCACATATAACAAAAAAATCTTAAAATTTTTTCACACACACATCTAACAACAAAAAACTGTAATAGTATACAAGGAAAAGGGAAAAGATAATTCAGAAAGCCTTGACTTACATAAGGAACCACAGCTGAAATCATCAGGAATGTGACCAAGTTGTAAGAAATTTTGAAAATTGCACCACAAAACACTCCGCTGCTTCTTAGTACAATTATATAATGTTCTTATTACATCCTTAAAAGTAAATGCCAAAAAAAATTTCTGATGAAGGATACCTACTGACCAAGTTTTTTACTCGTGTTGGACAAATGGTCTTCATAGGTTTTACACATTGTTTCTGAATATGTCTGACCTCAAATTATTACTAAGCATTTATGAAAGACATAAAAACCTAAATTAGCTATAAATAAAGATGATACATGCTTGCTTAGCCTTTGGGGAAATTTCTGAGGGATTCCTTGTTGAATTAAAGAGATATTTACCTAATATTTCCATTTTAGTTTTTTCTGAGTTAGATAATGAGATCTTAGAACCTTAAGACCTGAAAGAATCTATTAGATTAAATTCAAACCATCTCAGATAGGCTTTTTCTTATTTTTAAAAAGTCATAAATTATAAAACCTCATGGAAGATAACAATAATAGCATTTTTATAACACTTTAAAGACTAACAAAGCACTTTACACATACTATTTCATTTGATCCTTATGACAATGATGAAAGGACATTTTACAGATGAGAAAACTCAAAATGAGGTTAAGTAACTTGTCCAGGATGATAAAGCTAGTAAGTTCTGAGACAGAAATAACCTCAAGTCTTCTTGATTCCAAGTCCAACTATGTATCACCTATCTGATTTCTAGATATGAAGAATAAAGTAATTAAGATTCTATTTATTAAAAAGCTTCATTTTTAGGAAATTCTTCTTTATCTTAAAGTTATTGCATGGGAGTTAAATCCACTGTTCCATTCTCAGGAGACAATGATATGTGAAGCTGGTGAACTTTTTATTTTCTTTAATCATCTTTTCATATACTCAAAGCCAATGAAAGCAGATCACATGTTACTCTTCCTTTCCCTCTCCCAGAAATAAGTTTCAAGGATGAATCTTAGACAGAATTAAGACCTAGAATCCTATTTCCTGATTCTGACTCTTTTCCACTGGATACGTACCTCCCCAGAATGCCCAAATTCCTAATAAGGAATTCCATTCTACCCCTCTTATCAAAATCAATCCTTAGGAAAAATCCTTATTAGTTCATCCACACTGAGACACAAATATAGTTATTTTTACCCTAAGGAATTTATACTTTTCCAGAAAATGAAGCCTTATTAATCCCTATGAAATTTGGGGACTCAGACTAATGACAAGATTACATGAGGACTTTCTGCAAACTGCAAAATTACAACCCATAAACTGTCCCTTATGATGTTTCAATTCCCCAGTGATCAGCAGCAACTTTATGCTACAAGAACAACACTCAAGCTATGATCTTTTATCTGCACGTTTGAGTTTACAGGCTTCTACCAGGAAACATTATAAATTTAAAAATGGCCATAATTCATCAGCAAATTAAGTTATGCTGAAGACAAAAAGACAAATGCTATTAGGAAGCTATTAATTGACAACAGTGAAACACTGAACCGTAAAAAAAGCTGCTTGTAAAAGCCACTGGGTACTGAAACTTTTGTGGGATATTAAAACAACACTTTTGATTTTTTTTTTTTTATCATGTTAGTCAGTGAGATAATTCAGAAATATAGGGTACAAGAAAGCAGAGGAATATAGCTAATAAAAGTGGTTAAAGCATTGCATCTAGAGTCAGGGAATTCATATCTGGTTTCAGACATTCAGTAGTTGTGTGATCCTAGGAAAGTCATTTAATTTCTGTCTGCTTCCCAGTTTCCTCAAAAGTAAAATGGGGATAATAATAATCCATACCTCTCAGGGTTGTTGTGATAATAAAATAAGCCCTCTGCGTAGTGCCTGACACAAAGCAGGCACTTAAGATATGCTTATTTCCTTTCTTCCCTGTGACCTTTAGGAGATGGCGAAGAACAAGTTTAGAAGGAAAACGTAGTTAGATGATGTGTAATAATCATTTACTCTTGTAACCTGCTCTTCAGCACCCCCTAAAGGCTAAATACAAAGCCTATTTTTCTATAGACTACCGACCTATTTGGCTATAATACCTTCTATTATTCAAAAATGTCATATCCAATAGTCATTTGAAGAGTGCTATCCACTTAATAAGTCAGGTTTTGAATTAAATAGACCTAACCTAGTTAAGAGAAAGTTGCTTTCTCAGTGCAATCTCACGATTCAGAACTATCCCTTTATTCTAATCAAAGCTGGCATAAGGGGACATTGGGATGTTACATCCCTACCTTTGGAACAATTTTAAGGCAACAAAATATTAATCAAAGGGGCAGCAAGATGGCACAGTAGATATTTGGTCTCTCTGTTTCAAGATTCTTGCCTCTATGATGCATCTTCCACACAACTGCCAACAATAATCTTAAACTACAGGTGTCTCTGACATTTTAGCTCCGATGGCTCCTTATTTAGAGAAATATAAAATCCTGTTTGGAATTTAAAGCCCTCTACCATCCGATTCCTACTTACCTTCCCAGCCTTATACAATACTCTCCCTCACAAATCTACGCTCAAGATTGGCCCTTTTTCTCACATAAGATTACTACACGCCTAATCTCCATGACTTTGTATAGGCTATCTACCTCCTGAGATGTCTCTTAAAATCAACTCAAGGAAACTTCTTACCTGAGGCCTTTTCAGTTAATATTGCTAAGACTATGAGTGCAGCAAATGAATACAATCTATTTCACAATTTAGCTTTGGGTTGATCTTGGAATCCACAAACCCTCTTAGCTTCCCTTAATAACATTATACATATCTACCATTCATAAATATATCTAAACTCTTTCTAAGCCTAATTATGTTGTTTTTGGTTCATACTTATCTCTCAAATAATCTTGCAGATTTATTTAAAACTAAAGAAAGTTGAGGTTCCTTTCATTGGCTCGAGTCAATATCAGGATTCCTTTACTTGTATTTTCACCCTGTTCAACATTCTAGAGGACTTTACAACACAACATATATATCTGAGTACTTCCTTTTAACCTTTATCTGGTTAGAGTTAAGGTCTACAATTATTATCACAATTTTAAACAATCTTGCTATAAGGATCTCTCAGGCCCCTTGAATAGCTTTTATTTTTTGAAAATGTTAATGATCCTTTTTTTTTTTTCCTTAAACACATCATTTCTGGGTAGTACTGCTCCTACACGGAAAAGAATTCTCCATTGTTACAAAGACTTTACCCAGATCACTGTTAAAAATTTTAAATGTAGCCTAGAATCAAGCACAGGTACACTGGGGCCCTCTAGTTTGTCACAGACCCATTAATGAATTCTCTTTAGGTCCAGGCATTCAACTAGTTATTTCACCTAATTATGCTACTACTATTCTCTAACCCCAACTTCTTAAACTGTGGACTTTATAACTGAATGTGAGGATCACAAAATCATGATTTATTATCAGTAAATGTTTGATTTGTATACCTATATTCCTGGGGTCATGTAAAAATTCATCAGGCAAAAAGGGATTGCAAGTAGAAAAAGGTTAAGCAGCCCTGATTTAACCCACATCCTTGCTATCTTTTCTACAAGAGCATACAAGACTTGGTCAAATATTTTGCAAAACCTCAAGAAACTATATTGTTAGCATTACTTTGATTGCCTAGGCAAAAAAGGAAATAATGACAGTCTGACACAATCCATTTCTGATGAAGCCATGTTGTAAAGGATTCATTCTTTTCTAGATGTTCACTCACCATCCTTCAAATAATACTTTCCAAAACTGGGTCAGCAAAAGAAATCAAACTCATTAGCCTATGGAATATGTAGACTTTACTTCTTTTTGAAAATAGGGACATTTTTCCATTTCCAATCTATGGTATTCTTCCTTCAAGGATTACATTTACATTTGTCATTTCTTTCAGAATACAGATGCAACTCATCAGGACCTGTAAAGAACTATCCAGGACAAGATAATGTCTCCTGAGAGAAAAAGCTTTAGTAGAATCAGATTTCCTGAATTTCATCCAGGTCACTACTGTCTATGAAATCTATAATGAAAAAATCTATCAAAACCAAGCTATAAGCATTAAGATTAAACTTCACCTTGATAACATGAAAATCTCTTTTGTATCTTGTCTCCCCTTTAGAGGAGTTTTCCTTCTATCAGGGACTTCATCCTTTTTCTTTTCTGTATCGCCCAGAACTTAACACAGTGCTTTGTATAGATTAAATGCTTAATAAATGCTTTTTCATTCATTCATTCATCTCTAGTCTCTTTCTTAACTCAGGAATTTGAAACTTTGTGTGTGACTTCACTGTCAATCTGATGAAATCTATGAATTTCTTCTCAGAATGTTTTCAAATGCATAAAATACACAAGATTACAAAGGAAACAATTATAGCTACCAAAATATTTTTAAAAGAAAAAAAGTTCATGAGTACCAGGTTAAGAACTCCTGTTCTATCAGGATAGGCCTTATCCCAGGGATAAGGGAAAGTAGAAGCAGAGAAGAACAAACAGCATAAGATTTTAAAAATACATTTCTTAAATGACAGTTAAAGAAACAAAAACTATTTTATCATCAACCTTTATGATATTGTTATTTAATAGTATTATTTCCAATATTTGATTGGCTTCATTTGTTTCAGTTTTTGCTTTTTTTTTTTCTTCAATTAACTGTTCTGAAGGATGGACAGTACTTTGAATATCATTTCAGAAATCAAAGAGACTTCAGCTGTCGTTGCTTGTGTCTTGGATTTGTTGCACAATACACAAACCATCGTCCTCGCCTCTTCACAAAATAACAGTCCTTACAGCGTTTCTTTAGAACAGCTTTTGTTTTGAACCCAAGAGCAGGTTGAGAGGATGGAAGCAAGTAACGTGAAAGAAATGGATGAATTATTGAGCTATACTTCATGAGACCTGTATTTACAGGAAATGTACTTTGTTGTGATGCAAATAGGAATGCAGAAACTGAGGAAGGTTTCACTGAACATCTGCTCATATGGAAAAGAGGACTGCTGATTGTAAACATCATTTTCTTTACAAACAGAGATGCCATGTTTTAGCCAAACCTGGGGGGAAAAGAAAAAAAGATTTTTTTTACTTCCCCTATATTTGATACAATTTATCTTTCCCCCATTTTATTCAATGCTTTCATGGCTCAAAACAACTATTATTATCAAAGCCCCAGGCCCATTTTACTAAAACCCACATGTCATTCGTATTCTTTGAATGGTAAAAAAAAAAATTATAAGAAATAATGATCCTGAGGAGAAAAGAGCGAAGACCATCCTCCCCACAGTGAAAAAGTAAATAAATTGTTTTAAATACAGTAATGGGGAGAGAGAAGAGGGAGGTATTACACAAGACTAGGTAATGCTTCATTTTATTCTCAAGACCGGAACTTATCCAGATATATATATATATATATATATATATATATATATATATGTATACACACACACACATTCATATTCTCTCCCCACCTCCTCTCTCCTTTAGACCTGAAGATCTTTTTAGTATTTTGCTCTGTTGAAATGGTTTTGAAATTTATGTTTTCCTAGTGGGGTTGCTTAGGATGTCTGGGATAAAGTAAGAAAGAAACTCAATTACTACTTGATTATCAAAACAAAAGTTAAAGGCTAAGTTCCAGCTAAGTTCCTGCTCAGTTCCACTACAACTACTTTCCTCAGGGAGAATAAATGTACAAATCTGAAAAGTTCATTGTAATCAGAGCATTTAGCACCCTTAAGAATACACACTACATTATGTGAAGTATCAAAAATTTCTAATTGCTATTAGTACACTTAACAACTATCCATTTGGCAATAAAATTACACAAATGCAGAATAAACTAATTTTACCAACAGCTCTACATGTATACAATGCCTCAGATTATACAATTAATTAATTTTAGCATTGTACTGAAATAAAATGACAGATGAGAGTTCCTTAAAGATCAATACTGGTCCTTTAACATTGAATGTTGTCATCAGTGATTTGATAAAAATACAGATATGCTTATCAAATTTTAAATGACATAGGACCGAAAGATATAACTTAAATATAACAGCTGAAATCCAAAAAGATCTCCACAATCTAGAATAAGCTGAATGTATGAAAAAAACTTTTCCATTTCAATTAAAAAAAAATCAACTTCACAATTATAGAATGGGGGTAACATGGCCAGAAAGTTATTCATATGGAGCTTTTGTTGACCTCAATCTAAATAAATCAATAGAATTAAGTAAATTAGACAAAAATGCTAATGTGAGCTTAGGCTCAGGAATAGGGAAAGGAGTGTCTTAATAATAAATTCTAGCCCAGTCAAATTATAGAATTTCAGTTTTGGAAGAGTATCAGGAGCCTCCTACTCCAACCCAAATATGGAAATCAATACATTACAACAATCCAACAAGTGATCACTGAAGTGCTTCAGTGATGGAAACCCCACTTTATGAAACTTTTAATTGGAGAATATTCTTTCTTTACATCAAATCTAAATGTGTCTCTATGCAACTTTCACCCACTGTTCCTAGTTCTGATCCTTGGAGACAAACAGAATGACTCTAATCCTTCTTCCACAAAATATCCTTTCAAGTAGCTAAAGTTAAGTATCCATCATGTCTTGCCATTAGTTTTCTTCATCCTTTAAGTGTCTTCAATTCCTTAATTGGAATTCCTTAAACTGGAAGGATTAATCATCACTATTTCATATTCTCCAATTCTTCATTATTTTTTCTAAACTGTTTTGTCCAAATATGAACTCAATCCTTTAGAAGTAGTCTGATTAGGGTAAAGCTGTACTCTCATGTTCTTATTCCTATGAACTATGCCATTTTTTAACCAAGCACAAAAATTGCATTCACTTTGGAGGTTCAAACTGAACTCATATAGTCTAAAAAAAATCAAGATCTTTTAACTGTTATTGACTCATGCCCATTTGATATTTGTAAAAGAATATTTACCCCTATTTAACTATTTGGAGGTTCAGAATATATAGTTTATATATATATACATACATACACACACACACACACACACACACACACAGAGACGTGTGTGTCTGTGTGTGTGTGTGTGTGTGTGTGTGTACACTGAGAAAAAGTTCTAGTGTAAAATTTTTTGGGAAGTTTTGATAAACCATCAAATGGTCTTGAGATAATGTAATGAAAGGATGAGCTGAAGAACTGACAATAGTTAATCTGTAGAAGATTTGGAGGAGCCATGACACCTTAATCTAGTATCTGAAGGACTGTCACATGGAAGATGAATCAGACTTGTGCTTGGCTCCAGAATGTAGGACTAGGAGCAATGCACAGAAATAAAGTAAATTCAGGCTTAACAGAGCTATCCTAAAGTGAGGTGGACTTTCTCAGGATGTAATATTTTCCCTTTCACTAGAGGTCTGTGTTTTGTTGGGAGGGGGATTTTCAGCCAGATCTAGGTGAACTGGATGGCCTAAGATTACTTTCCCATTCAGTTTCTATGACATATCCCATTACACAACCTCAATGATTTCATTTTAAACCTAAACCCTTTTATCATTAAAAACACAGCAGCACTAACAAACATGATTTCCAAGTTTCCACGAACCCAAGCTTATATATAGCAGAAATCAGATTCAGAATTTGATTTCCAAAATTCAGTCCTAACCCTAGGTTCTATATAAGATTATGAGTTTCATGAGATCACAAACCATTGGATATATCTTTTCATAAATAACAACAGTAATTCAGTAACATGAATGTAGGGTAAGGGACTAATTTTGTTAAGTTTCCAATCCAATCCATGAGACAGAAACTAATACTAAAGGCTGCAAAGAAGTGGATAAATGTAAATTCTATGAATGAATATAGCACTTTGAAGTTTTGCAAACACTTTGCTTCCAGACTTTAAAAAACGCAATTCCTGTGGACCAGGTGGAGGAAATAGGACCATCTGATACACAATGAGAACACTGAGGCTAAAAGATTAACTGATGTGACTAGACTCACATTCATCTCAAACTCCCAACGTCTGGCCTCGGATGCCTGGGAAATGCTAAGTGCTTGATAAATGCTTGTTAACTGACACGCTTATTTTCTGTTTAAGCCCGGACACGGAGCGCTGAACCTCCCTGCTCATTAGCTTGTCTTCTGTAAAGTGGGAAGTAGGGATTGGACCTAGGGAGTAGATATGGAATGATAAGGATCCCAGGGACTTTTACACTAATAATATTTACGTAGCACTTACTAGATACAGGCGTGGGGATAAATGCTTTACAGTCATCATTTTATTATCCCAACAACCCTGGGAAGTAGGTGCTATTATACTTTTTACAGATGAGAAAACTGAAGCAAATAAAGATTAACCCACTTGCCCAGGGTCACACAGCTAGAAAGTGCGCTCTTCCCATCTCCAGGGGCTTGCGCTGCCCGATACCCAAATTCGGGTTTATCTGTTTTTGAGGACACGAAAAAAGGAGCGAGATGCCACCGGGAAGGCATTAACGCTGGGACGCAGAATTACGGGACCCCCGGAGGGCCCCTGCCTCGAAGCCCCACGCCAGCCCGGCCCCGAGGCGCCGGAGCACGGAGCACAAGCGCGGCAGGGGTACCCGAGGGAGCCTATTAACCGCCGCCACGAAATCGAGGTCATCGAGGACTTCGTGCGTATTATAGGCGTCGTACGCAGAGGGAGGAAGAGAGCGGGGAACCCCAAAAAATTTTAAAAATGGACACTAAGATATAATTATTTTTTAAAATATCGAAAGAAAGCAGCCGCACGAGCGTGTCGGAAGGCGAGTGAACACTTGCACCAACAGTCCTGTGGGACAGTTAGGACCGGCATGAATATATGCACTTCACAGACTCATGGAGAGGCGAGTGTGCAGGCCCAGGACTGGCGTTTTATGCATGTGTACTGAAGGACTGGCGTGCAAGGAGCAAGAGCGGAGTAAGCGCTCCCTCAAGGTCATTCACAAGGAGCACTCCCGAGGTTGCGTCGCGGGGGACGCGGCCCTTTAACTAGAGGGACGGGAAGAGGAAAGGCCGCCCCGCCCGGGCCCTACTTCGCGCTTCGGCGCCCATAGCCCGCACGCCTGATTGCCGCCGGCTTGGACGCCGGAATACCACTGACCTGGTGGCGGACGTGGAAGGGAGAGATAGCCGCGGCGTCTCCTCGACAGCGGTAGCGCCGGCAACTTGTACAAGAGCCACCATGGAACCTTGCTCGCGCCTCCGGCGCTTCCGCGCACGCGTCACGCATTCTGCGTCACACGCACGGAGGCGACCGAAGGCGCTATGTTCACGCTCTGTCCCGGAGCAAAGATGGTGCTTCGGCAGTCATGTGACTAGCTACCGTGCTCTGTCTTCCTCTTTTGGGGAAGAACTGCTCAGACAGTAATGCCAGGCATCCACCAGACTGTTCCCTTTTTGGGAGAACCTCTGAAGGGAGTTAACTAAATCAGCATAATTTACCTGAATATGTTAATCTTTTATATATTTAAATAAAAAAATTTAATTATATGCATACATATTTTATTCAGTCCTGTCTGACTCTTCTTGACTCCATTTGGGGTTTTCTTAGCAAAGATATTGGTATAGTTTGACTCTTCAAGCACATACACGCGCACATATGCATACACACATATTATTACTAAGTACATATATATACATAGATATATATATATATACATATATACATACAGTGCATATATACATAAGCAACTCCAATTTACATGTATGAAGCCCATTTCAAACTTCTTCTAAATATGGGATCCTATTCTATAAAAGCAGGAGCTTTTCTTACATTATTGGAACTCTACTTCCTCTATATGTAGCACTTCATTTGCATACATGAATATCTTTTGTACATAAAGGAATTTATATTCCAATACTCTGTGATTATTACATGTAGGGCACTCTCTATATTAATCTGAGTATAAATTCACTAAAATAGCAAGCAGTCAGAGGCTATATGTATAATATCAAAGATAAGACTTATTGAATGTACATTATTGTTTTTAGATTTCTTTTTTTTTTTTAATAGCCTTTTATTTACAGGATATATACATGGGTAACTTTACAGCATTAACAGTTGCCAAACCTCTTGTTCCAATTTTTCACCTCTTACCCCCCCACCCCCTCCCCTAGATGGTAGGATGACCAGTAGATGTTAAATATATTAAAATATAAATTAGATACACAATAAGTATACATGACCAAAACGTTATTTTGCTGTAGAAAAACAATCAGACTCTGAAATATTGTACAATTAGCTTGTGAAGGAAATCAAAAATGCAGGTGGGCATAAATATAGGGATTGGGAATTCAATGTAATGGTTTTTAGTCATCTCCCAGATTTCTTTCTCTGGGCGTAGCTGGTTCAGTTCATTACTGCTCCATTAGAAATGATTTGGTTGATCTCGTTGCTGAGGATGGCCTGATCCATCAGAACTGGTCATCATATAGTATTGTTGTTGAAGTATATAATGATCTCCTGGTCCTGCTCATTTCACTCAGCATCAGTTCGCGTAAGTCTCTCCAGGCCTTTCTGAAATTATCCTGTTGGTCATTTCTTACAGAACAGTAATATTCCATAATTTTCATATACCACAATTTATTCAGCCATTCTCCAACTGATGGGCATCGACTCAGTTTCCAGTTTTTAGCCACTACAAAAAGGGCTGCCACAAACACTCGTGCACATATAGGTCCCTTTCCCTTCTTTATAATCTCTTTGGGATATAATCCCAGTAGTATTGTTTTTAGATTTCAACAAGATGTAGATCCAATACCCAGATGAAAACATTACTAACTTTCAAAAGTTAAAAGAAGTCCTCCAATGTATGGGATGGATCTATTATAGAAGATTTACATAAAGACAGGCACAAGAATTGCCCAGAGTGGTGTTTTGGAGGGCTTGAGATTTTTTCATCTGTAAAATGGGAAGGTTAAATTACAAGCTAAAGTCAATTCCTACTCTAAATGTATGATCCCATGATCTGTACTAGTAAAGGGATGACACTCACCAGTGCTATAATAGATGCATCTAAATAGGATTGTAGAATCATAGATTTAGAGTTAGAAGAACCTCAAATGACATTTAGTTCAACCCCTTTATTTTACAGATAAGAATACTAAGTCCAGTGAGTTACATAAGAGTTCATTTGTTTTTTAGTCATGGCCAACTCTTTGTGTCCTTCTTTGGAGTTTTCTTGGCAAAGATACTAGAGTGGCTTGCCATTTCTTTTTCCAGCTCACTTTACAGATGAGGAAACTGAGGCAAACAGGGTCAAATGACTTGCCCAGAAGTGTCTGAGGCCAAAATGGAACTCAGTAAAATAAGATTTCAAAGCCAGCAATATATCCAATTTGACACCTATCTATTTAATGTCACATAGACAGGAAATTATACATGCCCTTTCAAGTGAACCACTAAGCATCTAATTATAAAACTGTTATATAATTGACCCATAGGAAGATCTGTATAGGGCAAGATAGCTGGACTTTGTCCTAACTACCAAAGTTGTAATGTAGTCAAGCATGCTTTCTTCTTATTATGAAATATAGATCCACAACTCTCTGCCTAGTCCAAAGCCCTGGGGAAAATGTGAGCTCAAAGAGGAAATAGGGTTGTCCACAGGTTGTAAGAGGGAGAAGACTATACATGATAATCACTGTTGTTCCTATCGTACACCTGTTTCCCTCCTACCCTGCCCAACCTCCCTAAGGACATAGGACAGACAATATAGCAGGGTTTCTTAAACATTTTGCTTGAGAAATATGTGACCTTGAGTATATAGGGATACCAAATAGGTCTACAAATCAAACACTTACTGAAAATAAATCATAATTTTGTGATATTCATTCAGTTATGCAACCCCATATAGGGTCATTATTCACAGTTTAAGAAGCTTTGCTGTAGAGCATATGTGTTCTGCTCTTCAACTGGGTTTTTCCCAGGGCAGAAATTCATAATTGTGGCTCAATCAACAATAACAAGCAAAAGAAGCAAAATGTCAGTTGTTATGAAAATATTATCCTTTAAAAAATAGACCATTTCAGTTTAAAGTTATTACTAAAATAAACATCTACTTTATTGCAATCAATTTCAAATTTTAAAGCTTCCTATTATCTTTATTATATGTTTATAATGCTCCCAAATGAATATTTATTTTGTTGCATTTCTTTTTCTATTTATCATCTATCCTACTTCCCATGATAAACAACAGAAATATTTATTATATAGTTACAGACTGAACACACATCTAAATCATAGATATTAACCTGACAAAATGGAAAACAGATAGATGAAGGTAAAATCTTGATGTGTTTACCTATTGCTTTTCACATACATATTCATCCTAAATCGAAGTAAATTCTAATACTGGAGATGTGGAAGAAAACTCAGAACTCATCACTAGCATTAAGATATCAGGAGGACACCATGCATATCTTTTCTTTATTTATGAGTTCATATAACCACAGAAAGGAGAAATACATTTAAGTTAGAAAATTACCTATTATAGCATTATTAAGCAATATGGCAATAAATTTTCTTATGTTAGTTACCAGACAAATGTTTAAGTTCCATAATTAAATTTAATCACTGCCAAGAATACTTATTCATTTAGGAAAAATTTTAGAGGAAGACAATGTTTCCTCTGAGCACTTCAAAACAACAAATGTATGTCTAACTAGATGACCAGAAAAGAGAATGTTGACTTTTATGTACATAATAATTTATTAATATTAGATTTAGATGGTGACAGATATATAAAACATAATACATTGATTGTTGAAATAAAGACTATAGCAAGAGGAGGGGGAGGGGAGAAATAGGTATAAACTCTACCTCTGAATGAATCAGTGAGGCATATAAGAGTTAGCAAAATGACAGATCCCTTTTCAGATATGACCACAGCTAGAGTCAATTTCTCATGCATTGCAAAATAGCTTTCTTTGTTCTAGAAATTTCTTGTTTATTATTTTAGCCACAAAATTCAAATGTCAAATAACAAGTAGGTAGCTTAAAGAAAACTCATGAATTATCATGAAAATTATAACATTTTCTTTATAAATAATTAATGGAAATAAGACAAATAAAATAATCCACAAAGCAAATATAAAGAAATTTAAAAGACCCCTTTTAATAATAGGTACTAAATGTATTCCATCCTATGAATTTCATTTTGCCTATTTTTTTTTTCTTTTCTTTTTTCTATTTTTTAACCACCAGGCCTCCTTTATGGAGAAGTGATATAAACTATGTAGAATCAGCAGCCTTTATTACTTCCCAGCATAAAATTGTTATTTATTCTGAATAAACACATCAATAACTATTTTTAGGATTAAATCTTAGTGTAAAAAAAATTTATGAAATACATTCTCCAACAGTTTCTGTTTACAAGTTCAGCTAGATGACTAATAAGATCCACTTAGAAGTTGTATACAAGACAAAATGTTTCTCTATATACTATTATTGTTCACTTTATTCACTCTTCAAAAGGCTAATTTATTTTCTTACTGATTACAAATGGACAGTTGTTTTTTATAATCTTTCTGAACCTGTTTCCTCATTTATCAAGTAGATTTCAAATTTATCAATAAAGATGATACAAATTTATATCCAAAAAAGCCCAGAGAATATACAAACTTTTCATCTCTGTTTTTATTCAAGTTCCTGATCTCTGAAATTTATTTCTTTCTCTCTGCTTCTAAATTCTTCCTTCAAAGCTATCTTTATTCAATGAAGCTTTCTCTACTCTCATTGTTGAACCTATTTTATCTTTTCTCTCTTCCTTTCCCCCCATTCTTTTCCTTTCAAAACTGAAATCTCATTAAGAAAGATCAGTTTCATTTTTCTTTGAATGTCCACACAGGATTGAACAACAAAGTATTATGTGTTGTACATAGTTAGCACCAAATATTTGTTCCATACAATAGTAAAGGAATACTTTCAACCATATATTTGTGAGCTTAATTGTTATAGTCATATTTTCTTTCTCAAGAATATCTCTTACTACAACTTAACAAAAGAAATTTTAAACATTTCATATATATAGTCATAAAAATTCCAAGAATCAATTATTCCAGTAACTTATAGACATATATGTAATGAAATGTTAATGTAAGGGAAGGAGATCATCTGATGTCAGGCTAAATATTGGATCAAAAGGTATATTCAGTGATTACTACATTATCCCTCACAGTGTTTATAGCCCCATTCTCTTGTTAATTCTCTCTCTTCAAGTTATGATTCATCTAGTGAGAATGATCTGAAATGGATTCAGAAATGATGAAAAATACATTTTTTTCTAATTGATTTGAACTTCCATTTTTCTACCGTAATCTGATCTTCCCTCTTGATCTTATACTCTCAACAGAATACTCTTAATAGCCATGTACACAATACCATGCAAGTTCCCTGGGATAAAGTCATTAAATATTTTTTGACTAAAGCAAATTCTACAATTTTTAAAAATATTATTTTAAAACTTTTAATTTTTCAATACACCTTCCTTTTGCAGTAATCATTTAAAAAAAAAAAACTTGATTTGACATTGAATTCACAAGATTTGGACACATATTCTTTAATTTTTCATTATGAAAACATACTTTTATATCATAACGCAAGCATACCTTTGATAAACAATCCATTTTTCTATGTCTATCCTTTATAACCATAGATTTTTTAATGAGTTTTAAATCAGACAAGGTCCTAGGCTACTAAAGCATGTATAGTGCCATCATTTGGATAAATTTCTTAACTTTTTCTGATTTGTGATCATGTTGTGATACTCTATTTCAGTTTGGGAATTCTACAATTCCACAACAATTCTACTTCTCAGTGTAATAATATATTTATCAGAGTCAATAATTTCATCAATGGAGAAAAAATTTTCAGCTTCAATGAGGAGAAAATGTCCCCAGAACATTTTGGGAATGCATGTTTTCTAGTATGATGAAGATCCGATCTCACAAACTCACTTGGTCCTCTTCTGATAATAGTTTTAGTATAGCTCTGGGTAAAAACGTGAGTTTTATCAGTAAAAATTACCTTCTTTCCATTTTTCAGCACTCCAATCATTACATTCTTTTATGGCATTTTGCTTGTTCATAGTAGTAGATGGCAAGGGGTTCTTCATCCAATCCTCCCAATTCTCATTCTGTCTTATATTCTTTCAACTCCAAGAAGCCATATCATAGAAGAATCAGTAACAACTTCTTCAGCTGCCAAGTCCATCTAAAGAGCTTTATTTGATTTATGAGGATTAACTAGACTGTAGCAATGATTTGTGAGGGTTATTTGTTTGCTGTTTTTTTTGTTTCTTTGTTTTCAATTATGTTTTCTGTTTTATTTTATTTTGTTTTTAGCTGATCCTGGTTCATTTCAGACTTTAATGGCCTTTGAAATGCACGACTTCCCTATATTAACAGTCACTATAACAGTCATCTCTAACAGTCATTGCAGTGTTCACTTCATTATAACTTTTGCAGATTTCCTTGGAATACCATATATTCTTAAAAATTACATAATTATAAACATGACAAATGGAACAATGAAATACTGGTATATAATATGAAATCCAGTGCTCAACTTTCAGAAAACTAACTAAAGGTAAAGAAACCAGTTCAATTCAGTTTCATCTGATAAAGACTAAACATTTTAAGTTACGAATGATGAAAGTAAAAATCACATGCATGTTCACTGCTGTCAAAAAATGAAACTATTTTGAAATTATTGCTTGTCCCAAGTAATTCATACACCATTGTATTTTACAAACAATGCCAGATAATGTAGCAAAAATAATAAAAGAAAAAAAAAACTTTCTGGTTCCTTAAAATTACTGCTGCTAGGGTTGAATTTTCCTTTTTTCTTCCTAGTCAGTCCCAGGGGAACAGAATAAAAGAGACTGAGATTTGAAATTCAAATATAACTTTTCCCAGAACTGCTTCCTTGGAAAAGAGGAAAAGAAAAAAGCTGTGGTTTGGATACTACTACTGCATCTGATTCAAACAACCCTGGTCATTGTGGCTAGCTGACCTGGAGCACAAAACTAGATCTGCCTTTTCCTTCCTTCTTCAACTTCCTCCTGAGTTGTTGCCGAGTAATTATCTCCACAGACACCCAAACAAAAAACTACCTGAGTTTTTTTTTTTTTTTTTGCTCACCACGGACACTTTAGCCCAACCAGTTTCTATAATAGAGAAATCCTCCAAGTTAAGTAAGGCTGTAGATTGAAAGTAGAGGAGGGTAAATGTCAGAGGGAGGTAGGCAGGATATAGTTGCAACCAGACATGTATCAGCCAAATCCGATTTCCATGAACTTTTAATAGTGCATATTTTTTAATGGTTCTATAATTTGGCGGCCATGGTGGTAATCTCGATTACACACTGGTCATGCAACTCCTTTGCTCAAAAATCTTCAGTGTCTTCAAACTGTTGAGTTTTCTTTGCTTGGCATTTGATGTCTTCCAAGCCTTCTCTTCTGACATTATCTAAAATTATTTCTCTCCATTGTCAAAGTAATCTACTGTTTTCTAAACATGGTTTGTGCTCCCCATCTTCTATGCCTTTACTTTTGATTGTCTAAAATATCCCCTACTTTCCTTTGTCTGTTGAACTCCTTTTATCCACCCTAGCCCAATTCAAAAGTTATTACTTTTTAAAACCTTCCTGTTATCTGCCCAAACAATCCTTTCCCTTAGATATTACATGTATTTCCTTTAGTATCCTCACTATGGCACCACTCTCTTACCAGTGCCACTCCAATTGAAACTTGGGAGGACCATAAGAGTCTCTTTGCCCTACCTTACCAGAGAAACACCCCTTATATTATTTCTAAATCTCTACTCCTTCCTCACTTTTGGCTCTCTCTTAAGGGGAAGCAATGATCTAAGACTAAAAATTGCCTATTTTGATTCTACATTGATCGAGGGAGTTTCTTCCTTGGGGAGTTCCCTAAAAAGAATCAATCTAGAACCCCTTCCCCAAATACAGGTATCTCATATAATTATGTTTCACTTTTGTCTCCTCCTAAATTGTAAGTTCCATGAAGTCAAGTACCATGCATTACCTAAAAAAAAAAAATCTTCCCCAGCATGTAGCGATGTTGTTCATATAAGAAGCAATTACCAAATGTTTCTTGAATAAGTGCATATATGAACTAGGTCTCAGACAGGTCTAAGGCAAAGTTTTTCTTGTAGTTTGTAGAATTCAAATTATCCTCATTTGACAGTTATAGAACAAAGAAGTAATTTGTTTTTGCTTAAAGTCATGTAGCTATTTAAAGACAGAACTGAAATTACAACAAAGACCTTCTGACTTTCATTTTCATGTTCTTTTGATTCAACTAAGTTCAATTTAAAACACAGTATTTGCTGATCACTTGGATGAATGCTGATGGGAATTCAGAAGGACCTACAAAAATTGATTCCTTTGTAAGGAGTTTTCCCTTTTATTGCAGACAACATATACAAAACATAAAACAATAATATGGACAATGTATAGTTTCATACCAAAAGGAGTGGTAAAGATAATAAATATGGAAGTTGTCTAACATAATTCCAATATGCTTTCTATATGAAAGGAGATAGGGCCTAGATTCATGATTTGTCTGCTATAGGGAACTTTCTGGTAAAGAGATTTCCTCTACCAATGCAGGTCACATTTTCTCTGCAATTTAGAGTCCTTTTGTACAAGGGGAAGTTAAGTAAATTGCCCAAAGTTACAATTAGCTGGGCCAGCCTGGATGACAGGAGGACACCAATAGTCCACTAAGCAGTTGTCACCAACAGATAGAGGTGGCCCTTTTCTTTGGATCCTCAGAAAGTCTGACATGCACAGATGCTCGGGGTCACCAAGAAGCACAGGACCACAGGGCACATGATCTTTTAAAGTCTCTAGTAGGGTAAAAGCAACACCCAATTTTTCTTCAAGGTTCCAGAAGCAAAAATGGCCGTTTGGGCCCTATTTAAGTCCCTTTTTAATTGTATAAATGAGAAGAATGAACACTATTAGAGATTGACTTAGTCAAGGTCATACAAAGATGTCAGGACTGGAATTTCAAACTGCCCTTTGACCCAAATTGAGTATATGTTCCACTCTCTCCCACATGAATGAAATTGCACATAACCTTAAGCATCAGTAAACATCAAGCTCCTATTCTCTGCCAATCACTCTACTAGAGACTAGGAACACAAGTGCAGCAAACTTTTTCTTACCTCTTTCCCCTAATTGCTAGTGCCTTCCTAAGATAAACTATTGTATATTTATTTGTGTTTATATTTTTCTGCCTATTCTGTATGTAAATACACACATCTGTTTATATAGACATATATACACATACACATGGGTATCTATATATCTACATCTATCTGCATATAAGAATGCTGGCCTTAGACATGGGAAGTTCTGAATTCAAATTCTCACTTACTAATTGTGTATTCCTGATGGAATCTAAATTATTTTCTTTCTGCCTCAGTTTATATGTGAAATGATGATAGCATCTTTCTCATAGAAGTTGAGAAGCTTCAATGAAATGATTGTCCTTTGCTATCTCTTTTGCTTGTCTTTGTCTGAAACAGATAAATAGTGATTCTGAGATGGACATTTATTTGACAGAGATAGTTCCAATACCTCTTCTTTTATAAAGAACAGAAACTAGATTTTTCAACTCATTCTACTCTGTATCTGCTGTCCTGCTAGCTTCAACTCCACTAATCAAGATGACCCAATTAATCTCAGCTTTTCCTGCTTTTTTTGTTATACATTAGATTAAAAATTAGCTTATAACCCCCCCCATTAGATTATAAGCCTGAGAGCTGAAACAATCTTTTTATTTATTGTATTCTCATTTCTTAGCACAAAGCCTGCAGTATAGTAGGTGCTTAATGTTTATTGGATTGGATTTAGATATGTACATAGTTTCTATATCCTATAAGAATGTAAGCTCTTTGAAAGCAGGGATTTCTTAATTTTTGCCTTTGTACATTAGGAATACCATTTTGCCAATTAAGTGGAGGACAGATTGAAAAGAGAAAAAATTTGGGAAAGCAAAGACATTAGAAACATTTAAACCAATTAGGAAACTATTGCAGTAATTCAAGTGATAAAAGGCCTGAACAAGAGAGAGAGAGAAGGTGATGGGTGTTAATGATGCAGTTAATGGTAATGCAGAAAGCTGCGAGAACTAGTATGTGAGAATCCCATCTGGTTGGAGACACAGGTCCATTGTGAAAGAATTCACAAACCCGAAATCTGAATGGCAGAAAAGGGAAGTTTATTGGCACTGAGAAGTCAGCTTTGCTAGGAAGACAGACTTCCCTTGGCAAAGCATTATCCTATTTCAGACTTCTGCAGAGATTTGGAGTTCAAAATTGTCTTTTATTGATGGTCTGAGGCTTGGGCTTCCATTGAAAATTGAATGAGAATCCCTCAATGTTGCCAATGCTGTTAGGCCTAGATTTCCAGTTGAAAAGAAAGTTTTCTTGGAGTTTCAAGCCACTCAGTAGGAATATCAGGTCCAGATCTCCAACTGAATAAAATAATTTTGAAGGCTTTTTCCCAGAGTCTGTAATGTCCTGAAGAGGATCTGGGTCACCCCCAAAAGATCAATGGAGGGTGATTTGACCAAGATCTCCAATTGAATGATTCCACTTAACTTGGAAAAGGCTTGTCTGGAAAAGTATTCTTTTCCCCAGACTTTTTGGAGTCTGAGATCCCAAATCTAGTTTCAATGTTCGCTCCTGTCATTAAGAGATATTGAAAAGATAAAATCAGTGATGTTTGGTAGCTCTCTTAGTTTTGGCTCCTAAGAGAGCAATGATCCCACTTCTTGAGATTATAAAACCATGGTCTACTGCTAAATAATTATGTGTGTGGATAAGTTATCTAAACTCTCTAGTTTCCAATCAATTTACAAGCATTTGTTAAGTGTCAAGTACTGTGGTAACTGCTGGGTATACAAAGAATATCTTGTATTATTTATTTGATCAGTGCTTGTTTTACATACTGATAGATCAGCTCTAAGGTTTCTATCCAAATGCATAGAAATCAGATATTCTTCATGCATTTGTTCCCTCCCTCACAGACTGACAGAACTCTTTTTTTTTTTTTTAAATATTATAGCTTTTTATTTACAAGATATATACGTGGGTAATCTTTCAGCATTGACCTTTGCAAAACCTTCTGTTCCAACTTTTTCCCTCCTTCCCCCCACTCTCTTCCCTAGATGGCAGGTAGACCCATACATGTTAAATATGTTAAAGTATATGTTAAATACAATATATATTTACAACTCCATACAGCTATTTTGTTGCACAAGAAAAATCAGATATAGACATAAGGTAAAAATTACCTGAGGAGGAAATAAAAAATGCAAGCCGACAAAAACAGAGGGAGTAGAAATGCTATGTTGTGGTTCATACTCATTTCCCATAGTTCTTTCGCTGGGTCAAGCTGTTTCTCTTCATTATTGAACAAATGGAACTAATTTGGTTCATCTCATTGTTGAAGAGAGCCATGTTCATCAGAATTGATCATCATATAATATTGTTGTTGAAGTATATAATGACCCCCTGGTCCTGCTCATTTCATTCAGCATCAGTTTATGTATGTCTCTCCAGGCCTCTCTGAAATCATCCTACTGGTCATTTCTTACAGAACAATAATATTCCATAACATTCATATACCACAACTTATTCAGCCATTCTCCAATTGATGGGCATCCATTCAATTTCCAGTTTCTAACCAACACAAAAAGGGCTGCCACAAACATTTTTGCATATACAGTGCAAAATTTCCCTTCTTTATGATCTCTTTGGGATATAAGCCTGGTAGAAACGCTGCTGGATCAAAGGGTATGTACAGTTTGATAACCTTTTGAGCATAGTTATAAATTGCTCTCCAGAATGTTTGGATTCATTCACAATTCCACCAACAATGCATTAGTGTCCCCGTTTTCCTACCTCCCCTCCAACACTCAGCATTATCTTTTCCTGTCATCCTAGCGAATCTGACAGGTGTGTAGAGGTATCTCAGAGTTGTCTTAATTTGCATTTCTCTGATTAATAATTATTTGGAGCATCTTTTCATATGACTAGAAATGGTTTCTATTTCTTCATCTGAAAATTGTCTGTTCACATCTTTTGACCATTTATCAATTGGAGAATGGTTTGATTTCTTATAAATTAGAGTCAATTCTCCATATATTTTGCCTTTATCAGAATCTTTGAATATAAAAATCTTTTCCCAGTTTATTGCTTCCCTTCTAATCTTGTCTGCATTAATTTTGTTTGTACAAAAGCTTTTTGATATAATGAAAGTTTTCTGTTATGTGATCAACAATGATCTCTAGTTCTTCTTTGGTCACAAATTCCTTCCTCCTCCACAGGACTGAGAGGTAAAGTATCCTATATTCTTCTAATTTATTTATAATTTCATTCTTTATACCTAGATCATGAACCCATTTTGACCTTATCTTGGTGTACTGTGTTAAGTGGATCAATGCCTGATTTCTGCCATATTAATTTCCAATTTTCCCAGCAGTTTTTGGACTGACAGAACTTTTTTTTTTTTTTTTTTAACAACTTGCCTTCCCCCTCTTCCAGCACAAAGTCTTTAATTCAGTGATATCAGCCTCTGACTCTCCAAAAAGATTCTTCTTTTATGTCTCCAGGCATTTTCTCTGATCCCAACCCCTATTACCCATCTATACTTCAGTGACTTCCTCCAAATTTCAGCTAAAATCCCATCTTTTTTAAGAAGCCTTTCTCAACCTTTCTTAATTCTAGTACTTTCTCTTTTTTAATTTATCCTGTATGTGGCCTTTTTGTTTTGTTTTGTTTTGTTTTGGAGAAGCATCCTTTTTGTATCATTTAGCAAAATGCTTGACATAGGAAGATGACTGATAAATGTTTATTGATTGACTGTTTGGTTTACTATGTACTAGGCACTGCGCTAAATTCTAGGGATACAAGAGAAAGGGAAAAAGCAAGAAATGTACATTTTAATGGAGGACATTGTATATAACTAACTAAATACATACAAGTTTTATCCAGAATAGATAAACATCATCTAAAAATATAGAGCACAAGCAGCTGGTGGTGGTGGGGAACTTCTGCAGCTGCAGAAAGTAGAATTGAGCTGAGTCTTGAAAGA
The DNA here is from genome assembly GCF_902635505.1 of Sarcophilus harrisii. Classification (NCBI taxonomy): domain Eukaryota; kingdom Metazoa; phylum Chordata; class Mammalia; order Dasyuromorphia; family Dasyuridae; genus Sarcophilus; species Sarcophilus harrisii. The sequence continues at coordinate 385,937,680 of NC_045426.1, forward strand.
AGCTAGGGAAGCTAAAAGGTGGAGGTGAGGGGGCAGAACATCCTTCATCTCTAGTCCATCAACTCTCTGTCAAGAGATAAGAAGCTATGAAAACTTGTCAAAAGGTTCATTTTGTTTTGACCCGAAGGCTAAAATACAGTGGGAAGGAAGGAGGAATGCAAGTGTCAACAGTTTCAGACATATATACTTTTTCCTTTGACTTTAATCAAAAGCTTTTTGATTAATTGACTGTTATAAAATACATCTCTGGAGCCCTTTTCCACAACCTTTCAGCAATGAGCAGATGTAAATTAGAAGTCACTTTGAGTTTACCAAAAGATAGAAGAAAATTTACATTTTTAAACAGACATAGAGAAATTAGTAAAATTGATAGATTTTTAGGAAAAGATTTGTTCTGGACCCGTTGGGTTTGAGATGCTTATAAAACATCCAGTGGAAAATGTTTACTAGATGATGTGGCACTGGAACTCCTAGATTCATCTGCATAGAGATGACAATTGAACCTATGTGACCTGATGACACATCGAGATTGAGAATAGGTTTTAGGGACAAGTCAGATGGAAAGGGCCTGTGGTACTTAGGGTACAGGAACAAAGAAGAAAGTAATTCATCTTCTTTAATGTCATTTCCACTAATAAAATCCTGTTTCTGGTGTCTAAACATTTAATAGTGTCAAGAACTTAAGTGTCAAAGAATTTCTTTTCTGGGTCTTCAGTTGCTAAAGAGGTCAAGGTTTCAGCTTTTGAAAATGACATTAAAAATCTTTGATAATTTTGGAGAAAGCAGGTTCAGTTGAGTGATGAGGTAGGAAGCCAGAATGAAAGGTGTTGAGAAGTAATATCTTTTCCTAAGACAGTGTGAAGATTCAAGAAAAAGAGGTATGGTTTGGGGGGCAATTTTGCCTTAGGAGATGTGAAACTATGGAATCAAGGATTCAAGCTGGGAGGATGTCCATGGCAAAAAGTTCTATCTTTTCTTCACCAGAGACTGAAGAAAAGAGAAAATTGGAGAAGGAATTCATAGCAGATTTGCCTCTTTTCTCAGTAAAATATGAGGTGAAATCTGTTGAAAAGTAAGGAGAGCATGGGAAGGAAGAAATGAAGAGAGAAGAAAGTTTGGAATAGGCAATGTGAGGATTAAGATAGAAAGTCAATTTGGGGAGAATAACATGATTTTCTTGAGATATCTTGTTTTACTACTTTGTATATTTATATTTATGCTATGTCTTCTCATTTTGGTTTTTTTCTTCTTCTTTATAATTTGGAACTTATTTTGATTTCTACAGGGTTGATCATCTGACTATACAGAAGCAGCTCATTCAAAAACAAAAGTAGTCTAAAGAACTTTAAAGTACTATGTTTACAAATAACTTCAGCAGGTCAGTGAACTCAGGAACATCAGTGACTTAAAAGGGAAACTTTTGGAGGCACTTGACATAAAAAATAATTTAGAGACTGTGTACCCTAAAAAGCCCACAAACCCTCTAATTTTTAGCAGTATATAAGCATTTTATCTCAAACATGACTTCACTTCTGTTCTTCAATGTCATACAATACGCAATGTATGAAGCCAAAATAAAATGATTCTTTCTTGATCGTGGTTTTCCTCCAAATATTTCTGTTTGAAAACAACACTGAATTGTAGCAAGCCCTGAAACACTACAAAGCCATTGAAGTCATACAAAAATAATACAATCAAAAATTGGTAACCATAAAGTTATGTAAAACACATGTCTGGGCTATAAAATAATCTGAGTAGGTAGCTCATTAAATTAATATAGAAATATGTATACATCAAATAAGAATTGTATATTTTGATGAATTGAGTAGAGTTTGAGCTAGATCAAATTGTTGTTGATCTAGTAACAATTGCTAGATTGTTGCAAATTGTTTGCTACTACAGTTACCCAAACCTTTAACAGTAATATTCTCTTGGTAAAAAATTGAAGAATTATATAAATGAAGTGACAAATAACTTATTGAGCAATGAAAAGATGCAAGATCCACATTAGTAAAGAAATGGAAAGATGCATGTATACAAATAAACTGCTTTGCTGTTTGGTCATGATCAACTTTTCATGACTCCATTTGGGATTTTCTTGGCAGAGATACTGGAGTATTTCTGTCTCTAGTTCATTTTACAGATAAGAAAACTAAAGCAAACAGGGCTAAGTAACTTGACCAGGATCACTCAGCTAATAAGTGTATGAGCCCAGATTTGAACTCAGGAAATTGAGTCTTCCTGACTCTAGGACTGGTACTCAAATCTCTATCTCATCTAAGTAGAATACTATTAGGATATGAGCAAACATTACATGTTGTGAGAAATGCTCTTAAATATAAATACATCTATCTAGTACTAACAAAGAGTATATATTTATGTGTGTGTGTGTGTGTGTGTGTGTGTGTGTGTATGTATATGTATATTACCAACAAAGAGTTACTGATTGCACTAGTCTTTCAGCAAGAGGCCAGAGCACAGATCTCAATGGAAGAATCAAAATCCATTCCCAGAATATAGGAAATGCTCTAGTCTACTTTTATGAATGGTGAAAGCAACGACTGGTGAAAACTGCTCAGAAGTGCTATAAATTTCCAGAGGATTGTATGTCATTGAGACCTGAGTAGAAGGGGAAGATTTTAGAGAAAGTGTGGGACTTGGGCTAAAAAATGAAGGATTGAATTCTAGGAAGTAGAGGACTGAAGACATTCACGATATTTCTATAGAAAAGTTAGTGGAGATATGGTTGCAGTGAAAGAAGCTCTGTTGTAAAAGTCCATGGATGTCAACATAAGGAATTGTTTCTTTTACTGTAAGAAATCAAAGGTCATTGAAAACATTTGAGCAAGATAACCTATTTTGCAGGAAAACTAATCAGGTAAGAGTATTGGGTAGTTTGAAAGGCAATATTTGAGGTAAGGAGATCACAGAATCGAATTAGTGTTTGAAGAGAAATTAGAGATGATGTAGTACAGCAGGAGTGAACCTTTTTGTTTTTTCTGTCAAGGTCCATTTGGGTTTTTATAACATCATTCTGGGGTCATACAAAATTAACTTAAAAATTCAATCAGTGAGAGGTGGTTGTACCTAGCTTTTAGCTCATCATTGTCTTGCCAGAGCAGCTTAGATAACTTTGTGGGTCCTTATACAGCATGTTAGATGTTTCCCACTCCTAATTCTACTCTGACTGCTTCATTTTACAGAGGAAGAAAGTAAAATTTCTAATTTTTAGTTTATCTGTCAAATGGGTATATATTAATATATTAATACTGACTTCCTCACAGGGTGGTTCTGAGAAAAATGCTTATAAAGTTTAAAATACTTTCTAAATGTAAATAGTTATTGACAAGTGATTGGATACAATATACGATAAAGAAGTAGTTAAATATAATCCAGGGATTTGAAACCTAGACAATATTGATATCAATATTAGAAAATAGAATGTCTAAGAAAGATATTGATATTGTTGGGGGTAGATAATTAATTAGGTTTTAGAAATGTTTAGTGTGAGTTGATGGCAAGATAAAGTGGAAAAATTTAGTAGACAGTTGGAAATTAGGAACAAAGAGATTAAAGATAAAAATATTCAAAATTTCGTGTTGGTATTTGTATGAACATATATTATTGCTATCAGAAATAGATTCTTTATTGATAATTTATATTTACATAATATTTTGAGGTTATAAAACATTTTATATACATTCTCTCATTAACAGCAATAATAGCAAATATTTATATATTATATTGTGCCAATTTACAATTATCGCATCTGTTCCTCACTAAGCCTAAGAGAGGTAGGTGTTATTATCCCCATTTTACAGATGAGGAAACTGAAGGAACAATTATCTAGTGACTTGAAGCTAGATTTGAATGTGTGTCTTTTTGAATTTAGGCTTGGTACTCTGCACCACCTAGGATTAGAGCCACATCGACTTGTTAAGTGTATATAGAAAACATTTTTATTCCTTTTGTACAGATTTTCAAATTAAAACTCGGGGAGACTTTAGGTTGCAATCTCCCTCCCCTCCCCCCCCCCACGATGATCTTTTCTTATACAATATACACTGATGCTCATGTGAGTCGTTATATGAAATATAACGACTTTTGTAAAAGCAAAACCAATGCAGATACGAGTAATTCACAGTTTTCCTTGGCAAACTATCTCGATTTTGCGGTTTGTTCCAGGTTCACACGGCTGACTGAATCTCCTAACCCCCAGCGAAACTGTATCCATAAATGTTAGCAGTTGAGGAGTTTAAACAAGAATGTCGTCAGCATGATCAGGAAAATACCTAAGATCAGAGGGGCAGAGAAAGGCTAATTCAGCCCCATCGTCTGACAGAAGAGAGAACTGAGTCCCGAGATTTAAGGAACTCGCCAAAAATCAAATCTCTTAATTCTTTGCCTCATTAAGAGATTCTAGGAAAGATGAAGATATATATCAGTCAAATCCTAGGGGCCAAGTCGCGACCTCAAATCCCCGACCGCCCCCCACAGATCCCCAGCCATCCACTCCCTCTTTCGCCGTCCCCACTCTCTGCCCCTCGCCCCAAGACATTTCTCCTTCCGCTCTTCCTCTCCTCCTTCCTCTCTCCGCGAGAAATACTTCCCAGCAACAAACATTCAGTCCGATCGTCTACGCATGCGTGAAACACCTTACGGAAGCGAGCGTTCTTTCGCGCTGTTAAAGCGCCGGGGTTACGGGGTCATCCCGCGGAAGATGGCGGCGGCTGGAACGTTGACCTTCGCGCGCTTTCTGAGCCGCAACCTCCGGGCAGCCCAGGGCTTCCCGGTGGCCGCTAGGTGTTTTGGTGTGAAGATATCGCCCACGGGGGAGAAAATTACTCATACGGGCCAGGTAACAGGAAGGGGAAGGAAAGAGGGTCTTCTCGACCTTCCCCAACACCCCACCCTGATGTTGATACTCCTTGTCCCCGTTCGGACTCCTAGAGATTGTGGCTCGGGCGGACAGTCAGTGACCTTCTCGCTTTCCTTTTCTTTCTCCTCTTTTCCTTTTCTTCCCTTTTCTATCTCTTACCCTCTTCTCCCTTCCCCCTTCTCTTGTCCCTCCTCCCCCACCCCCGACACAATTTTTTTTTTCTGGGACCTATGGGCTTTCACATTTGTGCTCTACATTTTAAAATAATTTTAAATAACATGTTTAAATAAATTTAAATAACTTATTTAAATAAAATTTAAATAGCATATTTAAACAAATTTAAATAAATTATTTAAATAAGTAAATCTCTTAAGCCCCGCCTAGCTCCGAGTTCTTGACAACCCTCTCCTTCCACTCTAACACATAATCTTCTCCCCTGCTCCCCCCTTTAGAGTGAACTCTCTATATTGGAGAAGGATGTCTGCCCCCTCCAGCTTAGTGTCTGCTTCGGGCATTCGGTGTGACCACTGGTTGGTTTGTTTTTGACTTACGTTATAGTCTTTAGAGCCTGGTGCATAGAAGGCCCTTAAAAAAATTCTTTATTGATTTCCGTCTCAAATACTTTTTATTCCACTTTGTTGCTAAAAACAAAAACAAAACAAACCATAAAGTGGATTACTTTGATCAGAGTTAAAGATCATTTTATTTAAACTATGAATGTTATTCCTCTTCTGTGTTGTGCACCTGTTAAGAATTTAAATACTTTTGAACCTCAGTTATTGAAAACTATTAGGGTTGAATTTGCCTGTAACAATAAAGTGAAGTGTTTTAGTAAGTATTACATTATGAAGTGTAATATTCTAATCTTTAATGTCCCTTCTAATCCAAAACATTCTGATTATTCTTTGTGCAGTTATTTGGGTTATGGTGAAGCAGCTTCACATATTTAAGCATGTAAAACATATTTAATTATTCTTTGGGTAATTAAAAAAAATTGTTTTATTGTGGATAGTAGAAGTTTGAATAAGGCACCTGGCCTGTAGGTTAAAACTATAAAATCTAGGTGTTTAAAATGTGAGAAATTGAAATTCATTATTTGCATTATTCTGACTGCATTAGTAATTATTATTGTAAACATTTATATAATTCCTTACGACAGCCTCACAAACAACCCTGGGAAGGAAGCACTATCATTATCCCCATTTGATAGTTGGGGGAATAGAGGCAGACAGAGCAGGTGACTTGGGAGTTACATAGTTGGAAATACATGAAACATGGTTTGAACTGACTCTATCCACTTTACCATCTCTATGCTTTATTAAAATATATATTGAAACAGATGCTTACACATGTTTTTATTTTGTGCCTTTGATTACAGATTTCCTCATTTTACCTTTCTAGGTTAGTTAAGTAACTGTCCAAATATTGAGGTAAAACTTCCTTAAACTGCAATATTTATGACTGATGTATACTTTTTAAAGGATGGTTTTCCTCTTCACTTAGGCTAGTCAAGAACTAATTCTTTTAGCTGTTTAACAAAGTTCCTAAGTTTGTCTTAACTTCAAGGATCATTTATCAAATAACATGTGAAAGTGTTTTGAAAGGGATTAAAAAATTTAAAATTAAGGTGGTGCTATTATCTGATTATTTAGAGAAGCATAATAGGATTAACTTTAGGGTCTATTTTGACAAGAATGCTTAAAATAAGACAAAAATTACTCTTTTTAAGTTTAAGCTGTGAAAATAAAGTACTTTTTTTTTTTTATTAAGGTTTATGATGATGAAGATTACAGGAGGATTCGCTTTGTTGGTCGCCAGAAAGAAGTAAGCTTTTATCTTTTAGAAGAAAGTTGTCTTAATAAAACTCTAATAACATGTTTGGTAAAAGAAATGAAAGGTATGTTAAATTGTACATTTAAAGAGAAATGCAGAAAGCCTTAAAATAATTTCTTAAATTGTACATTTTTCAGAATATTAAATGTATTCTTTTAGAGAATGTAATTGTGAGGCCTGATTTTTGTTTTAAAAATGTCTAGGTGGCTACATTGTTCATTTGAAGAAAAATAATTGAGTTTTATTCATAAACTGAAATTATTTCTTACCACATGCAAACTTTTTCAAATCTACAAATGCTATTTTTTTTTAGGGGGGAGGGGATCAGAACTTTCTGTTTTATTCAGCTAATGGAATATGAATTTTCCTTTTAGCTTCTTTTAAATAAGTTGGGTTGGTTTGTATATTGGATATAAGGACTCTGTTAGATCCTGGAAGTAGTATATGAATCATTCTGTCCTGAGATCTAAACTAAATTAATGTGACAAGTTAGAGGCAAATTCTTGTTTTCTACTAAAATTCATCGTTGATGACAAGTAGTAGGTAGGATTCGGCTTGGGTCTGTCTTTTGTAACTTTTAATTCAAGTGAAAATTATATTTTCTACCTAAATGATGTTCTGCTATTGACATATGCTGCTATTCTACCTCTCACTGTATACCTTCTCTCCTCTCCATATATCAGGGGAGAAACTGCTTTGTTTTTATCTTTGAATTCACTGTTGTCACTCAGATATTTAATTCCTTGCCTTAAAGAAAGGATTAACTTTCTTGCCATTTGCCACTTTCATTTTGATTTAGTTAAAACTTGTCTTTTTTATCTATTATTAAACCATTTTTTTGTCCTTCCTAGAGACACCTGTAATCATCGAACAAATTAACCTATTTTTGGTTACTTTTCACATTATGCCTGTCTTGGATTCCATGAAGGGGTACCATGCTTCTAACTAAACTGTCTTTGCCATCTTGAGCTTTTGCCACACTGATCATTCTTATTGTCTGCTTTATCCACTTGGAATTTAGGCTGCACAGTTTCATCTGTACAAAAGGTCACAGAATTATACAGACCTGGATTCAATATACATACATACTGTATAGATTTATTTGAGTTCTAGATGCTACTCGGCAGTTTCTCTTATTCATCTTTTCTTATTTTATTTTTTCCCCTAGCAAATTTTCATTCATTTATTTATTTATTCATTCATTCATCTATTTATTTATTTTGGTTGAGACAATTGGGGTTAAGTGATTTGCCCAGGGGCACATGGCTAAGAAGTATTAAGTGTCTGAGTTCAGATTTGAATTCAGGTCCTCCTGACTTCAAGGCTGGTACTCTATCCAATGTGTCATCTAGCTGCCCCAATTTATATTTTTTTTAATGCACATTACTTTACAAATTATTGGAAAGAGAAAAATCAGAGCAAAAGGGAAAAATCATGGGAGAGATTTACATTTAATCTCCTTAGCTCTTTTTCTGCATGCAGATGACATTTTCTGTTCAAAGTCTTTTGGGATTGCTTTGGATCACTGCACCACTAAGAAGAACCAAGTTTTTTATAATTGACCATTGCATATTCTTGCTGTTACTGTATGCAATGTATTCCTGATTCTGCTCATTTCACTCAATATCAGCTCATATAAATCTTTCCAGGTTTTTCTAAAATAAGGTTGTTCAACATTTTTTGTAGAACAGTAATGTTCCATTATTTATATACTACAACTTGTTCAGCCATTCCCCAACTGATAGGATTCTACTCATTTTCCAATTCTTTGCTACCACAAAAAACTGCCACAAACATTTTTGCATGTGTGGTTCATCTTCTCTCCTTTATGATTTTCTTGGGATGTAGACCAAGTAATGGCACTTCTGGGTGTACATAATTTTATAGCCCTTTGGGCATAGTTCCAGATTGTTCTCCAGGATGGTTGGATTATTTCACAATTGTACCAACAATGTATTGGTGTCCTAGTTTTCCACATCCCCTCCAACATTTGTCATTATCTTTTTCTGTTATCTTAACCAGTCTGAGAAATGTAAGGAGTATCTCAGAGTTGTTTTAATTTGCATTTCTCTGATCAGTAGTGATTTAGAGCATTTTTTCATATAAGTATAGATGGCTTTAATTTCATCATCTGAAAATTGTCTGTTATCCTTTGACCATTTATCAGTTGGGGAATGATATGTATTCTTTTAAATTAATTATTATTATTTTATTATATTATTAAAGCTTTTTTAAATATATGCATAGATAATTTTTCAACGTTGATCCTTACATAGCCTTGTGTTCCAAATTTTCCCCTCTCCTCCACCCCCGCCCCTAAATGGCAAGTAATTCAATATATATTATACATGTTAAAATATATATGACTTGTCTTATAAATATAATGCAGTTCTTTATATATTTTAGAAATGAGACCTTTATCAGAAACACTGGCTGTTGATTTTTTCCCAGCTTTGTACTTCCCTTTTAATCTTGTTTCTTTTGGTTTTGTTTGTGCAAACTTTTAAAATTTAATATAATCAAAGTTGCCCATTTTGCCTTTTGCAGTGTTTTCTAGTTCTTTGGTCATAAATTCTTCCTTTCTGCAGAGATCTTATAAAGAAATTATCCCTAGCTTTCCTAATTTATTTATGGTATCATCCTTTATGCCCAAATCATGTATCCATTTTTGACCTTATTTTGGTATGAGGTATGAGATTTAGGCCTATACCAAGTTTCTGACATTATTTTCCAGTTTTCTCAGCTATTTTTGTCAAATAGTGAGTTCTTATTTCAGAAGGTGGAGTTTGAGGGTTTATCAAATACTAGATTACTATAGGTCTTGATTATTGTGTATGTATATTTAATTTATTTCACTGATCCACCACTCTATTTCTTAGCCAGTACCAACTGGTTTTGATGACTGCAGGTTTATAATGTAGTTTTAGATTTGGTATTGCTAAGCCACCATCTTTTGTATATTTTTTTTTTCATTAATAACTTTCGATAGCACCTTCTGTCTTTTTCAGTTTCTGAACATTTTCTCTTTGCTACTTTGAAAAAAAGTTTCTTTAATCCATCCTATATTTTTTATCTTTATCATGGCTTAATGTCATTAACTTTTCTTTATTCCTTTGCTTTCTAACAGTGTGGATCTTCAAGGTTTATTTGTTGTTACTGTCTCTGTACATTTTCCTGGAGAGAGCTTATCCCTTCTCTTCCATGGCCCATCATTGGCCCACTGTGTCATTTCATGAATTTCAGTATAATGTAGTATTTAGACATTTGGCCTGAAAGTCAAGAAACCTGGGTTCAATTTCTGTCTTGGTTGAATTGGTTGTGTTGATAATCCTGTGCAAGTCACTTAACGTAAATGTTACAGGCAATTCTAAAATTTTATTAAGTTTCAGAACAGTTGTTGATATCCATAGTTGGGCATTTTCTTCCCTGGGAACTCCTCATGTTGATAAGATCACTGATTTGCATTTAAAAAGAAATCATTTGCCAATTAATTTATTCATAGATTATAACAAAATCCCTCATGATTGTCACAAAACTGTAACATAACAGCCAGTTGCTCATTTATAACCATTCCTGTGAAATTATCTTCTATAAGGTGAGTTAAACTTTATTTTTAAGGAATTAATTACCTTGACCAGATAGGTCTTTTTTCCCCCACATGTATCCTTAATTACAGCTTGTCTTTTCTTCTCATTTTTCAATTTTTTTTTTTTTTCATTCTTCAAGAGCTAGCCTCAAAGGCAGAAGGACCTGGCTTGAAGTTCTGTCACATGGTTTTGTGACCCTGGGAAGATCACTTAGTATCTGCCATTCTCAGTTGGTAGAGGGAGTTTGCTTATATGGGATTTCCTTAGTGCATCAGTGAAATTGCAGATCTTCTGTTCCATCCATTTCACATTTCTTCTTTTCTCTAAACCTTTGCTTATCCTGTTCCTTGCCTGGAGTCCTTTTTCTCTTTCCTCTTTATCTAAATACTCTTCATGTTTTAAAATTCACCTAATACATGAAGCTTTTTTCATCTGTAACCCAACCCTACAGAAGTAGGATAGGGTAATGGAAAGAGGATTGCATTTGAAATTTAGAGGCCCAGTTTTAAATCTCTAGTACTTATTAGCTCTGGAACCATGGACAGTTCACCTAACCTCTTTGGCATTGTTACCTCATCTGTAAATTAAGAATAATGATCCCTATTTATTGTTGTGAGGATCAAATGAGATAAATATGTAAAGATCTTTGAAAATCTTAAAGCATTATATATAAATGTCAATTACTATGATTATACTATTCTATAATTTCTATCCTCTCAATTTTGATAGTATTTGCTTGTATCATTCATTTGTTACTCAGTTGTATATTATTTAATATGTAAACATGGTTTATTTTTCCACTGAGTTTAAATTCTTGGAATGTAGGCCTTTTATTTTATATTTTGTGTCTCCCATAGTACTTAGCATATTATTTAACTCCTAGTGGACAGTGTCTGTTGTCAGTGAATTCCACATCATTCTGGTACTTGTTTTTGTGTTAAACATTCTGAATAAGATTTTATTTCACAATTTGCTCCCCTTTTTTACACTAATTCCAAGTTGGTCATGTTCATTTGGTGTGTGGGTGTGTCGGTGTATGCAACAAATGAACAAGGCCAATTAGGAACATACATATTTATGTTTATATAATCTCTATATAACTTTTTTGGGGGGGAGGCACTGTAATGTCCAGGGTTATAGAGGTAGTGTCTGAGATTGATTTAAACTCAAGTCCTCTTGACTCCAGGGCTGATGCTCTATCCACTGTGCCTCTTGGCTACCCTGTGTATATATGATTTAATTAAGTTTTACTGATGCAAAACTCTGATAATGCCAGGGAGGCTAAAAGAGCCAAGAAACTACCTCATCCTAATTCCCTTGCTACATATGCCTCTATAGTTAAAATCACTTTTATCTCTGAGCTTGTTTCCTTGTTTGTAAAATAGAAATATTGATAGATAATATTTCACAGTAATTTGAGGAAAACACTTTCCAAAGCAATAAATATATTGTTATTCTTTCTACTATTCTTACTGCTACCTCCATTCTCCCTCCCCCCTCTACCCCATTACTACCTTTTCCATTTCTACTGCTGCTGGTACCATTATCACATTTCTTCAGTCTCATGTGTCACCAAGTTCCCTCAGTGTGAAGGTAGTAGAATTTGGGTTAGTTATAGGCTGCTTGTCTGTTTTGTTTCTTTAACCTGTGAGTTACCTATCACCTATAACACAGTTAGATAATTCAGTGCTATTGAGACAGATAATTATCCCATTATTTAAATCCCAAATGTCAAAATAACTTGTTTTTTTACAATATTAAGAATAAATGTAAATATGTGTTTGAATCTATGTAACAATCTTTTTGTAGTATACAAGCCAAGTGATCAATTAATTAGGTAGCAGATGATGTACTGGATAGGGTGCTGGGTCTGGAGTCAGAAATATACAAAAGCTCCTACAAGCTCTGTAACTAAGTAGGTCACACCATCTCCTCCTTTCCTTATATATAAAATGGGAATAATATTAGCATTTACCTCTAGGGTTGTGGTTAGGATCCAGTAAAATGACACCTGTAAAATGCTTGGCAAATAGTAAGTGCTGTAATTATTATTATTCCAAAGTGATGCATTTTAGATAGGCTATATGAGAAATTACATATGTAGAGGTTTCTTATTTTTATTTTAAGCTTCTTCTTTTTCATTTGTTTTAGTCTATGTTCCATTATCTCACCTTAAATGATCCTCATAACATGAAAATTTTGATTTTTTTGGTTTAAAAAGTACGAATGCCCAGGTGTCACATTTTAAAAATCTGTGAATAACTAAGAATTTTTGTCTCTTGTCTGCTTTCAAAGACTAATCTAACAAAAGTAATGGGGATAGAAAAAAATTGATTTATGTATCCTCAAGGACCAGAAGGAAAATATTTGAAAATATGAATTTGTAAACCCCAAGGTTCATGAAACTAGTGGGTTAGTCAATAAGCTATGACAGTTGTCCTTTAATTTTATCCTTTATGGTAGCTCCAGGACTTCTTGCTTGTTTTTTTTTTCTCCTCCCTCTCTCTCTCTCTCTCTCTCTCTTTTTCTCTCTGTCCCTCTCTCTCTCTCTCTCTCTCTCTCTCTCTCTCTCTCTCCCCTTTCTCTCTCCTTTTTCTTACTAGGTGCCAATAAGATTAATCACTGAACAACTCTGTCCCTCAAAACCAGTTTTACCAAGTCAGTACAAATGTTTGAATTCACCTCTCTTTTGAATTTTTTTCAACTCTTTCAGTTGAAAATCTTAATTTATGTAAAGAAGTGTCATTTTTTCATTATAAAATCAGTTTTCAGAAAAGTATAAATATAAATAATAAGTATTTCTGTATTTTACCATCTATTCATTTAGGATTTAAACTTTAAACTTAATTTTAAAATATAATTTTATTCATGGTTTATTTTAAACTTACGAATTTAGTGAGAATCATTAGTTTTAAAAATACTTTTTTGAAACAGTTTAGTATTTTAGAGTTTTGTGGTTAATCTATCTTACTCTTCAACTTTCACTTTAGGTATTGATCTTTTGTTGTTGTTCAGTTGTTTCTATAGTCTCTTAAATGATAATTTTTCTCCTCTACTCCCCTTTATGTTAGAGTTTGGCAAAGCAAATGTTCACAGCAATTGCTATCCCTAAAATGTACCATTTGAGTTAAAGTCCTGTCTCTTAACAATGGGGAAATTCATTTTAGTACAAAATATTTAATATGTATAGTTTATAATTAAAAAAAAAAAAAAGAATGGCTTTAAGGCTTTGTTAGTAATAACCAAAGCAGAGAGGTATTTTTCTTGCTACAAAGCAGGAATTGGATAGGGTAGAGAGTACATGATTTGTCACAAGCTTAGAAAAGCCAGCTAATCAGAAATATTCAAGGCATAAGACATTCCAACCATTAATAGTACTCATAAAATAATTTTTTGTGTTAAAATTTCCTTAATGATAGTAGATAAAATTGAAAAATTTAAGATGTTATTTTGACATGCCATTAGCATCTAATAACAATTTTTGTATTTTAGATGAATGTTGTTTCATTCTTTACATTTTTTTAGTTGAACTGAATTTCAAGAACCAGACAATAATAATTGGAGGGTCATGATTTCCCTTCAGATGTACTGCAATAAATGACAGTAGTGTATGCCCTTTGTCAGTCAGAAATGTCAAGGCATCAAATGCCCTTCCCTCAAGGAGATGGCCAGCTCTCTTTAACTGCCATGATTGGTGCCTATCGGTTTGTTAGTGTGGCCTATGTGACATTTTTGTCACTTATTTAGGCATTGTATTATTTAAACTATAAGACTTCATTTGTATGGTTAGTTGCTTTGTCCATCAGTAGCAGAGGTGAACCGTACGTCACTCATTTCATACTACACTATAAGGATGTCACTGTAAGGGGAGAGACAAGACTGTCAACAAATATATTCTGTTTAAAAGACCATGTAATACAGCATTTGTATAATGCTACACAACTTGATATTTTGTTTTATCATAACTGTATTTTATTATAAATTCTTTCACCTTGAAATTGAACTTTTAAGAGGAAAGCTTTTAAACTAATGATGATAGTAAATTATAAATTGCAGAGTGCTTTCTTTATGATACCTCTCTACTTCTCTAAAATCTTGTATTTGTTTATATTTGGGACAGTTTTATTCCAATTACACGTATGTGTGTGTGTATGTGTGTCTGTCTATCTATCTGTCTCTCTGTGTTTGTGTGTCATTTGTCTGTGTATTTCAGATAAAACCATCTCTGGTTAAGCATGAATTTAGAAAGAGAGTGATAAACTAACATTAAATGACTTTAACAAAAGAAGATTTTTTTCCTCCCAGTTAATGTATCTTTAGAAGCAATAGACTGGTTTCACAAATAACTTAAGGATAGCACTATTTACCTAAAATTAACAAAACTATAAAAAATAAATAGTGTTATATTGGTTTTAGATTTATTGTATTTACCTGATCCTGGATTTTTTTTTTTTTTCTTTTCATTCCTTTTTGTTTTATTGAGGAGAGGGAGGGAGGACAGGACAGGGCTAGGACATTTTTACTATATAACAAAGGGGAGAATTATAGGAACGCTGCTATATAGGCAAAGAAAGATAGTCTTAGTTTTTAGTCATTTGAAATTTCTTAGCAATTCTCAACTCTGTTAACTAAAGAAAATGAATATACAGGAAATTTTGCCACTCTTAGTCAATGTTCTAACATTCCCTAAATGGGAAAATCTTTATTTCATTTGATCTGGGTTCACATCTCAGGGTGAATATATTCTGTTGAGTGCAGGGTAGAATTGAAAGTGGAGAAAATATTAGAGGCTGGGAAAACTGAGAAGAAATGGAATTTACTCAAATGGTAGTTTGTTTAAGGAATTATAGTTATTCTGTTGATTATCATGGAATTGTGTTTCCTGTCAACTAGTGAGAATAGAATTTTTTTATTAGGTAAGTTTAGTTTTTTAAAGCATGCATTTTTCATATTCACCTGTCTACCAAAATGTAACAGACGATTTAAAATACATTATAGAAAAAAATTTTGAAAATTTTTTTATGTTCTCATCATATATAACTTTAAGAGCATTATTGAAATACTTAGCTTCTTAGTGTTTTATGTGTAAAATTTCATGATTTTCTTTTTCAGTCTTTATTTGTAGTCCTGACAAATTTGACACTGTTGACATAAGATTTTGCAAAAATTCTCAAGATACTGTTTTTAAGTGACAGTTTATTTAATGTTGAATACAAGATTGCACTGGTTTCAAATATTCTTTTTCAACGCCTTTATTCATCTGGCTGTGTTACCAGAGCACTTGCCATCCTTCCCAGCCCTGTTAACACAATATTCCTATATTCAGTATATCTATTTATGCTATTTTCTCCTCTTCCATTTCATTCTCTGTGGTATTTGCAGTGTGTTCAATAAACTTTCTCTTTTGTCTCAGCATACTTTCTGGCCCTTACTGAGATTTGTATCAATAGATGTTTTTTCCTAGTTGTCTTCCATGAAGGTTCAGCTATTATCAATCAGTATGTGGGAAAACACACAAGCCTATGTCTCTGTAGTCTAATCGCACTTGTCACAAGACATCTCAAGTGGGATATCTTATCACCAACTCAAATATGTCCAGAGCAAATCTTCTCATTTTCTACCCTCTCTTGCCTTTGCCATAAAGTAGATGACTCTGCCTTATCACCATCTTTCTGAGTCTAGGAACCTCAGTCATTTTGAAAGTGTCATTGTCCTTTTGCTCCATCCATCTTTTCTAGCCTTATTCTGCTGTGTGATCCTAAGTAACATATCCTAAATCCATTCCTTCCTTTTATATCCACAGACTTAATCTGCACTGTGGATATCTCTTATTAGAAAATGAAACTTCTGCTTCACACCTCCCTCTTTTATGTCATTGTCTAACTGTAATACTTCTCACAACTGCTTTATGAGTTGTGTTCTTTTTACTTTGATTAAAAGTACTTAGCTTTTTAAGACCAGTTGTTGGATTTAAAGAGGCAGTATGATAGAGTGGCCATTTGATTTGTAAAATAATATAGGAAAGTAGATTTTTAATGACACCTCTGACCTTTTGGTTCCAGGTTAATATTTTATATATTTCGAGGACCCAGAATTCTGACCATCTTGAAGTCAGGAATACTTGAGATTGAATCTTGCTAGACATTTACTTCATGTGCGACCATGGTCCAGTTACCTAATATCCCTGAGCCTCAATTTCCTCATCTTATAAAATATAGGTGATAACACCACCTATTCCCCCCTCTCCCTTGTCCTGAGGATCAAATGTGACTATATGTGAAGTGCTTTGCAAATTTTAAAGCATTATGCAAAAAACCATCTGCTTTTATAATTATCATTCTCTATATGCTGTTTGCCTTATGGATAACAAGCTTTGAATTTTATACCATACAGTCTTTTGTAAACCTTAAAATTCTATATAAATAAATTGTTAAAATAATAAACTCTTAATTCACCTTAGATATATTCACTTAACCATTGTCCTGTTCTTCAACTGATTCCCTTTTTATTTTTTTCTAAAGAGTTGCTTAAGACTCTGTCATTATATTGCTCCTGCCTCCAAGTCTTTTCTTAAGCTTCATTCTGCCAGAATACTTTCTTCCCTGACAATTTGCCAAACTCCTGAAATTCTGTTTTCCATGAAGGAATTAAAAAAAAAAAAAAAAGTTAAGTTCCTCCACATCTCTTCCTCAGACTCTAGCTTTTCCTTGTCTGTTCACTACCAAATAAAATGTGTTTGCCTTTTTAAAATTTATAATCTAAAAATTTTTGTTTATCCAGTGTCTGCCCTTTATACTATAAGTAAATAAAAGGGCTTAATTTCATTAATTTTGATGCCTGTCCAGATGGCTGAGATTTTTTAACTTCTAAAATAATGTAGAAAAGAAGGTTTTTAATGACACCCTCTGATCTTTTTGTTCTAGATTAATAATTTATGTGGTGTTGTTTATTTTTGGTGGGGAGGGAGGCTTGGAGAAGGTGAAAATTGACTTAAAATCTTTCTTGCCTCTTTTAAATAAAAACTATCATTCTTTATCTTAGCCAGCTTTAGGTATACTCAGCTATCTAATATTCTGCTAATTGCAACTAGATGAAATTATGGAATATATAATTTTTAAGTGGTTAGGCTAAAAAAAATTTTTGTCCAAAGATCATTATGAGGAATGAAATAAACCACATAACACAGTTTTATTAAATAGAACTTTTAAAAATTATTTTTCATGTATATTGAATATGACACTATTCTAATCAGAATATTTGATTAAATAGAATAATTTGTTCAGCAACCATACTAGATCATTTATTTTAAATTTAAAAAATTAAGGTATTAAACAGTATTCATTTCCTGAGGGAAAAGTTTTCCTTGAATCAGTACAGATATAACAATTGATGTTCTTATTTAAAAAGTAGTACATTGTTAGCATTTGAGTAACCAAGTTTTTGTCTCTAAAATATCTAAATATTTATATTTTCCATTACAATCCTGTCAAATTAGGGTAAAATTATTTTTTATCTTAAAAATATTGTCTTTAGTTACACTCATAATAATTGTTATAATTATCTTCCCACCATTTGTAAAATTATTGCCTTTTTTCCCCTTTTAGTTAAAAAAAACCCCTACAAATACTAAAAATTTATTTTTGCTAAGAACTGACTTTTTAACATCTATAGAGTAGCAGTATAGTTATTCCATTAAAGTTATGCTGTACTGCCTTAAAGGGTGATCTTGTACTTTTGAAGATTATAATATTGGAGCAGATTCTGGTAGGCTTTACTAACCTGGAAATATTTTAAAGATTGATCTAATGATAATTGATTTGTTTGCCATCTTAGGACTACGCTATATAAATGTAGAAAAACTTTTTACTAGAACTAGGTTACCCACCAGTTGGAGAAATTTCCATCTATATTGGTAGAGGAAAGTAACCACTCTAAGGGTGGAAATCTTGAGTCTTTCAGAATTTTTATTATATAAATTCTAATTTAATGTTGAAAATTCCTGTCAATGGTATGAAAAAAATGTACTTTTTTTTTTTTTTTTTTTTTTTGCTTTAGGTAAATGAAAACTTTGCAATTGATTTGATAGCAGAGCAACCAGTGAGTAAAGTGGAAAGTCGAGTGATCTCATGTGATGGTGGAGGAGGAGCTCTGGGTCATCCAAAAGTGTATATAAACTTGGTAATGTATCCTAATTTGTCCTTTTATTGTGCTTATTTTTTAAAGATAAGTTTTCTGTGATTGCTCTGTTCATAACTCACCTTTATTACTAATATGCAAGTCTTTTTCCTAACCATTTGAAATTTCAATATCATCTGTTTACTTTATATCTCATCCATCAGATTAGGTACAGTTTTCTCTGTCTACCCTACCTAACCTATCATTTTCAACTCTGCACTTCTATAGATACACAATCCCCTCCACTTTGCCTATCTAGTTAATTTGTTAGATTGGAAGATTTATTAGGGTCTATAAAGATAAAAGAAAAAGGTAGAGATAACAGGAAAAAACATTTTGTGGGATGGGAAGGATAACAAAAGTTGGAGGGGATGTGGAAAAATTGGGACACTAATACATTGGTGGTGGAATTGTGAACTGATTCAACCATTTTGAAGAGCAATATGGAATTATGCCCAAAGAGTTAAAAAACCATATACACATATACCTTTTGACCCAGCAAAGTGCTTGAGGGATGTGATGGAAAGATGTAGGACGGAGAGAATAATGTGGTGTTGTAAAACTTTAGAAGTGAGCCCTTCTTAAAGTTTGATGTGCCTTTTTATGCATCAGGAATATATGCTAATAATGAGAAACATATTAATGCAATTGAGAGAAGCGGAAAGATAATTTTGTTCAGGGAAAATTTAGTTAATTTGTTTATGGGTCCAAAGAAAATGTGGAAGAAGTTGGGTTATTCTTGGGGAAATGGAGGAGCAAGAAATAACAACTTTTCCCTTAGCACCCTTCACTTTCAAGATACAGCTTAAGCAATATCTTTTTGATGTTGCCTTTCCTTAATTTCTCCCACATACTGATGCCTTCTTTTTCTAATTAGATAGCAATTATTTTATATTTTTATGTATTTTGTACGTATTTATGTCATCTTGAGATTAAAATTCTTTTTTTTTTGTCTTTGTATTCCATTGCCTAGTACATACTAGTCACTTAATAAATGCTTGTTGATTGACATTGGTTTATAAAGTTTTTACATTTCACAATTCACTTGAATTGCATGCATTTTGTATTATAACGTCTCTGATTAATTCCTAAGAATGACTTGAAACATTAGCCATTGGAGTTGTTACATGGCAAAATGAATCAAGAAAACTTTTTTTTAAAAGCCTATAATCCTTTTCATTCTCCTTTGCTGGATATTTTTTGCCTATTCACTGGATAATTATCCAAGATTTTGTCATGAGCCCTCTTCTCATTTTCCTTTATTATCACTGGTTCTTAACCTGAGATCTGTGAAGGGTTTCAGAGGGCCCATAAACTTAGATTGGTGATGTAATCAATTATATCTTCTCAATACAGATGATTCTCAGAGCCTTAGGTATAGTCATAATCTCTGTTGTGAACTACAGTTCGGTATTACCAGCTGCCTTTTGAGTATTCCAAATTGGATAGTGGTAAATTTAAAAGATAACTTTTCATTTTTTAATTTTTTACTCCCTCGGATTTAATTTTTTCTTTATAATTAAATACTGAATAAGAAAAAAATTTCCATGTACACAGCAGACCATAAGAGAAAATTCTATATAAAACAATAGAATTCCATTTCAAGAAAACCTATGTAAAAAATACTACTCGTTTTCAAAGCTGCCCATGTTTTCTTTGCTTCTTTGTTGATTTTCTTTTGTTTTTTATTGTGTGCTTTTTAGTTTATTCTCCCCAGGCTCCTCCATGAAGTCTACAGTTAAATGTGGAGATAGATAAACATATGTGTGTACACATACACATATCTATTAATATGTACATCTATATATATATACACACCCACACTCATACACATATGTGTAAGACAATACTATGCTTTTTTCTTCTTATCATTTGTTTCCCTAAAGGTGAATAGCATCTTTATTCATAAATCCAAGTCTTTCCTTCTTTTTCTGGATCAACCTGTTCATTATTTCCTATACCACAGCAATATTCTTTTCTGGATTCAAATAGCATCTTCCTTTATGTGATAGAATGACTTGGTTGCTCAAGTTGTTCTTAAAGTAATATTACTGTTAGGGTACACAATGTTCTCTTAGTTCTGCTTATTATATTCTTCATTATTTTGTGATGTTCTCTCCATGCTTTTCTAAAATTGAGCTCATGATTTTCATCATGAACAAATTTGTTTAGCCATTTCCCTATCGATGGGCATACCTGCAATTTCTAGTTGGATAAATAGTTTAGAACATTAAGGCTTTTTTTTTTTTTTTTTTTTTTTTTTAAATCTCCTTAATTATCTTAGGAAACAGACCTAATATTGCTGGGTCAAAGAGTATAGACAGTTCAGTAACTCTTTGGGCATAATTCCAGATTGTTCTCTGAAATGATTGGATCAGCTCAAATGCAACAATAGTGAATTCTTTCCAACATTTATCACTTTGTCCTTCAGTCATTTAAGTCAGTCTGATAGGTGTAAAATGATAATCTGAAGATTGTTTTAATTTGAACTTCTTGAATCACTAATTACTTAGAGTACTTTCTTATATGATTAAAAGTTTTGATTTCTTCATTGAAAAGGTGCCTATTCATATCCTTTAACCATTTATCAGTTGAGGAATGTCTTTCATTCTTAAAAATTTGACAAAGTTCTTTATATATTTGAGATGAGTAATCTTTTATCTGAAGAACGGTTTATACATCTCTCTCTTCTCAATTTTCTGTTTTCCTTCTCATCTTGGCTACATTTGTTTTACTTGTATAAAATCTTTTAAACGTAATGTAATCAAAATTATGTATTTTATATCTCACAAGATTCTATATTTTATTTTCTTTTAAATTGTTCATCTATTCATAAGACTGATAAGTAGTATGTCCCATATTCTTCAGATTTTCTTGAATATCTTCATTTTTTATATGAGTCATTTATTTCCAGAGTTTTTCTTCTCATCTTTCTATTAGTTTTGGGAGAGTACCACTATCCTCCAGCTATAATTCGAACTTGAAATGTCAGTATAATTTTCAGCTGCTCACTTGTATTTAACCCATGAGTCCATTTTATTGGCAAATCTAGAAGTTTTTACCTTCACTATATTGCATGTTTAAGTTCCCTTCTCACTAATCCATGTGGCTACAACCTATATGATATCTTAATCACCATTTGCCTGGATTGTTGAAGGAGCCTTAAGTCTTTCCTTTTCCAATCTTTTCTCTATTGTCCTGGTAAAGTGATTTTCCTTAAGTCCAGATAGGACCTTATATCAGCTTGTCCTCCTTTTATTCAGTCACTGATCTATTTGCTATGGAGGGCAAATCAATTTAATTTTTTGTGTCCTACATTACTTCCTAAGGGTATATATTATAGGTAAGTTGTTTATGTTTGATGTGGAGTTTTAGTGTCAGGAGTGGCCTATACTGAGAAAACATAGGTCAGGACCAAATACACACACACACACACACACACACACACACACATTAATTGTTGTTTGCATAAAAGAATAACTGGACTGGTCGTGTAAAGCTTTGTAAAATTAATATTTAATTACAAATTTTCTAACTTAAAACTTTTGTAGTATTTAATTTATAATGTTTTTAGATTTTTTTAATATATGAAGTAGCAAAATATTGGTGCCTGTGTTTAGAGTTTACTTTTCTTTTTTTACAGGACAAAGAGACTAAAACTGGGACATGTGGGTATTGTGGACTTCAGTTTAAACAACACCACCACCACTGAAACCAATTATTTTCTTTGGCTCTTGTACAATTTTCTGCATGTAAGGATCTTAGTATTTTTAAAAAATGCTTATTTAAGAATCACAACATACCCTTTGTTCTAAAAATATTCTATAAATAAAATATAATTGTTGAGTATGATTTTAAGTTTAAAGTGCTTTTTTCCCCATGGAGTAGTCCTTGAACTGTATTATTTTTAATAAATATATAGCATTCAATTAATATTTTAACACACTGATTTGCTTTATTCTCTTTCAAGAAAAATGAAAACCTTTCTATCAGCAAATGTTAAAATAAAATTTCTTTGCTTTTACCCAAAAGTATGTATTGAATTATTGGTAATACTTTAGAGATGATAAGATAGTCCTTTGTAATAGAGAGAGGACATTTGATTTGGAATCAGAAAACCTGAGTTTGGCTTCTAGCTCTGATGACTTTTGATTTATGATTGTAGACAAATCATTTAATGTCTCAGAGCTTCAGTTTCCATTTCTGTAAAATCTAGTTTTTTCTTATATCAGACATGATCATTTAAATATCAAGAACGGAAAAATAATTGAAATTATAGTGTATTATTATGTACAGCTTATATGTGTGTGCATGTCATCTGCATATGTATGTGGACACATAGGTGCTTAATATATATGTTATTTGATTGTTGATTGATTGTACTAAATATAACATTATAGTAACAAAATTGCCTTGCTTTTTTGTCCCATTTTGGATGTTAGCTCTTTTCTGTGTATTTTTTTTTAGCTTCATTGATGACCTTTCCTTTTTTTCTTTTTTTTAAACATTATTACTACAACTATCCAGTTCTTATCCCCAGTAAGGGGAAGCTCTTCTTTGTGACAAATAGCTATTGCCAAGGAAAACTAATTGGTGCTTTGACCATGTCTGAAAATTGTATGTTACATTTTGTACATCTAGTCCATTGCCTCTTCCAGGAAGTAAAACAAACAAACAAACAAAAACAACATAGCACACTTCACAAATTTTTTCTGTTTATTCTCATTTTAGTATATGTGTTGGTGAAGTGAATATTAAAATGAAGATATAAATGCCTGCATAGTTGACGTCCCGGTGTTGTGAGAAAAGCATTTGTAAACCTTAAAGTGTTATATAAATTTATATTATTCTAAAAAGCGTAACTAAAAAGTTTCTCAACTGAGGTATTCTGAATCTAAGATAAGTCCTCCTTCCATTATGATACATTATATCTAGTGTCATCTTATCTGCTGAAATGAAATAATAATGTTAGCCATTATACTTTTGATGTAAAAAGAAATTGCAAAACACATGTGCCTTTGTGAATTTATATGCACAATTTAGATTGACTTTTGCAGGATCTTGAATATTTTCTTCTAGGAAAGAGGCATTTCAAGAAATACCAGACAATTGATGTTACATCTCATGTTAACTAAGACATAGTCCTAATGTATGATCTTTTATTTAAATCTTTATTTTCTTTTAGTCTCTTTTGTTCTTGTTTTTTTTTTTTTAGAAGACATGAAATCTTAATAAAAATTTTATTAGTCTTCTTTGAATTAGTCTTCAGATTGGATAGGGTAGAACAAATGGAATAAAATCTTTGGACCCAGATGATTACAATCGGTAATCTTGAAAAATCATAAACAGGAAGAGGGCACAGAATTATACAAACATTTCAGTTTTCAGTAGTGTAGATTCTAATCAAAAAGCAAAATTCTAGAAGATTTGGTTTGTGAGCATTAAAAAAGAAAGGTAATGATTAAGAGATGTAACACAAGTTGATAAGGAACAAGTCATGTTAAACTAATTTTATTTTTGATAAGTTTAGAGATCATAAGATGAGAATTTTATAGATTTTATCCTGATTCACAAGGACTGAGTTGATGAAGGGAAGGGTAAAATGAAGGTAATGGATATTAGTGCATTTAAGTGAATTTACAGCTGCTTGAACCAGATTTCTCAAGAAATTTTAATATTTTTGTGTCAACCTGTAGGACATTTCTAGTGGTGCATAACAAAATTAAAATTTTAAGCTGGTTTAATGTTTTTATTTGTAACTTGAACAAAGGCCATTTTTAACAAATTTGTATATGACCCAGTGCTGTAAAGAGGTACATGACTGTAGATAATAAAATCAATTAATTTTTACATAATATTCATAGACTTGTCTTGTAATGGGCTGAGGTTTGAGTTGATGCACTGAGGTCCCAAGTACGTGAGGCTAAATAGTAATTGGGCTATACTCTATTAATATACATGATTGGATAAAGAATGGTCCCTGCCCACTCTCCCTGCAAGTCCTGATGTGTTGTATAGGAAATGACGATTTTGGTGGGTGGAGGCAGAGAGAGAGACAGGAAGAGAAGCTGGGGGAGATTGGGCCTGGGTTCAAGACTCCGAGCTGCTGGTTGTGTGGCTGCTGGCCTAGCTAGCTTCTTGACTCAGCTGCACACTTGCTTCAGCGATTTCTCTTCACCTTCGATCCTTCTTAACTGAGAATAAAGACGTGGCTTTCCCTAACCTGAATTCCTGATTCCTGTTGATTTAAAAATACGATCTTCGCATTTGGCACCTCAATTGGGAACCAAGGACTGAAGAAGTTCCGTGACCAGGAACTTGGGTGAGTATGTAATAGACAAAAAGGAACTTATTTTCTTAAAAACTAAACCAGTAATCTTTTTGGCTAAAATGGGACAAATGCTAGCTAAAGACTCATCTCCATCCCATTACCCCACCAAGTGGTGTGCTATAGAAAGCATGCTTAAGCTGATAGAAATACATGGGTTTCTTATAACTTGGGAACAGATGTAGATTTATGGGTATATTAAACTGCATCACCCCTTGGTTCATAGAGGAGGACAGATCTCTGAGATAATGGTCCCAGGTTGGACAAGAGATGTCACATGCATTTCAGAGAATGTGGTCCTCATTCAATTTCCATGAGGCATTTTATTTATAAATATATTTCAAAGTTAGCACTAGAAACCCTATCCCTAGAAGAAAGAAAAACCCATGGCTCCTTTACTCCTTCTCAAATTAGCCATGGATATTAGAGGAAGACAATGAAGTAGATTAATGACTCATATCCGCTGAGGCATGGAGACTTGAAGTGAGCAAGGGTGTGGTGACCTTTCCCTCTGGAGGGCTTAGCCCCACCCCAGGAGCAAGTAATTGACTCTCCTCCACCAACTCCACCCTCGGATGGAGGGAGGAGGGGCAATGGGGAGGCAGTGACAGCACCAGCACCTCCCCAGCATCCTCAGTATCCAATCATTGAGCAGACTGCAAGAGGGCTTAATGAAGGCCAAAAAGGGTGTGGACATCCGGGAGCTTCAGCCACTTATGTTTCCTAATTTCCCAGTCTAATCCTCAGCTCAGACAAAGTCGGAGACTACCCTTTAACGTAGAAATCATTAAAGATCTTAAAAGGCTTACTCTTTATGGAGACACATCAGCTTATGTTAAGATGCTGTTACAGAATTTGAGTTTTAAATCTTGACTCTGATGACTGGAAATCCTATAGCAAGGGTATGCTCTAGAACCTGGACAAAAATTACATGTGCTTTCTGAATATAGTGAGTTCTGTAGGATACAAGCCCAACAAAATAGTCAAAATGATCAGTGCATGCATCCTATGACCTACACAAGGTATAGGTCCATGCAACATCAGCACAGATTAATTATTCAGTAGCAGCTATGAGCAAATTGCAGCTAATGCTATCAAAGCGTGAGCTTGATTCACAATAAAAATGACAAAGGTGAGGCATTCACAAAAAATAATGCAAGGGCCAGATGAGCCCTTTGCTGACTTTAATGGGACGTTTGCAGAGTGCTATCCACAAGAACTCAGAGGAAAATCCATCAACAGATGTTTTAATAAGAGCAACATTGTAGGAAAATGCTAATAAGGTGTGCAGAAGAAGATTATACTAGGACTGCACAAGGATGCTCCTTTAGGAGGTTCTGAAGGCAACTCATGCCACAGTGGTACAAATGACCTTTTATAGCCAGACTATGATGCAGACTTCCCAAGATCCCAACATGGTAGACAGGGTCCCTTCCAGCAAGGGACTTCTAGAGAGAACACGTCAATGCTTTCAGTGTGGTAAAGTTGGGCATCTAAAGCTCAATATGAGTATAGAGGCAGAGTGAGAAAACAGGGTGGGAGAACAAGACCCAGTACCCCATGTCCAAAAATGCAACAGAGGCTTCCATTGGGTCTCAGAATGTGACAGGTTCAGGGAAAAGCAGGATGAGGGCCCAGCCCCTAGGGCCCCAGGCAAAAACACTTGGGGCATGATGGCAGCCAATGGTCACCCAGAGAGTCCTGGACGGCCAATACCCAGTATGACCAATCAGCCAGGAAGCCATATGATGGCAGAAAGGGATTACACAATCAATCAGCCAGGAAGCAACCTGATGGAAGAAAGGGATTACAATTAGGAGAATAGGAGTTGTATGCAGCTGAGACAACTGAGATACTCCCTGGAGGGTGAAATCTGTTCCTCTCCAGCCTATGGATCCCTTGCCTCCAGGCACAGTAGGCTTGACCATTTTACCTCCCTGAGAATACGTACAAAACAGTGTCCATCCACATACTGATGTAGAAACTGGGGAATGTGAGATAATATCCAGTCACCAATACAGGCAGACAATGTGTGACTTATCACCCAGGAGAAATAGTAGCATCAGGTTTACTCTACGAATCCTAATAAGCAGCCTGGTGATAGTCACCCAGATTCTGATTTCAGATCACAAAATCCAGCAATTTACTGGACAGCAGCTGTAACAACTGACTGACCTATGCTCACAATCTATATAAATGGCCTTCCATTGGAAGGATTGGTAGACACTGGTGCAGATTGGACGGTCATTAGAGGTGCCAACTGGCCCAGTCACTGGCCAAAGATTAAAGCAGACACCTACATGTCTGGTGTAGGAGGATCAATAGCAGCTGAAGTTAGTGCTGCCCCTATGAGATGGACTTTTGAAGGCAAAACAGGAGTTTTTATTCCTTTTATAGTTGAAAAAATCCCCATCAATCTGTGGGGAAGAGACGTTTTACAGCAATTAGGGTTAAAAATGAGTACTTCGGTTTTTTAAGAAGGGCTGCTGTTGAAGGCCTGCCAACACTTTCACCTGTTCCTATCCAATGGAAAACTGATACACCAGTGTGGATAGAGCAGTGGCCCTTAAGTAAAGATAAAATTCAGGCCTTATTAGACATAGTACAGGAGCAGCTTGACCAAGGACACTTAAAACCTCTAAGTCCTTGGAATTCCCCAGTGTTTGTTGTGAAAAAGAAATCTGGAAAATGGAGGATGTTAACGGATTTAAGAAAAGTGAATGAACAGATGGAAACTATGGGAACTCTTCAGCCTGGAGTTCCCTCCTACTCAGGAGTAGTTCATCTCCTACTCAATTGCCTAGAGAATGGCCTCTTTGGGTCATAGATATTAAGGATTGTTTCTATTCTATCCCTCTGGATAAGAAGGATATGAAAAGATTTGCCTTTTCAGTGCCTAGCGTTAACTTAGCTGAGCCTTATAAAAGATATGAATGGACAGTTTTGCCACAAGGAATGAAAACAGCCCTAATATGTGTCAAATGTATGTTGCTGCTGCTCTTGCTCCATAAGAAAAGCATTCCCAAAAGTTATGTATTGCTATTACATGGATGACATTTTGGGATGTGCACCTGAGGAACAAATGTTAGAGGCATGTCTACAAAAGACCATAGAAACACTAAGGAATTACAAATTATACATAGCACCAGAAAAAATTCAAAGACATGCTCCTTTTCAATATTTAGGATATGAAGTATACCCTAAAGGTGCTTACAGTTCAAAACTGTCCTTAAGAACAGAAAAGCTAAATACATTGAATGATTTTCAGAAATTGATAGGAGATATCCAATGGATGCGACCAGTGTTAGGTTTGACTACCTATCAGTTACAACCGTTATATGACATTTTAAGGGGAGACAGTGCTTTAAATTCACCACACCAGCTTACAAAAGAAGCTCAAGAGGCTTTGAGAGAAGTTGAACTGGCTTTATCCAATGTGGTTGAAAGAGTCACTCAAAACCCTTGGAGATATCAGTTTTTCGCAGACATAGAGGCACCCACAGCAGTCCTTCATCAAGGACACAGTGTGATAGAGTGGGTGACCCTCCCAGCACAACCAGAACAAAGCCTTACTCCCTACCCAGTGCTTGTGGCTAGAATTTTATTAAAGGCCACTAAGCGAGCAGTACAATTATCTTGGACAAGACCTGACAAGATATACACCTTTTATACCAATACACAAATTAATGTGTGTTGTGAGACCATCCAGAGTGGCAAATTTTATTAGCCATGGCTCCAAATTTTTTACATGGGTCTCCATTAAAGATAACTAGACTATTACATAATTGGCGATGGACTCTTGAAGAAAAAGTTTCTAAAGTTCCTCTTAAAGGACCAACTATCTTCACGGATGCATCCAAACATAATATTTGTGCTGTGTACTCTCATGATCTAACTATAAAGAGAGTAGTCAGAACTCCTTTTCAGTCCACTCAGCAGAATGAATTGTACACGATCATTCTAGCCCTTACTTATTATCCAGGAGACATAAATATAATATCTGATTCAGCCTATTCAGTAGGTGTGGTACAAAAATTGCCACAGCCCAAATAAAATTTGCAGCTCTAATATATATCAGCTCTTTAAGAAACTTCAAGAGCAAGTGAGAAAAGCATCAGTAAGATCTATATATTACATGTCCATTCTCATAGTGGACTTCCAGGTCCCATATTTGATGGCAATTCAAAGGCAGATAGCCTTCTAACTATGTTGGTCAATACCCCTTTGTTCCAAGAAGCGCAGGCATCTCATTCTAAATATCATCAGGCTGCTGGAGCTTTACGTTTACAATTTGGAATAACAAGAGAGGAAGCTAGGAGCATAGTAAAGCCTGTCGGCTTGCCTTCTTTCACGCTCCTACACTGCCCAGGGAAGAACCCTCGTGGTTTGAGACCCAGTGAAATCTGGCAAATGGATGTGACCCATTATAAATCTTTTGGTCAGCTGTCTTTCATCCATGTTGTGTAGACACCTTTTAGGATTCACTTTTGCAATGCCAGCAGCAAAAGAGTAGCCAGTGGTCACTAATTCCTCATACAAGCATTTGCCATTATGGGTTGCCACAAGCAATAAAGACAGACAATGGCCTGCTTATACTTCAAAACATTTTGACACTTTTGTGCACAGTATAAGATTTTACACACCACGGACATACCTTTTAATCCTCAAGGACAGGCAATAGTAGAGGAGAAACAGAGATATTAAGATGCTCCTCCAAAAACAAAAGAAAGGGGAGCCACAGGTAACCCTAGAGAACTTCTAAATCTAGCTCTTTATAACTATTAACTTCTTGATTTTTGACAAAGATGCACTGGCTTCGGCAGACAGGTTTTATAACCCACCAGAAGGTCAGTGTCCAGTGCAAGCAGCTCCACTATCTTTAGATAATCGCCAGGTGATGTGGAGAGACCCAGAAAGTGGTGAATGGAAAGGACCAGATAGGCTAACTGCTTTGGGGAGAGGGTTTGCTTGTATCTCTACAGGGGAGAAGGAATCAGATGGGTGCCACTAGCCATATTCAGCTTGTCCATCGCAGAGAGGCAGACAGACCCTTGAAACAAAGGAGAAGACCTAAGAAATATCGGTGGTTCTGTTGCTGATTGTGCTCACCATTGAAAGAGCGTGGCAGTTATGGCGTTTTGACTCATGGACATCAAAGATTGTTGGACTTCAAAACCCTCAGGAATCATTGGATTCTCTGAGCCATAGGACTCGAAAACTGTCAGGAATCATTGGATTCTCTGAGAAATGATAAGACTGTTACAACACTTCAAAATCTGCTGGAATCATTGGATTCCCTAACACATAAAAAGACTTTTGCAGGACTTCAAAAACTCAGGGGGATCATTGGATTCCCTGACATGTGAAGAACAATGGACAATAGATTGGTTTTGGACTATCTCTTGGCTGCTGAAGAATGTGTATGTGTGACTGTTGTTTACATACCCTCCTTCTAGGACTTCAGGTGATCTTTTCCAACACCATGTTGATTTATATTGTTTGCTATTCCGCTACTTGCATGTACAATTCATGTTTGTTAGACCACATTGAGCCTGCACTGACTGAGGGGAGGGTCATCCCTAATAGCCTCTGCGTTATTGCTATGTGCTTGTGTAATACCTCCCATGCTGATGGGTTTGTGCATAGTAAGACCCTTCAGCCCAGAAACCCGCTAGCAACCCCCATTTCCCTTTGGTGCTTTTCATCTCCTTTCCTGAGATGTCAGGTAGGGCATGATCATCTCCTTTTTAGTGCTTTCACCGCCTTTTCTGAGAAGTCAGGGAGGCTGTGATCACCTCCTTTTTGGTGCTTTCACCTCCTTCTCTGAGAAGTTAGGAAGGCTGTGATCACCTCCCCTTGGGGGCTCTGACCTCCTGAGGAGTCAGGGGATGGCATGACCACCTGTGTTCTAAAATAAAAGAAAGCGGGAGATGTAATGGGCTGAGGTTTGAGTTGATGCACTGAGGTTCCAAGTATGTGAGGCTAAATAGTAATTGGGCTATACTCTATTAATATACATGATTGGATAAAGAATGGTCCCTGCCCACTCTCCCTGCAAGTCCTGATGTGTTGTATAGGAAATGACGATTTTGGTGGGTGGAGGCAGAGAGAGAGACAGGAAGAGAAGCTGGGGGAGATTGGGCCTGGGTTCGAGACTCCGAGCTGCTGGTTGTGTGGCTGCTGGCCTAGCTAGCTTCTTGACTCAGCTGCACACATTGCTATCGCCGATTCTCTTCCACCTTCGATCCTTCTTAACTGAGAATAAAGACTGACGGTTTTCCCCTAACCTGAATTCCTGACTCCTGTTGATTTAAAAATACACGATCTTCGCATTTTCTTATACTAGTTTTACTTTTATCTTAGCCAAGGAATTTGCATATAGAAGGAGCTTAATAAGCATGTGACAAATTGAATAAAACCTACTAGAAACTTGTGAAAATCAGCCAACTGAATTAACAAGGATGAATATAAATTTATCAATATAAAAATTGTACTTCACTGTGCTTTACATTACAATAAATATTCATGTAGTTGATTGAATGAATGTGAAGGCCTATATTCAGAAACTATTTTCATAGTTGTAGCATGTTGGAAACCAGCTACAAGTTACATGAAAAATTTCTGGGGAACTTAGTTGATCACAATCTTAATTCCATTTAATTAGACAGGCATTACAAAAATAATATATGTTAAGCATTTAATGTATATTAAGTCATTTGCTAAGTCATTTAAAAATTTTAAAACAAAACACTTCCAGTGCTTAAGGTGTTTATGTTCTACTTGGGGGAAGCAGTGGATAAATAAAGTATAAAGTAATTTGGTGGGATCAGTAGCAGTTCAGGAAAGGCCTAATATCAGAGGTGCCTACCCAAACTGATCTTCAAAGGGGATGTCGGTTTCTGAGGAGCAGAGTGGAGACTGAGCAATGCCAAATATGGATGACAACCTGAACAAAAGCATGGAACTGGAATATCATGTACAGAGAAGAATAAGTAGTCAGTGAGTTTTGCTGGAACACATGGAGGAAGGAATAAGCCTGGAAAGCTAAGCTGTAACTATATGGTAAAGAGTTTTAAATGCCAAGTCAAGGAATTGTTTTGTCTTAAAAGCAGTTTGAAACCACTGAAACTTGATCAGGGAAACATAGTCAGAGTAGTGCTTTATGAAGATTATTTTGGTGACTCTGGAGAACTGGAGAAGCAAGGGCCTGGAAACAGGGAGTCCCATGAAGTAGCTTTTGTAAAGTCCTGACAAGTGATAAGCGAGGGTAGGGGCAGGATGTAAGGAAGGAGAAAAGATAAATGTTTTGGAAATAGTAAAACCTGGTAACCAATTTCATATGCTTGTGTCAGGAGAAAAGAAGTGAAGACTTGCAGGAAACAGATTGTAAACCTGGGTGAATAGAAAGATGGATCTGTAATAAATAAGATAGATGGGAAGAACAGTGCATTTCAAGGAGGGAAAAACTTTAATTTTTTTCTTGTAGAAAAAGATGAGACAATTTGTAGGACAGAAGCATGACAACTGGGTGCAGGTTGCAAATGGAAGTTGATGCCCAGTGAAAGAAAAAGTTTTTAACAACTAACACTGACCCATTTTTGAGTTGTCTTAAAAAGCTTTGTCAGCTTTTGGCTATGTGGATCTTATGTGTTAATTGTTTTAATTAATCAGCTTCTCCAACTGGTTCTTAAGAACATTTTAAATGCTTCTATTCAGCTGTAAGGACCAGATTTATTTTTCTTTTTATTCTATTTGGACAAAAATTATTTCAGATTTTATAGATTTTATGTCTTTTTTCGTGTGACCACAATTCTTGTTTTGTGTGTCAGGTTTTTTTGTTTTGTTTTGTTTTTTTTAAGTAGACACATTAATTGAATTGGGTATTTCATAGAAGAAAAACCTGATAATAAAGTAATATCCAGTTATACTTGCTGAAAGCAGAGTACCTTGTGAAATTCAAATTGCAAGGTATAAAATTCTCTTTTATTCTCTTTAGATTTTTTTTTATAGAAAAGTAATATCTCCATGTAATTTTTTAAAGCAAAGGGTCATCTTTATAGCCATTGTAATCCATCTTTGTAGCCATTAATAATAACTAGTTAACATTACTGTGACTAGATTTCTGAATCACACCACATTTCTCCCCTCCCCCCCACCAAAAAAAAAAAAAAGTCAGCAGCTGGTCCATCACTTTTTCAGTGAGTGTATCTGAGTGTTCCTCTTTTACTCTTGAGTAAGCAAAATGTGTGTGTGTGTGTGTGTGTGTTGTATGGACTTGAATAAAATGATTTGTGCTTGAAGTCAGATCAACTTCTAGTTTTGGTTTTCCCACAATGGACCCTTTCTTCCTGGGAAGAGCTTTTTAAGAACTTAATTTGTGACCTAGATACCCTTTGAAGGAAACATGTCTTATGTCTGTAATTCGTTTAGGGCCCTTGTTTCCCTTTTCCTTCAATCCAATTTGCCTTTTAACTTCGGTGACATTAGCTATCACAATCTTGTTTTTATTTTTTTTTAAGGGTATTTACATAATTTAGTTTAATGTATTAAACATTAAAATGTGCAGTATGACTAAGTGTTGGGAGAGATACAAAGTTGATTGAATATATAGCTTCTGCCCAAACAGCTATAGGAGGCATAAAATGCACAGATAATTATGAATAATTTATAAGGAACATACAAATCATATGAATTTTGAAGGTAAGGAAGGAGTAATAGCAACAGGACATGTGAAATAAGAGAAGGCTTCATAGAAGAGGAGGCATTTGAATGGGCATAGGTATGCAGAAATCAAATAAGGTGAAATTCTATCAAACAATCAAAGAATAATTCTAATATCACATTAAACTGATTCATACTAATTATGGAAAAGATTTGATCTGTAGACACATGTTACACAACATGCAAAAAATAAAGGAGTAGTACAGAAGTAAAGGAGCATAGTTCACTGTTGGATCATTCAAAGATCCTACTTACTGGGGTAAAGACTCACTTTTTAACAAAAACTGTTGAGTAAATTAGAAAGAAATCTGGCAGATAATAGATATAGGTCAGCATCTTGCACTGGATACTAGGATATATTCTAGATAGATGCACAATTTGACATAAAAAGTAACAGCATAAGCATGTTAGAGGAGAAATGGACACATTGTTGCCTCATATACATGAATGGGAAAGAGTTCATGATTGAATGGGATAGAGAGGAGCACAGAAGATAAAATGGACAATTTTTTTTAGAAATCAAAAAAAGTTTTGCTCAATGAAATTAAAATTAGGAAAGAAATGCTAATTGGAAAAAAATTTCTTTGTACTGATTTTCTTCATAATTTCATTTCCAAGATAATTAAGAAACTGATTCAGATTTATGACAATACATTCCTGAAGTTAAATGGACAACGGATATGAACAGACGGTTTTCAAAAGAAAAAATCCAAATGACCAACAAAATGCTGCTGCTTGTTTGGTCATTTTTCAGTTGTGTCTGACTTCATGACCTTATTTGGAAAGGATACTGGAGTATTTTGCTTATTTTATTTATTTTACAGATTAAAAAAAAGTCAAAAGTGATTTGCTTAGGGTCACAAAGTTAGAGTCTGAACCCAGATTGAAACTTAAGAAGATAAGTCTTTCTGACTAAAGGTCCAGCACTCTATTCACTGCATCATTTCATTGAAAAATGTTACAGATTACTAATAATTTGATTCAAATTAGAGGAACAATGAAGTTCTACCTTGTATCCATCAAGTTGGCAAAGATAACAGAAGAGGAAAATAACAGATATTGGAGGAGATATGTAAAAACAAACACATTAATGGGACTGTGAATAAATACAACTATTCTAGAAAGAAATTCCAAATTATCCTCTCCACCCAAACACTGACCAAGTTGTGCATTCTCTTTGACCCATTTGAATGCCTGTAACTCCAAAGAAATCAAAGAGAAAGGGCTCATTTACAGAAATACTTTGAAACATACCAAATTGGAAACTAAAGGAATGTGAAAATTATATGAATTTAATGAATATTACTACTATAAGAAATGGTAAAATGTAGAATTTCAATGAAAATTGGAAAGACATGAATGAATTGAAGTGACTAGAATCAGAAAAAAATTACATAATGATAGCAAAGAAAAATACCTTTGAAAGACTATAATGATCAGTAAAATGATAAATCATGATTCCAGGAGACCAAAGATGGGACAATAGATCTGTCTCCTGTTTGAAGGGTGTTATTAAAATAAATGAGACACATTTTTTTGGATATGGCTAAGTACACTTTTGAGGATTTAATTTTTCTTTTAAAAACATTGTTCAATGGGGAGGAAGAAGTAAATGCTTGTAAGGAAAAATTAACTTTTAATAACTTAAGAAAATTATTAATAATGAATGGGGGAGAAGACATTCTATTAAAAAATATAAGCAAAGATATGTAAACCATAAGAAAACTGAGTATATAACTCATCTAATATAAGATATGCTATTTCCTCTAAGAAATTTCCATAACCATGTCAGTTTATTGTAAACGCAATATGCTCAAATTTTCATAAGTTAATCATCACAATTTGTGTATCAAGTAACCCGTTTCTAGAATCACAACATGCATTCTGACTCATTATTAAAAGTAAGGCTGAGCCTTGATCCTCAGGTTCAAATTGCCTAAAAGGGTTTATATGATATTGCAAATTATCCTAATATAAAAAATAGAATCATGGGTTATTTTAGATCAACAAAATGAGGAAGGAGAGGGTTCAATTTTGTTGACTTGAAAATGCACTGCCATTTTTGAGATGACCAACATCCTAGAATGGTTTCAGATTTTCTGCTTCCTTATCAGTACTGCTGCTTCTTCCTTTTCCACAGTCAGTATTTCAATCCTGGTGTCTATACCAAAGGGAATGACATTCTTAAGGTCACTCTATGGAATGATACTCACTACATGCCAAGGTAGAAATTATGAATTTATGTTAGGGTGTAGCTTAGCTGAACTGTATGAGTCTCTGATCAGATTGAAAATTTTTACAATCAGGCAGGGCAGGTTCATAAAGGCATGAAACAAAAAGAAAAACATGTTTCTCCCTTCAATTTGTCCAGGAAAGGAGATTATGCCTGAATAAATGTAGAATAGTTGAATAATAATTTGCATTTGAATTTAGAG
Source organism: Sarcophilus harrisii (assembly GCF_902635505.1). NCBI lineage: Eukaryota > Metazoa > Chordata > Mammalia > Dasyuromorphia > Dasyuridae > Sarcophilus > Sarcophilus harrisii. Next base: position 385,973,638 of record NC_045426.1, read on the forward strand.
ATGTTACTGGTGATAACTACTATTTAGTCTGTAGATATAAAAATGGAAATAGCTATTTCTAAAGTTGGGATGAAGGAGAATGAAAACCTATTAAAATAAAACCATTCAAATAGTGATATTTCTTTAAATAGAACAGAATGCTACTAGAGGAGAAATTGAAAACCTATAGCCTTAGGGCTTTGAGTTTTCATTTAGAGATACCTTCTGCTTTTCAGAAGGGAAAGCTTTTTGTTTCATCTAATAAGTAAATCTAATAAATTCCATCCAATAAATAAAATACTTAAACAGTACACTTTTAAGCTTAATAAGTTGATTATTCCAATTAAACTAGCATATTTATAATAATAGTAAATCCTTGTCTTTCTCTTGGAGTGGGTTACTGTCTTTAAGCAGATGAGAAATTTGAGGGGGCAGAATTTGTTTTGATAAGTGGGCTTTTGAAGGGGTCGGTGTTTTGAGAGAAAGGGCCATGGAACTGATATATCCAGCAAGCTGAATGAACAACCTTCCAATTTTCTTTTGCAATTTCTTATTGTAAGATGTTGCAGCCTACTCAGGGCTGCCATATACCTCCCCATTGTCTTTTGGTGGTTTCAGTTAAAATTCTTTGGAGACTGTAATGTTTCACAACTTAAAGCTGTTCTATTTAATAGACTTTTTTTTTTTTTTTTTTTTTTTTTTTTTTTTTTTTTTTTTTACTGTGTCCTTTGTGTATTATGCTCAGGAATGGGGGAGATATTTTAATAGTTCTGTGATCTCATAGATATAGATGCTTCCTCTAGAAGTAAAGATCACAAACCATCCATGTCTTCATTCTATGTATATTCTCTCATAACTCTTTCATAGTGAGTTCAACATGTCCTCACATGTTGTCTTCCTCCATTTATTTTTTTTGTCTCATGGATATCTTTCATAGTCTGGTGAAGCCTATGGAACCCTTATCAAAATAATGTTTTTAAATGCCTGAAATAAAATACACAGGATTATAAAAGAAACCAGTTATACTGAAATATAGTTATAAAACTATTCTTGAAAATGAGTTCGCAGGACCCCACATAGAGAATTTCTACTCTAGGTCTTTTAACATTTCATGGGCAACAGTATAGCACTTAACTTGTCCATCTGTTACTTCTTCCTATTGCTGTATTGTAATGGACTGAAGTTCAAGTTGATACACTGAGGTCCCAAGCACGTGAGGCTAAATAGTAATTGGACCATACTTTATTAATATATATGCTTGGAGAAAGAATGGCCCCCGCCCACTCTTTGTGCAAGTCCTGATGTGTTGTATAGGAAATGACGATTTTGGTGGGTGGAGGCAGAGGGGCAGAGAGAAGCGGAAAGAGACTGCTGGCTGGTGTCTTGTTGCAGCTGCTCACATTGCTAATCCTCCTTCACCTCAAAAAGAATAAAGATTGAAGATTTTCCCATAACCTGAATTCCTGACTCCAGCTGATTTTAAAATACTCGGTCATCACACTGTATGAATATGACTTTTTCTAATCATATATCTTTTTGATGATACCTTTTATATTACTTCCTCCTCACAATTTGTTAGTAATATCCTTGTCTATGTCTGCCATATGTCTCTTCTTCTGAATGATCTAAAATTCCAATTTTAAACTAATTTTTAATATAGCAATATATTAACTATTTTTAATAATGTTGCATCAGTGGAAGAAGGTTAAAAAAGATGGATTTTTCTTTTAGGAAGAAGCTTGTAGTCATTTAAAGTACTGCACAATTTTCCAAGTGTAATCTTGCTCTCTTTCTCATTGTATTAATATGAAAAAATTTCTCTGATCTAATCATTTCCCAAAAGGTTGTTTCTGCCCTGGTTCTTCCTGGTAGCCCACATCTTTTTTTGTAATTTGCTAGGTTAGAAAATCACATCTCCCGTGTAATTTCACGAATTGATACCTCCTTGCCCATGACAACAGAGATAGTAATAGAAAGAATAAAATAATGCATTGGAGAATGTATTAATGTGGAGTAGGAAGGAGAACTCAAGATGAATCCAAACTATTAATAAGTAGAATCTTCCAGTTGCTCACTCTCATGTCCCAACACGGTAAAAGTTTCAAAAGTATCAAGCTATTCTGCAGTCTTCTTTAGAGTCAGAATCTTTCTAGCCTTCTTAACTTCCTAAGTACAGCTCTCTTTTTCAAATCCACCAAGATGCTGGTAAATATGTTAGAAAATCATTTGAAGATTCCCAAAATTACTGGAGTAGTCTTATGTCAATAACATCTGATGCGTTTTATATATACATATATATATAAAACGCATCAGATGTTATATATATATATATATATATACAGAGAGAGAGAGAGAGAGAGAGAGAGAGAGAGAGAGAGAGATGGAGAGATAGAGATATATAGATATAGTCTTTGTCAATAACATCTGATGTTATTTTTATATATATATATATAGATATGCAAATATCTATATATAATGTCTCAGTGGGCAAAACTTTTTTATGTTGTATGATTTTGTATTTTTTATTTATGATTTCATTAAATCATAACAACTGTAGTATGCACTACAAGTTACAGATAAGGAAATTGAGCCCCTAGAGACCCAGGAATCTGGAATCTTTTCATGATAGTTTTTCCTAGACTTGAAGTTAAGAGCTCAGGGTTTGGTTTTTTGTTGTTGTTGTTGTTGTTGTTGTTGTTGTTGTTGTTGTTGTTGTTTTTTTCTTTGTAGCTTCTAATGCAGACAGTTTTCTATGTGTGCATTATTTGTGTGTTTGAAAAGTTGGAAGAGACTTTAGTAGTCCTAATCTAATAGGAATCCCAACTGTGACTGAATGATTAGCTAGCTTGAAGATTTCCAGTAATGGAAAAGCTACCACCTCCAGAGGTAGCCCATTCCACTTTGGACAATTCTAATTCTTAGAAAGTTTTTCTCTACTTCAAAGCCTATTAGCCTTTTTTGTAAATTTTAATCCATTTCTCCTGGTTCTTCCCTTTGGGGCTAAAAATAAACTAATCTAATCCCTTTTCCACCTGACAGCAATTCAAATATTTGAAAATTGCTACTATATCCCTCAGAGTCTTCTCCAGGCCAAATATGCCCCGTTCCTTCAACTAATCTTTTATATGTATTTTAATATTAGTGTTTTTAAAAGATTTTGAATTTCAAATTATCTTCCTCCTCTAACCCTTCCCCCCATGAGAAGGCAAAAAATATATCAGTTATATATGTGAAATTATACAAAGCATTTCTATATTATTAACCATGTTAACAACAACAACAAAAAAAGAATCAAGAACAAGTGAAAAAATTATGCTTCATTTTGCATTCAAAATTCAATTTTTCTTGAGTTGGTAGCAGTTTTAATTATTAATCAGAGCAGCTAAGCCTTTCACAGTTGATCATTATTGCAATATTACTATTTGTAATATTACTGTGTACAGTGATCAACTAGTTCTGCTCTCACTTCTACATTAGTTCATATAAGTCTTCCAAGGTTTTTCTGGTACCATTTCCCCGAGGCAATTGGGATTAAGTGACTTGCCCAGGGTTACACAGCCAGGAAATGTTAAGTGTGAGACCAGATTTGAACTCAGGTCCTCCTGACTTCAGGGCTGGTTCTCTATCCACTACACCAACTAGTTGCCCTTACTAATTTCTTATAGCACAATAGTATATCAATACAATCATATATTACAAGTTGCTCAGCTATTCCACAATTGATGGGCATCCCCTCAATTCTTTTCAATTTTTTGCTAATACACACACACACACACACACACACACAAAGTTGCAATAAGTATCTTTGTATGTATAGGTCCTCTTTTTTAAAAAATCTCTTTGGGATGCAGATCTAATAGTAGTATTAGATCAAAGGATGTGCACAGTTTTAGAGCTCTTTGGGTATCCTGTATCATTTATGATAATGATCCAGCCTAAAAGACAGGAAAGAAATGAGAGAGAAGAATGCTAGGAGGGAATGATGACATGAAGATTTTGGAAAGATCATTCAGGGGAAAGGATCAACAGAATCAAATGTTTCAGAGAAGTCAAGGAAAAGGGCTAAGAAAAAGGAAAATAATTTACTAACAGTGGGGAGAGAAAAGTAATGTTAGTTGAGGTTTCTCTACTTAGGAGTCCTTAGGCAGCTCTTTGTCTATGTGATGACAACAATTGATAGGAGAAATCTTCTTATCATCCTATCATCAAAATTTATTTATATTGCATACTTATGATGATTCATTTGGGTATAAATGATAGTTTCAGGAAGAGTCTAACAAGTATCCACATTGTAGTCTGGGGCAAGAAACAAGACCATATGGGCACAGATTATGTTTTCCTCATTGTTGCCCCTTAAAAGGAAGATATGCAGGAGAAAAAATTATTTGAGAAATGATTATTTGACAAGAATATGGTTCCTTGCAATGACTTTTACTCTTCTGGACCACAGGTTAAGATATGTGAATGTCTGGCCAAGAAGATAACACTTAGCAAATAATGGTAAGAATTCCTGGGTGCCTCACATATCAGACTGTCAACAATAAACATTTATTAAAGACAGAATTCTGGGAAGGTGATAAAATAGGTAAAAAAAAAAATCCAAGTTCTTCAGATTTCCCCCACAAACAACACAAAATTTTACTTCAGGACAAATGTAGAATAATTAAAATGAAATGGGAGTTAGGGCAGAACAAGTGATCCTCCCGAGACAATTGGAGAAGATTCAAAGAAAGATACCAAGATGGAGGTTTGGCCCCTGTGAAGTGTGAACACCCCAGTTCTGCTGAAATAGCAAGCAGGGAGCCCTGGGGTTAGCTGGATTGAAAGGGAGCCTCCCTACTTCCCTCTCATCCCCAAGCCATGGGAATTTTCACCTCCTGGACAGTGTGGGGAGTCTGAGTCAGGGAAGATGAAGGGAACCTCTGATAAGGAATGACGGACCCACCTGTGCTGCTGAGACACAATGGTGGAGAAGGAACCAGCACATGCTGGTGAGTGCAAGAACAGTAGGGCAGGGAAGCTGATGGGTCTGGGTACCACAAAAGAGTAGAGTTCTTGGCTTGGGATTCCAGATCAGAGGGAAGGACCTGAGGCCAGATATATCATTTCTCCTCTATCCCCTACTCTCACCTGTGACTAGAGATTATACTAACCAGTTTTATTTTTATTTTTAAAAAGGAGTAATGTCATGACATGCAAGTGAATTAAAGTGAGGGTGGACTGTGCAAAGTTACCAGTCTCACTCTGTCCTTTAGAGAAACAAGATGGGTAAAAGTGTGTGTAAGGTAGGATAGTAGTGTATAAAAAGAAAGTAATCTCGCATGAGAAAATCTAGGAACAAGAGTACAGGAAACATGATAAAAAGAATTTGGGTGAAGGAGAAACAATTTTGTCATTGGAATCTCTGATAAACCATTTGAACTGAATGAGAAATATAATAAACATCACAAGCCTGGCATGGAAGCATGATATAATATGGGAGATTTCAGGTATTCAGAATCTGCTGCAGCTCTTTATGTCAAAAATAAAATAGCTAATAACTTCTTGGTTTGCTTTAATATTAATTTTATTCTCCAAAAGGTAGAGGAACCAACGAGGGAAATTATTGATTGGATCTTAGTCTGACTAAAAGTAAAGAACTAAGTTTTGGAATAAAAATAATAGGAACATTGTGAGGAAATGATCACTCCCTCCTACAGCTTATGACTAACAAAACAAAAGTTGGACAAACTCTGTCATGCACCCTAGATTTGAGAAATAATAGATTTTTAAAAGGCTTTTAGGTAAGACTAGAGGAGGTCTCATAGACTGAAATTCTACTGTAGGAGAAGTCAGCTTCCATGCACCATGAAAATTTCAAAACTTTCTGAAGATGGAGAAATTCCAATGAAGGAGGGAAAAGGGGAGTGTGAAGAAATTGATGTGTCTACATAGAAAACACAGAGATCTCACTAATGAACTTAGATTTTTAAAAGACATAAAGAAAACAGAAGCAAGATTAAGTAACAGAGGTTAAATGTAAGGACATAGCCTAGGCCTGTGAAAATAGTTGAGGGAATGGTAAAGTACAGAAAAAATTGAGAATGGAGAGGAATGCTAAAGTCAATGCAAGTCTGTCTGTCTCTGTGTGTGTGTGTGTGTGTGTGTGTGTGTATGTGTGTGTGTGTGTGTGTGACACAGAAAGGAATTGATGCCTAAAATAAGGTGATAGTAATTAGAATGTAAATATTACATTCTTTGTCTTTGTATGCTCAGAGCATAGCGAACATCTAGTTATTGAACTTTACCCTGGAGAATTCAGACAGCTAGATAAAACTGCTTTTTAATTCTATCTCTCTCCCCAATCTGGCTCCTTTCTGTGTTAGAGGACAAGATGCATAATCAGGGTTTTTCCTGCTGTTTTAATGGTATTTTTAAAAGTGCCTTATTAAAAATAAAATCTGATAGATTAAATACTTCTGATATGTATGCCAGAAGTATTATATATATGCATATATATATATGTGTGTATATACATGTATATATATATATATATATATATATATATATATATATATATATCCTTAACTGAGAACTAGAACTGCAAGAGGGAGTAAAAGGGTTTGGTTTGGTTTTGGCATGAAGAGTTACAGAAAGGACCAAAGTTTGAGTCTTAAACTAGATGCTCCCTGAGATCCTTTCAAACTTGGAGATTTGGTGGTTCTATACCACTTAGCTGTTGAATTTAGAAGTGGGATAGGAAGGCAAGTGCCTTCTACTGCTTTTAATTATAGGCAACAACCTACAGACATTCATGAAGAAAAACCTGAAAAATGTTGACTTTGTAATCAGCGTAACACAAGTCATAAAAGTTGTCAAACAAATTATTAGATTTGCTAATATGTGAATTCAAAAAATAGTTATAGCTTTTATATTTTATTTATATATAGAGATCATCACTTTTAAAAATGCATAATGCATTTGATTGATATTCTCTCTCTCTCTCTCTCTCTCTCTCTCTCTCTCTCTCTCTCCCCCTCCACAAATGGGGTTAAGTGACTTATCCAGGCTCACATACCTAGTAAGTGTCTGAAGGTTGGATTTGAACTCAAATCCCTAATTCTAGGACTGATGTTCTATCCACTGTACCACCTACCTACTCCTGACTCATATTCTCTATTGCATTAGTATCTCTATTCCCCAGGGTAATGACATGGTTAGACTTGTGCTTTGAGTACAATTTTGCATTTCTTTGGAAAGTGATAGCAGATTGGATTAGAAATCTACCTAGAGCTATACAAGTGTTGGGAAGTTGATCCCATCAAGCTTCTTCATTCCTAGAGGCTACAGCCCTAGATATTGCTATGGATAGATTCTTCTTGTTGAGATCTTGTTAAGTCCAAGCTAGCTCCCTGAAGGCCTCAGGATCAGCCAGAGTCAAGATAAATTAAAGTCCTTGGTCTTTAGGGGGAGACGGGAAAGAGACAAACTGATGAGGCTCCTGGATTCTCGAGTCCAAAGCCACCAACTTCTCTCCTCCTCATCCTTCTACAAAGTGAGTCTCTGGCCTCTGTCACCCCATCCTCTAATCCTTGCCTATGATTATCTTAACATCAAACATTGAGCCAGCATCAATTGTGAGAAAAGCCATTTTTCCAAACATATGCTAATAGAGGCATTGTGTCATATAGAATAGGTAATTAGCCTTAAGGGCTCCATTGTCTGATTCAAGCACACCTTTTTCCAAGTTTCAGCCCTTTAGAAGATCTTTCTCTCTCTCTCTCTCTCTTTTAAAAATTAATTACAGCTTTTTATTGACAGAACATGTGCATGGGTAATTTTTCAACATTATCCCTTGCACTCACTTCTATTCCAACTTTTCCCTTCCCTCCCTCCACCCCCTACCCTAGATGGCAGGCAGTCTCATACATGTTAAACATGTTAAAGTGTATCTTAGATACAATATATGTGTGTAAATCCATACAGTTCTCTTGTTGCAAAAGAAGAATTGCATTCAGAAGGTAAAAATAACCTGGGAAGAAAAACAAAGATGTAAGTAGTCCATATTCATTTCCCAGTGTTCCTTCTTTGGGTATAGTTGATTCTGTCCATCATTGATCTGCATCAGCTCTTCTCTTTGTTGAAGATATCCACTTCCATCAGAATATATCCTCATACAGGATTGTTGTTGAAGTGTATAATCTGGTTCTGTTCATTTCACTTGGCATCAGTTCATGTAGGTCTCTCCAAGCCTCTCTGTATTCATCCTACTGGCCATTTCTTACAGAACAATAATATTACATAACATTCATATGCCAGAATTACCCAACCATTCTCCAATTGATAGGCATCCATTCAATTTCCAGTTTCAGCCACTACAAAAAGAGCTGCCACAAACATTTTGGCACATACAGGTCCCTTTCCCTTCTTTAGTATCTCTTTGGGGTATAAGCCCAGTAGTAACACTGCTGGATCAAAGGGTATGCAGTTTGATAACTTTTTGAGCATAATTCCAAATTGCTCTCCAGAATGGTTGGATCCGTTCACAACTCCACCAACAATCAATGTCCCCGTTGTCCTGCATCCCCTCCAGCATTTGTCATTATCTTTTCCTGTCACTATACAGGTGTATAGTGGTGTCTCAGAGTTGTCTTAATTTGCATTTTTCTGATCAATAGTGATTTGGAACACCCTTTCATATGAGTAGAAATAGTTTCAATTTCATCATCTGAAAATTGTCTGTTCATATCCTTTGACCATTTATCAATTGGAGAATGGCTTGATTTCTTATAAATTAGAGTCAGTTCTCTATATATTTTGGAAATGAGGCCTTTATCAGAACCTTTAACTGCTTCCCTTCTAATCTTCTTTGCATTAGTTTTGTTTGCACAAAAGCTTTTTAACTTGATATAATAAAATTTTTCTATTTTATGATCAATAATGATCTCTAGTTCTTCTTTGGTCACAAATTCTTTCCTCCTCCACAAGTCTGAGAGGTAAATTATCCGATATTCCTCTAATTTACAATCTCATTCTTTATGCCTAAATCATGAACCCATTTTGATCTTATCTTGGTGTATAGTGTTAAGTGTGGGTCCATGCCTAGTTTCTGCCATACTAATTTTCAGTTTTCCCAGCAGTTTTTGTCAAATAGTGAATTTTTATCCCCAAAGTTGGGATCTTTGGCTTTGTCAAATACTAAATTGCTATAGTTATTGACTATTTTGTCCTGTGAACCTACCCTATTCCACTGATCAACTAGTCTATGTCCTAGCCAATACCAAATGGGTTTGGTGACCACTGCTTTACAATATAGTTTTAGATCAGGTACAGCTAGGTTACCTTCATTTGATTTTCTTTTCATTAGTTCCCTTGAAATTCTTGATTTTTTATTCTTCCATATGAATTTTGTTATTTTTGCTAGGTCATTAAAATAGTTTTTTTTTTGGTATCTAAATAAATAGATTAGTTTAGGGAGTATTGTCATCTTTATTATATTCGCTTGGCCTATCCAAGAGCACTTAATATTTTTCTAATTGTTTAAATCTGACTTTATTTGTGTGGAAAGTGTTTTGTAGTTTTGCTCATATAATTCCTGACTTTCCTTTGGCAGATAGATTCCCAAATATTTTAGCCTATCGACAGTAATTTTAAATGGAATTTCTCTTTGTATCTCTTGCTGTTGGATTTTGTTGGTGATGTATAAAAATGCTGAGGATTTATCTGGATTTATTTTGTATCCTGCAACTTTGCTAAAGTTGTGGATTATTTCTAATGGCTTTTTAGTAGAATCGCTGAGGTTCTTTAAGTATACCATCATATCATCTGCAAAGAGTAATAATTTGCTTTCCTCACTACCTACTCTAATTCCTTTAATCTCTTTCTCAACTCTTATTGCTAAAACTAGCATTTCTAATACAATACTGAATAGTAATGGTGGTAGTGGGCAACCTTGTTTTACTCTTGATCTTAGTGGGAATGGTTCCAGTTTATGCCCATTACATATGATGGTTACTGACAGTTTTAAATAGATGCTCCTGATTATTTTAAGGATAAGTCCATGTATTCCTACACTCTCAAATGTTTTTATTAGGAATGGATGTTGGATTTTATCAAATGCTTTTTCTGCATCTATTGAGATGATCATATGGCTTTTGTTAATTTGGTTATTGATATAGTCAATTATGCTAAATAGTTTTCTATTATTGAACCAGCCCTTCATTCCTGGTATAAATCCTATTGGATCATAGTGTATTATCTTGGGGATGACTTTCTATGATCTTTTTGCTAATATTTTATTTAAGATTTTTGAATCAATATTCATTAGGGAGATTGGTCTATAATTTTCTTTCTCTGTTTTCAACCTACTGGTTTAGGTATCAGTACCATGTCTGTGTCATAAAAGGAATTTTGTAGGACTCCTTCAATCCCTATTTTTTCAAATAGTTTATATGGCATTGGAGTTAATGTTCTTTAAATGTAGAATTCACACATAAATCCATCTAGTCTTAGGGATTTTTTCTTAGGGTTTATTAATTCCTTCTATTTGTTTTTCTATTTCTATTTTTATTAATAGCTTCTATTTGTTTTTCTAAAATGGGACAGTTTAGCCAATTTACTTCTTCCTCTGTCAATCTGGACAAGCTATATTTTTGAAGATGGTATTCCATTTCATTTAAGTTATCGAATTTACTGGCAAAAAGTTGGGCAAAGTAACTCCTAATTATTGCTCTAATTTCCTCTTCATTAGTGGCAAATTCTCCCTTTTCACTTTTAAGACTAACAATTTTATTTACCTCTTTCCTTTTTTTAATCAAATTTACTAAGGGTTTATCTATTTTGTTGGGTTTTTTCATAAAACCAGCTCAGCTTTATTTATTAATTCAATAGTTTTTTTTTCTTTCAATTTTATTAATGTCTCCTTCTATTTTTTTGAATTTTAAGTTTGGTGTTTGGTGTTTTTTAATTTGTTCCTTTTCTAGCTTTTTTAGTTGCAAGCCCAATTCGTTGACCTTCTCTTTCTCTATTTTATGCAAGTGGGCCTCTAGAGATATAAAATTTCCCCTTAGTACCATTTTGGCTTCATCCTACACATTTTGGTATGACGCTCATTATTGTCATTTTCTTGAGTGAAATTATTAATTATGTCTATGATCTGCCGTTTCAACCAATCATTCTTTAGGATGAGATTATTTATTTTCCAATTATTTTTTGGTCTATTTTCCCCTGGCTTTTTATTGAATGTAATTTTCATTACATCATGATCTGAAAAGATGCATTTAGTATTTCTGCCTTTCTGCATTTGAATTTGAGGTTTTTATGTCCTAATATATGGTCAATTTTTGTATAGGATCCATGGACTGCTGAGAAGAAAGTGTACTCCTTTCTGTCTCCATTTAGTTTTCTCTAAAGATTTATCATACCTAACTTTTCTAGTATTCTATTTACCTCTTTGACTTCTTTCTTAATTATTTTGTGGTTTGATTTATCTAATACCGAGAGAGCAAGGTTGAGATCTCCCACTATTATACTTTTGCTGTCTATTTCTTCTTGCAGCTCTCTTAATTTCTCTTTTAAGAATTTAGATGCTACATCACTTGGTGCATATATGTTTAATATTGATATTGCTTATGCTACCCTTTAGCAAGATATAGTGCCCTTCCTTATCTCTTTTAATTAGATCAATTTTTGCTTTTCCTTGATCTGAGATCAGGATGGCTACTCCTGCTTTTTTGGCTTCACTTAAAGCATAGTAGATTCTATTCCAGCCTTTTATCTTTTCTTTGTATCTATCACCCTGCTTCAAGTGTGTTTGCCATAAACCACATATTGTAGGATTCTAGCTTTTAATCCAGTCTGCTGTCTCTGCTTTATGGGGAAGTTTACCCCATTCACATTTATGGTTAAAATTACTAATTCTGTATTTCTTGACATCTTGTTAACCCCTGCTTATGCTTTTCTCCTTTCCTTCCCCCTTGCCTCTCACAGTCCTCCCTTTTTAGGATCCCTCCCATCACCTTAAAGTTCCTCCCCTTTTCTTACCCCTTTTCCTCACAATTTCTGTATTCCCTTCCACTTAGCTTACTTCTTCCCTTTTCACTTTTACCTTCCAACTTTTCAATGAGGTGGGAGAAGTTTCTCTGTAAATCAAATAAATCAAATAAATCTAATATTTTTCTCTTTAAGCCAACTCTGATGAGAGTAAGATACACACTATATTATTCTCCCTCCCTTCTTTCCCCCAGATATAATAGGTTTCTTTTGCCTCTTCATGAGAGGCACTTTACCCTTTTTCTGGTACAATTTCCTTTCCACCTTTAGTTTCTTTTTTTAATATTATAATTGTAAAACCAAATTATACATGTGTTATTTATGTATATTCATAACAGAAATATAGTTCCCAAGATTTCTTTTTGCTCTTTCATGTTTCTCTTGAGTCCTATATTTGAAGATCAAACTTTGTTTAGTTCATCAGAAAGAGATGAAATTCATCTATTTCATTGAATGTCCATCTTCTTCCCTGGAAAAAATGCTCATTTTGGCTAGGTAAGTTATTTTTGGCTGCAAACGAAGCCTTTCGGAATATCAGATGTCATACACTTCAATCCTTTAATATGGACACTGCTAGGCCCTGAATAATCCTTATTGTGACTCCTCTATATTTGAATTGTTTTTTTTTCCCTAGCTGCTTGTAGTATTTTTTCTTTGGTCTGATATTTCTGGAATGTACCCACGATATTTCTTGGAATCTTGATTTTGGAGTCTCTTTCAGTAAGTGATTGATGAATTCTTTCAATGTCTATTTTATCCTTTGTTTCTGTAACATCTGGGCAGGTTTTTTTGATGATTTCCTGAAAAAAAAATAGCATCTAGACTCTTTTTTCATCATAATTTTCAGAAAGTCCAATAATCCTCAGATTATCTTTCATAGATCTATTTTCCAGGTCTGTTGTTTTCCCAAGTATGTATTTAACATTTTTTCCAATTGTTTGATTTTTTTTGTTTGTTTGTTTTGCTTGACTGATTCTTGATGTCTCTTTGAGTCATTCATTTCCATTTGTTCAATTCTGATTTTTAATGAATTATTTTCTTCATATCCTTTTTTTTATTTCTTTTTGTAATTGTCCAGTTGAGTTTTTAAATAAGTTGTTTTGTTCTATGGGATTTTTTTTACCCATTTCTCCAATTTTATTTTTTAGAGAGTTATTTTATTTCTCCAATTCACTAATTCTGTTTTCCTTGGAATTGTTTACCTTTTCTAATTCACTAATTCTGTTTTTCAGCGATTTGATTTCTTTATCCACTCTATCTTTAAATGAGTTTACACAATTTACACTCATTTCTCTGTGTTCCTTCTCTGGGTGTAGCTGATTCTGTCCATCATTGATCAACTTCAATTGAGTTTTTAAGTGAGTTGTTTTGTTCTATGGAATTTTTTTCCATTTCACCAATTTTATTTTTTAAAGAGCTATTTTCTTTTTTTGGAATTGTTTACCTTTTCCAATTCACTAATTCTGTTTTTCAAGGATTTGATTTCTTTATCCACTCTATCTTTAAATGAGTGGGATGACTTATCCAGACCCTCTTGCCAAGCTTCCCTTTCCTTTCCCCATTTTTCTTCTAGCTCTTTTGTAAGAGCCTTTTTAATTTCTTCTAGGAGAGTCTTGTGTGCTGGGGATCAGATCATATCCCCTTTGGGGATTCATCTGGAGACAGTCTGGTTTTAGTCTCCTCAGGGTTTGAAGTCTACTCTATCCATATAAAAGCTATCAATAGTTAGAGTGCACTTTAATTTTTTACTCATTTTGACAAAAAAGAATCAAAGAAAACAAACAAATAAACAAACAAAAAGCAAATGAAGTCTGATTTTTGGGCAGTATGGTATTACCAAGCTTCCTCTACAGACTACATGAGGTAGCAGTGAAACAGCAGTGGGACAGCAATGGCTGTGCTGCCTGCACAGCGGCTACTCTCTGAGACTCTGAGGACATGCTGAGTCACTCTGGGTGTTGGGTGGGTGAGGTCAGGTCCCAAGAGACCCCAATGTTTCAGGATTGAAGTCTTTAGCCCCTGTTAATATCCCTTCTGTTGATCTATTGGCTTGCTGCCAGGGCAAAGAAGCTCACATGATGGCAAAGTTCTCCCCACGAATTTTCCAACAGCTGCGACTACATCCCACCCCTCTCTGCTCAGCTTTAGCTGCTTTTCATGCTGCTGCTGCCTGCCTTCAGTCTGCACCTGGTCTAACTGTCCCTGCCCATGAGCAAAAACAGATCTTTTCTGGTGAATTTAGAGGATATCTTCTGTTGGTAATGTATTCGTGGTTTTTTTCAGTCAAGCACTAATTCCAAGGCCATATCATGAAAAAAAGTCATCCAAGGGCAAGGAAGAGCTTAGATAGATGCCTGTATCCTCTCTGGCATCTTGGCCATAAGTGTTGTTGAGATCTTTCTATCTCTTCTTGAGAGATATGGGTATTCAAATCAAAGAACATATACTCTTGTACATACATTAGTGTATTCTAACTTGTATAATTCCTCAAATTTCTCTTTACTTCCTACTTTGATAAAGAGGTTTACTAGCTCTTTGGTGGAAAGTGATCACTTTTCATTCACTCTTGATTAAAGATATTTGTGGGTGATAGATATAATTCTAGTTAGGTATGTCTCTTGGAAGTAAAGAGAGATCAGTCCTGAAAATTGTTTATTCCTCCCTCACTAGGCTGCTAGATCTATTGGCACAACTCTCCATGGAAGAGAAAATTAAAATCTTTGAAGATGAGGGGTAGGTTAGATAGCAAATATATATACATTTCATATGTGGGCCAGCCATATTTTTTGTATTAGACAGTTACCAACCACACATATATAATAGTAATTTAGACTTTTTCCTCTCCTAAAAGGCAAGGAAATTGTTCCTCAGACTTGATTGGCCTGAGGGCTATGGCTTCATCCATGTTCTTGATGTAGTACTATGGTTGCCTCATCTTGTGTTGATGTGGTTTCCTGTTTATCTGTGGATATAAATAAGCTTGCCCACATGGGGTCAGGCCTTCATGTCCCAAGGATAGAGGAGTCACCATATTTTGCCATGTTGACTAGGCATGCATTTATCTGAAGCTGTAACTTTGTTTTAGCCCAACTGAACCTTTAATTGACTGATGAGTGACCTATGATTGTGTCACATTTTGATGGCCTGAGTCAACCCTAGTCTACAATAGGTGGATTTAAGAAGAAAGCTAATGAGCTACTCTTTGAGGGAATATATGAGAAAGCTAGTCTGTATCTTACTTTGCAATTAGGAGAAACAAAGGTGATGACAAAGTTCAGTCTTTGTCCAGTTCCTGTTTGCTCTACCTGAAGCTATTCATAAATTCATAAAATTGGCAGAATTAGATGCTTCATACAAACAACTTTTGGTTCAAAGTGACGGATGAAGTCAGTGTTTTATCACCAAATAATAAAGAATACAAAGAAATCCTTACTAGTGCATTTCATTAGCAACTCACTTTCACACCAATGAAAGGATTAGGGTCTAAGGTTCTCAGGTTAACAGAGCTTCTGAAATGTTTTTTCCTGCCAAGGGGAATCCAAAGGAGACAATTAACTTAAAGGGGGGCCTTGGATTTAACTTAGAAAGAAGGCCTGGGGATATCACCAACTCACAAAAAGGGAATGTGCATATATTCACTGAATAGAGCCATTGGCAAGGAGGACACACACTCTCTTTCTCCTTCTCTCTGTCTCTCTTCCTCCTCTTTCCTTCTCTCCCTTCCTTTTTCCTTCTCTCTCTTCCTTCCTCCTTCCCTCTTTTCCTCTCTTTTCCTTCCTTTATGTTTGTGTCTCTCTCTCTCTCTCTCTCTCTCTCTCTCTCTCTCTCTCTCTCTCTCTCTTTCCTCCTTCCCTCCCTCCCCTCAGTAATGACAACTCTAGCAAATTATTTTTGCACTTTTCACAAAATGTTCCACTGAAATCTAAGGGTGCTTTATCCAGAACAGAAAGTGCTACATACCTTATTTAACAGTTTAGAACTTTCGGTGATTTCCAGCCCATTATGAACTGTAGCAATGACAGATTACTGGAATATTCACATTTGACAGGACCTCTTTAGTCATGCTAAACTGAATTTGATTCCTGAGAGGCTAATATCAGTATTACAGTACTAATTTATTAGACATGGTTAGATTTAAAATTTCATTTTTGTGCAGTTATTTAAAATTTAAAATGATAACGTCTAACCCAATTAAATTTCCGTTGATCATTCTCCAAATGCACAAAAGTCTTATAAAATATGAATAAGGAGTCTTAAGAACTTTTAGAATAATTTAATCTTCATATAGATGATCAGCTTTTGGAATTGTCATGTCTCACAGTAGACACTAGGAAATAAAAAGCAGATATGAATTAAGGAGATACAATATAGAAAGGAGAGCTGAACTACCTGATGCTTAAGTTAGTGGACCATTTAATAAACATTAAAATCTTCCTTATACATTTTAATAATTATATTATCTTATTTGACCCTTTAGAAATTTCTGTCTTTTTTATATAAAGCTCAGAGGACTTATTTTTTAGCCTTGGAGAGGTAGCTAAATCTTAAAGAATTTTAGATTTGAAGTGGGCTTGGAGAGCTTTTGAAAATACTAAAGTTTTGAACTCAAAAATATGACAAAGTGAACTGTTCCCTTGAAGGAGTGATAATATTAAAACTAGAAACTAATTAGCTAGGGACTCCAGCTGAAAGCAGAAACAGTAAGCAGAGAGAAGCTCCAAAACACAGTGCCCTGTGGCACTGTGGCTGGAAGCAACCAGCAGCAACTATTTATGCAGTGCAGTAGCATTGGCAAAGACATTTAGCAGAATGTTTGATAGAGACCATGCATCTAGCAGAGATAAGTGAAGAGCAAGTATGGCAAGAGCATTGTTTGAAGACACCAGCAACTCTTTGGCATCATTTATGAGTTGTGCCCCAACCCCATGTTCTCTACAGGGTGTCTTTCCATACTTGTTCCCTATAGGTGATCAGTCTTCCTACTGATGGGCTGATGGGATTTATATTTGGGAGGGAGTGTATCCCAGATTTATGGGAGAAATATTTTCCTACTTTTCTCAATATACTATTTCATTAAGTGTTTTGTTTTGATTTGTGTCCTCTGTCAAACTAATAGAAGTAAACACTTTAGAACTCATAAGCAATGGTTTTAAATGGATGGAATCCATAGAATATCTTGAACTTGAGTTTAGAATTATCTAGGATACCTTCTCATTTTGAGGTATGCCCAAATATTACAAATGCAATTTTTAAAAAAGATAAATATTTTGGATATAAAGTTAAAAGTGTCATGAGAATCTGATAATAGTGAAAAAAAAGAAATTACTCAGGCTTTTGTGCTTTTTATCCCCGTTGTGTGAACAATATATTGCCAGAGTTTCTGGTAATTTATATTCAGACATTATTACTGTTAATAAAGTTAAGATTATACTGTACCCATTTAGAGCTAAAAGGGCACCTTATATATTATTTTGTCTTCCCCCTTCAATTTATGTTAGAGGGAATTGAGGGCTAGAAAATTGAAGTGACTCCATAAGATCATGCATTTAGTTAAGTGGTGAAGCTGGGATTTGAACCTAAATCTTTCTCTCAAAATCTAGCACCCTTTCCCATTGAACTGTGAAGGACATGTTTTTATGGAAAAGTTACCATGTTTTCCCTATTAATATGGCTTAAGATATGTACAATTTTATTTTATGCAGGAGTCAATGTCATCTGTAACACGAATATAATTTTATAGTGGAAGCCAATAGGATTTATATAACAGAAATTTGTTTTATGGCACCTTATGCTGACATATATTTATTCTGCTAATTGAGTAATAAATGGATATTAAATGGCTCTCTTTTTTTTCTTTTATTAACTTTTTTCCTCCATCTTAGAAGGGGACAATAGTTTTCTTTATCTTTCTTTTACTACTGATATTTGAAAAGAATATTCTATTTTCCTTTGTGTCCCTGGTCAGTTGATTCTTATTTTCCACTTTAACTTTCCTGACCTTGGAACTAGTTTCCAATCTTGGATATCGTGGTTGTATTTTTTATACTTCTTTCTGCTCCTTGGTAGTCTGGCCCCAACTTTCACTTTCCTTGGAAAATGTATGTGCTGCCAACCAAAGAGGAATGAATTAAGCACCTGCATGTAATTAAACACAATTTGGAGTGAGGGATATTAAAGAGTTTTGTAATTTTGGACCCAGACAGAATTAAATATTTCGTAACACGTTATTTTATACATTCATCTTTGAACTTCTGAGAAGTAGGTAAACAGTCTTTGCCCAATCTTTTTTTCACCCTTGGATCTATCTTGGCAGGCAGGGAAGTAGGGGCTCATTGGCCCTGAAATGTGCAAAAGACAGAGCCGGAAGGCCCTGATAGGTGGCATCTTTTTCCAGTTTATACTCCTAGGTCTTGCCCTGTATTCTTTAGCACACCATTTATTGCTACCACAATACCTTTTACTAACCTTGAAAGAAATCATAATATACTTAATTCATTAGACTCGTATAGTTTGCAATTATTATTAGTTCCCTTCCCCTTCTCAAGTTACCTTATGTTTACTTTTCTGTATATATGCCATATTCTCTCCCTTCCCAAGTAGAGAGCATTCTTGTGCTCTAAAAAAGAAAAACAATTCTCCTTCTGGGAAGAAAGGGTTCTAGATAGACTGCTTTACTTCAAACACTTTTTTACTTCAAGGAAAAAAAAAATAGAATTTCTGAGCAGATAAGTTAGTGAGCCTAATGGATAATATAGCTTTACCCATACATACTCTAAATGTAATTCATAGGGTCAAAAGATTATAGTTTTAAAGCTGGATAAAAACTCAAGGCTAATTGAATCCAATCTTCTCATTTGAGAAAACAGAGGTCCAGAAAGTATGTCATTTGCTTGAGGTTACCCACATAGTAAGTAGAAAAGCAAAGATTTGAACTCAATATCCTTGATTCCAAATTCCTTGACTCTTTATACACTATGATGAAAAACATGCTTGTTGATCTGGTTTTATAGAGTACAAAAATTACACATCATGGTCTTAATCGTTTTTTGAAGACAAGACTTTCATATAAGAAAGTATGATAGCAGAGCTTCTTAAACTATTTCCAAATGCAACCCTTTTGCACCAGAGAAATACTTACATGACTTCAGACATACAGATATATAACAGGTATATAAATCAAACATTTTAATTAAAAATCATAATTTTGTTCATTATTCACATTCAGTTACAAGACCAACCCACAGTTTAAGAATCTGAATATTAGAGAATAGTACCACTCAGACTTACTAAAATGTATGGTTTGGACAATAGATATGTAAGGAGGTGTTTGTATAGGTACATAGAAAGTCAAGAGATCAGAGTTGGATGAAGTTATTTATGAAATAGAATTTCAGATAAGCCTTAAAAGATAGGTAAGGATTTAAATAGATGGACAGGACAGGGAGGGTTTTAGATTGTAGGGTTACATTAACAAAAATATGGCAATAAGAAAGAATATGGTTTACATAAGGGAACAGGAAAAATATTATATATATATGTGTATGTATTTATGATATACATGTGGATAATACATTGCAAAACCCTTTCATTTAATGTTGCTACTAGTTTAGTTTGAAGGAGAAAAACTCCATTAGCCTGAATGTCAAGATAAAATACAGCTGCTTGCTTTTTTTGGTTGATCTGCTTTTACTTAAGTTATGCTCGACTATTTTTTAATGCCATCAATCATTATAAAGCTGTTGGCTTAGTAATTCCAAATACATGATTAGAATTTTTTGAGAATCCACCCCTGTGAACAACAGGATGATAATTAGGTTTATTTCCCTCTTTGAAAGAAATATGTTGCAATTTTTTAGTGAATTAGGTAATTTATGGTTTTCTGAAAAGAGAAATATTTCTTTTGAAGTTAAAAAAAACGATCAGAACCATCATTTCTAGCATGGTGATATTATCTGGTTGATAAATAGGAAGAAATATACAAAATAGGTGGGAGCAGAGTGGTTCTGAGTAACAAAATTCTATGAAACTTTAGTGTTCTTGTTATTTTCTAGTCTTACCAGATATAGGAAAGATTTTCTTACCACATCTTTCAAAACTTCAATGCGTCCATCATCTCTGTGATTTGAACACTCTTTCCAAGTGAGTTTTCAGTTTACATATCTCCAGTCTTATCATATCTTTCTATACATCCTCCATAAACAATGGGCTCATTGTGCTGGAAGCCTTCTTAACTTAGCTATCTATAAACTTCTTTAAAAAAATTTTTTTTTCATGGCAGTATTTCACTATAGTGGTTTCCTTTTGCAATCTTTTTATTTTGTGCATTTAAAGACTTTTTTTTTCTGAGAAAGCATCCCTAAGGCTTCACCAGGATCTTATAAAATTGTAAAGATGGTAGTATATAACTTAGGTGTTCTGTTTTAACTTCTCTTAATATATGGCCAGCCTATTTTCTTTTCTGATTATACATTTTCTTAAAAGCCTTCTGGTCACATCTTAGATTTAAATCATTATGGAACTGAAGAGTTTATATTTGATCTCAGAGGCATTAGAAAGTCACATTCAGACTTATGTTTTGTTACTTAGCAACTATGTGGAGAATGGATGATAGAGGAGAAATATGGGAGTAGGGAGACTAATCAGTTTTTTTTTGCAGAAGTCTAATGAAAAGTAATGAGAGCTTAAATAAAGTTGGTGACTATTTGGATGGAGAAAATGGGATAGATGGGAAAGATACTATAAAAGTAAAATTAGGGGAGAATGAGCTGTTGGGGGAAACTTGGTGGTACAGTGGATAGAGCACTGGGGCTGGAGTCAGGAAGATCTAAGTTCAAATCTGGTATTAGATACTTAGTAGCTATGTGATCTTGGCAAGTAACTTTATCTCAGTTTCCTCATCTGTAAAATGAGCTGGAGAAGTATCCCTTTCAGAATCTTTGCCAAGGAAATCCCATGTAGGATTACAATGAGTTGGACTTGGCTGAAATTACTGAACAATGAAAAGCATTAGGGGTAAAGCATTAAGGAGAGTGAGAGGTCAAGGATAATTTTGAAGTTACATAGCTAAGTGATTAGAAAAATGGTGATAACCTTTTTTAGAAAATAGGGAATTGGAAGGAATAGAAGGGAAAGATAACTTATTTGTATTGAATGGGTGGAAGATGAAGATTTAGCAAAGGAAAAAGAATACATGCAAATTCAGGAACAATAAGGCAATGCAAATAAATAGAAATACAAATAAATCTACATAATTTAAAATCCATATATATATTTGTAAAAAAAAGTAAACCATACTATTCATGCTTCTATTTAATAGTTTTTTTCTCAAGAAGTAGATAGCATCTTCTTTTCTTAAATTCTTTGTAGATAATTTGAATATTTATAATACTCAGAATAGCTTATATGTTTATGTTGCAGATGATATGATATATTTGGAAAGTCTTAGAGATTCAATTAAAAAGCTCATTGAAACAATAATTTAAGTAAAGGAGCAGGATATAAAATAAGCCCATATAAATCATTAGCATTTCTATATATCACCAACAAAACACTGAAAGAAGATATAGTAAGAGATGCTTCAATTAAAATAATGTAGACAACATAAATTACTTGGGAATATCTCTTCCAAGAGAAACCCATGAACATAATTATAAAATACTTTCATACAAATAAAGTCAAATTTAAATAATAATTAAAATAACTTAAGCAAAATAGAAAATTTTTAAAAAATCATCTTCACTGTGTTTTATCAACAAAATTCACAAAAATTCACAAAAACTGCCTTTAAAAGTAGCTGCAGTTTTTTATTTCCTTCACAAGCTAATTGTACAATATTTCAGAGTCTGATTCTTTTTGTACAGCAAAATAACGTTTTGGTCATGTATACTTATTGTGTATCTAATTTATATTTTAATGTATTTAACATCTACTGGTCATCCTGCCATCTAGGGGAGGGGGTGGGGGGTAAGAGGTGAAAAATTGGAACAAGAGGTTTGGCAATTGTTAATGCTGTAAAGTTACCCATGCATATAACCTGTAAATAAAAGGCTATTACATAAATAAAAAATAAAAATAAATAAATAAAAGTAGCTGCAGATTATATAAATATTTGTAACTTTACCTATTAAGATACTAATAGAAATTATATGAAGGTAACATGGTAACATGGTGTAGTAGATAGTATCCTGGATATGGATTCACGAAGATGTGGATTCAAATGTGGGCATATCACATTACCACTTATTACCTCATTAAAAATTTTTTTTTGTTAAACATATTCAGTTCTTCTTTAGATATTTCCACAATTATCATGCTATACAAGAAAAATCAGATCAAAAAGGAAAGAAAATGATAAAGAAAAAAAAAAGCAAGCAAATAGCAACAAAAAAGGTGAAAATACTATCCATATTCAATCCCCACAATCCTTTTTCTTGATGAAGATGGCTTTCTTCATCACAAGTTTATTGGAATTGGTCTGAACTACCTCATTGTTGAAAAGAGCAAAGCCCAACACAATTGATTATCACGTAATATTGCTGTTGTCCTGTACCATGATCTCCTGGTTCTGCTCATTTCAGTTAGCATCAGTTTATGTAAGTCTGAAGTCATCCTGCTGGTTGTTTCTGATAGAACAATAATATTCCATAGCATTCATATACCATAACTTATGCAGCCATTCTCCAACTGATGGACATCCACTCAGTTTCTGGTTCCTGGCTGCTACAAACATTTTTGCACATATGTGTCCTTTTCCCTTTTTTTTGATGTCTGGTATATAGGCCAGTAGAGAAACTGCTCAAAGTGTAAATTTATAGCTTTTGGCATAGTTCCATAGTGCTCTCCAGAATGGTTGGATACAAGTTCAAAATTCCACATACAATGTATTAGTGTTCCAGTTTTCCCATATCCCCTATCATCTTACCTAGTCAGAGAGTTGTGTAGTGATGGTACTTCATTTTTTTCTTTTTTTTCATTTTCTTTTTAAAAAAAAAAAGATAATTTTTTTTTTTTTAGTACACATTGCTTTATGTGGTATTCTCTTCTTTTGATAATATATGATGGTTCTCTGAGAGCAGGTTTCTTGGGGAGGTTCTGGAGGCAGCCTTAGTTTCAGTTCAAAGTAATAATCACTTCAAATACAGCCAGCTGATAAAATCCAAACGTTTATTTTCTCCTTCCAAGTCTTATCTCTTTCCTTGAGCCCGGTTAGCTTTCTTAGAGGCCTCTCTTACTCCTTAGTTCCAAGAGCTCTTGCAGCTTGTCTTTTAGCTCTTCCAACTTCTGCCTCTAGCTCAACTCTGACTCGTGGCTTCTTCTGAACTAACTGAATTCACTGACTCGGTTCTTTTTATGCTCTCTCAAAGGTTGACTCCTCCTCCGAGAGTGGGATTATGGAAGGTGTGAATTCACGTTACAAAGCTAACTTCGTGTATCTCCCATACTTGTGAACACTTGTGAATCTTCCAAACTTGTGAACTAATAATGTGTGTGAGCTAATGTGTGAATTCTCAAAGGTGCAAACCCAAACACACAAGCATTGCTTCATCAATTACATTGAGCTGTCACCTTGTTTCAAGTTCTGGCTCATAACATCTCCCTGTAGGATCAGATCAATCATACTGAACCATGCTAAATTAGATAATTATTGTCTCTATCAATTCTAATGACTTAACACTTTGTAAGGATTCCAAAAGCTTTATGAATCATGTTGGGAGCAAAAGGGAAAAGCCATGAGACAGATTAACAAAACAGAAACAAGAAGTGAACGAAGCATATGTTGCTTTACATTCAGTTTCCTTAGTCCTTTTTCTGGATGCAGATGGCATTTTCTGTCCAAAGTCTATTGGGATTGTTTTGGATCACTGAACCACTGATAAGAACCAATCTTTTATAGTTCATCATTGCACATTCTTGCTGTCATTGTGTACAATGAATTCCTGGTTCTGCTTGTTTCGCTTAGTTCTTATAAATCTTATGTAAATCATATCAGTTCATATAAATCTTTCCAGGTCTTTCTAAAATCAGTTTGTTCATAATTTTTTATAGAACAATATTCTATTATCTTCATATACCACAATTTGTTCAGCCATTCCCTAGCTGATGGGCATCTACTCATTTTCCAATTCTTTGTTACCACAAAAATAGCTATTACAAACATTGTTTTGCATAAATATTTTGCTAAGGGTCCTTTCCCCTCCTTTATGATTTCCTTGGGATACAGACTAATTAATGGCACTGCTGTGTCAAAAATTATGCAGTTTTATAGCCCTTTGGGCATAGTTCCAGATTGCTCTCCAGAATGGTTGGGTCATTTCACAGTTCCACTAGCAATACCAATCTCAAAGTTGTTTTATTTTGCATTTCTCTGATCAGTAGTGATTTAGAGCATTTTAAAAATAAATCTATAGATGACTTTAATTTCATCATCTAAAAGTTGTCTGTTCATATCCTTTGGCCATTTTTCAATTGGGGAATGACTTGTATTCTTATAAATTTGACACAGTTCTTTATATGTTTAAAAAAGAGACCTTTATCAGAAATACTGATTGTAAAGATTTTTTCTTCTCATTATACTTATCTTTTAATATTGTTTTTGTTGGTTTTGTTTGTGCAAAAATTTTTTAACTTAATGTAATCAAAGTTGTCCATTTTACTTTTCATAATGTACTCTAATTCTTCTTTGGTCATAAATTCCTCCCTTCTCCAAAGATCTAATAGGTAAATTATCCCTTGCTCTCCTAATTTGTTTATAATATCATCCTTTATGCCCAAATCATGTATCCATTTTGACCTTATTTTGGTATGTGTGAGATTTAGGTCTATATCAAATTTCTGACATGTTGTTTTCCAGTTTTCCTAGCAATTTTTCTTAAGTAGTGAGTTCTTATTCTGAAGCTGGAATACTAGATTTCTTGATTATTGTGTCATGTATATCTAATTTATTCCACATTCACAACTCTATTTCTTAGTCAATACTAGATGGTTTTGATGATGGCTGCTTTATAATATAGTTTTAAGTTTGGTACTGCTCAGCCATTATCCTTTGTATTTTTTCTTTAATTCCCTTGATATTCTTCACCTTTTGTTCTTCCAGATGAATTTTGTTATTATTTTTTCTAGTTCTGTAAAATAATGTTTTGGCAGTTTGGTATGGCACTGAACAAGTAGACCAATTAAGACAGAATTATTATTTCTATTATATTAGCCCTGTCTAGCCATGAACAATTAATATTTTCCCAATCACTTAGCTCTGATTTTATTTATGTGAGAAGTGTTTTATAATTGTGTTCATATAGTTCTTGCGTTTGTCTAGGCGGATAGACCCCCAAGTATTTATTTTGTCTACAGTAATTTTAAATGGAATTTCTCTTTCTATCTCTTGCTGCTGGACTTTGTCAGTAATATATAGAAATGTTGATGATTTGTGTGGGTTTATTTTATATTCTGCAACTTAAAAAAAACTTTAAATAAGGACTTGAATTCAGTGTCCTGTATGGTCTCTTCTAGTATGATATTTTTTTTTGATCCTATTAACTACAAAATGTTTTTTATTGAAATAAAAAGAAATCTGAATAGCAAGAGATTAATTGCTAATGGTTGAGCAATATCAAAATAATGAAAATTACAGTTCTACCTACATTAATTTATTTCCTCAGTGTCATACCAAATAAAACTTCCAATGTACTAATGTATAGAGGTAGGAAAAAAAATATATATGTAACTCAGATGATCAAAAGGTCAATATATGATCAAGACAAATAATGAAAAATAAGTGGGAAACGCCTTAGAAGGATTAGATCTCAAGTATACGCCAAAGTAACAATCATTTAAAATTTAAATTATTTAGTATAATTTTAAAAATAGAAAAGCTGATCAGATTAAAAACACAAACTCCAGAGGCAAAGCACTCAAAGTACTATCTACTGAATAAAAAATTATTATTTGACAAAAAATTGCTGGGTAGTCTGGAAGAAATTAGATTCAGACTACCAATTCATACTATATACTATAATAATCTTTAAATGAATAAATGACCTACATATTAAAGGTGACATAGTAAATTAGAAGAGTATAGAATAGGAGTGTAATATTCTTTAAATTGTAATGTTCTCTGGGAGCAGATTTCTTGGTGGGCTTCTGAAGGCAGCCTTCGTTTCAGTTCAATTTAATAATCACCTCAAATGCAGCCAGGAGTTAAAGTCCAAATCCTTTATTGTCTCCTTCACTTGGGGCTCTGCTAGTTTTCTAGAGGCCTTCTGGATCTTGGTTTCGGTGTTCTCCACAGGACAGCCTGCCACCACTTCTCTGTCTTCCTTCATTCTGCTAGACTGCCATCTCTGGCTTGTGAATCTCCGGAAGTCAATCCTAGTTGAGGCTCCTAGCTTATATATGTTCTCTTAAAGGCGTGAATCTTGTGGAACTGTAGTAAATACTAAGTACATCTAGAGAACTGTTAAGCACCCTGCTGAACAACCATTGTCTTTATCAATTCCACTGACTTAGCACTGACCTAGAATTCTAATATAGGAGAATAAATTAGATAAAAATTTATTGATCAAATGTGGTATAAAGTGCAGCATACAATATAAAATGTGAAATTTTGATTATGTAAAATTAAAAAAACTTTTGTGTGAAGTTGATGGAGATAAAAATCAGAAGAGAAACAATCAGAAGAGAAAAATATTTGCACAAAATTTCTTTGATAAAGGTCTGTTGTCTAAGATATATAGAGATCTTAATAAATATATACATGTATGTTCATATATATATATATATTCACATATATTCATATATATATATGTATGAATATGAATAGGTAGTTCTAAAAAGAAAAACAATCTATCAACAAGAATATGAAAATGTTCTTCAAATCACTAATTATGAGAGAAATGTAAATTCAAGCAAATCTGATATTCTATTTCACACCCACCAGATTGATAAAAATGATAAGAAAGGAAAATTACAAATGTTGGAGGTGTTGGGGGAAAGAAGATGCATTATACACATTGTTGCTGGATTATGAATATGAATTAATCAAGTAATTCTAGACATTCTGAAAATGAGTTTGGAATTATACCCTCAAAGTAACTAAACTGTTCATACCCATTGACCCAGTGATATTTCTAGTAGTCATATTTCTTAAAGAAAGCAAAGAAAGAGAGAAAGGATTCATATGAACAAAATATAGTGGTACTTTTGTTTTATAAAAAATATGGAACCTAAGAAAAGGTATTCAATAACTGGGAAATGACTGAATATATTATGCCATATGAATATACTATAATATTGTTGGCAATAAGGAATAGGAAAAGGAGCAAATTCGAAGAAACCTAGGAAGGCATGTAAGAACTGATAATGAAAGCAATACCATGAGCTTTCATGGAATGATTTATACAGTGACTTTAACATTTTAAATACAGTACACAATAGTAAATGATCACAGTGCTCTAATGTTTGACAAACCAAAGATCTAGGGCTATTTGACAAAAAATTATTTAGAAAATTGGAATGCGGTTTGGCAGAATGTAAGTGTAGACCAACTCCTCATACACCATACTGAGATTAGGTCAAAAAGAGTATATGATTTAGACATAAAAGGTGATATCACAAGCAAATTTGGGGAACATGAAATATTCTACCTGTTTAATTTATGAATAAAGGAAGAAAATATCACTGAGTAAGAGATAGAGTATGGAATGTAAAATGCATAATTTTGTCTATATCAAATTAAAAAGATTTCACACAAGCTAAACCAATTATCAAGATTAGAAAGAAAGTAGGAAACTGGAGAAAAAAAATTTTATAGCAAGTTTCTCTGATAAAGACCTCATTTTTCAAGTAGAGAACAGAGCCAAATCTATAAGAATATGAGGTATTCCCCAACTGATAAAGGATCAAAGGATATGACCAGACAGTTTTTAGACAAAGTAATCAAAACTTATCTATAGTCACATGAATAAATACTCTAAATCATTATTGATTAGAAAAATGAAAACTAACAAAACTGAGGTACCACCTCACACTTATCAGATCGGCTTACATGACAGAAAAGGAAAAAAATGTTAGAGGCAATGGGGGAAAAATGAAACATTAAAGCACAATTGGTGTTGTACTGATGCAAAGTGAAATGAACAGAACCAGGAGAATATTGTACACACTAGCAGCAATATTGTACAACCATCAATTGTGAATAACTTAGCTATTGTCAGCAATACAATGATTTTAGACAATTCCAAAAGTCTTATGATGAAAAATACTAACCACTTCCACAGAAAGAATAGATGGAGCCTGAATGCAGATTGAAGAATACTCTTACAATTTTTCTTTGTCACTCTGATTTTTGTTGTTCTGTATTTACAACATGGTTAATATAGAAATGCTTTGCATGACTGCATACACACACATCTATTCATTCATTCATTCATTCATTCATTTATCTATCTATCTATTTATTTATTTGCTGAGGCCATTGGGATTAAGTGCTTGCCCAGGATCACACAGCTAGGAAGTGTTAAGTGTCTGAGGCCAGATTTGAACTCAGGTCCTACTGACTAAAGGGCTCGTGCTCTATTCACTGTGCCACTTAACTGCCCCCACACATATATTTATAAATACATATATGTACACATGTGTTATATTTATGCATTTGCTTGTCTTCTCAAGGAGGAGTTAGGGACGAAAGAGAGAGTTTGGAACTCAAAATTTAAAAAAAATATTTAAAATGTAAAAAAATTAGTTACATATAATTGATAAAAGTAAAGGAAAAAGACAAGAAATACCACATCTTTGAAAGACTAAAGAACACTGACCATTTCAATGAATAACCTGGATTTTAGGACTAGTGATGAAGTATGCTTTCAAACTCTTGACATAAAGTTAATGGATTAGAATTATAGGAAAAACACATACAGTTTGGGATGTAGTCCCTATATGCATGTATTTTGAATGCTAATTTATTACAAAAGAGACTTTTAAAAAATTGGGGAAAAGAATAATCGATTTTTAGAAGGCTAGTGATTGTGATACTAAAGAGAAAAAAATTATGAAGAAATGTGAATCAGTGAAACATTTTAAAATGTGTAGAAGAGAACAGAAGGGTAATTCAGAGGAAAATACAGATAAGCAGGATAGCCTCTGGAAATAATGTGAAATTTACCATATACTTTAAAAAGCTGTATATAAGAACAAATTCAATATAATATGTTTTTGTGTTTTTGGTCTATGAAAAGTTTGTTTATTGGTATGTATGAAGTTCAGAAATAACAAAAGAAAAAATGAAAACAAGAGTAACAACAACATCCAAATTACCAAACATCTATGCGAAGTGGGCATTTTTATTTTACCTTAAATAAGACTCATAGAATCACAAGGTTACAGCTTTAAAGCTTGAAAGTAGCTTAGATCACTTAACACAAACACTTCATTTCACAGAAGAATAAACTGATACCCAAGGATTTAAAGTGACATGCCTAAGGCTCACAAATAAACCAAGCCAGAATTTGAAACCAGCTCTTCTGACTCCAAATACAGTAAATACTCTTTTCATTATACCAGTGCCTTGATTAAATTAATTGTCAGCTTTGACCACATCTACTGACTCCACTGTTTTGTAGCTTCCTTAAAAAGAGCTAAACCAGTTTGATCAGTGTTTTTCCCTACTTTGGTGTATGTTCCCTAGGACTAGCTAATTGCCAGATAGCTAAGGTTGATTAACAACTTTAACAGTGAAAAATCTGTGTGAATACAATTATGCAGAAAAAGACCAGATATTCAATATGGGTATTTTTTACAATGGACATACTGTGTGCTTGTACTGGCTGTGCTATCAAGGGATTGGCTCAACTTGAAGTTTCTGTCTTGTCTTATTTCTCTAGCCTCATAAAACCACCTCTTTGGCTTGTACAATATATTTCCCCCTTATGTGTGTGGGAGCCCCTAAATTCCTCTTAACTTCAAAGAAAATTCTTTGGATGGAAAAGAAAATATATTCTAGGAGAACTGGGCTGTTAGCCAATTGTGCAATAGGGAAAGATGGTGAAGAGAAGAAATAACTTCCTGCTCAAATTGTCCCATTTTGTTTCTTTCTCCAGGCATAAGCTTTAATTACTTATCTCATCTTGTGCTGTTGCAGATTTTCTCATTTTTAAGTTGTCTTATTTTGGTTTGCCTCCTAGCCAAAACATTAAATGCAGTGGCCACCTATAAAGTAAACATAGTATGTAGTGATTTTCAATTCATTATCTCTTCAAATACTGAATACAATCTAATTTCAGTGTTTTCTCTAAGGAAAGAAATGATACGTTCCCATTATACTTTTTGTGGAGTCCACTATCCTAAATATATTCCCTTTAATCCTTTTTATCTAGATTTGTTTGTTTCTTCAGATTCTCTCAATTCATATAACTTTTAAAAAAGGATTAGAAAGGAATTTAAAGATTATTTAGTCCACCTCTGTCAGTTTATGATTTAAAAAACTGAGGCCTAGAAAGGTTGAACTTAGATCCTAGAAGAGGAGCTTAATTGACCATCTCATGATGCACATGCTGAGCTTTGAGTTTTCTGTGATGCAAGTTCTGCTCAAAGACATGCTTTGGAGTTTGTGGTTGAATTGGCAAAAGTAGCTGTTTATGGCAAATATTTAATCTAGGAGAAGCCTTCCCTAACTCCTTTTTATTCTAATGCCTTTTCTCTATGAATTATTTCCTATTTATCTTGTATATAGCTTGCTATGTATATATTTGTTTACATGTATCTCCATCATTAGATTCTAAGTTTCTTCAAAGTAAGGGATGTCTTTTGCTTCATTTTGTATCTCCAGTACTTAGTGCTAATACCTAATGGGTACTTAACTAATGTTTATTTATTGATTGATTCTTCTGCCTAAAATGAATGAAATCACAGACTTGAACTTTCTTGTTTCAAAGATTCCTCATGTGCTGTTATTGCACTGTCTCTTAAGTGAATGCTAGCTTGGAAAAATGCTTTTCATAATGAGCAGTTTTTCTTACCTTTCTAAAGATTAGAGAAAGAACTTTATTGACTGATTTCACTTGACTGATAAAGTCAGATGTCTCCCAGATTTTCAAAACTCTTTTGAACTTGAAGGGATGACTTGGCATAAGAGAAGTAAATGGATGCATTATTTCATCTGCATAAATCCTTCAATTCCTTGATTCTTGGTATTTTAAATTCCTC
This sequence comes from Sarcophilus harrisii, assembly GCF_902635505.1. Taxonomy (NCBI): domain Eukaryota; kingdom Metazoa; phylum Chordata; class Mammalia; order Dasyuromorphia; family Dasyuridae; genus Sarcophilus; species Sarcophilus harrisii. The sequence goes on from NC_045426.1 coordinate 386,004,841, forward strand.
CCCTCTTTTCCCTTTATTTTGGCTTATTACATATTTTTTTTCTTTGATTTAGAAGCTCTGGATTTTTGCTGTGATATTTCTGGAAATTTTCATTTTGAAGCTTCTTTCAAGAGATTATTTTTATTTTGTCTTCTGCTTCTAATAGATCTGGGAAGTTATGAATTTCTTCTCATATTGTATATAGGTATTTTGCTTGGTTATGACTTTTGGGGAGCCTAATAATTCTTTTTTTATTATTATAGCTTTTTATTTACAAGATATATGCATAGGTAATTTTTCAGCATTGACAGTTTAAAATCCTTTTGTTTCAACTTTTTCCCTCTTTCCCCCCATCCCTTCCCCCAGATGGCAGGTTGACCAATATACATTAAATATGTTAAAGTATAAGTTAAATGCAATATATGTATACATGTCCAAACAGTTATTTTGCTGCATAAAAAAAGAGTCTGACTTTGAAATAGTGTACAATTAGCCTGTGAAGGAAATACCAAATGCAGGTGGACAAAAATAGAGGGATTGGGAATTCTATGTAGTGGTTCATAGTCATCTCCCAGAGTTCTTTCCCTGAGTGTAGCTGTTCAGTTCATTACTGCTCTATTGGAACTGATTTGGCTCATCTCATTGTTGAAGAGGGCCATGTCCATCAGAATTGATCATCATATAGTATTGTTGTTGAAGCATATAATGATCTCCTGGTCCTACTCATTTCATTCAGCATCAGTTCATGTAAGTCTCTCCAAGCCTTTCTGAAATCATCCTGCTGGTCATTTCTTACAGAACAATAATATTCCATAATATTCATATACCACAATTTATTCACCCATTCTCCAACTGATGGGCATCCACTCAGTTTCCAGTTTCTGGCCACTACAAAGAGGGCTGCCATAAACACTCTTGCACGTGTGGGTCCCTTTCCCTTATTTATTATCTCTTTGGGATATAAGCCCAGTAGTAACACTGCTGGGTCAAAGGGTACGCACAGTTTGATAGTTTTTTGAGCATAGTTCCAAATTGCTCTCCAGAATGGCTGGATGTATTCACAATTCCACCAACAATGTATCAGTGTCCCAGTTTTCCCACATCCCCTCCAACATTCCGCATTATCTTTCCCTGTCATCCTAGCCAATCTGAGAGTTGTGTAGTGGTATCTCAGAGTTGTCTTAATTTGCATTTCTCTGATTAATAATGACTTGGAGCATCTTTTCATATAGCTAGAAATAGTTTCAATTTCTTCGTCTGAGAATTGTCTGTTCATATCCTTTGACCATTTATTTTGGGAAGCCTAATAATTCTTAAATTACCTTTCCTTAACTTGTTTTCCATGTTAGTCATGATAGTGGATACCTCACATTATTTTCAACTTTTTCAACCTTTTGATTTTGTTCTAATATTTCTTTTTCTTTTGTCTCCTAATTTATTCCAATTTTCAGGGAGCCTGTTTCTTGAATAAGGTTTTCTCCCTTTCAAACTAAACTATTTGTTCTCTTTTCAATTCTATACTATAAAACTCTTATTTCACTCATAATTTCATATTTAATTTTGTGCTTCATTTTTTTCAGGTGTTTTATGTTCTCTGTGACCAAACCATTTTTTTTTTTTTACTCTTGGATGCTCTGCTTGGACTGTAGAGTTACTTTTATTCCTAAGTTTTGTTATCTCTTTCATAATATTATTTTTTAAAAACTTTTTTTTAAGTTTTTTTTTTTAAGTGAGGGAATTGGGGTTAAGTGATTTGCCCTAAGTCATAGCTGGTAAGTAGTGTCTGAGGCTGTTGATCTTGACTTGATTGAACTCAAGTTCTCGTAATTCCAGAACCAGCGCTCTATCCACTGCCCTGACCCATAATATTTTTCATAATTTTTGGTGTCTTCTTTTCACTTAATGTCTCCGATTTATTACTGATCAGGTCCTTTACTTGATCATGGCCAGGCTCCATTTCTTTCATTTTTAAAAATAAGGGAATGAGGTCATATTTGATCTTAACCTCTATTTTGGGGTATCTTGTCACTGGCTTTCACCTACTCTGATGCGTCTGTGTTCTTAAGGTACTAGCAGGTTTTATTCTTGCAATTCTTTCCCCATTTCAGATCTTTTTGGGTCCAAGGCTATGGTTCTTCAACCCTCACTAGAACATCTCAAATCAGAAAGCTTCTGACTTCTGGCTCTTTGGGTCATCTTGTATTGAGTACTACCCACTCAGAGTCCCATTTGTATGGATTATAAGCTTTCTGTTCTCTTCTTCCTCTTCTCCCTCTCTCAGTTCTTTGTGCATTCTAGCTTTTTTGCTTCCCAGAAATAAAACTTTATGGGCTTCAGGTGCTCATGGAGTGTCTCTAGTCAGAAAGCTGGAAGACTTTCCTCTTGTTTTCCTGGTTCACTGGCCAGTCTGCCTTTTTGTGTAATTCTGGACTGGATGATAGTATCCACTGTTGTTTCATTTTTGGATTTCTAGATCATTAGCCATTCTGGTCACCTTTTTTAGATCTTTGATGGAATATGTGTGAGAAAAGCAATCTATGATCTACAATGCTTCCAAATTAATTAGAAACCTTTGTTCAATCTTTTTGATTCTTATTCATTCATCTACTTTTTTCATTTTGAAACTAAATATTTTTATGATCATTGCTTTAATTGTATAATTTGAAATCTGAAAGTGCTATTTAAAATCATATTAATTTTATTTGTGGCTAATTTTTAACACTAGTTGAAGAATCTGAATCTGACAAAGATTAAGTAACCTGTGCAGAGTCATAAAGCTGGTAAAAGTCTGAGGAAGGATTCAAATTTAGATATTCCCTGACTCCAGGCCAGCATTCTATTCACAATGCCAATTATAGGCATATATGTAATTAGGAATTTTTACATTTAGGACAAATTAATTTGGAGTAGGGGTTTCATAAACCAAACACCAAATGGATTCACTCTCTAATTGGGAGTTTTATGATATAAGTTCAAAGAGCATACTATTCAATTCCTCAGTCAGAAAATGGGGGTGGAGGAAGGGATATTGACATTAATAAAGCTATCATTTAAAAATTTCAGCCAAATATATTTTGCATGATTAAACATGTATAACCTAAATCTAATTGCTTGCCTTTTCAATGAAAGAAGAGGAAAAGGAGGGAGGGAAAGAATTTGGAGTTCAAAAAATTTTTTAAATGAATGTTAAAATTATTTTATATGTAATTGGGCAGAATAAAATATTAAATACATACATTTTTAAAGAAGAAATTAAAACTTTCAGCCAAAGGAAAGTTTGTGAATCAACCACACAAATAGCTAACGTGTATTCTAGTTTCATCAATTGACCTATTCTCCATATGCTGCCTCAATTAAATTTGCCCTAAACATAATAATGAGAGCAAAGTGGTAGGAGGAAGGTAAGCCCAAGAAAGGAATACGACTTTTGTAGAACTCTTAGGGTGGTGAGACTAGCCTCGGGAAGATTGAGGAAGGAAATGGAGCTGGATATAGTATATTCAGCATGATTTGGCAGAGAACTACAGGGCACAGTTGAGAGGAAGTTCACTTCCCCAATATAGATTTCTGCTCTAATGTTCCATTTGCCTTGTCCTCGTTACAACTGTGTTATTGTCATGCAGCATCATATAGTTTTATATTATTCATTTAGTTAACTTTATAAGCCTTAGTAAATTGCAAAAAATTGGACTACATGACTTCAGTTCTTTCCACCTTTAAAATTCTTAACTCTATGAGGCATTGAACAGATTTCTCCTTGACTGTTTTTACTTTCCCTATTTTTTTTTAGTTAGAACCATTTCTTTTTATTGATAATTTAACTTATTTTCAATCTCCAACCCACTCTCAGCTTGATTTTTCTTGAAAGAAAGGAAATTCATAAAGAACCAAGATCTTTGTCTTTCAGAATCCCAATTCTACTTTGAAGACTTCAAGTCAAAATGATCCATTGTTTAGCACAGTGACTGGCGCATAGTAGGTACTTAATAAATGCTTCTTAAAGAAGCATTTATGAGGAAGCTAGATGGCCCAGGGAATAGAACACTGAGCCTGGAATTAGGAAAACCTGAAATTAAATCCAATCTCAGACACTTACTAGTTGTGAGATCAAGTCATTTAACCCCTAATTGCTTCAGTTTGTTCATCTGTAAAATGGAAAAAAAACTACAGCATCTATCTTTGAGGGTTGTTGTAGATGATCCAATGGGATAATTGTAAAACACTTAGCATATTGCCTGGAACATAGAGTTTACTTTAAAATGCTTGTTTCCTTCATTCTTTATTGTTGATTAACTGTAATAATCTGTCCCCAACTTGTCCAGGGTCCCTTAGATTCTACTCACAAAAATGTCTTGCTTAACCTTTCCTTTTTCTGAGAGCACAATGCCCAATAGATCCTAATTCTCAACTCCCCTTTAGCTGAAACTTAATTTCTAATCAGACAATCTTGAATTCTCTCCTACTCTTCCTCTTTTCTTCTTTTCTCTTTATGGTAATAAATGCTTAGTGATTAATTAACTATACTCTAAAACTCCTAGTTTCTTCATATTTCCATTTCTTGTCACCCTTATAATCCCAAATTTCTAACCTCCCCCTAGGAATCACTCCCAATCCTATTCTTCCAATTCTTCCTCTCCTTAGCGCTCCTCTTTCTTCTACTTTTAGGGAATTACATGCATTTGTACATCCTCACATCTAGGTTGATGTTTCTTCCCAGGCAATTAATATGCTGTCTCTAGAATTTAATTGCAACTTCTTTGGTTGTGGTTAGGATATATCTGGTCATACTTCTAATTGCATTTTTGGGAAGGTTTCTGTCTGTTTGAGACTATATTGTCTCTTTAGGATTCAACTTGAGATGTATGGTACAGGGGCAGAGAAGAGAAAGCCCATTCTTTCCTAATTCCACTAGGTAATGGATAATTGGAAGTTGAAGTTGGTTAGCTTTGGCTTCCATTGTTTCACAATAGCCAGAACTTCAACCTAAGAATTGGAGAATTATTTTTCTAGAATTGAGGGATTACTGCTGAACTCCCAGGGAATAGGGTACTGCACCATTTCTTGTTTTATACCCAGGCATATGTTTGAATTAGGGTCCAATCCTGGGGACCCTGCTTCCTATCAACAGGAACCTTTCTCTTTTCTTACTTTATTGGTTCATTAATTCATTCTTTGTCCTAACACCCTGATAAAAATTAGGTTATATCTTATATCTAGGTCTCCCTAATCTAAAATTTAGGGATAACTTAGAGCTCATATTATTATCTGCTAGAATGCGTTGTATCTGTTAAGAATGTGGATACTTAATCTCAGAATACAGAGCAGTTTGACATATTGTTAATTATATTTTTAAAATTTATGTTTGCACAATACTGATTATAAAATGGCCAGTATTGAGCTAGTCCTCTTCTTGTTGCTGGCTATCTTCTCCAAGAGTGCTTATTAAATAGCAGCTGGTGACTTCCTTTTGAAAGGACCTTTTGGTAAGACGATTGCACAGTTGATGAGTGTAGACCTTGAAATCAGGAAGACTCATCTTCCTGAGTTCAAATCTGTCCTCACACACTTACTAGTTGAATGACTGTGGACAAGTCACTTAACCCTGTTTACCCCAGTTTATTCATCATAAATGAGCTGGAGAAGAAAATGGCAAACCATTGCAGTTTCCTTGTCAAGAAAACACATGATGGACTCATGAAGAGTCATGACTTAAAACTACTGAACAGCAACAGGTAGGACTCTGGTATAAGTTTATCCCCTTCAGTCCCTTGTATCAGTTGATATATGGTCAAGGTCACCATGATCCCAGAGTAAAGAAGTATTTGTCCTTCCCTATTCCTCACTAAAGTCATATGATGTTACCTGGAAAGTTGTTGCCAGGCAAGTCAGAGTTAGAGTGAGATTTACCACATCCTACTAAAATGCAAAGTTCTTACAGTTCTATGTCACCACATGGCCTGAGGTAGTTAGGAATTCATTATTTCTTAAAATTCCAGCACTTATTCCACTAGTGCATAGTATGTAATGCTCATTCTCTGACTGAAAATGTCATTATGTCTTTGGAATCCTGTGAAGCTTCCATGAGAGTTGGAAAGTACATGTTTTCTGAAGTGGCCCCATATAAGAGAGATAATTTTGTCTCTCTCTCCGTCTCTGTCTCTGTCTCTGTCTCTTTCTCTATACACACACACACACATACACACACACATACACAGACACACACTACCCTACCACACATACACACACATATGTATACAGGTATACATATATTTGTATATACATATTATGTGTCTATATATATATGTATATATATCGTGAGGACAGGTGCTATTTTAAAAAATAAATTTCTATTATTGGAGTTGTCTACTCTAAGGAGTTAAATGACTTGCTGAAGGTCCCAGGGCCTGTATGAGTCAGAGGCAGGACTGGAATCCATGTCTTTTTAATCTGGGGCTAATTCTTTATCTACTATACCACACTCATTTTGCACATAGTAGGTGATTAATAAACACTTTTTAAATTCAATTTGAATTAAGAAGTAGATAAAAGTAAGATACAATTTTGTGTGTCTTACTATGTTAAGTAGGATCATAAAATATTGGATCTAGAACTGGAAGGTGACTTTAGAGGAACTAGACGTTACTTGTCTGAGATCACACAGAGAAAAAAACATTAGAGGTAGGATTTGAACCCAAGTCCTCAGATTCCAGAACCAGTGTTTTTTCTAAAAAAATGTATGTTATCCATTGAAAAACAACCTAAGAAAATGTACTATTTAATTCCATGACTTGTTATTTTTATGTTAAATTTAACACAAAAAGATAAGGAAAAACAATTCATTGGACAGTTCTCGTACTGGTTTTAAAGACAAATGATATTTTCCATCTCGTGCATTCCCTTTATTATTGGCATTTTCTGCTGATAAAATGGAATTAAAGTAATATTAGTCCTTTCATTTTTGTCCACAAGAACAAACACTATATTTGCTTGCGATTGTTATGCAGATCTACTGCTTTAGCCTACAAGATTATAGGAAAAGAAAAAAAAAAAAAAAACAGCAGCCTTTCAAGATATCTGTGTTCCTTTGCTGCTCAGAAGAACCTGTCAGAAAATTAAAGATTGAATTATATGGCTGGTGTCATTGATTGCTCCCTTGACCCTTTAGAAAAACTGTATTGCACTTCCCAATTTGGAGTTTATAAAATTTCCCCATGAAACAGAAAGACCTGGTTTAATATAAGCTATTTTGAGATCCTCCTAGAGATTAAATGTGAAAACAATAAAACTTAATACTATAGGGGGAAACGATAAATTTCTGGTTTAAAAGATGCTTTGGGGATGGATTTGATTATGAGACCTGGAGACATTTTCTTCCTTCTTCCTGTAGGACAATGTTAGTTTGAATTCCCAACCCCAAAAGTCAAGCTGTGAGAGGCCAGAAGAGACTAGCCAGGGAGAAAAAAAAATCTGATGAACAGACTGTTAAATTTTAGTACCTGTGAAATGGTGGGTGAATGTGCTTTCTTGAACTGAAGAATGAATGCGCTTCCTGTTCTCAATGTTTGCATATTAAATGCTTTTCTTGATTAGAAAAAAGTTGATGCAGAGGCTACAGAATCTTTCTCAAGCAAGTTTTCTTGCTGCAAGGAATTAAGAATGAAGAAATCAGTGTCTCCCTTTGAATTTCACTTTTAGGGTTTAAAACATTCTTTTTTTGATGGGGAAAGAAACCAGGTACATTTTTTGGTTAACTATTTTATTGAAAAATGCATCCTGTTTTTGACTCTTCAGTCCACTATGAGGAACAGTATTTATAGTACATTATAAGAATAGCAGAATAATATTTTCATTACTTATTAATGTATATGTTTTACAATTGATAAAGTTCAGGCTATGTTGGTATAATCTTTACAAGTAATAAAGACTTTGTTTTTGCATATTTCCTTAAATGTTAATTTTATATTCCAGAACATGTTGCTTTCCTACTTCCTTGGAAAAATAACTCACTGTTTGTGTTTTTGTTTTTCTTTCTTTTTGTACTATTGTATGTAGGTATAGTTTTGTTAAATCATGATGCACTTGCTATGTCTACACTATGACATTGGCCAGATCATAAACTTGTGACTGCTTTAGTTATCTTTTTACTGTTAAGAAGGGAAAAATATAAAATATAAGCCAAATTTTCAGTAAACATGCTGTGACATTATATTGTACAAAGTTTGCAAGGGAATTTGGGGGTAGAGAAGTTTATAAACATGTATTTTTACTGTATTTAATTTTTCTTTTTCATAATAGAACTAATGCTGCATGGAAAACTTAAATGACAACAATAAATCCTGAATATAATGGGAGAAAAATCAACCCTCAAACAATATGCTGTCTCTTAGACACTTGAAGGTTTTTTTTTTTTTTTTACAATAATAGATTTTTATTTTTCAAAATATGTGCAAAGATAGTTTTCAACATTCACCCTTGCAAAACCTTGTGTTCCAAATTTTTCTTCCTTCATCCCTTCCCTTCTCCCCTAAACAGCAGATTATTCAATATAAGTTAAACATGTGCAATTCTAAATATATTTTCACAATTATCATGCTATACAAGAAAAATCACATAAAAAAGAAAAACAAACAAACAAAAAAAAAGCAATCAAGCAAAAAACAACAACAAATGGTGAAATCACTATCCTTTGATCCACATTCTGTGTCCATAATTCTTTCTCTGGATGTGGATGGCACTTTCCATCATAAATCTATTGGAATTGCCTTGAATCACCTCATTGTTGAAAAGAGCCAAGTTTATAACAGTTGATCATCACATAATCTTGTTATGGTATACAATGTTCTCTTGCTTCTATCATTTCATTTATCATTAGTTCATGTAAATGTCTCCAGGCTTTTCTGAAATCATCCTGCTGATCATTTCTTATGGAACAATAATATTCCATTACATTCATATATCATAACTTATTCAGCCATTCCCCAACTGGCAGACATTCACTCCATTTCCAGTTCCTTACCACTACAAAAAGGCAGACATTTAATTTTTAAAACTTTATGATAGCAGTTCTAATGCTTTTATTTAGAAGAGACAGGGAGTAAAATGGGAAGGCATATTATAAATCTCCTACCCTAATTTTTTTAATGAATTACTTGAAGATTAAGAGATATGTTTAGTTGGCTGTGGGACAGGGAAGAGCCTAGTCTTGTCCAGAAAAAAAGTCACCTCTAGGACTCTGTCATATCCCTTATCCTCCATTAAGGCCAGATTTTGTGTGTGTTGATGTGTTATACTTACCTATACATATAAAGTACATATATGTATATATACATAAGTACATAAACAAAATGCTCCTCTACTATAATTTGTTAACCTATTTCCTTGTTGGTGGACTTCTATCTTGTTCTGGTTTTTTATTATTGTGGAAAATGCTGCTATAAATATTTGGGTATAACAGGGACTTCCTTTTATCATGGACCTCCCTGGGGTATTAGTCATGGATATTCTGGGACACTGTTTCCTATTCTTCAGAACTGTAGTAGGGCAAAGCAATATAATTAAGATGTTACCTAACAGTTTCCTGAGAGAACTAGGAGAGTTTTTTTATTGTGCCAAATGGAGTTAAATTGAATAAACTCAGGTTCATTACTGTTACATAAATATAACTTTGTGGCATACTGGGCAAGAATCAACAATGTAGAGGACTAATCAGAATACTCATTATGTGATTAGAGGTCTTATTGTTACATGGATTTAATAGAGGATGCACATTAAAATAAAAGGTACCACAGGTAGCTACTTTTAAAAATTCCTTTTTTTTTTTTCAAAAGAAAAAGAAAATCAAATGTTCATTTTGACAGTGTTTCAAGGATAAGGAACAGGATTTTTTGATTTCTACTAAAAACTAAGTTTCAAATGATGAGTGACATTGATCTTGGTTAATGGAGACAATGGTGTCCTTGTACATAGAATCAGCTTGATAGATAATAGTAAGAGTGAGGGAGTAACTTTATCTCTCCTACCCCAAATATAGCTTGTCTTCTTGAAATATACAATATACAATTAAGCAAAGCATGCTTAGTTAAACGACTTTATAATATCATAATTTTTTTGATCTAGGCTTATGATTTCATATGAGATGAAGAGTAATTCAATGGAGAAGCTCCTCCTTCTACATCACAAATCAGAAACTGGTCCATAGCCATGGTCAATGTCTTGGGACATTGAGAGGTTAAATGACAGCCAGTGTATTTTAGGGGCAGGCTTTGAAACTAGTTCTTCCTGATTGAAATAACATACTTTTCTTCCACTGATCCTGTGTTGCCTGTTGTCCTTATGACAATGTGAATAGAATAAAAACCATCATTGTTATTATCAGAGCTGGCTCAACCGATATTTAATTATTTTAAATGTTGATTACGTATCAATCTTTTTGTTTAATGCTAGAGAGACAAAAAAAACAAAACAAAACAGTGCTTGCCCTCAAGCCATTTACATTTTACCAAAGGGAAACTATGTGCAAAGATACATATAAAATATACAAAAAATAAATATAAAATAACTTTGAGTGTCCTAACAACTGGAGGAATTAGAGAAGACTTTTTGTAAGAAAGAGAATTTGAAATGAGCTATGAAGGGAGCCATGGGTACCAAGAGGTAGAGAGAAGAAAGAAGAACATTTTCGCCATAGTAAGCAGTGCATACAAAGCAATAGAGAAAATTAATGAAATGCTTGCTATGTATGGAAAAAGTAAGCATGTCAATTTGTTGAGAGAAATACTGTTCAATAATCCGGGAAAGATAGGGTGGGAGCTAGATGAAGAAGGGACTTCAACACCAAATATGTGCGTTTACATATCAAGAGTAGCTACTATCCCAAAGGTTTATTTAAGACAGGTGTTTGTGGGTTTTGATGTCTGTCCTTCTGCCTTGCTTGAAATTCCCACTGCCTGAGTTATTATTTTTCTGGGTTGGGGACAATAGAAGGATTTTGTTTTTAAAATTTATCTTTGGCTTAAATTGTGTCCCAATACCTAAAATGCACATTTATGACCCTCTGTGTTCAGAGCAGCAATTGCCTTTAAAGGGATATCCCCTCTACCCTCCCTTTGAGAAGAGATTCATTAAGATTTCTGTAGCTGCTGCTCTTATTTGTTTCCTGAATGATAAAGATGAAAGCAAATCTGGGCTGGCATTAGAAAAGGGGGAGGCTGGCTGAAGAGGAAGAGTTACTTGTGAAGGGATTGACATTTTGAGACATCTTGCCCTCGTTTTATTTTGATCTGCCCTGTTAATGACCCAGCTTGTTAATAGAAGTTGTGCTTAATCCTTCACTTGCTGAGGTAACTGTTCAGTCCCTAATAGCATCAGTGACATTGATATGTATTCCTGATCAAGAGTTTCTAACAATGTTGTGCCTGCTTGACCTTATTATTCCTTTGATGCCAGAGACTCCTCATGTGCTCATTTTCATTTGATGATCTGCCGGATCCCTGGGGGCAGGCCTATGCATGATAGGTGTGTTTTTGATTGCCATTATGATAGATAATGTGAGGAGGAAGTTAGAATCACCTGAAACCCCAATTCCAAGTCCTAGATCACTTGACCCTAGGTGGAGGTATTGTAGCTACTATACATGTGTGGTAGGAAACAAGACTGCTCTGGATTCCAAGAATTGGAAAAGCACAACAGCTTTTCTGCAGAAAATAACAGGAGTTGGTCACTCATTAATTAAAAATCAGAGAAATCCTATTTGATTGTCTGTCAAAGGTGCTATCCCAAGAAATGTGTGTTATGTTCTTCAAATAACATATATGAAGAGTATTATGTGTGACTTATACAAGAGGAAAAATGAAAAGGAGTTTGTGAGGGAATAAAAAATTGTTGTTCTTAGGTTCTTAAGAAATTGTGGTCCTTGATATTGCTAGAGGGTAATGACTGACTATACTTTACAATTCACTTTAGTACATCTTTCATTCAACTCAATTCAATAAATATTTATTAAATATCTACTGTGTACAAGATACTGAGTTAGGTGCTCCATGATATGAAATAAAAAAAAAAAGAAAGGCCAAGGATCAGTTATTGCCCTCAAGAATTCTTCTTGAGGACACTACATTTGATTGAATCATTATGTAACATCAGGATGCTAAGTGACTAGAGTGCTAGACCTCGAATCAGAAGACATCTTCCGAATTCAAATGTGGCCTTAACATATTTACTAGTTGTGTAATCCTGGGCAAATCACTTAACACTGTTTACCTCAGTTTCCTCATCTATCAAATGAACTGGAAAATGAAATGGCAAAAGCTCTAGTATCTTTGCCAAGAAAACTCCAAATGGGGTAATGAAGCATTGGCACAACTGAAAATAGCTGAACAACATGTAATACCACCTCTAGTCTCTTTCCCCAACTTGCTCTAATACTCAGAAATTTGGTCTGCACGGGCTAATTCTATTCTCATAGGTTCTAGGGATAAACCTGTGGTTCTACACTCCTAACACTATAGTTCAAAAGCCCCTAGTTGTGGGTTTCCCCTTAAAAATCAATCAAGAGAGACAATTAACTTTTAGCAAAGATAAAAACAATAGCTGCAAAGCATTCCCTTGTCCATATACCTTGGACATTATTGTACCATAGTATCTGTATTAAAGCATAGACACATTTAAAATAAAAATATAGTGAGATACACAAATAAGATAGATCTTCCTTTAAAAAAATTATTTAGGCATTTGGTGTTAAGCGACTTGCCCAAGATCATACAGCTAGTGGCAAATGACTAAGACCATATTTGGACTCAATTGGTCTTGACTTCAGGGTCAGTGCTCTATCTACTTTGCCACCTAGCTGCTCCTCTTTTCTTTCTTTAGAGATGCCTTGAGCAGCTCCTCTCAGATGTAATGTCTCTGCTGGGTGAATTGCTTATCTGGATTCCTGGGCTCTATTCTTTTCTACACCTTGCTTTTCAACTGCCAAATTGAACTTCCTTTTGAGTCCATAGCTTGAACTCTTCGCTGCTGCCAGGAGGCCCATTCCTGATATCTACTTTCTGCATCAAGTGAGTATCTTTCTGTAACTTTATCTATTTGAGGTATGTACCTCTGCTCCTTCAATTGTGCTTTGAACTGTAGTATCCCCTTTGCTGCTTGACACTATAATCAGTGGTAAGGAGAGAATAGAAGAGGAAGGAAGAAGGGACTGAAATCTGCCCAAGATTCTCATTTACATATAATCACTCTCAAATTTAGATTGTCTTATTCCAGTGAATTTATGAACTATTGGACGGGATATCTCCCACTTTGCTGCTAGGTGAAATAACTGATTGTGGGGTAAGAAAAATAAATTCTCTCCTCTTCTATATGTATCTCTTCCATAAAGCATTTTAGAACCACACTGATGTCACTATGGCTTGGGCATTTAAGTCTCACAAATGTATGTCTAATTTTTGCTCATCCGTTAAGCTTGCTTGCTTTAATTACATTGGGAAAGAGGGTTCACATATCATAAAGGGATCAGGATGTAGATATATTTTTAAATAGTAACGTAAATTGTTTTCATTAACACTATGTGCTTCTTATTGGTTAGAAAAATGCTAAGTAAGACAACTTTGAGGTACCACTACATACCTCTCAGATTGGCTAAAATGACAAGAAAAGAGAGGAGATAGCCCAAAGGGCCATTAAAACTATATATACACTTTAATTTAGCAATCTCTCTACTGGATCTGTATCCCAAAGAAATTAGAAAAAAGGGAAAATGTCCTATGTGTGCAAAAATGTTTATAGCAGCCCTTTTTGTAGTGGCAAGAAATTGGAAACTGAATGGATACCAATCAATTGGAGAGTGAATGAATAAGTTATGGTATGTGAATGTTATGGAATATTATTGTTCTATAAGAAGCGACCAGCAGGATGATTTCAAAGAGGCCTGGAGACACTTACATGAACTGGTGCTAAGTGAAATGAGCAGAACTAGAAAATCATTGTACATGGCAACAACAAGATTATATGATAATTAATTTGGACAGACATGGCATTTAGGGAATGGAGAAAGTGAGAAAAATTTGGAAGACAAGGTTTTGCAGGAATGAATGCTGAAAACCATCTCTGCATGTATTTTAATAAATAAATAGCTATTATTATTTTAAAAAACAAAGATTCCAAAAAATTATGTGATTAAATTCTTGGCTTTCTGGACTGGAGTAATAAGTGAAAAAAAAAAAGCTTTCCAAGTAAATACAAGATAATTTGAGAATTGAGTGGGAACAAAAAAGATCCCGTAAAAAATGACACCCCATTGTAGCCTTGAAGGAAACCAAAGATTGTAAGATATAGAGGTGAAGGAGAACATTTCAGGGATGGAGAACAATCTATACAAAGCATAGAAGATTGAATTTAAGTTTTGGGGACTGCAATTATAGTAGTTTGTCTTGAACTTAGGTGGCATGTCTAGAAAATTGGACTGGTCCCAGATTGTGAAGGGTTTAAAATGCCAAGTTAAGGATTTTGTATTTTATTCTAGAAACAATAGAGAAACAGTGAAGCTTCTTGAGCAGAGGAGTGACATGGTCAGACCTAGACTTTAGGAACATTATTTTGTTATCTGTGTGGAGGATGACCTGGAAGGAGAAGGAATGGACTAAAGGTGACCAATTAGGACATTATTGCAATAGTTTAAAAAAGTGATGATTCATTGTTGTTTAAGCCTCAGAATATTTCAGGTCATCCTTAATAAAATTCATAATCAGTTAACATAGATAGATATAATAATCCACAAAAGAAAATCCAAATGGGTGAAAATGCCTAATGTCCTAAACAGATAATTGAGTACATTGAGTTAGTTTATCAGAAGACGTATTTGGGAAAAGTTTTCTAGGTGAACAATAAACTGGGCCTCAAGTCATTTGTAATTTCACATTACACTCATTCTTGTATAGTTCTCCTATATAAGTTTCATGAGAGCAAAAATCTTATTTTATATAAATTTTACATTTTCCCCCATGCTGTACAAAATAGGTTTAATTTGATAATTATTACATTATTTTACATTTTAATAAAAAAAAAGATTGTTTCTTTCTTAAAAGTCTGTTTCCTTTATGTCAGGATGATGCATCAGACATCCATTAACTTTCACAAAAATGTGACATTTCAGTGGCAAAGTTAAGTTCACCCAATGGAAAAAGCAGTTGCTCTGGAGTTGGAGGCCCTGGCTTCAAAATTTGCCTCTGATGCTTATAGCTGTGTTAAATTGAACAAGTCATTTAATCTTTATGGAACTGTTTTTCCAACTGTAAAATTATAATGTTGGACTAGACAGCTTCCTTCCAGCTCAAGATTTGGCTTTTCTCCTTATTTTTGGACTTCTTAGATTCCTAAAAGAAGTCAATGATTAAGACACTGAGCAAGGCAATTATTGATGAATCTTGGATTCTCAAACTCTGAAGTAGCATGGAATGACCAGGTGCTGCCAAGCAGACTTAAATTTCATAATGATTCTCACCTTTATTCTGGTACGGGTCTTATTTGAAAGAAGACTTTATCTGTAACAGATGGTACTTGTCTATGATCAAAGGATATGTGTGGCAGGATGATTCTTTGTATGAGTTATAGTACTTACTCATCTATTTTCCTTCTTCCTGCAATATGATAAAAAAAAGTCTTATACTCCATTTCTTTTTTCCATCTCCACTTTCTTTTGGCACTAATTCCTCCCAGAAATTTCTATTGTTATCATAAACTAGCTTGGTACATTATAAAATTATGTATAAATCTGAGATATTATTATTATTCCCTAAGCATAATGTACCTTGTTATTATCAGCACAGATAAAAGGTTATTGAAGGAACAGCTAGCTACTTGTCACTATATTCTGGCAGGAATCAAGTAAAGAGTAGAGTTATTCAATACTCAATCCTGTGTCTCCATTAAATTATATTCCATATCTCCCCTCTTTTTTCTGCCTTCTTAGTTTCTTCAGCTGTGAAAGTATGCTGTCAATGTTCAGGATACTTCCAACTCAATAGAGAGGTGCCAACAGCTAGATGGGCTTGGAACCTAATTCTTCTTTCTAGAAATCACAGGTGTTTCATTTGAAATATGGAAGGAAAACAATTTCAAATAGCCCTTTTTACTTGGTCACTTTTCTCTCTCTTTAGCTGTTACAGACCATCATAAATAGCCTTGTTTAAAGTAGTTGTTCCTGCTAAGCAAAAATGTATTCCTGAAGAAAGAAAAAATATCCTAGAATCCATTTGAATTTACATTAAGTTGGTATTGTAGTAAGTAGTGTTATTGTTTTTCAGTAAAAGATGGGGGCAACTATCACAAAGATTAATGAAGAATTCTACAGCTGGCTGCAGATCAGGACCTAGATGTTACATTCAATTCAGTTCAAATCCGTTGAATTCAATTCAATTCAATAAACACATATTTAATCAGGCACTATGATAGATTTTGCATAACATCTCTTTGAGCTTCCATTTTAGAATGAAAATATAATTAAAGAATGAAAAATATAATTTAAAAATTAAATGGGGGAATTTGTGAAAAAATATAGCAGACTTTCTCCAGATTTCCAAAAATTACACCCTTGAACTGGGGACAGCTTAAACTTATCCAATGTATAGCCCTCCCTTGTTTCATGGCTTCCTACCTGCTCAAGGCAATATCCATTTGAAACTATCAGTTTTGTGGAAGACAAGCAATCATACTACTTACTCCAGAATTTTCTATAAGGACGTTAAAAATAATAGGTGAGATATCAGAGAGAATTGGGAGCTGGGGCAAGTGAAAGAAACAGATACAAGAAATAAAAACTGCAAAAATAGAATTTAAAATGACAATAAAAGATGATCTGGGGATGGAAAAAGTTTTAAAATTTCCTGTTGCATATTTTGTCATAGATGGTCTTTCTTTTTGTTTGTTTTTAGAACTTTGGAGTTTCTGTGTTGCAATAATAAATTCCTAACACTTGTGCTATAAAGTACACAAGCCCTTCACCATACTATCTTATTTAATCTTCACAACAATCCTGTGAGGAAAGTATTCTTATCAACCCCTTTTCCAGAGGAAGAAATTGAGGCAGAAATATTAAATAACATGCTCAGAGGGGGGGAAATTTCACAAGCATTTATTAAGTAGCTGCGGTGGGACAGGTATTGCGCTAAACACACTGCAAATATTATAGCATATGATCCTTGATGTCTCATGGAATCATTGTCTTTCATTTGGCCAAATTAAAATTTCCAGGAATTATTTTCATCAGTAAAATTTTGTGTGTTTGTTACCAAACTGCCAATTCTCTTTTCTTAGCTTTCTTTTATACTTTTTGTTTGGTTTTTAAAATCACTTTTAAGCTCCTTCTTCAACTCTTTCTTTTGCCCTTCTAAGGATTTTTGTTAGATTTGTGTCCAATCTATAGATTTTTCTTTGAAATTTTGATTATAGAAGTTTTTAAGTCATTATATTTTTTGATGTTAGTGTCTTGAACTTTCCTGTCACTGTAGCAGCTCTTTATGGTTGAATTCTTTTTTTCCTCTTTTGCTATTATTCCAGCATATTTCTTGATTTCGATCTTTAACTTAATAGTGCTCACTTGGAAGATGAGTAGAGTTGTCTTGTCTGAGATTCTGTCTTTTTATGTCCTTCTCTTGGTTCTAGAACTCAATCTGAGGCTTTGAATTTTCAGTATGTTCAAACTGGTGAGATCCAGGGAGAAATCTGTTTACTGCCTTCCTGGTCTCAGCTCAGGAAGTTCTGTTAGCTTGTTTATAGTTGAGTTGCTGGACTTAGTCACTATTTACCTGCTGGGCTGTTTTGCATGTTCAGAGTCATTGGCTTCCTTTTAATCTTGTTCTCTTGCTCTAGTTGTTGCATCATAGATTTATGTACAGAACTAAGGGTTATAACTGTGCTTTTCTTGTCCTGAGTTCAAAGTCACATGGTTACATTTCCAGAATTTGTTCCTTGCTCAGTACTCAGGTAGGTCTTACTCTTTCAAGAATGCTCCTCTCCAATCTGTATCTGTGACCAAGAACTGAGTGATGGGCAAAAGAACAGGCAGATGACACTTGTTCCTATATGCAGTACTAGTCCAAAGTCTCCTGTAATCACCTCATGCTCCAGTGCTTTCTGACCTGGTGTTCTGTTTTAGTTCTTTTTCAGTCTTTGGACATTGGGAAAGTCTCTGTCCTAGCTAACTCCCAATCCAGTGTCTGTAGACCTCTCAGTTTTCCTAAGCTTCCATGGACTGGAAAATGCCTGTTATTTTTTCTTGACTTTCCTGATCAGAATTTGGTCTAGCATACTTTTAGTTTGCTGTGGCTGCATAAGAGAGAAATATTTCCCCTCTCCCTGCTATCTTGACTCTACCTCCAATGTCATTTGATCCTCTCAATAATCCTGAGAAGTAGGCACTATGATTACCCCCATATTACTCAATTTTTGGAAATAGTGAATTCCATTATTTAATATGACCAAAATGTTCCCTGCTTTCTTTTAATTTGTGTCCTAAAGGACTAGTCTTCTATGATATAATTTGTTTATTTTTATAGGTTTTATTAACAATTGAGGATAACTGAAACATAGTTTAAATATTTGCCAAATGCCACACAGTTACTAAGTGTCTGAGGTTGTGTTTACATTCAAATCTTTCTTATTAGAGACCCAGTTCTCTTTCTATTTGGTCACCTAATTATTAGGGTATTAGCACTAGATAATGCTTGACTTCCCTTAACCAATCTCTTTGCTGTGGCGACATCAGTACCACTTCCTCTTTTTGTCTTTCATTTTCCTAAATAGTGTTTCCTTTTAATTATGACTCAAAGGAGCAATTTTATATGATAAAATTTGTATTCTTTTTAGGGTTTAGTTATTCACTGCATTTCCTTTGTGCCTTGGGATGGGAGGACTCTTGATTGGCATCATCTATAGTTTTGGTGCTTCTATTAATTTTATCATATACTATTGAAAATCTCTCTCTAGATATGTATTTTATATATGCAGAAGGTGTTATAATTTCTATGTCAATTACTAAAACTTGGTTTTATAGACTGGTTGTCTTATATAGTATATGAAAGAATAGCTTTGTATGGCTGTCTTCAAATTCAAAACCAACCCTTCTGACACAGCATGTATAAGAGTTATTGCCATGGCTACTTACTTGTGGCTCACTTAGCTGCTTAAAGAATGAACTAACAAAGTCAAAGATGAGCACTTAATTTCAGCTTTATTCTTCTTGAAAACTGGAGTCAGCATCCCTGATCTCAACCAATCACTTGATGACATGTCAGAAAAGCTGATTTGGAATGGATCAGTTTTAACTACATGCCCTATTTGATAAGTTAGCCAAGTAATTTTTGATAACTTGGTCATTTAAGGTCATACGCTGAGAAATCCCTCTTTTTTCTTCTTAACTCCTATCATTCAAATTTTTTCTGCTATTTTCTCTACCTTAGCTTCTGTTTTACATGATAATGTGATCTTAATCTTTACCAACATTAACCCCTCTATTTATTCAAGAGTTTGTATTCCATTCTGTCTCCTCCAAAATATTACTCCCCATGTCATTCCGTTTTTCATTTCTTTTAAATCTCTCTCTCTCTCTCTCTCTCTCTCTCTCTCTCTCTCTCTGTCTCTGTCTCTGTCTCTCTTTCCCTCTCTTCCATTCCCCTATCTCTGTGTATGTCTCTTTGTCTCTCTCTGTCTCTCTTTTGCTCATTTCCTCCTGCCTGCAAACATGACCATGTCTTCTCTATTCTAAAAAAAAATCCCCACTTGAATCTTTTATTTCCATTAACTAAGCCCTATTTATCATCTGCCCTTTGTAGCTAAACTTCTTGAAAATCCTTCTACAATAGATGTTTCCACTTCCTCTCCTCATCCTCCCTTCTTACATTCGGGTTTCTGACCGCGTTATTCTGAAACTGCTAATGTTCTCCAACATTACTACTGATCTCTTAGTTACCAGAACCAATGGCCTTTTCTCAGTCTTATTCTTCTTGAATTCCCTGCAATGTTTGACACTTGATACTTGTTTCTCTCTAGGTTTTCTGCACATCACTGTCTCTTGCTTTTCCTACTTAACAATAGCTCCTTCTAAGCCTCTTTTGTTGGACCTTTGTCCAGATCTCATTCTCTACCTATAGGTATCCTAATGTTCTAACTTGGGATTTCTTCTCTTTTTTTTTCTCTATAGGAGTTCACTTTGTGATCTCATCAACTTCATGTTTTTGATCACCATCTCTATGCTGATGATTCTCAAATCTATCCTTTTTTTTTTTTTTTTACTCTAATATCTCTGTTGACCTCCAATCTTGCATCTCTACTGCCTAAAATGGAACTCTTCTATACCCAAAAGCCTCCCACTTCCTACGTGCCTTATTACTGCTCACAATTTAAAATTGAAGTGGGATTCTTCACTATCACCACCCATATCAAAGTTATTGCTAAGATATGTCTATCTTGATCTTTGTAGTATCTCTCAAAAATACACCTTTCTCTCATCTGATATTACTACCACTCTAGGACAAACCCTCATCATCTCAACCTGTACTATTCCAATACCCTGGTAGTAGGTCTGTCTGCCCACTCCAACCTGTTTTCCATTCAGCCACTAAAGTAATTTTCTCAAAGTGCTAGTCCAATCATGTTAAACCCTTACTCAATAAACTCTAGTTTCTCCCAATTGCCTCTAAGAGCAAATACCAAATGCTCTGTTTGTAATTCAAAGTCTTTCATAATCCAGCCCACTCCTATTTTTCTAATCCTTTTATAGTTTACTCTTCAATCCAGAGACACTAGTTTTTTGGCTGTTGTATGAATTAGATATTCCACCCCTTGGCTCCAGACATTTTCTCTAACTCTTCTTCAAGACTGAAATGCTTTCTTCTTCTATGGAAAGCCTTTTTCAAAATCTCTTAATTCCAGTTCCTTCCTTCTGTTAATTATTTCCTATTTTTCTTCGATGTAGCTTGTTTGTATATATTTATTTGCGCATTGTGTCCCCATAGATTGTAAGCTCCTTGAGGGTAGGGATTGTCTTTTGCCTCTTTTATATCCCCAGTGCTTAGTAAAGTGCCTGACACATAGTAGGCACTTAATAAATACCTATCGATTTCCTGACTAATCCTTGCTTACAAACAAATGTATTTCATGTGATGAAGTGACACCAGGAATTAGTCCTTATGTCAACCATTTCTACTATTGCTTTTTAAAAAAACTTGTTTTAAAAAAAATTTCTGCATTACATAATATTTTTGCTCAAAAGGAACAATAATTTATTTTATTCATATTTATTAACATATTCCAGCATCTTGATAACAATTCAATGTTGTCTGTTTTTCAAGTTTACTATCATGCTTTCTTTTAGCTATACTTTAATTTACAATTAAAGCTTCTTAATGGGTTTTCCTTTTCTTTCAACTGTGTTTGCAGTTTTCACTATACCTTATATTCCACATTTGCTTCGGAGGCATGTAATTGAGTCCATATATTCATAATCCTGATTTTTTAAAAAAAATCAATTATACAAAAACTTAGATGTATGAAATTCTACTTTTTAACCCATTCATGATGTTTTCTGGCTGATGCATATCCTTTTTCAAGCATGATTTTACTTATTTTTTCTACCCCTTCCTTGCATGTTTGAATTATCTATTAACCCTATTTCAATTAGTTCACAAATCAACAGAAAGCAGTTGTAATTGTCCCTTTCCAATGAGTAGCCTTCTGCCTGAATTACTCACTCCACTGGCTCTTGGTCAAGCAGGGCATTGAGTTGAAGCTTTCCAGGGACTGACCCTGTCTTACTATATTTGACAGATTCTTTTGGTCACTGACATTCTATCACCTTACCTGCTGTTTGCAGTCAGGAGGCCTTTTATGTTTGTCCCTGCGTTTGATTGAGATCTCCTGGGTTTTCAGCATCCTCTGCTCTCTTCCTCCCTAATGGAACACTCTTCATCAAACATACCTTCAATGATTGACCTCAACAAACTTAAATCTCCCTTCAAAGTGCATTTGTTTCCTCTGGCTATTCTCTTTCTGATGCAGTAGATTGTTTATGGACAAGATGTTGTTCCTACTTTATTGGTACAGGATTTTCAGCCACTCTCTATAGAAAGGTTTGCTTTTAAAACAAGCATAATGATGAAGGCAAGGTACCCACATTGTTTCATCATAAATTTTTATTATTTTTTCATTAAATGAAATAAAATGCTTTAAACATATTTTGAGGGATCGCCATACCTTTAAATGCACTGAAATACTTCCTGTTTCAGAAATATAGTAAAGTCTAGTTCAGATATAAAGTAATAATACACAGTATTCGTAATTTTGAATTTTTAGAGAAAATGTTTTAAAAAGACAAAACAAAGTCATTGTTTTCTAGAAAACTCATTCTGATTAAAATGCACTTTTTAAATCAGTTTAAATCTGAGAATTTGGAGTGAACAGTAAAAGGATCATTGATGTCCATTTATAGTCATCTGAGTAGTGTAGTGGTTAGAGCACTGGGACTAGAGACAGGAAGATAGGAATTCAAACCAATCTCAAACACTTACTAGCTGTGTGGTACTGAGAAAGCATTTAACTTCTGTCTGCCTGTTTCAATTATAAAATGGGATAATCATAATACCTATGTTCCAGGATTGTTGTTAGGAGAAAATGAAATAATGATAGTGCCTGGCACATAGTAGGTGCACATAAATGCTTGTTTCCTTCCTTCCCTATATTATGTTAGTCTTTAACTGGTTAGGTACTGTCATTAACATGAGTATTCTGGCTGGGTAAGAATCACAGGATCAGAACTTTTTGAATCATATAATATGCAAAATGTCATGCTTATAAAGGCTTCAGAACTCGAGGGATTATGGTTTCTTTGACATAGAGACAACTGTAATTGATGCAAATTATAACTTGAGTACCATACTATACCAGAAGTATTTATAAGTTGAGATGCTGAAAAATTCATCACTTGGTGGCCAGCTTTTGGGAGGATACTCTGTTTTCAATTGGATTGGTCCATGGAAGAAAGTCTTTCCTTAGGCCCATGCTCAAAGCCTTTTCATTTTAGTATCACCATAATTTAGTATCACCTTGGAGATCCTAGGAACAGCTCCAGATCAGTCTGAGGACTAATAGCAGGATTTGAATAGGAGTATTTCCGAGTGTTGAAGGAAAATGCTGTTATTTATAAAAATCTGTTATTTCCATTTTAAGTCTTAGAATTATCAACTTAGAAATAGCAGGGACATAATGCTCATTTACTCTAACCCCCTCAATTACTTTAAATTAAGTTATATATGTTTTTGTTTAATAGAAATCTATTTTTTCTTCTTCACACATTATACTCTAATAGGGAGAAAAAAAAGAAAAGAAAAACAAAAATCCTTGTGACAAATATGCATAATCCTTCAAAATAAAATCCTTCATTTCCCCTGTCTAAAAAAAACAACTTATTTGCTTTACTATGTCAATCCCCTTCTATCCCCGATGGACACTCTTTTAATATCATTGTTAGCCTTTTGTTTGTTGGTTTGTTTTAGTGAGAAGAGGGTTTGTGCTCCAAACTCTTTGCTTTTGTGCAGCCACAGTGGGAAGCATGGATGCAGATGTGTGTAAGTGATACATTTCAGTGTTCCTCTGTGAACCCAATGGCAGTCATCTTCGGCCATTTGCATGAGCATCCAATAGTGAAGCCAAAGGTGAAAGTGATGGTGTTATAAACTGGTCACATATCACTGACCAAGGTCAAATTAGGGCAATTGAATCTTAAAGCATTTTCATTTTAACAGTTATGGGTATTACTGATAATATAAAGCAATGCCTTTTTTTTTTTTTTTTTTAGAAAAAAACCCATCATTTTTTATTTAAACCAATATTTTATATAAATTAATATAATCTTTGAAAGCATAACCTCTTTGTGTTTAAATGTTTGAAATCAAGTCAGAAGGTACAACTTACATTCTTCTTCTTTCCTCATTATTAACTCATTTTTGTCAAGCTGATTTATTTAATTTTAAACTGCTGGATGCTATGGGTATAGGATGTTTGTTATTGTTTTTAGCCCTGATTATAGGCTTGATAATGCTTTCTAAAGCTCAATATTTTTAGGGTTGTAGCTGCTATTATTGCTACTATTTTAATTACAACAGCAGATTTATATTCTCCAAGTTTCATTTTGCTTTATGTCCTTCATTGTGGTGTGGTGGTGATCCTGGGACCTTAAAAGCAATGCTAGGGAACCTCTACCTTTGGCAGACTCTATCAAGATAGAACAATAGGGACCTAGAACAAAAGGGATCCAAATAGAGACCTAGTAGTGTACAGGATATAAAATGTAATAAGCTCTCATGAGGTGAAGGCTATGATTAGGGATAGTTGAAGAATAATAATATGGTAAGATAGATTTTTTTCGTGTTAAGGGTTCATGGGCCAGGTAATTTTGGCTTGCAATCATCATCAGTGGAAGAAGTCAACATGATAGCACTAGGAATGATCCTGATAAAGAATCTAGTGAGAAGGAGTTGTTATAATTGAAGCCTAACAGCATGTCTGTTGTTTCAGGATAAGTCAAGTTAATTTCTTAGAAGTTCATTACCAGATTGGCTACAAAGGAATTGATTACACTTTTTGGCCACAGTAACTCTTTTTTTTTAAAATAGTATTTTATTTTTCCAAATAAATGCAAAAATGATCCTTAACATCCACATCCTGCAAAACCTTGTGCTCCAAATTCCTCTTTCTTTCCTTCCTCCTTTTCTCTCCCCAAGACAGCAAGCAATCAACAAAGGCTAAACATGTGCAATTATTCTAAACATATTTCCATATTCATTATGCTGCATAAAAATAATCAGATCAAAAGGGAAAACACAAGAAAGGGAAAAAACAAGCAAACAACAACAAAAAAGTGAAAATACTATTCTTTGATCCACATTCAGTATCCATAGTTCTCTCTCTGAATATGCATGGCACTTTCCATCAAAAGTCTATTGGAATTTTCTTGAAATCACCTCATTGTTGAAAAGAGCCAAGTCCATCACAGTTGATCATCACATAATTTTGTTGTTGGCATGTATAATGTTCTCTTGGTTCTGCTCACTTCACTCAGCATCAGTTCATGCTTTTCCAGGCTTTTCTGAAATCAGACTGCTTGTCATTTCTTATAGAACAATAACATTATGTTACATTCATATATTTATTCAGCCACTTATTCAGTAAGTCCCCAACTGAGGGACATCCACTCAATTTCTAATTCCTTGACACTACAAAAAGGGCTGCTACAAACATTTTTGCACATGTGGATCCTTTCCCCTCGTTTAGGATCTCTTTGGGATAGACCCAATAGAGACACTGCTGGGTCAAAGAGTATGTACATAGCCCTTTGGGCATAATTCCAAATTGCTCATTAGAATGGCTGGGTCATTTCACAACTCCACTAGCAATGTATTAGTGTTCCAGTTTTCCCATATCCCCTCCAGCATTAATCATTATCATTTGCTGTCATTTTAGCCACTTTGAGAAGTATGAAGGGGTATCTTAGAGTTGTCTTAATTTGCATTTCTCTGATCAATAATGATTTGGAGCATTTTTTCATATTACTCAAAATGGCTTTAATTTCTTCATCTGAAAATTGTTCATATCCGTTGACCATTTGTTAATTGGAGAATGGCTTGTATTCTTATAAATTTGAGCCAGTTCTCTCTATATTTTAAAATGAGGCCTTAATCAGAAGCACTAACTGTAAAATTTTTCCTTCAGCTTTCTGCTTTCTTTATAATCTTGAATGTGTTGGTTTTGTTTGTGCAAAAACTTTTTTAATTTAATGTAATAAAAATTATCCATTTTGCATTTTAAATTGTTCTTTAGTTCATTTTTGGCCATAAATTTCTCTCTTCTCCACAGATTTGAGAGGTAAACAGCTATTCCTTGTTCTCTTGATTTAGTATTGTAGTGTTACCCTTTATGTCTTAATCATAAATACTTTTCGACTTTATCTTGGTATAGAATGTTAGATGTTTTTGTCAAATAGTAAGTTTTTATCCCAGAAACTAGAGTCATTGGATATTTTACTTTGTGAGCCTAACCTCTTTCACTGTTCCATTACTCTATTTCTTAGCCAGTACCAAATGATTTTAATGACTACTGCTTTATAATATTGTTTTAGGTCTGGTGCAGGTAAGCCATCATTATTTGCATTTATTCATTAATTTCCTTGAAGTTCTTGATCTTTTGTTTTTTCAGATGAATTTTGTTATTATTTATCTAGCTTTGTCAAGTAATTTTTTGGCAGTTTGATCAGTATAGCACTGAATAAGTAGATTAATTTAGGTAGAATTGCTATTTTTAATTTATTAGTATGACCTATACATAAACACTTATTTAGATCTAACTTTATTTGTGTGAAGTGTTTTGTAATTGTGTTTATATAATTCCTGACTTTGCTTGGCAGGTAGACTCCCAAATATTTTATATTATCTGCAATTATTTTAAATGAGATTTCTTTTTCTATCTCTTGTTATAGGGCTTGGTTGGTAACAGATAGAAATGCCAATGATTTATGTGGGTTTATTTTATATCCTGCAACTTTGCTAAAATTCTTAATTATTTCTAGTAGCTTTTTAGTTGATTCTCTAGGATTTTCTAAATATACTATCATATCATTTGCAAAGAGTGATAGTTTTGTTTCCTCATTGCTTATTCTATTTCCTTCCATTTTTTTTCCTCTTATTTCTGGAGCTAATATTTGTAGTACAGAATTGAATAATAGTGTGATAAATTTTGTTTCACTCTTGATCTTATTGGGAATGCTTCTAGCTAACTCTTTTTTTTTTAAAGTCACTTGAAAGCTATAGCTTTTGGCATTATCAGTAGAAAATTACTGCTTGAAATTTCTAGTTGACCACAAGCTGAATATACATCAACATGAATTAATCAAAATGAAATTGGTAGATGTCAACAAGAACATGCAAATCAAAGACCTAGGAAGTTAATTTTTTCCTTATACATAAGGTACTCAAATAGATTGTTCAATTTCATTCTTAACATCTTGAAAAATAATATTTTATTTTCCCCCAATTACATGTAAAGACAATTTTTAACATTTTTGAGTAACTCTTGAAGAACATCTTCTGAATTATAGGGGAGTTGTGCCCCTATGTCAGTGGAAGGATACTTAACCAAAATAAAATTGAGCTACAATAGAGATGATTTAAGATGATTCGTTTGATGGCGTTTAATTAATATTAGCCAAAATTTGCATAATGGGAAAAGAGAAGATGGGGGATATTTGAGGGATATGGAAGAATGTTGTGCTTCTGAATTTGGATAGCCTGTGATTGTGAAACTTGATATAAAAGAGATGTATTTAATGTAGAAGCCTGTCAATTTCATCAAATTTTCTTTTTTTCCCCTTATTTATTAAAGCTTTTTATTTTCAGAACATATGCATGGATTTTTCAACATTAATCTTGTAAAACCTTGTATTCCAATATCCCCCCGCTTTCCCCTATTCCTTCCCCTAGATGGCAAGTAATCCAATATACATCAAAATTTCCATCTCCATGATGGAAGATATCTGGGACCACTCTACTTGCCCAAATTAATTTATTTCACATAACAATAATCTCATCAGCTTGAAAATAAAATATTTTTGGATTGGTTTGCTGATGCATGATAGAAAAAGAAAGCATGGACAACTATTATGATCTATGATTACATTACCATGTAGCTCTGGATAATGGAGAATGTGTAATATAAGGGAAAGAGTTGAATAATGGGAAGTTTTGGAAAGGATTTGATATGGATATAATGCCATGATTGGGCCTAGTGATTGTGTCAAGCTAAATTAATACAACTCTCTTCTTCCCCATAGTTATGCTGGATGACATGTAATAATTCTTGCTTACCAAAACAAGCATATTAGATTTGGAGTGAAAGAATCTGGGTTTGAATACTGACTCCCTTATTTTGGTGAGATTTTGGATCTTGGATCCCTCATCTGTTAAGATTAAGGGGTTGGATAGCTCCTTATTTATTTAGCTTTATACCAATGACTGAATTATGCAGCAGGATGAACAGAGAGTCAGATAAAATGCAGTCTAGAAAGAGTCTTAGCATTGAGTATTATCTCTTTCACTTTACAGATGAGGAAATTGAGAGTTGAGGTTGAAATTCAAAAGACCATCTGTCAGCAATGTTCCAGACTGTGCCTATGCTTCAGGACTGGTTTTGACAACCCTCACTTTGGTAGCAGCAGTAAGAAGTGCAACTTGGATGATATTAAAGGGCAGTAGAAAAAGAAAATGTTGTGAAATTTTGCTTTGATATAGATGTGATACTGCTTTGGTCAGGACACTTTTATATGATTGATCATAAGATTTGGTTATAAAATTGGTTAAGATCAGAAGTTTCTCCTTCTTACAGGATCCTAATTGACTGTAACAAATATTGCTTGTTCTTTCCCATCTATCCAGAGTCTGTTAGACATCCCCATTCTCTTGTGTTGTATATTTAGGATGTCATTAGGGAAAGAGTTAGACATTAGCTTTGAGATAATATCACAATGAATCCCTTAGAATCAATTAATAATAATTTTTTGTCCTAGATAAAATTAAATTATATGCTTTTCAGCCCCCTTCCCCCAAACACTGAGAAAAACTGTGAAGCTAAAATGAATCTGATAGCTATAGTTGCTCTAAATGATTGTGAGTGAGGATTTAAACAATATAGACCTTCTAGGTAGTACAGACTTCCTAGAGACCTAGTCATAAGATGACATCTCTCTGACAGCTTCACCATTTGCAGATACTCCCTCTCTTTGCTTGGGCTGATTCAGATGTCCTTTCATTCATGAAGCCTACCTTGAGCTCCCCAATTGACATTAATCATTTGTCTCAGATACTTGTATATTCTCCCCTAAATTTAGCTTGCATATATCTTGTATACATTTATTTATGTTTGTGTTGTCATACTCAAGATTATGAGAGTTCGTTGAAGACAAGGACTATTTCCTTTTGGATATTGTAACCTAAGTGCCTAGTATAGTGCTGGCACATAGCAGGAATCAATGCATAATTGATTGAATCATTTCAACTTTCTCATATCATTTTATATGAATTTTGCCTCTGCACTTAGTATAGTATATTCTAAATCAGTGGTCCTCAAACTTTTTTTCTCAATATCTTTATCCTATTAAAAATGATTGAGGATCTGTCCAAAGAGTTTTTGTTTATGTGGTTTATAGTTATAGATATGGATCACATTAAAAATGAAAATGAATTATGATTTGTAGACTCTCTGAAAGGATTTCAGAGATTCCCAGGAAGCTCTGGACCAGACTTTGAGAACCACTGTTCTAAATCATTTTTTTGTGTACATATTACTTTCATCATTATGGTCATATACTCTTGAAGGGCAGCATTTATATTTTATCTTTGTATCCTCAGTGCTTCGTATATCACTTTGTACAGTATTCAACACAACAGTATTGAACTGTTCAGCTAAGTTATACTGAATGATCTGACAATGCATAGTCAATCTAAAGACTATGACAATCTAAAGACAATCTAAAATATAAGGCTCCTAATTCAGTTTTTATTGGTTTCTTGAAAATCTTTTTAGTTTCACTATGATGGGAGTGCAAGGATTAAATTTCTCAGCTGCAAAGCCAGAACCCACTGTGATAGAATGGAAAAAGCAACTGATTGACTAGGTAGGAGTTGAGAAATTGAGGTTCCAGTCTGACTTTTACTATGCTATAGCTGTGTGACCTTAGACAAGTCACTTAACCTTTATGAAATGCACTTTCTTGACCATTAAAATGAAGAAATTGGACTAGAATAAAGCTAATTTAATCTAATTGAACACATTTATAAAACACCTGATATGCAGGACATTATGGATCCCAAAATGCAAAATAAAACAATTTCTATCTTCAAGGAGAATACAAACTAACAAATGTATATATACACAAACATGCATGATACAGAGTAGAATATGGTAAATTAAAAAAAGAAGAATTCTAGACAAATGGGAGAAATTTTGAAAAGGGAGAAATGACTTTCAGCTAGGTGACTGAAGGAGGCTTCATGGAAAAAAAATGGCACCTGAGAGGGACTTAAAGGAAGAGAAAGATATACTGTAACCCAAAGAGGTATCCATCAGTAGAGAAATAGCTGGAAAAAAATGACATATAATTGTAATCTCTTTCCAGTACTTTTCTTTTTATTTCCTTCAAATTTGAAGGGAGATTTTAGTTTATCTCTCCTAATTCTAACACTTAGAGTTAATTTAGCTCAATTCATTTCAGTGAGGTTTAATATCTAGGCCTTGAGCACAGGAAACAAATAAAAGCATCTTCTTCCCTTAAGAAGTCTATATCCTAAAAATTTACTCTATCTTTTGTACTCCCTTTGTCTTAGGCTTATTTTTACCTTTGTCTAAGGCCGAGTTATTTTTCTTAGCTTCTTTGATCACCGGGGAAACAAGATCCTTTTTTCTCTGAGTCTCTTGACTTCACATCGTAATACTCATCCCAAGGGCCACCAAATCCCAACTTAAAGAGATTTCTGTACTCTATCCATAGCAATATCCTGTATCACACCAATAATGTATCAAGCTGTATCAAGATAATCCTGTAATCACACCAATAAGGTTATGATCAAGATTCTGCAAGCTAAACTTCAGTAATAGGTGAACTGAGAATGGCCAGAAGATCAGACTGGTGTTTGAAGAAGCAGACAAACAAAAGACCAAATTGCCAATATTTGCTGAATTATGAAGAAAGCAAGAAAATCATAAAAACATGGACTTCTGCTTCATCGACTACACTAATGTCTTTGACTGTATGGATCACAACAAAATGTGGTTAAATCCTCAAAAAGATGGGAGGATCAGACCATCTTACTTGTATCTTGAGAAACCTGTGTGCAGGCCAAGAAGCAGCAGTTAGAACTGAATATGGAACAACTTACTGATTTAAGATTGGAAAAGGAATATGGCAAGTCTATATACTGTAACCATATTTATCTAACTTATATGCAGAGTATATATTGCAAAATGCCAGACTGAACACATTAAAAGCTAGAATTAAGACTGTTGGGAGAAAAAGCAACAATCTTAGATATGCATATGATATCACTCCAATGGTAGAAAATGAAGAATTGAAAAACTTCTTATGAGGGTGAAAGAGGAGAATGTAAAAGCTGACTTGAAGCTTAACATAAAAAAAAATAAAAATGAAAACTAAAAAATTAAGACCATAGCAATTGTTCCTATTACTTCCAAGCAAAGAGAGGGAGAAGAAATGGAAGCAGTGCTAGAGTTTATATTCTTAGGCTAAAAGATCATTGCAAATGGTAACTGCAGCCTTGAAGTTAAAAGATGCTTATTCTTTGAAAGGAAAGCTATTGCAAATCTAGACAGCATACTAAAAAGCAGATGTAATGGGCTGAAACTGAGCAGGTGCACTGAGGTCCAAGCACTTAAGGCTAATTACCAATTGGACAATACTCTATTAGCATTTGCTTGGAAAGTGGCTTGCCCCACCATTCAGTGCTGCCTCCATCTGTTGGCTTATAGAAAGATTGGAGGAGAGAAAAGAGGGTGGAGTGAGAAAGTGAGAGTGACTCCTGTCCAGATTCATGTTGCCATCTCTCTCACTTTGTATGGCCATTCCATTCACGTCCACAAAGAATAAAGATCAAGGACTTTTGCTGATCTTCACTCCAGCTGATTCTAAAGTATCCAGGGTACTAACACAGTCATCACAAGCAGAGACATCATTTTGCCAACAAAAGCCAAGGCTATGGTTTTTCTACTACTAATTAGGGCTTTGGGAGTTGCAGTATGAGTAAAGCTGAGTGCTGCAGAATTGAGACTTTCAAATTATGGTTCTGGAGAAGACTTTTGAGAGTCCCTTAGATAGCAAGGAGATAAAAATCAGTCAATACTTAAAGAAATTAATTCATGCTATTTACTGGAAGGTCAAATACAGAAACTGAAGCTTAAATACTTTGGCCATATAATGAGAAGATAGGATTGGAAAAGATGCTCAAAGAGTGAAGGCAAAAGGAACAGGAGATGGTAGAAGATGAGATGGAAAGATAGTGTCATGGAAACAAAGAACGTGGACTTGAACAAATTTTGAGAAATAGTGGAGGATATGCCAGTGTGTACACCTGCTCTATGGAGTCTATAGGGTCACAAAGAACTGCACATAATTGAATAACTGAACATACATATATAGCTCTGCAATCAACACAGTTTTGGAGGTGGGATAGAATAATGCATGCATTATTCTGAAAAATCTATTAGTTAACTTTGAGGAGTGAAGACATAGGTAGTCAAATAGTGTACTGCATGTGCTCACCAATACCTTCTAACACAGCTGAAATGGAAAACAAGGACACAGGTTAGATATCTTACTAAGTAAGGGACATGTTTTTAGCATATGTCTATCCATCTATCTATCTATCTATCATCTATCTACTTGTCTAGTACATAGTTTGTATATCTATTTCTACAGATATATCTATATCATCTCTATTTTCATAGTTATATAGAGAGAGTCAAGTTAGACAGAAGAATAAAACACCCCTAGTCAGCCAGTTTTAGGCAGCCTATAGGATCTAAGAGCAATACCCAGGAAATTATTCATGATATACAGCTCTCAAGTAGATTACATACTTTCATAAATAAAAATATTAAAAGTATCTTGTGAGGGAGGTGAGAAGGGAGAGTATTTTAATCCTGTTCCATATCCTTATTAATCTAGGTGATTCAATAAAATAGAGCCAGGGATGAATTTCTCTTTCTTTCTGGATATACATGTATATGTATACGTATGTGTATATATATGTGTGTGCATGTGTGTGTTTATATATATTCTGAAAATAGGTCCCTGACATAGTCAAATAGCTAGTAAGTGCCTTAGTTTTTCCTTTCAGGGTTACGTTAGAAGGTATTTGTGAACACATGTTCACACTTAAATTAATGCGGTACATAGTCTGACTATCTGTCTTCACTCCCCAAAGTCAACTAATAGATTTCTCAGAATAATGCATGCAAAACTTTAATTACAATACTTGGCTTTTTATGCTTCCCCTCTCCTACCTAAAAGCTTCATTCATTATGCAGGGCTCAGGACTCTTCTAACACTATAAACACAACAAGATGAACTGACTTCAGACAGATAGGAGATTATTTTTCCTCTCCCAAGTTGTAGGTCTTTTGGGTTGTCACTGGTAGGCCCCCTCACTGCACTGATTCCTACTCATTAAAGCTCTAGTTTACCCACCTTGCAATGCCTCTGCACTGTGTCAGAGACACTTATTTGTTCTCCAACCATCAGAGGGTATTAAAATTAACAGCAGTCATCATACGAGAGGAGAGGAGCGACTGGCCTCAGACACTCAGATAGTTATACACTCACAGCGGGAAACTTGCAATCAAATTCTAACAAAAGGTCACATTTGCAATAAGTAAAAGGGAAATGTAGGTAATTGGTTATGGAGTCAGCTAGTACCTTTGCAGGCCCTGAAAGGCAATCTGATGGACTTGAAACATTTTTGTTCAGGTAATTAAAAATGAGATTTCATTATATCATTAAAAATGAGCAATAGGTATTTTCTCAAGTACCACACTGTTGTGACAGCAAAGGAAAACAAAATCCAGCAAGACATACATAGTCTATATGATTTGTAGTAAATGACTTACAAGCAAAACAAGCAATGTTGGAAACAAAGGAGGAAATAGGATGAATACGAAGAATCATCATCAGATTTTGCTTTCTCCTTAAAACCCACTTTGGTGAAGGTGAAGTGGAAGGGCTAGGACTGGGTAAAAATTTCTAGGAATCTTTGATGCTTAGAACATAATTTCTGATGAAATCAACGTTTAGAAAATAATGAAGTGAGGATGAAAGGATAAAGGAATGATCATTTTATAAGATGGATCTTAAGAATTTATTCTTGGAAAAAGACAAAAGGAGTAAAGGAGGAATCTATGCAGAAAAGTTAGTCCAATGAGGTGAAACACCTCATTCCTATCTAGAAGAAAGCATTATTGAGAGCAGTGCCTATTTTTTAAGTGTTTGATAGAAAGAGAGTAATGATATGCACAAGTTACTTTTTCCGAGTCAGGCTTGGCTGCAGCTGACAGGGTTTAAAGATGATGTCACTGAATTTATGTTTTCATGACAGGTTCCCTAGAAAACAAAGAATAAAACTTTTTGTCATAGAATGTCATCTTAAATATTTAGCCATGCATTGAATGGAAAAAAAAACGCTCATCATTTTTCTAGCATAAAAGACTTGATTTAAATAGTCTATTTAAAAATCAGATATTGAATTGTTATTAACCTAGCTTTTGCTTTTTTATGATATTCATTTCTATTATTTTATCCCTTTCAGCCATGAAATATTTGATGATAGTTCCTTCATATCCTTTTAAAAAGTTTTCTTTCTTTCCTCTTTTCTTTTCTTTCTATCTTTCTTTTTCTTTTCCCCTCTTTTCCTCCCCTTCCTTCCTCCCTCCCTCCTTTTCCTCCTCCTCCTTCTCTTCCTTCTCCTTCTCCTCTCTCTCTGTAAATTTTTCTTTCTTTTTTATAACTGCTTATGGTCCCATAACATCTTGTATTGCTTAAATATATTGCATATAATTGAGAAACAAAATGCAATCGCCATTTTTGTAATGTTCAAAGTTACAATAGCAGTGATGCTTCGGAGCTCCCTTTGTATTTGGAAAGTTCTATTACAATCAGAACTTCGACTTCATAGAGTTGCCAAAGTCTACAACTCGTTACAAATAGACATATTGTATGCTACCCAAAAGAAATGTTACTGAACTTCTTTAATCCTCATCAAAGGTTCTAATACTTTCCAAAGTTAAGAGTTTTTTTTTTGCATGAAAGATCTAGCTTTCATACACAAAACCACAGAGAAAATAATATGGTTCACTTGTTTTCAAATGACATGCTTTTCCTTTGTAATTATCACATCACATGAAAATGTGAATAACAGTTAGCTTTATCCAAATTTAATGAGGAAATGAGGAAATAGAGCTATAAAAATAATTTCTTTTAAATATAGTTTTCCCAAGAAAAGTAGATTCTTTAAAAAATAAGAATATACTTTGTGCCAAGAAAAAATACAAAATTTGATTATTTAATAGTATTTTCTGTGATATTTTTATTTTCACTAGTATGTTTTTTAAAATTAAAAAATCAAATATGCATACATACATACATATATATGTATATGGTTTAAAAAGATAATTTGTTTAACTGAGGCAGCAGTGTATGAAATTAGCAGAGAAATTTGCTGGAGACAGTAAACTTATATAAGATTATAGGGGTTTTTGTCATTTAAAAATCCACATTAATTTATCATAATTTTCTAATTATTCCCATTGCTTTACAGAAAATTATTATTTTCATTGAACCATAAACTTTATATTAATAACACTAATTTGTCTTACATTATAGGTTGCTCTATTAACTTTTATAAATGTGTTAAACATAGCTGCTGATTGATGGGCAGCAGTCTGATGCTCCTTTCCTTTTTACAAATACTTGATTGAAATATTTTCACTTTTGAGGTGAAATAAGTCTGCTTTGTTTTTTGCAGAATCTTCTGTAAACAAAAATACTATAAAATAAAGCAACTCAGGAAGGTTTCTATTTAGTAAAGACAGTGATTATGTGGGTGATGAATTTTTTTGAAAACATTGTTCAATATAATTCAATAGACATTTATTAAGTTCACAGGACTGATTCTTTCTATTGCAACTTTCTAATCCAGCTGTATGAATTTACTAGCAATCTTCTATGCTCACTCTTGCTTTGAAACTGGTGATCTGACTTCTCCTTATGTCAAGATCTCCTTTACTTCTTCCTTAGCATTTGTTCCCCTTCTAAACAATGATCTTCTTGAAGAAGGTCTCAGACACTTTTTTTTTCTTGTAGCTTCTTGTAGCTTTTCTTTATTCATTCTTTCTAGTTTTTTTTCAGTGCCTTATCCATTTTAATCTGTTTTTCAAACTCAGATTTTGTAAGCATGGGAATTCCTAGTGTGTGGACACTTTACTTCACTGTTAGAAGTTGTCAACTTCTTTGCAACTTACCATCTTAATTAATTTCTCATAGCTAATGTGTAAGATAAAAGAGTTGAACCAAAATCTTTGTAATTCTGATATTGGTTCTTTATTACTAAGATCTTTCTTTCCTTGTATATAGTAGGTTCTAGATAAAATAAATATTTGGTGAATTTGTTGATCTAATTAAGTCATAATAGCTATTTATAAGTAAATAGTTATCAACAGCTATTTTAATTTTGCATTTGTTAATATTTTCCCAACAAACATTCTTTTTGATTGGGTCTCATGTTTCTCTTATGCAGAGACTATGTAACATTGAGAAGTAAACTGGATTTTGAAAACAGATCACAAGCCTGGAATTAAAGTTTGCTTGTGGGAGTGACGAATTCCTGTAATTATGTCCTAAAGCTTTCTCTGCCAATAACATAACAGTTAAATAATTTTTTGATTAAAATTTTTTTCTTAATAGTAATATTTTTCTACCATTAAGGAAGAGTTGACTTCTAGAGTAGAAGTGATGGGAATGTCTAGAGGAAGTAACCATTCCATAACAGAATTCATGATAGAGAAGAGGAAAGTGTATTACACTTAAATTTTAGGATAATATATTTCAAAGAGTTCATAGGGAGAAAAGAAAGAAGGAAATACACATTTATTAATCATTTATTGTGTGTTCCATAGAAGGAATAGATTCCCCACTAGCTACAATTCTGTAGTGGAAATTGACCAGGAAAAATGAGACCAGAAATGAAATTCTAATTTATTAAAAAAAAAAAAAACATAGGAAGAAAAGGGGCAGTTATTTATAACATCCAGTATTGATGCGCAGAGAACTTTTTTTTACCAACTTAAACTAAAAATAAAGCAAAACAAATCATGTATAGAAAAAGATACAACCCAGAGCAGCAATTCAGGATGAATTCCAAAGTGCTAAAACTCAGAATGAACTGAGATTGGTTAGGAAAGCTAAAGAAAATGAAATGTGTGAATCATGGTTCATAATTTGAAAGAATTCAAAGCGATTCTTTTATGGTCACCAAAGACTTTATTAATGCCATAACTGACTGACTAGTCTCTAAGAGAGTCTTGAAATTGGAAAGAATTTGGGAGAATTTTATATATTAAAATTTGAGGCTTCAGCCAGGCAGGCTAACAGTTTACAGGATTATAAAATGTAAAGGAGAAATAAGGAAGGAGGCAGGGTATCTTTTAGCAAGGTATTATTATTTAGGGAAGGAGGAAGGTAAAAAAGTCTGGATGTAGTTTTTGCACAGTGGATAGAGCACCAGCTGTCTAGCTAGTCAGGAGGACCTGAGTTCAAATCTGGTCTCAGACACTTAACACCTCCTAGCTGTGTGACCCTGGGCAAGTCATCTAACTCCAATGCCTCAGGGGGAAAAAGATAAGTAAGTTAGGATGGGGGTTTTATGGGAAACAAATAAAAAACAACAAAATAAGAGATTTTATTGCTCCGCATTCTTTAGTTAAACATGTCGTTTTGAGTAGACCCTGGACTTTGATCTATCAAAAAGACACATAATGGCTATTATTAAATATACTGAGGAAAAAAGAATTATCTAGGAAGGGAGAGGATTAATATAAATGTATGGGATGATTTTGACAGATGATAAAGAGAAGGGAACGCTACTTAATTTTTATTTTTTTTCTGTTTTCTTTGTGAAAGAAAATGATATTGAGCTTAGATATACAGAACAAAAATAGGTAATAGGGGTTAAAACTCAAGATAGATAGGGAGATGGAAGGTAGCACCTGGCTGTGATATACACACATGTATGTATACACAAATATGTATATACACACATATACATACACACAATTTGTATATATCCCATATATACAATAGGATACAGGTTAGACTAGGATCATAGATTAAAGTTAGAAGGGCTATTTCAAAATCATTGAGTACAGGAAGTTTGTGAACTTAGAACAATTTTGGAAGGGTAATAATATTTCAATAACCCTATGTATTTCATTTTATGCATTTAAAAACACTCTTCTGAAAAGTGGCCGATACACTTTACCACCCTACCCAGGAGTTTTAAGACACATCAAAAGGCTAAGAACCCTTGGTTTAGTTCGACTCATTCATTTTGCAGTCTATAGACAGGTCCATAGAGTTTAAGTAACTTGCCTATGATTACACACATAATAATAATTGAATTATAAACATAATGCTCTGATTCCAAATACAATTTGCTTTTCTATTGCATCACAGTTCAGTATGACATGGGAGATATTTTCTAGCTCTAAGTCTATGATGCTTTGATCTATGAGATTCCTTTTGCATTTAAGCCCATTGTCATATACATACAGTGATATGTGCTTAAATATTTGTTGAACATCAATTTAGCCTCACTCTCTAAATTTGCCAGGCAGATCCAATTGCCAAATCAGTTATTTAGCTCATTCAGATAATCCAATGGCCCTTTCTCAATCTTCATAATTCTCAACCTCTTTGAAACCTTTGAGACACATTCTCCCGGTTCTCCTTCTATCTTACAAAGTGTTCTTTGTTCGATCTACATCCAGATCTCACACTCTACTGGTAGGTGTCCTACAGAATTCTGTCTTGTGTTCTCTTTTTTTCTCTCTCTATATTACTTCACTTGGTGATTTCATTGGCTCCATGTATTTAATTACCATTTTAATGCAAACGGTTCTCAGATCTACCTATCCTGTCACAACCTCTTTATTGATATCTAATTACCTTTCAGCCATCTCAAACTGGATGTACAGTAGATATCTTAAATACAAGAAATTCAAAACTGAACTCATATTTTCCCCCAAACTTTTCTCCCCACCATAACTTCCCTATAACTATCGAGGATAAAACCTCCTTCCTAATCCAGCTCCATGACCATAGTATTATACTTAATTCTTCATTGTCCTTTACCTTCTATATCCAGTTTCAAGTCTTATAAGACAAGTCTTTCTAACATGGGCAGTATCAAGGAGGAAATGAACAAAACAAAGCAAAACAAAAACAAAAACAAAACAAAAATGTGGATCGAGAGCCTCATTTTGTCCCAGTATTGAATCTGAACTAAGAGGGGAAAGATCTTAAAATCTCATAGTCTTGGGAAGTTGAGAACATAAGAGATGGCCTTGGCTCACTTCATGGGTGAACTGGAGCTAGAATCCAGCAAATACTAAGTAGGAAGGTCATCTGATTGCAGGATGGGACCCTGCCTGGGTCCCTATATCCAGAACCATTCTGGAGATGATACCCCTTTCTGTAGGACTAGCAGCAAGCTCCTGCTCAGGCAGATGGATTAGCTCAGGAGATGCTGGAGCAGGCTGCCTATGGTAGGTAAAGAAAATGCCAATGTCAGTATTCCTTTATTATTATTATTAGTTTTTTACTATACTGCATAAATTGGACTGGCAGTGCAGTCAGACTGAAAATAAATTGGGCTGGCACATTCACTAACTAGAGACAAGAATGGTATGAATGGTATGAAAGGTGGATAGCCATGTTAGTGGGGAAATCTTTCTTGATGGGTTTGGGGATCAAGGGACCTTACTCTATTTTTCTATGACCTAAAGGTTCTGTTTCCTGCTGATATAGGCATAGAAACCTGAGATAGAAAGTAGCTTTGGGGCAGAGGCTAGAGAATTCCCATCCATGATTTAACAAGCCTCAGGTTTACCCTAATCTTGCTCCTGGAAGGAAGGCAGTGACTTAATGCTTGGAGGGAGTAGACTATAAGGAAGCCTTTCTACCAAAGAGCTAAGGTGGTTGCAGGGCAAGTTTAAACAGAAATAGAAGCAGTCCCCTGGAATAATGATTCCAGAGAGTGTGATCTAATGGAGCCAGTGATCTGTGTTTTGGTCTTCCAAGGTCTGGGGGAACACTCTGAGAACCTTCTTTTATACAGTCAATGCCCTGCAGAAGGAATTTTTTCTATTCTATTTTTAGGTAACTGAGATGGGAAATTTTTTGCACCTGATGTTATAAAGATGATTCACCTTTCAGCCAGCTCAAAGATGGGGATCTGTAGAGAAGTGGAT
Organism: Sarcophilus harrisii; assembly: GCF_902635505.1. Classification (NCBI taxonomy): domain Eukaryota; kingdom Metazoa; phylum Chordata; class Mammalia; order Dasyuromorphia; family Dasyuridae; genus Sarcophilus; species Sarcophilus harrisii. The sequence goes on from NC_045426.1 coordinate 386,044,942, forward strand.
AAAATTCCCAAACGAAATGGATTTTATAAGTTTTATGTATTCATACCTTTCCCCTACCTCCTTCCACTAAACTTGCCATACTCTATGCCCAACCTTTTAGAGGAAATTGGATTTCTTCAGGGTGGAGCACCACCATTCATCTTTAGTCTTTAGCTATAGGTCTACCCACCGAACAACCATTTGAATTAAGTATATTCTGAAGAGATGGTGAAATTTGAATAAAAGATTGAGATTGTTTGTAGCTTGTCAATGTAATAGAGATTCTCAAAATGAGAAAGAATGAGGATGCTACCCTGTTAGGTAGGCAGAAAAAGATGAGACTGCCCTGAGGAACAGGTTTGGATATGGGCATCTAGATTATGGGTTGATAAGAAGGTAATTTATGACAAATTCATGGGGGTGCTTATAAAATTATACTGTGAATTTAAATACCAGGATACTAGGGGCCCTTCAGCCCTACCCAAGGCTGGTATGCTCCAAAGCCTTTGTCTCATTTGGATCATTCAAGGGAGGTTACAGAGTACAATCATGGAAGAAAGGGGTGTTATGGGCTCAGTATTTGTGGAGGCTCTTTAAGTAATCTTTAATTATATTATTGTGGATAAAGCCAAATGGAAACCATGGTTTCCTAATAGTTACCTGAATTGTTCCATGAAGTTAACATCATAGAATATTGGGTTCCCAGGGATATGAAAGATATTTCTTCTCTAATGATGGAAGTGAAGGAAGTTGGAGTACTTTATTATTTCAGATCATATTACAGCAATCCTGTATTATTCTGTGAGGAATGCAGATGATACCTAGAAGTTTATAGTAGATGATACAAAGTCATTATGCCTCTTTCTACAATTGTTACTGATCTTGTTCAATGTTGTGACCAAATAGCCCTCACTCAGGATGGGTGGTATGGGGCTGTTCACCTCACTAATATTTTTTTTTTTAATCTATTTCTGTGACTGAGATTAATCAGGACAATTTGTTTTTACCTGGGAAAGAGTCTAATATACCTTTGCCATCCTTCCCTAGAACTACTTGAACTCTTTTGTCATATTTCCACAGTATGATGGTAAGTAGATATCTAAAAGAAGCCATCTTTCCTGAGGACATTGGTATCAGAGATGCTCTAGCTCAGATGGTAGACAATAATAGGAGCAAATAGTGGGAAATTAATCCTAAAAAAAACCCAGGCTCCAGCCTTCTCAGTAAAGCTTTGGAGAATATAGTGGATGAAAAAATCTGGAGGATTCCAGGCATGGTTGGAGAAATTATTGATACTTGTTTCTCCAAGATCCAAGAAGGAACCCTAGAAACTTACTGGACTCTTTCAGTTTTGGAAAACTCACATTCCCCACCTGGATCTTGATGGTCTCCATATACTTAGTCACCCAAAAGTCAGTGTCTTTCAAGTTTGGCCTAGAACAGAGCCCTGGAAGAGACTGTCCAGCAGTTTTTCTCGGGAGCCCTTACGACCCTGCAATGTGCATATTTTTAGAGGTCTCTATACACAAAGATCAAGTTGGGTGGAGTCTTTGGGAGGTTCCAGTAGGTGACTAGAACAAGTCATTGTTAGGCATCTGGAGCTTCAAGCTCTCCAGAACAGTCAATCACAACACATCACAAATCACAGAGCAAGACAGGTTGCTTAAATATTTATTTATATCCAGGAATCTATAAGACAAGTTTTACTTTTCTGTCAATTGCTCAATCTCTGCATAGCAGGCACCCAATGAATGTTGTATTAATATAAGGATGAAAAGAATGTTGTACTGTATTCTAGTCCAGGCTTTGTCATTAGAAATTTAGATGACATTGGACAAGTTAACTTAACTGAGTTTCATTTTTTCCATCTGTAAGATGGGGGCTTTAAGCACTAATGTTCTATACCATCTATCATTGACTGTTTCAATAAATTAGTCTTTATTCATCATTATCCTAACATTTTTCTGGTCATTTTACTTACAGAAAAAGAAAACTAACAATGTGGGAATATGCATGAATTTTGGGGGGAGGGAAATGCAGCACAGTTTAGTGTGAGCACTGAAGAAAGAGCACTGAACTCCACTTCAGCTGAGTCCTGGGTTTAAGTTCCTCCCCTCCTTCAAGTGGGCTTGTTAATTAAAATTCTTTGGATTTTAGTTTCATCATCTCTAAAATGTGGGTAAACCTCCAGAGAGTTGTTGTAGATATAACATTCTGTAAATCTTAAAATTTTGCTGTTATGATGGAGTTATCCAAGATGCTAAACTTAATGTAGTTAGAAATGCACAAAATAGTCCAAAGAATGGTGGTTCAATGGCATTAAGGGACTCATGAAAAAAGAGAAGGTTGGTTTTTTCACATTTTGACAACTTCAGGACTTTGGGAAATTCTTAACCTTTTGGTGTCTGTAGTTGTGGTACATTTTAGGAAGCTACAGGCAGCTTCCTTTGGGCAAGAGGGAGTTGTTTCTTAACAGAGTTTGACACCACCTCAGCAAGATACTATAAGAAAACACGCTGCCTGAAGCAGCTTGCTCCCATGCAGTGAGAGAAGGCTTCCAGCTGATGCAGTTGATTGCCTGCCTATAGACTGTGCAAACAGCAGTGTGCCTCTCATTTACTCCTGAAGCTTGCCTATAGCTTCTGTGGATGCCTTACTCTGCCCACCAGTTCACATAGGATTTTCCCAAGGATTCCTAAGCATTTGGAGTAATTCAAAATGACTAACTGCTTTAAATTATAGCAAAATTATAAATTTGGTGGGAAAAATAAATGATCATCCTAATGAATACCTAGAGGGGCTATAACTACAATTTTATGTACAAAGATTATTAATATGAAGTAAAAGTATTGTTTTAAGCAGTGATTTTTAAAATTTTAAATAGTATTTTATTTTCCAATTATATGTAAAAATAGTTTTCAACATTCATTTTTATAAGATTTTATGTTCCAAATTTTTTCCTTCCCTCCCTCTCTCTCTCCTTCCCAAGACAGCAAGCAATCTGATTTTATAGGTTATACATGTACAATCATTTTAAACATATTCCATATTAGTCATGTTGTGAAAGAAAAATCAGCCCCAAACAGAAAAACTATGAGAAAAAAGGTGAAAATAGTATGCTTTGATCTATATTTAGTTTCCATAATTCTCTCTCTACATGCAGATGGTATTTTATTTCCAAGTTTATTGGAATTGTCTCGGATCAATGTATTGCTGAGAAGAGCTAAGTCTATCATAGTTGATCATTACATTATCTTGCTGTTCCTGTGTACAATGTTTTCCCTGGTTCTGCTCACATCACTCAGCATCAGATCATGAAAGTTTTTCCAGGCTTTTCTGAATCAGCCTACTCATTATTTCTTATAGAACAAAGTATTTCATTATATCCATATGCCATAACTTATTCAACCTTTCCCCAATAGATGGGTATTCATTCAATTTCAAAATCCTTACTATCATAAAAAGAACTGCCACAAACATTTTTGCATGTATGGTTCCTTTCCCCTCTTTTATAATATCTTTGGGATACAGAATCAGTAGCTACACAGATGGATCAAAGAATATACACAGTTTTATGGCCCTTTGGGCATAGTTCCAAACTCTTAAGCAATGATTTGAATAGAATTTCATATTTAGAAAATGACAATAAATTTTACAGAATATGAAATCTCCCAGTTTAATTAGGGCTATGTTCTGTGTGAGCCAATGGAACTTTTTAGTCATTATGATATTCAATCTAATTTTATTAGGTGTCAGCACTAATAACTAACATTTATATAATGCTTTAAAAATTTGCCAGAGAGCTTCTTTACATGTATAATACCCCGGTGAAATATATGCTATTATCATTGCATTCTCATTTTACAGATGAGGAAACTGAGACATGAAGAAGTTAAGTCACTTTCCCAGGGTTACTACCTAGTATGTATCTAAGGTAAGGTCCAAACTCAAGCATTCTTGAGTTCAAGTTCAGTAATTTATCTTCTTTCGACCTAAGGAAGGATGAAAGTGAATGTTTGGCACATATTAGGTGCTATATAAATGCTTCTTCCCTTACCCCCCTTTATAATAATAATAGTAATAGACAAGGGTAGATCATGGAGAAAAAAAAAAGTGGGAATTAAGTAGCTTTTTCTGGCAAAAACTTGTACTAGAGTCTTGTGCATATATCCTTCCTTAAGCCTACTGTTTTTATTTACTTTCAGGCCCTAAAATGGACAAAAGCTCCTCCGGGACTGGGATTACTTCATTTTTGTCTTTGTTTCCCCATAATTTAGTGCCTTTCACATTGTAGATACTTAATAAATGATTGTTGAATTGACTTAATTGAAAATATTTTAACCAGTCCCAACCAACTTGTGGTTCCACTATTTGGGAAGTAAGGTAAATGCAGTTTAATTTAACTAGGTTCCTACCCAGGCAAGGTTGGGGAGGGAACCAGAGTTAAGATAATTGGCAGAAAGAATTCTGAGGATCAGCTTTTAGTTTACCAGTTAATAGAGACTTAAATTGGTTCCAAACACACTTTAGGAAAGACTTGAAGGAAGTAGTAAAAAGTGAGATTTTTGAGTGGTGGGCATTTTGCTAGATTTACTTGAAATGATAGACACTTATGAATGTGGACCTCCTCTACCTAAGATTATTCCCTTTTGTTTTGGTTAAGCTTATATCTTATATTGTTCCCAGATGAAGAGTTCTTTCACTCTTTTGTATTGTTTGATTATGTTCTCATTTGTATTATTTCTTTGGTTCCTATTTGCAGTTTTATAAAAAAAAAAAAATTAAAGCTATTTGCCATTTGTGCTGGTCTTTTGTATAACATTCAATGGAGAATAAACCAGGATGGTAAGTGTGAGCCAAGGGAAGCTTGTGAGTTTGTGAGCAATCAGGGAAGCATCTTTTGTTCTGAATTTATTTTCCTCTAGACTATCCACTATTTGAGGGGTGGCAGACAGTTCTTGTTCAGTACCTTTCTTGGATATTGGAGGAAAGATTTCTTAGTCTTGGTAGCCTTGGTCATTGACAACTCTTCCCACAGCTAGCATGTTGAGGGTTTTGGCATCAACTTTGAATCTTGTGCTGCACTCTATAGAGTTAACATTGACCTTCTCATATCTATTTCACCCTTGAGCCAAGCTTGCCTGCATGTCTAACCATTCCACACATAGATTCATTGTACTCAAAAAACACCACCACACAAAACACAAAATCCAGCTATTTTTAATGATCAGGTTTTACTTGAGTCCCTTGTCATGACTCTCCCCTGACCTATCCATAGTTTTGATTTATTGGTTCTTGACTTTCCCCTTGACCTTTGGATTCTGCTGTCTGATCCTAGACACCAGATATGTCTGCCTCTTATCTATTACTTTGTTTTAGAATAACACCACATCTTGTTGGCCCTTAGTATCTATATGTATCCCAACCTAGACTAATCTGACTCTGATCAAACCTGTCAATTGATTTCAATGTATTGCTTTCTATTATCACGGTTTCTCTTAGCTTAGATATAGCCCTTTCTGCTCAATAGCATAAAAGGACTATATACTGTTGACAACATGGGGCTGTATCTGTTGAAAAGTGTCTACAATTTCTAAATATGTCAGAGTATCATTTTCAGTAGTACAAAATCTTCTCTGCTTACCAAAAAATTTTTTACATTGGCTTATTTATAATTTTTTTTGATAGCACATCTCTAATTTAAAAATAGAAGTCAATAGGGTAAGTCTTACTACAGCTAACTTTGAAAGTGATCAGTTTTTGTGTAGGTGAAAGTTATGTTCAGTATTTTTCCCCTTTCTTTTTGTTTAATTTTCAGGAGCATTTTATTTTTTCCAAATGTATGTAAAATAGTTTGCAAAATTCATTTTTGAAAGACTTTGTGTTCCAAATTTTACTCCCTCCCTTCCTCACCTACTCTCTCCCCAAGACAGCAAGCAATCTGATATAGGTTAAATATATGCAATTCTTTTAAACATATTTCCATATTTATCATGTTGTGCAAGAAAAATCAGACCAAAAGGGGGGAAAACATGAGAAAGAAAACAAGCAAAAAAGTTAAAATACTATGCTTCAAATTTACTTTTAGTCTCATACATCTCTCTCTGGCTGTGGATGGCATTTTCCATCCCAAATCTGCTGGAATTGCCTTGAATCACTGCATTATTGAGAAGGCCCAAGTCCATCATAATTGCTTTATCACATAATCTTGTTGTTATTAGTTCACTCTTTTTTTTTTAAAGTGAAAATAAGCCAGTTCTACAATCCCATATTTAAAAGTAGTGGAAAATTAAGCAAAGTACAATATTGTAAATACAAAGTTTTCCCTAGAAACACACTAACCATTTCAAAAAGAAAACCCATTCCTTTTATTTTGAATAAATAACACTGATGCATAAAATGCTCACAAAATCAAGATTTATTTTTTATTTAGACATATCAAGTAGTCCACAATATTAGTATTGTAGTCAGGAAAATCCAATGGGAACCAGATGAAATACATTGTGAACCTTTGAAATGCCATTCTGGAGATCTTAGGACCTGGAAGTAGCTGAGATCTTTAAGGGGAACTAGGAACAGTTACTGTCTGCTGATGGATAATGAGATTGGCCATGAGCTTGTTGCCTTTAGGCATATTTTGAAGCTTGAAAAGGGAAAGTCAGATTCAGGTAAACTCTGAGGATTTGCAATGGGTTTCCTAGAAAGTTTCCATGAAATACACATGCCTTTATACATCTTCCAAAGCAAACATTTATTGTAGTTAGAGTGAATTTATGTTTTCTTCCTCAGTTATGTTAAATATTTTGACTTTGTTTGGTATCTTTCTTAAAGAGAAGAGATCAGTTTTCCTGTAAGGGTTGAACCTATGATGAATATGCCTACTTTGAAAGCACATTTCATTATGGTCAATACCAAAGTAATTTTACTTTTTCCTTTTATGTTTCATTTTCAGGATAATATTGATTGAACATTTAGTCTTACATAATATTTTTATTTGTCAAATAAAAATAAGGCTTAACTAAATTTATTTTTAAATAATCAACTAGAATTTATTTTAAAATACAAATGTTAAAAATGAGATACAAAATACAAACTATTGTTGAAATATTAGGGCATGCTTAGGTATTCTTGTTATATCCTGTACTCTACTGGTGATAAAGCTATTCAGACAGAGGTCAGGTTGTATTTCTGATTTTTCTGAAACTCCACCCCATCACCCTTAGGATATATTGGAGAGACCCAGATGTGACAGCTGGGAACCAAATGAAACATGTCTAGCAGAATCTTCTGACTAACAAACATTTTTATATGTTTTCCTTATTAGAATTAGATACCACTCACAGACTTATTAAAATAGAAATCCATTAACTTTTCCTGCATCAGAGAAGTAGCCTTAAAAATTGCTCTGAATTTGAAGACTTGCTATAGATTTCATAATTTCCAGTTATTATTTTGCTTAGAGCCATGTTGGAATGGAGGGAGGCATGAAAATACTATAGCTAATTCAAATTGGATAGGGATATATAAACTCATATTTGAAACCAACCCCAAACCCTCTGCTATGTGTATATCATAAAAAAACAATTTTCAAATTAGCCTGGACCCTTATCAGGACATTGTCCTGGGGTCCATGCCATCAGACTCCCTTATAAGAAAAATCCTGGGATCCTATTCCCCCTTCAGTGACTAAATCCCTTTGCTCAGGATCTGAATCACACCAATTTAGTTCTATAGCGATAAGAGCTATCGTGCAATTTCTTCATCTTGCATTCAGTGTAATGAGTGAAACACATATATTCTTAACTTTAATTAAATTGGGTTAAAGCCTTTAGAATGAGAAACTATCAAATGCTCATTTTTTTTCTTTGCTCTCATGTCTGTTGGAAGAGAGCAGCAATGTTTCTTATTTAAAGCCTTGTTAAGTCCCTTCTCATGATGTAGGACTTTTCCCCATTTTGTGCAGTTTTTAAGAAATCTTTTGGACTGCAGCCTAAATTATTCTCAAATAGAGAAAGCACAATCCACTTATTTGTTGATGAATGAAGCACTGATTCAGAATCCAATGATTCTATAGACATTAATTTTTATATTACATATACATTAGTATGAGATTGAAGCACAACTTCAAAAAAAAAAAAAAGAAAAGAAAACCATAAATTTCTTATTTCCACAACTGGCAAAAATTGTGAAACACATTTTTAAATGGATGATTTTTTGTTGTTGTGAAAGTTAAGGACATTTTCAAATACCTAATTAAGAAAAACCATGTTCTTTGTTAGAAGAAATAGATTTTGAGAAATATTTCAACACACATAGGGGTTTGGATCAGAAAAATTCTACAGCTTATAAAGTCATTTGTTATTTTGCTGTGATTTTATACACAATGGAAGGGTGAAGAAAAGGTCAGCAATAACTCTGCTGTTGCATTTTAGCTCTAAAAAAACATAATATTGATCGATAAGAAAATGGAAAAAGCACAACTATTAGCGTCTTACTTGATCTTCTCCGACCTTTACCCTGCCATGTTGATTTTATTCTTAAATGTTATGTCTCCTGTTCCAAAGGTTTGTCCTATTTAGTCTTTTATTTAATTAATACATGATCTTCTTTACTCGCTCTAATGTTGAAACAAGAATTTCTCTTTCATTCCCTTGTTGAACCATTGTCCTTACACCATGCTTCGTGTGCTACCATAACCACTTAAAGTATGAATTGGTTTGTTTAAAACTACTTAGAAGCTAGAGTCAATAGGTACTTAATATCACTGTGCTCTTACAGGTCATTGGGATAAATTAGATTTTTTTTTTCTAAAACAAGGAACACTGTGTTGACCATTGTGCCTCCCTATCACCCATTACATCTACAGGAAGCTGAAGGAAAGACTTCACTTAGAAATTTCTCTTCTTGATGATTTAGAGGGTCAGAGCAGCTAGCCTAAGAGGCCTCCCTATTCCTTGGAGATCTGAGTGGTAGAGGAGTTCTATCAAATGGGTAGAATATGAAAATTCTAATTCTACTTTTGAAAGTGTTGTTTTCTTCAATGGATATGTGTGTGTGTGTGTGTGTGTGTGTGTGTAATGCATTTGGCCAATTGTATTTTTTTTTTAAGGAGTTGTTTCTTTGGTCAATTTTTTCCTTTCCTTTTCCAAGCTGTTGACTCTCTCATGCATACCTCTTATTTCTTTTCTCATTTTTTCTTCTACTTCTCTTATTTGTCTTTTAAAGTATTTTATGAGCATTTCCAAGAAGTCTCTTTGGGATTGAGATCAATTCATTTCACTCTTTGAGATTTCTTCTGTGGACATTTTGAACTCATCTCAGTTGGTGTTTTGGTTCTTTCCTGTCATCATAGTAGCTTTCTATGGTCAAGGTTATTTTATGTTGTTCATTTTCTTTCCTTTTTTTTTTAAACTTTTATGGTTGAGCCCTGTCCCTGGAGCAAAAGGAGCATTGTCCCAAGTTTCCTATGCAGCTCTGAGCTTTGGCTTTGAGCACAGGGGCCATTGTGTTTGCAGGGAGTAGATTTGCTTACTCTTTTCAGGACACAATCTGGTTTCCCAGAGTGTGCCTTCTGAGCTTGAAATGGAAGCTACTCCACTGATTTGTTCCTCTACTGAGCCAGGATTGAGGCTCTTGCTGATTTGCTGTGATTAAGATGCTCTCATCATCTTTTCCGGAGTCTGTCTGGGCTGGTCTGAACACTCTTTTCACCTCAGTGAGACTGACCTTTCTCAAAGTTTTTTCAGTCTATCTTAAGCTGGAGAGCAGTTTCATTTTGTCAGACTCTGTTCAGAGACTTGGTTTCATATGGTTTTTGAGGGGAACTCGAAGAGTTGGAGCAGTTTTCTGGCTTTATTCTGCCATCTTGGCTTCACCTTTGGAAGTACAAATTCTAATTAACAAAGAAAATCTGCAGCTTAGAAATATTAATTAAAACTTACTCCTTGCTGTGAGTTAAATAGATATAGGTTGCATATATGCACACAAATATTTACATACATTTATACATGCATATAACCTGTATTAAACATTATAAACTCTCTGTATGTGTATATACACACATCTACAAGCACATATAATACAGACATATCCCATATCTTATTTCCATGAAAATATCAGCTTAAAAAGTGTTATAAAGCAGAATTTAGTTCCTGAACAATGAAGTTATACACATTTTAAATGTGTGATCAATGGACAGCCTTATAGTAAAGCTTCCTGATTTTAAGAGGGATTTCCAGTCATCAAACTCCTGAGAGAGTCAATTGTCTAGGGTAGCTCTGTATATAGTTTATGACTCTATGATGATAATTTCCCATTAAAAAGAAAGCAGTGGTAGTGTAGTTGGTAGAGACCCAGTTTCAGAATCAGAACCACCTGTGTTGAAGCTCCAGCTCTGAAACATCCTGTGTCACCCTACCTAAGTCACTTAACTTTGATTTTTCACATAACACCTTAGGAATATAAATCAAAGAATTGATCTTCATTGGTAGAGAATGTTTCCTTCCCCCAATGTTCTCTATACCAGTGGAATCCAAGATCCAACAACAGCAATAGCCACAAAATTGCCTTTATAATAATCTCCCACTAAAAGTAGTCTCAAGTAGCATTTACCCTCTTCTCCAGTATCTGAGTACATCTTTTTATCACCAGTTCATCCTTGTTTGTTTTAGTTCTCTATGTAAGGGTCAAACTTTCCTAAATGTCCACTTCATTTCCTTTTTAGGATGTTAGTAGTGAGACACAAAAGGGCAGATCTGAGAGGAAACAAGTGCTCTGGTAGAGGTCAAAGAAAGGCCTCTGTTTGCCTTTTCTGGGGGCTGTAGGTGGGTTTCTCTACATTTTCCTATAAGGTTGGAGGAGTATTTAGAAAAGAGACAAAGCTTTTGACTAAGGAAGCTGCTCTCTGTGAATACTTCCTGGCCCTTTCTGATTATGGCTATGATAACCAAGGAAAAAAGAATATGGATGAGTTATCAGACAAATAATGCAATACTTTTATACTAAAGCCTTGGTCAAATCTAAGTGGACAAGTCTTTAACAAGTCTGCTCTATCCTCTCAATTCCCTGACAAAAGAGGACACATAGTATCTGCCTGGATTGCAGTTGTTCATCTCTCTTCAGGCAGGGAAAGAGTAATTTTCATGTTAGTAATTTTTGATGTGGACTAAACAAAGTAAAATGAAATCTGTCAGTAATTCTTTCAACAGAGGGAGGTGGAGGCTGCTTCATACCATGCAACCAAGGAAAACAAAAACAACCCTCACCTACCCCCTACCCCCACCCCATCCCCCCAAACAACAACAACAACAAAAAAAAAAAAAAACTGTGGAAAGCTCTAGAACAAGAAGTCTTGAATGGAAGGGTTGAGGGTTTAAATGCCTAATTATGTTGTGTCTTTTCATTGTTGTCAGGAGAGAACTTTTAGCCCTGCACTATTTTAGATCCCATTACAATATTGTGTGCCTTTTCCATATAAATCACTGTCACTTGCTTAGCCAGTGTCATTTTGCATGATTGAAAAACTGGCTTGAGATGTAAGTTAATTATGCATGTAACTCTCACTATGGTGAGGGGGAAGGCAAGGAAGCTCTATACTTGATTGTGTTGATGTGAATGGCTCACTGACCCTGTTGAACTCCGGGAGTCTTGCAGACAGTTTGGCATTATAGTTCCTAAGCCAGCAGAGGTAACAGCTAAATTTCCTATAACATAAATTATTTCCAATCAAGATGAATCTAATTTTCTTCTCTCCTTCCCTCCTTCCTCCTTTACTCCCAGGTTATCTGTGTTCTCTGTTGGCTCATCAACATGATTCTCTTTCTCAGGGACAGTTCAGTAGGACGAGGTACAGATAAGAAACTATCTGGGAGACTCACCAAGTTATCTGACTTGACCTTTGGAGAGACTTAAAGGGAAGTGTTGTCACTCGGAGGAGATAGACGGGTCACTGTAGGAACGGGGCCAGCCAGCAACTTTTTTGAGTATGTCAGAGGCAGGGCCAAGTGAAGACAGACTAGACTTAATCCCTTAACCTACCCTGTCAGAACTGCATCAAGTCAGCACTGCCAAATCCGCAGCCACCTCATAACTCAGAAAGGTATGCATGATTGCATTTATGAATTTGCTTTTGAAAAGGGGCTTTGCGGTTTGATATTCAGAGCACTGTGGAACCTGGACCACATCTCCCCATATGCAAATGCACAGCTAAGCAGATTCCAGCTGAATAGGCAAATCCACTAAATGAGCAAGATGAAGGATGATATTAAAGGAGATTATGGCAAAAAAAATTTTTTTAAAGTGTTATCTCCAAATGTAGCTTTTAAGACAAACAATCCAGGTTCTAAGGATGTTAGACTTCTATGTCATTTAGAAAGGATGAAGAAAATAAGCTATTTTATTTTCAATGTGGCTGAGAAGGGAAATCATAGAGAAGGGATGATGGACAGAATGGGTGTGGAATTTTGTTTAGTTAGGTACATTTATGAATTATTTCATTTCACAGGCTTGTACTAGAACACCTGAGAGGTATATTTCAGGAAAAAAAAAAAGACTTTTTTCTTTTACCTCTGGTCATCTTGGCTTCTATATTAATTCATAAATAAGCAAACAATTACATAGAAAAAAAGTGTAGCGATAATATATATTTATAATGAACACTGAGTCACACAGGTAATTACTTTTCAATTTAATAACCAAGGAAAAAAATCAGAAAATCAGTTTTCTGATAGTGACTGCTTTATAATTCTCTGTGTCTACATTAAGAATGATGAAAAAAAGAATAAAGGCTACTCATCAGAAAATGGGAAGGTCTTAAATTGTGTTTTCCTTGGAGTGACAACTGTAGTGCCTGAGGTTTCTATATATTTTAATGTTTACACTTAATAAAGCATTCAGCAACCTGTGCTCAGCTGAATCTAAAGAGGCTTTTTCCTGTCTAGGATTTAAAACAGGTTTAAAGGGAGATAAAGCCTATTATATTTTATTAAACAATTTATTTGTATATGGCATAATTAAATTCCTGAATGCCATGTGTCAATAATTTTGGCATAAGATTACTGGTTGTAATAATGTCTGATTTTATACCATGACATTATTTTATGAGGCATGCCTATTATTCATACATAAGGCACATCACCAAAATGATAATGCACTATATCACAAGCTCGTCATGATTTATAACACATCTTTCAAAGCAGTTACTTTGAAATATAATTTCCACTCTGGTTGCAGAATGCATCAAAATAGTACAATTGAAAAATGATGATATGCAATTGGGATAAAAGGGATTCATGTTTTCCTTGTACTCTAGTTCTAGCATGTTTTGAAATGATATACCAGCACCCTATGATCCAAAAGGAACAATTGCATTTTAGTATAGCCAGCAAGGACTTGGGCATTTGCAGCACTTTAAAAGAATTTGGCTTTGATTTCTCTAGTAATATGGAATCACTATGTAAATCCTTGATTGTTACAGAAATAGTAAGTCACCTTAAAAAAAATCTCTCCTTTTGTCAGGGATAGGGTAGAGTGAGCATTGTAACAATTCCAGTGGGTTTAGTGAGCTGGAATAAAAATCCTCAATAATGGTAAACACTAGGAATACATATGAATGCATTGATTCATATATTTAACCCAAAACTACATATAAGCTATGCATGTAGGAAGTTACATTTGGGAGTTCTTCCTCTAGAAAATTAATGGTTTGAGAAGATTATGAAATATTTTTCAATTTTCAATTTTTCATTTTTCAAACTTTCACTTGTTCCGTGTTATTATTTTGCTTCTCTACTTTCCTTCTTTCAGCCTCTCTATAAGAAACTCATAATGTCTAAGATATTATCATACAAGATATGATTCTTTAGTTTTATTTGATATAACAGCATATAGCATGTTGCTTACAGTCATACAGTTTTTAATGCACAAATCAATCAAATAATTTATTAAATACCTATTAAGTTCTAACCACTGCACAAAGTAGCAGAGATACAAAGAATAATACAATTCCTACTTTAAAGAAGCATACATTTTTATCAAATAATATTATACATTTCAATTATCTGTGATTGTTTTTTATCCCCTAAGTTGGAAGCTTTAGGTCCTTACCTAAACTATGTATCTTTCCCCAGTTTCTAACATAGTGTAGACACATAGGAGGTACTTTTATTTTTGTATTCTTTCTTCCCCCCCCCCTCACTTCTCCCCTCCCTTTCTCTCCTCCCTTTCTCCCCTCCCTTTCTCCCCTTCCTTTCTCTCCTTCCTTCCTTCCTTCGTTCCTTCCTTCCTTCCTTCCTTCTTTCCTTCCTTCCTTTACATGTTTGATCTTAAATGAGATAGGGAACCACTGATTTTATTTAGTGGAGAGTGACAAGATCAGATCTGATTATCAGGAAAACCATTTTGGCTGCTATGTGAAGTTTGGATTAGGGTAGGAAGAAGTTTGAGGTAGAGAGACCATGTATAAGGCTAAAGGTAAGACATAAGGTAAAATTTTCTAAATTATATTGTAATCTTGTTGGTTTTGGCTATACTTGGGAGTGTTATAGGCCAATGGCACAGATTATGTGTTTGACACCTCTGTTGTAGTCCCACTAGTTTTCAAAATTCTTTGAAAATATTAAGAAAGTTTCATATCTTTGCAAGTATTAAGGTCACAATGAAAATCACTAATAATAATAATAGCTAATATTTATATAGTACTTTATTTTGAAAAGCAATCTACATCATTTAATCTGTCTCAATAATCCTGTAAGAAAGGTGCTGTTATTTTCCCCATGTTATAGATGAAAAAACTAAAGTTGAGGCAAGTTAACTGATTTCCCTCAGTCACACAGATGATAACAGTATTCAAATGTAGGAAATAATAATAATAACTAGTATTTATATAATGCCTACTATGTGCCAAGGCAATGTGTCAAGGGCTTTACAAATATTATCTCATTTGATCCTCCCAACAAACCTGGGAATTAGGTGCTATCATTATCCCTATTTTATAGATGAGGAATCTGAGACAAAGGTCAAGTGACCTGACCAGGATCACCCTTTGACCTCTTTTCCTAGAGTCTCTCCAGTTCCTGGACTCAGACTTAATACTTCCTTTTCTGGAGTTCCTCTGGTTATTTTCTTCCTAGTTGCAGTACCCATCCCTTCTTCTTTCTCTTTTCCCAAATCCCATCCCTATAATTGCTTAATCAATTGTAACTTTGTTGAAATGGCCACTATATTGTCTTAGAATGAAAAACTCTTTGAACTTGATAGTACTCGAAAAAAATCCCTAGAAACAACAATAGCCACCAACATTTATATTGTGTTACTATGTGCCAGGAATTATACAAAGTGCTTTACAATTATCATCTCATTTTATGCTTACAATAATTTTGGGAGGCAGGTACTATTATTATCCCCATTTTACATGAATCTGGAGGGCAACTGAGAAATAAATTGGTGGCAAAGCGAGGACTAGGATCTGGATTATGATTCCCAGGCCAATGATAAAGTGGATTAGAGTACTATATTGGAATCATGAAGAAAGGGTTCAAATACTGGCTCTCACACTTGGTCATATGAGCCTGGGAAAGTCATTTATCCTTATAAAATCTGTTTCCTTATGTGTAAAATATGCATTATGATACCTCCAATAATATTCTACTACCTGTTTTTTCATCTGTAAAAATGGGCATTATAAGGGTATAATAATAATAATAATAATAATAATGATGATGATAATGATGATACATGTATTACCTAATAGGATTGTCATAGGAAAAGTGCTGTGGGTATCAGCTTTAAAGTGCATCACATAGAAATGTGAGCCACCATAATTATCTCACTATAACATAGTACTGCTTTTTAATCTATTCCACACGCCCTCTACAAAGCTTTATTATATAAACAGAGACATATATAATTGATAGCTGATTAAAGATGATGTTTGTGACCATATTTATAAAGATGAGCATGAGATCATGGATATAATCCTGTTCTAAATAATTTTGATTATATGGATCAATCTGGTTAGGCTTATATTATTTCATCCCATGATGCCTTCTTCAAGAATAAAGTCCACCATAAGTTTGAGGATTGGTTACTTAACATTTTCTGACTGCGTAGATTGGCCAGTGAAGTAGCAACCTCTATACCAGGTTGATTTATCTTTCCTGAACAAATTAATCAGAGCAGAATTAATTGCTTTCTCTCTCTCTCTCTCTCTCTCTCTCTCTCTCTCTCTCTCTCTCTCTCTCTCTCTGTCTTACTTGGTGGCCATCAGATTAAGCTATACAATAGAAAGCAGAGGAAAATGGTATCAATGTCCAGTCTACCTACCACAGTGTATACTATTATTATTCCTCATTCATGATCTTTTCTTCTCTGATTTTATTCCATTGCTCATCAGACACATTCAGATACTTGTTGGTGAAAAGCTTCTTGCTCTGGGGATGTCTCTATTTGAGAAAGTGGTTGAAAGATCACTTTCTGAGGTTCTCATCTATTAACTGTCAATGATTTTCAAAATGCCAACATGAGTTAGTTTCTGTTTTTCTTACAAAGAAAGAGTAAGCTTATGCCTAGACCTCTAAATATGATTTTATTGTTAACCATTCAAGTGAGTTAAAGGAGTTCCTAGAGAAGGTAATAATACATTTTGGGGTTGTTATGTTATACTGTGGGAAGAGAGATAGTAAAAAGAAATGGAGGTAGAGTAATAACATGTATTCAAGTATGAAAGTATTGGGGATATTCAGAACCTGTTTTTAACACTTTCTCTACTAATCCAAATGTTGTGAATGAATAAGATAGAGTTATATCCTGCCCTATCAAAGCTAAAGAAAATGGATAGAATGTGGTAGAGAAGGAATGGGGAGAAGATAGAGTTGTAGTAGCACAATAAGGCCAGTAGTGATTAAATAACAGGCTGGATGGATGAGCTGGCTGATCATGCTTTTATACCCATGATGGGAAAGGGGCAGTTTCTGAACCCTAAGTTAGAGAGACATGCATGTTCCCAAGTAATATGTTTGTTTAACTTGAATATTCAACAATGATGGCAATGATTATTTCCAGCGATGATGATGATGATGATGATGATGATGATGATGATGATTTGGACCGAACAGCTAATATATCCACTTCACTGTATTCTTAATATTGTGGACACTAGTTACTGGAATGGCTGGTTGGCATAGACAGTCATTTAATATTGTCAAAATCATAAAACTAAATTCATTGATATAATTTTTACTATAAAATGGTAATTCAATGTAATCAAGAAAATGAAGCTGAAAATGACTTTTTTTGGGTCACTTCTCTTCCTTCTGGTTGTTCAGTTGTTTTTCAGTTATATCCATTTCTTCATCACTGCATTTGGGAATTTTCTTGGCAAAGATACTAGAGTGATTTGACATTTCCTTTTTTAGCTTATTTTACAGATGAGGAAAC
The DNA here is from genome assembly GCF_902635505.1 of Sarcophilus harrisii. NCBI lineage: Eukaryota > Metazoa > Chordata > Mammalia > Dasyuromorphia > Dasyuridae > Sarcophilus > Sarcophilus harrisii. The sequence continues at coordinate 386,062,354 of NC_045426.1, forward strand.
TGAGGCAAACAGGGTTAAATGACTTGCCTATGATCACACAGTTAGATTTGAATTCGTTTTCCTGACTCTAGGCCTGGCATTCTATCCATTGTTCTACCTAGCTGCCCTCCCTTCTTTCTATTACTTAGAAAGATGAAAAGTAAATATTTTTAAGACCACATATCTCTATATTGTTGATAAAGCCCATGAACTCATTACTTATAAGCAAGAAGAAAAGACAGAAGGAAATTCAACATCTCAAAAACATTTACAAAAATGAAATTTTAAAGAATATTTTTGCTATGAATTGTATTAGTTTAAAAATATATTTGAAGGTTTGGCAATTGTCAATGCTGTAAAATTATCCATACATATAGCCTGTAAATAAAAGACTATTAAAAAAAAGTATACTTGAGTCAATATTTTTATTACTATTTTTTTGTACCCAAACATAACATCATAATTTTCTTTTTCTTTTCTCTTTCTTTTTTCCTTTCTTTCTTTCTTTGTTCCTTATTTCCTTTCTTTTTTATCCACACAGAAAAGGTTATCAAAAATCCCACTGCTTGGGTAACATTATCAACGGCTTGCTGTTTTCTATGCTTTCAAAGGGTAACAGAGTTTTCCAATGCATTTAGGAATTTTACAGACAGGGTGATGAATACCATCCACTACTTCAAAAATGCATGTGAAGAATTGGAACTAAGCTTCAGGGATTTTAATGAGACATAAAAGAAAAAGTCATGGTGAAAAATTTAAACCCTGGAATGGATTATTGAGGGAAGTTGTGGTATCTTTCTCCCCAAGAGTCTTTAAAATATGGTGAAATCTCATTTGTCAGAGATGATATAAATACTTTTGAGCTTAAATAGGATGTCAGATTCATCAGGAGCATTAGCGATCCAGTCTTCTCATTTTATAGGTGACAAAAGAGACCCAGGTAATTACCTAATATCACAAATCAAGTTACCTACAGCTAGGAGTAATTCCAGTATTCTTTCCAAATAGTCTACCTCTAATGAATTCAGGATGTGGATTTGATCCCTTAAGCTTCCCTTAAACTCTGTGATTCAATAATAATGGTCACTGTCCCTCAGTCATCCATGTCTATTCCCTTTCTGTCATAGGAAAAAAAAAACATTGGCCAGGAAGTCGAGGCCTCTTTTCTACTCTGAGCATTGAAACCAACTAACTGTTGTCTGGAATGAACCACTTCACCTTTCTGGGACTCAGTTTACCTATCTGCAAAATGGGCATAATTCTGCTGGCTCTACTGACAACAACTTTGTAAGGCAGAAAATGCAGAATTTTCACTCTATCTTAAAAATAAGGAAGCTGAGGATTAACTAGGTGAAATGACTTATTCATAATCAATCATGGGATTTATTATTTATTATGGATTTATTATAACATTAATTGTCTGTACTTATCTTTACAGCTATTCTAAAGAGTAGACATATTCTCTTTATATTTACTCTTCTTTTCAACTAATAGAAACAGAGTAAACCTTTAAAATCTTTAGAGAAAAAACAAGAACATTGTTTTTTGGGGGGTGGGGTGGGAGGGTGTTGGAATAGGCAAGGATCAAAATATTAGGATTTTGAGGGAGTCCCAGAAGATGGAGCTAGAGAGCAAAAATGAATTCTGAAAAAGCAAACAAGCTGTAGGGTTATTATTTTTTTCCATTTTAGTGAATAATCAGGTTTGGGTGGACAGATGTATGATTTTTTTTTCAGGAAGTCTGATTTGGCACTGAAATTATATGCAAGTATCACCCCCATTCCTTGTTAGTCCTAGAAAAAAAAAGTAATGCTTTAGTCATTGGTATACAGAGTTTTTGCTAGTCTTTTGCTGTATTTGTGTGTTTGCTATAAATTGTTTTATGTTGATATTCTAAGATTTCTTCAGAGTACTATGTTGCTTTGGACTCAAGGAACAGGTAATTTTAGAAAAGTTGGAACTAGTGGACAAAATACAAAGCAGAAAGAAATCTCTTTACACAGTTGAAATCTTGACAATTTATTGCTACCAAAGTTTATCTCTTGCAAGCAAGCTTTGGTGAGTGATTCATGCTGTCTCATAGGTATTATGAGAAAGAAGAAGCATGTATCAGTTTTGTTGTCTTATACAAAGAGCCCTAATATATCAAGACTTCGAGTAGCCAATGTTGGGACCTAGAGTCCTTTATGTCACACACACAACTGGTGAATAGCACAACAAGCTACAACAGTAGCTTGCTTTCCAGATGCAAGAAGGAGTCTAGTCAGGGACACCATTAAGGTCACTTCACTTTTCTTTATTTCAATAATTAAAGGAGCTGTGGATTAATATATCTACATGATCTTTTCATCAATGCAAATCAAGCTTCTTTAGACTTTAGTAGGATTGTAGATTTAGAGCTGGAAGAGACCACAGAGGTCATATGGGCGAACTTCCTTTATTTACAGAGGAGGAAACTGAAGCCCACACAAATTACCTGACTTACCTAGTGTCACATAGCTGCTTATAGTAGGAGAGTCGGTATAGTAGATAATTTCCTAGTGATTCTCCCCAGGTTCCCTTTCACTTGGTAATGAGCTTCTTGTTTGAATGAATGATTTATTTTCTTCATTTATTTATTCCTTGATTTTCCTTTTCCTCCAGCAAGATGTAATCATTTGTTAAAGAAGACACCCCAAACTTCCAGATTCTTCCTCTTCTATCCGGGTGGGTGGAGGTGGGGGGGGTGAGGGAGGGAGGAACAAGCAATGATGGAGATGGGCAGATAATCATCACCAAGGAGCCTAGTCAGTAATTCTTGCTAGCAGCGCCTTTCACCACCTTTTATTGCTGCTGTTCAGAGCCCATGACTGCCAAGCTTTGTTTCTAGAGCCATATTTTCCAGGAAGTGAATCTCAAAGGTAGGCAACCTTCCATCCTTGTCCATCTGTTTATTGCCAAACTGGCTGAGTAGTCTTTCAGCTGAAGGATTTATAAGGAAAGAATGCATTGCTCATTAGCCCCATTTGTAGCACACCTGTGCACTTTTTAAAAGCTTGTAGCTTGGCCACACCGATGCCTTAGGAAGCAACATTTTCCTGGAGTTGTTGCAGCAGGTAGAAACTTAGCATGAAAAAAAAAATTCCCTAATGGGGATAGGGTGAGAAATAATCAAAACAGCCATTTTTCCTTGGAGCAAAGACCTGAGGTAACTCAAAGGGAAAGAAAAGAAAAAGTTGATGGTTTAGCTAAAACCAAGAGCAATGGCTGAGGAGGACCCTACCCCATCATTACCATAACATTTTGTTAATAGGTTAATTTTCTTGGGTGTGCCTCTTACCTGGGTAAGTCATTAATAATCATCCCTTCTTGGGAGAGTCAGTGGATTTTACAGGGATTATACAATTGCCTGGGACTAGGAGATGAACCCAAAGGGATATAATAAGTCCCCACCCTGCTTGCTTACATGAAAGACAATTTTATGGAATAAAAAGAGCTTTGGACTTGAATTATGAAATCACAGAATTTGAGAGTTTGAAAGTGTCTCAGTAGTCATGCAGTCCACCTTATACACACATGGAATCCTCCTGAAGACCTACCTTGCAAATGGCTATACATCCTGTGCTTAAAAATCTTTGAGGAAGGGGAACTTACTACTTTTTGATGTAGCCTATTCCACTTTTGGACAACTCTAATTATTAAAAAGGGATTATGTGGCATAGTGGATAGAGTGCTGGGTCTAGAGTCATAAAGACCTGAATTTAAATGTGTCCTCAGACAGTAGTTGTGAGACACTGAGTAAATTACTGTTGTCAATTATTTGCCTCAGTTTTCTCATCTATAAAATGAACTAGAGAAGGAAATGACAAATTATTCACAAATCTTTGCCAAGAAAGCCCCAAATGGGGTCATGAAAAGTTGGACATGGCTGAACAAAAACAATTATTAATAATTTTTTTTCCTAACATCAAACCTTAATTGGTTTCTTTATAGCTTTCAAACTACTCGTGGTTTTGTCTTTTGGGGACAAATAAAACAAATCTAATCCCCTTGTCTCCCCCCCCCCACACACACACACACTACAATCCTTCAAATGGTTGAAGAAAATTATCATGTCTCTTCCCAACCCTTCCCCCAAGGGTCTTCTCTTTTCCAGAGTTAACATTCTAAGTTCCTTTAATTTGTCATTGTTTGTGAACTCTGGAAGATCTGAATTCAAGTTTTCAGGTGATCAATAGCTAAGCATTTATTAAGTATCTACTTTGACCTCCTACAATGCTAAACAGTGGGGATACACAGAAAGACTAAAAACAAAACAAAACAAAACAAAACAAAAAAAAAAACAACCACCCCTAACATCAAACTATAATGACCCTGTATGTGTCATTTAATCTCTCCTGGTTTCAGTTTCCCACTCTGTGAAATAAGAATAATAATTTGTTATAAAGATTTAAATGAGATAGTCCATATAAAGTGCTCTGCAAACCCGTAAGAATACTACGTGAATATTACCTATTATTATTTGCTATGATTATGACCCTTCAGTCTGTTTCCCTTAAAAGGTAGAGCACTAATGCTGCCTGCCGAAGTCTAAGTGATATGAAGAACAGTAAACCAGAATGATAAGGAAAGCCTTTCAGATATAGGTATACCCCAATGCTTGACATTTAAGAACCTGAATTAGGAGGTGAACATTCCATTGCAAAAGAATTCATTTCTACGGGGGAGGCATAGATGAATTTACACATTTCCTTTGTGCTGATAGTAAGTTCTGCTTTACCAGAAAAAAAGGGAAAAAAATTGAAAACAACTTTTCAGAAATGTAGTTATTGTGCAAACAAAAGACACAATAAATACAAACAGCACCATGATAATCATCAGCACTGTGGGTTTTAGTCTTCTATTCTTAGCTGACGACAGGCATTTGGTTAACCACAGCACAGAGTACCAATGAGGTTGAGGTAATAATATGCTTAGCAGAGTGACAGCTGGGAAGCAAGTGGAAGTGTCAGAGTTTTGACCTTTCTTCACCTTTCTTCATCACCCCTGACTCATGCCAAGCACACCCCTAGAGTGCTGCCACTGTGGTATTTGGAAACACTCCTGTGTGGCTACTGCAGGATGTAATGCAACAACTCCCAGTTGACACAAATAAACTTAGCTGGATTTAGTGTTTGGATTCTGTCATGTGCCAGAGAGAGAGAGGTGCCTTAAGTTTCTGTTGGACAGAAGAGGGTATAGCCATATTATCCTAGAGAAAATAATCAGTGAATAGAACATATCCTGGACATATGCTACATCTTAAAGGCTCTTTGGTTAGATTCTAGCAATGTAGAAGAACAATCTTAAAGCTTTAGTTCTCTATCTAGAAAATGCCTAGTCTGTTCTTCTATCCCTTGACCCCCCTGATTCAACTCCCTGATTTGCCTTCAGATGGTTTGGTGTGATATAAGAAGGGAGTAGAAATAGTTCATTTGGACTATAACAATAGTGCCTGACATTTTAAAAATATTTGTTCATTTTCCAAGAACTTTCAAAAACAATCAGTGTACATGATTCAAAGCAGCTTTTTGAAGGCTGGCAATTATATTGTTGGTTCCTTGGAGGAGATGAAAAGTAATAGATAGATACAAGAGAAAAAGCAAGCCTTTGTATTCCCTGAGAAAATTCCCCCATATAATTTTATTTCATTTTTTCAAAAAGTGTTATGTTTGTGTGAGACAGTTTGGAAAATGTACATCACTTAGTTGACTGAAAGCTTCATAGGATTCAGTGGTATGAACATGGTAGCCTAAAAAGCTAATGCTAGTCTAGGCTGTGTTAAGAGAACAAGAGATGTAATTGTTTTCTTAAATGCTGCCTTGATCCCCCACATCAGGACTATTAGATTAAATTCTGGCTATCACATTTTAGGAAGAATATAGATAAACTAGAAAGGGTTAAATAAAGTGACTAGAAAGGTGAAAAGATCAGATACTTTGCTATTCAAAAATTGGTTTAAAAGACTGAGAATTGTTAGTGTGAAAAAGGGGAGAAATGGTAGCAATTTTTGAGTATTTGAAGGGCTGTGTTATAGAAAAGGAATTAGTCTACCTTCAGCCCCAGAGGGCAAAATTAGGAACAATGAATGGAAATAGTTCTTTATGGCAGTTAGGATTTATGTAAGGAAAAATTCCCAACAATTAGAACTGCCCCAAATTGACAGAGAAGCTTCAGCAGGTTGTGGGTTTCCTCTTTCTGGAGATCTTCAAGCAGAAGTTGGAAAACCACTTAGTAATATAGAGCAGATTCCTGTATATGTATAAATTCAATTTGTTTGACCACTAAAGTCTCTTCTGAATTAGTATTCTGGGATTCTGTAATACTTCTGTGCCTTTCCTGTGGTCTCCCATATTTATTCTGCCATTATGTTTTCTGTTTCTCTTTCTCTTCATAAATATGTTATCACTCTTTTTCTACTTAACTTTTTACTGGGTGCATAACACTATATTCAGTGTTTTTAAAGGTCTGTGTCTTTAACATAAGAAAGAGTTATATCCTAGGATAGAGAGATTACACTATTATCTATATGAATCAAGTGGACAAAGAATTCTGACTTTGGAACCATCACAGGAAGGCATTTTCCCCAAACATATTTCACTGGAAGGCAAAGTTCATCAGCAGTAAGAATCAGTTAGCCTAGTTTTCCAACTTGAATTTGTATTATTATCAGATTGAAGAGGGACATACTTATTGACATATAGTTATATGTCATATATCATATGCATACCTTATCTTTACTTAAAGAGGCTTTTTCCTCTTTGAATCTTCCCTTTAATTTCTGGGTCTTGAAAAATTGAAGGTAGGGAAGGGGCTAAATATTCAAAAATTTATTGAATGTGAAGAGGTGCTAGCTTCAAAGTCTTATTGTTGGATATGGATTTTACTCAACTCTTGGTGTCTCTGATTCATTCATTATCTGTTAAGCAAAAATATTCATAACTTCAATTTTATAGAGGGTATTACCTCCGCACCCTCCCCTCAGTGTGTATATATATACATATATAATATATATTACACACATATATGTGTATATATGTATAAATATACACTTGAAAGGTAAATATCAGTCAAACTGAAGGAATGAGAATTACAAACATGTACAATGCAAATTAAAACAACTCTGAGATACCACCTCCCACCTATTGTCTCATATGACAGACAAGGATAATTGTTAGAGAGGCTGTGGGAAAATTGTAATACCAGTGCATTGTTGGGAGAGTTGTGAACTGATCTAATCATTCTGGAGAGCAATTTGGAATTATGCCCCAAAGATTATGAAACTGTGCATATCCTTTGATCCAGTAATACAACTACTAGCTCTGTATTCCAAAGAAATCATAAAAAAGGAAAAGGACCCACATGTGCAAAAATGTCTATAGTAGCTTTCTTTATGGTGGCAAAGAATTGGAAATCAAGGGGATGCCCATCAATTGGGGAATGACTTAACAAATTGTGGTATTTAAATATAACAGAATACTATTGTTCTATAAGAAATGATAAGCAGGCAGCATTCAGAAAAACCTGTAAAGACTTATATGAACTGATCTGAATGAAATAAGCAGAAACACTAGCACATTGTGTACAATAACAGCAACATTGTGCAATGATCAATTTTGATAAATTTTGTTCTTCTAAGTAATACAATGCTCAGTTCCAAAGGATTCATAATAGAACATGCTATCCACATTCAGAGAAAGAACTATGGAGTTTGAATGCAAATTAAAGCATACTATTTTCACTTTTTTTTCCCTTTCTCATGGTTTTTCCATTTTGTTCTGATTCTTTTTTTTTTTAACAACACAATTAATATGGGAATATGTTAGTATGATTATACATGTATAACCTATATCAGATTGCTTGCCATTTTGGAGAGGGGAAAAGGAAGTAGGAAGGAGAAAAAAGTGGAAATCAAAATCTTATAAATACAAATGTTGAAAACTATTTTTATATGTAATTGGAAAAAATAAAATACTATTAAGTAGAAAAAACTTCTTTCATTAATATTAATTGTTAAATACCACCAAAGGGGGTGTGTGAGATGTACTTACTTTATTTATGAACAAATGGCATGCTGGAAATCAATATATACAAGTAGCTAATTTAATTTCACTTACTTAACAAATAATAATAGTCTTTGGATGGTACTTCTAAGATTTGTAAAACATTTTAAACATGTGATCTCATTTTATTTTCACAATAACCATAGAAAGTAAGAGTTATTAGTATCGATGAAGAAGCTGAGGTAGACATATATTGCTCTGGATTACATAGCTAGCCAGTACGTGTCTGAGACTGGATTTGACTCAGAATTTCCTGACACTAGATACAATACACTATCCCACTGAGCTACCTAACTGCCATTTTTATTAAGTACCTCTATGGACAAGGCATGGTGCTTTTTCTTCTCTAGGTGATACTGAAACAGGTAAGACATTAGATCTGAATAGTTTCTCAGAAGTCATCTAGTCCAACTCCATTACAGATGAAGAAACAAAATAAATGACTTGCCTTAGATTAAAAAAAAAGTTGAAGAATCAAGAATTAAACCAAAGTTCTCTGATATAAATCCAGCATATTTTCTGTGGTTACTTGATCTAGACTTTAAAAGTTGGACAGGATTTAGATGGGATACAGAGATATTTCATGAAGCTGGAGTAGTAAATGTAAAGATTAAAAAAAAGCAACCTAAACCAAAACATGAAGCATGTTAGTGGAGCAATAGCCCTAATTAGTGGAAATGACTGGATCAGAGGATTCCTGAAAATCAGTAGTGAAAAATTAGGTTGAAAAGATATATTAGAATGAGATTATGAAGGTCATTGCGTGTCAAGATAAGGATATTTTTTTGGTAGACAACAGGGAACCATTTAAGGTTTTCATCCGGAAAGCAGAATTATTGGAACTATATTTTAGAAAACTAACCTGGCAGTAGTATGTAAAATAAATTGAAGGGGAAACATACTGCATTTATGGATTCATAGAGATCAGTTAAGTGAGTATTATAATATGCTAGTCAAGAGTAACAATTCCCACCCTCACTAACAAGAGTAATAGTAGTGGTAATAGAAAGAAAATCATTGCAGAGAGAGAATAACTTGAACATAATAGATGTGGGGGAATGAGGGAGATATGTGAAAGTGAAAAAAAAATACTCTAAAGGAGAAATGACTCATATATAAGAAACAAACTATATATAAAAAACTTGGGTAACTATCAATTGAAAAATGACTGAATGAATTTTTGATATATTTACACAATGGGCCATAAGGAGTCACAGTTATGGAAGATTCAGAGAAACCTAACAGATTTGTCTAAATTAATGCAGAGTAAAATGAGCAGAATCAGTAGAACAATTTATACATTGATCATAAGTATGTGAAGGAAGACAATTTTGGAAGAGTTAGAATTCTCAGTCAACAAAAACCAACCATTATTCAAAGAGAATGGCAATGAAACATGTGTCTCATTATAGTGCCTAGAAAATAATAGGTAATTAATAAATGTTCATTGCTGACTTCTTGTCAGAGAGGTGATAAACTACAGATGCAGAATAAAGCATACATTTTCAGAGATGGACATTTTCTTAACTTGCTTTTTTGACATACTTATTTGTTATAAGAGAAGACTTTTTTGGTGGTGGTGGAGTAATGAGAGTGTTGATAGAGTTGTAAAAACATGAATATTTTCATGAAATATTTTAAGAAAGAAAAGAACATCAAATAATAAAAGAGACATGGAAGGAACAAAAAATTAAGAAGTGGATACAGACAGAAACTTTTTACTATTTTATTAAATTTTAAGGATGAATTAAAAACAAACTGTAAACAATATAATCTCACAGGTCCATAATTTAGTCTTTGTTTTTGTTCTTTTCATATTGAAATATTTGTGTTTGTGGATGATGGTTAAACTCATAATATTAAAGAAATTTCAAAAATAAAATAAGCTGACTGGGGTTTTAAACTTAAGTGACTGAGAAAATATTGGTTCCATTAAGTAGTAGTAGAGCTCATGATTAGGTATGACTTCAATTTTTGACCTGAATTTTGAATGGACATGTTTTGGAGACAGATCAAAATGTTATATTGGACTCTGGGTGATAGATCAAGCTGCAATAAAGATGTATGTGTATATAGTCATAATCTTTTACTTTAAAATTTAGAATATAAGATGTGAAAAATATGAGAAAAATGAAGATGAGAATAAATGTAATAATAAAGGTGAGAAAAAAGATTGAAAAATAAGAAAATGAGATTTTTTTTTAAAAAAATCATTTTAATATTCATTCTTCCTTTCTCTTCCAGAGGGAGATGCAATAGCTACTCACAGGTCTATCCCCACTATTAATGAATCTGGAAGCTTTGACTTGCTCTATTTCTGACCTGAGCCATTTTGCTCCTCCTCAGACAGCCTTGAACTCGAACTCTCTGCTCTTGGGGCATAGCCAACCATATTCTGTTGCCAGGATTAGTGCAGTCACCCAATCAATTTAGTTCACTGTCCCTCAGAATTCCTGAACACAAGCATCCCATCATCCTCAGACTTTCAGTTACCAGAGAGTATAGATGTATACAACCATGCTGGCTGAAAACATGAGATTCTTAATTTTTTACATGAATACAGTAGATTCTCTTTGCTAAATAAATGTCCCTTATAAATAAAGGTAGTTACAAAGCAGTTTTGAATGGGAACTACCCTATCACATATTTTGAAAATAAATCTTAGGTGCTTAACATTTCCAAATAAATTCTTGAAGTAAACACTAATTTTATTTCATATACTATACCAATTCTGTTTTTATACTGACATATCTGAAACTTGAGGGGATTTTAAATTGATCATAAAGACGAATGATATAGATTTAATCCTAATAAAATAGTTAAAATTGATTTATTAGCTAAAGTTGAAGATAAGAAGCCTGAATATTCCAACCTAAAAGGATCATGTGTTATTTATGCTGTTTAAAATTATCTGTCTGTCAGTGGATAAACCACACAGGTTGACTTGTGTGTTTCCAGAGAGCTGGGCTGCAAATACTCTCAGAACAGACTTGTGTGAGCAGGGTTTTGAAACTTTTTATATATTCCTGGCAGAATGCACACAGCTGACCTGTATGGTTTCTAAACTCTATACATCTGGTCTCTTCTGGAATCAAAGTAGAACCAAATGTATAGCTGCATAATGGGTTTCCAGGGCATATATAATAGATATACTCTCATTCATTTAGATATCCCTGAATCCAACAATATGGAGCTTTAGGTAAAAATAAGACATAAACCATTAGGATATTCTTTCTAAAAAGCATATATTTATACAGATTTTTTTTTTGACATTCTCTACTGGGAAATAGTTTAATTACGATATTTTGATATTCCATGATTTTACTGATGTAAGTACTTCCTCTATCCAATTTAAATAAGTCTTTTAAGCTTATGCATTCATATAAATATATACATGATGGCTTTTCTTTTAATAATAATTTTTACCTATGTATAACTTCCTATAATTCTTCTAGGGATAATATAAAGGATGGAAAGGAAAGGAAACCAGAATTCATTCTATACAATGAATTCTGGATGTTTAACTGGAAGAAAAAAATTCACAGGAACCTTTATTCTAATGGGAGAGATATCATATATATATATATATAAAATTGGTAAAGATATCATATCTATGTATGCATTTATAAAATTGGTAAAGATAACCAAAGATGAAAATAGTTTGTGTCAGAAGGACAGGGAAAGGATAGGCACACTACTGATTAAACTTTGAATTTGTTCAAACATTTTAGAAAGCAATTTTGAATTATTAAAAAAAGACTAAAATGTCCATATTTCTTTGACATAGATATTTTACTGCTAGTCATAAACCCCAGGAAAATAAAAGACTAAAAGAAATATCCCATATATATTTAAGTATTCATAGCAACACTTTTTATAGTAGCAGAGAACAAAATAGATGGGAAATGGCTAAATAGATTGTGGTATATGAATGTAATGGAATTTTACAAAGTCATGAAAACTGGCAAATATGAAGAATACAGATAAACATCAGGAGAATTGTTGCAAGGTAAAGTGAGCAGAACCAAGAAAACAATCTAGCCAATGATTACAACAAGGAAAATGGAAAGAACAATAACAACAACCTCTCCCCCCTATACTCTGTATTATAATAACCAAAAAAAATTGACCTTGGGGAAGAGTTTTTTTTTCTTATACTATCTTCTCTTTGAGAGGTGAAGAGACCATGGGTGTAGAATAGTATACTCTCAGATTTGTTTGGTGGGCTGATTTTCTAAAACTGCTTCTCTGCTTTTTTATTCTTTGTCAAAATAGATGACTTGCTAGGAAGGTTAAGAGAGGCATATTTTTTTTAAAAAAGGGTGATGTAAAAACAAAATATATAATTTTTTATAAAGTTAGTTGGAATGTGACGTCTTCAAATATTTGATAGCTTTTGTATAAGAGGGATCCTTTTTTTTTTTTTTTTTTTTTTCTGATCGACCCTAGGGAGCAATATTAGGATCACTAGGTGAAAGTTAAGAGGAGTGGATCTTGATTTAATTATGTTGAGCTCTTATAACTGGTTACTCAATAAGTATTTATCAGATCATTGAATGCCAGGCACTATGCTGAGCACTGAGGATACAAATAAAAATTAAAATGGTTCCTTTCCTCAAAGCCCTAATATTTTAATAGGACAAAAGAGGAGGGAGATAATTATTTGAATATGCAAAGTAGATAAAAGGTCATTTAAAAATGGACAGTACTAACAGCCAAAGGACTCAGAAATGCTTCATGTAAAGGTAACATTTGACTTTAGTCTTGAAGGAAAATAGAGATTATAGGAGACAGAGATGAGGAGAGATATGTTCAAGGAATGAAAGACAATGCAAAAGCCCAGATATAGAAGATGGGGTATTGTAGAAGAAGAAGGAATTATAAAAAGGCCAATTTGGACGGATTGTGGACTACATAAAGGGGAATAATATAAGACTGGGAAAGAAGGAAGAGGCAAGGTCATGTAGGACTTTCAGTCCAAATAGTGGCATTTATATTTGATTGTAGAAGTGATAGGTAGATTTTAGGATGGAAGTGTTGTCAACTGGGGGCTTATATGGAAAGGCATGAGCTTTAGAAAATCTCTTTGGAAGCTGTGTGAAATTTGATTTAGAGCGGGGAAAAACTTAACCATAGACAGAAATGGATGATAACCTTGGTTCCATTGTTGTCTCATGCATGTCATGACTCATAATGTGTCTTTAGAATATCCCAGAAGTCTAGGTAAAAGATAATGAGGATTTGAACTAGTGGCCATGTGAATGAAGACAAGGGGTCACATATGATAGAAATTTGGTAACTGATAGCATATATGGGATCAGTAGGAGGTTGCAAATCTGAGTAATTAGAAGGATGATTCAGAAAAATGTTGGATTTAAATGAAAACTCCAAAATCAGAGTTATCAACAAATGAAGTTGAATGTATCAGCTAATATTGAGCTTTCAGTCACTAGAGATCTTCAATTAGCAGCAAGGTGACCAGGGTGCCATAGATGGGATTTGTAAATTAAGTAGAGTTTGAACCAATTTACCTCCAAAGTTATATCAAATTCAACAATTCAATGATTCTGTGGATCTAAGAAACTTTTGTATTTCTTTTCCCCCCTTTTATCTTCTACAAGCTCCTTTCACTCCTTCTGCTTGTCACTTAAGATTACCAATGTGCTCGCTCTCTCTCTCTCTCTCTCTCTCTCTCTCTCTCTCTCCTTCCCTTTTCCCTCCCCCCTCTCCCTTTCTCTCTGTCTGTCTCAGTGTCTACATCTGTCTCTCTCCTCTCCTTCCCCCCCACATAAATACTCTCTCACACTCTCTCCTTCCTCCCTTACTCTGTTTCTGTCTCTCTCACACACAGATTTTATATATATATAATGTATGTGTGTACATATATATGTGTGTGCATGTATGTATAGTCTTAGCCACTAAGGCCAGTTTAATTATTAATCTCTGTTTTACAGGGTAAACATTTGTGGTCTTATGAATGTCATTACTTATGGCATTTCTTCAGGAAAAGCCTATTCTACAGAGCAAAATTTCTAAACTGAAAAAGGTCAGGTTTACCAATAAATTTGTTTAAGAATGGGTGAGACTTGAGTATATTCAAAGAAAGCAGAGAAGAGACCAATATAGAAGGAGATATTGAACATAAGACAAAGAGGAGCTAATTAAGGGGCATTCTGTTGGAGAAATTAGGAGACTCTGAAATCAATGGTACTTGATGAGAGGATAGTTTTGGTAACTTCATTGTCAGAAACCCAAGGAAGTAGAGAAGAAGAGAAGAAAAGGGAAGAAGAGGGAACTCAGTAAATGCTCTCAGTTTTCTCAGGAAAGTAAGAGTCCAGGTCTTTAGCAGAGGGATGGAGAAAGGAATATGTGAGGAACTTGAGGAAAAAAGAGGAGCCTTGGAATAGCTTCTGTGAAGTAAGGTAGATAATCGATCAGGGAGAAAAAAGAAAAAGAGCCCAATTGAGGTGAGATAGTATTAATTTATATTGTAGCTAGTCAACCAGATTCTGGGACTTCCTCTAGTTCCAAAGACCACTGGTAAGCAAAAAACAGATGTTGGGCACAATTCAGGGCTGGGGTTTGGCAAGGGATTAATAGGGATAGGCAGAAGAATAAAGAATTCAAGGATAATGTAAGGGTAGAATTGAATTAACTGATTGAGACCAAGTAGAGAGGAAAGTCAAATCAGAATAGAATTATTGCTTAGGAAAGTACTGAAGAGTGGAAACATAGGAGGTTTTTGTGTGACAAAGAAGACATTTAGAAGAGGAAAAGCTATAAGAAAGATGCAACGATAGGAAATTAGACTCAAATAGAGAATTGCCAAATAAAATATAAGATTCTTATGTAATTAAAGACTATAATTTCTTTGTGCCTTCAATAGAATGTAAACTTCTGCAGAGCAGGGATCCTATTTTTGTCTTTGTATCTCCAGCACCAGGTACAATGTCTGGCACACATGAGGCACTTAATAAATGATTGATTAATAAATATATTTCTTTCCTTCTGCTAATTTGCCATTTTCATTTTTGAATCTTCCCACATCATCCCCTCTTTCCTATGAGAGAAGTTCCAAGAAGTATGAATGGTTTTGAACATGCATGTAACAAAAAAGTAACTTATATACTAGAAACATGAGGAAATTATCTGAAAAGCATTTGGAAGGAACTCATAAATCACTTTGGAATAAGCACTCTAGTGTAGTTCTAGAAATATATCTCTTCACTAGTAGTTAACTAAATGGCATTGACTGTTATTATTGAGCAAACAAATGGTTATTCTACTTAGTAGATTGTACTTGGACTCTCTGTTAACTACAAATATAATTGGTGTGTAGGCTGCAAGGCATAAATTATGCCTGCTGTAATTTATTTATGTAATAAAATTTACCGTTAATTCAGAATGAAAAAAATAAGGGGAAAAATAATGTTTCACACTGTAATTACATAATAACATTACAATGCAAAATATAATTTGGACATCAAATCTCCTTTGGCCTCTGATGCATTGGCAAGCAGATTCACTTTTTCAGTATTCTTACTTTTGGGACAATTTTGATGCCAATTTTTGAGACTGTAGAATATCATTTCTAAAGTTATGATACCTCAAAGCATGTAACAGATGGACATTTAACTGTGTCTAGACAATGGAAGAGAGATGAATAAAAAATGTCACTCCTCCAGGGAAAGATCATTTTCTTAATTTTTAAAACTGAGCACGCAGAAATCATCCTACATATTATCAGATTCCTCAATTAAGGGCTAGAAAAGACAATCATCTACAAATTAATTATACTTGGTTTTTTTGTTTCTCCTCTTCTTTAACTTTCTTTAATCCCAAATTACTATATGTGTATGTGTGTGTGTGTGTGTTAGATAATTATTCTAAAACATTTAAACCACTAGAATCTGACTTCCATGTAAAATTTTATGGAAAGAAAAGTATCAATTTTACCAGTAGCTTTGTGATTATTTAAAAGATTAATAAATTACTTATTAGTTTGTAATACCACAAAATTATTACAGAAACTTGAATGAGGATAGCAATCTCAATTATTTAACTAAAAATGTAGTTTTGAGAGATACTTCATAGTGACTCAGTTTTATATTACCCTGGGCATTTGGCCTAATAATACTCATAAAACATGTAAAAATATGGTAAACATTGTTCTCTTATTTATACTTAGGGCCCAAGTTCCCTCATTGGTTGAACTGAGTTCTTTTGGTATTCAAAGAAGAAGTTAAAAACTATATACACTGGATATGGAAGTCAAAATAATCTGTGAAATTGGGTGTGTGAGTGAGGAATATTTCAGAAAGCAGAGTAAAAAACTCTTGAAAGAATGGTGTCCACAGTGTGCTGATAAATGTTTAACAACTAACTGAAAAAACATACTCAGACACATTTTTAAGTTTAATCTGTGTAATTAATATTTTCACCATCACTTTCTTAAGTTTAGACAATCAACAAAACAACGAATCAGATCCTGACTTGTGACATTTTCCAATTTCTGAGGTGAAAATACTCACACTGAAAATTTAACAATCATCATTTGACAGGTGGTCCAAGTTTGATCCAGTGTATCCCTAGCCACTGTGGTGCCCTTTAGAGGAAAAAGCATAGATGTGTAGTCAAAGGACCACTTACTTTCTACCTATGTGACTTTGGATTTTTTTAAAATGAGGTGGTTGGATTAGATGATCTCTCAGCTTTCTTCCAGTTCTAAATCTATAATCTTAAAATACCTGTAGTTAGGAGGATAACTGAGGAACAGTACATGGATAACTAAGAAACAACAAATATGGTACCCCTGGTCCATTGGCATACCTCAGCAACCCTCTGGTTCTGGCAGAACTAGTTCTAGTAAGTTAAAGAATATGAACACTCAATTTTTAGATGAAGAAATTAAAGCCATCTATAGTCATATAAAAATACTCTAAATCATTATTGATTAGAGAAATATAAATCTAAACAACTCTGAGATACTTCCTCATACCTCTCAGATTATCTAAATTGACAAGAAAAGATAATGCTGGAGGGGATGTGAAAAATACTTAATGCATTTTTGGTGAAGTTTTGAACTGATCCAACCATTCTGGATAGCAATTTGGAACTATGCCCAAAGTCTATAAAACTATATATTCTTTGATTCAGCAGTGTCTCTACTGGTGATTTTAATCCCATGGAGATCATAAAAAAGGGGGAAAGGATCTACATGTACAAAAAAATGTTTGTAGCAGCTCTTTTTGTAGTGACAAAGAATTGGGAATTGAGTAAAAGCCCATCGATTGGGGAATGGTTGAATAAATTATGATATATGAATGTGATGGAACATTATTGTTCTATAAAAAATGATGAATGGGCTGATTTTAGAAAGGCCTGGAAAGATTTACATGAACTGATTCTGAGTGAAACAAGCAGAACCAGGAAAACATTGTACATAGCAATAACAAGATTGTATAGACTTGGTTTTTCTAAGCAGTTCAGTGATCCAAGGCAATCTCAATAAATTCTGGATGAAAAATGCCATCCGCATTCAGAGGGAGAACTGTGAAGACTTAATGTAAATCAACTTCTTGTGGTTTTTCCCTTTTGTTCTGATTTTTCTCTCCCAACATGATTCATATGGAATTATGTAAAAAAAAAAATGAAGGAACATACATAGCCAAAAAAGAACTAGTTCTAATAGAACTAGAAAGTGGTAATGGTGTTATCACCTATAATAATTTCCTAGTCTGTGATATTGGCACCCATTTAGATACAATTACAACTTTCCTGACTGTTCTTTATCTACAATATCTCTTGATCAGATACTTAATGAATGAGATGCCTAATGGATATCTCCTCTGATCTTTTGAAAGAACAATATCCTAACATAAGAAAATGAACTGCTACATTTATCATTTTGAACACATCTTTTCAGGTGTTGATATTTAATTTTTTTAAAACTAAATAGAAATAAATTGTATTGCCAGTTTAGAAATAGAAAGAATGATTCAAAATTAATGAGATAGAACATAAATTCATGTACTAGCTAGCATGAAATTCTAGGGTTCAACCAAATCACTTTTTCTTTTAAAGAAAAGTTTCCCTGGAAGCCACCTTTCCTTCTCTTTTTTCTTCCTTCCCTAATAATTCATTTGCTTTTAATCAAAATTTTTTGTTTTCATCCTCTTGATCTTTGTTAATTTCTATTTTTTCTTCTTATGTTCACTCACTTTCTGACTCCTTTCACGACCTATTCTTGCTATCTGTCTCTGTCTCCCTCTTGTCATTTTCTGTTAGTATCTATCTCTCTCCATCTCTCTCTCTGTCTCTCTCTTTCTCTCTCTCTCCATCTCTATCTCTCTCTCTCTGTCTCTCTGTCTCTTTCTCTGTGTCTCCTTCTCTCTCTCTGTATCTGTCTCTCTATCTCTTTTTGTGTGTCTCTTTCTCTTTTTTTCTTTCTCCTTCTGTCTTTCTCTGTCTCTATTTTTCTGTCTCACTCTTTCCTTAACACACACACACACACACACACACACACACACACACACACACACCATGCTTACTTTGGCCTCTGGATTTTTTCCTAATGCTGTTCCTTTTGTCTACAATCTCCTTTTACCTCTCTCTACTTATGTATATGCAAAATATTTATGTGGAGGTTATCTAAATACATAGATATTTTTCTCAAGTGTCATGGGTAAATGTTCTGAAGTATGGCCCAACTTCATGAGAGTAAGAGAAAGTACCTGCTCACATCACCAAGATTGTTGGAGGAAGAAGCAGGCAAGGTCTAGAAATATAGAGGTTCCTAAGTCTCCAAGAGGAGCATAAGGCTAGAATTATATCTATCTATCTGCCACTTCTCAGTTATCTCTGGCCTTGGGCCATAATCCTGAATTAAGAAAGAAAGTTGATTCATTGATCACCCTTAAGGGAGAAGGTAACTTGTAGTGTACACTTACCTTCCCACCAAAGACTAGTAAATAATAGATTGTCTCAAATCACAATAGGCGAGTAAACCTAAACTTATTTATCCAAGCCAATAAAACACAAATTGGAAAAATTCTACAAATGAGAATGTACATAAAAATATATAAGTAGATAAGCTCTTCAGTTGCAATCAAGACAAGATAAGAGAAAAATGCAGACAGACAGGTAGATATAGACAGAGACACACGGAAACAAAGATCTTACTCAGAAATCCTTTTCCATCAGTGTCTATAATTTTAGATTCTATGGAGGTCAGTAATATGGTGGGACCAACTCATATGTCTTCACAGCTTGGAATCTCCAGTGTTCTATCATCATTCACAAAGTCTTTCTCTCTCCATCTTTCCAGGAGGTCTTTCTACCTCTATCTTCAAAGAATCTCTGGAACCAAGTGAAGTAGATTTCTTGTGAGAGATATTCACTGTTGCATTCAACATTCTCATAGCCAATCAGGAGTCACATCAGTGTAGCATGCATAGCTACTTCAGGTTTGGATGGGTGATATATATTCTATTTTTTTTAAAAGTTTAGCTCAAGGAGAACCTCCTCTGTGAAATCCATCTTGATTATTTCTGTCAACAATCATCTCTCTACTAACTCCTTTGCCAATTATTATCTATTTTGTAAGGAACATCTCATGATATTCCAGCCTATCCTCTAATTGTACTTCACAATTTAGAATTTTATTATATCTATATGTATCTATATTATATCTATATATCTATATGTATTGTTGAAAAGCATAACTATGCTTTATTTGCTTTTCTCTCTATATCTTGCCTCATCATTTGGGCACAGCCATCTGGACCTTATATTTACTTTGCATTTTTGGTAGTCATTTGCACCCAATTTAGTGTTAGACACACAGTGGAAACATAATGATTGACTGGTTGATTTTCAAATTTCATTTCTTCTTATCCTTTCTATCTTTAAAATCTTTAGAATTTCAAAATTAATGTTTTCAACCAAGTTATCTTTTATGTTTCCACAGTTCTAAAGATTACATAGTTTATTTTTATAAATGATAGTATAGTATAATAATATGATGCTCCGTATGGTATTACTGGGAGAAGGATAAAGATAGCATGTGTTAATGGATCATCTCTATTCTCTATTCCAGCTAATGAGCTACTGAGGTCAATATCTTTATGTCCTCTGACTCTGCTTATGTTTTGTTCCTATTATTTTTTTTTGTTTTGTTTTGAATATTAGGATTAGAAGTCGCTAGTGAAGTTAAAGTTCTGTGCAGTATACTACAGCTTTTTTTTTTTTATTTGGGAAAAAGGGTTTACATGATTGAACTCTTTACAAATACAGGATAATAATTGATAGGATAAGGTTTATTCTTTTAAGTTAACTGTATTGATTTTCATAACTTCTACATGTTTTTCCCAAGGGAATTGAGACTCAGAAATCTAAATACTATTACTACTGAATTAGCAACTACTTTCTCCTTAGATCAAAGTATCACTAGTGATCTACAGTGGTTAGTCCATCTTTTTTCATTGTTTCATTGTCATCTAGGCTGTTTTAAATGATTTCAAAATGAAGCTAAATTTCTGCAGAGTATTTTCTTTATTAAAAATTACACATTACAGAATATCATAAAGCCCCAATAACCTTGGAAATTTGATATCTCAGCTTCCCACCAAATACTAGTAGACCATCTCAAATCACATTAAGTGAGTAAATCTAAACCTATTTATCCAAGCCAAATCAAACACAAATTGGAAAAATTCTACAGATGAGAATGTACATAAAAAAAATACATATGTGGATGAGTTCTTCAGTTGTAATCAAGCCAACTTACTAAGAACTTTGCTAATGTTTTCCCGGTAGCTTTCTGGGAATTTACTGAAGGATGAAGTCAATCTTCTGCCACTGAACATAGGATAATTTATACACTATGCTTGAAATGAGTAGAAAAGAGGTGAAGTGGGAAAGTAGGTGGAATTTTGTACAGCTTCTTTCCAGGAAGACCTGAAACCATTTTGTTCCCTTTGACAACTATGTATGAAATGCCTTGTTGATAATTTCATTATTTAAAAAAAGTCAGTTAAACATTTTCTCTTAAAATAACTTATTTTAAAAATTAAAGCTAGCATTCCTAGGGAATCCAATTTGGATTTAATTTTTTTTTCCTTTTTCTAAATTTTTTAAGTGAGTTCCAGCACTGAAAGATCTAAAGTCAGTAACATGAAGCATCATATCTAGGTGTGATTGCAACTTTGCTATATGGTAGATTGGTTTTGATTCTTCTAATCATCTGAAAAGCTTCAGACATTTTCTGAAAACTCAGCAGTGTCTCAGAACCTGAAAGTCTAGTAAATATGTTGCATTTTCCACCTAAGAAAAAGAAGGCAATCCAAGCCCATAGTGATACTGAAAGAAGTGTTTTCTATGAGATGACTGTTAGATATGATGTGTTTGAACTTAAATCTTTTAAGGAGAAAAGTTGATGAATATTAAAACTTCAGTGTTTCAGTATAGGCTTTTGCTTAAATACATTTAAAAGTCACTTTCCTCTATAGACTTTTTAGTTCTTTCAATCATGTCTCTGATTAACATGGATTCGTGCATTACACAAAATACATGACTTTTATCTTAATTTTTCAGACATCTCCAGATTTTTCAGCACCTATTAGACAGATGTAATTAAGCACTACAACTATATTCTAGGCATTGTGCAAGATGCAAGGGATAGAGAGACAAAAATGAAAAGATCTCTTTCCTCAAGGAACTTTTTTACAGACTATATGTAACAATAAGTAAACATATAGGTAAAAAGAAAGCCTTGTATAGGTAAAAATTAAGTCATGAAGGAATAGAATCCTTGTAATTGGGGAGATCAGGGAAGGTCTCCTTGTCACACATGTTATAATGAAAGTTACCTTTTATTTATGAATAGGTTGGTCATTGTGGTCCTTTCCATTTCAAAGCTTTGTGACTCTTGAAGATGCTAAAACTGTTTCCTGTGAAAACATCTGCCAATAAATTAACTAAAAAGTCATAATTCTTCCCTTTTTCTATTATTCCCCTACCTATAAGGCAAAGTCATTTAACAAGAGACACAATAAAACAAATGAGACAAAAAGGATAATCCAGCATCTTGCCTTCCTTGTTTAATTAGGCTTCTTTAACTGTAGCAAGAAGTTGAGACACATGTAAATGCCTGAGAAAGGAACTTGACAACTAAAATTATGTACCTTGCAATTGCATATGCTTTGACATCAGAAAGTCTCCTCAGTTATGCAGATCTTTCCCTGTTTATTTCTCTGTTTATTATCAACTTTTAGATTTTTAACCATATCAGCTCTTTCAGAAAACACTACAAAATTATATTAATTGACCTCCCAGCTTTGTGTCTAGAAGTCGATATGCTATGTGAAGGCAGTGAGGTGCAGTGCAAATGATCTGTAGCTTAGGGGAATTGGGTTCAAAACTTGCCTCTTTCCAACTTGCTTAAGTAATCTGAACTGCAATTTCCTGACCTTAAAATTGAAGAGTTTGAGTTAGTTGCTTCCTAAAATACCTTTTAGCTCTAAATCTATCATCTTACCAAAGTTATGGGTCATTCTCCATCTAAGGATTTATTTTTTTCATAGTACAAAACAACATAATGACAATGTTTGACATTTATGTCATGCTTTCATATTTACGAAGTTCTTTATATATTTTTTCATTGAGAATTGTGCATAGTCTGTGTCCTTTCTGTCTAAGAATATCCAATATTTATTTCATTCTTGGTATTCTCTCTTCCATTAATGTTTGCTGAGTAAAGGAGAAACACTTAGGATTATTCTGAATAGATTCTGACTACTCACCAGCATAGGAAAAAGATGGGAGAACTGTCTATGTTGTGCTAGCTCCTCCTGGCTTTACTGTAGAACTCACTATAGCTCTTGTAAAACTGGCTGGTTATTGTCTCATTGAATTCCTGAATAGGCCTAATACTTCTATGTTTATACTCAAATTGATTTTATGATATCTTTTGAAATTCCTATTCATATTCTCTACTGGTGAGCAGAAGCTACTACATCTCCCTCTGTCCATAAATCTGTCAAAGCTTGGGAATCTAGAGCCTGGGGTGGATGACACACAGGCAAAATAAAGAGCCTTACAATTCTAATTGAATGTGTTTTATTAATAACTAGGCAACAACTAATGGCCCATCTGGCAAAATGACACCTTCTGAGCCAGACTTAGCTCAATGGGATGCATTTATTTTTAATAAACTTAAGTCTGGCTTAAAGGCCAAATAGAGCTGTATGCCTTGATACAGAGAGACAGCCACATACATTTACAAAGCTTGCTTAAGTAGCCTTCCCAACTTCCTTCGGGGACCCCACAGGAATAAGACAACATATGGTGAGAGTTCTTTTAAGATACTCTTACAAGGAACACTAAGCAGGCAGAAATACAGTGGTTGTTGACAGCATCCGGCAGCAAGCATAAGGTCAAAAGTCCCCAGAGGTGTAAAGCTGAAAGTCAGCACGAGGCTGAGATCAGCTTCAAGCTGAAATGGGCTTTTGATTCTGCTCCACTAACTTTCCCCGAAGTTGAGCCAAATGTCTGACTTTCCATCAGAAACTGTTATAGATTTAAATGTTCAAATTGAATACCATTGTCAGGGAAAAAAATACAATGAGGCACCAATTGACTTGTGATGCCCCCATGACTCTGAGACAACCTTAAGTTGTGATATTTTCCCTTGTGAGTAGAGATTTTTGTTGCAATTTTAATATGTAAGTGGAATATCATTTTACTAAGTG
The DNA here is from genome assembly GCF_902635505.1 of Sarcophilus harrisii. Classification (NCBI taxonomy): domain Eukaryota; kingdom Metazoa; phylum Chordata; class Mammalia; order Dasyuromorphia; family Dasyuridae; genus Sarcophilus; species Sarcophilus harrisii. The sequence goes on from NC_045426.1 coordinate 386,086,163, forward strand.
TCCATCAATTAAACCTTTTTCCTTCTTTGCAACTGTTTTGACTCATGTTGTCACCCTTTCTATTTTCCCCAGCACCATCCTCCTTCAGTTCCTAAGCTTGAAGAAGATTGAAGAAACTAGTGAAGACTGAAGAAGACATGGAGGATGACATAAAAACAGTTTGCTAGTATTGGGCCAGCATGATGGCAATAGATTAGGCGCAGGGCTCCTCAAACTATGTCCTGCGGGCCAGATGCGGTAACTGAGGACATTTATCCTCCTCACCCAGGACTATGAAGGTTCTTTATTTAAAGGTCCACAAAACAAAATTTTTGGTTTTACTATAGTCTGGCCCTCCAATAGTCTGAGGGACAGTGAACTGGCCCCTAATTTTAAAAGTTTGAGGACCCCTGGATTAGGGCATGAATTTGAGAATCAAAGTATCTGACTTCACATTATACCTCCAACTTGTGGAATGCCAAAATACCTGTATAATCTTAAGCAAGCCATTTAACCACCCAGACATCTGTTTCCTCATTTGTTAAATGGAAGAGACAGACATAAGATTTCTGACATCCCTCTAGCTCTAAATTTATGACTCCATAATAGATAGATATACTATTTGCTACTCTGCTGCACAAAATGGAAATTAAACATTTTGAGGGGGAAAAAAAGCTAAAGGCAAAAGTGGAATAGTTGGGACATTAAGACACTACCACCTACAGTATAATTTCCTGCCAAAACATTTTCTTGTCAGGATCCTGTTTTAATATCTAGAGAATGCTATGACTTCCAAAGATGTAACACTTTCTAATCAAGTTGTAGAGTTGCTCTCAGAATGTCCTATGTCTGGCAGAGCTCTAACTCTGAGTTGGGAAATTGAACATTTGATTTTGCTAGATACATTCTGGAGAAAGGCCAAGTCTTTTCCTTATAGTTTGGTGAGATTATAATTAGGGCACTTTACCTCCCTAATCACTTTTCTTGCCTCACTGATCCTAAAACCTTCCCAGTTTCAATGTCTGGTAATGTGGAGATGGAGAGAGCATCATTGAAATACATACATCAGGGAGACTTCCAGGGAAGGCAGGATGGGCATAGTTCTTGGAACTTGCTCAGGGCTTAGGCGATGCCATAGTTGGCATCAGCCCTCAGCATAAGAATTCTGGCACTGGGTAGCATTTTAACTGGTCAGCTGAATGCTCTCATAAGTGTTGAATATTGAAAACATTCTATTAAAGAATATACATCCTGAATTTGATTTGGGAGAACACATTGTGAGAAGGAAAAGGCACGCAATGAAAGACTCAAGTTGTTCAAATATCTTATTTTCTCTTTTTTGTTTTGGTCATCAGTAGAAATTTCTCTAGAAAATAAATAAAATTTGCTCTTCTTTATTAATGATGAATAGTACAGCTAGAGTACGTGAAGCCATGTTAAATTTCTGGGACTGGTAGGATTTTTGTGAGTCTTTTTTTTTTTAACCTTTCTTTAAGGCTATTGTCTACATTCGGGATGGGATGGGGATGGATACATGCTTTATTGGCAGAACTCCTGCTGAAGGTTCTATCTACTAATGCCTATCTGAGAAATTTTGCTGCAATTTATGTTTCCTGAAACTCTGAGAAATTATATGACCCAGAAGCTCACAATCATTAAGATTCAGAGATATGCCTGAAATTCCATTCTTTCTGATTTTTTTATTTTCTCTACTACAGCAGTTAGCTGGTGCAGTAGATGGACCTGGAATAAGGTTATGTGACCTATTTATGTAGCTTAACTTGTTTGCCTCAGGTTCTTCAATTGTAAAATGGGAATAATAACAATATTTACCTCACAGTGTTGTTATGTGTATTAAATGAGATAATATTTGTGAAAAACACTTAGCATAGTGCCTGGCACATAGTAGGTACTACATAAATGCTTATTCCCTTTCCTTCCCTTTCCCCACTCTGCCATATTGTACAGGAACCAAATTAAGTAATAGTTTAAGAACAAGAAAAATCTGTTTAGCTTTCATTAATGTGTACTGGGCAATTAATCCTTTCCACTTCCAAACTTTTAGTGGCTGTGAAAGTACTTTGCTTCCCTCAGCCCAGAAATAGCAAGAAATAGCAAAGGCTATCATGTGCCCTTGATTCCATTTTTATTCAGTGCCACTCCCAAGACTATACTCCCACACTTGAAATGAAACGTGGCTACTTTGGAATCAGGCATAGAGTCTCACTTGAACTAAGAAATGCTCATTACTTATTTCAGAGCTTACTCATGGGGCCTTTGAAGACTATACTATATAAATGGTGTTTATTGGGATAATTATTGCTCCATTTTAGCCCTTGCTACTTTAGGGCTCAAAGAAACTTTTGCTACATGTAGCTTTCTTTGCTATTTGTGAAACATTACTAATAAAAATGACAGTAATAATGTGCACTATAAGCATATCAAAATCTATTTGCTTCATGTTCTCATAGTAAAACACAAGCAATGAACAACCAAAAAAACCCAAGAACCCCATCTTACTTATATAGACCAATGCCTTTTTTTTCCTCCAAAAATTAATGGATAGAATTTATTTTCTTTAAAGATATCTATCTATCTATCTATAGATATCTATAGATAGATAGATAGATATCTTTAATAATGATTAAACTCCAAGATAATTTGGCTAGGTTATTTGATGCTAAATGGAGTTGTTCCAGAACAATTTATCAATCTCCTACATCAGGGATATTCTTCCTTGGAATTCCTAATTCCCTTCAAGGCTTAGCTCATATGCTACTTTTCCTGATTGTTGTGGCTAATGCTCCTCCCCCATTTTGGGGATGGTGTTGTATCTATTTAATTCTATTTATACATATTGTTTTTTTCCCTGTAGAATGCAAGAATCTTGAGGGCAGGGGCTAGTTAATTTTTGTTGTTTTTGTTATTATTATTTCTGTATTCTCAGAGCCTGACATGTAATAAGGACTTAATAAATGTTTAATGAATCTAATTGAATTAGATTAAAGGAAACACTTTTACTGTCATCTCCTATGTATTTCCCTCTAGAATTATTTTTTCTTACTTATATTCCAATATAACGTGCTGATCCTATGAGAGTAAAATGCTCTGATTCCTAGAACAGAAACCCAGAGTTGGAGGTGCCTCTGGACAATCTCTCTAGCTCATTTTCTCCAGCTGTTTCCTCACTTCTCCCCTCCCCACCTCTACTGAAGACTAATCTGATACCAGTCATTTCACACTTCAATATGAATTCCTCAGAGGCTCCCCGGGTAGAGTGGTTAGAAGTCCAGTCCCAGAGGGGGGGAAGAGAAGGGGAAAGCAGTGGTGTTTAGATGGGAAATCGGTCCTTTCATTGCACAGGCCTTTCCATTCCCTTAGCAGTTAGATCTCGCTTTTTCCTCATTTCTTCTTTTCTTCACTTTTTGTTCCAAGATTTTAACACATTGCATAGATGAGGTACATTCTCATAAGTTCCTATACCAACATCCTTGACCTGAATTTTAATACTTCTCCCATCTTCTTTTTAGGTCCTCAAGTCTTCTAATATGTAAAATGTAAAAAAGGAAAAAAAAATGGACTAGATGAGTTTTAAGGTGCCTTTGGGTACTTGTACCCTAACTTTTATGGAATTAGCATTGTAAGCATCTTTGGTGTTTCTGGAAAATAATCTCCCCCCCCCCACCCCCTTCCTCACTTGCAAGCATTACAAAGAAGTCTTTCCACTCCCCAGAAGTGATTCAGAGAACTCTGGGGTTTTGGGGGTCTCACTGAGCTACATTTCCTCATGGTAGTTAAAAATACCTGGAATATAGCTGAAGCCAGTTTTTCTTTTTTGCTCTTACACAAATATTGCGATGTTTCTCATAGAGCCCAGGTGGGATTGGAATACATCATGTGGAGCATATATGGGGAGATGCCTAGAGGAAGCATACACTAATACATATCCTTCTGCTTTCTTCCCACCAAAAATGCATGCTCACCTTTGAAAAAGCTGGCATTTTGGAACAATGTAGGAATCTTTTGGTTTCTATGAAGGCAGATGAAGGAAAAAGATGTGTCCACTGATTTAGGAAGAGTTGTCTCCTTAATAGCCTTGACAAGAAAGAGCAATTTCTTCACTTTCTTTCTCCTCTTTTCTGAATATTGAATATGTACTTCAGGCCATGTACTTTAATACTTTAATATGTATTTTAGGCCATTTATGTGTGTTATATTATGTCTGTATCTATTGTCTGTCATCTATCTCTGATATATACATTAGAATAAAACTTGCTTAGCAGATTTTATGAAAAAATTAGGGGATTTTTAGTTGACTGTAAACTCAATGTTAATAGTGTTCTGAGTCTACAAAAAACAAAACAAAACAAACCACAACAATAACAAAAACAAAGTACAGTGTTAGTCAAACAAAAAATCCTTACTGAACATGAATAATGTGCTTGGATAATCAGATACTAGACTAGGCACCAAGAATGCAAAAACTAATGAGAAGAAAGATAGCCACTCCTCTCAAGGAGGCTTCATTCTAGTGGGAGGGTATGACATAAAAGGAAGCTAAAAAAGGGTGAAAGAAAAGGAGGAGGAGGAGGAAGAAGAGGAAGACACTTGTTGGAGTATGATGTGGAAGTCTAGCTGACTTGAGATTAATAAAAAGATGGTTATACTAGGCACCTTCCTGAAATGATGGTTCTGGGAGGAGTCATCCAGTCAGAGAGGGAACAGTGAGACAAAGTGTGCTTATGGAATTGTGAATTCCAGAGCTGAAGTGGCTAGGTAAGATTAAAATTTTACTATTATGTGATGAAATTTATAATGAAGCTTGGTGAGAAATTAAAAGAAACAGGTTTCAGAACAGGAGAAAATTCATATACTTTGCACTAGTTAAACCACATTTAGAGAGCTATGGTTGATTCTAGACGCTATATTAGAAGAGTCATTGATTAGCTGGAGTATAGAGATATACTATATCTAGTATAAAAGTTCTTAACATGGGGCCAATGAACACACATGCACAGATATAGATAGATAACCATTTCAATATAATTGGTTTCATTAGTAATTCTCTGTATTTTCTTTTGTATATTTAAAATCATTATTCTTAGCAGAATTCCATAATCTTCATCCAAAAAATGATTGTGACATATAAAAAGATTGTGTCAGTCCCTAATAGAATCAGGCAAGAAGATTATTGATTTATGTCATAAGACATAGTTTAAAGTTTATACTGGATATTTAGAGATGACACAATAGAAGTTTTAAAAATCTATTGAAATATCTGTTAAAGGATGAGAATTATTTCATAATTAGAAATGAAAAAAATTAATTTTGGCTCAATTAAAGGAATGAATTTCCCCTTTAGACTGTCATTCTTTTCTTGAGATGATGCTTTGCTAGGGAATTGCTCACTGAATAATGGTTGAGGGGGGTAGGTTTAGGATGGACAAATCATTCACAAAGTGGTAAGAGAGCAGAAAATTTGGAAGATAAAGATAAACCAAAAACTCAAGACAGTTGTTGCCTAGAGATGCTATCAGACTTTCTCTTTATCCTTCTCTGTGTGTAATCGTTTTGACAAGCTACACCTTTACATGAATGGCTGAACAGAAATGAGAATCTCAAGCTACTTGTATCAAGAATAGCTCATGATCAAACACTACAGTCTTTATATTTTTAATATTGAAAAGTAGTTTAAATTATGGCAATATAACAACTTTCTAGAGAGTACAAACTAGCAAAAGTGGAGGTAACCTTTATAAAACTTTACTTTTGTGGACCTCAGTTTCTTTTTTTCTTATTATTTTATTTTTCTTTTATGGAATAAAACAATCATTTTTGTAACATAGCATAATAAAAAAGATGATTGCAAATGAAACTGAAGATCTATAGGAGTTAGACTAGATTAGTCTGATTTTTCATACTGCTCTATCTCTATGAACTGTGAACTCAAAGATATATCATCCTTCCTCTTTCAGGGAGCAAATCTGTTTATAAAGGATCCTTAGGAGATCTGATTAGGTCATATGAATGACTATTTTACCCTTAAAAAAGACCCTAAAAATTTTTGCCAAAAATAAATTCTTATTTTTTTTAGCTATCAAGGAAAATTTATTAAAGAACAATTTTAAGGAATTGTCTTCATGTTTCTGGCCAGAAGCAGATTACACTCCTCTTTGGGAAGAAGGATCTCTGAGCACAGAAACAAGAGCAACTTTATACTTATTAGCTGGGTGCAGTCCCCTACTTTCCGAAAATGGATTGATCCATTTCCTTCCAGGTTACAATCTTCTAAATATGTGTAAGCATGTCTCTCCTCTCTCATCATACATCCCATGTTCAAAAATGGTAGAAAACTCTTCCCACAGGGTGTGTTGTTTGATATTCAATTAGCCTATTAAGTAGGTGCAATATCAATTTGGTCAAGTCAAGTCATTGACTCCAACCAATCAAAAATAAATTCTTGTGATGACAAACTTGGAGCATCTGCCCTGTGAAACTCTGCATTTTTTTTTTTCTATTTTACTACGTATCTCTGGCACTGTGTAATCATTGATATTGTGATCATTCCGCTGATGCTCATTTGAAGGGACCAGACATGTCAATTTCCCTATCTGACAAGAGGCAGTCATTCATCCAAAGTCACCAAACAAGGATAGGAAAAGTTCTTTTGGGTTTCCCAGATTACTTAAAAGGCAAAGATAAAATATTTATCTGCATCCATTTTATAAATGAATCCTCATTTCAGAAGTTATTGTTAATCAAAATAATTGATTTTGCAATCTTGCCTACTTGTCTAATATAAATTATTTTTTCACCTAGGCAAGGGATGACTGCAAAAATGGACATTATAGTAAGGCCAAAAACATGGAACCTCATTTAATTGTCCATAAACAAGAGACATCTGTTAGCAAATTCATTAATTAGTGTCCTGTTAGTAGTCTTATTGTGAAAGATAGTTTAAGTAAGATTCTGCTCCTTGTTGAGAACTGTCATTCTGTGAAATTATTGAGTCAGAGTAGATCAGGTTAGAAGTAAAAATTCCACATATTCTGCTTTGCAAATTTGAGTATATCTCTTATTGGTATTATAATGGCTACAACAAACTAAAAAGATAGTTTAAAGAAATATATTTACATTTAAAATGGAAGTATAAACATGATCTTTCATTAATAATAATTCTTTGATTGCAGATTGATAAACTGCCCCTCTTCCCAAAAAAGTGTATATGAACTATATATATGATGCTATCCCATAAGGAATGGGAGCAGGTAGAGATTTCTGTGCTAAAATGTAACTGAATAGTAATAAATATCAAATGCTTAAAAGGAGAGAATAAGAACTTTCCAGGGCAGATGTGGTAATAAAAAGATGACTGAAGAAGAGAGATTGTCTTTATCCTTGGGTGCATGTTCCTCTATCAACTAGAACTCCTTACTTTTGTTTAGAGTGTAAAAAGAATCTGATCTAGATGCATTCCAGCCCTAAAGCATTAAATCTATGCCCTTATATTTTTCCTTTTCCTCCCCTCCACTGGGATTTGGGATAACCCAGTTCCTGAAGGAGTGGTTTGATTAGAGGCATTTCTTTGTCCAGATTCAGGAAGGTGGCCGAGTCTCAAGATAGAGCCACGGTCTCAGCAAGAGGAGCTGAAGGTTTTTAACTCATCTCTTCATTTGAAAGTCTACCATCTCATTAATTGTTCATTAATCAATGTTAGAGGAATTGGGTTTGAATCTGGTCTCTGATATTTTTGACCTATGTATTCTTAGACAAATCATTTAACTTCTCTGGGCTTCAATTTCCTCATTTATAATTTAAGAATCTTGTGCTACTTGATCTCTAAGTTGTTCTATAACTCTAAAGGCTATGATCCTATGATGTTCTTTAAATATAGGAAGGGTCATGGGAATAAAAAAAATCATATATGATGGGATTGGGGGAGAGAGAGGAAGAGATCTTTTTCTGAGTGATATGATTGTCTAATATTTAAGGGTAGGGTTTTTGAAAACTAAAGGACAGTGTAAAGACAACTAGAGAAACATGGAAGAGAGACTCTAGGAGAGAATGTAATGAAAGGAATGATATAGTTTGATCTCTGGGTCAGAATCTAGAGTTAAGAGTAGAAAGGAAAGCTAGAGAGAAAATGATCTGATGAAAGCAAATGCCAAAAGAACTCCTGATAAATTGGTGAGGAAGACAACTTCAAGGACAATAGTCAACCAATATTACAAACATTTTCTGTTACTTCCCCCTCCCCAACCAAAATATCAGTTGAAATGAATTATCATTAGAGATCATTGAACTTTTGGAACAAGAGCAGGATTTCTTAACAGGAGAATAGATGGATCCCTAAGGGCAGGGGTATATTGAAGAAGCTCAAATTGCTGATAGTTAAAAATCATCCAATCCTACAAATCAGAGCTGTATTTATTTATTTGTTGATTGTCTAGACTGGTGTGGTAGAAAAAAAAGAGTTAATGATGCAGATTAAAGTTTAAAAATGCTATATGTACATTTCCCACCCCCAGAGCCTATTTGTTAAATGTTTAACAAACATACTTAAGGGGTTGGCAGATAGAGTCCAATGAGGATTGTGACTTTTTTTTTTTTTTTAAGATTTTGATAACTATATTAATGCAGCTGATTTCTCTGGTAATCCTATGTATTTTATATTATGCACTTAAAATATTTTTCTTAGAAAGGATCTCTAGACTTCATTAGATTTCCCAAATGATCTGTGATAGTAAAAATAACAAAACAAAACAAAAAAAAATTAAGAAGCTCATGACTACAGAATACCAAGTAAGGAACCTGGAAATACCCAGAATAATATAAAACTGAACTTGCGATTTATTTTGACTCAACACAGTTTGTCCTTAAGTTGACTACAACTCTGATTCTTCACAGAGACATAGATAAAACTGTGCATTCTTAAAGATTATAGCAGTGGAGGGAAAATTCCAAGTTCTTTCAAGCTGCAAATATATTGAATTTTGGCTCACTGAGTGGCCTTATCATTATCATTCAGCTTAGTCCTATGAAGCTCATTATCTTAGAATAGTGCTACAGGATGGACTTTTTGCTGCCACAGCAACTCATGAAGATCATCTACTATGGCATAGAGAGGTTGCTGCTATCTGCATTGATGACAGAACTGTGCTGGTAAGATCATAAATCCTGATATTGTATTCCCCAAGTCCCTTATGTTGTGGGAGGGAAGGAAAATGTCAATAAATTAACAGACATGATTAAGGTGTTAAAATGTGTAACACATTTTCTATATCCTATGATCCCTTCATCAGGTAGGAACTCCTTTTAATTGGTTCAAGAAAGGATGAACATGACTGTGTAACTAAACAAGCTAACCATGCCATTGGGAACTTAAAAAAAAAGCGAAGAAATTTTAGCAATTATTCAGTAAAATGGAGGACCAATACAATAATGGGAGATTTCAGTTCAGATGATTTCAGTCAAATTCCCTGAGAGGGACTTTTTTGTTGTTGTTATTGTTGAGCAGAAGAAAGCCATTTTTTCCTTTTCTTTCTGATCTCTTCTTCCCTCTCTCCCCTCACATTTATTATGTTATCAGAGATATTGGATCAAGAGCAGAAAATGCATCCAGAAAACACCCCAAGGTCAAGCACAAAGTTGGATAGAAATGGTTACAGAGAGGTAGCCACAAGTGGAAGGAAGTATTTTTATGAGCAGGATCCCTTGTACTAGAGAAGATTGATAGCTGTGGACAACCTCCTCTCCCTGCAAACAGCAACAGCAGCAACAACTTCTGATACTACTATTTGTAAGGTAACCTTCTCTTCATACATTTCCACTGTACCTCACGGGCAGTCCTCTCTTCCTATGGACATTCTCTGTATTTGTGTACTTCAGAAATTGGCAAGTTTTTTTTTATTCCACGTATTCTTACTATACTGAATATACCTTTGTAAAAGCCTAACTGATTGTTAATGGGAAGTAAACTGATGGGTGCTCATGAATCCCAAATATTAAACTCAAACAAAAAAAAAAATCTCAACTACTAAGATTTACTCCTAGAACTCAGAGATCATAAGCTACAGCTATCTTTGCATTCCAGATCCCTACCATTAGGGAAAGTCTGGAAAGTGACCCTTGAAGAGGTGCTATCCTGGTAAAGTTAAATTTTGTGCTTGAATAGTTTTATGGACTAAAGTAAACAGGTTAGAGACAAGGCTATCAGAGGAGAGAGAAGAAACTCCAGGACCCAAGAACAGAGAGCCTTGATGGAGGAATGTCAATCATCATTATAACCCATGGATAAATATTTTCTCATTTTATTAAATAAAGCTTTCCCCATATTTGTTATCTTATTAGACTAAACAGTTGAATGGGAATTGAGTACCTTTTTCATGGCATATACATATACATATATATATATATATATATATATATGTGAATTTCATTCTAATTTCTCTTGTCCACACATTTTATATGAAACCAGTCAAATGTATTATTCAATTGGTTACTCTCCATCTAACTCAATTTGGTAAAAAAAAAAATGATTAAGGGTTTACTATGTGCTAGACACCATGCCAAATGGAGGCAAACAAAAAGAATTACTTTTCTCAAATAGTTTATACTCTCTTAGAGGAAATTACATTCATAAATGAAAGCAAATATAAAGTAACAAGAACAAAATTCAAAAGGGATAAATGTGAAGCCAGTAAAATCTCAAAATTAACTAAAGCTAAAGTAAATATTGTAATGTCCTAAGGTTTAAACAGAGAACTACTGTTTAAAAGAATGTTACTATTCTGTTGTTTAAGAGAACATTTCAGTTCTCTTAAAGTAACCATTTCAGTTACTAAAGACAGAATTGGGTCATTTAGGTAACAAAATTAATGCTATCACACTTTGTCTATCATTAGTAGATAATGGTTTAACTTTTGGGGGGCATCATTCATAAAGACTCAACATACTTTTTCCATCTCTTGTGAGCTTCATTTCCCGGGGAACCATACAATTCTTCGGATTTAGATTACTAATCTCTGTGCCACCCTCTCTCTGCAACCCCAATTTGGGGTAAAGTCTCAGAATCACTTAGAGAATTAATCTTTTACCCCAATCCTACACAGTCCATAGAACTTCCAGCATCAATCAAGATAAATATTAGAGTTTATTTTTATACATCGTCTTTCTGTCCCTTGATGCTCCATAGCTCCATGTGATTTTCCTTTCAGGAACTCCTCTACTCAGTCCTCTTCCACAGGCAAGAAGCTAAAGAGTGTGAGGAGAGAGAATACAAGCCTATGGTGTCTAACCAGTTTCACTCTGTCCTTCCTCTCAGTTCTTATTTCCCTCACACTCTTCAAGTTCTAGCCCTTATTCAAAGTCCCAATCAGTAAATCAATAATAACTAAGGACAGTGTTTAGTATACTCATAATGAACCAACTACATTACACATACACACATACACACACACACACACACACACACACCATTAGCAGACAACTCCAAAAATTAGTGCCATCAAACAAATTATCTTATTAAATGTGTAGTTTGTCATTTCCTTCTCTAGGTAATTTTGTAGATGAGGAACTGAGACAAATAAAGTTAATTGACTTGTCTAGCGTCACACAGCTAATATGTGTTTGAGGCAAGATATGAACTCATGAAGAAGAGCTATCTTCTTTACTCCAAGTCCCAGCATTCTGTCCACTAGTCCACCTTGAGAGTAATTCATCACTGTTCAAACTCTGCCCTGGAGAGATCTACTTATGTCTTGTCTCTCCCAAAGACTAGCAAATGGTTTTAGATTTTGATTTTTCTTCCATTGATCATAGGCTGAAATTTAATTTAATCTTAATGCCTAAATGCTGTCAGTTAAGAAAATAATACTACTAATAAAAATAATAATAGTAAGGTTGATGTATGTGATATTTATGCTTTTAAAGCATTTTCATCTACATGATCTCATTTCATCCTCATAAAAACTCTTGGTGGCCACTGGACAATGCTAAAAATCTATTGAGTCAATAGTTTCTTAAAGAACATTAATCGAATTGGACCAGAATAGGCTTTTAATGTGATAAAATGTAACAATTTCCACAGCAGAACTAGAAAAAATATGTTTCGTTTGAGCCACTGGTTAGATATTGTTGTATGATTATGTCACTGAAAAAGTGTCACCCATAACTTTTAATTCTATTGTATTTCTTGTAACGAGACATAACAGGGAATAGTGGATTGCAGGTCAAATTTTGTCTCTGGTGTCTCTTTTATCCTGAAACTTCCTTCCTACATGTCAACTCACTTTTATCATTGCTGGATTCTTTCCAGGGAGTGTCCATTTTGGGAATTGACCCAGGCTGGCCAAATCCCATCCTGACTAGACTTCTGATTTTCTAGGCTTTGTCTCCATGCCCGGAGTGGTCCTCTCTCTCACTCCCATTTTTCATCTTCCTTTCATGTACTGTCTTTCCTCGTTAGAATATAGACTCCATTAGGGCAGGGACTAACTGTCTTGACTTTTGCTTGTTTTTGTAATCCCAAGGCTTAGCACAGTACCTCATACATAGTTGTTTTTCATTCTTTGTATTCAAGGAAGATCAATGACATCATAATGCTGAATTCAAGATACATTATGTTAGATTGTGGTTGATCAATCTAATATGAGCTTGAAAGACTACCCCATTGTCCTTATATCTCAGATTGAAGTCAATCCATCTTTAATTGAATTTCCAACTGAAGAAGAAATTTTAAATGGCATTTAGGCATCTCTGCAAGAGGGTGGGGCTGATTTTATCCAACAGATATTTACAAGGCAAAGGGTCCTCTTCTCATAAAGAAACTGATAGAAATTTTCAGCTTAAATGGCAAGAGAAAGTTATCCCCCAGGAGATAAGGATACCTCCAATATCCATTTCTATTGAGGAAAAGGAAAGCAGTTGTCCTATGACAATCACAGTAGTGTCTCTCTCTTAATCCACAGTAAGTGCTAACTACAAGCCCATTTTCTGTTGCTTGATGTTTACTAGCTGTATGACCCTGTCAAGATAATTAATCTCTCAGTGCAAGCAAGCTCCTCTCTGAGGAGTTCACTAGCTTGAATTGGTGAAATCTCGTGTTCAAGTTTGGGGTGCCACATTTTAGGAGGACATTGATAGGTGAGATAATTTACAGAGAAGGATGATTAGATAGTAAAGTGTCTTGAGATCCTTTCATATGAGTATAAATTGAAGGATTTCTGGGCTATTTAACTTGAACAATAAAATAATTTTGAAGTGGGGGATGATCTCTGTCTTCAAATATTTTAAGGATTATTATGTGGAAAGAGGATTTGAATTATTGGACTTCCTCCAGAGAATAATACTAGGGGCAATGTGTAGAAACTGAATAGATACATTAAAGTTTCATATAAGGAAACTTTCCTAATAATTTTAGTGTTGGGATGTCTCCAAAGGTTAGATGATCATTTGCTAGATTGTAGTGAGAATTTTTGGGAGAAGCTGTATTAGTTGTCGCTGAAGTCTCTTCTAGCTCTGAGATTCCATGAATGAAAAACATTTCAGTTGCTGGATAATAATTGTACTTTGGATCTCTCTCTTTTTCTTCTTTCTGTATGTGTGTGTATATCTATCTATTTGTCTGCCTGTCTGCCTATCTATCTACCTACCTAACTATAGCTCTCTTTCTTTCTCTTGGAATATTTGTCTATTTGTATATCTCTCTTTCTTCATATGGAGATATATTTCTTTATGGTCCCCCTATAAAGGAATATAAAAAATGTGTGTGGGTGTGTGTGTGTGTGTGTGTGTGTGTGTGTGTGTACTGCCTGTGGTCCTTCCTTTCTTTTCTCACTACCATCACTCCCTTATTTTCTTGTTTGTAGAGTTTATAATAGTTTTCTAATTAGTCTTTCTGGTTTCAATCTCTCCTCAATTTAATACTTCACATATAGCTGTCAGGCTAATCTTTCTATAGTACCCCTTTGATTATGGCACTTTGCTGATTAAAACACACACACACACACACACACACACAAAACTTCAGCAGCTATTTGTTGCCTTTTAAATTAAGTCCAAATCACCAAGCCTGACATTTTAAGGCCACTCTTTTCCACCTTTCTAGATTAACTGTTGGCAGGCCCAATTAAACTATCATGAAATTCTTTTTTCACATTAGAATGTGAGCTCCTTGCAAGTAGGGATTGAATCATTCTTTGTATTTCTAGCACATAGCATTTCCTGGTCCCTAGTGGTACAAATACTTTTGAATTGATTAATTGATTTCCTAAAATTTAGCCTGGGGTTATGCACATGGCCCTTCCTCACTCCAACCTAGACTCTCCATCTCCTTCTATCTCTGTCTCTGTGTCTCTTGTGTCTGTATCTGTCTCTCTTTCTCTGTATGTATTTATATCTTTGTCTTTCTCTCTCTCAGTCTCTGACACTCTCATATCATAATCTATTAAACAAAACAAGTCTTTCATTCCTTGGAGGCCCAGTCTAATGCCAATTCATGAAGTTCTTCTTGATTATTCCAAAAGAAATGATCTCTCCATTCTCTAAGTGCCTACTTTTTTTTTTTTTTTTTACATATAGTACTGCTATATCACATCACCATTACCTTGTATTGTTCTTCTTTTGCATATTTCACATCTCTTCTACACAATTGTAAGCTCATTAAGGATAGGAGCTAAAAGTCTTATTATCTTATTTCTAAATACCACACCCCTACTGCCATACACATATACACACCCATACACAAACACAACCCTTTCAATTCTTTCCTCCTTTCAGAACAGTGCTTTGATTAGATAGCAGATACCTAATAAATCTTTATAAAATGAATAAGTGAATGATAACTTTAAAGAGAATGTTGGAGTTCATACAAAATTTATGTTTAAAAGCATGATTCCAAGATCATGGAAATTTAAAAATCTTAAATCAGATGTTAGAGAATATCTACTCCAATAGCCTTATTTCAACCTATGAGAAGACACTGACCATTTTGAATGTTGTCTTCCACATTAAAATGTAAAGTCCTTGAGGAGAGGCAAAATTTTTGCCTTCCTTTGTGTCTCTGGTACTTATTGAAGTGCCTAGTAGGTGTTTAATAAATGTTTTTGACTTGGATCTCATTTTAAAAGTAAAATTTAAAGTGTTAATTTTTAAAAATTAAGTGTTAGTGGTTTTTAATTAATTCATAAATAAAATGTCCTTTATCTGTATTTGAAAATGTTTTCCTTTAAAAAAATTTCATATTAATGCAATGAGCTGTGCATATTCATGCCCATAAATAGATGGCCTCCAAGGTCCTATTTAACTCTACTGTTATATGAGTCTGAACTGAGATAGTTGATTAAAGAATCCAAGAAAGTTTGGGCAAAAACCTCCTTTATGATTTCTATGAGCACTCACCTGTATAAATATTCTGTAATTCAACAAATATTTGTTATGTGTAAGCAAAGGTAAAAATCCCTCATTTTTGAGATTCTATTTCCCCTCCAAGGAAATAATATGTGTGTAACATTAGATAAGATAATAAGATTCTTAACCTAAAGTTTGTGAATTTGTCTTGGTAAAAACCCCAAAATGAGGACGGAAAAGTGGATAGAGGAGGCACTGCTAAAAGCACCAGAGATGGGGTTATCAAATTGCTTTGTCTCTATCCATGAAGGCTTTATGCTTTATGTTGGAATGTGACTCTACAGGCTTGGTAAATTTGTCCCCTCAGGAACCCAAGCAAACATGAAGCAGGAGATCAAAGACAGCCAAATCTCAACTTTGCTACTGTGGAATGTATCTCATCTTAAGTCAGTCATTATTTCAAACATCATTGAATGAAGGTGGAACTAAGGATAAGTAAGTGAACACTGTGTTACTCCCAGGCAAGGGGGAACACAAATTTTCCTTACTAAGCTGCTCTCTAAGGCCAGAAAACAAACTATCCCTACTAACTGTGGCAACAGTTGACATAATAGGTACCTAAATTCAAGATCCAGGTGCTATGAAGTAGACTTTTATGATGCCAAAACAGAATCCACAAGAAAAGAGATGTAATTATTTGGGACAATGAAAACAATTAATTGCCTGAAATATAATGAAATGAGACAAGGATGAGGATTTAATTTCATAGTTTGGGCAATTGACTTATCCTTCTTTTAATGGGCACAGCTTTGGAAATCTTCAAAAGTTATTAGCATTAATTTCTTCTATGTCATGTTTCTGAGAATAGTTCAGACCATTTGGGAACATTTATGTATCCCTACTTGTAGCTGTGCAACTTTTTACTTGCAATATGTTGTATAGAAAGGAACATGGGAACACAGAAGGTCTATGAATCTTACTAGTCATTGACCTCTGGGTCAATAAGATTTGTCTCTTGCCTTTTAAAATGCAAAAATTATTAGGAAAATTCTCATAAAAATTTAGTCACTCTCCCCAAACACAGAACTGATTAAAACTCCATCAGAGGTTTATAGCTCAACCAGAAGAACATTCAATAGAAAATGCACCTTTATGCTTAACACTTCCCCAGGTTCAGAGAATTTCCACTTTATGTACAAAACTAGTTTCATACCTTATGCATATTAGGATAATCTAGATAAGAGTGGATATTTCCCCCCACATACAATTTTTTTCCATCTCAATGATTTCAAGGCACTTTGAAGGATGGTTCACTGTGGCCCTGCCCTTATATGGTGTCTAGAAACCATTTCACTGGGTAGGACAAAAATAAAAAGGTTTGAATTATTGAAGTTTTTACCAAAATAGAGAAAAATTCAAAGTGGAGTTAATTGTATTTAAATGAAATAAGGGACAATAACTATGTTTTACTCTGTCCTACCAGCCAGAAGAACATTTTGGATCCAGCATTTCTATCATAGTTCTCTGATATTAGTAAGATGTACCTTTAGACTCTTGTCATGTCATCAGACTTTCCATTATGAGAATCATCTGAAAAAAAAAATTCACACTCTGCTACACTAATAAAAGGCTTCCATCATTAGAGTTTGAGACTATTTCTAGAAATTTATGCCAGAAAACAGTATGATCAAGAAATATTCATAAGAAGGATGTGCTTTGTTTCTATGTTAATTAGCTAATACTCTACCCTGATATTTTAAAATTCACTCTGCCTAACACCTAACCCCTTTATTAAGCTTCAGTGTATTAAGCACTGAAATATTGGGCTATTTAATTGATACGACTTTTATTTTCTGTTTTTCTTAATTCATTTAAAAAATCAAGAATAGGCCATATACCCAGATGCAATTTTGCATGCACGCCTAGAAAAAGTAGGTGACATAAATCGCATGCATAATCTCAGGAGACAATCATTTTAAATCTTAATTGGCTGCCTTTTAAATATCATTTAAGGTCTGGTTTTCTCTGTCTCTCTCTCTAGTTAAGAAGGTGTTGTGTCAAAGTCTATTACCTTGCTGGACGTCTCTCCCCAAGTTAAAAAAAATAGAACCATCAGCAGAGGTTTGAGAGGTCGATAAAGCTTTTAGATTTGGAGATGTTTTCAGGGAGCCCATTTCCTGCGGCTAAGAGTTGTTAATGGAGCTTAAGGAATTATCTTATGACTCGGGCTGGGAGAGCAGTATATTTCTTCGCTCCTGTTCCCTAGTCGAGGCTGAATATGCTGCTGTCAAACTCGCTTAATGAAAAGTAACGCGTCGCTGATTACAGTTTTATTTGGGCCCTATGTAAAAAGCGCCGTTAATTTAGCATCCCCTCCTTTGTGTGTTTGAATTTGCCATGGCTGAATGATTTAGAGTCTCTCAGTTTCCAGCCTTTTTCGTTCTCTTTTCTTTCTTTTCTCTCCTTTTTCTTTTACAATCTTCCTTTTGTACCTCTGCCTTACACTTCTCTCCCTCCTCCTCCCTCCCCACCCCTGGACCCATCGACAATGATCTTTTACTTACCCCGTTAAATCAAACATTCGGAATTAATTTCTCTTTCCTTTTCTAAACTAGAGAAAGTTGGGAAGTCTCACTGCGAATGCTCTCCTAGGGTATGCTCAAAATGTTAAAAAAAAATAGGAAAAGAATAGTCTGCAAAGGTATGTATCCTACTTTCTGAGATCATGAAAGTATAGTACAGAAAGCTTATGGGGTGGGTGTCTGATTCCTGGAGAAAATAAAAGTAAAAGAAATCCTCTCGGTTCTTTGGGATGAAATGACATCCAAGTTCCTAGTTCACTTAATCCTTCCCTCCCCTCTCCCTTTTTAAAGTCTCTAACTCGCATATTCTTTGCGTTTATTTAAATAGTATCGTCAAGCCCTTTGGGTAGATCCTCTCTTTCCACCTCTCTCCCTGCGAGATATATTCAGAGGCGTTCAGCTTCGAATTGTGTTGTTTATTTTTCATGCAATGTTTTAACTCCATTGGGAAGTATATGGTGGGAGCCAGACTGTGTATGAATAAATGATATAGAGCCACAGGTAGGTCAGGAGCCCCTAAAACCAGTGAACTTGGTGGGAGTGATGACGTCCCCATGGGCATCTTGGTTTAGCTCCTACTCCAGCTTACTTTGTGTCTTCTATCACCAACAAGTAGCGAGGAGGCTCCTTTCGAAAAACAACAGTTCCACGAGGCAGAGACTCATTCCTCCTGGGAAACCAGATCAGACTCTTTCCTCCTATTCCTTGACTAGCTTGTCCTACCCTCCTCCCCCCAGACGTGTGGGATCAACCCTGGGCCCCTTGGTCATGCCTCCTATCCCAGGCGTAGTCCCCCTGTGGCTCTGCTTCCGGCCTAAGTCCTCGCTCCCTTTTCTGTCCCCTCTCCCTCCTCCCCTTCTCATCTCCCCCTTCATCTTTTATCCCCCATCATCCCTGTCCTCCATGCCTTATTTTGGCTGAAAATGATTTGCTTTGTCTAAAGGGTTGCAGTGGAAGGCTCCGGGCGGCCGCCCCGGCTGCATTAAAATTCCTGTTGGCCCAGCTTGGAGCTGAAAACGCTTCTCCCCCGAGACTCCACTTTCGCTATTACTGTCAAGTACCCTTGACTCTTTATTTTTGCCCTTTTATCTATTACAACTAATTCGAGTTCTTTTGCCCTTTTCAGTCTAAGACGTGGCTTTCTGTAAAGCCTCCCCCTGCCACTGAGCTCTTCGTGTGCGGAGCCTTTAGAAATTGAGGGGTTTACTGTCAAAATGAAAATTTCACTTCAAATTATCTTGGCTGATGCACGTTTTCCAGGCCGGGGGCTCCTGTCTCAGCCTTTTGACAGCCAGATCAGCAGAGAGGTTCAGTGATCTCGATAATATCATCCAAGAGAGCGAAAGTCAATACAATGACAGGGAATATGACTGGATACAATCCAATTACAGCTGCTTGCAGCTAGGGGAAGGGTTTGATCTACTCTTCGCCCCCCAGATTCCTTTATTCAGTGGTTTCTCCGAGATGATCTGTCTCCAAAGTTCGGGGACCCCTGTGTTTTCATTTAGGCACACGTGTGTATGAGTGCCAGTAATATAGTCACGAAAAGAATAGTGTTGAGGCTTTTTTTTTTTTTTTTTTTTTTGGCAAAGTTCCTGTCCGAACCTAAAGTGTTCACTAGGTTTACAAATTCGACTTTTTTTTTCCTTCTTTGCCACGAGAGCAATGATTACTTAGTCTTAGATCGTACATGTTTCTCCTGTTCCTTAAGTTCCCCTTCCATTCTCCAAATACTAATTGCACTTTCTGTCAGGAAAAAGAATTTTGTCAATCAGAGGCCGTCATTAGTTGGGCCAGTCTTACGTGTTTTCTCTATTTCTCTCCTGTTTATTTGCCGACCTATTTATCTTTTTATCTAATATCTAAAATGCCAACTTTTTCTTCTCTGAAATATCTTTTTATCATCCCTTTCTGTGACTTGACTGGTACTCAACTTTTGCCTACTTCTCGGATGCCAAGAAGTTTTTTTTTTTTTTTTTTTTTTTTTTTTTTTTTTTTTTTTTTTTTTTTTAACTTTCATTCGGTATCTTAAGGAAAATGTTTAAAAGGCTTATTCGAACTAAATGGCTAGTGGCCTGAGAGATTCACATGCAGAAAACCTTCTTCTCTATTTAATGTCAAAACCCGCAAAGCATCTGTCCTGAAATGCTGAAATATTCATGTGGAGTTAGCGGCTCTCCACCTCTCCACGTTACTAGAAGAGCTCCAAGCTCAAACAGTCGGTTGAGAAAAGGAGAGGAAAAAAAATCAACACCACGTTTTCTATGTGAAACAATGACTTTGCACTACTTCGGGAGCTTCTGCTGATGTTGGGACTGGAGAGATACACTTGCACTTTCCTCACCCCAATCCTTTCTTTGCTAGGAGATTCTCCTATCCTGCACCCTTCCAAGACTTCCAAGGCCTAAGACCCACGTTCTCCTCCCTCCTTTCTAAAGTCTTTAACTGCAACCACCCTTTCCCCTACTCATTTAATGCTTCAAATTTAGTGCACAGAATTTGGATTGATTTTTAAAGGATGGACATATGACTAACTGAACAGTTTGTTTTCCCTTTGGAGGTGAAGGTGGGGGGGGGGGTGAGAAGCTGTCAGTCATCAAACAGTGGTGATGGATGGAACTGAGTTCTTTCCAGCTGGGAAGATCCACTAAGAGGGGGTCTGTTCCTCTCTTAGCTATCAAATAGCCAATGGGGAACTTCAGGGGTTAAACTATTGGTATGCTCATGGGGTAAAGAAATCCAATTTCTCTTGGGTTCCAGAATGTTCTGTTTGAAAAGATTTTTAGAAAGTGTAATGGTCCTGAGTTCCTCCTCCCCTCCTCAAAACAAACAAACAAACAACAACAAAATGCAGGTGATTACCTAGTCTTTGTTTAAATATAAATCTTAAATTAGTACAGGCTACTTTACTGATTATGAAGAATCAGTAAATATCTATCTCTCTTCTCTTCCCCACTTCTATGTTTTGAGATTGATAGCATCTCAGAAATTACCATTGGAGCATTTACCAGTATAAATTCTAAATTTGGAATTTAGTCATAGGGCAATGCAAAACACCATCACTCTGTTTTATTAGTATTATTATTTTAAACCTCTGAAACAGACAATCCATTGATGTGAACATACCTCTTCAAAACATCTTATTTGCAAGGTTAAGTTTGTGCAATAGTGTAAACCTGGGAGAAGTGCTGTTTGTGAGAATTATATGTTAACAATGAAATCAGAAGGGTAAAGTCTGAAAAGTCTTTATAACTAATATTGGCATGCCTGAAATGTAAAACTCACGGTTGAAACGGTATTGAAACATTGCCTCAATGTAAACCTTTGGATGTAAACTTTCTGTTTGTTAAGTACTCCTAAAATATAGCACGCGTTTTCCCCCTTCTTTTTTTCTTTAGACATGAAGTTAAATAAGGATCCCGGCACTGATTCTTTTCAAAGTTGTAGGCAAGGGAAACTCTTCTCAAGACGGAATGAAAATAGTCTCTCCGATAAGCCTAAGCAAAACAGACTTTTAAATCGTCTATTTTGGATTACTTGGTTTGACATGGTTGGTTTACTTGCTTCTTGATTTGTGTTAGCCTTATTTTTATTTATTTATTTATTTGTAGAAAAAAAAAAGTTTATTCTTCAAACTTAAGCTCTTCCCCGCCCTATTACCCCCCTCCCCCACTCTCCTTTCAAGTTTGTGTCCACTTCTGCCTAGGATAAGAACGTTCTGGGCCCCAGTTGGGGCGGGGCTGTTAAGAACAGAACATTTTGCTGCCAGATTTGGGAAAGGAGAGGAGCTCCTTGTTGGAGTCGTGGTGGTGGTGGTGGTGTGGGGGGAAGTTTGCCAGATGTCCCTTTAGCATGTCCGTGCTGTTCCCCAGAGAGCGTCCTAGGGCTCCCGTTTCCAGTATTGCTCCTTTGGTGGTAGCCCAGGACACTGTGGTGTTACTCAAGGCCTGATTCAAAGTACTGTGCCTGAATATGGGGTCGTGAAAGACTCCATCCACCCAGTTTCTGAGACTGGTGACAGGGGAATCTTGGTGCCTTTCGAGGCCGCTGGGAGCCGAGACTGCAATGGAGGAAGAAGAGGAGGCAGATGAGGAAGAAGTGGAGAGTCCTTGGCGCTTCAACATGCAGGATGGGTACTCAGTCTGGTTAAGAGAAGTGGCTGTGTGAGCGAGGGACCAGATACGGGGCTTGGCCTCCAGTATCTGGGACTCCCCCGGCTGCTGAAAGCACATTTTAGAATCGCAGCCCCTCTGTCGCCCTCCCACTACTAGATCTTGCTCACACTCATCCACTACGCTTTTGAGACAGTTTTTGGCTCGCTCCATATCTTCCTCCAACTGGACGCCTCCAGGGACCGACATTTTGAGAGAGGTGGCAGACTCTTTACAAAGGTCTCCTGGGCAATCTACGCTTCCAGAAGTAGCCCGCATGTGACCGCTGTCCAGGTGCTGGAAAGCCGGCTTCAGTTCGCACTCTGAGCTCTCCGATTCTATGGGGTCGAAATCATCTAAGTCACTTAGTTCGAGTTCCTTCTCCTCCTTTCGAACGCGTTCTATTTAGGGTAGGCGTGGGGGAAAGCAAAAAGAGAGACATCTGCAAGTTAAACAAAGCCATTGAATATTTTCCTGTTCATCTCCACTAAATCCTAACCCAGATCTTTAAAGGGACGCTCAATAAGGAATCAAGGGAAGCAAGGAAAATCTTTCCTTGCCTCTAACTCTTTTCTTTTTCTCTCCCGATTGTTCTAAAAGATAGTATGGGGAAGGGCAGTGATTCCCCACAGTGGGTCAAAAGATGACCAAGGGTTTAGAAAAAAAACATATTGTTTGCTCTCTTCTATCCTTTAGGAACATTACAACAAGTATCTTCTCATTCTACAACGCTACAGCCACCAGCACACATAATTAGATTGAAAATCCATCATTCCCTTCCTTCTGCCTACCCAGAGTCAAATGTTATCACTTCAAACCAACCATCATTCTTTTCATTTTTGATATGTTCTTCCTGGGATTCTTCCTCTCCCTCTTCTTCCTCCTCATAGGGCCTCTTCTCATCTGAACATTTGTTTCGAGGTGGCCAAGTCATCTTATTCTCCTTCTTGAGTCTCCTTCGGGCATTGGCAAACCAAGTGGAGACCTGGGTGAGGGTCATCTTAGTGATGATAGCCAGCATGATCTTCTCACCCTTTGTGGGATAAGGGTTCTTTCGGTGCTCCTGAAGCCAGGCCTTCAAGGTACTTGTGGTTTCCCTGGTAGCATTTTTTCTCCTTGTTCCACCATCCATGGTACCGTACCTGGGAAATGGAGGAGAGAGATGTTGGCAAAGTAACCTGGGTCAGACAGACTACAACGTGAAGACTGTGTCAGAAAATTAAACCAAGGCAGGAGAATCCTGGGTTCAGTTCTGTTTATTTGGTGCTGTAACTTTTGAGGTACTAGGTGGGCAGATAATATTTGTTTTTAATTTAAACACACATGGGGAGATAAAAATCTTTTAAAACCTTAAAAGAGAAGAGCACTGGAGCACAGATAAGTTTGTTGGTCAGTTTGATAAGCCGCTCTCAAATAGAAGTTATTTAAATGACCTCAAGGCATAAATGTTAACAGACGTCTTTTTAACAGAATTCCTTTATTAGTCATCCCTACTACCCCTTTGTTCGGGAAAATATAAAAGTGAAATGCAGAAGATGACGGAGGGACCGGACCTGAATATTTAATGTATACAGCCCAGAAAGGTCACTAGTGCCCAATGGGTGAAAAGGGTTGAAATGGCTTAAGTGGGGTTTCAAGTTTAAAGTTAACAAAAACGGCAAGGTAACGAGTGACTTGAGTATGAATGCATGAAGGGTCAAGGGCCTACCTCAGGGTCCAATCCATCTGAAAGGAATTCAAAACAAGAAAGATTTCAGAAAGAGAGAGAGAGGATAAAATATAACAGGCACCTCGGGAAAAGGAGAATCTGGCGGATGGTATGTACCCAGATGGGTAGGAGCCCCTGGGGTGAGAGGCTAGATGGCCATTTTGTCACACTGAAAACATCTTGCTACAGAAGTGATACCCCCAATCCCCAATCCATAAAGGAAGAGAAAGGGAAATCTCAGTGAGAGTTTTGTCTGGGGACTTGGGTGCCTGACTGAGTATGAGTGTGTTTAATCAGCATATTTTTTAGCTATGGAAGAGGGACTTAAGCTCCCTTTGGGGCTTGTATTTCCATTCCACTTCTTTTCTCCTTCCACCTCCAGTATCCCTTGGGCTGACCTTCAGGTGTTTCGGCCCCTGAGCCCACCACCTTTTATACTATTTAAACCAGATGTTTTATTTCAACAGCCAAATATGAAAACTCACAAGACCGTACTAGTTGATACATATTATACTTCTTGGGCAGTTCTAGCCACCGTAATTTGCTGAACCATTCCTCAGGCCCCACAGCTAAGGTAATCTCTCCACAGACCCAGGAGAGGATGTGGGAGAGATTGCCTCTTGCTTTTGCATAGTCACTTTCCAAAAAATAAATGGTCACATGAAGAAAGTCGCCAGTGTATGGCAACCCACCGATACTTAATAGCCCGAAAAATATATGTGGGAAATATTCCCTTTGAAATTCGCAAGGGATGGTGTTATGGAGCAAAAGCACACTCAATGCCCTTCCTCCTCGATGGACCTCTTTAATTGTTGCTTCTTACCTGTCATATTGATACTGGCTGAGCGTGTGGTCATAAGGATAGTAAGCGGCTGCAGCCTGGGTGATGCCCGCATGCGCAGATCCTGTCCCATCTTTTGAGTCGAAACTATTCTGTAACATTAAATCAAGCTTGTCGGTTTATTAATCTTTTTATTTCTCAAGGGGAATTAAACGACACTAATCTGCTTACATTTCTGATGGAATACAGAATATGTCCCTAGTAATATCTCTACTGAAAATAAAGTTCCATTGAAGTCTTTATTAGCTTACAAAGTGTATGCCAACTCTGAGTGCCACAGACTGGAAGTTGAAAATGGAAATAAAACTATTTTGCATTTCTCTCCCTTTCCCTCTTCTCCTCATATCCACCTCCTCTGGTAATGAGGAACACACTGAGGATGGAACAAGAAACCAACATGTTTAGTTCATAAATATTATGATCTCCTGCATATGCTTAGCCTCCAAAGCTAAGCATAAGGCCTGAACACAGAACTCTAGTGACCTAAAGAAATTTTGCTTGAAATTGACTTATTCAATTGCTCTGGGGAGAAAAAAAAGGTTCTGTCTTTTCCGACCTAGAATTATGCTTATTAATTTGGGGATAAGAAACAAAAATGAGGAAGGAGAAAAAGGGAGGGAGGAGAGGAAGGTAAATAGGCAGAAAAAGCAGGGAAGAGAGGAGGAGGGTAATAGAGAAGTTCAAGTCTGGGAGGATTTAGAGTTGAGCTTGGGGCCTGGAATGAGAGGTGGTGGGTGAGTGAGGAGGACGACTGATTCCCAAGACTTTAATCCCAAGTACTGTGGAATTTCAGCGGGAGGGAGATCAATAGACACATTAACCCTCACTATAATGATGCCAAAGGAAAAGCTCATTCGAAGGTGTATCGATTCTTGGGGACCTGGACACATGCAACTTTAAACTCTAAGCCTCTGTAGCTCCTGCATCACTAGCATCTGTCATTAGTACCATTACTCCCTAGCACCTAGGAGGCAGCAATTTTTTGAGTAATTGATTCTACTACTTTTACGGAGAAGACCCCAGTCTCCACGAACATATAAAACCAAAGAATTTGAGAATGCTGAACATGAACTTTCAGTTATCAACAATACCTATCTCAAACCATCTACATTGCAAGGGAATAGTTCCATATGGAAAAAAAAAAGATTCTCTAATATTCTCTCTCTTTCTTTCCCTCTCTTCACTTCCCCTTTCCATTTCCCTTTATCCTTCCCCCATCCCCCCCTTTAAACTCTAAGCCTCTGTAGCTCCTGCATCACTAGCATCTGTCATTACATTAGCTCAATCCTGGGCATCATAAGGGCCAAGTTTGTGTGAGGACTATCCCCGAGTCCACCACCCCGGGTCCAGAGCTTAGCTTACCAAAGAATAGAAGGCAGACGCTTCAGTGCCGTAGGTAACGTAGTTTCCGTAGCCCTGGGTGCCGGTGTAAGGGTTTCCATACATTCCCAAGGCAGCTGCGGAATTGAGCTCGTGCCTCGCTGTGGCCAGCAGCCTGCTTTCGTATACAGGACAATAGACTGGGGTCTGAGCTGAGCCGGCTGCCCCCGAGTCTGCTAACGTCCGACCGTTGGACTCACAGCAAGTAGTCAAGGAATTAGTGGTCATCAGGAACTAGAAGGAGGAAAGAGATTTTGAGGGTAGAGTAGGTGCTTGGGCTGAAATTAGTGAGAAAGAATAAATTTCCACAGAAAAATGCCTAATAGGAAAGGAGGGAGGGGGTTTCTGTTCACTACTTTTTTGCAGCGGATGACCTAGGATATTTTAAAATGTACAGCTATACTTGTTCTTTCGTGAACACAGAAACCTCGACTGGTACATTCCCCCCCCCCCCTTCCCCCCATTATCTAATGGGAATGTATTTTGGGAAAGAGGGGCTTCTGACTGTCCAGAGTATATAGGTGAAACATTCTCTTTAAACTCCCTTCTTTAAAGGAACTTTTTTTTTTTTGCATCGTCACCACATTAAAATAGTTTTACTCCTTTTGCCACAAAAAGATTGCCCTACCCTTAGAATCCTTTATCTTAAACTACCGTGTTTACAATTAGCTCCAGATTTGAAATGGCCACACTGAGACAAACATTCACATCTGTTATTAACCTGCTGTCTTTGGGGTATTCCCCAAAGTGACTGCAATTACTCATTTTAAGGCACTTTGCTGTTTCTTCTTCAAAAACACAAGATCTAAAGGAGTAAGTGAAACGTGGAGGGGGAATAGTTTTCCCCTCCCCCCATCCCTTCAATCTTGTTCTCTCTCCCAACCCAATTCCTCTCCTCCAGGTTCTACTACGAGCTCTTTTCCTTCTCCAAATCACTAAGGCAGAGGAACCTAACTCTCTCTCTCTCTCTCTCTCTCTCTCTCTCTCTCTCTCTCTCTCTCTCTCTCTCTTTCTCCCCGAACATCGGCAGCACCGCGGTTTAACCAATTTCACGCTCTTCTAATAGCTCTTGTTTACCCAAGCAATCCCGCAGCCCGCAGCCCGCTCGGAAGTGACCAATAATCATTGGCATTCAATCATTTATTCTCCGTGGACCATCAGGTCTTACCTGTGGTGCAGAAGAGTAAGGGTATCCAAACTGAGGGTATGACATGGTACAGAAGTTCCCGGTTATCAACGAGCGAGGAGAGGCGTCTGCTCTAACACGCTACCGCAGCTGGATTCTGCTTTACCGTACCCACTGATTGGTGACCAGAGGTTCCTAGATGCTTATAGGACGAAGCAGAACACATATTTAATTTATCTACTTACATCTTAAAGTTTTATTTTTTTTTTAAACTGAGTAAAAAGTGATCTATAGTGATTGCAGCTATTCGTTTAGTCCAGGAAAATAGCTATACCGGGCACCGAGATCGGCTAACCCTTGGCGATACAAATACTTATTTTTCAAAAGAAAAAAGAAAAAAAAAAAAAAAAAAACTCGCGGGCAAACATGTCAAGTCGGATGTACATTGTTTTAAACAGCGAAGACTGACGTCAGATAAACCTACTCAAACTGACCTGACTGAAGGTTTAATATTCATTTGAGGCACATCTGAATGTGTGTATGTGTGTGTGTGTGTGTGTGTGTGTGTGAAGAATACACAAACCTGCATTATGACTGCATAGAAAACGTGAATGCAAGTGGGGAATACACTCAAAAAACAAATAGCACTTTTTATGGTTTTCATCTGAAGAATCAATATTACACCGACTAATGGTTTTTTTTCTCCTTAGTCACTGAAGAATGGTAAGCACTTTTAATTAGAAATTAATTAATGAGCAGCTGCTTCTTCCCACCCCACTGTAATAATTAGTCTCAATTACAAATGAGACATATGAAGGGACACACGAGTGAGTCTTCATTTAAGATTTAATCAACAGTTAAAATTAGCACTAACATTGGCAATAAACCACAGGACAACGACTTCTATTTTCTTTGTATCCTTTACTCCAGATGGGTTACTGAATGTAAAACTCTTAGGCTCAGAATACGAGACAATTAATTGCAGGCAGCAATTTACAGGGCAATGAAACTGGAGAAAAACCTCAAACACAATTCTTGTTTTTTAAATGGGTAAACACACGCACATATATATTTCTCGATGTATTTTAAGACGTCTTTCTACATTATCCTAACAACCTAATCCTAATTTGGGTTTTCTGAATAAATATCTCCCTTAAGAGTTTTCTACATTTTCTTTCCAAATCTCTTTTTAAAGAGTGAATGTTTAATGCTCTCCTCCCCAAAACCTTGACTACTTCTGTGAGCTTAAGTTTTCTTATCTCTAATGTGAAAGTTTTAAATTAAATGTTTTTTAAAGTCCAAACTAGCTCTCTGAGTAAGAACTAATCTAACTATAGGTCTTGAATATTCATTCAGATTGCTTCGAGGAAAGTGAAACAAAGTTTTCTGCCCCTCTGGGACATCGCTGAGACTCTTTGAAACAAGTTACTCAAACACAAACCACTTCTTTTAAATCCCCTTCCAAGTATAAGGTCCCAAACAGCTCCCACCGGGTCCCCTTGCCTCCAAGTCAGTAGTAACCCCTAGCATGTCCCCTGAGGTTCTACTTTCTGTCTGTCACTGTCGTTCCCCCTTCTTCTTACGCATAGGACCCTCCCTCCTCTTTTCTCTGAGGAGCTAAAAAATTCATAGCTTCATAGTGGAGAGCGGTCGTAAGACTTAGTCAAATCTATCCTCCCTTAGTAAAAGATGTCGCACACATCTAGAAACCTCTTCAACCCTGTAATAAAGATCTTATACCCCTTCCGCCCCCCCCCCCCCCCCCCAACCTCCCCGTGTGGCAGATTGGAGGAAGAAAAAACTCACTTACATGGAGGCACGAAGGCCCTTTAAAGTTGTTCTGGGAGCAAGGAGACGAAAACCCCTCGTCCATTATTTTCACAGTCTCCCCGCTAAGTTGCGGTTTCCAAGCCAGGGCTGATTCCCCTCCGCCCCCAGCGCAGAAGCTGCCAAAATACTCTCCTCTACAGGGGGTGGGGAGGAGTCCTAGGTAGTGGTGAAGGAGCGTAGGGGTAGAGAGTCAGATAATACCAATCCCAAGACTTCCTTTATTCCATCCCAGACTAGAGAACCTCTGTCAAGTCACATTCTGCTTTCAGAATCTGATTTATCTAAGCCATTGGACAGACTGTAAAAGGATCTCAAGCCACTTAATAATTATAGCGCTTTGATTCGTCTTGCCCTCCACTGACAAAATCAGTTCTCTCGGCTTCCTCGGGGTTCCTTTCCTTCTTTTTCCTTTATCCCTTTAGTAAAGAAAGACCGAAAATGCAACTACAGCCAACAGTCCACCATCAGACCTGAGGAGTCCCCCATTTCTAAATGCTGCTCAGTGAGGGTCAATGAAGACCAAAAGGAACTCTTATGGATCTGGACCGCTCCCAGATCGCGGAGGGCAGCTGAGGGAGTAAGCCTGTGGGAGCCCTGGCAGCCCAGCGCAAGGGAACTGCCGTTCGGTAGTGTGCAGACTTGCTCAGAGAGATTCCTGGGTTCAGACATGTGAATAGCCCCAGGGTCACACTCTAATTAATGATGATGTTCTCTTCTTCTCCCCAGCTGGAAGACTGCCTCCCAGAAACGAATCTGCCCACTCTGACAGCTCGATTGAAGGTGATTGATGACTATCTGGAGACCACAGTACACATAATATAATATCTGCTGCGTAATTGCTTTAATTTACAGATGAAAATACTAGTTCTCGGATCGAGTTAGACTATAGTAAGCAATGTCCTAGCCGCTTTCAAAGGAAAGCCATCCGAAATAATGAATAGCAGGTCCATGCAAATTATTCAGACAGTTTAGCGTCTGTAGCCGGGAGAAATATAAAAAGAACACGAGTCAAATGACATTAATAATTGTTTTTGAATTCTGTATTGATTTCTTAGCGAGCTGTTTATTTCATTCTTACCTGCACTGCTAATATCACCTTCTTGTAAATAATAAGAAACTAGCTAACGGGCCATCTTTCTGTCTCCGTCTCTTTCATTCTCTTTGGTCTTTTCCTTCCCTCCCCCCACCCCCACTCTAGCAGAACAAGACATTTATTTTAATTAAGTAATTAATAGTTTTTTTTTAAATACATAACTTGTTTACAACCTTGTAAAGAATCTGGAGTTAGGAGATGAGTGGTGCATTAGATAATTTATAGAAGGGTATCAGGAGAGGAAAAAAAGTCTCCATTAAGATTTGTTTTGTCTTCGACTCCAATTGCTGTAACATTGTTTGGAGGTTGTAATGATTGGGGTAGAGGAATTTGCTTATTTAAATCATCAGGGACTAGTCACTTAGTTCACATACACACACACACACACACACACACCCCAATGTCCTTTCCAGTCTATCTCCTACTTGAACATTATAATTAGCAGATTGAGCCAATGATCCCTTTTAAACAGTTGTTACAACTCCTCAGTTTCTTCAGTGTCTGGTATCTATCCTCTTTTCTTCTGCTTCCAGTGAAAACAAGGGAGCAATGCTATGTCTGAACTACATAAAAACTGAGAATCTGATACATCTATTAATCTTTAAAATGCCAGATGAGATTCCATATGTATATTCCTTATCTATTTATATAGCTACAGTAATCTACACAGCAGCCTTAATGCAATTCTTTTGCAACTCCCTCCCCCTTGAGGGGAGGAGGAGGTGTTATTATGGGTGCACAGAAGGTCCCTTTATTAATCACTGTACAATTCTGTCATGTTTCTTTCCACCCAGCCTGGCCTACTACTGACAATTCTCTGCCCTCCCTAGGGCCCTGAGTCTCCCTGGTGTCATGATCAGTCAATGCTCTTCTGAAATGTCATTCCCAACTTCTGTTACTAAACAAGAGACTGGAAGTTACTCTTTTCCACCTCTACTTTTCTCCCTTCCAAGTCTTAGTTCTCTAGGTCCCGACTTTCCTCTGTAAGCTTAACCTTGGTCTTTGCTTAGTCAATCCTGACTAGGGACTGCCTGGCATCTTGGTAGATTTGTTGCTTGAGCTCAAATGCTCCAGATGATCCCCCAACCCATGATGAAGTTTCATCTCCTTGCTTTGAAACAGATATTAATCTAAATTGTCTCTAATTTTGTGGGACAATCTCTAACCCAAAGCACAGAGGAGGAATTTTAGTGGAAGAAAATGTTCTGCATTTGCATTATTGTCCCAAAGCCCCTTCCCTACAAAAGGTGAAACCCTAGCTCAGGATCGTGGTTTTCCTTTTGCTTGTTCTTGTTGCCAAGTCACAAGGAGTCACCGAAATGTCCCATGGTGGTATGAATGGCTAGAATCTCATTTATTTAAATATCCTGCAATCTATACACTCATGCATATGCAGTAATACACATATGTACACACATTAAGCCATATTCACAAATATGCTTTTACATGTGTCAACAGTGTTCAATGCTCTCTATTGAATTGATTAATTATACCTATGGGTCCCTGCGAAGCTACCCCCCCCTCCCCCTCCCATTTCAGCACTCCTGCACTTAGAACCACTACAGGGAGAAGAAAGTCAAAGCCACAAAAGACTGGACAATTCACCTTCTTTAGAGTTTCTGAAACCTAATTGTAAGGGTAGGGTGTTCTAGTCTATGCATGTGTGCATGTGTGTAAGAAGGAGAAGTCAGCTCCTTGCTGGAGCAGGCCCCTGCCAGAGAGTCAGGGAGACTGGTGGTGATCCTAGCTGAGGCAAGCCTGGAAGTTGTGCAACCTCAGATAGTAGGCACTCTCAAGTGAACTAGAATGTGTTTTCCTCTTCTCATATTCAAGAGGTGATGTGAGTGGAAGTTCCTTTGAAATACTTGGGCTCTCTGGAATACATAGAGGGACTTTAGAATGAGAAACTCACTGTCCTAGGCTATCTGGTTTCTGACAGCTCAGCAAGGACAAAAACTACCTTGTCCAGTAGGGGAGTGACAGGAAAACCAGGGCAAAGAATGACTTTTGCCAGGGGCTGGTAGGATTGTTCCCTATCTCCACTCTGGGAGAGAAACAAACACGAAATCAGTCAGTGCCAAGACAATCCATTTCTAAGTGGCCTGGGATGGTGGAAGGAAGGTGGTGGGAATTCGAGCTTCCAGGGATGCCACCCCTTCCAGGATAGGTAAAAAACAGAGCCCATTCGGGGAGTCCAAGCGCTTTGCTCAAAGAATAGAGAGGGCAAGGTAAGGAGGTAGGAGTGATCTAAAAGACCCTGGCAACTGCGAAGTGTAGTGGAAAGGTGGGCGTGGGGGGAGGAAGACATAGGAAGTGTCTCTTCTTTTCCTTAGTAGTTTTTGCCTGATTTCTCAGGGTCAGGTGGAAGGAGATTGCTGGAAAGGTAGGGAAATAATAGACTGAGTACATGAAGACAGGCCTCAGATTCAGATAAAGTACTTTTCAATTTATTCACTTTCATTACTTGACAATTAATTGTCAACTCCATTCTCCCATCCCCACCCCATTCACTATCCTCTATCTACCCAGCTCTCCCCTCCTCCTAAGGTGCCATCACTACTCAGTGGAAATCCTCATCTTCCTCCCAAGTGACCCAAGAAACTAAGGACTGGGGCTCCAAGAACTTGAATCCCCTAACTTTCCCCCCTACGCCCTTTCGGCGCTCTGGGTCCCGGGGCAAAGGCGCTGCACTAGTCGATACATGGTTCTCAGGGGAGCCATGGGCTCTTAGACTTAATTATTCTCCGTGACTCATCCATAAGCTTCCACTATTAGCTTCTTTCCTCCTGCGGCATCTCCCCCCCCCCCCTTTTCCTCCCCCCTTCCGCTTTCTTCTTCCTGTTTTTTCTGAACTGTGGGCAGCACTTGGCTTAAAATCCCCATTCCCCCCCTTCCGCCCCCCGACACATACACTCCACCACACCTCTTGTGGAAACCAAACTTTGTTTCAATCAGAGTAAATCCGATTTTCTGCAAAGTTTGCGCTGTCAGAGCCCGGACCCTGGAGGAGCTCTGTACCCTACCTTCACTTTCGCGGAAACGTCGAATCCTTCTCCCTTTCCCTAAGAAAACACTCGCACGCGCGTATACACACACACACACACACACACACACACACACACACACACACAAACCCCACTTCACTAGGTCTTAGGTAATCACTGTACAAAATTCACCAATGTACCTCCGCTTCTCTTTCCCGCTTTTCAGCTCCTCCTTTTTTGTGGGAGAAAAAAACCATTTCTTCAAAAAGAAGTGAAGGTCGGGAGGGGCATGGGGGTATAAGGAAAGGGGGGGGGTTGGAGGAGGTGTGAGGACTGGGGAGGGGACTGGGGAGTTGAGAGGGTTGAGAGATATTTCTGTACCTGAGATCAAGCCAGGCTGCAACTCTGATCTTCCCGTGAGGGCTTTTCCATTGCTGGGGTCCTGGTCTCTTTCCTGTACCGGCTCACTTGCGGAGAGCTATAGAGAACTAATGTAGACATTTCTCAGTGTATAACACCTGACTGGAGTGGAATATGCCTTCCTTCAGTCCCTAGGCGCCACAATCACTTCACTAACCCCTGTACCAGAGTGACGTTCAAGTGAATAGCTCCACTGATCACACTCTTTCCTGCTGATTAACACTTTCCAACGCGAGCAGGAGTTCCCAACTTTTCCTTTGAAAACTCGACCTCGCCTATGCATTCTTGGGGGTTTTAAGTGCTGGTCTGAATGGCGGGGCGCGCGCACGCTGGGGGTGGGGGATGTGTATGTTTGCTGGGGGTGGTAGTGGTGAGGAGGAGGTTGCAGAGGTTCAAGGAGGTTAGGGAGGAAGAGTGGACACCGCCATCAATAACAGGTCAGTCAAATCAGTGCTGCCGCTCTAGATGTTGTCGAGGTGGCAAACAATAATTGCATTGATTCTGAAAGGACACGGATGTCCTCCGTTTAACCAAATCATCTCCAGGTTGTACACGCTGTAAGACAGCCATCTATCAAAGCTTTGATTAACTGCACCCATATGCAAACCGTAATTTAATAGAGCGAGTAAAGATGGCAAGAGCTCAATTTGCTTCCTCTCTCTTCAAGTCTCTACCTCACTCACACAAGCGAACTCTAGGGTAGAAAGTAACCGGTAATGGTGGGGGTGGTGGGGGTGGTGGAAGAGGGGGTGGGTCGGTGTTGTGAGGAATGATGTGAATTTAGCTTATGCATCTCTACCTATTCTATTAAGGATGCCCACAGGACTTCTGGGGAAAATTATCTATGGACCAGCAACCAAGAACCCTCTCCCTCCCCTTCACAATAGAATAGACTTGAATCCCATGTTTACCTAGGTCACTATCCCCTTCTTCCTTTCTCCCCTTCCCTGGGAAGTTAGATGTGATATAACCCAATTTGTCTGCTTTCTTCTCCATACATACTCCACCATACCTGCCTCAGCAACTCTTTTCTTCAGTGGGCTTCTGGTCAGCCAAAGAAGAATCGATTTAAATTTAGGCACATGGCCCCAAGCCTCGAAGCTGCCAAGGAAATAGGGCTATTGAAGGGAGCATTTTTCTGGCCCTCCTAAAGGAAGGGAGTGTTTGTCCAGAATAGGGCTCTACTGGAGCATTCAAATTTAGGAAACCCACCATTCAAGTAAGGGGATCTATGAGCCTTTAATATGTCAGAATAAAAAAAAAAAACTTTTACTTTTGAGGGGATAGGAGAGAAAAATAGAAGACTAGCTGGATGGTAATCAGTTCAAGAGCCACTAAGCCCAGGATTAAGTCCTCCAAGACTATCAGCAAGGAAGTTTCTGAGTGACTGGTAATTTTTATTGTTTTTTTTTTTTTTTTTTAAATACTCTTTCCCCTCCCCCTTCTCTCCTACTGATTTAGGCTGAAGGTTCCAACTAGCTAGCATTACTGTAGACGGAGGGCAGGTAGGGAATGGAAGAACAAAGCAGGAGCTATAGCTACAGCAGGCATAAGTCATAGGTTTTTATTACCTAAAATAAGAAGGCTTTGTTCCAAACTTTCAGCATTTAGACAGTAAGACATATCATTTATGTATATGATATATACATAATATATATTTATATACATATATATGTATAAATATATGTATTTATATACATATATGATTAGTCACATATTATATGATATATGGGATATGTAGTTCATATCTATCACAGAATATATTTAAAATTCATTGGAAAAAGAGACTCATGATGACTTTCTGAGACAAACTATATTGAGAATGACTTTTTTCTTTATACCCCCACTTCCTTTGTCATTTTCACTTGGTATAGTTATTTGCTTGTTTTTCCTTCACAATATATTACTCTGCAATGACATTTTAAATTTGGTAGTAGATATAAGAAAAATACTAGGAACATTACTCCACATGCTAGGAAGACAATAAAACATCTAGTTGTTATACCAAGTAACATACTGGGAAAAGTATTTGTTTGCCCCTTCCTTAAGATAGGGCAAGGTGACCACAAAAGAAGGGGAAAAAACCAAACTAAAAGACAAAGAAAGTCAGTTCAACAATCTATTTCTCCAAGTCTTATTATGTTGCCCTTTCTTTTTACTCCTTTAGGAGCTGAATCTAGGTCCCAGAAAAATGAACTTGAACCATTTTTTTCAAAGAATGAAAATATTGGCTATTTACTATTGACTTGAAGAATGAAGAGATAGAAATATAGGAGATATAGGATATATAGGAGATAGAAAAAAAATATATAGGAGATATATATATATAAATATATATAGGAGATAGAAATATCCTAAGGAGAGATACTATTCTTAAGGAAGTATCTATTTCATTTATCACCCCAGAACCAAATTCCAAATTGGATCTAGACCTTTTTCAATTGAGGTGATCTATTTGCTTTAGATGACAAAATCTAGGTTCCATTTAGGGAGAAAAGTGGAAGAAAGTGCACGTAGTTTAAACTCGAGAAGAGGAAGGAAGAAAAGATAGTTTCAGTTACATCAGACTGGTAGGTATCGATGAGAGCTTTTAGTTCTTGTTCTGTTAATTTCTCTTTAGGAAATGAGAACAAAACAAGAGAGACATACAAAGTGTTTAAACCCCACTTGGCTTATTTAACCAATTTACTTGTTTAATATTTGCATTATTTATTTAATAAGAACCATAAACAGAAACAAACTCCAATGAACATGCAAAGAAATAGGAAATCTATCCATTAAATTCATTTCCCCATAGCTAGAGGTCTTCTCCCAATGGATAGGATCCTAAAAACAAACAAAAAAAAAAATTGATGTCCAATATGCAGCAAAATCACCCCTCCTTGGGAACAAGTGTCAGCTGCTTGTTCTGTTTCTAAGATACTCCCAAGACTTTCTTTTTTACTTTTCATGCAAATATTGTATTGTAGTGCATTTAGATTTAGAATCAAACCATCAGATTTCTGACCCTAGAATCAGAATCCCAGAAGATTGAAAGATTAGAAGCTCATTCCTGCCCATCCACTACTTTATCAACCCTCACAGGAAATGGGGTTATGTAGAATACTCCCACCTTATTTCCAAGGCCCATCTCTGCTTGTACTCTGGTTTAAAGATGCAAATTCCCCAAGACCCTTGCCAAGAGTCCCCTGGGGAAAAATTCCACCCAGTCTTAGAGAGGATGATTTTATTCAGAAGATAGTCCCCCAGCAGCAGCAGCTGTAACATCAGCAGTTACAACAAAAATAGTCTTCATTAGGTCAGGGTGTGTATTCTCTAGACAAATCTTCACACTTCACTCTGCCTGGATGCCACTGACAAGGCAGAGTTCCTGCCACCCCCGTACCCAGAGACTTCTGGTCAGTACTTGTTCCCCAACAGATCATCTTTCAATTCTTTTTTTGTTTCTCCTGTTGGCAAAGCAGCTAGAGAGGAATCTGAGTAAATATTTCTGCCCCTGTAGGGCTTGGCCACTGCTACTAGATTTCTTTCTTCAACGGAAGCTGCAGAAACAAGCAGAGACAGCTAGTGGTTTGAAAGTGAGATAGTTAGTTGAATAAGTCTCCTGGTATTCCTGACAATCATGTCTAACACAGATACAGGTGTCTTCATCTGCAAAGGGGCGAATACCAGAAACAGTCCCTGTCTTTCCCCATCATCCCACTGCATTTGAAAAAAAGGACAGGTGACTCTTTTACAGGGACAAACCAGACACTGCAAAAGGCTAAGCTAGGAAGTAGAAGAAATGAATTTGGTGTGAAAACTTCAGCACCCAAGTCAAAGTCATCCATATATTTCTAGACTTTCATAGTTCATAGCTCAAAAGCTGAAAGAGACTTCAGTGGTCATTGAATTCATCCCCATCTTTTTTACAGATGAAGAAATCAAGGCTCCAAAGAAGTTAATATCACACAGTAGTAAATATCAGAGGCAGGATTGGATCTCAAATCCTCTGAGTACATACCCACTACTTGTTGTACTGTATTAATCTTGGTTTTGCTTCTTGGCCTAAAGTTTACAGAAAGCATGCCAATACTTCTTGTAGTCAAACACTGACATAGTATAAAATGAAAACCTCCATCTACTGAAGTTTGATCTTTGGGGACACACCTACCATTTGTTTTTGAGTTCTACAACTATGATGGGGGGGGGGAACTATTTCCTATGCCACAACGATGGCCATCCCATCTTTTTATCACTTTACCCTCACAATAAAGAATGTTGATTCAGAAAAGCATTAAAGTAAACACCTTGTTGGGAAAATGTACTTTAAAAAATCAAAGCAATCACCTAGTTAAGGGGATTCCTGAAAGATGAAAACAAGGAATAGACCTGTGAGGAGATCATTTTGAAATCATGGTGAGGTATGGAAAAAGGAGAATGAAGGATCAGAGTATTTGAAAAGTAATGCTAGTGGGTTGACTGCAAGAATTCATTGTTGTGTGCATTTTTCTTTTGTTAGCATGCTCTGAGGAAGTTGGACTAACATTTGGATCATTTGTTCATTATTCTTTATCATCAGGATAAGCATATGGTGTTCAAAAGGCAGAATTATTATCCTCTGATGAATCTTCTGATTCAAATATGCTTAAAAAAACAGAAAATTGGTCTAGAAGAACCCAGACCTGTCTTTGCCACACACACACACACACACACACACACACACACACAGAAATGAGAGAGAGACAGACAGAGACAGAGACAGAGACAGAGAGATTTAAAAGATGAGAGAAAATGTGCTTTGATTACCTAGGAATTTATAATCTTGAGTCTTCTGATTTATTATAAAAAATAATCAACTGAGCTCATATTAAGTAGGGAACACAATTTTAAAACTATTTAAATATAAATATAAATAATTTGTTATGGGTATTATGAGCATTTACAGTTTAAATACAGAAAAATATTTGGACATTTGAAAATAGAATGTTATTGGTTTTTCTATTAGTGTTTGACATGGAGGAGGAAGAAAAAAATTCCTTGAGCAGGAAATGTCAAGTAATATTAGATATTATCAAGCACTAATGTTTATTTACTTGAATCCATTTTCTGGCAGTCTAATTCCCAAGTGCACTTAATTTTTTAAAGATAGGTTGATAAAAACAGAAAAATAATTTTTCCTAAGATGAGCAGGAGAAAGAAGAAAGGAAAAGGAAGACATTGAGAGGCAGAAAGTGAAGAGAGAAGGCTGCAAGAAACAGAGAAACAGAGGAATAAGAAGAGAAAGAGGAATAAATTAAAGAGCAGAATTTATTTCTCTGAAATAAAGTGCTGTAATTGATTCAGATTTTTTTTTTTTAAACTAGAATGTTGTTTTCAATTTAGGTTAAGCCTTCCTCTCTACTGATTATTCCAAGTAGCCATTTTAACTTCACCAAAACTTCTAATCAGGGGTTCATGGGAGGGTTGTTTTATGGTAAAGATGGTTTTATGACATCAATTATACTATAGAGAAAGTGTGGAGAAAATCAGAAAACATTTATCATTCTAGGATTTTCTTTCTTTAATTGTTTAATATAGAAGAGTTTAATTTTGTTTATATTTAATTACCATGTAAATACTGGTGGGATCACTTTAAGAAGTAATTTAGGAAAGTATGCTAACATTTTAGAAGCAGTATGAAAAGAATAAAAATTTATCTTCTTGGTTGGAAAATGTCTTGAAAACGACAAATATCTAGACTTAACTACAATATAGCCAAAGGCAGGCAGGAGTTCTAACAGTGACCAGCCTAATGTTCAGTGCTTTTAATTACTGTAGCAATAAATCACACAAAAATGTCCTCCAGGAACGAAATGATTTTCTAAAAAAAAAAAAAACAAAACAAAAAAAAAAAAAACATTTCAGAATATTTTTTGAAATTCAATTAATTGAAGGCACCAGATAAAAGGTACATATTCTTAATGGCTATAAAGTAACCCTCAGGGAGGAAACTGAACTGCAGAGCTCAACTTCAAAGTGTGACAGAAATACTTACTGTTTTACTTTAAACAGTATTCAGATCAATGAATCAGTTACAATTACTTATGCATTTAAGCAATCTTTTCATTTTCCTTTTGAATATGATAGCAAGAGATGCACTTACTCCTTATGATACAGAAAGTTGTTGAAACCTGCAAAAAAAAAAAAAAAAGGAATTGCAATCATTTTTCAGTCAGGGATGGTGTTCTGCATTTCTAGTTCATACTGGCAAGTACTAGTCAAACATAAAATGACTTTATTAGAAAGCCATTGGCAGGTTTTCTTTATTTTAATCTAACTGGTGTTCAAAATATAATATAATAGACCTTTTGCTTTATACGAGTTTGAATGGAAGGAAGTGAAGAGGGCCATTTGGCTTTATTTGGATTTAAAGAGATATTATAGGAAATGAGATGAAAGACAGAATGAAGGATTTGTAGTTTGAAGACAAGGGATTGAATTCTGCTTCTGCCTCTTATTATTCATGTGAACTTGAATAAATAATTTAACTTCACTGGCCCTTGTGTTCTCTTTTATGAAATGATAATCTTTATACAACACAGTTCTTAATCTATAATTCTGTGTGAGTGACCAATCAGGTCTCCAATGGATTCCTTTTTTAGTTTGAGAAGTCTTGGGAAGCTTTCTGCAAAGTACTAACATGAGAAGATTATTCCTGATCTTTTTGAAGACCAATTTATTTGAATGTGACAAATTCTGCTCCTTTTATGTTCTTAATAGTTCTCTCTCAATTGCAATTTTTTCATCTTTAAAAAGAGGACATAATCCCTGAAACTCATAGGATTGTGGTAGGGATGTATTAAGATAACATAGATATTTTTTGTTCAGTCATGTTTGACTCTTCGTAATCCCAAAAACCATATTTTCCTTGGGATTTTCTTGGCTTAAATAGGGGTTGTGATTTACCTAGAATCACATAGTAAATTTCTGAGACTAGATTTTGAACTCAGGTCTTCCTGACTTTAAGCTCCAGCACTCTACCCACAGAGCTCTCTAACTACCTCTAATATAAATATAATTTTTTTTTTGGTGGGGGTAGAGATTTGTTTTCTTATTTCTCTTCCTCTACCTCTCATAGTCAAGAGAGAGCACAGTATTGATAATAGAGGCAACAAAGTATTTATATGTTAAACAGATGTTAATACTCCTCCATCCCTTTACAAAATATGAATACCATTCCACTTCCTTCCCTTTCCTCTGATGGGTTGGATTGAAAATGGAACACTCTAATAGAGGCTTTTAATAATTAAGATGAGTTCAAGTGCTACCTACAGATGAGATTGTATGGGGAAGGAATTTTTTCTCCTTCCTGTCATTTTATTAAATGCTTTTGTTGAGGAATAAGCCTGTTTACCCGTTGTTTATTCATAGGAAGTATACTAGGAAGGGGCTTATGCTATTGTTTTAGTGAGATAACTTCCATACACACTCCTGAAACTGCCCTCTGGAATGTAACTCTGCAATGAAAGCATAAGTGAGGGAGTAGCACTCCACAAAGGGGGCACTATGTAGTCAAATAATTTTACTATCCTTAAAGGATTATAAAAATGACAAACACACACGCATTGTGTATGTATATATACATACAAAGATATACATAATAAAAGCAAATATCTAAGATTGAAGAAAAGTTGCTGATCTACATTAGTACAGAATATTTAGTTGCCAACTATTCCTTACATCCTTGAGATCATAGGGTTAGACATACACACAAAATTATATTTATCAACACAAAGAACAGAAGAACAATGGTTCCTCTGTGATTTATATTTCCCCTCTTCATTTGTAGGCATATCTCATTTTATTGTGCTTCCTTTCATTTTTCTTTGTAGATATTGTATTTTTTGTTTGTTTGTTTGCTTGTTTTTAACAAATTCAATTTTTGTGGCAATCCTGAATCAAGTATGTCTATTAGCACCATTTTCCCAACACTATATCTCTGTGTCATATTTTGGCAATTCTTGTACTATTTCAAATTGTCCATTATTATTATAAGCTCTAGTAATCAGTGGTCTTTGAAGTTGCTATTGTAATCATTTTGGGTACCATGAATTATACCATATAAGATGGCCAAATTAATAGATAAATATTGTGTGAGTTCTGACTACTTCACTGACCAGCTATTTCCTTGTATTTCTCTTATTCTCCTTTGGATTCTCTATTCCTTGAGAATAGAAAATATTGAAGAATATTACATAACCTTATTTGTTAAAGTTGTATCCAAATTTGAGAGGACTGACTTCAATTTTGAAAGAAGTTCTGTTATGGGTAGAATGTTATCAAATAACATCACAAAGTATAGAGAAATTCTTTATGAAAGGAAGAGTCAATCAATTCAGGAAATGTCACTGTTGTCTTATTTTAGGAAATTATCACAGCCACCTCAGCCTTCAGCAACCACCACCCTGATCAATAGTGGCCATCAACAGAGAGGCAATAATTACCTACCTGCAAAAAGATTATGATTCATTGAGGGTTCAGATGATTGTTAGCATTTTTTTAGTGAGAATTAGATGGTTAGTATTTTTAAATTAAGATGTGTAATTTTTTGACATAACATATTGTACATTTAATAGATTACCACATGGTACAAACATAATTTTTCTATGCACTGTGAAACAAAAAAAAATATTTGTGTGACTTGCTTTATTGTTATATTTACTTTATTGCAGTAACCTGAAATTGAACCAGCAATATCTTTGAGGTATGCCAGAATAGAGAAAAGGGAATGCAGAAATACTAGTTTAATGTTTGAAGGGAAAATGGGATATAAGGACAAAATTCCCCATTGATCAGTCAAGGAGGACTAGAAATGGAAACTCTTTATATAGGTGCTCTTTCCTTGCCTCCCTCCATGCTATAACCCTTTATTTTAATCATTGTCTTTTAAGTGATATAAGCTGACATGCTACTAATTTAAAAAAAACAACAACAGGATTTGTTACCTGTTTCTAAATATCAATATACTTCCATAAAATATTAATTTCGTAGTGGAAAGAACAATGATATCGGAGGCAGCATATTTGTGCTTAAATCCCATCTTTTTCTGTATTGTCCACTTTTTAGGTCTTAGTTTCTTTATTTGTAAAACTGTGGGATTGCACCTTTACATGTAGCTTTAAAACCTATGAACCTTTATAAACTGAATTTCTTATTCTTTACTATACACTTAGTATGCATACTACTTAGGTATATGACTGTTTGGGAAATTGGATTAGAAGATGGATAAAAGTTTTAAAGTTTGAAATTCCAAAAGACAAGAAAAATTCAAAAGCTCAGCCACTATCTGGTAAAGGCAAAGATGAATAGCTCGATCATTCTCTGTTTATGGGCAGCTTTATCTTTTTATTTTCCCTAGCACAGGACAGTAAATTTGAAAGGTCTAGAAGGGAAGGGAAAGGAGAAGGAAGGGAGGAAGGGAAGAAGGAAGGAAAAAAAGGAAGAAGGAAGAAGTTATATAGCCCAACTGGCCAGTTCCAGTTGGGTTCCCCTTGGGGCAGCTGGTACTATACTCATAAGTTTTTGTTTGTCCTTAGTTCTCAAAGAAAAACATGACATCAGGAAGATGATGTCATGATTTGCAAATGAATTAGATTTAAGAGTGGGCTATGCAAAGTCACCAGCCTCACTCCTCCAGAGTCATCTGGGTCCATTGGAAAGATATAGCTCATGATGACTGGAGATGGCCCTGGATGAAGTAGGGAGGCTTTGACCTTTTTAACCTAAGGTCTTTCCCAGGTCTAAGTTTGACTGAGACAATGTGCATTCAGTGATTAAGATTAGGTAAAAAATGAAGCAAAGAATGGTCTCTTTTATCTAGTCAAAAAAAAAAAAATCAATCTTGAAGGAGAAAATCCTCTAGGTTTCTGACCAGAACAGAAATAATTGTTATTTACATTTACTCTGAGTCAATCAGGCAGTTAATAAATATTTGCTTAATTGAGTTGAAAGAAGTTACAGAGAACATTTTTTCAAAATTAATTTATTATTATTATTTTTCCTAAAACAATTGAGGTTAAATGATTAGCCCAGGGTTATACAGCTAGGAAGTGTTAAGCATCTGAGGCCAGATTTAAACTCAGGGTCTCCTGACTTCAGAGAGTTGAGAGTACTCTCTCTACTGTGCCATCTAGCTGCCCCTTTTCTTTTTCTTTTTCTTTTTTTCTTGTATATTTTTAACCTCCCCCACCCAAGGATTTCTCCCTTGTCTTTTCCCTTAGTCTTTATTCCCACCCTGTTCATCCCTTCCCCCCTTAATTTTATAGCTTTTGGAGGGAGTTATACCCTTCATGGTATGTATGTAGTGTTACCTATTAAACTCATTCCTTATGTGAGTAGGTTTTCAGAACTACAAGCCCTTCTTCCTCTTCTAATGCCTGTTTCTATTCTTCCTCTGCACATTATTTGTATAACATAATTATTATTCTTTACCTTAACTCTTCCAATCTTTCTTTTGAGCTACCCTATTATTGATGTAAATTTTAAACATATAGCATATATTTTCCATGTAAAAAACATAATTTGTCCCTATGTAGACAATTTGTCCATGTTGAGTTCTTTGAAATTGATATTTGATGTTGACATAGTTTAAATTTAAATCCTGAACTGTTGAAGTTCAGATTTGGTTGATAGAAAATCCTGAAAATCGGCAAGTTTGTTGAATGTCCATTTTTTTCACTCGATATTATAGATAATTTTACTGGATGTGATATTTTTGGTCACAGGCCTAGTTCTTTTGATTGTTGGTAGATATGATTCCAGGATCTGTGATCTTTTATTGTAGCTGCTGATAAGTCCTGTACAATTCTAATTGTAGCTTCAACATATTTGAATTTTTTTTTCTTGTTTCTGGCAAAATTTTCTCTTTGATCTGGGGTTTCAAAACTTGACAATAATATTCCTGTGTGTTTTCTACAAATGATCTCATTGATGTGATGAGTAGGGAATGTTTTTCTATTTCTACTTTCCCCTCATGTTCTAACATTCCAGGACAATTTTCTTGGATTATTTTCTGCTTATTGTATCAAGGTTCTCTTTTTGATCACAACTTTCAGGTGATTCAATTATTCTTATATTTTCTCTTCTGTTCTCCAGATCTGTCATTT
The DNA here is from genome assembly GCF_902635505.1 of Sarcophilus harrisii. NCBI lineage: Eukaryota > Metazoa > Chordata > Mammalia > Dasyuromorphia > Dasyuridae > Sarcophilus > Sarcophilus harrisii. Next base: position 386,130,731 of record NC_045426.1, read on the forward strand.
TTCTTATAAAATGTTTTACATTCTGTTCTATTTTCTCATTTTTGAAAAAAAATCTATTTTGTTATTTCTTAGTCTCCCATAGCTTCAGTGGCTTCCCTTTGCCTGATTTTAATTTTCAAAAAAATATTTTTATCTTTGAGACTCTGTATCTCCTTTTCTAGTAGGATAATTTTCCACCCATCATCATGTTTTTCTTGGTTGATTTTTCTTCCTTCCTTCCTTCCTTCCTTTTTTCCTTTCTTTTTTAGTTTTTCCTCAATGTATTTTTTTGAGCTTTTCTATAAATTCTCTCAGAGCGGGGAGCCATTTCACATTACTCTTTGAGGTAGAAGCTTTTTGTACTTCAGTGTCCTCTTCTGAAGATGAATCTTGGTCTTCCTTTTTCCCATAGTAAGTTTCTATGGTGGGATTCTTTCTTCTTCATCAGTTTATTTTTTTTAAATAAAAGGTATTAGTGTAAGCACCCCCAATAGTGGAGTGGGGGAATGGTACCTCAATCTTCTCTTCAGCTCTTCACTCTGACCAGGAATCCTAAAGCAAGAGTTTTACCCTCATTCAAGTACCTACAGCTCTGCTCTCCTTGCTTCTGCACTCACCAGGTGTTGGTTTCTTCTCCATCAGTCCTGTCTCAGAGGCACAGCTGGGTTTGGCACTCCCAATCAGATGAGGTTCTCTCAGTCTGCCTTCATACCCTGACTCCACAAACAGTCTGGGAGGTGAAGATCTCTGAGGTTTCCAGAGAGGTTCCAGCTACATCTAGTTAGCCTGAGGGGTCCCCATTAGGTGTTTTTGTGGAACTAGTAGGAAGATGTTTGTACTTCACGTTGGTTAATTCTGGGCTGGGGTCTTTCTTCAGATCTTGTTGGGTGGTTCCAAGGCACCCTGTTATGCCCAAAACTTCTTGATTTTTCACCAGTCTATGTTCTCCTTGAGGCACAATTTTGTTCTATTTGTAAGGGAAATCTGGAGAGTTTCAAATTTAACCTACTCTACCATCTTTCCAGAATCCTCCCAAAAATTCATTTTTTAAAATAAAGTTTTGCATTGCAAAATTTTCTTCTTCCTTGCTCTCTGCCTTCCCCAAGTTGATAAGAAATTTGATATAGGTTATATATGTGTAATCATTTAAAAGACATTTCCACATTTGTCATATTGTTGAAGAAGAAAAAAAAACTAAAGGGGAAAAATAATTTTAAAAAAACAACAAAGAAAGATAAACTAGCATGTTTTGAGCTATATCCGGACCCTAGCAGTTCTTTTTATGGATGTGGATAACATTTTTCATCATGAATCTTTTGGAATTGTCTTGGATCATTGTGTTGTTTAGAAGAGCTAAGTCTATCAGAGTTGATCATGGTATAATGTTTTTGTTACTGTGTGCAACGTTCTTCAGGTTTAGAGAACACTTTCTAACAGACAGTAGGAACTTCTTTTGAAGATTTACACTTGTAGGTTTATGATTCTATTGGTATAGGTATAAGGGAAGGGGAGAATCTCCTGTCTTTCTGGGTATTTTTCTCCAATTCTCTTTTCATTGCAAATTTTATCAGTGGAACTCTTCACTGGTTATCTCCTCTTCTTCACATACCACTAGTCCATATAATTTTTTTTCTGAGGCAATTGGGATTAAGTCACTTACCCAGGGTCACACAGCTAGTAAGTGTTAAGTGTCTGAAACCAAATTTGAATTCAGGTCCTCCTGACTTCAGGATTGGTGAATGTTAAACAACATTTAAAAACCCAACGTCTTTTATAGTTTTTTTTGTCTTTAGAATTCCCTATTTGAAATGTGCTTCAGCCTCAAAACTCATACTTCAAAGTTCTTTGAAGACAGTAGTGTTTCATGAATGGCAGTCAGGAAACAGGAATATGGAAAAGGGTATTAAAAAGATGGGATTTTGTTTCAAGGAGAAGATTTTGGTCATTAAAAGAAATTTTCAGTTTCCAAAAGGTAAGCCAGTCATGCTGTCCTCCTGTACATTATGGTTACAAAATAATGTCCATGCCCAGTTCCATGCATGTTATATGTTTGTATACACACATGCACATATACAAAAACATATACATGTAGTATGTATGTTATATATACATGCATGTGTACACACATGCAAGATGAATAACTCCAAACAATGTATATACATACATAATACAATGTGTGTATGGTGTGTGTGTGTGTATATCTATATATACGTTTATATTGCTTCATATATTTATAAACTCTTGCTAATTAGTCACTTCAGTCATGTCTGACTCTTTGGGATCTCATTTGGGGTTTTCTTGGCAAAAACAATGGAATGATTTGCCATTTCTCTTTCCAGTTTATTTTACAGAGGAGGAAACTGAAACAAACAAGGTTAAGTCAGTTGCCCAGATAACACAGTTAGTTAGTAAATGTCTGAAGCCATATTTGAACTCAGGTCTTCCTGAGTCCAGGTCCAGTGGGTAACAGGTATTCTTCTCATTTGAAGATAGACTTGCCAAAGACCATTTAAGAGAGTGAAGTGGAAAGAGTGCACTGGATTTTAAGTGAGTATTTAACTCATACCCTCTTATTATCTGTGTGACTATAGAAAATCTCTCTGACCCTCAATTTCTTAATTTGTCAAATGGGAAAAATAATATCTTCATTTCTTTCTTCATAGGGTTATTTTAAATTGTGCCACATAAAAGAGTGTTTTCACATAGAAAAAAGTCATAACTTTTGATTATTAGGGACAAAAACATGAAGTCTGTGAGGGTAGAGTCCTTTTAAGAGGGATCTCAAGAAAGGTGACAGTACCTGGTGGAGAAGGTTTAAATTAAATCCAGGGATATCCAGTAGATATAAGAATATAAGGAAGGCGATGGAGAATAACCTTAACCTCTCACTGGTCTCTGAAGTTAGACTACAGATATTCTTTTCCTGTCATGGAGATGTTGAGGAAGTGGTGAGTGACAGAAAACTACCAATGAACTGGTTATCATTCTTGATTTAGAAGGTCCTAAATACTAAAAACTATTGGTTTATATTGGGAACTCTTATGTAAAAGCTATTTGATATTGTTTAAGGATGGACAATCCAATATATACTTCAAATTAAAAACTTTTTTGTGGTTAGTCTGATTTTGACTCCAGTGATAAGAGTATTTGCATCCACACAGCAAGATGCCATTTTTGTTATTAATTCTTTGAACTCTGATAGTATTAATGCTTCACAATTTCCCCTTGGCTTATCATAACAGCAAATATGAATGTATATATAACCCTTAGAGATTTGCTAAGCACTTTTTATATGTTAACTGATTTGAACATCTAAGAGTTAGATACCATAAGTATAACTATACCCAATTTACAGATGAGTGAAGCTCAGAGAAGTAAAGCTGTGGTCACAACATTAATAAATGTTGGAGTCAGTAAGTCAGAATTCAGATTCAGTTCTTTGTTGACTATAGGGCCATTTCTCTATCTTCCATGTCATACTTTATTTTGATTACAGATTGTGCTTATTTTATGTTAGTTTACCTTATTATTTTTTCTTACCCTTGTAAGTTTCTCAAGGATTGAGATGACATTATCTACTTTGAAAACACAAAGATATTATTAGAATTATTTTTGTGGCAGCTAGATGGTACAGTGATAAAGCACCAGCCCTGAAGTCAGTAAGATCTGAGTTCAAATCTGAACTCAGACACTTAACACTTACTAGTTGGGTGACCCTAGGCAAATCACTTCATTCAGATTGCCTCATCAAAAAAAAAATTAAAAAAGAATTTTTTTTGACTCATACTTATGATTTCATTAATGTGGGAAACTCCCAATGTGAAACCTTCCATTGGTACAAATGGACAATTCATCTCTGATTTACAGACTTAGAGAATTACTTGGGTCACTGAGAATTTTATTAACTTGTCAACTGTTCATTTATCATCAGAGCCAGGACAAATCCAAAGTGAGCTTCATTTTCTTTAGAATGATTAGCAAAATGCTAGATACACAACAGCTCTTTAATAGTATCTTATTAAGTTTAACTCAACTGAATTCATTTTACCCTTCTCCACTAAATTTTAAACTGCTTTTTAAATGAAAATTATAGCAGCTTTGCTTTTAGTCTTTATTATTCAATTGGCTCTCATGAAGATTGAATGCTTTTCAATTGTGATGATAATTTGCAGTGTTTTTCTTCATTCGAGGCATTGTACTTCATGTTTTAAGTAGAGGGAAAATCTACTAAACAAACATTAGTAGGTTGGAAAGCTATGAATGGCTTGCAATACAGATGTTATCACTGTTGAACAGCTGTTTGAGTTACAGGAAAATTAAGACTTTGGAAAAGTCTTTGTTATTTTTTCACACCTATGTAATCTTACATAACTTTACAAATGTCCTTGTTTCTACTGTTTCACTTATTCAGAAAAAAGGATGGTGATAGGTTGTGCATTTATAACAACTCATACAGAATACTGGCAAGTGAATAGATTCATCTTCAAACTGGCAGACAGGATCTGCTCCACTTTGGAGAAAAGATTCATTCATAGCTTTTATATCTATTAAGTAAATAAAGATATGCATGAAGTTGAATTGAAAGATAGAATTATTTAGGGAGAGAGTATAGAGCATTGGTTCTTAATCTGTAGTATTTGGTTTCTGGAATTCCAGGAATTAATTCTGGGGGGTGGGGGGAGGTGGTATCTGTGAATTCAGATGGGAATAAATTATAGGTCTATTTGCACCAACTTCAAACTAAAATTTAACATTTCCTTTAATTATTTAAAAATGTTCTAGAAGAAGTTATCAAGCTTCACCATATTACTAAAGATGATCTTTGGTTAACATGTAAAGAACCCTTTGTATAAAGAAAAGAAAAGAAGAATGAGGATAAAAGCGATGGAGACCACCTTAAGAAGTTGGGAAGAAAATGAAGAATCCCAAAATGAAGACAGAACTTAAAAAAAAAAAAAAACTCAACCAGTGAACACACTTAGTGCAACTTAGAGCCATTTAATGAAATAACTAAACTGAAACTATTTTCTCCCATAAACCTTAAACTCATTTCCCCAAAATACACACACTTTTAGTTTGAAAAGTACCCATACTCAGATCATATACACTGAGAACATATGCATAGAAGTGTATCTTATACTTTTGATGTTGTAGAACTGCCAATATTTTCTATTGATGTCATAATATTACTTTCCACTGAGTCAGCACCCTAAAGGAGAAATGCCAATGTGTATATATTTCAAAATGTAATTTTCCAGTCTCAAGAATGAAATTAAATTGTAATTGAGGAATATTTAACAATAGAACATAGATCACTTTATTATATGGTTTCTTAGTCAATATGCTACCTCCAGGGATCCTTATATACCTTTTAATATCCTCCATTTTTATCTGAGTTTGGCATTACTCATCTAAATTTATTTTTCTCAGCTGGTTTTGAGGGGGTGGTCTTCAGGGTGACCTAGTGTGTTGTCTAATACTGACTAGGAATGCTATAAAGCCAAGTCCTGATTAGTGTCAATAATGAATCTTATGAAATGGTCACGTGCATTTGAATTCGCAATATTTGAGATTATAATTATGCACAATATGGTCATTTGTTCCAGTTCAATGGAAGCATGCAGTATGAATTTGAATAATGTGGCAATTTCATAGAATTTTTAATTTGTCCTAGTAATGACTTAGTTGTAATTAGAAACTCTCTCCCCTGAAATAGCTCTTTTAACTACCTCTACCATCTAGATTGGCTTATAAGGATCTATTGAGGAAAAGTACAGCTCTTCCAATCTGCTCTTTCAGTAATATCAATCACTTCTTGGATATGTTGTGATTAGTAAAACTTTTTTTTTTAATTAATTTTTTTTTCTGAGGCAATGGAGGTTAAGTGACTTGCCCAGGATCACACAGCAGGGTAGTGTTAAATGATTGAGGTCACATTTGAACTCAGGTCTTCCTAACTTCAGGACTGGTGCTCGATCTACTGCGCCACCTACCTGTCCCTATTAGTAAAACTTTTTTATGAAGAGGATAACTATAACTTAATCACCCCATGTGCTTGAGCTATAGAGGTGCTGACTTTGGGCCATCTGTTAGCCTTCTATCCGTCCAGTAGGGAGCACTATGGTTAGTCAGTAGACTTCTTTTCTAGAGGCATCTTCTTCCAACTATCTCTGGTCAAAAGATGTGAACAAAATTCCAGAAGAAAAAATCAAAGAGATCTATAGTAACAAGGAAAAAATGCTCCAAATTACTATTGATTAGAGAAAAGAAAATTGTAACAACTCAGGTACCACCTCATACTTCCCAGGTTGGCTAATATGGCATAAAGGGAAAATTACAAATGTTGGAGTTGATATGGAAAAATAGACACTGGTGGACTTGTAGACTGATAAAACCATTCTGGAGAGCAGCTTCAAACTATGCCTACAGGTATATCAAACAGGATCCTTTGATCCAGCAAACCCACTACTAGGCTTGTACCCCAAAGAAACCTTAAGAAAAAGGAAAAAGGACTTAAATGCACAAAAATAGTTAAAACAGCTTTTTTTTTGTGGTGGCAAAGAATTAGAAATTGAGGAAATACTCATCAGTTGGGGAATGGCTGAACAAGTTGTGGTATGTAATTGTGAAGGAATAAATTATGTTATAAGAAATTATGAATAGCATACTTTCAGAAAAGTCAGAAAAACTGAACTGAGGCAAAGTGAGGAAACAGAATCAGCTCAATACTACACAGTAATAGTAATATTGTATGATGATTAACTATGAATGTCTTAACTATTCTCAGCAATACAATCACTCAAGAAAATTCTTAAATACTCATGATGAAAAATTCCGTCTACCTGAGAAAGAAAGGATGGGGTCTGATTGCAGATCAAAGCATACTTAAAAAAACTTTATTAAACCTGTTTAAATTTTTCTTGTTTTTTATTTTCTATTGTAGCATGACTAATATGGGAATATTTTGCATGGCTACACATGTATAATCTATGTCAAGTTGCTTGCCTTCTCAAGGAAGAGGGGGAGAAGGAGAGGGAGAGAACATGCAAGAAAAAGAATGTTAAAAAGTTTTTGTTTACATGTAATTGGGAGAAAATAAATGAAAAAAAGATAAGTTGGTATGAAATATTTCTTCCAAACTGGGAACACATTCTCCCCCCTGTATATATAAGATCCCTAGGGAAAATGGATTCAGAATATAATGATAGTGAGGCATATCTGAAGAACAGATCTGGATAAAGGGTAAACCTACAGTTTATGGTTGTAGGAATTGTGTTTCTCCCTTTGTAAAAACTTCACTAAGTTTCCTTTAAGATTAACTCTCTGCTGGGATCTAAAGATTGGTGCCTTCTGGAGTCCATAGCCAACTCTTCTCTTCCAAGAATGGTTTTACTCTCTGAAGCTGTTTCCATCTTTGGGTGACTTTTTCCACATGTGTAAATACTTCTGTCATCAAATACAGCTACTCTAGTGGCCACTGCCACCCCTTCTGGTCATGAGAGACAGTACCGTTGAACTGTCATGATCATCTGAGAGAAAAGGAAGAGAGAACCAGGGTAAGGATGGCGATTTTTTCCTTTCCCCAAGTAATTCCTCTCAGCTGCTTGCTTGGAATGCTTTTCTTCCCTTAATAAACTGGCCTACTATTGGAATTGCTTGTTGCATAAGAAATTAGGTAGAAGAGCATGGGAAGAAGAGATTACAAATGCTTATTAAAAATTCCAAAAACATAGGGAAAAAATGAAACTTTATAAAGAAAAATATTTCCCAAAGCAACTGGACTAATTCACAGCTCTACCAATCATGTAGAGGACTACAAAAATATTTATTGTAACAATTATCTAAATAGTTTTTTAAAGCATTTTTTTTCAAGAGGGAGAGTGAGAAATTCTTACTTAGTATCTGTAAAATTGCTTTAATTTTTCCACCTAGTATTAAAGAATTTCAGAACCAGAAGGATCTTTAGAGATCATCTAGATCAAACTGCAATTTTACAGATAGGGAGACTAAAGTTTAGAGATGTTAATGACCTTCTCAGAGTTACTTGGTCAAGTATTGACAGAATTGGGGCCAGAACCCACATCTAGTTCCCATTCTTGTGTTTTCTCTATTTAAAATAACTTATTTTAATTTTTTTAGTGTTCTGTTGTCTGAATTGTAAGTATGCAATCAATTTTAGTGCCCTCCCCACTGTGTTTGGATAACCCACCCTGGCTAAGGGTATTTGTTACCATTGCTGAGACATTTGTGATCTTGTTCAGAATATTCTGTGGGCCAAAGGGAGTGGGGAGATGAACATTTACTTAGCAAATGTAGTCAATAAAGATAATTCCTCTTTATCATTAAAGCTATAGAAACACATACCCAGAATGGAAGGTATTTAGCAGTTTAATCCAGCCTCTCTCAATTGTCTCCTCTCCTCTCCTCCTCCTCTTCATCACAAACATAACTTGATTGATTGATTGAATGAATGGATGGATTTTTTCATAGTTATGTGTGGACAAACCTCTGCTTTCATTGTGTAAGAATCCTGTGTGCTTTGGGTCAGTACGTTTCTACAAGTAGCCTGGATGTTTCTCAGCAGTACCTGCTGGTCTTTGCTGGTAGGAAATTAAAAATTAAAGTGAAAATCAGCCAGACAGAAATCTTAATTGGCAGAGAAAGTAACTTTTGTTCCCTTCCTCTCACACTGATCACTGCTTGTTTTAATCTGGCTCTTCAAACTGTCCTGTCCTTTGTTTTGTAGCCAAATATTTTGCATTTTAATTTAATTTTTGTCCTACTCATTCATTTGTGGTCATATCAACGTAGGTAGCTTTCCTTCATCTAAAAATTATGGAAACAGCAAATGCAAAGAGTGGATGCCATTGGCAACAGTTTATGATTGGGGAGATGTTTTTGAAAATGTACACTGACAAGATTGCACAAGTAGGCTAATTTAAATTTGTCCTGCAGTCAGGAGCAATAGATATAATTTTCAAAGACATAAAAAGTCTGCTGTTAATCAATTAATGGACAAGAATTAATTAGGCACCTGCTATGTGCCAAACTATACACTAATCACTGAGAATATAAATACAAATATGAGACAGTTCCTTTCTTCAAGGAACTTACACTCTATTATGTCATTTACACATCATATAATCAATGCAGATGACCCATAGTCAAGGACCAGACCTGTCATATCCATTGATTTTTCTTTAAATTTGTCCACATTCTCTGGTCTGGTGTTTCTTTGTGCCATATGATTTTACTTGCTTCTATTTTTTAGGTGTTGCCTATATAGTTCTCATATCCCAAACAACAACAAGTTACAATGAGTTATAGTGAAAAGAGCACTGAATTCAGAGTCAATAGACTTGGTTTTGACTTTTTACTCTGCTAGGTACTGCTTGTATGACCTTGGCTAAATAGCTTAATATTTCTATAACTCAGTCTCTTTATAGTCTCTTCAATGTAAATGTAAAAGTTGTACTTGTTTTTATCCAAGGTTACTTAATCAATCATTCAATTAGCAATACTTATGAGCAGTCTACTATGGGCTAGACACTGTGCATGTAAGACAGAGTGACCCTCTCTGCTCTAAATCTTTAATTCTTGACAGTAGGGAATATAGCTTCTTTAAAGAAAAAAAAATTCTCCTTAGCTCCAAGGACAACCTTAAGTGTATTGGAAGAAGGCATCCTCGTGTAACAAGGAGCCCTGGACAGAGTCAGAGAAGGCCCAGGTTCAGGGTTTGGTTTTATTGGTGACCTTGAAGACATCACAAAATCTTTCTGGAAAGCTCAGACAAAGCATTTGTGTCCTTTGAAATGTTTGAAAATTGTGCTCCCAGTGGCTAACAATGAGAAGTTTGGGGACCTTTACTATAACAAGTTCTTGACTTTTTTTGTTTGGTTCAGACCTAGAATTTTATTGATATAGAACACTTCCAGTGTGGAGATGCTGTCTCTTCAATGCTACCAACAAGTCCCACAACTCTTCTGTAATCTATATTTTTAGAGAATTTCCTTGCTGCATTAGGAAGTTAAATGGCTTTCCTTTGATCAATAGTTAGTATATGTTACAGACAGAATCTGAATATAGATCTTGACTCCAGGCACTTTCTTTCTGGACTCTAAAGCCTATATTAAATAGCAACTTGAATTGTTATTGTTCAGCTGTATCTGTCATGGTCAACTCTTTATGACTCCATTGAAGGTTTTCTTGGCAAAGATACAGGACTGGTTTGCCATTTTCTTTTCTAGCTCATTTTACATATGAGGAAATGAAGGTTTAATCAGGGCTATGTAGTTAGTTAAGTGTCTGAAGCAAGATTTGAGCTCAGGATGATTTATTTGTCACAAAATGCATATTTACATGTCATCAAAATGTTTTTCTGCTATTAAAAACAAATTTATTACAAATACTTAAAAAACAAACTTCTCACTGTGCATTCTCTCCCAATATGTCCCCTTTCTCCAAATTGTGTACCCTACCAGCTGCTTGCATTGTTTGACATTAGTCTTGACTATCTGTTTTTCTCTTTCCTTCAACTTCGTCGATTGAGAGCTCTTCTTTTATTTGGGGGGAGACAGAGTTGGAAGGGCCTTAGAGGTGTCTTGGTTCTACAACTCAACTATAATTTTATAATGTTTTGGTAGACAAAATGGAATTATTTTATATAAATCTGTTATAGAGCCATCTAGATTGGAATGTATCTATTCAGTAAAGCAGGATATCTGTGTAATATCTAGTAACACATACGAATTGGTAAAGATTAAGAGAACAGATACTAGTTTTAGTTATGAGTTAGTTGGAAAGCTAAGTTTTTGAATTGATAAGTCAACTAAATGACTATTAGTTTTCCTCCTAGGTTATTCTTGTGGTAAGAGATTAAATTAAGTAAGTAATGTAGGGTTGGTCCCAAAAATAGCACATCTTTAGAATTTGACTTTTCTTCTTGCATGAAATATTTTCAGATATCATGTACAAAACTCACTCCCAGCACTTCCTGTCAACAGTTTCTGCTTCTGAAATAATTCTTAAACATTATCTTGGGCATCATTTTCTTATTTTGTTTCTCCTTTTAAAACCTTTCCTGGATATTCTGGATGACTCCAACAAACACCTGCATATATCAGATAATTTCAAATGATTCTGTTAACTCAGTAGGGATCTGTCTTCTTTGGCTCAGACTGGAGCATAATAGGTATATTTTTCAGCAAATAAGACATTTATATAAAATGTCTTATGCTATTCAAGTCTTTCTTTTTTAAGTGATTGTGAATTTTTGAAGTTGTTGCTGATTCTAGACACAGTTAGTAGTATAGTGGAAAGAGCACCCAATTTGCAATCTGAATACCTGAATTCAAATGTTGGTTCAGCTTCTTTCCATCTTTATGACTTTGTATATGTAGATGTGGCATGTCATGGAATATAGGTTCAATGCATTGAATTCAACTACATCACTTCAACTTTTATTTTTGTTCTCTCTCATGAAATGTTTAATAATAGCCCAGGTCACGTTCTGGAATATATTTAAAAAATAGAAGGAAAAACATGGAGGGGTACAGTTTAGTGTATCAGTAGGACTGGTATAGGATTTGACAAATTGTCAGTTAGGAAGACTTGATTTTATTATATTTTCCCCTGTGAAAAGTGAATTCTTTTTATTTGAAAGTCTTCACAATAGTAGCTATTGACTCAATTTTGAGAAGATGTCACTATAGCTTTTAAATTAATGCTTTGTTCTGATATTTCTTTGAAATAAATTGTGACTACTTCAGAAAATCAAATGATGATTTAAACATTTTATTTAATGATTTTCTTAAATTGATACTACTGAAGCATTGGTAAGTAAAGCTTCTCTAATTCATCAGGTCAGCTACAAGTATTCAGGTCCAAATCTGGTAAATAAACTGGATGCTCAGAATATTGTAAAGAAATCAGACTGATTTTCTTGTTTGGCTTGTAAGCTGCCTTTGAAGGCTTTTTTCCAGAGAAGAGTTTCAAATATGTTTTGATTAATGGCGAGATGGAATAAATGTCTAGCTTCCCAAAAGACACTCTGAAGGGCACAACACTCATTTAGTTGTATAAATGCTGTTATGCTTGTGAAAAAATCACCAAGTCTTGCCACTTTCTAGTCACACTTATTAGGAAAAAAAACAGCTGCCATCTAAAACAAGAGACACTTAAGTTGTTTTATTTAAGACAATAATCAACTTACATAGCTTGATTTTTTCCCCTTAAAATGGGTACAATTAAGTTAATGAAATAGACATGTGCATTCTTGAATTTTTCACCCATTTCAGTCATAATTATGAGGTACAGGTTTCTAAACAAAACTCAAATTGGTTATTTCAGTCAAATTAACACAACAAATGTAGCCCATGGGGTAGCCAATTAATTTAGTCTCTACTTAATTCTGCTTTACACTAGAAGTGGAAGATGACCTTTCTTGTGAATTTTTTTTTTTTTAATGTCCAAGGACCTCTCTATTTATAATGTATTGGTCCTCAGAAAGAAAGAATTATGTCTACATCAAAAAAGAAAACCTACTACTATTATAAAAAGTCAAAGAATCACTTCAGGGGCTTGATCAATTTTCTTTAAAACATTAGCAGTAAATATAAGCTCCTTAAGTGGGTCAAACTGAGCCCTAAAATGCACACAATAAGAGCAGTATTACTTATAAACTTATACATTTTTTCTCGAAAGTTAAGAGCTTTGGTAGCAAATTCTGGAAATGCCAAAAAAGAAGGAAGGAAAAAAAAACCCAAGCAAATATTTATTTAGCATCTATTATAGACCAGGTACTGTGCTAAGTGCTTTATGCTAAATGCTTTATACATATTATCACATTTAATACTCACAATAATCTTGGAAAGTGGGTTTTAATTATTATTAACCCCATTTTGCAATTAGTAAAACTGAGAGTCAGGTAGAGATTATGTGACTTGCCTAATATCATACAGCTAGTAAATGTCTGAGACAAGTTTTTCCGACTCTAGGCCCAATGCTCTATCTAATGTGTCACTTAGCTGCCTCTAAGAAAATGAGTTAAACTTAGAAAAGAGCCCATTAAAACATATTTTTAAAACTTTTCTAAAGAAGAAAAAAAAGCTTATTGTATTACATTGAAATTTGGTATTTTACATAATTTTACATGATTATGAAAATTTTTAATATGGAAACTGAGGTATTGGGAGGGTATTTAACTTGTTGAAGGCGACATATCAGCCAGGACCAGAATAGAGGCAAAATCAAATGGAAAGCGAAGAAAATGAGCTAATTTCAGCAAAATCCTCAAACTCTATTATTTAGGAAAGATGGAGATGATGAGACCCAAATAATCCAGACTGACTTAAACAGATAATAGCTAGATTATTGTTTAAAATATCATACTGCCTAAATTAGTGAAATGGCTAAAATTGTGAGTTGTCTTGTCTTAAAATAAACTTCTTGGAGCTGAGAAAATTTCCATAAAGAGACAACTTTTTGAATTCATGACCAGACCATTGAAATTATTTCATCAGCACCAGAAAGTTCAAACTTCCTTCAGAAGAAATTACATACAGTATTTTTTTTTTTTTTTTTTGGCCAGTTTATGACTTTCCCTTAGATCAGCTTGCGTTCAGGGACTGTCATCAACAAAATCATTTTAACATGACGGGGATCCTATTTCTTGCTCTTCCATGTAGTGTCATCCCAAGAGGCTTTTATTTCCTTTTTTCTTTATTGGTCTCTTCTTTCTACTTTCCTCCCTACAGGCATGTCAATCTCCTTCTCATCAACTACTTTCAGGGTGGAACATTTGTATGATACTTTTCTAGTCTGGCTCACTTTTGATTTTTATCTTTCCTTTTGCAGTAAGGAATATGGCTTGAAGATAGCAGAATGGGGTAGCAGAAAAAGCACTAATTTGACATCAGAGAATCTGGGTTTTAGTTTCAGCTTGACCACTCCCTCTAGTGTGACCTTGACCAAGTCACTCTTACCTTGTTTTCTTTTTTTAAAATATAATTATTTCATTAAATATTTACAAAATCCATGTAATTTTTTAACATTAATTTAAAAAATTTTTTGAGTTCTACATTTTCTGTCTTCTGTTGCTCCCCACTTCTTGAAAAGACAAATAATATATCAATTATACATGTAAAGCCATGCAAAATATATTTCCATATTTGCCATATTGCAAAAGAAAACGTACAGAAAAATCCAAGAAAAATAAAGAAAGTAAAAAATACATTTCAATTTATACCCAGAATTATTAGTCCTTTATCAAGTGGATAGAATTTTTCATCATGGGTATTTTGGAATTGTCCTGGATCATGGTTAAAAACACAGTAACTAAATCTTTCACAATTCATCATCCTTGCAATACTCCTGTTATTGTGTGTAGTGTTCTATTGGTTCTGCTCATTTCACTTTGCATCAGTTCTTATAATTCTTCCCAGGTTTTTCTGAAATCATCCAGTTCATCATTTCTTATAAGTATAATAGTATTTCATCATAATCATATATCATAACTTATTCAGCCATTCTCCAATGAATGGACATTGTCTTGATTTCCAATCCTTTGCTACCACAAAAAGAGCTACTATAAATATTTTTTCTTTGATCTTCTTGGGATACATACTTAGTGGAAGTGTAATTGAGTCAATAGTTTGATAATCCTTTAAGTGTAGTTTTAGATTCTTTGCATATCATCAAATATGTGGTAGGCACTGTTTTAATTTGAAATATCATTTCATTTGATACTCACAAACTTGGGAAGGAGATGGCATTATTATCCCCTTCTCATATTTCAGGAAGCCAGAGATGAAGTGAATTGTCCAGGATGACACACCTAGGAAGTATCTGAGGCCAGATTTTTTTTTTTATTATTATAGCTTTTTATTTACAAAACATATGCACAGTAATTTTTTCAACATTGTCCCTTGCAAAACCTTCTGTTTCAAATTTTCCCCTCCTTCCCCCCAGATGGCAGGTAGTCCAATGCATGTTAAATATGTTAAAAATATATGTTAAGTCAAATATATGTATACATATTTATACAGTTATCTTGCTGCATAAAGAAAAAAAAATCTTAGAAGGAAAACAAAAATGCAAGCAAACAATAACAGAAAGAGTGAAAATGCTATGTTGTAGATCACATTCAGTTCCCATAGTCCTCTCTCTGAATATAGGTAGCTTTCTTCATTACTGAACAACTGGAACTGGTTTGAATCATGTCATTGGTCATGGTATATTATCTTGGGGATGATTTTCTGTAATCTTTTTGCTAATATTTTATTTAAGATTTTTGCATTAATATTCATTAGGGAGACTGGTCTATAATTTTCTTTCTCTGTTTTCACCCTATCTGGTTTAGGTATCAGTACCATATCTGTGTCATAAAGGGAATTTGGTAGGAGTCCTTCATTCCCTATTTTTTTCAAATAGTTTATATAGCATTGGAGTTAATTGTTCTTTAAATCTTTGGTAGAATTCACATGTAAATTCATCTGGTCCTGAGGATTTTTTCTTAGGGAGTTGATTAATAGCTTGTTCTACTTCTTTTTCTAAAATGGGACTTTTTAAGCAATTTACTTCCTCCTCTGTTAATCTGGGCAGTCTATATTTTTGTAGGTATTCCTCCATTTCACCTAGGTTATTAAATTTATTGGCATAAAATTGGGCAAAGTAACTCCTAATTATTGCTCCAATTTCATCTTCATTGATGGAAAACTCTCCCTTTTCATTTTTGAGACTAACAATTTGATTTTCCTCTTTCCTTTTGCTAATCAAATTTACTAAAAGCTTATCTATTTTGTTGGGTTTTTTTATAAAACCAATTCTTAATTTTATTTTAACTCAATAGTTTTTTACTTTCAACTTTATTAATCTCTCCTTTTATTTTTAGAATTACAAGTTTGGTATTTGATTGGGGGTGTTTAATTTTCTCTTTTTCTAGCTTTTTTAGTTGCAAGCCCAATTCATTGATCTTCTCTTTTTCTATATACAAGTTAAATATCTAGAGATATAAAATTTCCCTTTATTAACACTTTGGCTGCATCCCAAAAATTTTGATATGTTGTCTCATTATTGTCATTCTCTTGGATGAAATTATTGATTGTGTCTATGATTTGATGTTTCATCCATTCACTCTTTTGTATGAGCTATTTTGTTTCCAATTTCTTTTTGATCTATTTTCCATGGGCCCTTTATTGAATGTAATTTTTATTACATCGTGATCCGAAAAAAATTCATTTACTATTTCTGCCTTACTGCATTTGATTTTGAGGTCTCTATGTCCTAATATATTTTTGTATAGGTCAATTTTTGTATAGGTTCCATGAACTTTCTTCATTCAATTTTCTCCAGAGATCTATCATACTTACCTTTTCTAATATTCTATTTACCTCTTTAACTTCTTTCTTATTTATTTTGTGGCCTGATTTATCAAGTTCTGAGAGAGCAAGGTTGAGATCTCCCACTATTATAGTTTTGATGTCTATTTCTTATTGCAGCTCTCTTAACTTCTTCTTTAGGAATTTTTATGCTATATCATTTGGTGCCTATATATTTAGTATTGATATTGCTTCATTATTTATGCTTCATTATTTATTTAAGTATAATAGATTCTGCTGTAGCCTTTTATCTTAACTCTGTATATATCACTCTGCTTTAAATGTGTTTCTTATAAACAATATACTGTATGATTCTGGCTTTTAATCCAGTCTGCTATCCACTTCTGCTTCACCCCATTCACATTTATGGTTAAAATTACTAATTCTGTATTTCCTGCCATCTTATTATCCCCAGATTATACTTCTGAGGCCAGATTTGAGCTCCTCATCTTTCTGACTCCAGCCTCAGCATTCTATTTAATGTGCCACTTACATAATTGATCTTATATGATGATGATAATAATAATAATAATCTTATTATATAAGATCATAGATTAGAATAGATATTTTAATTTTCTCTTTTTGGCCATTGTTAAAGGAACTCAAACTAATTAGTTGGTCTTCTAGAATGTAGGGTGTTCAAAAGTTTATTTTGATAACTTTGGGAAGTACATTAATTTTTCTAAACCATTACCAACAAATATTAAATGTGGTCCCAAATGCCCTAGAGTGATTCGAATGCTATGGGAGTTTTCTAATCCATAAAATGAGGATGGTTTGGATCACTGGGTCCATAAGGCTCTTTCTAGTTCTTCCTTTCTATAAGTCTGTAATATAGTATGTATCTAAAAGTATTTTCATTTTACTCAGGGAAAAATGAGGCAGGCACAGAAAGGCTAATTGACTTCTCATAGCACACATATGATCAAATAAGTGGATAGAGAATATTTAAAATGGTAACTTTTACAAATCGCACAAAGGAGAATTTTTTCTGACAAACAGTTATATTTTATTTCTATTATATATTACTGTCAGAAGATAACAGTAGAATTGATTTGTGATAATTTACATGTGGCAAATCTGAGAGCTCCATGGTATTCTCATTTAGAAACAGTTAGGTAGCACAGGGAATAGAATTCTGGACCTGCATTCAAAAAAATCCTGTCTCAGACACTGCCTTGTTGTGTCATCTAGGTAAGTCACTTCAGCTCTGTCTCAATTTCCTTATCTATAAAATGGGGATAAAAATAGCATCTATCTCCCAGAGTTATTGTAAGATTCAAGTGATATAGAGATTGTAAAATATTAACATTAGTTGCTGGTACATAATAAGTGCTATATAAATGTTTTTGTTGTTGTTGTTGAGCCTGTGTCTTTGTGACTCTATTTTGGATTTTTTTATGGAAAAAAAAATTAAAATGGTTTCCCTTTTCCTTCTTCAATTCATTTTTACAGATGAAGAAACTGGGGCAACCAGGGATAAGTAATTTGCACAGGACTACACAGCTAGTAAATGCCTGAGGCTGAATTTGAACTTAAGAAGATGAGTCTTCCTGATTCAAGGCTCAGGAATCCATCAACAATTCACTTAGCTGCTCCTATATAAATGTTAATTAATTTTATTAATATCAGAGGAAGTTAAGGACCGTTTCCAGCATATTGGTTAGACTCTTTACAATGAACAGGGGTGAGGACATGTGCAAGAGTCACACAGAATGGGCAAGTGTGTAGAGTTTGTGATTTGCCTTGTTGGAATGAATCTACAGATTGATGCGATCACAGAGGCATTTGATTATTATGTCTCATAATACTAGACAAAAAATCATGAGATAAATGTACAAAATGATTCATCACTTTTCTTTTTCTCCACAAAATGTTACAAACATCTAGAAGAAAAAAAGTTATGGTACTTCAATTGAACTGAAAGTCACTTAATTCATCCTCCCAGTAATCTAGAGAGAAAATGAAAATGTCTCGGGGATGGCCCAGATCTACTTTTTAGTACTCCAAAAAGATTGTTGGATTTTAGTTAGGAACCAATCATTTAGGACTAAAGGGCATAACCTTTCACAAAAGAGCAACAAATAGAATACATAAAAGAGTAAATAAAATGATAAATGCTGAAATGCAGCTAAGTGCACTTTAGCACTCTATAGGTCAAGTCATAGGATCATAGATTGAAAGTTGGAAGGGATTTTGGAGGTCATCTTTCCTAATGCCCTTATTGTTGCTGTTTGTCTTCATTTTTGAAGAGGACCAATAACATCTTTACCTGCACCTGACTTTGATTTAAGTGCAGCAAAGTTGCACAGAGTTATCTGCCTCACTCACTCTTCCAGAGTCATTTGGCAAGACAAAAGTCAGAATGACCAGTGATGATGTGGGATGAAGTGGATTACCTTGGCATCTTGGATATCTCATCAAGGTATTAATGTTCTATAGCACCAGCTTTAGCCATCTTCATGGTCATTGGAACAAGTTGTTTCTATGAAGGGAGAGTGGAGACAATCTTCTAACTCACTGATGAGTTTGAGACAAGTTGGTCACTTTCAATTGGTTTAGCCCATCTGCCAAGAAGATTTACTGGGGGTATGGTTTACTACAAATAAACCTGGAGTGACAGGTGAAAATTGAGGCCAAGTAAACTAAAGGTGGATGAGCAACCCTGAAAAAGACTTTTCAAGCTCTCAGACCAAAGGTGTTAGTGCTGCATGAACACTTCAGACACACTAATATTTACATTAAGCAGACAAGGAAATTGAGGCCATAGGACATTAAGTTTGCTAAAGTCACATGGGTAGTAAGCCTCAGATGGAATTTGAACCTAGGATTCCATGATTGCAGAACCATGGTTTTTCTACTAGAAGCCCCTTCAAGTCTACTATATGTAAGTGCTTGTATGTATGTGTATATGAATACACACCTTTTATCTGTATATACAGTCTAAGATTTTTAAAAAAATATTTTGATCTTTTAAATATTTTTAATTTCATCAAGTTAGCATAAAAATTGAAAGGAAAAATGATCCTTTAACGACCTTGAAAAATAACTCCATGGCTACCAAACCATTCTGTGTTATATATTTTGCATATTGAGTTTCCCTCAAAGAAAATCCATTGCTTCTTGCATATCTGGAGCTCTGGTACTGAATTTACTGAAATTTTGGTTTCTATTACTTAGAACAAAAAACAGCTCTGTAAAATTTGACTAAGAATATAAGATTAGATTTTTCTCCAGGCAGTAGTAGGAAATTCTCTAGCTTCAAAAGATGTCTTTTATCCCTATAAGTCAATTATTTGTCCTTTCAGAGTTTTAGTTTCCTTATCTGTAAATTGGGGAATACCATTCCCACTACCTAACTCCCAGATTTGTTTTCAAGAAAGTATTGATAAACTGCAAAGTGCTAGATTAATCCAAGTTACTATAATTTTATTTTCTTTAACATATCATATCAACATAACATATCATAAAACATGATCTAAATATAGCACCCCTTTAATAATGAGTGACAATGGGACCCTTCTCCTTCACTTCAAATCAGGCTTCCTATCTTCCATAAGGATACTTTTAATTTGTGGCTGAGGATATGCTAAAAGGATAATCACTTCTCTTTAGTCCTCTTTTTTTTTTTTTTTTGATTTTTTTCTCCCTTTTAAAGTATAAGATGGCACTCTAAACTTTGGAAGGTCAGTAGGGAGATTCCTTTCTTCCTACATGGTCTGGGCTTGTGTCTTGAAAACCTCCAAAAGCAAGCCTATATGTGAGATGAAGCTACTTTCTTTTCTTTAGTGTGGGGGCCTTATGAGATAATGAAAAACAGCTTGCATTTTCCTCTGAGGCTTTTTGGGCACTGAAAACATGAGTAGGGTATTGACCAGAGGAGCAATTGAAGCAGCAACAGAGTCGGTGTCAGACCAATTAGTCAATGAAGGAAAGAGTTGCCTTTGGAAGAGAAAGAACCAGAAAGAAAAGGAAGTAACTTGTTTTTTTCCAGGTTGTGCTCAGTGAGGGGAAAAGCAAAATAGCTAATAGTCAGTTTTGTAGCTGATTTTCCCAAGGCTGATATTGCTAACTTTTTAATTGATTGTAATTATTATATCATTATTTACTGTTTATTATTCTTCTTTCTATGTGTCTGAATAAACTTATCTTTTCAAAACATTCATGTTTGCATTCTAAGGAACATCTTACTTCAGCACCACCTCCTTTCCCCCTTTATCAGCTATAATCTCTGAGAAAGTCTTCCTACTCCAGTTCTATTTATCCTAGGGAAAGAAATGATACAAATAACTCCAAGCATTTTTAATATAAACAGATGGGCATTTTATTTTTTCTTTTTTTAAATATTTTACTTTTTCCAATTACATGTAAAGACACTTTTAAGCATTCTTTTAAAAATAAGATATTGAGTTCCATTTTTTTCTCCTTCCCTCCCTCTCATCTCTAAGATGGTAAGCAAATTGCTATAGATTATATATGTTCAATAAAAACATATTTCTGTTTTAGTCATGTTGTGAAAGAAGAAATAGAAAAGAGAAAAAAACTAAGAAAAAATAAAATATATTTTGAACTGCATTCAGACTCCATCAGTTCTTTCTCTGAATTTGGATAGCATTATCCATCATGCGTCTTTTGGAATTATCTTGAATCATTTGCGTTGTTGAGAACAGCTAAGTCAATCATAGTTCATCATTACATAATATTGTTATTATTATGTATACAATGTTCTTCTGGTTTTGCTCACTTCACTCAGCAAAAGTTCATGTTATTCTTAAGCCCTCACCAGGTTATTTCTAATATAACCAGTCTTTTCTAATTTAATACACAGTTACAGTGCATGACTTTTACAAAACTAGTCATTCACATTAATGACCCTCTTAAATCTTAAAAATAATCATTTACTAAGCAATTTTGTAAATTAAGCAAAACATTAAATTGATTGCATAAAATAAAATAATCACAATCCACATGTAAAATGGGTCATACTATCCCTTCAATGCCCTCAGTTTCTATGGGACAGAATTGAATATATACTTAGAGGAACTAGTCAGAAACACATGAGTGAAGAATATGCTTAGGGTAATTCACAACTCTGGACTGCATTCTTTGCTAAGTATAAATTCATGTTGGTCCATTTGGAAACATTTGCACCACACAAAACAGCTTCTCTGTTTATTATTTTTCTATCAACACTAAATTCTCTAAGCTTATCCAATTTACAATTGACCTTAAGATATTTAGAAAATTTGACTAATTCTTAATTTAAATTACAGTTCCCTTAAAGTTAGAGATTTGCAACACTCATCAGACCTGATTCACTCATTTGGATTCTGGGTCATCTAATTAGAACAGAGCAGACACACACTCAGGATGACTTAAAATTTTTTTTATCATAGCTTTTTATTTTTCCATATACATATAAAGATAGTTTTCAATATTCACCTTTGTAAAACTTTGTGTTCCAATTTTTTCCCCTTCCTTCTCCCCTGGACAGTAAGCAATTCACTATAGGTTAAACATGCAGTTCTTCTCAGCATATTTCTATATTTGTTATGCTACACAAGAAAAATCAGATAAAAGAGTAAAAAAAAAAACACAAGAAAGAATAAAAACAAGCAAATACCACCACTAAAAAGAGGTGAAAATACTATGCTTTGATCCATATTTAATCTTCATAGTTCTCTTTCTGGATGTGGATGGCTTTTTCCATCATAAGTCTATTGGAACTACCTCATTATTGAAAAGAGCCAAGTCCATCCCAATTGATCACACAGTCTTGTTGTTGCTGTGTACAAAGTTATTTTGGTTCTATTCACTTTGCTTAGCATCAATTCATGCAAGTCTTTCCAGGCTTTTCTGAAATCAGCCTATTCATCATTTCCTATAGAATAATAATATTCTGTTACCTTCATATACCATAATTTATTCAACCATTTCTCAATTGATGGGCATTTACTACATTTCCAATTCCTTGCCACTACAAAAAGAGCTGCTACAAACATTTTCACACATGTGAGTCCTTTCCTTCCTTTTTATGATCTCTTCTGGATATAAGCCCAGTAGAAACATTGCTGGATCATAGGGTATACACAGTTTTATAGCACTTTGGGCATAATTCCAAATTGCTTTCCAGAATGGTTGGATCAATTCATAACCTTATTAACAATGTATTAATGCCCCAGTTTTCCCCCATTCCTTCTAACATTTATTATTATCTTTTGTTGTCATTTTAGCCAATCTGAGATGTGTGAAGTAGCACTTTAAAGTTGTCTTAATAGTTTTTAGAGCATTTTTTCATATAACTAGAAATGGGTTTAATTTTTCCATCTGAAAATTATCTGTTCATATCTTTTGATCAGATTATTTTTTTAAAACAAGACAAAAATTCTAATGAGCTTAACAAGATATAAAAATGGGTGCAAAGTCTGTTTTCTCTCTTGCTTTTCTTTCTGAAAGCAGAGATCCTAGCAGAGAGCAATAGAAACAAAGGTATTAATGGAAAGCTTCACCTCTCTTCAAATCTGGGTGACTCTGAAGAGCAATAGCAGGTAATGAAGCTCTTAGTTAATGAAACCAATCCCACAAAGAATGAGTTAGTTGAAGTCTTCCATAAATTCATTGTTTCAAGCTTAAAGTACTCCAGTAGAGTAACTTTTCCATTCCCTTCTGTGTTTTCAGTGGTCTGTATTGATTTTTATTGTCACCAGCTTCCCAGGTTCAGATTCTAGATTCCTGTATCTACAATGGTTTCAATCAACCCCTCCTCTTACTTTATGACACATCTTTAACTTAAAAGATAAATCATTAACCACATTTCCCTTGTGAAATTGTTAGTTTTTTAAAATCATACCTCAGTTTCTAAATGTTCATATGGATTTTGATTTTTTAAGGTTTATTCTTTTTGATCATTAAATAGTTTGTAAATGCATTAAGGCACCATAATATCACAACAATTTTAGACTTTTCAGTATGGTCCTCTAAAGCTCAACTTCTTAAAGTATGATTTGGGATTCCATATGGAGTTCTACAACTGAATTTGGGCATCATGGAATTATGCTTTATTATCAGTAAATGTTTGATTTGTATGGCTATTTTGTATTCTTGGGTCATATAAAAATTTCTCAGGCCAGAAAAAGATTGCAAGTAGAAAAAACTTTTTTTTTGATATTTTTTTTTGCATTTTATTTTCCTCATTAAGCAAGATAATTGTATAAATATGTGTGCATATATTGGATTTAACATGTATGTCTACCATGTTTAACATATATTGGACTATTTGCCATCTAGAGGAGGGAGGTGGGAAAAGGGAAGTGGAAAATTAGAACACAAGGTTTTGCAAGGGCTAACGTTGCAGAATTATCCACACATATGTTTTGAAAAATAAAAAGCTTTAATAAAAATTAAAAAAGAAAATGCACCTTAATTTAAATAGGCATTTCTAATAAACATCTGACATACAAGGTATAAAGAGAAGGAATGCAAATAGATAAAGACCAGACTTTATTCCTCAAGAGATAAGTGGCTGTAGAATAACTATATCACACCTTTAGTTCTAAAAAGGATTTTCTTTTTAAGAATTAAAAAAAATATATTTTCCCTAATTATTTGTAAAAGCAATTTTTAACACTTGTTTTAAAGAAATTTTGAGTTCCAAATTCTCTCCCTCCCTTTCACTCTTTCCCATTGAGAAAGAAACTAATTTGATATAGGTTGTACATGTGCAGTCATGCAAAACATTTCCGTGTTAGACATGTTGTAAAAGAAAACACAGATAACCTCCCTCCCCCAAATAAAGAAAAAGTATGCTTC
Source organism: Sarcophilus harrisii (assembly GCF_902635505.1). Classification (NCBI taxonomy): domain Eukaryota; kingdom Metazoa; phylum Chordata; class Mammalia; order Dasyuromorphia; family Dasyuridae; genus Sarcophilus; species Sarcophilus harrisii. The sequence goes on from NC_045426.1 coordinate 386,154,895, forward strand.
AATCTGCATTTGGACTCCACCAACTTTTTTCTTCTAGACATGGATAACATTTTTTACCATCAGTCTTTCAGAATTGCTTGGGTCTTTGTACTGCTAAAAATAGTTAAGTCACTCACAGGTGATCATCATACAATATTGTTCTTACTATATACAATGTTCTCCCAGTTTTTGTCTTTTCACTTTCTTTTCAGGTTTTTCTGAGAGCATCCTGCTCATCATTTCTTATTGTACAATACTGTTTCATCACAATTATATGCAACAACTTGTTCAACTATTTCCTAATTGATAGACAATCTATCAATATTAAATTCTTGGCCATCTGGAAAGAATTTTCAATGATCTTAGATGAAGTTTTTAAAACACAATAAATGAGTACCCAGGAGGGATTTGGAAAAATCAAAGACATATAAAAAAACAAAACAAATATAATATGACAAATCAATTTGAAAATCATTGCCCCACTGAGTCTATAGGCAGATAAAAAATCATCCTATTTTATTACTAGTGGTTAAAAATTAAAAATAAAACTTTTATAACCTTTGAGAACTTGGGAGGGAAGACTCCTCTATCAAGACAAATTTTGCAGAATAGAAAGAAAATGATAGCAGTAGACCAATTGAAGTCAACTTTGGTCTAAGCAGCTGTTAAAAGATTGTGTTCACTTAATTTACACTAATAATACATTTGTCTCCTAGTTGAGATATATGTTCACTTAAACAATATTAATCAAAATGTAATATGTGGAGGAGAAGTACTGGTACAATAAAAAAACCTGTTAAATCTGAAATCAAAACATGTTCAATTCAATTAAATTTGATTAAAGAAATTATTAGGTGTCTCTTCTGTTCAGAGTACTGTCTTCAACACTAGGGATAAACAAGAACAAGAACAACAACCAATCCAGTCACAGTCCATGTCCTCAAGTTGCTTATAATTGATTAAGAGACACACAATGTGTCTATATGCAAGATAACTTTAGGAGGGAAACAATCTTAACAACTGGTAAGATAGGGAACTAGGCACACCCTCAGTGAGGAAATGGTATCTGAACTGAGTTTTGAAGCAAGGTAAGAATATATAGATATACATATGTATGTGTTTGTGCATATGCACATATATGTGTATACATTATATATATATGTATAAATTTCATGTGTATATATATCTATAGTATATATATGAACTATTAGGTGGCATAGTGGAGAGTGCCAAGCCTGTAATTAGGAAGATTTGAATTCAAATTTGGCCTTAAATATTTACTACTTATAGAACCTTGGACAAGTCACTCAACCCTGTTTGCCTCAGTTTTCTTATTGGTAAAATGAGCTGGAGATAGAAATGCAAACTACTCCAGTATATTTTTCAAGAAAATCTCAAACTGGGTATGGAGAGCTGGAAACAAATGAGACAGCAACAAAAGCATATGCCGCAGTGTCAGACACATGGCAGGGCATTAAAAAATGTTTATTCCCTTTCCTTCCCATAGGTGGATATCTTTGCCATTCAAATTGTATTTTGTAATTGACAATTTTAACAGTTATCTAAATATTTATAATCTTGTTTTTGACCACCAAATTAAATCAGGAAGTAGGTCTTTAGAAATTTCCTAGAAGTAGAAAAGTTGTTATTTTCAAATAGAAATAATATAATTTATTAAAGGTTCATAAAAACTTAAGGTTTTATCAAATGAATCATATTATTAATATTATGTCTTCAGGGAAAACCTGTCTGGGAGCTTTGGGGAGGTGGGTGGGGAAGTGCTTACTCATTCTATAAGCCCTGGAGCCAGGATTGACCCCAGTTAAAATTTCAGGATTTAGAGAGTCTTTTTCTTTTTCTCCTTTTGCTTCTTCTCCTGAGTCTCAGGTACATGGGTCATAAATCTTTTGCTAAGTTTCCTGGACCAATGGGCTATCTATTTTCTTCCTGTAAACTCAGGTACTTATTTGATACTTGGAGAAGGTTTTCTTGAAACTAACTAGAAAAAAGTTATCTAATAGATCACCCATGGAATTTATATGAAAAAGGTGTCTTATGGGTCATATGACAACAAAGTGGAAGACTAGACATATTTTTTTTTTCAGATTGTGTCTCCATGATTATGATACCTCCAATCCAAAAGAAAGAAAAAATGAGAAACATAAGCAGATACCTCCCCTAAGCTTACTTAGCACTCCTTCCCCTACTACTTACCACCTTCTGACTGTGCAAGTTTAAGGACGCAGCACACAGGCTTGTAACAAAACCCAAGGATAAGACACACAGGACTGCAACAAAATTCAGCCTTATACCCTGATATTCCTCCTTATTTTTTTTCCCTGCTTCTTGACAATGCTGTGAACATCTAGGCTCAATGCTATGGCTACTTGCTGCACCTGCAAGAGATATCTAATACCTCAGTGGAATTGTTCTATATTCCAAAAGAAATCTGTGGGAGATCAGAGGGACAGAGGGAAAAGAAAAGAACATGTCTGGGCTTGAAATAGAGCTCAGTCCCACACTCTGACTCATTTTTTTTTTCTAGAACCTCAGACACCCAAATTACAGAAATTAATCCTGTAGCATCAGCATGACAATTCTTTAAACTGTCAGTTCTGGGTCACAGAACTGAGGATTAGACTCATTTAGATACTGAGATGGGACATTTTTAATACATATATGCTTGTGTGAAGGGCATTGTCGCATTCCAATGAGCATAGGGAAAAGACCCCAGTATCCAGCTGGGGCTAATACACTTGGGACAGAAGCTTAGACTGGTAAACTATACTTTGTCCAAATATGAGGAGAACCTGAGACACTTTAAGATCTAGTCCATAGGGACATTGCGATCAGAATGGAGAGAGTCAAAAAATGAGCAACTGGAGAAATAAGGGGAAAAAAAGATGAAATTACAAAAGATTTTGTGGGAGGGGTTGGAGCTAAGATGGCAGAAAGTAGATAGGTCTTTATCTGAACTCTTCTTTGCTTCCCTCAAATCAACACCAGATCAAGCCTCTGAACTGGTTTTGCAATGACAGAACCCACAAATATTTGGAGTGTAATAAATTTCTAGTAGAAGGTAATTTGGAAGAACTTCAGGAAAGTTATGTCTCAATAGGGCAGGGCCTGGGAAGGTGGCTCAGTGCAAGCACAGTGCAAGGACCCAGGATAGAGTGGCATCTATGTACTGGGGGAAATATACTGGGAAGCTTTTAGCCAAAATACAGCAGCACTGGTTATTCTGTTCTGGTTCAGCAGTCAGTGGATCAGCAGGCTAGAGTGAGACCTCCAGTACAACTACAGAAGGAAAATAATGAGCCATTGGATTCTAGTATAGTATGGGACTTGGCCATGCCCACCTATCTCAGGAAGAAGTCAATAGCACCAGCCCCAGGGCAGCATGCAGGTGCTGTATAGAGGAAATTTGGGACAATCTCTCCTTTGCCTTGAGACTGCTTTCAACCTTTAAAAATGGGCAAAAAATCAGAGGTCTAATCATAGATAGCTTTTATGAAGACAGAGAAGAACTAATCTCAAACCCTGAGAACACTAAAGACCAAACATTTCCAGATCAAGCCTTAAAGGGTGATATGAGTTGGTCTCCATCTCATGAGGCTCTCTTGGAAGAATTAAAAAAGGCTCTTAAAAGAGTCAGAAGAAAAATGGGAATCACTTTATCTACTGTTATAAAAAATTATAATATAAAGGCATTAAAGATAATATTTGGAGGCAGATGACCTATGTTCAAATGCCATTTTTACTTATTATTTGTGTTAGTAGACAAATCAGTAATCTCTCTTGAGCTGTTTTCTTTTCTGTAAATGAGAAGAGAGGGAAAAACTAAACTAAATGAGGTCAAAGGTCTACTCCAGAATCAAATAAATGTTCCCATGGTTCTTACATATTATAGTTCAGCCTTCTTTACATTATTTTATCATTTATCTATCAAATACATTTATCATACATTATTTCTCATTATGATTATTTGTGGATATGTTGTTCTCTCTCTATTAATCTGTTGGGCAGAAACTACGACTAAACTCTACTTACATTGTACATCTCTCTTAGTATAAGGAGACACACATAGTGGGTATAAAGAAATGAATTAATTTGGTCTCTAATGCTAGATAGCAGGTATCAATCAAAGTATTGTTAATAAATTTAATTGTCATACAAAGTTTCTTGTTATAAGGGAAAAGATAGATTTTCAATAAAATCAGTGAATATAGCAATATGTTTAATCTAGTCACAAAATAATAAATTGAAATTTACATGGTGCATTAAAGTTTTGCAAAAATTTTATATACATTCAATCCTCACAACACCATTATGTGATATCACAGCTGTCATTGATTCAATAAATAGGTGCTCAATTATGAACTGATCCAACCATTCTGGAGAGCTATTTAGAACTATGCCCAAAGGGCTATAAAGCTGTGCATAATCTTTGATCCAGCAGGGTCTGTATCCCAAAGAGATAATAAAAAAGGGAAAAGGATTCACATGTGCAAAAATATTTGCATCATTTTGAGAAGGTTGAATAAGTTATGGCATATGAATGTTACAGACTATTATTGTTCTATAAGAAGTGAACAGCAGGCTGATTTCAGAAAGGCCTAGAGAGACTTACATGAACTGATGCTAAGTCAAGTGAATAGAACCAGGAGAACATTGTTAACAGTAATAACAAGATTATACAATGATCAATTCTGATGAATGTGGCTCTTTTCAACAAGGAGGTGATTCAGGTCAGTTCCAAAGGACTTGTCTTGGAGAGAGCCATCTGCACCCAGAAAAAGGACTATGCAGACTAAGTGTGGGTGGTAGCATAGTATTTCACTTTTTTTGTGGTTGTTTGCTTGCTTTTTTTTTCTTTCTCACTTTTTCTTTTTGATTTGATTTTTCTTGTACAGCAAGATAATTGTGGGAATAAGTATTAAAAAATTGCATGTTCAACATATATTGGATTATTGCTGTTTGGAAGAACAAGTTGGGGGAAGAGAGGGAAAAAATTTGGAATGCAAGGTTTTACAAGGGTGAATGTTCAAAACTATGCATATGTTTTAAAAAATAAAATGCTTTAAAAATTAAAAAAGAGGGAAAAAACCCCAAAAGATTTTAGGAAGAGGTCAACTTAAAGACCTTGAACACAAGCAGGTGATTCAACAGTGAAAATGTTAGCAATGTATGTGTGTGTGTAGTTGAAGAACTTCCAGCAGCTGTATGTAGTAAAGATAAGGTGAAGAACTTCCAGCAGCTGAACTTCCAAGGACATTTAACTTCCTCTTCTGTATTTTTAGTTTCTCTAGGTCTCTGTGACCTGTGTGAGTATGTTGAGTGGTAGCTAATATATACTTAGATTTTAGACATATGTATTTAACCTGGAATGATGACATTTATTACTGTTCAAGTTACCAACATCTGGCCAATTAGTTGCCTGATGTATTGTTCCTCCCAGAACTAGGAATCTACTGTTTTTGGCATGAATAACATCCAATTAAGGGGTGGGGGAGCACCTATCTCTTAATGTTCTCCAACTCATGATGTAGTCCTTTGTATCTAAACCCTATAAAAACTGTATACCTTATCCCCTTCTTTAGCACTTCTACCGTGAGCTCTCTCTCTTTCCCTCCTCGAGGTGGAATTGCTCATTCTCATGAGAATTAATTAAATAAACAACTTTTCTGCTTTTTACTTCTGAGAGATCTCTGAGTAGTCATTTTTTGACCCTCACAGCAAGAAAAAGAAATATGATCTCTAGATTAATAAACAAGTTCAAGTACCTATGAATAAATACTGAAAACCAAAGGAGATGATTCAACACTTGATAAGAGAGGACTCTGTGGAATTTGAAGAGAACATGGAACCACAGCATGCTATATCTGAATGGTTTAAAAGAAAAAAAGAGAATCAAGAGAGCAGAATTTATGGTCCACATAAAAAAATAATGAATAGAATAGGAAAACTTGAATCTGTTATGGAAAATCTCACTAAGGAAATAAAAGAGAAAATAAATTAAGAATGTAAATGCACAGGAATGAAAGATAATTTAGAATCAAGAGAGCAGAATTTATGGTCCACATAACAAAAAAATAATGAATAGAATAGGAAAACTTGAATCTGTTATGGAAAATCTCACTAAGGAAATAAAAGAGAAAATAAATTAAGAATGTAAATGCACAGGAATGAAAGATAATTTAGAAAATAGCAGTAAAATCCATCAACATTGAAAGAAAGTATGATTCCTGTCCAAGAAAATCATACTGATCTTGAAGACTAATGCAGAGATAATTTAAGGATTATTGGTCTCCAAGAAGAATCCAAGATAAAAGTATTGAAGATTATAAAGCAGGAAATAATACAAGAGAAATGCCCAGAACTTCTTAATATAGAAAATGAAATATCAATAGAAATAATTTGTAGATAACTTCCAGGAAAATAAAATAATAAAGACTTCAATTTCTAAGATACATGGTTGTTAAATTTAACAATTAAATTCAGAAACAAGTTCTATAAGAGATAAGGAGAAAATAAAGGAAAAGAAATTTGAATAGCAAGGGTATTCTGTCTATACTAGAAAATATAAGAGGGAATGGAATAATGTATTCAAAGAGCAATGAAGGTTAGGATGAAAACTAGAGTGATCTACCTTGCAAATTTGTGCTTAACAAAAATGTAAAAACAGATGGATGCTAATAATAAAGAAGTATTTGAAATATTCTTAGAAAATAAAAGACTTGAAAAGATTTTTTGCTTCTTGAACACCCTAGATTATATAAATACAAGAGAGGTGAATGAATACAGCAACTAAGAGCACTAATCACAGAGTGATAGTAGAGAAATCATTAGAGATTTCTTTCTAAAAGTATACAAGGAGAGAGAAAAGAAGGGAGAAATCAGGTGGAGATAAAAGTAATGAGTTGGTCCTGGAGCATTGTAGTAGTACCTGGCAATACCCTGTCTACAAGTGAATCAATATTCTTTTTATTTTCTTTTTGTTTCTTTTCTTTTCTTTTTTTTGTGGTAGGACTACATTACAGAATGGGAAGGTGTGTGAAAGAGGGAAAGGGAAATGGGAAGAGTGTAGAGGATGAGATATGTGTAGAGGAGAGAGTGTAGAGTCCCTGGATCAAACTGAATAAAGGAAAAGTGATCTTTGTGTCTCTATTCTTTTGAATAGAAGAGGGTATAGGAAAATGGATGAGAAAGAAGATAGAAGGTTTGAAAAGACAGAGGAAAGAAGGGAGCTCTTGCTCTGGTATTGGGAGCAAGTTGTACTAATGAATACTGCTATGGGTGAAGAGAGATATTATGTGAATTTTACAACGGGTGTGGTTTGGGAGATTTAGTGCCGGAAAAAACCACTTATCTTCCTTCCGGATTGGAGGGAGCTGGAAATCCTAGGGGAAATTTTGAAGCTTATGGAAAAAGAAGGTAACTAGAGAGAGACTACAAATCAGTAGTGGGGCCCATAATCAAAGAAATGAGCTATGTGAATAGAATTCTGCCATGGGGTCAGTGAACTCTTTATTGCCCATAGGCTTTGGCATTGTTCTGGAAGTGAGGCACAATGGAAAAGGAGACCCCTTGGGAATTCTATAAGGTAGTTGTAAGTCCAGGTTCTATAAGGTAGTGAGAAAAACTGCCTTTAGGGGAGAGTTTAGAATAGATAACTCAGAAGTTTTGATTCCCTGAAGAATATAGAAACTAGAGTGAGATTAGATAATTACAGGGGTTGTGAACCAGAGAATGAGAGTTTAGACTAAAGATAAAGAGAATGAATGACATACTATCTGGAGAGGGGTACAAAAAAACCCCCTAATGACTACAATTAGTTTAGGTTGAAGAGAAGAAAGAGGATTATCACTTTATTGAGAAGGAAACAGGGATAAGAATTAAACAACCAGATAAAACCAAGCAAGAAAAAAATAATAAGAAAAACTCCAAAGGGAAATGGGTAACATACTAAGAGAGGATTTGGCTAAGAAGAGAGCCAGTGGGAATACACCACCTTAAAAAAGATTAAGCTAAAGTAATTGAAAAAAGACAGTACTATTTTTTATATCAGAAAAAGGAAAAAAATATGACTTAAAAACACAGTAGAAAAAGCAATGGGAGGAAAATATATGACTTTAAATATGAACAATTTATTAGATTGAGCAATCCAATAAAATGAAAAAGAGCGACATTGCATAAGGAAACAAAACTTTACAATTTATTACTTACAAGAAACATATGTTAAGAAAAAGACACACTCAAGATAAAACTGAAAGGATAGAAAAAAATTACCATACATTAAGTGAACTCCAAAAAGCAGGAGTTGCAACCATGCTATCTGATCAAGTGAAAACATTCAGAAAGTAAAATAGTGTAAGCAAGGAATTTACATCATGCTGAAAGGAACCACAGACAAGAATACATCAGTGAATAAATATAGGCTCACCTCACTATTTGGTATAATTCTGAAAACACTAGCAACAATAAGAGAAAAGAAAGAAACTAAAGGGAAAATATAGAGATGAAATAATCCTTGTTAGACCACTGTCTTGTCCTGGAAGAGGGCATTGCATAAGTTCAATGAAACTATGAACTATTCCATGCAGTATTACCCAAGATGGACAGATCATAGTGGAGAGTTCTGATAAAAAGTGATCCATTAGAGCAGGAAATGGTAAATCACTTCAGTATCTTTATCAAGAAAACCCTATGCAAAGTACTGAAATGATAAAAGATATCACACTAGAAGATAAGCCTCTCAGGTTGAAAGATGTCCAATATATTAAAATTGAAGGGCAAAGGAAACCTATAAGCAGTTCCAGAAAGAAGGAAGGAAGTAGACCAAAGCCCCAAAGAAAGTTCATCTGTGGATATATCTGATGCTGCAGGAATCAATTTTGCATAGGAATCTGAATTGTAAAATCTATGAACCAAGTAAACTGGATGTTGTTAAAGAGGAGATGGAAAGTTAAAAATTGACATATTAGCTGTCAGTGAACTTAAATAGCTAGGAATTGATGAATTTAATTGATCCATATGCTCATCTGAGGACAAGAATGCCTCAGAAAAAAGGGAGTAGTCTTCATAGTCAATAAAAGCATGAGAAAAGCAGCAGTGAGCTATCAGAGTATCTGAATCCAAGGCAAACCAAACACTGATGCCAAAGAAGCCAAAGTTGCTTAATTCTATGAAGCTTTACAACGTCTTCTAGAAATAAAATCCAAAATATATCACATATCAGTCACATAGGAAATCGGAATGCTAAAGTAGGAAATAAAAAAATCACAGGAATAACAGGCAAATTTGGCCTAGAATGCAAAATTAAGTAGCACAAAGACTAATAGATAAGATAACTTGCTAGTCATAGCAAATCCTTTTTTTTCCATCAACCCATGGACATTACTAGATGGTCAGTATAAAAGTAAGATTAGTTATATGATGATTTGCAACCAAATGTGGAAAAGATCTCTACGGTCAGTTAAAGCAAGACCTGCAGCCAACTGTGGCTCACATCATGAGATTCTTATTCCAAAATTTACACAAATTGAAGAAAATAGGAAAAAGTATCAGACCACATAGGTATGAGCTAAATAACACCCCTTAGATTAGAGTTACCAAGGTAATGTGTCATACAGAAATGGGCATGATAAAAGACAAAGATGGCAAAGACTTACCAGAAGTAGAAGAAATTAAGAAGAGATAACAAAAATATATAGAAGAATTACACAAAAAAGATCTCAACATCCCTGATAATGATGATGGTTGGGTTACTGATCTAGAGCCATACATCCAGGAGAATGAAGCCAAATGGGTTTAGGAAGCATTGCTAATAATGAGACTAGTGGAGGTGATGGATTTGCAGCTGAGTTATTTACAATTCCAAAAGATGATGCTGTACTGCATTTAATGATGCCAGCATATTTGGAAAACTCAACAATGACTACAGAATTGGGGAAAAAAATCAATTTAATCCTAAATAAGGGCAACTCCAAAAAATGTTCATATTAACAATTGTGCTCACCAACAAAGATTATGTTTAAGATTCTGCAAGCTAGGCTTCAGCAATATGTAAACTGAGAATTATCAAAAGTACAGATTAGTTTTTGAAGTTTTTGAAGAGGAAGGAGAACTAAAGACCAAATTGTCAAAAGTTTATTGGATTATAGAGAAAGCAAGAGTTCCAGAAAAAACATCTCTGTCTGTTTCATTGGCTATAATAAAACCTTTGACTATATAGATCAGAACAAAATGTGCTAGTTTTCAGAGGGGAGCTCACCAGATCATCTTATTTTTCTCCTGAAAAACCTGCATATGGGTCAAGAAATAACATTTAGAACTGCTGTTGCCACCTGCAGTCATCCTTAATTCCAAGAATATAAGATCTGATGTGGTTTCCATTTCTTCTCCCTTTATTTGCCAGGAAGTGATAGGACCAATTGCCATTTTTTTTAAATGTTAAGCTTCAAACCAGCCTTTACACTGCCTTCTTTTACCCTCATCAAAAAATTCCTTAATTCTTCATTTTCTGCCTTTATGGTGGTATTATCTGCGAATCTGAGAATGTTGGTATTTCTCCTAACAATTTTGACTTTTGAAGTGTAGAGCTTAACATTTTTCATAATGTACTCTGCATATAAATTAAATAAATAAAATGACAATGTACAGCCTTGCTGATCAAAGGTTACTGCAGTGGCAACAATAGCCATAAAATTAAAAGACAATTGCTCCTTGGAAAGAAAACTATGACAAATCTGGACGGCATACTAAAAAGCAGAGACATCAACTTTCTGATCAACATCTGTATAGTTGTAGCTATATTTATTTTTTCGGTAGTAATGTATGACTGTAAGAATTGGACTATAAGAAAAATTGAGCACCACAGAATCAACACTCTAATTGTAGTGCTGGAGAAGACTTTTGAGAGTCCTTTGGACAGCAAGGAGATTAAATCAGTCAACAATTGAAGAAATTAATCCAGAATATTCACTGAAAAGAAAAATACTAAAGCTGAAGCTTAAAAATTTTGGCCCTATAAATTGGCCCCATCAATCACCTATCTTTCTATTCTATCTATCATCTATTCATCTCTCTATTTCTATCATCTATTTATCTATCTCTCTATAATCTATGTAATCTACCTAATATAATATATAACATATATAACAATATGTTTAATATATACTAACATAATAACAAACATATACAATCTTCCACTTGTTTGTACCAATTCAACAAATTCATAAAATAAAATGACAACATAAGAAAAATAGACAAAAATGTAATAATAGTAGAAGACACACCTTCTTATGAAAATATGACAAATCTAATAAAATATTAATATTTACATATATATTACATATATATGTAAATATTAATATTTTATTTAATAAATTGAATCACAAGCATATGTATATACATATAATTTAGAGATGTAGAGTTTATGCCAAAGGCATGCTCAACATTAGAAAAACTAGAAGCATAAAAGAAAAGATAATTTTAAAAATCCCTAGAATATTCCATATTGTATCAATAAACATGAAAAAATGTTTTGGATAGAAATCTAACATTCATTTGTCATTAAAAGACTAAAAATTTACAGCGAGAGATTTTTTTGGTCAACCCAATTTTCTACCTTAAAGCTAAAATTTGTAATTTTGACTAAAAGACAATGCAGATATAATAGAGAAAAATTAGATTTACATTAATAAAAGGGCAATTAATCAACAAACATTTATTAAGTAAATACTTTGTGTAAGGCTCTGTGCAAAACAATGATTTCTACTTTTCATTCTTTCTTTTTGACCCTTGCCCTGTCCATTCTAGTACTTTTGGGAAAGATTTTCATGAGAGGGAAATACATCAGGGATATACAATAAATAATTCAATAGTCTTTTTTTTTTTTTAAATAAGAAATTCTAATTCATATAAGGGAAAGCCTGATTCTTAAAAAAAATGAGACACTCAAAAGCAGGGGTGTGGGAAAATAGAGGGTATAAGTATTTATTAAACTTCTATTATATGGCAAACACTGTCTTAAGCACTTTACAAATATTATCTCATTCAATCCTCATAATAGCCTGGAAAATAATATTATTCCCATTTTATATTTGAGAAAACTGAGGCATATAGAGGCTAAATAACTGGCACAGAGTCACCTAGATAGTAAGTTTCTGAGGTGGGAGTTGAACTCAGATCTTCCTGGCTTTAAGGATCTATCCACTGTGGGATCTAGTTATTTCTAGGCTGCTGGACCAGGGATTTGGGTCAAAGGATGTACTCAGGTCTCAATGTTGCTAGGTCAGGGATTTGATTGTTTTCAGGACACAATATCTGATATTTATACAGGATGTCCTAAGAAGGCATTATTAAATTTTAATAACTTAAAACTGTGCCTAAATTTTTTTGGAAACCTTGTATAGCTCTTTAAAGGGAGTAAAGCAGTTTGCATACATTATTGTACTGGAATCTCACCACAGCTTTGTGAGGTTAAGTATGGCAAGTATTATCTCCATTTTACAGATAAGGAAATTGAAGTTAAAATGGGGTTAAGTGACTTGCTCATTGGTTGTCAGAGGTGAGATTTGAGTCCACATCTCTAATTTCAATCACAAGCCTCTATCTTCTGATCTAAGTTTTTTCTCTTAGAACATGAGAATGGCAGAAATTGATAGTCTTCAGGGTGTCTGCCCTTGGATTCATCACTCTCAGTTTCTATCAGTTTTTCATTTCTTTTCCAAGTCAATGTGTGGACTTCCCAAGAATCCCTCATCTTTTTTCCATGGAGTCACTTTCCTTGGCAGATCAGTTGCATTTAATTTATATCCAACTTCTGATATCACAAGTATAGCAAAGTTGGGGAGCAGATGATAAACAAAATTTGGAAAAAAGCATGAGACATAGAAATGTCCAGAAAACAGGCCAAGTATATATGTTATGCAGGAGAAAGATTTTGAAAGTGAAACCTGAGAACACTCTTTAACCCCTGTATAAAGGCTTTTAAAGCTGACTCAACACTGTATTGGAAATACTAGAGAGTATATAAAAAAGGAAAAATGTATGAAAGATAAATATTGGACATGAAGGGCTCAAAATATTGGCAGACAACACAAAACTGAATAAAGTCAGTCAAAATGGAAAATAATTGTAAACATGAATGCATTCAGCAAGGTCATTGGATAAAAATTAATCCACAACATAATTTTTATATTCTTATTTGCTGGCAATAAAAATCATGAACACTTATTAAAAAGAAACCTCATTTACAATACCATAATCTATCAACTATGTGGAATAAACCTTCAGTAAATTACATATGAATTTTCTAAGAACAATTATAAAACTACAATCATTAAAATAGAAATCCAATTAATTGGAGAGATGCTTATTGCTTCTTCACAACCTGAAGCCAACTTTTGTTTCTGGTTTCATGACACATTACTTCCCTTTATACAACACTGTTGAACCAAACTGGCTTTCTTTCTCTTCTTTATTCATGACACTAGATTTTTATCCATGTGCCTTTGAATTGACCATTCCTTATGCTTAGAATGTTCTCCCTCTTCCTGTTCACTTTTTAGAATACTTGCTTTCTGCTTGGGTATTGCTTTCTAAATGAAGCATTTTTTGATCCCCACAAATATTAGTATTTTCACTCACAAATGATCTCATATCTATTTTACATCTATTGTTTAACAGTATGATTGGAATTAGATCATACTCACTTGTATGATATCCCTCCATTTGTCACTTGTTCCTTTAAAATTTTGTCTTCCTAAGTTTTTATGCCTCTATTTCTTTATAAAAATTTATTTTATTTAAAAAAAACAGAATAAAAAAAGAAAAACAAAAGCAAAACAAAAGAGAACATTATCATATTCCCAACAGACCATCAGGGAGGATTCAAAATATACAACAATGAACATCCTAAGTTTTAAAATGATCCAAGTGTATGCTTTAGTATTTTCTTTTTCACCAATTAACATAGACTTCATTCAGTTCATTAAATATTAATATTTATTAAATATTCAATGAGCTGGAAAAACCTTATTGTGACCCTAGGAAACTCATGTAACTTTTTTCTACTTCAGTTTCCTATAAAATGAAGATAATAATAACTATCCTTTAAAGTTTATCTACAATGTCATTCTCTCTGTATGAATCTTTTATTAATTCTCCTCAGATTCTAGGCCCTTCATCCCCAAATTATCTCATCTGTTTTGTGTCTTTTTATGTAAGTGCTAGATTAGTAAGCATTACCAGAAATTTAGGAAGTATCTGCAGTCATCCTTTCCTTCAAAAAAGAAGCACCTTTGGATAGTAATCGATACCTCCACAGTGAAATTTCCATTTGGGATGCTTGATGTTGTTATCCTGACTGTAAATTTCAACTTCTTGGGAATACCATCTAATCATCTTCCTATGTACAAAGAAAGAAATATAAAGCAAAAGAGGCAGTTAGGAATGGAAGATTGAGTTTCATGCTTACCTAGACAAACATTGCTATGTCTACGTAGACACTACAATTATGGTAGAGTAGAAAGAGGAGAGAAAGATCTGTATTTGTAACCTCCAGACCCTTTGCCCACAACATTTAAGCAAGAAATGTCAGAGATATATTAGAAAGAAGGGGAGAAATAATTATATATTTCCAGCAATACCACAACTTGGCCTATTTTCAAAGATGATTAGAAAAAAAGGAAAAGAACCTATCTAGATGTTCTAAAATATTTAGGGCAACTCTCTTTATAGTGGCAAAGAACTGGAAATTACAGGGACGACCATCAACTGGGAAATGGCTGAACAAGTTGTGGTATATGTTTGTGATGGAGTACTACTGTGCTATGATAAAGTCAATGGGTTATGGGAAAAAAAAAACATGGAAAGACTTTCATGAAATAATACAGTGAAATGCAGAATCAAGAGAATATTGCATATAGTAACAGCAATATTGTTTGAAGAACAACTTTGAATGAATAAATTATTTTGAATATTATAAATACCCAGATTAACTATAAAGAATATATGAAGAAAGACTGATGTAGTGTGTATGTATAAATAAAATTGTTCTGTGAATAATATATTTGTATATATACATATATAACCTCTTTCTCTCCACATATAATATATAAACAATATTATATATACATATATATGTGTGTATTATACCTATTTGTGTCTAACAGCAAGTCATCTCTAGGACAGGAGCAGGGAAGGATAGAAAAAAAGGGAAAAAAGAAATTTACACAGTATTTTTATTGTATGTTTGAAAGGAATAGCAATTTTGCATAGTAGATTTGAGTTACATATGTAATCTTTTTTATTGTACTATATTATGGAAGTGCTTGTTTTATCCCATAAGTTAAAAAATAAAAAGTTAAACTAATGGATTCAAGGGAAGTCTATATTTGAAACAAAGGATGATATAAAACAAAAAGAAATATTGAAAAAAAAAGAAGGGAAGAAAAATAAAGTATGTGAGTTGTTTCTTTAAAGCCTATTGGATGGGCAACTTGTCCTGTTCAGTTAACATTCACCTTTGATATAGTTCTTATTGACTGGGATCATGAGAACCAACTAGGTGACTTAGGTTAGCATATCTTTTATCAGTAGGCCAAAGGACAGGGACCATCAGAAGAGGGCTTGGCTCAATAGGAAGTACTCAAGTGCAGAGGAGGGGGCAAGGGCTTTCTCTGATTACTCCCATAACATTTTTATATATCTGCATGTAGTTTCCTCTGTCTGGATTATGAGATATATAATTTGAGAGCTTTCTCATTTCTATGCATTCCTATCACCTGCTACAGTTCTTGACACATGGATTTTTAATAAATGTTTTAATAAATTTTGAATTGATTAAAAACAAATGAATTTACATATTTAAATCATGTTAATTGAAATTCCATTGAAGTCTTTTCATAGAACTGATGTAGGAAAACAAATCAACTGAGTACTAAGGGGCATTTTTTTTTTTTGGGGGGGGTAAGAGTTTTGTTGGTAGCATCTGGGCAAAAAAAAAATTAATTACATTGTGATATTCACTAGGGTAGATGAGTTAATGTCCCATCGTCTCCCATCTTCTAGATCTGTACCACAGAGAGAAGTGGTTCTGCCTTATATTGACATGTCCTTGGATTCACTATCTCAAGGATTCACATTACTCCATTGGTTGATCCTGGTGAGGGTGAGATGTCATTGTCTTTTGTCTCCAGAAGCTTTCTTGTTCAAATTTTGGGGAGAGGGGAATGTATTCACTAGGCTTTTGTAATTTTGCTTCTGACAAGCACAAATGTCTAGGAACAGAACAACCTGATTGCTCTATCTCTATGAGAAACCATTCTTCTGAGGTTCTTTCTGGTGGGATTGGTTTTGATCTGCGCTTCAGAACTTCTTGGTCCTAAAATGATTGAAATGTGGCAGTGATAGTAATTGTTCTGGAGGGAGGATGGGAGGTTTTCTATAGTTGTCTCAATATTTATTTTTTACACTTGATATATACAATACTCAATTTTCCATTTAGGTCTTAGAGACTCCCTAAATCACAGTCACAAATATCACAGACCATTTATTTCACATATCCATAGAGCTCCACAAAATAGAACCTCATACAGTGAGACTTCATAAAGTTTAGAAATATAATAAGCAATCAAAAGGTATACATTATAAAGTTCGCTTAATAGTTTTAATAGTTTATATCAATTTCTTTTACTGAGTGTGTCTTCTGAATTGAAGCTTGCATTTATAGTTATATCTAAAGAATTTCCAGTGAGATTTTCCTTTCCTTCCTCCCTCTTTCCCTTCTTCTTTCCCTCCTTCTCCTTCTTTCCCTCTTGCTTTCTTTTCTTTCTTTCTTTCTTTCTTTTTTCTTTTTTTTCTTTCATCCTTCCTTCTTTCCTTCCTTCCTTCCTTCCTTCCTTCCTTCCTTCCTTCCTTCCTTCCTTCCTTCCTTCCTTCCTCTCTCTCTCTCTTTCTCTCTCTCTCTCTTTCTCTCTCCCTCCTCCTCCTCCCTCCTCCCCTCTCTCTGCTCTCTGTCTCTCTCTTTCTTTCTTTTCTTCCTTTCAAAATTAATATCATGGAACATGCCCTCAAGAACTTACATTTTTTTGGTTAGGGTAAGGTGGTAATGGTGTGTGTGTATGAGTATGTGTATGATGACATTAAACTGAAAGTCATTGCTAGTACAACTCATAAATTGCTTTTTATTTACTCAAAAAACTTGGCATATATTATATATATGTTATATATAGATATATACATTTCCATATATACTCATATATATTATTTCTATATATGCTACATATACTCATATATATTATATATTCATATTTATATATACTATACACTACATATTTTCATATGTATTATTTCTAATAAAAATATTTATATATTATTTCTCTATATAGTATATATACACTCATATTTATATATTATACTATATATATATATATATATAAATATACACAATGTATACAAACATAACTATGTGGGGCAGCTAGATGGCACAGTGGATAGAGCACCAGTCCTGAAGTCAGAAGGACCCGAGTTCAAATCTGGTCTCAGACACTTAACACTTTTTAGCTGTGTGACCCTGGGCAAGTCACTTAACCCCAATTGCCTCAGCAAAAACAAATAAACAAACAAACAAATAAATCTATGCATACACACATGCACATACACACTGGGTATATTTATCTCTATCTATTTATGCTGAGTATTTGAGGTGATAAAAAGTAATTTGTGCGTTGTACTTGCAATGAGAATTCTGAAAGGGCTTGTGTAGAAGACGATTCAAACAATCAAAATTAATTGAAAGAATCAAAGGACTCTCAGAGGTGAAGGTAAGATAGGAGTGCCTCCAATACTTTAATTTAGGTATCCTTTCATTGTATGATGAGGGGGAAAAAAATAAGCTGATGATGGGTAATTTACAGTTTCAGACTTTTACAACATGTTACAAAGATATATCTTTTAAACTATTTGGTTCGGGAGGGAAAACAGAAAGTAAGACAGATGGAACCAGACATTGAATCATATACATTCAAAATATTTGTTTTGATAAAACATAAAAACTGGGACAAAGTCATTATTTAGGTAATCTTTTTGAGAAAACCACTTAGCAGAAAATGAAAGTAGAATCACATCTCATACCATATACCTTAGTAAATTCACCTGGCAGATAGAATTAAATATAAAAGGCAAACTATAAAAACTAAGGAAGAACATAAAATAATGTATCTCAATTATGGAAAGGATATGATTTTTCATATATATATATTATATAAAATGAATTATTGTAAATAAGATAGATGCTCCTTATTACATTAACAGAAACAATTCATGATAAAAACCAATAACAAAAGAAAAATAACAATTTAGATAATCTTAAAGCAAATATGATATATTAAAACATGACAACTAAAATATATATGAAGAACTGTTACAAAATCTAATGGCCTCTTCCTATCCTCCTTCCTCACAATATATATAATGTTGTCTGATACCATTCTTCCAGGCAAAATGGCTCTGATTTTGATTACTGTGGTCTTGTATCCTCTTGGAATAAATACAAAGAAGCAAACATAAAATAGTGAAGATAACTTTAAGAAGTGTTTGAAAATGAAATAAAAAAGCACGGATCAAATTGATTATGCAATTATGCTTCTAGCTGTTTATAACTTGTTTGTATATTTCATTTGTGGGGCAAGACCTTTCTAATGAAAATTGAGTTCATTGAGTGTCAGGACCTCCATGCCTGCACTTCAACTTCTCAGGAAGATCTCTTAGGTTGAACAAGTTTTAGCTTGAAACTGAGAGGTGAACGGAAGCATGATTGTGTATTTTCTATAGTCAGCTTATTCCATCTGGGTTCTGGGTGTGTGACTTTCTACATTATAGTTTATTATGCCATGATTCCTTCTAGTGGCTAATGTATATAATCATCTATTCATCTGTCTAGTCTTCAGCTCATATCTCAGTTTGTTTTCGTCTATTGGCCCACTTCCCTTTTTTCCACAGCTTAATTATCAGTTATGCTAACTTTACAAAGCTACAAAACCTTATGAAGTAATTTGGTTAGTAATATAACACTGAAATTGTGGGAAACTTTCCCTGATTTCCTTGTTCTAGCAGAGATTTCCTGACTAAGCCAAATACTCTAAAGAATAACAAGTCTAGTTTATATATACTCAAGGAAATTTTTTTCTTTCATTTTTACAATATGAAGCAGCCAATGTATTTCAGAATATCTGATGAATAGTGAAAATATTTTTTGGTCTGACTGTTACTTTAATATCAACTCTCTGCCGTTAAGTCTTATCCTGATAATTCATTGTGTGGGACTGACCCCATTTTCTCTAAGTCAATAACAGTAATAGAGTATCTGAGAGAGTTTTACCAAGATGTAAATACTTTGACTAAAGCCCTAGCAACAGATTATGTTTGTATTCTTTTTAGGTCCAGTTTATCTAATTTTTAAGACACTTGTCACCAGAGGGCTGAGTATCACATTTCATTTTTTTTTTTATAACAGCTCATGATTCTACCTATAATCTACACTGGATTTCAATCTACACTGGTAAAAAGAGTACTCCTTATCAGCTATGAGGTTATATTAAATTTGGATTAAATTACCTAGGATTCAATTTCAAGGATCATATTGAGAATAAATGCCAAGGCAATTGAAATTGTCTAAACATAGAGAAGGGACTATAATAGAGGGTAGTGAGCTCCCCTTTAAGCAAAGTCTTCTAGGATAACAGATAATGAAATACATTCTGCTGCCCCCTTTTTGATGGAGAGGTTGGCAACTACTGTATGAAATACTGCTTACATATGGTTGTTTCATTGCCTGCTTTTGCCTAATTGTTGTGCTTTCTTACAAGGAAGAGTTATGGTATTGGAGGGAAGTTAGAAATCAGGAAATAAGTGGGGTACACTACCTAAATGGCATTAGTAGAACTTTTTTTGAAAGTGTAAAAAAATCAGTTATGAATTGAAACAAATGATCTCTAACCTTTCAATTCTTAAGTTCTCTGATTCCCAAAGGTTCAGGAGTTATGATCACACCCAATATTGAGAAAGATAGA
The DNA here is from genome assembly GCF_902635505.1 of Sarcophilus harrisii. Classification (NCBI taxonomy): domain Eukaryota; kingdom Metazoa; phylum Chordata; class Mammalia; order Dasyuromorphia; family Dasyuridae; genus Sarcophilus; species Sarcophilus harrisii. The sequence goes on from NC_045426.1 coordinate 386,174,952, forward strand.
AGGGGAAACAAAGACCATCATTGACAAGTTGCTGCACATTTCTTGGCACTTATCTGTTTTTTATTTCTGCATTGTTCAATATCTCTACTGTGACTCTACCAAGTTATTGGCTAGTCTGACCAGGGCAAACTGGCACTGAAGCTACTATAAAGCTGATCTAATCACCTCTGTGTCCCCTAAATTAAGTATCAGTGGAGCTTCTGACACATGGATCCAGTGTGTTGCTCCAGCTACAGACTGTTCCTATTCCCTATAGCTATTATTAATAAACATAATTGGTGGCCCTCAATGTACTGCATGAACTGTTACAATTTAATATTATTAATCCAGATTGGTTTCTAAAAGAGAATGCTCAGAATTATCTCACTGATAATTCTTGAGTTGTTCCAAGTGGTTGATTTATTAGTATCCAATAGATTGTTTAGTTCCTTGTGCCTAGAAATGTCTCAGAATAATTGGGATTGCCACAGTTGAGTGGCAAAATACAAATATGATGGGAATCAGATTGAGGCACAAAATTTATTGGGATAAAGCTCTGAAATATTCAAACCATCTCCTCTCTTTGCCCTTTACCCAAAGACAAGAACTAAACATAGTTCAACTAATAGATGTAACTGGAAACTAAACTTCTAGGAAAAACAAACAAACAAACAATTCTTTCCTTTCTTAGTCTTCAGATGATTCCTTGTGATAAATAGAGAATTGAAACTCAACAAAGAGAAATAATTTTTCTAGGATAATATGATGTTATAGCTGAGTATCAGGGTCTTGTCTCTAGGGTTCTCATCTCATTTTGAATAATCTGTTATAGTTTATGATTCTTCACAATTTAGTTTGACTCTCTCCACATCTCTGTTCCTCTATTTCCTTTGCTAGCTACGTGGAATGATTGAGCTTTGGCTGCCTGCTTGGGGGGTTAAAAGTATAATGACAAATGGAAGAAATGAGATGTGGCAGTGAGGACAAAGTGACTGGATTAAGAAACTGAGAAGAGAGAGTACATTTTGTTCTTGGCTACTGGACTCGAGCTGAAGTTCAGGGATGCCAGGTTGGGACAGTAACCATGAGCTGCTTCTTCCTGAGACAATCCTGTCCCTGTCCTGTGATACAAGGAGGAAGTTGAGAATTGGGTCCAGAGTTCTTAAGTTTTTATCTAAAGACTAGTCCTATTAGAGTTGAATATCAAAGTGAGATTGTGTTAATGTGTCCAGTCCTCATTCCTTGGCCCTTGACAGGAGACACATTTTTGGAGAAGTAACAAACCAAGCCCTGACTTTCCAAGAATTTTTGTGTCCAGAGAAGAAATTTTTTCCATGTTAGATACTTTAAATGTTTTGTTTAAATTGTATTCATTGATTATATGTCAAAAGCAATGAAATATATACATTGAAACACATTTTGTCTGTTGCTGTGATCATATGACTAAGACTCAGATATGGAAATGTAAAGGAGAGGTGGAGTTTGACGTAATGTGGTAACACAGGCAGACTATGATTATGGATATTCAATTTAAGCATATCCCTTACATTAATAAATCATCCAAAAAAGAGGTGGGACTGTGAGTTAGAAAGCCACCCACTTTTTGAGAACCAGAGAGATTTTGGTACTTCTCTAGTACTTTTTCTTGGGAGGAGAGGCAGTATTGTATGAAGATCATAATTACCAATGTGAGTACAAGATTGGTCCTTCTCCTGATCCTTCTTTTTTTCTAGGCTCTGGCTAATGGCTAGCAGTGCTTCAGTAAAAGCAGGTCTAAGATTCATATCCAGATCCTCTCATCTTAAATTCATTGTTTTTGCCACTACATATCAAATGCATGTTAAAAGAGAGGACTAATATTGGGAGTTTTATAAAAGTTTTGAGTTGAAACAATCCTGCATTTAAACCTGATCTCATAACTAGGTGAGAACACATTTCAATCAATCAACCAAGAAATTAATAAAAAGACTTTAGACAGTGAAAAGCATTTGAAATTCATTCAAGATGAAATGAAACAATAACAGAAAAGAGGTCATTTCAGTTGCCTAAAGAATTTTACTATACTTTCTAGGTCCTATATAAAGGTATTAAATTAGTTGAAATGGAGGTTAGAAATTGGAACAAGTGTGGTTGTCCAGTGTTTCTCTGAGGAGGAACCAATGGGGTGGGAGAGACCTTAGTGCGCTCTCTCTCTCTCTCTCTCTCTCTCTCTCTCTCTCTCTCCCCCCTCTCTTTCTTCCCCCTCTCTTTCTTCTCCCCCCTCTCTCCTTCCCTCCCTTTTTCCTTCCCTCCCTCCCTCTTCCTTCCTTCCTTCCTTCCTTCCTTCCTTCCTTCCTTCCTTCCTTCCTTCCTTCCTTCCTTCCTTCCTTCCTTTCCTTCTTTCTCTTCCTTCTTTCCTTCCTTCCTTCCCTTCTTTCTCTTCCTTCCTTCCTTTCTCTTCCTTCCTTCCTTCCTTCCTTTCTCTTCCTTCCTTCCTTCCTTCCCTTCTTTCTCTTCCTTCCTTCTCTCCTTCTCTCCTTCCTTCCTTCCTTCTTTCCTTCCTTCCTTCCTTCCTTCCTTCCTTCCTTCCTTCCTTCCTTCCTTCCTTCCTTTCTTTCTTTCTTTCTTTCTTTCTTTCTTTCTTTCTTTCTTTCTTTCTTTCTTTCTTTCTTTCTTTCTTTCTTTCTTTTCTTTTCTTTTTCCATGTCTCTTCCTCCCTTATTTAATTTCCAGAAGACCTTCTGATTTTGAAAAGTCTGGAGGATATTGAATTTCCATTTTCCAATCAATTTTCTAAAAGTGTCTCCAAGTCATTTAGCAGTAGAATCATCACTGGTAGTCAGAGAAAGACTCAGCAAAGAAATTACACTGTGTCTACAAGGGGAACTTCCCAAGTGTCCCAGTAATGAGAAAAAAGGGCATCCAGCAACCAGGAGCTACATTGTCACACATGCTCCCTAAACTTGAGCCTACTTTCCCCTGTAATTTACATAGATATAGAGATGCTGTAGTGTCATAGAGTTTTCTTGCGTGGAGGGGAGGTATTTTGTATCAACTTTCTTATCATACTACCTTAGTAAATTCCCTCTAAAATGTTGAGATGGAGATGTAATCAGCTTAGCTCAGAGAACCTAACCGACCTATGAAAATGGGAGTTGGGAAGGAAGGAAGGAAGGAAGGAAGGAAGGAAGGAAGGAAGGAAGAGAAGATTCTTCAGTTCTTTCATGGACTACACACTAAATCCAAATATTTAACCTGCAAACAGTAGCAATGTTTTAATGGTATTTCCTAGTTATATAAACTTTCTTATTCTGTAGGACCTGCTTGACAATGTTAATTTTACCTTTCAACACTTAGTCTTGTTGAGAATTACTGAGGTTTTAGATATGTGCTAGAGTGCTGAAACTTGACTCAATGAAAGCTGGTCAGCAGGCTTTGGCAGTCTGGTCTTTCTGAGCAAACTCAAGAAATGATCACCAGAGGCCTTCCTCTGAGCCTGCGGCTAATCCAATTTTCTTCTCTTAGATAACCCTGAAGGCAATGTGATGATCTGCTCTGTGGTCTGGCTTTGCAAAAGACTTGCTGAATGAAGTTATGCAAAGTGCTTCACTTCTCTGGGCCTAGTCTCAGGAAAAGGAATCGTTAATCTGAATGTCTTATGGAGGTAACCAGATATTATTGTTAGTAAATGTATTTTTTTAATAAATTAATTGCTGATTATAATTGTTCCAACTGCAAGAAAACACTAGGTGGGTGTGTGCTCTAATGGTTAGAACTTCTAGCCATGATTCATGGACTACATTTCTTTTGCTTTTTATTTCCCTGACTGAAATAGTTTTAACCTCACACACTGTTAAATTGTGTGGAAAAGCTTTATTCATTCCAGTTGGTCAAACAGATTTTGAGTTGCAATGTACTATAGTAGAATGAAATATGATTTTTAGAAGGGAATATTTCATTCACTGTTTGTTTAAATGCTTTGACATGTGTGTGTGTGTGTGTGTGTGTGGTTTGTGACTTCAAACAAATTATCTAACCTTTACTAGCCTTGGCATTTATATTTGTCATAGAGTTGTAGAACTTAGAAGTGTAAGCTACATTAGACATTGTCTAGTTTAATCTCTTCACTTAAAAAATGAGGAAACTGAGGTGCAGAGAAATGGTGGAAATTGATAATCTCTGATATCCCTTACAATTTAAAGACTCTTAAGTTATCTATTAATTTCATTTGAAGTAAAAGACTCTCTGTCCTCTTCTTCCTTTCTTTCCTTCTATTTTTTCTCTTTCCCTTTCTTTACCTCTTTCTTTATTCTCTGTCTTATCTTTTTTTTCTTCTTTCCTTCCTCCCTCCCTTCCTGTCTCTCTATCTCTGTCTTGTTTTCAGTTCCTTGCTTTGCCATTTAATAACTGTAAATCTTGCTTCTTTATCTGTAAAATGGGAGGATTTATAGAATATACCTCATGAAAGCTTTGTTTAAAGCATTACCAACTGTTATTATTTTTTGCTTCTAAATGATAAATTCTCCAATGTTTTATGACTACAAAGAAAGTTGTTTTTCATCTGATGAATCAAAGGGTAATATAGGGCATAAGATATGTGCTATATGATGAACAATGAAGGGAAAATGTGATTTCCTAATCATAAACCTCAAGCCAAACCGAGTAGAAATCTTAATATTCTGGACAGCTTTTTTCAATACCCTGTGTCAGGATCATCCCAGAAGAATGGAATGTCAGATGGAAGTCCTGAAAAGATATCAACAATTAGAAAACAAAAGGGAGAAGAATGCCAGGGGAGGGGGGGGAGTGATGGAGTTTGTTGCTAAATATTAGGATCTTCAAGTTCTTTCAGAAGAAACCAGGTGGCAGTCAGGTGTGTTGGCATCTCTGTGGAAAAACCTCTTTGTTGGGAAGACTGGGGAAAAAATGGGAGCCCTTGAGGGAAAGTCAGATGGGAATATTGCATCACTATGTAGAACATGGGCACACGCACAATAAAAGCTCACATCTGGAAACAATGTCTGGCACACACCCTTCACCTTGAGCCTGCAGAAACCAGATACTTCATAATGTTGTTCTTATGGTTCTAATGCCAAAGAAATGGCTTTTCATTTTTGTCATATTGTCTGTACAGCAACTATGCCTAAAATTTGAAGTTTTTATAGCTATATCTACATATCTATCTGGATCTATGTATTTGTCTATAGACATACATACACATATACACATACATACATATATACATATGTATATATTTCTATATATATTGATACTACTAAGTTCATAATAAAATGTAGGATTTAATTATATTGGCAACATACAAAATAAGCTAGAAATAATACTATTGATCTGTTTTCTATAAATAGCCCATAGATTTAACTAAATTATGTGGAACTACTTCATACTTCTAAATGTTTAATGTATTCCATTCTTGCTGCATATTATGCTGAACTTGGAATCAGAGGACCAGGGAATAGTTGAAAAGCAGTTGAAAGTATAAGATTGGAGGTCAGGAGAGAAATTGCAACACAATAGGTCAGTTTGAGAAACATCAACATAGTAATTAAATATATGCTAGCTGATAAGATCATCAACTGAAGTAGTAAAGAGGGAGAAAAGAAGAGAACCTGGGATAGAAATCTATGGAATATTTATAGATAGAGAGTATTATCTGAATGAGGAACCAGCAAAGGAGTGTATTAGATAGATAAGAGAGAAACCAAGAGAGAATGATGTCCCCAAAATCAAGAGTGAATAGAATATCAAGAAGAAGAGAGTGATCAACAGTATGGAAAGCTATAGAGAGGTTAAAGAAAATGAGAACAGAGAAAAAGTCATTGAATTTGGCAACTAAGAGATTACTGATAACTTTGGAGGAAGTAGTTGTAATGAAATGATAAAGTTGGACGTCAAGTTACAAGTGACTAAGAAGAGAGTGAGAGTAAGAAGAAGCATCTATTCTAGATGATCATTTTCAAGAAACTAGCCTCAAAAGGTAGAAGAGATACAGGGCAATAGTGGGCAAGGAAGAAACTCTTTCATCTCTTCTCAAATCTCCCATGTTTCCTTCTCCCCAATGCCCATCCTCTCAGCTGAGAAACTAGTTTCATATTCTACAGAAAAAAATGAGATCATTTGCTGTGAGCTCCCTTTTCTCCTCTCCTCCCCACCTCATATTACTCAGATACCTTCTTTCACAAATTCCTCCTTCATTTCTATCCCACATGATGAGATGACTATATTCTTTGCCAAGGCTAACCCCTCTACTTGTTCAAACAGTTGTATTCCATCCCATCTCCAACAAATCCCCCCTCTGTCCTCAGTTTTTCACTTATTTCCAATCTCTCTCTGGTTATTGTCTCATTCTCTTCTGCCAACAAACATGGCCATGTCTCCTTCAACCTCAAAAATGTCCTTTATTTTATGTTATGCTTAAGGAAACCAGATTCTCTCTCTCTTTCCCCACCCCTTCTTAGTCACCCATTCACTTGCTTTATTCACCTATTTGTTTTCCCAGTCTGTTACCCTAAATCAATCCTACCCTATCTCCTGGTAAGTTTCAACTTAGTGGTCTGCCATTTTCAATGAAGTATTTGCCTCCAATCTTGAATCCCTTAGTGTCTTGAACTCTTCCTTCTAAGATCAGATTTTGGGTAGCTCTCCATCTATCTTCTGTTTCTACTCCTGAATCATTAAAGCATGTAGGAATTATGAAAACGGGATGATTGTGTCCAGTACAAATTAGTGACATATTGGACTCTTATTGATGCATACAAATTCTTTTATTCACATCCTATTTGACTTTCTATCATGCATGTCACAGATTTTCCAAAATATCTCTTCTAGTCAAACTCTCAGTGCCTCTGTTTTTTCCTTCATTCATTGCAAATGATCTTGATTCCAACTTTATTGGGATTGAAAAAAACTGATGTGAATTTAGGTCCATAAACTCAGAGATTTTGAACTAAGATGCACCTTAGAGGTCATCAGCTGAGAGAGACTGTGACTTTCTCAGAATTTTCTAGCTAGTAGTAATCTAAGGCAGAATTTGAACTCAAGACTTCCTGTCTAATCCTTTATCCTCCACTCTCCTTTATCTATTTTCTTCTCCATTCCTTTCTCCATGTCTCAAAAATTGAGGTTGCTTTTCTTCTTGAAAACCAGATACCTCTCACAATATCCTAATAACCCCCATCTTTTCTGGGACCTTGCTTCATCTGTCATCTCCATTTTCTCTGTTTTGTCTTCAATTTTGCTTCTGCTTGCAAACTTTTTTGGGTATCCTTTATTATTAAAGGAAAAAAAAAACCTTTTCTTTGACCCTCAAAATGCTCTTCTCTGATCCACTGCCAAGTGCAATAATCTAGATTCATTTCCTCCAAATTCATTCTTTATCTCTCTGCAAGATTTCCTTTCCCACAACTCTTCTGAAACTTCTCTCTCAATAACTTACTAGCCATTGAATCCAATGACTTAAAAATCCACCCTCCATTATTTTTCTTATATGTGATTTTGCCAAATACCCTCTCTTTCTCGATAGCCTCTTATTCCTAGGGTTTTCTCTTTCCTCTTTGACTTCTAGGTCTTCATTGATTTTTCTCCCTAATCCTTAAAGGTGCACCTCTCCCAAGATTGTCGATAAACCTTTTCTCTTCATTTTCTGTGTTTTCCCCCATTCCCTCATCCATTATCAGAACTCCAGATTCTGAGTTGAAAAGGATCTCAAAGGCCACTAAATAAATGTAGAAAGAAAAAGAGCTTAATGATGATGTTCTTATAAGCAATGTACTAGTTTGGAGGTATTGAACAAGCACAGAGAACTATTGGGTGGAGCAGTACTGCCCATCTGCATATCATGGTAAAATTATCCCCTCTTTTTTAGGCCACATAGCAGCATAATCATATTCATATTCATAACTAACAATTTTGGAGGCTGAACAAAGAAAGTCCTAATTATAATGGGAAAAGGAAGAAATAAAAGGAATTTTACAAGTTTCCTACTTTCTCACCCTTTCTGTATGGTCTTTCCTCTCCTATTTAATTCAGCATTCAGGTTCACCCCTTCATGAAGCCTACCATCCTTCTCCTCCCAACAGAATACAATAGTACAAAATGGTTGCTATATAATTTTCTATATACAGTTCTGCCCAAAACATTTTTTTTTCCTTTTCTTTTAATTTTCTGGAGTTGACTTTCTGGAGGGGGAAGAGGAAGAAGATTGGAAAATGCCATAAAACCTGATGGTAGGGTGGAACTATGGCTAATAAAATACTTAAGTCAATCAGTTTCTTGCTTTTTGCTTTTCCTTTCCTTTCCTTTCCTTTCCTTTCCTTTCCTTTCCTTTCCTTTCCTTTCCTTTCCTTTCCTTTCCTTTCCTTTCCTTTCCTTTCCTTTCCTTTCCTTTCCTTTCCTTTCCTTTCCTTTCCTTTCCTTTCCTTTCCTTTCCTTTCCTTTCCTTTCCTTTCCTTTCCTTTCCTTTCCTTTCCTTTCCTTTCCTTTCCTTTCCTTTCCTTTCCTTTCCTTTCCTTTCCTTTCCTTTCCTTTCCTTTCCTTTCCTTTCCTTTCCTTTCCTTTCCTTTCCTTTCCTTTCCTTTCCTTTCCTTTCCTTTCCTTTCCTTTCTTTTCCTTTCCCTTTCCTTTCCTTTCCTTTCCTTTCCTTTCCTTTCCTTTCCTTTCCTTTCCTTTCCTTTCCTTTCCTTTCCTTTCCTTTCCTTTCCTTTCCTTTCCTTTTCCTTTCCTTTCCTTTCCTTTCCTTTCCTTTCCTTTCCTTTCCTTTCCTTTCTTTCTTTCCTTCCTTCCTTCCTTCCTTTTTTTTTGTGGAGAGGGGACTTTTTGTAAACATTGACTTTAAGCAAAGCTATGAATAAGTGGTCACTAATTATCAGTGATCACTCAAGCAGTTCAAGCTCATTGAAGGACACTGAGTTAAATGGCTTCGGATTGGAATTTTCTTTATTCCAAGACACTGTGAATTATAGGAAATAATGATGGATTTGTATTTAAGAGGACCCAACTTCAAATTCTGGTTCTTTCATTTATTACTTGTGTGGTCATGGACAAATTAATTAACTTCTTTAGACTTCAATTTCCAGGGTTGATTGAATTAGATTACCTCTAGAGTCCACTTTGTAGCTCTAAATCTATCATTCTATGATTTTTCAATACTCATGGAGATTCCAGAATTCTAAGTGTCAACATCACATTTTAGTGATAGTTTGGTCAAATGATCAGAAGATCATTTGCAGAAGGAAGCACTATATCATTTTAATAATTTAGGTGTCTGAGTGGGCCAAAAGAGAAATATGGAATGGAACCTTCCAGTGACATCTTAGACTACTTCTTCAATAGTAGAGGTATTCAAACTATACAAGATGAAATATATGGAATCTATAATATGCTGCCACCAAAATAAAACAAGAGTTTAAAGCCTTCCTATGTCAACATTTACCATTTGTCTTCCTCAGAAGGAAATTTGTTCATCCCCTTTATTGCTTACTAGGAAAAGAGGAGATTCTTGCTTTATATTGTGACAGCTGCTAGGATGCTGCCTAGAATACTAAAAAGTTATTAACTTTTGAATCACATTGTTTATAAACAAAAACTATTGCTTTATCACTGATAATTTATCTCATGGCACAGGAGGAGTACTTAACCACAAAAATGCCATATCTTGTTGAGACAACAATTACTATATGAGAACAATGTCACTGATAGAATAACTTTTCAAATTGTCAAAGAACTCCCACAACTATAGAAGCACATTTTGAAATTATCACAGTCCTTTTGTAGGACTTTCCCCTATAAAATAAGACTAAAGTTTCTGTTATGTTATCTCATAAGCTGCCCTGAAGTGTTTTACTCAGCTTGTGACTACACATTGTTCACAATTCAACACATACTTTAACTCAACAAACATTATTACAATCCTGGGAGAACAATATGACATGCTGATGCCTTAAGCCATCAATAAGTAGGATCCCAGTTAAAAAACTTAGGCATTCATTTGATATTTTGATATTACAAAAGTTTCCTTGGTCCACTTTTTTAGGATAATAAAATCAAATTAAGCTACAAATTCATGGGTTCCATATAGTTTTATAACTGGGTGCACAAGGGGTGATAAGAACAGAAATTATCTGCAGAATTCAATTCATTTAAAAGTTATCAATACAGTTGGTTATTTTTATGGGGAAATTGGAATATTGTAAAGATTGCAATTTGTTCTCATGACAACACGGGCCAGAAACTTTGTCTTATGGTCTGGATTTACTTTTGAAAACACTTTAAAGAATTGTTGCTCATACCAATCTACTTAATAATAGCTTAAAAAATGTATCTGGTTTTTTGGATTCATTTTGGGAATTTTCCAAATTTTTTTGATTAATAAACTTTAAAATTATAGTAACTACTTTTCAAAATGACCTGTCATCCTTCCAGACCAATAGCAAATGCCTGAATTTTTAGTCAAATGAAAAAAATAGTCATTTCTGATAAGGGATCATCATTTGTCCAAGTTGAGTTAAAAAAAAAAAAAACCCTAGCAGCGGAGAGCCTTATCTTATTTCTCATAATCACACCTCCTCACTCCATAACAAATGAAATTTTCAGACAAATCTTACTTGGTTTTTCATTGATCAGTGTATTCAGTAACAAAAAGAGTTAACATATAAAGGACTTCTATTGAGGAAACTTCCTTTACCAATGCAGGTAGACACCAAATCTTCAATTTATAGTCTTAAAACTTGGACAGGGCAGGGAAAAATTTAGTAGCTTGTCCAGCATCACACAATCAGGAGGCAGGTCTTTAACCAAGTTCTTCCTGAAGTCTTCCATTGTGTGACAAGGCCCCTGACTTTAATGACTCATTCTCTGCAGAGACTGTTTCAAGGTTCTTCTTCTTCTTCTTCTTCTTCTTCTTCTTCTTCTTCTTCTTCTTCTTCTTCTTCTTCTTCTTCTTCTTCTTCTTCTTCTTCTTCTTCTTCTTCTTCTTCTTCTTCTTTCTTCTTCTTCTTTCTTCTTTTTCTTCTTTCTTCTTTCTTCTTCTTTCTTCTTTCTTCTTCATTCTTCTTCTTTCCTCCTCCTCCTCCTCCTCCTCCTCCTCCTCCTCCTCCTCCTCCTCCTCTTCCTTGTCTTTGGTCATAGAAGACCTATTCTTTCTCCTCAAACAGACTAATCTCTCTATTTTTTACCCCTGAGCCCATTGTTTTTTGTTGTTTTCAAGAACCTAGCTCTTGTAGTCATTCCTTCCCTCTTGTGCATGTCTCTCATTTTCTTTTTAATTTTCCTACAAGCATGATTATGTCTTCTCAGTCCCTGTCTCGAGAAACATTCCCTTGATCCATATCCATCAGCATTTTTCTCCTGAAAACGTTCTGCCAGCATTCTTCTCCTGAAAATGTTCTCCTAAAACTTACCAATGGCCTCCTAATGACTGGATCCAACATACATTTTAAATCCTAATTCTCTTTGATATATGTTCTTCTTTGACATAATTTCCTATCAAATATTCTTTCCTTCATTGACTTTTAAGATATCATGAATAACTAACTTTTAACCTTCCTTTTCACTGCCCAAATACTTTATCTTCTTTTCTGTTTCTCCATCTTTATTTTCTTACCCTAGCTTCTTAATGTGTTTTTCCCTAAGCTCTTGTCTGTCAACCTGACAAACTCATTCATGCTTAATATCTCTATGTAGATGGTTTCCAAATCTATTTCTCCAGATGTTGCTTTTCACCTGAGTTTCAGATTCACATTTCTAATTATGTTCCTAATATCTCTACCTGGATTTCTCACTATAACCTCAAATTAAACATATTCAAAAGTCAGTTTATTAATTTTCCTTTAAACTGAATTCTTTTTCTAATGTTATTATTTTTGCCTATGGCATTATATTTTATATAATTTCTTAAGTTTATACACTTAGACTTTTCTTTGACTTTTTCATTCTTCTTGCCCCACATTTATTTAGTTATCAAATCCGAATGATTTGCCATTTGGGACTTATTTCATAAATCTTCCTTTCTTCTCTGTGTTCTAATTTAGTCAAGGCCATAACAAACACTTCAAGGTTGTAATGTGGGGTCCTTATTTGAGTAAATGGGATCCCTAATGGGGTAAAAGTTGTTATAAGGGCACTATATCTTTAAAGTCTAGTGTTTAATTATGCCTAGGATTTTTCTTATCTATCACAAACTCTAAAATGGCATGATCATGACCTTCTAAGGTTTCCATAATTTCTTCTTTGTCAAGCAATTCCTCCTTATTGTATAGCATCATATCTAGACTACTACTTTATCTTTTGAAGTACTAAGTCTTCAGCAAAACAAATAAAAAATTTCTCTGTTGCTTTAATAGAGACAGTTGTTGGCAGATTTGTTAATAGTTGGAGTTCTCTAGGACAGGTTAATAATCTACTGCTTCTCATTATGCATTTATTTATTTATTGGGCAGACAGTCATGCTATAGTATTACTTTTTTCTTCCACCCCTGGCCCTTAACTCAATAGTTCCTATCATGATTTTCCATTCCAATGTTTTTATATACAAAAGTATATGTGATGTATACTTAGCAAATAATAAATAAGTTAGAATGTCTATAATATTCCACTCTTTGTGTTCTCTAGTATTAGGACCAACTTCACCCTTCACAGCCATTATAACTCCTATCAAATCTCCTTTGTACCCTCTAGTTTCAGCTGGCTTTCCCATCCAGGCATGCCTTTGAATTCTCCTCTATGTCCATCATTCTGCAGAAACAACATATTATCAGTGACTAAACTCAGCTCTGCTCCTACAGTATCTTTAGCCTGCTGCATACTATATTTGTAGTTCTCTCAAATCCAATGGGTGGGGCAAGAAGATCAAATATCAGTAAATGGGGATAAACAATGTTTATTTAAATATCTGAGCTCATTGCAAATAAATTAACTCAAAACATTAATCTGAGTAATTCTACCTTTAAATCTGCCATTGTTTTTGCATATACTTCATTCTCAATATTTCAAATACATTTTTGTCAGTTGGAATGAATTTGGTAAAGAACTGATGAGTGTGTAGAAACTAGCTGAACATAGAATAATTTTGAGATACAAATAGTTGAAAACTATGGTATGGGAAGAATCAGAAAATGGAGCAGTCAGTCAACAAACATTTGTGAAGTGTTTACTGTGTGCTAAGTATTGTACTAAATTCTGGTGATTTTAGATGCAAAAAAATGAAACAAAAACCCCAACTATGGCATGGGATATAGGTGTTTTGTTTTGTTTTGTTTTTTGATAGATTAACTTTTGCCTACAGGATCTCAAACTATTTCACCAATTCAAGATTTTACCTGTTCATTTTGACTCATGCATTAAGCAAACTGTTCATTTTGCAGCACCAATGGCAAAGGGAAGAAATGAATGTGATGATTGTGTATTTTAAAATCAACCAGAGTCAGGAATTCAGGTTAAGAGAAAATCTTCAATCTTTATTCTCTGTGGAGGTGAAGGGGGATTGGAGGTGAAGGGGGATCACGATAGCAATGTGTGCAGCTGCATCAAGAAGCCAGCCAGCAGTCTTTCCCTGCTTCTCTTCCTGCCCCTCTGCCTCCACCCACCAAAATCGTCATTTCCTATACAACACATCAGGACTTGTATAAAGAGTGGATGGGGGCCATTTTTTCTCCAAGCATATATATTAATAGAGTATGGTCCAATTACTATTTAGCCTCATGTGCTTGGGACCTCAGTGCATCAGCTCCAGCTTCAGCCCATTACATCTCCCACTTTCTTTTGTTTTAGAACCCAGGTGGTCATCCTATTTCTGACTCCTCAGGGAGGTCAGAGCCCCCAAGGGGAGGTGATCATACCCTCCCTGACTTCTCAGGAAAGGAGGTGAAAGCACCAAAAAGGAGGTGATCATGACCCCCTGACTTCTCAGGAAGGAAGGTGAAAAGCACCAAAGGGAAGTGGCGGTTGCTAGCAGGTTTCTGGGCTGGAGGGTCTTATTATGCACAAACCCATCAGCATGGGAGGTATTATACAAGCACATAGCAATAATGCAGAGACTATTAGTGATGACCCTCCCCTCAGTCAGTGCAGGTTCGATATAGTGTAACAAACATGAATTGTACATGCAAGTAGCAGTATAACAAACAATATAAATCAATATGGTGTTGTAAAAGATTGCCAGAAATCCTAGAAGGAGGGTATGTAAACAACAGTTACACATACGCCTTCTTCAGCAGCCAAGAGATAGTCCAAAACCAATCTATTGTCCATTGCTTCACATGTTAGGCAATCCAATGATTCCCCCTAAGTTTTTGAAGTCCTGCAAAAGTCTTTTTATGTGTTAGGGAATCCAATGATTCCAGCAGATTTTGAAGTCCTGTAACAGTCTTATCATTTCTCAGAAAATCCAATGATTCCTGAGGGCTTTCAAGTCTTATGTCTCAGAGAATCCAATGATTCCTGAGGGTTTTCAAGTCCTACAACAATTTTATGTCTCAGAGAATCCAATGATTCTGAGGATTTTCAAGTCCTACAACAATCTTATCATGTCTCAGAGAATCCAGTGATTCCTGAGGGTTTTGAAGTCCAACAATTTTTGATGTCCATAAGTCAAACACCATAACTGCCGTGCTCTTTCAATGGTCAACACAATCAACAACAGAACCACCTGATATTTGTTGGGTCTTCTCTTTCATTTCAAGGGTCTGCTCCATCTCTCTGCGATGGACAAGGCTCTCCACATCACCTGGCAATTATCTAGAGATAGTGGAGCCACTCGCACTGGACACTGCCCTTCCGGTGGGTTATAAAACCTGTCTGCCGGAGCCAGTGCATCAAGAAGTTAATAGTATAAAGGGTTAGATTTAGAAGTTCTCTAGGGTTACCTGTGGCTCCCCCTTTCTTTTGTTTTTGGAGGAGCGTCTTAATGTCTCTGTTTCTCCTCTCTGCTTTTGCCTGTCCTTGAGGATTAAAAGATATGCCCGTGGTGTGTAAAATCTTATACTGTGCACAAAAGTGTGCAAAATGTTTGGAAATATATGCAGGACCATCGTCTGTTTTTATTGCTTGTGGCACACCCGTAATGGCAAATGCTTGTGTGAGGAATTCAGTGACCACTTGGGCTGTCTCTTTTGCTGCTGGTTTTGCAAAAGTGAATCCAGAAAAGGTGTCTACCACAACGTGGATAAAAGAGATGACCAAAAGATTTATAATGGTTCACATCCATTTGCCAGATTTCATTGGGTCTCAAACCATGAGGGTTCTTCCCTGGAGGTAGTGTAGGAGCGTGGAAAGGCAGGCAGGCTGTACAGGCTTTTACTATGCTCCTAGTTTCCTCTCTTGTTATTGCAAACTGTAAATGTAAAGCTTGAGCAGCCTGATGATATTTAGAATGAGATTCCTGGCCTTCTTGGAATAAAGGAGTATTGACCAACATAGTCCTAAGCAAAGTGTTCATTTTGCATGACTAAACAAGGGACAAGAGACTAAGTAGACGATTTTGATTACATAAGATTGAAAATTCATGAACAAAATCTATTCAGCTAAATATAGAAAAGAAGTGAAGATTTATGAGGAATTAAGAAAATTTCATAAAAATAAAGGCAATTCAAAAATAGACACATGGTCAAAGTATATGAACAGGAAGTTGTCAAAAGAGAAATTGCAAGCTATTTATGATGACTAAGTAAGAGAAATGCAAATTAAAGCAATTTTGAGATTTTACTATATATAGTAAATTACTATTTGCTTGATAAAATTACAAAAGCTAAACATACTGAGTGTTGGAAAACTTTGAATAGACAGTGATACTAATATACTGCTGACGGAGGTGTGAATTGGTTTAACTGTTTTGAAAAAAAAATTGGAAGTACACAAAAAATTTACTAAATTGTCCATACCTTTTGTTCAGATATAGTAGATATTTGATCCCCAAGAACATAAAAGACAGAGGGGAAGATCTCATAAATAGTATGCGCACACACACACACACACACACCACTTTTATATATAACTAAAAGTTGAAGAATGACAGCATATTATAACATATTCATTAATAGAATATTATTACAACATAAGAAATAACAAATATTAAGAACTGAGAAAATTGGGCTAATTTATATGAAGTGATGTGAAATGAAATGCACAGAACAAGTTTCAAGAGAAAAAAATTGCATGATGACCACAATAATATAAAGGAAAACAACACTGAAAGAATTCAGAACTTTGATAAATACAGCAATCAACTGTTTTTCAGAGGATTTGATGGTGAAACATGTTTCCTGCTTATTGACAAAAGATTTCTGGACAATATATGTAGAAAGAGACATACATTTTCAGATCAATCTTCATTTAAATGCCAAAATGAACTTTTCAAAGTCCAGCTTGGGCCAATACATTCTCCCTCTCTCCCCTTGTCCCAATAAATTCCAATGACTCCTTATTAACTCTAGGATTAAATAGATAATCCTCTGTCATTTAAAGCCCATCAAAGCTTAGATGTTTTCTCCTCTTCCAGTCTTATTATAATTTCTTCCCTTCAAAGTTCTCCAAAATCTAGTGATACTGGCTTATTTGCTATTTCCGGCATAGATCAGTTTATCTTCAGTGTCTTTTCACTGGCTGTACCCCCAACCTGGAATGTTCTCCCTCCTTACCTCTAGCTCCTGGCTTCCATAGTTTTTTTTATATCTCAGTTCAAATCTTATCTTCCTTATAAGGCCTTTCCCCTAATTCCACCCTCCTTCTAGTGCCTTCCCTACAAAACCACCCTCCAATTATACCACATATATTTTGTATGTGCATACTTGTTTACAAGTTCCATCATCGAATAGAACTAGCTTCTTGAAAGAAAAGACCATGTTTATGTCATATATATCTTGTATGTACATAATTGTTTGCATGTAGCATTACAATGTAATCTCCTGGAACTAAAGGACCATGTTTTTGCTTTGCTTTATATGCTCAGTCCTTAGTACCATGCCTGGCTTATACCAAGAAGAAATGATTGTGGACTGACCAATATGTCTAAAGTGTCAATTTGTTTGCCTTGACTATATTTATTTGTTATAAGGAAAGATTCTCTGGAAGATTATACCTTTGGGAAGTGAAACTGATATTAACAAAAAGAAAAGAGAATCGAGAAGACATTAAAATAACCATCAAGCAAAAATATAGTAAGTAATGTTTTTCCTACTGTGTGAAATGTTGGAGGAACTGGTTACCACCCATTAAGGTTTGAATGTAAACTTTTACATGATTTTCTTTATGATCCAGGACTAATACAAACTTTAGCTTCTACTTTCACATTCTCTCTTTTCTGTGTTAAGCTGGGAATGTCATGGTAATTGTGGAAATGAGGGAGCATATTATTGAGCCTCTGTTTAATTGGAGGTCTTGTGATAGAATGGATCAAACATGGGATTTAGAATGGTAAAATTTGAATTCAGATCTTATTTCTATTTTTGACCTTAGAAAAATCACTTAACATCTCTGAGCCTTCATTTTCTTTTCTGCAAATGAAGCCATGGATGAAATGGTCCTTTGTAGCCTTTCATGATCCTTTGACACTATCAAATTGAAAATTATCTGAATAGTAAATATATCAGTCTCTTCCTGGCACTTATTATCCTCTTCCTTTTCAGATTTTAAAGATTGTTGCTTATGTCAGTGGAAATTAGCAATATTTTGGAGATGTATCTAAGAAATGAATCCTGGCATTTTTTCTTTTCTTTATCTAAAGGGCGATTATGATAATTACAAAGTGCTTTATCTATGTTATTTCACTTTGTTTTCATAAACAATCCTGTGAAATTAGGGACTATTGTTATAATCTTCATTTTATACATGGGTTAACTAAGGTTTAAAGATTGGATATCTTCTCTAGGGTTAACTAGGCAGTAAGTATTTGAGTAAAGGTTGAAAACTAAGTCCTCCTAGAAATGACAGGATGAAAAATTTGTAGACCACCGCTTTAGTCTGACAGGATATTTTCAGCTTTATGTGTATTGTTTCTACATAATTTGAAAAGCTGCCACGTATTTTATTTCTTTTGCATATCTAGCCAGTATCTAGCTAATAAACAAATGGCACACTTCAAAGATGCAATTTTAAAATTCAGTTGGTGCCATAGAATTACTCAAGGTTTTTCTCTTTAGGAAAATATGGGGTGATTTCTCAGCTTGTCAAAAGCAATGCCATATTCAAAACTGCCAAAGAAAATGCAGTTTGGCCTATCTTCTTTTCCAATGAGACTCAAAAAAGAAATGAACAAGCAAAAAAGGAAAAAAAAATTAAAACCCACTTCATATTAAGCGTGTCTTATACCTGTGATTTTTAATATGTTTAGTTGAAAAATATTCAAATGAATTCATGGCATTTTGATTGAAAGAATTTGTAATTGGATTTCCAAACATACGGCTTTCATCTTGAGCAGTTCAATATGCACTTTGATAATAATGTAGCTGTCATTAGAAAGAACTCCATTTACCAGTTTCAGCATAAAATGAGATACAGAATAAGACAATAATGTACTTTTCATAAAACACCCCTTAGTGTTTCATCACATTTTGCTGATGCCTTATGAATGACTAGATTTGTACAGGTATATAGGCAAATGATTTTGCAGGAAGGACTTTCTAGGCAGGTATCATGGTTCTTGGTCATCCCCATCCATTTATATAATATGACCTTCATTTTTAAGTAAAAATACAATCCTCTTATTATGTGCCCACTTTGGTGATGTTGTAATTTGCAACAAAGGAAATATAGACACAGGTCTCTTGTCTTCTATTGGGTTAGTCAGGCTCAGTGAAAGGAGGTAACTTTAAATGTGAAAGAATCCTATTTTTAAGAAAAATGCCATTGTCTTTGCTCCAGCCTCCTAAAATGATGGTTTCCCATATTCCATTTATTGCCTTATCTTTCTAGTAATTGTACTTCATCACTCTTTCTTACTCTAAGTAGAGGTTACATTTTCTGGGCATTTAATGGCCTTGTATGCAAATTGAAATTGCAGCTACCTAAACTTGTTCAGGTAGTAAACTGTACTCCTTGAATTATTCTACTTATCTAAGCTTTTCCCCCTTATAACATTTATGCAATTATCAGAACTAGTAGGATTATTGTCCCCATGAAATCACAGAAATTGAAATTCAATGAACCTCAATCAGAACAGCATTTCAAGTTTTTCTGAAAGGAGGAGCAGGAAAAAAAAAAAAGGGAAAGGTTTTGTTTAGCTCTAACTAAATTCACAAGCATAAATTTGGTATTTGCTCTTGCCACTGGCTCTGGTGTGTGTGTGTGTGTGTGTGTGTGTGTGTGTGTGTGTGTGTATGAAGCAAAAGAAATATAGCTAAAATCTGGAGAAAGAACACTTAATTTGGAATCAGAGATTCTCAGTTAAAAATCATGTTCTGCTATTTACTACTCTTGTGATCTTGGAAAAGTCATATGACATTTGGGTTGACTTCAGCTTCCTCATCACTAAAAGTGCTGAACTTGATGAATTCTTTAGTGCTTTCCAGTCCCTGATTCTATGAACAAGGGCTTCTTTCTCATAGTAAATTTTACTTGGTGAATGACATTTAACTTTTTCATGAGTCTGAGTATTTGTTGCTATTATTCTTTGATTACTTTTCCAATGAAGGAAAATGTAGGATAATGTAACTTCTTCTAGGGGTTCAACCAAATGAATGCATTTCTGATGACAGTATGGATTAGTGAAAACAAGGTTTGTCTGTTATCTTGAAAAAACCATTATGTTTTTTTCTGGGTTTCTGTTTCCTCATCTATAACATGAGAATTGACTAAATGATCTCTGGGCAGATCCTATGACCAGAGTTCAAATTCTGATTATGTAATATAATGCAATGTAATGTATTTCAGTAAAATACAGTACATATTTATCAAATACCAATTATGTGCCTGGCACTGGGCTAAGTGCTTGAGATACAAATAGAAAAAAAGATGGGATCAGACTCAGTGGCTATAATCCTTTTTTTTTTCCTTTCAGATCTATTTCTTATGACCAAGGGCCAGTTAGAATCAGGTTTTCAGGACTAGACTATAGTAAAATCAAAGGAGTAAAAAGTCATACACAATCTTTTCTTTCAATAACTATTTAGAAACTCTCCCCTCTGTAAATACCATTACACTCATGTTCACCCACCTCATACCACTATATTTTTATGTTCCTATCCAGGATATCAAGTCTCAGTGATTTTTTTGCTGAGGTGATCACTTTTTGTACTGATGCATACTGTTTTAACTCATGTGATAATCTTCTAGAGTTTCTCTAACCAAAAAAAAAATTGTCTGGGTACATCTAATTGCTGAGTCTCTCTGAACTTAACTAGGATTGTCTTTAGACAAAAGACATATATACAATCATCTGTTCTCCAAGTCTCTTGCTTTTGTTCTGCTGGTAAAATTTTTTGAGAACCCATAGTCATTCTATAATATGGCAGCAGAATAGAACATTAATGGAGATCTTTTAAACTCTATTTTTAAAAGTCCCCAATCTTGGTAACTCATTCTTGTATCTCCTGAATTTTTTTGTCTTGTTAATAAAGACTGTTTAGTAACCTTGTAATTCTCTATCCCTCCTTTTGTTCTACAGTCAATTGTGAAAGACATTTGAAAGTTCAGAGAAAGATTCTGGTCCAAAGTATGGAAACTTCGAGGGTTAATTGATATTCTTATTTTATATAACAATGGTCCTTTAAGAACAAAAGTCTTTATCCCACTTTTCACATTCCTAACTTATTTTCTTAACTTGTAATTTAATCAAAATGCAAAGCTCTTAAATATACAAATGGCTAATAGCTTCTCTGAAGATTTTCTGTAGTAATAAGAGGTCAAATGACTTATTTAGGGTTATATAGTGTAGATTTAAAAGCTCTAATTTTCCTAACCCTGTGGACAACTTTTTATAAAACTAACATGTAAACAAATCTTTAAATACAATCAGATAATATGACACATGTGTATTAAAGTAAAATTACTTAATGTTTTCATATTTGTAACAAAATAATAGCAAATATAATCATATTATTAATGTTGTGGATAGGCTTGTTTTTCAGTGCTGTTTCTCAAAATGTAGTTTAATTGATATTGCTAGTTGCAATTCTTTTGAGTCACTAATTGAGGAAACAGTTCACATAATTAGTATGCTATAAATGATAATTAAATATTTTGTCATTTTATTTGATAAAATAGAAAACTTTATTTGCCATCATCAGAACATGATGAAATTTTTAAAAATTAAAAAAAATGTTTCAACATACTATCTTAAGGCAATTCTAGTAACCATTCTTTTTCATATGGAATAAGACTAAATATGTCACATTTACTGATAGCAAATATTGCTTAGCCACATATATCTGTCTTTGGAAAAAAATGAGAATTGACTCTGCAGACTTGTCAAGTAATTAATAAGCAGAGATTTATTTTCTTCTATTTCATTTATGGAACAATAATTTTTTATCTGGGGGAAAAAGTTAATTTGTATTTACTCATTGTTTATTTTATGAATTGCTCATTGTTCTGTTTTTCTTCGTTTTTGAAAAATTTTATTTTTAATTTTCAGATTAAAATAAACATTTTCATAATAACAATTAAAAAGAGGATTGTATATGAAACTGCAAATCTATTTGCACAGCTTTCCATTTCTTTCAAATATATAATAAGATTATCATGAATTTTTTTTCTTTTTTTTTTTCCTTCTCTCCTCATTCTCCCTTTCCATCCTAGAGGTAACTACCATTAGACACAAATAAATACATATATATGTAACATGCTCAAGTGTCTAGAAAAGGTGAATCAATATAATAGGGCCCATGTAACCAAAGTAAGCCTTCTCTTCACTCAGTCGCCTCTCTAGCATCTCCTATCTCTCCTCCCTTCGACTGTTAAAAACTTCTAGAAAATTTATTTTCTACCTACTAAGTCCATTTTTTACATTGCTCTCTAAAATATTGGAGTAGTTAAGTGGCACAATGGATAAAGTGCTTGTCACTGAGTCACTGAGAAGATTCATCTTCTTAATTTCAAATTTTGTCTCAAACACTTTCTAGCTTTGTGACTCTGGGCAAATCACTTAACTCTGTTTGCCTCAGTTTCCTTATCTGTAAAATGAACTGGAGAAGGAAATGATAAATGACTCCAGTATCAAGAAAACCCCAAATGGGGTTACAAAGAATCAGATACAATTGAGTAAATCTAAGTTATTGATTTGTTTAATTTTTATGCCACACTTACTCCTATATACTCACATTAGTTATACTGAATAATTCCCTTATTTCCATTCCTCACACATTAAATCTCTCCTTATAAGAAGAATTAAAAAAACACATCAAAATCAGTGAACACATCAGCCACATCTGCCAGATATCTACATACAAGTTTCATAGTCCTTCATCTCTCTGATAAAAGGAAAGAGGTATGTTTTCTCATTTCTCCTGTGATCTTAATGATTACATAAGTTTATTTTATTGTTTTTTTCATTTGCCTAGTTATAATTACTGTGTGTATTATTTTTCAATTCTTCTTCCTTCACCTTATAACAAATCTTCCAAGTCTTTTCTTAGAATAGGATGTAGGAAACACCTAAATAAGAAAATTCTTTTTTCCAATATAGGTCATTGGATTCTCTGAAATTGACGGTGTTAAGAGTGTAGCCTTGGAATGGTGTCATACTCAGGTAGAAATAGGGACCACTGATTTGTAAATAAGGATCTTTGGGCCTCATATTGACATAGTTTTTTTTTAAAAAAAACATGACCTGTGTTTTATTATATTTTTATTTACTTTGTCACATCTCCCAATTATATTTTAATCTGATTCCCTGCACTTGAGAATATTATAAACTGACTCATGGCCCTCAGACCTTATAATTGACACCTCAGGCTTAGGGCACTGAAAGGTTAAATGGCCTGCCAGGATTATAAAGCAAGAACATGTTAGAAGTAGGACCTGAATCTGGGTATTAATGGGTTTCAAAGTCAACGGTCTATCTATTATGTTATCCTGCCTCTCATGTGGAAACATTAAAAATAATATAATGATGAAATAATATTTAACCTTAGAGTCCATAGAGAAGCTACCACTGGAGTTTATTAAATGTGAGAGTAACATGGATAAACTTTAGGAAAATGCTCAGCTCTGAAGTCAGAGGATGATGTGGATTCAATTCCTGTCTTTGGTGATTATGAGCTGTGTAATGTTGGGTAAATCCCTTAATCTCACTGGAACTCAGTTTTCTTTTCTTTTTTTTTTTTTTAATTAAAGCTTTTTATTTTCAAAACATATACATAGATAATTTTCAACATTCACCCTTTCATAACCTTGTGTTCCAAATTTTTTTCCCTCTCTTCCCCCCCACCCTCTCCCCTATATGGCAAATAATCCAATATATGTTAAACATGTAAAATTCTTCTATACATATTTCTACAATTATCATGCTGCATAAGACAAATCAGATCAAAAATGAAAAAAATGAGAAAGAAAACAAAATGCAAGCAAACAACAACAAAAAAGAGTGAAAATACTATGTTTTGATCCACACTCAGTCCCCACAGTCCTTTCTCTGGATGCAGATGTCTCTCTCCCTCACAAGACCACTGGAGCTGGCCTGAATCATCTCACTGTGAAAAGAGCCAATTCCATCAGAATTGTTCATCATATAATCTTGCTGTTATTTTGTATAATGATCTCTTGGTGCTACTCACTTCACTAAGCATTAGTTCATGTAAATCTCTTTAGGCCTCTCTGAAATCCATCAGCTGATCATTTCTTATAGAACAATAATATTCCATAATGTTTTAACTTATTCAGCCATTATCCAACTGATGCTCATCCATTCAGTTTCCAGTTCCTTGGCACTACAAAAAGGGCTGCTACAAACATTTTTGCATATGTGGGTGTTTCCCTTTTTTATGTTTTCTTTGGAAAATGACCCAGTAGAGACACTGCTGAATCAAGGATATGTACAGTCCTTTGGGCATAGCTCCATATTACTTTCCAGAATGGTTGAATCAGTTCACAACTCCACCAACAATGTATTAGTGTCCCAGTTTTCCCACATCCTCTCCAATATTTATCATCATTTTTTCCTGTCATCTTAGCCAATTTGAGGTCTCAGTTTTTTAGCCATAAAATGAAATGGTTGGAATAGATGGACTCTTGCTCCCTTTTCAGCTCTTTCTGTCTCTCTGGTTCTGTCTGTTTCTTTCTGTCTCTCTCCTCTCTTTGTCTTAATCTCTGTCTCTATATGTTTCTCTCTCTCTCTCTCTCTCTCTCTCTCTCTCTCTCTCTGTATGTGTGTGTGTGTATGTCTCTGCCTCTCTCTTTCTCTGTCTCTTTCTGCCTCTGCCTCTGTATCTCTGTCTCTCTCTCTCTGTCTCTGTGTCTCTCCCTATGTATCTCTCTCTGTCTCTTTCTGTCTGTCTGTCTCTCTTTCTGGCTCTCTCTCTGTCTTTATTTCTACTTCTTTTTGTGTTTATCTCTTTCTTTGTGTCTTTCTCTCTCTTTTTCACTAATTCCAGAAGGGAGAGAGGGGACAGGAAGATCAGTTAGTAATCTATCGTCCAGGTGAGAGGTAAGAGGGCCTAAACCAGGGAAATGATCATAAATATGTAAAAAAGGAGGGAATAAAGCAAGAAAGATGTTGCAAAGGTAAAAATGATAAGTTTTGGTAACTAATTGAAGATGTGACATGAGGGAGAGTAAGGTTGGCAACAAGGTCATAAATCTGGATGACTTAAAGGAGGATGGTGCTCTTAGAGTAGTGGGGAATCTCAGAAGAGAGATTTTTTGGGAAAAGATAATGAACTAAGATGGCCATTCATACTTGATAACCTATGGGAGACTCATTGTACCCTCCCTCACCCTGAATGAAAAGAGGAGAGGAAGAGCTCTTCCTCATCTATCACTGATGATTTAAATCATATTTTTATTGGTATAATAATCTGATGTTCATTCCAGAATGTGGTGTAGTCGATGGGGAGCTGGTCTCAGAGCCAAGTCCCAACTCTGACACATACTGGCTACATGACACCCAGGAAATCCACCTATCTTCTTAATGTTCTAGGCAATTTTAAAATTATAAGGTACAGAGAAGGTCCTGGTCATTGTTGTTAGACGTTTCTTCATCTGATAATTCTCTATATTGATGAAGTTAAAGATCCTGGTTCCATTCCTTCATTTCTAATTGTCTTCCTGTCCTCTCTTCTATCCAGAAAGCTTTTTTATAACAAAGAAAAAAAGCTGTTAGCCAATATATCAACTGTGTCATATAGTGTTTGTAGTATTCTAAGCCAAAGGTACCCCACCTCTGCAGAAAGAGACCAAAATGTTTTTTGTGGAGTCTTCCCAAGAGGTCTTGGTCATTTTAAACAGAGTTCAGTTTCTTTGTTGTTGATGTTATATTGTTACACTATTATTAGAGTGTTTTCCTGGTTCTGTTCACTTTTCTCTGCATTGGTTACAATAAGTAAAAGGAAGGGGTGGGGTGGGAGGTAGAGGGGTGAGTTGACTGTCCCAAACAATGCCACTGTGGCTGTAGAAGGCAATTATGTAATACTTGCTTCTGTTTCCCACTGAGTGTATTTCAAGAATATTTCAGGAAAATAAGCTTATTCTGCATTTTCATGGCTAGACTATGTATATATTAAAATGTGGTAAAGCCCAAGTAGATTTCATTTCACATATGCTTATTTTAAAGAAGCAGATGAATTTCCTCTTCAGGTTTCTTTTTTTAAGGTTTTTTTTTTTTTTTTTTATTCCCAGTGGGAGAGATGAAAGAAGTATAAGTCTCTGATTTTTTTTAAATTCTCTTCTACACGTTATTTCTCCAAAGGCAAAGAAAAGTGATTCTGAGAGCACAACAGAAAATCAGTTTTTAATCAAGAAAAAACAATCTGAGGAAAATAGAGATGTGCTGCACTATCTAAAAGAAATTTCAGCAGTCATTGAACCATGATTCCCCAATTTGCAGATAGCACATTCTCTCTTTTCTAAGCATTGGAACGCTGGGTTATATTAAATTATGTAGTATTACCCAAAAGGTCACTGAAACTACTCTTTGGTTTGGCAATGTAACAAACTGAGTAAGCTGTGAGCCCAGAGAAACTCAACTCTCAGCTCTAAGTGTTTGTGTTTATAAATGTGTGGGGATAATTTTCCATAGAGATTTCCTTTATTTGAGTGACTGGAAACTTCCAAAACTGTGAGATAACGTGGCAATATGGAAAAAGCACTGGCTCTGTGGTCAAAAAATGTGGGTTCAAATCCTATCTTTGATGATTACTAGTTCTTAATCTCCTTGGACTTCAATTTTTTTCTATTGAAAAATGAAATAGTTGGTTTAGATGGATTCTTATTCCCCTTTCAGTTCTAGAAATAGGATCCTATGAAAGAGTGCTTAAAGATGGAGACTGCTCTCAAATCTCAAAGTCTGATATGTATTCAATGTCATTATTACTAAGAATTTGTTAAGTATTGACTCTCTCTTTAGTCCTGATCTCCAAGGCATCACGACTAAATTTCATAAGACATTTAATAATTAAAATGTGATTTTTTTTATCAGCCCTTCAAAACACTTTTAAACAGCTCATTGTTTACCCTCCCAATACTCTTATCTCTGACACAAATATAATCATATATAAGAAGCAGTATAGTATAGTGGATTCAATAGTTTTGGAGTCAGCAGGAACTGGGTTCAAATTCTTTCAGTACTAATTCTTTGATCAAGATCAATTCATTAACTTTGTTACCTCAGATATTTCTCTAGGATTTATTGTCATGGTCTTCACTGATTCTATTTACTCTATCTGTTTAGTATGCTCTTTTCAAACCTCTCTGCAATGTCAAGATCCTTTTTTCGTCTTATAAAAGCCTTGTCAAAGCTGACCTGGCTTCCACCTCACATCCTGGCCATGACCTCCAAACCATGTTACCTCCAATACAGTCATTATATTCATCCTTTCCTCACCAGAATCTTGAATTATTTCTCAGAATCACTCTTCCCTTCCCTTCACCTCCTTTCTTCTCCTTTTCATTTCCTTCCCTTCCCTTCCCTTCCCTTCCCTTCCCTTCCCTTCCCTTCCCTTCCCTTCCCTTCCCTTCCCTTCCCTTCCCTTCCCTTCCATTCCCTTCCCCTCCTTTCCTTTTCCTTACCTTCTTTTCTTTTCCCTATCTCTTCTTTTCTCTTCCCCCATCTCTTCTTTTCCCTTCCCCTTCCTCTCTTTTCCCTGCCTCTTCTCTTCTCTTTTCTTCCCTTCCCTTTCCCTCCTTTTTCTTTTATTACAACCAGAGGTCAGAGGCTAATAAGTTAATTCATTATATCAGACTTTTATTGTAAATAATGTGCAATAGAAAGTAAGGTCTGGAAGAATATAAGCTTCCTGAGAATTTTTTTGGCTACTCTTTATATCTCTAGTACTAACTGTAGTGCCTGACAATTGGTAAATACTTAACAAATGCCTGTTGAATTAACTTAAAGAACTGTATTTTCAGTGGTAGGGCCTCCACAATCAATTGGTGTTATGATAGTATTTTGTAGCTCATAAACTATATGAACCTGTAATAATACATCATTCACTGATGAGATCTGCCAATAGAAGTTTGATTATAATGAACAGATTTTTAGTTTACTAAGTGCATTGTACATAGTTTTGTGAGAAAAGATAATTTTTCATTTAAAAAGGAAAACAATAAGAGACACTAGGAGTTTTCTAGCAACATGAACTGAAAGTTTTGAGATGCTTTTTCTTTAGAAGAGCTACCCTAGTGCTAATTGTTCAGCCTATTGCATGAAAATAAATTCTGCTTTCTGATTACTTTCCATTCTTTGGTAAGCCATCTAAAAGTCATTATGTTTTTTGATGCAGGATGAGCTACAGAGTTGCTATCTGAAGGCAATCCTTGAAAACCTGAGTATGGTAGAAATCTCCATAATGTGCTGGCAACATCACACATAATGGTAGGTATGAGTATATGATGACTTGTTTGTCATATTCTATGTTACCTTGAAATATTTAGTATTGTACAAAATACACTGAATTTAGGCCAGTGGTCCATTGCTTTCTTGTCCTGATTTCAGGGTAAGTCATACATAGTGTAATGTGCACTATGTCTGCTATTCTCTGAATCCCTGATACACCAAGGATTCAGTTCAAAAACTTTATCCTAGCTGTTGAATTATGATTATGTTCTCTCTAATAGAGCAAACTTACATTTGATAAATACTACATGAAGAGTTATGAGATTCTTGTGCCAGTAAGGGAAATTTAGAATGATATTACTTTTCTTAATTACTTAAATGCTTAACAAACTGTGTACAATGTCATTTAATGTTAATAAATGTAAATATAAAAAACCAAAAGGGCAAAAATAAGTTGTTATTAATTATGACAGTAATAATAATAATAATGATAGATGGAATTTATACTGATTTTTTTTTTGGTTTACAAAGTGTTTTGCAAACATTATTTCATTTAATCTTCCAACCTCCCAAGGATAGGTTGATTACCACTGATATTTTGCAGATAACAAAGCTGAAGCATGGAGTTTGAATGACTATGGCCACATACTCAGCAAATGATCTTTATACTTGTCCTTCATTCTTCATTTATTTCAATGACATTAAGAGAATGATGTCTTGAGTTGCACATTAACTGGATTTAAGTGAAACAGAACTATACAAAGTCATCAGCCTCATTTTCACCTGCAGAACAATCTGACTCCAATAGGAGACCTTAACCTTTTAAGCTAAGACTTTTCCTAGTTCTCAGTTTATCTGAGGCAACATGCACTCAGTGACTTAAAGCTAAGTAAGAAAGGAGGCAAAATATATCCTAGTTTGTCTAAAAAAAGTCAAACTGGCCAGAACAGAAACAAATGTTATTTACCACACAGTAAATGTGGGAAGCAGGAGTCAGACTCATCTGACTTAAATCCAAGGATCTTTATACTATATTATGCAGCATTTTTCAACCTTGTCATATGGACTAGAGATCATGTCCATTTTAGCTTTGGAACTCCTGGGGCCTTGTTCTTCTAATTAGTGAGTACCTCAGGTAGCCACTATATCCAGGTCAATCCCAGTAATGCTTTATTTTATTTCATGGTTATTTCCTCTCCATCCATCTTGCTCTGGGACTCAGATGTTTTATCCTTTTTTCTTCCAACTCTGTTTTTTAAATATTGCCTTTTTTTTGTTGCCAGAAAAGTTATACCAATCAAATTTCCTTTGGCTCATTAATTATCCTTGTAACTTTCCAGACCAAAATATCCTTCTCATCCATATATGTTGTCTTGCCTTTTTATAATTAATGCTCTTTGACTGTATTAACATATTCCAGAGCTCAGCATAGTGCATGACACACAATATGTGCTTGTGATTCATTCTCAAAGCAAAACACTTAAAGGTAAAAGAAAAGTTCTTAACTTTCTATAACACTTTCTATAACATTTAGTCAAATAAATGAACTTCATGTTTCTCTTTGAATATGTTCTTTCTCTTTACCTTTGCCACAAAGGAAACATATCAGAAGTCACCCTTGGAGCTGTTCTTTCAGTACCAATGTCTAGCCTTACCTAATATGAGAAAATGATCATTACTTAAAAAAATAAAATCAAACAAAACATACATTTCTATACTTTTTTAGAGTTCATAAAATACTTTTCTTACAGCATCTGGGGGAGGTAGGTAATACAAACATTGCGATGACAAAACTGAAAATCAGAGCTGTGAAGTGACTTGTCCATAGCTAGCAAGTTTCTAGAATGGGAATCAAATGCATTTCACCAGAATTCAAGATGCCTGTTGCCCTTTTCATTAAACTCTACAGAAAGGTAATTAAAAGCTAGTTAGCTTTTCAAGTTTCTTCCTACTATTATATGAATTGGCTGGGAACTTAGTTTCTTAATTCACCTTCTAAACCCAAACTTGCCTGCTTTCTATACCATAACATACAGAAAGCTAACATTAATGGTAACATGAGACTTATAGTTGGAATAAACCTTAGAAATCTCCCTATTATTCCTTTTAACTCCATTTCCAACTCTTCTTTATGATTAGTTTTCCTTAAAGTGAAAAACATTTGTGAACATTATTGGGAAGGCTAAATTTTGGCCTTAACTCTCTCTGCTCCTCCTATTGACTGAATGTTAACAAGACATAAGATGGTTTCTCTTAACCTCATGGTCCTATTCCTTATAATCATTAAAGGAGGGATAGCTTGGATGCAAATATATATGTATAATTAGGCTAAGATGAAGACCAAATCCACTTAGCCCAATAGCTAACATTTTATATGTCTAGAGGAAGACAACTGGTATGATAAGAGAAATCCAGATATTTCTATATGGGGATTAATCAAATGGACATCTTAAGCCTGGAAAAGAAATGACTCATGAGGGAGGGATGGGCCAAGATAACTGTCTTTAAGTACTTGAAGTGTTTTCATAGATAAGAGGGTTTAGAGGCATTTTGTCTGATCCCAGAGAATAAAGAAGTAAGAATAGTGGCTAGAAATGATAGGAATGCAAATGAATATTCAGTGTAAAGAATACCTTTAATAATAACAAAATAATAATAATAAGTAGCATTTATATGGCATGTTAACATCTGTAAAGTGCTTTACAATATTATTTTATCTTCTCAACAATCCTGAGGGGTATGTGTTATCATTATGCCCATTTTATACTTGAGGTAACCAAGGCAGACAAAGGCCAAGTGATTTAATTTATATATATATATATATATATATATATATATATATATATATATATACATACATACATACATATATATAAAACTAACCCACAAATGAAGCAGAAACTACCTCAGGAAGTAGTAGTTTCCTCTTCATGGGACAATTACAAGTAGAAGTCGCATAATAATGTGCAGGATTTGTAAGTGAATTCTGACTCAGATATGGGTTGGAATATGTGTGAGATTGAGTTATTCTTGAGTTTCTGATTATTTTTTAGTTTTATTTATATCTGATGACCAGATTTTTTCCCTCTTAGAAATGGATCAGCTTGGATTATGAAAAATGGCTGTTCTTATAGTATTCCCAGATTTTAGGATATTGAAACTAATTGATCAACTTAGCTTTGGATGAGAAGTTCAAAATCTAGTTTTGTTAAAACCTCTGAACATTCTTTTATTTTAACCAATACAACATCTGAACACAGTTTTCTCCACAGAGAGTTTGTCAAGTGTCTCCTTTACAATTATACCAATTTTAAGAGTTCTGTAGTGTCCAATATTGGAATATTTCTTTAGTTGCTGGAGATGGGCCTCTTGTTGACTCAGAGTGTCTCTATCTGGTAATATTTATCTTGTTTTTTTATACTAGTGATATAACAAAGTTATCAGTCCACAATCAATGACCTCCAAAAATTAGAATGATTTTTTAAAAATTGGATAAAAGGTAGGCCATGAAGGAAAGTATTCAACTCCACTTTTCTTTTTATTTATTTTCACTTGGTTTTCAGCATAGATGGGAAGATCAGAAAATTCTATTTTTAAGTTTAATTTTCAGCTCTGAATTTTCTATCACTTTCCTTCTCCTCTCCACTGAGAAAGCAAGAAAAGCAAAATCTGCTACAAACAGATGAAGTCACATGAAACAAATTCCTACTTTATCCATGTCAAAAAAATCCTCAATATGTAGTCTGAATTCATCACCTCTTTATCTGGAGATGGTTAGCATGTTTTATCATGAAATGGAATTCTAAAGCTATTAAGATATATTGAACTAGATAAATAGATTTTAAGTAGGCCTGAAGACTAAAAAAAAAAAAGAAAACAGAACAAAACAAAATATAGTATAACATAAAACCAATGAAAAATACCCATGCATAGGATACAAATAGAATGATTGTGTTGTGAATGATAGTTTTGAGCAATAACAACAAAAAAATCAGGATTATAGATTTACATAGTTAAAGTTAGAAGGAATCATAGAGATCTTGCTCAATCCTCATTTTTTCCCACTTTATCTTATTTATTTAACATTTTCCCCCATTTATATTAAAAAAATTACATTTGTTTTTAAAATTTTTGAGTACTAGGTACTCTCTCATATTTCCACAACTGAGAAACCACATATGACATCATGTAAAACATTTCCATAAAAGTCAATTAGCCTTAATTTTTACAGATGAGGGAGCATGGAGAAATGCAGGAGAATTCTTTGTTATAAGCCATAGAGGAGCTGTATATCCCATAGACAATGTCCAAAGGACATTATTAACGTTTCTATTGATACCATTACTTCATTCCTATATTCCTATATATATGCCAAGGAGGAGGAAAAATGAATGTAATTCTAAGCCCAGACCTACGAACCGATTTGAAATCATCTCAAATGCTATATAATCCTTGGCAAGTCACCTTACTATTCTCTGTCTCAATTTTCTAAGCTATAAAATGGGGGTAATAATAGCACTCACCTCCCAGGGTTGTTGTGAGAATTAGATGACATAATATTTGTTAAGTGCTTAGCCTTGTGATTGGAGCATAATAAGCCCTTAATAAATTCTTGTTACTTTCCTTTTCCCTTCCTATATGGAGAGAAGTAAATTTGGTAACCACCTTATCATCTGTCAACTTTCTCTCCCTTCTTATGCTAATTGACAGAGTACCTTATTAGATAGATTTATGGAGTTGTGGTCCATAACTTCTTAATATTTTAGACTTCTACTATGTCTTTCTAATGTAGCCTCTATACATAAAATGTCAGAAGTTCAGAGAACAGAATCCTGGCTCTAGAGTAAGGGTCCTTGGTTCAAATTTTTACTGCAATTTGTTGTGAAATTGCATGTCATCTAACCTCTTTGAGCCTCAGTTTCTTCATCCATTGAATAACGTTTGAATTTAATAGTCTCTAAGGTTTCTTCTAATTATGAATCTATAGTCATACTACTGTAGGTAGTGTAAATACTGTAGTTTTATAAGAATCTATAGTTCATGTTTCAAGCCTCCATTAATCAGTTAACTGTTTAGAAGGCAGGACACATTTTCTGCATAAAACCTGTTCCAGGAAGACATTTCTATATATTCAGTGACTGTTCTAAGGCAAAATGAAACACAAAAACTAGAAAGATAAACTTTAGGGAGAAGATTTAGCACTAACCAGAGCAAGGAATTTACTCTTTGACTAGAATCACTAGAGAATAACTGAAAAGTACAATGGAGATTGCCCTTTTGTACATCCCCAACATTTAACACAGTGCCTGGAACATAGCAGGTATTAATAAGCATTTATTAATTGATTGATAGGTTGACTGCTTTGTATGAGAGAATTGTGAATGACCCTGGAATGGCTACACTCTGGAAAGACCATTTGTAAATTGCTATAATAGAGTCTTTGAGTCATTGATAAAGGTCTTCAAAAAGAAACCTTCCTTTCAATAAGACTTTTTTTGTGTGTGTTATTGCAAACTTGAAAGGATCTTAAGGATTATCTTTCTCCTTTTATAAATGAAGTAACCAAGGACCAGAGAAAGTAACTGACTTTCCCAAAGCTATATAAGTAATAATAGAGCTGGGACTAGAACTTTTTTTTTTTTTTTAACTTTTTTCCTTAATCCTTGTCCAATATTTCTTTCAATACCAGAGGTTCTAAACCTGGGTTTTGTGAACTTGTTTTTAAAAATATTTTTATATTGTGTTTCACTATAATTGACTTAATTTGTAATCCTGTGTATTTTATTTCATGCATTAAAAGACATTCTTCTGAGAAGTTCATAGGATTCTCAAGATTGACACAGGCATCATATCATCAAAGGGTTAAAGAACCCTTGTTCTACACCATGTTGATTCATCTATATTTGAATCAGGTGCCTGGAAAATAGCAAATACTTTTAGCAGCAGTTTCATGTGCTGAAAAGAGGTCCAAGGGGATCAGTATAGAGAAAAAGTCATTAGATTGATTGTAAAGTTACCAAAATGATACCAGCTGTCTATGATGCCATAAGAGAAGTAGAAGCATGGATGAAGGGACCTTGCAGGTGGTAATTGAGTGGCTGCTGTGTGTGCAGAGTCCCATGCTATAAACATTTATCTTCCACAGGAAACTGAGTTCAACATATTAAGAAGTTAGGGTTACTTAAACACAAGAATGGAGCTTAGAAAATATCCAGTGCTAGTGTTTGTAGTTTGCACAGTTCTGAAAGAAGCAAGTGATCATTGGAAAACTTCCAAAAATGGTGTTAGGAGCTGAAACCTGAACCACCAAATTTCTGTCAAAAAATCATATCCTCTCTAATCAGATTCTCCAAGTCTCCTTTTTAGTCTTTAGATTATGGTTTATAATGAAAGCAATAACTCACTTAAATAATTTCAATAATAATTTAACCAGACATTGTGCGGAGTTCTGCAGGACATTAAAAAAACCCCAAGGAAAACATATTCTGTCCTCAGGACAGTGGTGCTGTAAGACATATATAACTACAAAGTAAGGCAACATGGTAAATGCTGTAAGATGAATGAACACAAATAAATAATGTTCTAGAAATTCAAAGGATGAAGAGATCATAATTTGGGGAAATGTGGGAAGGCTGTTAAATATACACATTTGTTTATGTCTATGTTTTTATGATTATATGTATGAATGTATGCATGAATACATGCAACCAACCTATGTTTGTTTCTTGCTTTCCATCCATTTCATTGTCAGTTTCTTGCTGAACATCTCCACTAGGATACCTTGTTGGCATTTCAAATTTCACAAGATCGAAGCAGAAATCTTTATCTTTTCCTTTCCCCCAAAATTTACCTTTCATCCAGACTTTCCTTTTTCTTTTGTGGTATCACAATCTTTTTTGTTACTCAGGATTTCAGCCTTTAAGTCAACTCAGGAGGAGGGTAGAATGGATGTGTTCCCTTTTGACCTAATTCAGTCCCATCAAACGAATAAGCAAACAATGGTCCCAACCTATAGTGGGATGGATGTGCTTTCATATGTAGAGCTAGACTTCCTGGGCTAGTAGTACAAGAAACAAGATTGGTCATACTGACATATACCAATTGGCAAGGGAAGAGTTCTTAGATCATATGTGGGAAATTTTAACTGTGCCACAGCAAACCAACCAAATGGATTCATTATTCTCTATTGCATATCTCTGATTTAAGCATTGCTCTTTAGGCCAGAGAATAAGACCAGGGAAGATTTCTGACCCATAGTTGTTCAATTTCTTTTTCTCCTTTATCATATAGGTCTTTCTATTGGGAGCAATAATTTAAGCCAGATGGATTTGAAATAGTTAATGGAGCATTAGACTGGTAAAACTAGGGATCCTTTGCACAATCATGAGTATTATCAAAGTTACTATTAAGATCAAAATGTCAATTAAAAAATGCCACATGAACATCCCCCAGGAACCTAACCATAATCAGGAGAAAAGGACCTCAATAGATGCAAATGTAGGCAAGTCCCTTAACTTCTAATTTTCTCATCTATAAAATGGGAACAGTAGCAGCTATGTTTGAGGATTGTTATGAACATCAAATGAAAGAGTATTTGTAAAGCACTTAGCTGATTACCTTGCAGTGTTTAATATATGCTTATTAAATCTAAATTTCACAAAGAAATATTCCTATTTGTGAATATACCAGGTGAAGATAGTTAGATTAACATAATGTAATCAGGAAATTCCCTCCCAAATTAGCAGAGTCAAAAGAGTTGTTATTGGCATGGATCTGTAGAATACCAACCAGACTTCCATGCATTGAGCACCAAGGAACTTGTTCTGTCAAGCAACTTGATCCAATCTTGATGATGTCATTTATAGAAGTCAGGAAGTAAAAGAGGCCAGTGTCCAATTCACTCATTGATGGCAAATTATAGGGCTGTTCAGGTAGCCTTGAGAAAGATGGTAAAGATATTCTATATTTTTGTTGTTTTGGAATTGTTTCAGTCATCTCTAACTCTTTTATTGTTTTCTTGGCAAAAAATACTGGAATTATTTGCCATTTCCTTCTCCAGCTCATTTTATAAATGAAATTATAAATGAGAAACTGATGCCAACAGGGTTAAGTGACTTGTCTAGGATCACACAGCTAGTAAGCATCCAAAGCCAGATATAAAATCAGGTCCTTCTGACTCAAGGGGCAGTGTTTTATACACTGTATATCTAGTTGGTCAGATATGATGCATACCTTGCCAAGTAAAAGTAAACTGGTCCTGATCTCAGGTCTCAAAGAAAAAGCGCAGCATTAGATAGATCAATAACAAAATACCAGTCTCTTGGAATGATATTTGGGTGAGCCATGATAGGAACATTTTCTAGGGTCACAAGAGCAATGAGTAGATAGTTGGTTATTGTCTTTCATTTTTGAAGAGGACCAAAGTGATATCACTATATTAGAATCAAGTTACAATGTATCTGACTGACTGATCAATTCAATACAAGCTTACATCTATTGAGATAATCATATAATTTTTGTTAGTTTGGTTATTGATATAGTCAATTATGCTAATAGTCTTGCTAATATAGAACCAGCCTTGCATCCCTGGTATAAATCCTATTTGGCCCTGGAGTATTATCCTGGGGATGATTTGCTAGCATCTCTTTACTAATATTATATTTAAGATATTTGCATCAATATTCCTTAGGGAAATTGGTCTATAATTTTCTTTTTCTGTTTTGACCCTACCTGGTTTTGGAATCAGCACCATATCTATATTATAAAAGGAATTTCTTTGGACTCCTTCTTTCCCAATTTTTTCAAATAGTTTGCATAGCATTGGAATTAGTCATTCTTTAAATGTTGGTAGAATTCACATATAAATCTACCTGGCCCTGGGGATTTTTTCCTAGGGAGTTGATTTTATTTCTTTTTTCTAAAATGGGACTATTTAAGGAATTTATTTCCCCTTCTGTCAATCTGGGCAATGTATATTTTTGTAAGTATTCCTTCATTTACTTAGATGATCAGATTTCATTGACATATAATTGGGCAAAATAACTCCTAATTATTGTTTTAATTTCCTCTTCCTTGGTGGATAATTTTCCCTTTTCATTTTTTATGCTAACAATTTTTTTCTTTCCTTTTTCTAATCAAATTGACCAAAAATTTATACATTTTGTTGTTTTTTTCATAAAACCAACTCTTACTTTTGTTTGTTAATTCAATAATTTCCTTACTTCCAATTTTATTAATTTCTTTTATTTTCAGAATCTTGCTTCTAACCACCACCTCCCTCAAATAGCCCTCCCCTTTTACAGCTCCTCCCCCTTTCTTATCTGAGATCTATATCCCAAAAAGATTGTTAGAGAGGGGAAAATGTTTGAGGCAGCTCTGTTTTTGTGGTGGCAAGGAATTGGAAATTCAGTGGATACTTATCAATTGGGGAATGGCTGAATAAATTATGGTATATGAAGGTAATGGAATATTATTATTCTATAAGAAAAAATGAGCAGGTTGATTTCAGAAAAGCCTGGAAAGACTTTCATGAACTGATGTTGGGTGAAGTAAGTAGAACTAGGAGAACACTGTAGATAGTAACAAGATTATTTGATGACCAACTATGACAGACTTAGCTCGTCTTAGCAATATGATAATCTAGAACAATTTTATAGACTTGGGATAGAAAATGCCATAAACATATATATAGAACTATAGAGTCTAGATGCTTTTAAAAACATACTATTTTTTTCAAATGAAGGTGGCCTAGCTCTATCTGATCTAAAACTATATTATAAGGCAGCAGTCTCCAAAACCATTTGGTATTGGCTAAGAAATAGATTAGTTAGTCAGTGGACAGGTTAGTTCACAGGACAAAACAGTCAATAACTATACCAATCTAGTGTTTGACAAACCCAAAGACCCCAACTTTTGGGATAAGAATTCACTATTTGACAAAAACTGCTGGGAAAATTGCAAATTAGTATGGCAGAAACTAGGCATTGACCCACACTTATCACTATACATAAAGATAAGATCAAAATGGGTTCATGATCTAGGCATAAAGAATGAAATTATAAATAAATTAGAAGAATATAGGATAATTTACTCTCAGACCTGTGGAAGAGGAAGGAATTTGTGACCAAAGAACTAAAGATCATTATTGATCACAAAATAGAAAATTTTGATTGTATCAAGTTAAAAAGCTTTCCTAATGCAGACAAGATTAGAAGGGAAACAATAAACTGGGAAAATATTTTTTACAGTTAAAATTTCTGATAAAGGCCTCATTTCCAAATTATAGAGAGAATTGACTCTATAAGAAATCAAGCCATTCTCCAATTGATAAATGGTCAAAGGATATGAACAGACAATTTTCAGCTGAAGAAATTGAAACTATTTCTACTCATATGAAAAGGTGTTCCAAATCATTATTGATAAGAGAAATGCAAATTAAGACGACTCTGAGATATTGCTACACACCTCTCTGATTGATTAAGATGACAGAAAAAGATAATGATGTATGTTGGAGGGGATGTGGGAAAACTGGGACACTGAGGCTTTGTTGGTGGAGCTTTGAACAGATCCAACCATTCTGGAGAGCAATTTGGAACTATACTCAAAATGTCATCAAGATATGCATACCCTTTGATCCAGCAATCCAGCAATGTTACTAATGGGCTTATATCCCAAAGAGATCTTAAAGAAGGGAAAGGGACCTGCATGTGCAAAAATGTTTGTGGTAGCCCTTTTCATAATGGAAATTTCAAACTGAAAATTGAATGGATGCCCATCGATTGGACAATGGTGGAGTAAATTGTGGTATATGAATATTATAGAATATTATTGTTCTGTAAGAAATGACCAACAGGATGAATACAGAGAGGCTTGGAAATGATGATGGAGGCTAGCATGAACTGATGCTAAGTGAAATGAGCAGAACCAGGAGATCATTACACACTTCAACAACAATACCGTATGAGGATCAATTCTGATGGAGGTGGGTCTCTTCAACAATGAGATGATCCAAACCACTTCCAATTGTTTAGTAATGAAGAAAGTCAGTTACACCCAGAGAGAGAACTATGGGAAATGAGTGTGGACCACAACATAGTATTTCCACTCTTTCTTTTATTGTTTGCTTGCACTTTTGTTTTTCTTCCCAGGTTATTTTTACCTTCTTTCTAAATCTGACTTTTTCTTGTGCAGTAAGATAACTGTATAAATATGTATACATATATTGTATTTAATAAATACTTTAACATATTTAACATGTATTGGACTACCTGCCATCTAGGGGAGAGGGTGGAGGGAAGGATGGGAAAAATTGGAACAGAAGTTTTGGCAAGGGTCAATGTTGAAAAATTACCCATGCAGATGTTTTGTCAATAAAAAGCTATAATAAAAAATACTATTTTTGCCTTTTATGGTTTTTTTTCTCATGTTTTCCCTTTTTGTTCTGTTTTTTTTCATACTACTTAATAAGGATTACTTGCTATCTTGGGGGAAGGAAGGGAGATAAAGGAGGCAGAAAAAAATTGAAACTCAAAATATTACAAAAATGAATGTTGAAAATTATTATATTTTTAGTAGAATGGTTCTCTTTCAAGGGGAAAAGGTAGTGATACTTGGGGAACTGTGAAGATGTAAAAAAAGAGAAGTTATCAATAAAAAACATTTTAAGATATTGAGAGGGGTTGCTGTTTAATCAAAGTAACTTCATTCATGTCTGATTCTTATTTCTCAGTTTCTGGGATTAATTTGTATAATTTGCTCTAGCTGTTTTTTCTGTTACCTGACTTCTTATGGAAAGAGACTGGAACTGGACAAGTTTAGGATTTCATTAATATACATAATACTCAAATAAACAAAATACCTTTACTAAATTCAGGTCGTATGCTTTTCTGTATCATATTCTTAGAGAATTTTTAGAGCACTGAGAAGTTAAAAACATGGTCCTTGCTCTCTAAGAGTTCACATTTTTATAGAAAACTTGTCCATATAAAAGAGATACAAGTCAAATCTCAGAAAGACAATACTAGTAGTGGAAGGTAAGAGGACTGGAAAAGCTCTCTTATGGAAGGTATGATTAAAATTGTCTTAAAGAAACTCAGTGGGGGGCAGAAAGTTGGTTCAGTGGATAGAACACCAGCCCTGAATTCAGGAGGACTTGAGTTCAAATCTGACCTTAGACACTTAACACTTACTAGTTGTGTGATGCTGAGCAAGTCACTTAACCCCAAATGCCTCAGAAAAAAAAAAAAAAAGGAAAGAAAGAAAAGAAAAGAAAGAAAAGAAAAAAGAAAGAAAGAAAAAACAAATGAAGCCCAGAGATAGAAGTAAGGAAGAAAAGCATTCCAGATATGAGGCACAACCTTTGAAAAAGCATGGATTTGAGAGTTAACGGACTAACCTAGTCATGTAGCTAGTGTATATTAGAAGCAGTAATTTAATCCAGGTCTTGAGGTTTCAATGCCAATTCTCTATGCACTACGCTATGCTGCCATTGTCTGAGGAGATGCCTTTTTAATTTGAAACTAGTTAGATGTAAAAACTAGTTAGATGGCTAGAGTATATTTATGGAATTAGGCACCAATGATTTTTTTTAATTATAGCTTTTTATTTACAAAACATATACATAGGTAAATTTTCAACAATGACCCTTGAAAAATCTTCTGTTCCAACTTTTCCCCTCCTTCTCCCCATCCCCTCTCCTCGATGGTAGGTGGTTCAATACATGTTAAATATGTTAAAGTATATGTTAAATACAATATATTTATACATATTTGTATAGTTATCTTGCTGCATGAGAAAGATCTGATCTACAAAGAAGGTAATAAAAACCTGAGAAGGAAACAAAAATGCAAGCAAACAATAACAGAAAGCGTGTAAATGCTATGTTGTGGTCCACACTCATTTCCCATATTTCTTTTGCTGGATATAGGTGGTTCTCTTCATTAATGAATAATTGGAACTGGTTTGGATCCTCTCATTGTTGAAGAGAGCCACATTCATCAGAAATGATCATCATATAGTATTGTTTTCAACATATATAATGATCTCCTAGTCCTGCTCATTTCACTCAGCATTAGGTCATGTAAGTCTCTTCAGGTCTCTCTGAAATCATCCTGCTTGTCATTTCTTACAGAACAATATTATTCCATAACATTCATATACCACAATTTATTCAGCCATTCTCCAATTGATGGATATCCATTCAATTTCCAGTTTCTAGCCACTACAAGAAGGGCTGCCACAAATGTTTTTGCACATAAGGGTCCCTTTCCCTTCTTTAAGATCTCTTTGGAATATAAGCCCAGTAGTAACACTGCCAGATCAAAGGATATGCACAGTTTGATAACTTTTTGAGTATTGTTCCAAATTGCTCTCCAGAATGGTTGGATTCATTCACTATTCCATCAACAATGTATCAGTGTCCCAGTTTTCCCACATCCCTCCAACATATGTCATTATCTTTTCCTGTCATCTTAGCCAATCTGAGAGGTATGTAATGGTATCTTGGAGTTGTCTTAATTTGCATTTCTCTGATCAATAATGATTTGGAGCATCTTTTCATATGAGTAGAAAATTTTCTGTTCATGTCTTTTGACCATTTATCAATTGAAGAATGACTTGATTTCTTATAAATTAGAGTCAGTTCTCTATATGTTTTGGAAATGAGTAGTCACCAGTTTTTATACCCAAAGTACTTGCCATCTAAACATTAAGTTTAGAGTTTGGTGCAGTCATTTATTTATATATTTAAATTATCAATCAATAATTTTATTAAATACTTTTATATTAA
Source organism: Sarcophilus harrisii (assembly GCF_902635505.1). NCBI lineage: Eukaryota > Metazoa > Chordata > Mammalia > Dasyuromorphia > Dasyuridae > Sarcophilus > Sarcophilus harrisii. The sequence goes on from NC_045426.1 coordinate 386,216,627, forward strand.
ATTGAATTATAGATTAGATTGAATAATGGACTTATATGGCAAATATGTACTTAAAGACAATTACTTTGGCAATGGTGTTTAAGATGGAGTAGAGTAGTAAGAGATGATTTAAGGAGATCAATTAAGAGATCAAAGATATGGTGATAAGGTGGAAGCTCTGTGAGTTAAGAGAGAAGGTCAGGTATAAAAGGAGTTGAAAATCTCTTTCCAGTATTGGTGTGGGATAGTATTAATGTCTATAGTGCATATGAACTTCTCTGTATTAAAATCTTACTGAAGTAGTTGTTAAATTTCAGTGGCTGTAATTTGATATGTGTTTTAGCTGTATTATCCAACACTGGCATTGATGTAATAATAAGCGATGGTATATCCAACTGTTTTTTTATTTACAGTAAAAATATCAAGTCTCTATCTAGTATGCTGTTACCAATAAAGTTAACATGAATAGCAAACAGCCTGGCTATAGACTATTTGAAGTTATGTCTACTTTAAAACTTCAATGTATCACCTTTAGCTTAATATAAGCTGGGTTAATATATCTGGGTTACAGTGTTCTGCAGACTAAGCCTTTACAAATGGCATAACCTGATGAAATATGACAGTGCATACTATTTGTTTGAAACAAAATTTAAATAATTTTTTTCTTCTGAAAAAAATTAGGTTTTATTTTCACTCATATGCTTGGTCCAAGTTTACATTTTTCATAAAGTAATTTGAAATGATTTCACAAGGAGAAAGAGAGGAGAGTTGAAAGACTTTCCTTTATAATAAGAACATCAAATGCTAGAAAAAAAGTTATTTCCTCTTTCTTAGAACTCACTGGTTAGCTAGCACTCTGTGAATTTCAAAAAAAAAAAAAAACTCCAAAAACCCACAAAACCCTCCACAGTTTCCACTTTAATCTTCTGCCCCTTGTAGTTTTTATTGTCTTTCATACTGTCTGTTCATCTCTAGCACTGTAGCTTGTACTAGCATGTGTAATGATGAGTATTTGTGGCAGTTGCACAATCTAAATGCTCTGTTGTAGATCATTATACTGTTATAGATGTGTCACTTATTTTTATTTGTTGAAACTTTGTGATTGACTATGATGAAGTCACATTTCTATCTTCTTCCACAGCTTTCTTTCTTTCTTTCTTTCTTTCTTTTTTTCTTTCTTTCTTTCTTTCTTTCTTTCTTTCTTTCTTTCTTTCTTTCTTTCTTTCTTTCTTTCTTTCTTTCTTTCTTTCTTTCTTTTTGAGTTTTAACCCAATCTTTTCTAAGAAGGAAAGAGGTAGGACTCGATTTTATAAAAAATACTAAAGATCTACCTTCTACTGTAACCACATGCTCAGGAGTTTCTCTGCCCCCCCACTTTTTTTTTTTTTAACACAACTTCCTCTGTGCAGCAGGTCTGTTTAGTTCATATTTACTTCCTAACAGTTCATAACTGCCCTCTGACTGTTGTCTAAATTTTCTAACAGTTAGCTGAGCTGACTTTATGCTGTTGGAAGTTGCATTTTAAAGGGGACCAGGCACATCTGAAGAATTGTATTTTTCTTTTGAATAATTAACTCAAGGTTTTCTCTGTGGGTTGGATGATAATATTAGCGTAATTTTGGAGACATTCTTTTGAGAGATCACTGTGTCCTTACAAAAAACAGGTTATACCATTTGTAAGGGCTTAGTCTGCAAAACACTGTAAAACTTCTTTAGGAAAAGGCTAAAATATAAGGAAAAAAGTCAGATTTACTGACTCTCAGATTATTAGCTCTGAAGGGCATAATGTACTTACTGTACTGAACAGTCCTCATTTTCAGATGAGGAAATTGAACTTTTTAAACTGACATCTTCATCTATGAAATTCAGTTAGCAGGGACTGTAACTGAGGTCAACTGTATTTAACCACAGGGAACCAATCCTATAGAAGGTGAAGCCAATCTTTATTGTCAACGAGAAAGCATATTGAGACCTATCCAGGTCAGAAAGCACTGTGTGGGAATAGAGATGTAAGTCTAAACTCTTTGTTCAGGCTAAGTCCCCATAAAAGCTTCAATTTGGATAGTTCAGGAAGGGTTACTCTAGTGTTCTGTTATAAGGAAGGATGAAGACACTATGCTACTGTGGATCTCTCCTGGTCAGACACTTTATAAGGATTATAGTCTAGAGGCTATCTTACTGTGTGCATATGGAACAGGACATTGAAATTAAGTGAAGATGCTTTTTTTAAGGGCCAGTTGTTCTATTTGGTGTTTTTGTGGCTTTTTTTCTTGGCTAATGTAACTGCTATGATGGACCTCATAATTCGTGATATAACAGATATATGAGGGCTTACAAGCAGAAATGTAACTAAAGATTAAATATGTATATTTGCAGAGTCTTTGAAAAACATTTATTGTAAATCATAATTTATTGTAATCCTCTTTGCTTGCATGATGAGTTCATAGCTTTAAATATAGTTACTTTTGTTTTATAGTCTTATTTTGTTAAACAACCTCCAGAATTTGAGATTGTTGAGAGTCTTGGAGAGTCTCTGTTGAGAGTACCAAGGCAAAGTTGTCTTAAGATAAATCATGAGGCCATTAAACATTTAAACATAGTCAATTAAAATTCTTCTAATGTAGTTTTCTGACAATGGAATAGAATACTTTACGAGATAATTGCTATCCCTATTACTTGAAGTGTTAAAACTGTCAATGATGAGAGAATTTCTGATTTGCATGTATAGAGTTCAATATTCTTTCCCTTCTTTTGCAAGAAAGTGTTTTTTTTTTTTTGGCCATGCCTTTTTTTAATGTCATTTTCATGATAATTATTAATATTTTAATTAAATAGATGGTCCACCTTGAGATAACAGCTACCTCATAAAGTCATTAAATGTGTATCATCTTTAGGCTAATCATGAAACAGTGCCTTTATTAGCCTTCCTACATCCTCCAGAATTTAAGTCTGTTGAGAGTCTGTGGAGAGTCTCTGTTGAGAGTATAAAGGCAAAGTTGTCTTAAGGTAAATCATGAGGCTATTGATGACTGTCTGTCCATGATCCTGGCTTTCTGGCTTGTGGTCTACTAGTGCTCTCACATCTTCAAAGTTGATTATGAAGACATACATTGACATAAGAGATGAAGTGCTTTATCTTTATAAACATGATAAATTTTTTCACAGATAAAAACCTACTTCAGTTGTATGCTTCTTGACACTTTGTGGAAAAGAACTGCTATTGCTTGCTCTCTACAAACATAAACTGTGATGACACATGAAGACCTACCAAAAGCTTAGAGGAAATATTAGAGTCATTTCCTTCTATCACTCGTTTCTGTTATCTTGGGACTGGGTTGGTTATGCTTAAGTGAAACTACTTGGATAAATAAATTATACATTAGGCTCTTTAAAAATAAATCTGTATATATACATATATGTATTTGTGTATATATCGATATAGAAATTGATAAATGCATGCATGTACATACTACACACACACATACACACATATATCCATCTCTCTCATATATATATATATATATATATATATAATATATGTGTGTGTGTGTGTGTGTATATATACACATACACAAAATCTTTCAGTTATTTGTGGCACTTTGGTAATGCTAACATCATAAGTGTCCAGTCAGATAACATTTAGTGCTAAATGTTTGAGAATTAGTAAGAATGACTTATCACCTCTTCAAACCCTGAAGTTAATGATATTCATTGCTGAGTATTCAAATTAAATTTTACAAAAAAAGTTTCTTCTCTAGCCATTGCCTCCATTGATAACATATTTTAACAGGAATATTTACAATATGGGGATTGTTGAGAGGAGTGATGAAGACAATTAAGGGACTTGAAACTATACTGTATGAGTAGTGGCTTAGGGCTTGGTCATGTTAACTGTCGAGAAAAAAATATTAGGGCCATGATAGCTACCTTATAATATTTGTAGGGCAATTAGGTAGATGAGAGAAGAGATATGTTATGAGTGTCATCATTAGGGAGAATTAGACTAGTTGATGGGCTTCAAAGGAGAGTAGATTTTGTGCCACAGTGCTACAAATAAGTGAAAAATTTTATGTCAACATATGTATACACACACACACACATATTGAGAGATAATCTAATGTATAACTTATCCAAGTAAGTTTCATTTAAACATAGTCAATTAAAATTCTTCTAATGTAATTTTCTGATAAAGGAATAGATTGCTTTATTAGATAATTAGGATCCCTATCACTTGAAGTGTTAATAAAGACTAGGTAAAAACTGTCAATGATGAGAGAATTTATGAATCAGGAGATTGGCCTAGGATCTAGATAACCTGGATGATCTCCTAGATCTAGGCAATCATTAAGGTTCCTTCTTTAAAATTCCCTTATTCTAAGACCCTATAACATTCTCTGTATGAATATTTGGGGGGGGGAGTAGGAGGAGGAGAACGTATTTTCATTTCTTTCAAAGGAAGTTTTTATTTTCAATTTACTTTCACCTTTGTTTTGCTTCCAATTTTCTCTATTTAAAGGGTCACTTTCTTTTTTTATAAACCTTGGATACTAAATTCAACAAGATTATTCCTTCTTCATTGGTCAATTCCTTTTTTAATCCTAGATGAATTTGTTTTAGTTGTGCAGAAACTTTTTATTTTGTGCTATCAAAATTGTCTATTTTATCTTTTGTTTTGGCCTATATGCTTTGTTTAGTTAAGAGTTAAGCTCTTACCTACACCATCTCATTCTCTTCTAATTTTCTATGATATTATTTGAGATATTTAGATCATTTGTCAGTTCTGAATTTATTGTGGAATATGGTGTAAGATGTTCTAAACATCATTTGTGCCATAGTTTTCTAATTTTCCAAGATGATTTTTTTCAATCAAATAAAAATTCCTTCCTAGATAATTTGTGTTTTCAAGTTTATGCATCCTTGAAGTTCCCTTGTTTCTTATTTTCCTTTGCCTTTTCTATTGATCTACTTTTTATTTGTAATCAGAACAAAATTATTTAGATGATTATTACTTTATAGTTTGAAGTATGAAAATGCTATTTGCTCTTTACATATGCTTTTCTTTAGCATTTCTCTTGATATTCTAGATCTGTTTCTCCAAATGAATTTTGTTTTAATTTATCTAACTCTGTAAAGTATGCTTTTATTAGTTTTAGTGGTATAAAATTAAATCTACAAATTCACTTTGGTAATATTGCCATGTTTATCATATTGTCATGGTCTAGCCATAAGCACCAAATACTCCTTCAACTTTTAACTTGTTCTTTGTATCATTAAGGAACATTTGTAATTAAGGCTATATGAGTACTAAGTATGCTTTGGTAGGTTGGTGTATAGCTGTTTCATGTATTTTGCAATAATTAAAAAAATTATACTAACATTTTGGGGAAAATATTTTTTTCTAAGTCAATTGTAGGCATGTTTCTACAGTTAAGGCATTCAGCTTTCAAATAAGAAAGATATTTGTATTTTAGATCTCAGTTCAGGACTTTGTTTAAAATATATAATGGAGTTTCACCATACCACAGTTTTTATACTATTTAATTCTGTATAAAGGGGAATGTGATGGGATTATGTCCAAAGCCAAGAAATACCTTATTATAGAAGGATTTCCATTATCATATAGTGCTATGTAAAGGGGTTACTAAAGGCAGATCTATACCAAACTTTCAAATTTTCCCATAGCAATTATTAATACTGTTTATGAAAATTTAGAATATACAATTAATTTAATAAAAATTTTTGAATTCCCAAGAAAATGTAAAATGTATGTCTTCAGTTTTTCTCCCTCTTTAAAGATGTTTTAAAACATCTAAATAAATTCACAATATAAGCAATATATTCAATTCATAAGCTAGCAGAAATCAAAACTCATTTTTATAATGGCATGAGGTTTTTTAAAAAGATTGTCACCATTCTAATAAAAAACATTTCCTATGGAAATGATAAATGGAGGATATAACATGGATGTTTTCATAAAATTACTTTGCAAAGGCAGAATTTCTTTGGCCTTTGGATCGTGTGAGATTTGAAAAAAAATTATATCATAAAAGCTTTAATTAATTTGATCTATGAATCCCAGGATTCTTCTTATAAATGTTCAATTGATTGCCTCCTTTATTCTCAGTAAACAACAATTCTTAGAAATTGAAATATATATATTTGTAACATCACTTCTATGTTCATTTCACTGCACAACATAACTCAGGAGATTTTAGGCATTTAAAAGAACTTTACCTGTTTGTTTTCTCCTCACTGCAATTGATTTTTTTTCCAGTACATAAATGCAACCATTTTAAACTGTTGACAATACTAGCTGGCCTACTGAAATGCTAGGATTTATAAGTCAAGAGTCATGTGTAGATGGCATTAGTGTACATGGAGCTGTCCCTGACTTTAGAACATTCTTGATTTTCTACCATCAGATTTATGTAGCTGAAATAAAAAATTCCTTGTAAATAAACCTTGGCAGAGGAGATAGTTCCTCTAGATAATTTAAACACCAAAATAGATATGAAATTATCTCCACTTCTCTTTGGCTGGTACGATGTAGTCTAGGGAAGGCAAAATCAGTGCCTGCAAGTTAATAAAAGAACTGAAGCAATTTAAGCAATGGATATGATAAAAGACATTAAAAAATTTATACCCTTAGCAACCTAATTCTCCAAGGATAATACTATGCTCTGTAATTTAAGGTGGAAGAAATTTTCGACCTCTTTTGATATATTTACCCTCATGTAACAGATGAGGAAACTGAGATCCAAAGAACAGAAATTATTTGCTTAACTACATATAGGCAGTAAGTAGTAGAGCCAGAATTTGAATTCATGCCCTCCAATTCCAAATCTAATACTCTTTCCACCAATACAGAATCACAGGATCTCAGATGGAAGGGTCTCGGAACTGAACCAGTAAAACTCATGCTTGAATGAGAACCCACTGTATAAAATATGTAATAATTAGTCATTTAACCTTTTCCTAGAGACCTCCAAAGAAAGATAGCCCACTACCTTCTAAGGCAGCCCATTCTATCTTTGGAAAACACTCATTTTTAGGAAGTATTTTCTTACCCCAATCTAAAAGCTGCTTCTCTGAAACCTTTATCAATTCCTCCTAGATTTGCCTCTGGGATCAAGTAGAACAAGTCTAATTTCTCTTCTACTGGACACTCTTTTAAAACTTGAAAATAACTGTCATTTTCCATCTGTTTGCAACATGTTTTCTCTTTCTGGGTGAAACATCCCTAATTCTTACAATCAATAATCATATATGAGAATTTCAAGGCCACCCACCATCCTGGCTTCTATTCTTTGCAATCTTTCTATCTTAATTGTATCTATCTTAAGACATGATGCCCATAATTGAATGCAATATTCCAAACATAAATTTAATAGAACAGAATATAACTGAAAAAATGGAAACATAAAGAACAAGCTTATTCTTAGCTTTCAAATATTTTCCCTAAACATTTCTCAATGACACATAGAAGCTTTCAATTTAAGCAATCAGTTTAGAACCTTATTCATGATTTAACCTTATTAGATTATATACTCATAAAATCTATAGGAGAGGGGATTTTATATTCACTTCAGTTTTCCCTGGGTTGTAATATGTAATAAACTCATAACTGACTAGTTCATTATCCACATTTGACAACCAGAATATAAATTAATGTTCATCAAACTATGTCAAGAAATTTTTATTGATCCATCTATGAAACTGACTTCCATATATACAATCTCTGAACTTCTGAATTTCTCACAGAATGCCCACTTCAAATCTCCAAATTACCATTTGTGTGAGACAATAGGTCTTTGTCAGTGAATCTCATTCTGAATAATTAAATGAATTTCTGGTGGCTCTCACTCTTTAAATATAAGAGTACTCCCAAGTTTTGAGGATAACATAAATCTCATTGGTATATGCATGAGGCAGTTCACTAAGCCCTTAAAAGCTTATTCATATTTCTCTTCCATATGATCTTTAAATAGTTTTAAAAGGAATGAGATCAAGTTGACCTTCTTGCACTTCTGCTTTTGGTTCTCTCGAACCTTATGTGTATGAATGAGACTGCTAGAGGCTTATTGATTGTATAATTCTTCGTACACTTGTTATTAAATAATACATCTAGAATAATTTTTAGAAATGAGAATTATTTTTGAAGTGACAATTTGATCTTCTCTGGACCAGAAATTACAGTGATTTGGGCACTAGATGGTCCATGAGAGAGAATGAAAAATTGTCACTTGTCAATTGGCGGTTAAACCAGACCATTTTTGAGTCAATACAGCACTTTTTTCTTTACAGCACAGAAACTTTTTATTCTTTTATTTTTCCCATTTCCACATTTTCTGTCAGACTATTTTCCCGTTTTCCTAACAGTTTTTGTCAGATTCTTGCTCTAGTAGCTAGAATATTTGAGTTAATGAAACACTAGCTTACCATGTTCATTTGTTTCAATATATTCCTATACAATCTCTTTATATCTGTGGATGTTTTCAAATCATTGTTGCCTTCCATATTTGTGTTTTGATCTTCCCTATTGTTATTATTATAGTCATCACTCTTTGTGTTTGGGTTCTTTTTTGTTTGTTCATTCTTCTAACCTACTTCTTGACTTTGAACTCCATGTTAATATTGGGCCTGCTCAATTTGGGGTGGGGATGGTATCTGGCCTGGGCTTCTGCTTTTTAATATCCTTCTGCTTCTTTCACAGTTCAGTCTGAGGGCCTGTAAGTTACTGGTGCTTCCAAGGCAATCTGATTCAAGCAGAGGATTTTTCACTGCCATCCTGTTATTAATCCTGCAAGTTCCTGATCCAGATTTGAGACTGTTGGGTTGTGTGTGGTTGGGTTTCAATAAATTGCTTCTAGATTCAGTTATTATTAACCCTTTGGAAAGTTTTGCAGATTCAGTGTAGCTGAACTGTTTGATTCCACTTTGATCTTGATTTTCTGCCTTGGTTATTCTACTGCAGGCTGATGTGGAGAGATGAGAAAGTGAGGCTGATGAATTTGTGCAGCTCTGCCTCACTTAAATTCAATTCACTTGCAAGTCAAGAAACCCTCCCGATGTCATTAATGTGCAAGGCTAAATGTTAGAACTGAATTTTCTGATTAGCAGGATGAGTTTAGAAAGGCATGGAGAGACTTACATGAATTGATGCTAAGTGAAGTGAGTAGAACTAAAAGAACATTGGACAGAGCAACAACAAGATTATGTGATCAACTGGGATGGACATGGCTTTTTTCAATGTTGAGGTGATTCAGGGCAATTCCAATAGGCTTGTGATGGAGAAAGCCACCTACATTCAGAGAGAGGACTATGGGGACTGAATGTGGATTATAACATAGTATTTTCACATTTTTTTTTGTTATTGCTTGCTTGCTTGTTATTTTTTCTGTTTTTTCTTCTTTTTGATCTGATTTTTCTTGAACAGCTTGATATGGAAATATGTTGCACATGGTTAACCAATGTTTGAGTACTTGCTGTCTGGCAGGGTAGGAAGAAGGGAGAAAAATATGGAACATAAGGTTTTGCAAGGATGAATGTTGAAAACTATCTTTGCATATATTTTGAAAAATGAAGGCTATTATTAAAAATTAAATAAAATGTTCATAACAACAACAAAAGAAACCTATGATCTCTTCCCTAAAAACAAAACAAAACAATCTTCAACAACAACAACAACAAAAAAAAAAAAACCCTGAGTTTTTTTTTCTGCTCTAAGTCTTTGGAACTTGTTCCTTATTTCTCACACAGCTAGAATATTCCTTGCTTGGGGCCAAAACTATTTCTCTCTTCCCTGGAACTGTAATCTGGAACTGAATAATAGGTGACAGAGCACCAATTCTCAATCCCAGTGCTGGTTCAGTTGTCCCGTGAGATCTCTTTCTATCCCAGTGCTTTTAGCTCTGGCATTCAGTCTTAGCCACTAGAATGCTCTCCAATATTGCTATCACTATCTCTTTTGTGGTTGCAATGTGCTTCTGGACAGCCCCTCTCCCATGTCTTCAGACCTTTCTATTTTCCTAAACATCTCTGGAGTGGAAAAATAACTCATTATGACTTTTTTTATGGTTTTCCCAAACTATTTTTTTGATTTGGTGTTTTTTCTATGTTTTTATGAGTAGGGTGGAGATAGTGGTGTTGTGAAATAAGTGTATTCAGAGAGATGGGTGAAAATTCTGACTCACTCTGCAATCTTCATTCTTCCTCCTAATATAAAAAAAGTTATCCTTTTTGCATGTTTCTTCAAATGCTTTCTAAAGATTGTAAAAAATCATTTAAGTTCATCAGTACTTCCAAGTTCATGTCTCTAATCATTTTCTGGGTATATATGCTCAGAATGATAGAATGTGCTGGGCAGATGAAAGATATAATCTATGTTTCACCTTCTTTGATGGGGAACTAATAATATTTTTGTACCATTATAGGCTTAAAATGTAGAAATATCGAAGATTAGTAAGTAATCTGACATCTTGAATTCATGTCATGATATACTGATGCACTTTAGTTCTCTTGTTATAAGTACAGCAGTCTTTACACATTTAGAGATTTCCAATTTCATTCCATACCACAACTTTAGGCAATTCATATAGTTTATAAAGCTTGGTGATGGTGTCATTGACTAATGCTTCTTTCCAATATTTCCTAAAGTTTTCCAAGACCATTCCTGGGAATTTCAGCTGTTACTGAGGTGGATTCGTGTGTGTGTGTGTGTGTGTGTGTGTGTGTGTGTGTGTGTTAGCATATCCCATCACATTTTGGTTTTCACATTAAATTTCTTCCTCAATTTATCCTTTCACTTTCAGTCTCTAGAAGCACCAAGCTGGAGGCTTCACTGTTCTTTGCCACTTTTGCTTCTAGTTTCTTAAAAGCTTCTGCACAAGGATGGATAATTAAGGTATGAAGATATCATCTCATTTGGCTACCTGAAGTATTCTTCTGGTAACTTGGTTAGGTTGGAATTAGTTCTAGTCAATATAGCCACATTGAAGATGCTTTCTGAGTCTACATACCAGATCCAGTGTATTCATAATCCACCTGCTTGCAGATATATGCAATTTCTTTAGGGAATTTCAAATTTATACTAATGTAGACTGAATATGGGTAGTCATTCTGTCAGTCAACAAAGTTAAAATGCTTGCATTTTAATGTAATACAAAGCTATCTTTTGCAAATATCTTATAAAATGATCAGAATACAAATGTCAACTGAGATCCACTGTCCAGTATACTGGGACTGAATCTAATCTTCATAATTCTTTCTGTAAGAAGTCTTATGAATCCAAGTAGCAAGATCCTATGAATGGCTAATTGTTTTTCAGGCCAAAATTAAAGTTTTCAGTCTCTAAAACATCTCTCCTAGTTTCCTAATGTTTCAGATGCTCCAACCATAGTTGTAGTAAAAGATAGTTCAACCTTCTTGTGCTTTGCTGCTCACGGTTTTGAATTAGGTTCCTTGAATTGCAGAATCTATTTTTGCCCATCTGTTCCATTTCTCAGCATACTTTTCCTAAATTTCTGACTTTGGGTCTGGGTACATGGGAAGAGAGGATCTCGCCTTTAATAATGATAATTTATATTTACACAGAACTTGACAATTTATGAATCACTTACCTTATAATAACATCATAGTTAGGATAGATATCATTGACTTCCATTTGTAAATGAGTAATTTGAGATTCATTCATTAAATAAACATTTATTAAGTACCAAGGCACTATACTAAGTGCTGGAGAGGTTCAGAGTGTTTTAAAAGACTAGAGTCCAGGTCTTCTGAATTCAAGATCAGTACTTTTACTACTATACTATGCTGTCTGCTTTCCTTTGTAAAATCTCTCACACATGTTCCTGTCAATACCTTGGTTTTGGATGCTAGTGAGAAAATAACAATTACTAGGCACTCAACTTGGTAAAATTGCACTTATTCTTGTGCCTCTGAAAATCATTTGGAATCCAGAGATAGAGAGATCATTTTTTTTAGCTTCAGAGATAGTACAGCTGCCAAAAGGGTGTACCTGCCCTTCAGCTGAGCCTTGGGGAAGCAGTAGTGCATGTATATTCACTTCAGGGCAGACACTATGTGAAACAACAGATATGAGTACCACCCATTGCTAGTTATTATCTCCATATCTGTGTGACTGTCCAAATTTTCTGAATTTACCTAGCATTTTGACACTGAGCCTGAACTGTTTGCAGTATAACTATTTGATAGGATGACAGAACTTATGAAAAGCCACTTCTTTATCTTTGGATTCCTGAAGCTCCTTTACCCCTGGTGTATAAGTTTTATGTTGTCTTTTCAGGATTAAAGACTTTGATCACTGACTCTAGACAGAAGTGTCTGGTTATCAGTGATCTCAGAAGGGTAGCAACCTATTGTAATATCTCCCTGGTCTACATAATCTGTCAAGGAGTGCTGGCTCTCAGGGATAGCTCTCATATTAGCAATCATCAGATCATCACTAAGAATTGAAATTTGGTTCATATAGTTTTGCCTCAGACTGAGAATTGGCAGAAATACAATGGTAAAATCACCTAATCATAATATTTACTTCTTTTCATTTATTCTATCACTGTTCTAGGTTGGTCTCTCATGACCTTACTTAGGTTTCTATACTCGCTTTATAAATAGTTTTTCTGCTTCTAGTTTTTCCCTATTCCAAACTATTGTACATATGCTTGTTAGATTAGCTTTTCTAAAATGCTGTTCTCTTCATATTATTCCATAGACTAAACCATCAATAATTTCTCATCATCTATAGGATAATATGTAGTTTCCTGAGCTTTGCATGCAACCCCTCTTCCCAATGTTATATACAACTTTTTTTTCCCATTATGTACTTTCTTCTGTAACCAAACTGTTCTCCTAATGTCCTTTGCTGTGTGTGAAATGTGCTCATCATTCCTGTTTAAATGTCTAAATCCTATCTGTTCTTCAAGGTTCAGTTTGACTCTCACCTCCCTGAAGGCTTTTTTGGCTTTTAATATTTATTCAGTGGTCCTTTCATGCTCTGAAATCCTATTGTACTGATTGCCTGTACCATGCATTTATCACTTAATCATTGGTGATAATTCATATTGTTTTATGTCATATTGCCTCATTTAATACTCTTGCTTATTTTTCCATGTACACTTCTCTTCCTCCCCCAATGTATCCTTGAGGGCAAGATTCAAGTAATATACTTCTGTTTGCACTCCATTGCACCTAATACAATCCTATGAACATAATAGGCACTAAATGAATGTGTATTTCATGCATGTCAAATTTGGTTCTTTTCCTTTCTTAGCATTCCTTAAAAAAATTCTCATCTCTTCTTGATCTAACTCTGGTTTCTGACTGGATTTAAGCAAGATGGTAATTTAAACTTACTTTGTTTGAAAAATTGTGCTTATCTAACTTTCACTACTCTTTCCCCAAGATTTTCTGTTTGAATTGCTGATTCTTGTGGCACTCAGAAGAATGAGGCTCATCTGAAAAAGGCTGGGAAAAAATTATCAAGGTCTAATTATTATCAGTTCCTATGTTGACCTTAAGTACTATTCAAACTATTCAGAAGCCATGTCTAGGTCATTTTAGACATAAATAGATAAAGACAAGTAAACTCCCACAACATAACTTCTCTGAGGGATGCAAGCCACATGAATTCAGTGAGTTTATTCACCAGGAATGTTTGGAGTTTTATGGGAGCACAGTTCCATTTTTTTAAAAAGCAACATCAAAGACTAGAGCTGCTACTCTGTGAAAAACTCTCCCAACAGCACAAGGAAGACAGCCAATGAAAAAAGAAAAACAAACAAAAACAAACCAAAAAGCAGGAATGAGCCAGGTTTTGATGCTTTAGGTCCTCACTGGGATTTATTAGAGCTATTATGAGAAGGGAAAAGATGAAAGGGAAGCCAGCTGGGCATCGATGTTGTATGGAGGCACGTCTGTTTATATTCTTTGACCAGATGTAGTTTTCAGAGCCTGAACAGTGCAGTACTCTGCTCCCTAAATGTTTCAGGACCACAAACAGCTCCTAGTAGCTCTCATCCTGTTTAGAGTAAAAAACCTTGTGCCTGAATATAGCTCAGCAGCTTCAGCTCACAGCTATTCAGCCATTTTAAACTTTGCCATTATTAGTGAGTTATTGAATCTTAGAGTTGGAAAGGACTTGAATTATCATCTAATCTGCCCTCTCATTTTATAAATAAGGAAATTGAGCCTTACAGAGGTTAAATAACTTGCTAAAATCACACTGTTAGTTTGAAGCACCATATTTAAACCAAGGTCATCTCAATCCAAAACCAGCATTCTTTCCAATACACTATGCAACTATGGTTACTTTCGGTACATCAAAAAGAAAGCCTAAGTTTGCCTTTCCAATAGTCTCAGTCAACTTGCCAAGAATTCTTGTTACTTTCCTTTCCATTACTGAAATCAAAATGTCATTTACAGAAGGACTAGAATAGGATTGGCTCAAGGATACAAGATCAGCAGTTTGACATGTTAGTAAAAAGAAAAAAAAATCTAATATGGATGTTTGCCACAAGAGGAATGCTCAGCAAGAACATTTGTTCTAATGAAGAAACTGCAAATTAAGGCCTTTGATCTTACACAGCTCAGGGCTATTCTTTCTACCCAGGCCATCCCAGGAAACGTCTACTCTTAAAGAGCTGTAGTCAATATATCATTTACAATTCTCCTGAATGGAAATAGGCATTTTAACCCAACAGAAGTCTTTGCTATTGGTATCCAAGCAGAGTTTTCCATCCTTTAGCTGGAATGGGTACTCCACTGGGTTTTGAACAACTCAGAGGTATTAAAATTATGTTCCACTGCCGGCAAAACTCCTGAGTGATGCAACCAGATTGAAACATAATTGGGAAATTTTGAACAAAATAAAAATACAATGTAGCTAATGCTAATTTGTGCTTTTTAAGTCAAAATGTGACCAGCATGGATCTATTTCTATTTTAGTGTGACATCACAGTTATATATTAAATCCAGATGTCAAAGACTTGGCTCTGAAGTCTCCTTTATGGCACTCCTCTTTCTAGGATCAGATTCTTTATTGCTTGTGAGATAATCGCTCCTCAGAAGAGAGACATAATCTCACAGAAGGAACACAAGGGAGCAGAATAAGTATTTATATGGCACAAAACATTATGCTCAATGATTTTTAGAAATACTATCTCAATTGATCCTCACAACAACTATGTGAGGTAAGCACTATTATCACCAATGTACAGTTGAAGAAACTGAGGCAGAGGTTAAGTGACTATAATGTAAATTGTGTTCCCTTTAACCTTTGGGGGAGGGGCTTGAAACTGTGTCCCCTTTAATCTGTAGAGGAAGGGTGATTCAGGGTCTCAACTTTTCTCTGGAAAAAGCACAACTTTCCTAAACAATACTTTTTCCAAGTTAAGTGGTCTCATTCAATTGGAGATCTTGGCCAGGGGCATAATCATCACCCTCTATTGAATTGGAATTTATTCTTTTGAACTGCTCTCAGCTCATGGGTCTGGAAACCTATTCCCCCCAAAAAAGCCTCAGAAGGCTAAATAAAAGGTATCTCTGAACCCTGAATCTTTGTGGAAGTCCTAACAGGATCTTGCCCACATCTGAAGATATTTTCTTCTCAGTGTTATATTCCTAACAGGACCTTGCCCACCAAAAAAGGCTGTCTTCCTAGCAAGCTGACTTATTGGTGCAAATAAATCTCATTCTTTGCCACAAACCTCATGCCTGTATTCATTGGGTATGCGAATTATTTCACAAAACCTGTCACTGGCCTAGGGGATCTCTTACCCTCAGTTCTCATACCTCATTAGCTTGTACACACAGTGTCTGAGGCTGAATCTGAATTGAAGACTACCTTATTCCAGACCCAGCACTCCATGTGCTATCCCATCAGCTGCCCAAGACTCTAGGACTATCAACAGTAAATCCCCTAGCTTTTCTATACTTCTTTATTCTCTACAACAGATGTTGTAAGTAAACTGCAATTGATTTGATGATATTCTTTTAGCAAATACTTATCACAATCACTCTACCACAAGATGACCATATGTTTCATGAAATGATATTTTTTATTGTATTGGGATGCATAATAAAAATAGCTCTACTAACAGATTTATTTGGTTCTAAAAGTAAAAGTTATGAACCATCTTTCCATTCAATTGCAACTTCCTTCTGTCTTTTGGTTTCACTTATCAAGTGAATGTCAAGACTGTTATCCTATTTCTTTAGTAATATATCTAATCTTCAGGCATAGAAGGTCTCAAAAGTTAAGTTAATGTTAACAAACAGGCTACATCTTGTAATTCTTTTCACTCTTTAATTCCCTTTTCTATCACAATATGCCACCCTTACTACAATAGAAGGAACCATACAAAGACGTGGACCATTTTGTATTTTTCTGTTTAATGGGTTGCCATGGCCAAAGAATTGATCATAAACTGTCTAGTCAACTGCTGATGAGCTTCCTTATGCTTATCTAGGTTTTATTTAAATCCCTTTACAACCTGGCCACAACCTATTTTTTGATCTTTTAAACATTACTAATATACTTGCACTATGTGATTTATTCAAAGTTATGTGCTTACTATTCCCCTCATGTTGTAATTCTCATTTTCAGGCTTTTTATACTTCCTGTCTTTCTTCCTACAAAGCACTTCTTCCTGCCTGAACCTCTTTGAATCTATTCTTTTTTTCAATGACACCTTTTAATAAAGTCTTTCCTGATCCCCTTTGTTTTTAGAGTCCTTCTTACTAAAGTTATCTAGTATTTATTTTATACATATTCCATGTATATTAATTTACATACATAATTTCTCCCCCATAAAATGCAAACACTTAGTGTGCAGGACTATAGCATCTTTTTCTGTGTCATTAATATCATATATGAACCTGCTATATAGTATGCATTTAATAAATGTTCATTGATTTTTGCTGGAACCATATTGGACACAGTAAGGATTTTTGTTGAATTTTAGAATTGAATGACTTGACTCAAAGACAAAGGAATAAGGACATTTACTTCAAACATTATTCTAAATTTTAATGCAACAAATTAAGAAATTATGGATATTCTTACTCACACATTAGATTTAAAGGGGGAAATGAATTTGAACTTTAAATCTATTGTTTACAACCTATGTGATTCTGGGCAAAATTTTCTCTTTCTAGTCCTAAATTCCCTCATCAGTCAAATTGGTGCATCATTAATGATTTTTCTGACTTTATATCTTGGGACACTGTGATTTCATGACTTTCAGTGTGAGAAAGATTTAAATGATGGTTCTAATTGAATTTGATGATGGTGATGTAATAGGACTCTGTGTCCCCCTGATCTTTGAGGGGGTTGACCTGGATTAGAAAAATCCTGAATCTCAATCCCTCCTGGGTCTGGGATAACTACCTGGTTCCCAAGGGAAACTCCTATCTCCAAATGATCTGGGAATCACTTTGGCCTAGGAAACAATCACTACCCTTATTGATTTGAAAATTAGCCCCTCAATGTCTTCCTAACCCCAAGCCATAGAAGGCCAAATAAAATCAAGACTCTGTGTCCCAATCTTTGCTATCTTCCTAATCAGGAAGCAGTGCACTGAGAATCCTGCTCAGTGAAAATAAACCTATTTTTGCCAAATGTCCCTTGGAGACTGGGACTGTGAATTCTTTCACAAAATCTGACACCGGACTGGAGACCCCCATGTTGTTAGGGTATCTCATCCCTCAACAATGGAACAGGTATAAAGTTAGATGATAAAATAATGAGATGAAAAGAGATATTAGTTAATTGATTACAAGGGAGGAAGTGGTTGAATCTTGATCTTTTTTCAGGGCTAATGGCCTGAATTAACAATAGAGGGAAGGCCAGTGGTTTAGCTTCCCTAGTACAGTAAGTAACTTTCAGAATGCAACCTGAAACATTTCCATATCCAGGGAGAGGGAACTTTCAGAGGACCTAAGAATAGAATAGTAAGCATTCTCCCTTTCTCCCTTTTACACACAATTGGCTTTGGAATGTAAGTCTTTGTGTAAGGATTTGAGGAAGTTAGAAAATGGAGAAAATACTACAGTAAACTTCCTGGAGGATACATACATAATTGCTTATCTTGAAGTTTTGTAAAGACTTCAGTTGTGCTATAGTACCAAAAACAAACAAACAAACAAAAACATCAAAATCAAGAAAGAAGTTGTATCACTTTGCATCACTTCTCATTACAACTGCTTTCTCAGTTCACATGGGGCTAAAGGGTTTTAGGTATATCATTTAATAGCTCATTTTTCTAGACTAATTTGGTTGCTAAGGTAATGTCAATAGGGAAGTACCATAGTACAAGAGAAAATGTACTTGGATTTGAATCCTGGCTTTTCCACTTGCTCATTGTTTGACCTTGGGTAAGTCAATTTACTTTGCTGAGCCAGGGTTGGTAGTGGTGATCATGGTAATGGTGATTTAGGACCATGGTAATTCTGCAGAGACCCAGAGGTGTTTTCCTTGATTAATTGCTTATCATCAGCTATGAGATAAAAGGGACTACTTTGTTTTGTGAGATTTGGTGCTCTCACCCATCTTATGAGAAGTCATATTTCAATTATCTGGCTAAAAGAATAATGGACTGGGGATCAAAAGGACTGGGTGTTCGTCTCTGCTCTGACAATAACTCTGGGTCTCCTTTTCTCATTCTGTAAAATAAAGGACTTGGATAAGCCTAAAAGCTCTGATAGATTGGGAGTCTATGAGCTTTGGGCTTTACTTGATTCTGTCTCTCTTCAGAGTCATGTTTATTATAAATGGAATGAACTTGAAGCAGGTTGTGGTCCCTTTAAGAAACTGATTTGTGATCCTTTCATATTGATTTGTGATTCAGATTACTCCCAGTCCCTCCTGGCTGATGCATTATGAGCTCAAGAAGCCTGCACCTTTGATTCACAAATCCTAGTCAAAAGCACCCCTTTGAATTCCAATAGGAGATCCAGGCTTACCCCAGCCCCCATCAGATCTAAGCCACCTTGGGACTTCACCAAAGGCCCCCTTAGCTAAATCTCTCATAAAAAGAGCCAAACTAAAATCCTCTCTTTGCAGAGGTTCCAAATATGCCAGCCCTATGCTTGGCACGCCAAGGGCCTCTGCCCCACTAGAATACTGTTTCCAGTGCCTTCTTTTCTTTACCTTTACTTATTTCCTTAACCATACTTTAAGCTTACTTCCAATCCCCATAATAAACCTTTTTCATCAATTTAGGTTTTTGGGTCTGTAAATTCCTTTACAGGGGTCTTCTTGTGCCGCTAGAAGGGAGTTCCCCAAAACTCCCTACCCTTGCACCAAATCCACAGGGATTGCAGGGAGTTCCACTTGACTCCCTGAGCCCCAAACCTGCCACTAGACCTCATTTAACTCCCTGACCACCAGAAACCGTAATTTCATTTTGGTACCTCAAATCTAAACCTCATCAAACTCATTAAACTTAGGCAAATTGCTTCTCATCTGTGAAATCAAATAGATGGTCTAGGTGGTTTTTTAGTTCCCTTCCACTCGGTACAAATGTAATGCTGGAGAAACTGAGGCAAGATAGAGATTAGAGAGTATTTAATAATTTATTTAAAAGAGAGAGATTTACTGGGACCAAATGGATCCATGGGTTGATCCCAGGGCTGGATGAGACTATCATCTCTAAGAATCCAGCAAACAATGTGAGTTCTCAATGACATATATACACATGGCTCAGATTCAGGGGGTAGACTGAGGCAGGGGCAGAGTCAGGGTACTGAAAGTGGGAACACAGGACTAACAATCTGGTTCTGATGGTTGAGGGGAGGCATGGGGGATATCTGATAATTGGGATTACAGAATGGGGAGAGGTACCCAACATTCTGATGATGCCTAAGATAGGTCTTTCTCCTTATCTGAATCGTCATGATTAAGAGGGAGGAGTGGTTGAGCAGAAAGAACAATTATAAACTGAGGCAGAACAATTCAGGATAACCAAAGCAGGACAATTTAGGGAAACTGAGTCAGGACAATAAAAGAGAACTGTGGCACAACACTATATGCCTGGCAGTTAAGTGCTTAATAAATGCTTGTTAATTGATTAACTATTCAGAATAGTGTCCAGGTGGTACATCAGCTACATAAAAGGCTTCTCAGCTTTTTACCTTTTATTCAGAAAAAAAAATCCCATATCATAAATATGAAGATGTACTTTTGCCCACTTTTCAGAGGTCCTTAAATTTTAATTGTGGGAGAGAAAGGTGTTATTCTCTCCCCTTTCTTAGGATGTTGAAGGGGAAGAAAATAAGTGATTGAAATGTTTCTTAATCTACTAGAGATAGGATAACAATGGGTAAGTACTATGAAGGAGCCATTTGGCTTAAATGGAAAATTTCATTCATTCATTCAGTTTTTATTAAGCACCTACCAGCAAAGTACTAAGTACTGAGCACACTAAAAAAGAAAAAACAATTTCTTCACTCAAGAAATTTACAACCTATTTGGGAAGGTGGCAAGTAAACAAATACATACAAAGCAACCTAGTAGACTGGCTCAGAGTGAATGTAAATAGAAGTAATTTCTGCTTTGACCAGAAACCTTGAGGGTATTCCCCTCCCAGATTAATTTATTCATGCATTCATTCATTTAGATTTTTAGGGGACTAAGTGAAAAAGGAGATTCTTTGCCTCAATTGCTTGTCTTAATCACTCAAGTGGGGCTTCTGTTAAAATAAGACCTGTTGAAAAATCTTAGCTTAAAAAGGCCAAGGTCTCCCATTTCATCCAGGGCCATCTCTAGTACTCTATATATTGCCACTAGACCAGATGGCTCTGGAGGGGAAAGTGAGGCAGGTAATCCTGTACAGCCTTCCCTCACTCAATACAATTCATTTGCATGTCATGGCATCACCTCTCTGAAGTCATGGCTCTCTTCAAGAACTAAGGATGACAATAACAACAAATACAAAATAAATGTTAGTCATTTGTTTGTTCAGGTCTAGCTCTTTGTGACCCTTTTGGGGATTTTCTTTGCAAAAATATTGAAACGGTTATTTCCTTTTCCAGTTCATTTTACAGATGCTGAAACTGAAGTCAACAGGGTCAAGGGATTTGCCCAAGATCATATAGCTAGTAAGTGCTTGAGGCCAGATTTGAATTCTGGAAGATTAATTTTCCTAACTCCACTGTACTTTATCCTATACTGTCCACTCCTATGGACTCTGTCCACTCCTATGGACAACTAGATTTCACAGGATAAATAGAAATAATTAAAAGAAGGAAAACATGAAATTTAGGAGCTGTTTCCTATACAAGTTACCACTGGGTGGATTAGGGGAAGACTGAGGGGGGAGGGGTGTGAATCCTGAAAAATTATGGGGGTGAGACCTACCCTTCAGGGCAATTGAGTGTTTTCATGCTGTTGGAAATCTTGGTGGGGACTAGCTGTACCCTCTATTGAGTGGTTGAACCCTCTATTGAGTTGAAAATTAGTCTAGGACCATTCCCAATAGCTTGAACTTGAGTGGTCTCATTCAGTTGGAAAACTGGGCCAGATATTCCTATTGAGTGTCTTGAAACTCCAAGATAAGTACTCCCTTTTCAAATGGAAATCTAGGCCTGGGGGCATTGACAACATTGAAGGATTCTTATTCAATTTTTTTTGTTTTGTTTTGTTTTTTTTTTAATTTAATAGCCTTTTATTTACAGGATATATGGATGGGTAACTTTACAGCATTAACAATTGCCAAACCTCTTGTTCCAATTTTTTACCTCTTACCCCCCCACCCCCTCCCCTAGATGGCAGGATGATCAGTAGATATTAAATATATTAAAATATAAATTAGATACACAATAAGTATACATGGCCAAAACGTT
Source organism: Sarcophilus harrisii (assembly GCF_902635505.1). Classification (NCBI taxonomy): domain Eukaryota; kingdom Metazoa; phylum Chordata; class Mammalia; order Dasyuromorphia; family Dasyuridae; genus Sarcophilus; species Sarcophilus harrisii. Next base: position 386,238,467 of record NC_045426.1, read on the forward strand.
ATTTTGCTGTACAAAAAGAATCAGACTCTGAAATATTGTACAATTAGCTTGTGAAGGAAATCAAAAATGCAGGTGTGCATAAATATAGGGATTGGGAATTCAATGTAATGGTTTTAGTCATCTCCCAGAGTTCTTTTTCTGGGCATAGCTGGTTCAGTTCATTACTGCTCCATTGGAAATGATTTGGTTGATCTCATTGCTGAGGATGGCCTGGTCCATCAGAACTGGTCATCATATAGTATTGTTGTTGAAGTATATAATGATCTCCTGGTCCTGCTCATTTCACTCAGCATCAGTTCGTGTAAGTCTCTCCAGGCCTTTCTGAAATCATCCTGTTGGTCATTTCTTATAGAACAGTAATATTCCATAATATTCATATACCACAATTTATTCAGCCATTCTCCAACTGATGGACATCCATTCAGTTTCCAGTTTTTAGCCACTACAAAAAGGGCTGCCACAAACATTCGTGCACATACAGGTCCCTTTCCCTTCTTTATAATCTCTTTGGGATATAATCCCAGTAGTAACACTGCTGGATCAAAGGGTATGCACAGTTTGATAACTTTTTGAGCATAGTTCCAAACTACTCTCCAAAATGGTTGGATTCGTTCACAACTCCACCAACAATGCATCAATGTCCCAGTTTTCCCGCATCCCCTCCAACAATCATCATTATTTTTTCCTGTCATCTTAGTCAATCTGACAGGTGTGTTCTTATTCAATTTTTAATGGAAACTCTAGCCTCAGACTGCTATAAAGGTCAATTCTGAACTCCAAATCTCTGCAGAAGTCTGAAGTAGGACTATGCTTTGCAAGGAACCTCTATTCTTGACACAGCTGCCTGCCAGGACTCTGCCCGCTGTGAAGATATCTTCTTCTCAGTGTTAACCTTTATTTCCCTAACAGGACCTTCTGCCACTAAGAAGTCTGTCTTCCTAGCAAAGGTAGCTTCTCAATGCCAATAAAAATTCCTTTTGCCATGCAGACTTTTTGGGTTCACAAATTCTTTCACATTGGACCTATTGTAATGCCAGAGAAACTGAGCAAGACAGAGATTAGAAACCAATTTAATAGTTTATTAAATATAGAGATTTTCTGGGACCAAATGGATCCATGGTTGGTCTCAGGACTGAATTATGAAGACTGTGTATTTTAAAATCAGCCTGAGTGAGGAATTCAGGTTAGGGGAAAATCGTCAATCTTTCTTCAGTGAATAAAGATTGGAGGTGGAAGAGAATGGGCAATAGCACTGTGTGCAGCTGAGTCAAGAAGCTAGCTAGACCAGCAGCCACACGACCAGCAGCTAGGAGTATCGAACCCAGGCCAATCTCTCCCAGCCTCTCTTCCTGTCTCTCTGCCTCCACCCACCAAAATCGTCATTTCCTATACAACACATCAGGACTTGCACAGAGATTAGGCGGGGGCCATTCTTTATCCAAGCATGTATATTAATAGAGTATAGTCCAATTACTATTTAGCTTCACGTGCTTGGGACCTCAGTGCATCAACTCAAGCCTCAGCCCATTACACTGAATGAGACTATTGTCTCAAAGAATCTAGCCTTGAGTATCGGGATAGCAAGATTTTTATAGGATAACAAGAACAATGACATAATGAAGGATGGGGATAACCTAATGGCAAGGAGGCACCTAGGATGGCACAATGGAGGAAGGTACTGGAGAGGTTACTGATATTCTAATGATATCTGAAATGGATAGACTTTTATCCTGTCAAACATTAAGAAGGAATGATTATAGCCTAAAGATAGAAAACCTTTATCTCATCAAACATTAAGAGGGAAAGATTATAACCTGAGGCAGAGTAACTAAATAGGACAATTGGAGAAACTGGGTCAGGACATTAAAAGAGAACTGTGGCACAACACTATGGGCTGATCAGAAGGGAGTCTCACACATCAATTGTCTAACACTAAAGTAGCATCAAGACCACAGTAGATTTTAGGGGTTAATGTTAAAGCAAGCAAGATGTGATTAAAACTTTATAGGTAATGTAGGATAATAGTTATTGATATGATTGTGAGTCTTTCCAGAGAGTTATAGCTCAAAATTACGAAGCCAAGTGGATGGACCTTGGGTTGCTTTCTCAAGTGATGATTGAAAGCTGTTTGAAGGAGATGCTTATAACTTTTTCCCTTGTTGAAGGCTAACTCAGGTTTTATAGAGGAGCAAGGAAAAAAAAATTCCAGCAGACAAATATCTTAATATAGGACCAGGGATTCAATTATGAGTATAACTATGTGTAAATGTGTGTGTTTGCAATTTATTAAATAAAAGTAATTTATGTACATTTCCCTGAAGAAGCATGATTTCTTAAATTACAAAGTATTTAAGAAGTAAATGTAATGCCTCAGTTTCCCTGAATTGTAATGCTTTAGTTTTTCTGCTTCAATTTCCCTGAATTGTTCTGCCTCAGTTTCCCTGGTGGCTAATTCCCTCTCCCTTCTCCCCTCCCTCCCTCCCACCTCCCAGCCATTAGGACTGAGAGAATTAGGGCCTCTGAAGCTCTGGCCACTCTCACATTCCAAAGATTCATAAAACTCCAGATGGCTTATCTCAAATACCTAGATGACACCCTCTATCTTTCCTGGCAAAGACTTCCTGTCTCCTGCTCGACCATCTTTTTCATTCCCAACTTATCAGAATTTATGGTCCTTCCTAAAATTATGACTTACTAAATGTTCCCCCCCTCCTGCCTTTGTTTCCCTAATAGTTGGAGCCCTATAAAAGTCTCTGGAATTACTTGCTAATTGCTGGATGCTTTGAGACAAGAATCCAATCCAGCTGGCTGGCTATGGCTATGGCTAATATGACTTTGCTAGTCCAAATTCTCCACTATTTAAATATTAAAAACCATAATCTCTGTCTTGCCTCAATTTCTCCAGCATTACAAAAATAGGGCAGCTAAGTGTTGCAGTGGATAGAGTGCTGGCCTGGAGTCAGTAAGACTTATTCAAATATGGCCTCAGACACTTGTTAGCTGTGTGAACTTGGACAAGTCACTTAGCCCTATTTGCCTCAGTTCCTTCATATGTATATGTAAAATGAGATGGAGAAAGAAATGGAAAACCGCTCCAGTATCTACAACAAATGAAGCAAATGTTCTTATACACATCATAAGAAAGGTCAAAGAAAACCATAGTTCAAAATGTAAGAAATGAATGGGGTAGTAGTTAAACAGATCTTATAACATATACTTCCTCTATCTACTTCAGGAAGAAACTCTAACATGGAAGCACTCCTAATCAACTGGTCTTGGCCCCTGCTTTCTTATTCAGAAGAAAACAATTACATATCAATGGGCTATTTAAATTTACCACCTTTGGTCGGTTCTGATGTGTAGAGTAACCCTCCCTCAAAATCTGGGCTAGTTAGAGTTCCTTTCATTTCTTTGTTAATTCTGTAGTACATTAATAATAATAATTCTGAAGTTGAGATTTAACTGGGAGATATGAAACTATGAAAAAATAAATCATTGTTTTCAAAATGAAAATGTCTATTAAAAGAAAAAAAGACTGGTAAGTTTTAACTTTTCTTGCCTTCTATTTTTTTTTTCTGTAATTTCATTTCACTCTGCATTTGGAATAATAGATAATCTTTTGACTTTGATCAAATTAGGTAATTGTTTCCTACAAATGATAAATTTTTCTTCTAGTCAAAGTAGAAATGATTTTTTTAGAAATCAAATTTAGAAATTATATTCACACACACACACACACACACACACACACCCTGTGATTTCATTAGCTTAGTAAAAACTCTCCCACCAATACAGAACAATAAAGGATTAACTGACTTGCCCAGGGTCACACAGTTTGTATATGTTAGAAGCAGAATTTGAATAGAAATCCCCCTGTCTCTCAACTGGCACACTGCCCTCCTGATAACATTGTCTCACTTCAGATTACAATCTTATGTTTCCATTTCTCAGTTTGCAGTTGAGAATGATTGTTATCATCTTTCAATATTGTAAGAGGCTTTATCGTCCAAAATAATCATTCCATTTAATGCTTTAATGGATGCAAGATTCTTACATATAAATATTTCAGGTAAGAGAATTAAACAGTCAAAAACTAGAAAATCCACGTTTGGTGTGAAATAATTTTTAAAGTGAAAATTAACCTGTGGGTCTGTGATTTTGTTTTATTTTATTTTATTTTTTTTTTGGTTTGGAAACCCATAAAACTGGGTCAGAAAACCTTTCATCTTGACTGATTAAAATTCCATGCCAAATAAAAATGCAATCTTTTATCTTTTCTGTTTATATAAAGATAGCTTCATTTAGTGTTTTGGCCTTTTATTAGACTATGTATCTTCTCTGTCTTCGGGGACAGAGTTTAAGAATATGATATGACAGATGACCATGTTGAGTCCTTTAGTGAATTAGTAATAATAAATACTGTGTCAGAATGAATGTATTGTCATTAGTTTTTGATTAGTCTAGACTGAGAGCTGCAATCTCCTGTGTGCAATGGTGGCTTGTTGGAGAAGTCAGTTTCTTGTTTCCTTTTTTTTTTTTTTAACCCTATTTGGAACTGCAGCAAAATTCATCATTCTCTTGTTTATTCTCTTTTGCTTCCTCAGCATTATGTTCTATGGCAAGGATAGATCTTTCTTATTTTAGAAATAGAGTGTGATCTTAACAAGAGTCAGATATGATAGTAAAGTTTGCTGTGATTAAGGCTAATTTCAGTATGTAGTAATGCCTATTTGGTTTGCCATGGCTTTCCAGATATTTGATCACTTGTTCATAACAATACTGTTCTGAGCATGAATCAAATTTTAAAAATGATAGCAGAGAAAGGAACAGAAATAATCTTAAAAGACAGAATCCCTTGATACAAGTCAGGAAAAGAGATGTGTATGGCAATACTTAGGGCAATCTGAGAAGATTAAAGTTTCAATGGAAAATAACAGGAAGGGAACACAGCTGCTTAGAGAGATTATAAAAAAGCAATCTTTTGAGTGAGAATGAGATGGAAACCTATCATAATTTATAAGCCAATTTGAAAAAAATACTTAGTATATACATGTGACATTTGAAAGGCCCATGGCATCATGTTTAGAGAGAGCTGGCTTTGTTTGGAGTCTGTAAGACTTGTGTACAAATCCTAACTTAGATGTTGACTATATGCTCATAGGCCAATAATGTGTCTATTCTCTAAATTTCAGAGAAATTGCTAGAGGCCTCTTCCTTACTGATATTAACCTATATCACTGAAACCATAGGTCATCCCAAAATATTCACTTCCCAAATTTTCAGTATAAGTTCCTGGGAAACTTGCCTTTTTTTCTTAGTAGCAGGTTATTAATAGAAAGTTTAAGAATTCATCATTAGGCTTATAAACTAACTGCTTTTGTAAAATAGACAAGTAGCACCAAATGTACTTCTGGTCTTGAACAGCCTCCTATTTTAACCAATTTTTTTCTTTTACTCTTTTAACCAATTATTCTTAGTAATGAAGTACTTAGTACCAAGCTTCATAATTGAATTGTTGCTGAAGGACTACAAATGGTATTAGCACCCTACAAATTTTGGTTTTTCTGATCTAATTAAAATTCTGACACATTTAGAAAAAATTCATATTTAATTAAAATGAATGTTTCAAAATTATGACCAAGTGAGCTTGAGTTTATTTTTTTTTTTTTTTATTTTTTTTTTTTTTTTATTTTTTTTTTTTTTTTTTAATTTAATAGCCTTTTATTTACAGGATATATACATGGGTAACTTTACAGCATTAACAATTGCCAAACCTCTTGTTCCAATTTTTCACCTCTACTCCCCACCCCTCCCTAAATGGCAGGATGACCAGTAGATTTAAATATATTAAAATATAACTTAGATACATAATAAGTATACATGACCAAAACATTATTTTGCTGTACAAAAGAATCAGACTCTGAATTATTGTACAATTAGCTTGTGAAGGAAATCAAAATAGGTGTGATAAATATAGGGATTGGGAATTCAATGTAATGGTTTTAGTCATCCCCAGAGTTCTTTTTCTGGGTATAGCTGGTTCAGTTCATTACTGCTCCATTAGAAATGATTTGGTTGATCTTGTTGCTGAGGATGGCCTGATCCATCAGAACTGGTCATCATCTAGTATTGTTGTTGAAGTATATAATGATCTCCTGGTCCTGCTCATTTCACTCCAGCATCAGTTCGTGTAAGTCTCTCCAGGCCTTTCTGAAATCATCCTGTTGGTCATTTCTTACAGAACAGTAATATTCCATAATTTTCATATACCACAATTTATTCAGCCATTCTCCAACTGATGGACATCCATTTCAGTTTCCAGTTTCTAGCCACTACAAAAGGGCTGCCACAAACATTCGTGACATACAGGTCCCTTTCTCTTTATAATCTTTGGGATATAATCCCAGTAGTAACACTCTGGATCAAAGGGTATGACAGTTTGGATAACTTTTTTGAGCATAGTTCTCAAACTACTCTCAAAATGGTTGGATTCGTTCACAACTCCACCAACAATGAATCAATGTCCCAGTTTTCCCACATCCCTCCAACAATCATCATTATTTTTTCTGTCATTTTAGCCAATCCGACAGGTGTGTAGTGGTATCTTAGAGTTGTCTTAATTTGCATTTCTCTGATTAAGTATGACTTGGAGCATCTTTTTCATATGACTAGAAATAGTTTCAATTTCTTCATCTGAGAATTGTCTGTTCATATCCTTTGACCATTTTTCAATTGGAGAATGGCTTGATTTTATAAATTAGAGTTAATTCTCTATATATTTTGGAAATGAGGCCTTTATCAGAACCTTTGACTGTAAAAATATTTTCCCAGTTTATTGCTTCCTTCTAATCTTGTCTGCATTAGATTTGTTTGTACAAAAACTTTTCAGTTTGGTATAATCAAAATTTTCTATTTTGTGGTCATAATGATCTCTAGTTCTGCTTTGGTCATAAAGACCTTCCTTCCACAGGTCTGAGATTAAACTATCCTATGTTCCTCTAATTTATTAATGATTTCATTCTTTATGCCTAGGTCATGAACCCATTTTTGACCTTATCTTGGTGTACGGCGTTAAGTATGGATCAATGCCTAGTTTCTGCCATATTAGTTTCCAATTTTCCCAGCAATTTTATCAAACAGTAAGTTCTTATCCCAAAAGTTGGGATCTTTGGGTTTGTCAAAGACTAGGTTGCTATATTTGTTGACTGTTTTATCCCTTTGAACCTACTTCTATTCCACTGATCAACTAATCTATTCCTTAGCCAATACCAAATAGTTTTGGTAACTGCTGCTCTATAATATAATTTTAGATCTGGTACAGCTAAGCCACCATCATTTGATTTTTTTTCATTAATTCCCTTGAAATTCTTGACCTTTTGTTTTTCCAATGAACTTTTGTTGTTATTTTTTCTAGGTCATTAAAATAGTTTTTTGGGAGTCTGATTGGTATAGCGTAAATAAATAGATTAGTTTAGGTAATATTGTCATCTTTATTATATTTGCTCGCCCTATCCAAGAGCATTTAATATTTTTCAATTGGTTAGATCAGACTTAATTTGTGTGAAAGTGGTCTGTAATTTTGCTCATAAAGTTTCTGATTTTCCTTGGCAGATAGATTCCTAAATATTTTATATTATCAGTAGTTACTTTAAATGGAATTTCTCTTTGTAACTCTGACTGTTGGATTTTAGTTAGTGATATATAAGAATGCTGATGACTTATGTGGTTTTATTTTATAACCACAACTTTTGCTAAAGTTGTGGATTATTTCTAATAACTTTTAGCAGAATCTCTGGGGTTCTCTAAGTATACTATCATGTCATCGAAAGAGTGATAATTTGGCTTCCTCATTGCCTATTCTTATTCCTTTAATCTCTAGCTCTTATTGCTATAGCTAGCGTTTCTAATACAATATTAAATAGTAACGGTGATAGTGGGCAACCTTGTTTCACTCCAGATCTTATTGGGAATGGTTGCAGTTTGTCTCCATTACATATGATGCTTACTGATGGTTTTAAATAGATGCTGTTGATTATTTTTAAGGAAAAGTCCATTTATTCCTATACTCTCAAGTGTTTTTAATAGGAATGGATGTTGGATTTATCAAATGCTTTTTCTGCATCTATTGAGATGATCATATGGTTTTTTTAATTTGGTTTTAACATGGCCAATTATATTGATAGTTTTCCTAATATTGAACCAGCCCTGCATTTCCTGGTATAAATCCTACTTGATCATAGTGTATTATCTTGGAGATGATTTTCTGTAGTCTTTTGACTAATATCTTGATTTAAGATTTTAGCATCAATATTCATTAGGAGATTGGTCTATAATTTTTCTTTCTCTGTTTTCAGCCTACCTGGTTTAGGTATCAGTACCATGTCTGTGTCATAGAAGGAATTTGGTAGGACTCCTTCATTCCCTATTTTATCAAATAATTTATATAGCATTGGGGCCAATTGTTCTTTAAATGTTTGGTAAAATTCACATGTAAATCCATCTGGTCCTGGGGATTTTTTCTTAGGGAGTTGTTTAATTGCCTGTTCTATTTTTTTTTTCTGAAATGGGACTATTCAATCAATTTACTTCTTCCTCTGTTAGTCTGCAAAGTTTATATTTTTGGAGGTAGTCATCCATTTCACTTAGGTTTTCAAATTTATTGGCATAAAATTGAGCAAAATAACTCCTTATTATTTCTTTAATTTCCTCTTCATTGGTGGAAAGTTCTCCTTTTCATTTTTAAGACTACTAATTTCATTTTCCTCCTCCTTTTTCTAATCAGATTTACCAAAAGGCTTATCTATTTTATTGGCTTTTTCATAGAACCAACTCTTAGTTTTATTAATTAGTTCAATAGATTTTTACTTTCAATATTTTTAATTTCTCCTTTTAATTTTAGAATTTCCAATTTAGTATTTGATTGGGGGTTTTAATTTGGTCTTTTTTAGTTTTTTAGTTAAGCCCAATTCATTAATCTTTTCTTTTCTGTTTTATTCAAGAGCCTCTAAGGATATAAAATTCCCTCTAATTACCGCTTTGGCTGCATCCCACAAATTTTGGTATGATGTCTCATCATGTCATTATCTTGAGTGAAATTATTAATTGTATCTATAATTTGCTCTTCACCCAATCATTCTTTAAGATGAGATTGTTTAGTTTCCAATTACTTTTTGGTCTATTTCCCCTAATTTTTTGTTGAATGTAGTTTTTATTGCATCTATGATCTGAAAAAGTATTTACTATTTCTGCTTTCTTGCATTTAATTTTGAGGTCTTTATGTCCTAATATATGGTCAATTTTTGAATAGGTTCCATGAACTGCTGAGAAGAAAGTATATTCCCTTCTATCTCCATTCAATTTTCTCAAAGATCCAACATACCTAATTTTTCTAATATTCTGTTTACTTCTTTAATTTCTTTCTTATTTGTTTTGTGGTTTGATTTGTCTAATTCTGAGAGTGCAAGGTTGAGATCTCCTACTATTACAGTTTTGTTGTCTATTTCTTCTTGCAACTCTCTTAACTTCTCCTTTAGGAAGCTGAGTGCCATACCACTTGGTGCATATATGTTTAATATTGATATTGCTTCGTTGTTTATGCTACCTTTTAGCAGGATGTAGTTTCCTTCCTTATCTCTTTTAATTAGATCAATTTTTACTTTTGCTTGATCTGAGATAAGGATGGCTACCCCTGCTTTTTTGACTTCACCTGAAGCATAATAGATTTTTGCTCCAGCCTTTTACCTTTACTCTATATGTATCCCCCTGCTTTAAATGTGTTTCTTTAAACAACATATTGTAGGGTTCTGACTTTTGATCCAGTCTGCTATCTGCCTCCTCTTTATGGGGAGTTCATCCTATTCACATTTACGGTTAGAATTACTAAATCTGAATTTCCTGCCATCCTAATAACCCCAGATTGTGCTTTACTTATTCTTGCCTCCCCAACCCTTCTTTCCCCTTTTAAACTTATGTACCCCTCTTTGTATCACGATACTTATCCTCTTTATAATCCCTCCCTCCCCTTTGAGTCTTTCCTTCCTTCCCTTATTACTCTTTTTCCTTTTCCTCTCGTTTTAATGAGGCGGAGAGAATTTTTCTAAAACAAATCGTCAATTATTTTTCCTTTGAGCCAACTCTGATGAGAGTAAGATTCACACAATGTTCCTCCCCTCTCTAAATTCCCTCAGATATGATAGTTTCTTAGCCTCTTTGTGGGATGTGGTTTCCCTCTTTATCCCTCCTTCCCACCTTTTCTGCCATCATCCCTTTTCCATATCTACTTCCCTTTTTATGTTATATCAGTACTATCAAATTTTACATGTATTTTTTTGTATATCCACAACAGAAATACAATTCTCAAGAGTTATTTTACCTTTTCTGCATCTCTTGAGTTCTATTCTTGGAGATCAAATTTTTTGTTTAATTCTGGTTTTTCTTCAGAAACAAATGGAATTCATTTGTTTCATTAAATGTCCATCTTCTTCCCTGAAGAAAATGCTCCAGCTTAGCTGGTAGTTATTCTTGGCTGCATCCAAGTTCTTGTGCCTTTCGGAATATCATATTCCAGGCCCTTCTTTCCTTTAATGTAGAGGCAGCCAGATCCTGGGTGATCCTTATTGTGGCACCTCGGTATTTAAATGGTTTTTTTTTGGCTGCTTGTAAAATTTTTTCCTTTATCTGATAGTTCTGAAATTTTGCCACAATATTCCTTGGTGTTTTATTTTAGGGTTTCTTTCAGAAGTGTTCGATGAATTCTTTTCAATGCCTATTTTACCTTCTGATTCTATTACATCTGGGCAAGTTCTCTTTGATGATTTCTTGTAAAATAGTATCTAGGCTCTTTTTTTTTCATCATAGTTTTCGGAAAGTCCAATAATCCTCAGATTATCTCTCCTAGATCTATTTTCCAAGTCTGTCATTTTAGCAAGTAGATAATTCATGGTTTTTTCCAGTTTGTCATTTTTTTGGTTTTGCTTGACTGATTCTTGCTGTCTCAATGCATCATTAGTTTCAATTTGTTCAGTTCTAATTTTTAAAGAATTATTTTCTTCATTAGCTTTTTTACTTCTTTCTGTATATGTCCAATTGAGTTTTGAATGTATTGTTTTGGTCTGTGTTTTTTTCCATTTCACTAATTTTTTTTTTTAGTGAATTATTTTCTTTTTCCAATTCACCGATCCTACTTTCTTGCGTGTTCTTTGTCTTTTCCAATTCACGGATCCTACTTTCTAGTGAATTCTTTATTTTTTCCAATTCACAATTCTTACTTTCCTGTGATTTTTTATTTTTCCAATTCACAATTTGCACTTCCTGGGAATTTTTAACTTTTCAATTCGTATTTCAGGAAGTTGTTGCTCTTTGTAAGGCTTCTCTTTCCTTTTCCCCATTTATCTTCTAACCTCTTTTGAGACTTTTTAATGGTCTCTTCTATGAGAGCATTATGTAAAGGAGGACAGTCTGATGCATTTTGCTGTTTGAGGTCTCTTCAGGTTTGCTGACCTGCTCTTTTTCTGCATAGAAGCTGTCGATTGTTCTTTCATCTTTTATTCATGTTTTAAAGCCTTTAGGGTAGGGTCTCCTAGGCAAGGGGGTTACCAGCTTCCTCTGCAGAGCAGGGAAAGATTTAAAAGCGATTTCCGTCCGAGGTATGGGAGTGCTCTGGGTGAGAGTTTTCCCTTCCCCCAACAGGAAGTGGATTCAGCACTGGCCGAGCTATCAAACGGCTTAGTAGGGCTGAGTGGGTTAGCGATTACCCTAGGCTAGAGACTAAGTGGTGAAAGTGTCACTGCCCCAGGCCAGGAGCCTCTGTGGGACTGTGAGTACTTAGCAGCTGAGCTCAGACCGCAGACCGCCTCGAACTCTGCCCAGCGTCTCTGCCCAATGCATCGGCCCTGAAAAGCTCTATGGCCCCAAGCCGAGCTCCCCACTGTGCAGATTGAGGCTAACCGGCTGCGTCCCTCTTGCCGTGGAGGATCACAACTGCCCCAAGGAAAAGCCCTTACTGCGGGTTGGGGCTGCGCTTGTGCTGAGATCTGTGCTTTCACCCTCGGTTTGAGACTCTCCTCGGAACCTAATTTCTCTCCCCGTCTGCGCCGATCTCCCCCCTGGCCCCGTAACCAACCTTTTTTGGCGAGACTGCAGATTTTCTTTGGCAGGTGAGTTGTTCTACTTCTTATCTTTCCGAATTGTAGCAGTCAAGACTATTTTTGAGGCTCGATATAATATTGGTAACGAGGGTAAGAGAAGAGCTTAGAAAGTCGCGTGTGTCTTCTCCGCCATCTTGGCTCCGCCCCCCGGAGCTTGAGTTTAAAAAGACTTTGGGGAACCTGGAAACTTCTAAACATGAAATATCAAGTCAACAAACATTTATTAAAATACTATTGGGGCAGCTAAACAGAACAAGGGGCAGCTAGATGGTACAGTGGATAGAGCACTAGCCTTGATGTCAGGAGGACCTGAGTTCAAATCCAGCCTCAGACACTTAATATGTCCTAGCTGTGTGACCCTGGGTAAGTCACTTAACCCTAATTGCCTCAGCAAAAAAAAAAAAAAAAAAAAAGTCTATTATATACCTACTGGGGTATAGGTGTTCAGGGATAGTACCACTGGTGTGAAGGCTGCCAAACCTTTACAAAGTTGCTTTCCATCTATGCCATAGATCAGGGGTCCTCAAACTTTTTAAATAGGGAGCCAGTTCACTGTCCCTCAGACTGCTGGAGGTCTGGACTATAGCAAAAACAAAAACTTTGTTTTGTGGGCCTTTAAATAAAGAAACTATCGCCCTGGATGAGGGGGATAAACATCCTCAGCTTCTGCATCTGGCTTGCAGGCCGTAGTTTGAGGTCCCCTGATCTATGGTGTCCACCTGATCCACCTAATTCTAACCTGTAGCTCCAAGAAGCTGAAGCATGCACAGTGGAGACACCTTGGTAAATCATTTTAGCAGATGGGCTAAATTAAGTTGAGGTTAACCAAAGGGTCTCAAACCCTATGGTGAGTTAGGGAGGTGTCTACTCCAGGCTTTTAAATACTTCCCCTGATGGAATGGGCAGATGAGAACAATTTATTCCAATGGCCATGAAGGCAGGTAAAGGTAGTATTGTGGAATGCTTAGAGTTTGGTTACACATCAAAGATACCAAGGTCATCCACTGCATCTTAAGTAATCACCAATCATTTTGACATGGCCCATCATTAGACAATGGTGGTTTTAAAAGAGAGTGAGGCTGACAACTTCTAGCAACTCTGACTCACTTAAATCTGACTGACAATGAATCAAAAGACATCACCACACCATTTTACCATTTCTACCTATCTCAAAGCCCTAGGGCAATAAATCAGTGGCAAAAGAGCAGGTGGACACTGGGAATGTAGTCACAACCCAGCACACAGGCAGCTCATGCAATAGGGTGGTGTAGAGTGCTGGAGTAATCAAAGACTTAGCCTCTCCAAGCTGAATATTTGCATTCAGCAGAAATGGCAGCTCCAAGGCAAAAAGATATTAGAAGAATTAATGTCAACAGATTAGAGTGCTTCTCTGAAAGGAAACAGTTTGTTGCCAACTCGGTGAGTAAGTTGAACCAAAACATTGTTGGTAACAATGGAGCAGAAAAGGAGTAAGCAGCTTTCACAGATTTGGTGTACAGCTGGATTTGTTCCTTTGGGTCAGAACACTCACAAACATCAGCACTGCTTTAGTGAAAATGATAGGGAAATTCGGCAGCTACTAAATGAAAAACGAGAACTCCACAGGATGTACCAGTAGTATAATCCATTCATTTCTAAGAAGATAGTATTCAATTCCATCAAAAGTAAAGTAAAATCAAAATTTAGAGAGATGTATGTTTCTTGGCTCAGTAAAAAGGCAGATGGAATTCAGTTTTATACTGAAAGCAATAATTCAAAGTATTTTTTGTGATGCATTGAAGACTATTTATGGACCAAAGACTTATGGTACATCTCAACTACTCAGTGCTGATGGTACCACACTGATTAGTGATAAGGATATGATCCTGGAGAGATGAGCTGAACACTTTGATAGTGTTTTCAATAGACCATCATCAATGTGGAAGCTATTGACTGTTTACCTCAAATTGAAATCAATTATTTCTTCGCTAAGTTCCAACAGAAAAACAGATTTTTGAATGCCATCAGGCTACTTTTATATGGTAAAGCAGTGTGTGCTGATTTTATTCCACCTAAGATTTACATGGTATATGTGTGTGTGTGTGTGTGTGTATGTGGTGGGGGGAGGGTCCAGTGTTCATACAAAAGGTGACTGAAATATTTCAGATTATATGGCAAGAAGAAGTTGTGCCCCAGGAGTTCAAGAATGTCTCTATTGTCCATCTTTATAAAAATAAGGGGAATAAATTGCTCTGTGACAATCACAGGAGGTTTCTCTCTTAGTCATTGGCTGGCAAGATTCTTGTCAAAATTTTCCTTAATAGGCTGCCACTATTTCTAGAAAAAGGTCATCTACCTGAGAATCAGTGTGACTTCAAAAGGGGCCAAGGAGCACTTAATATGATGCTGACTGCCCTACAACTCCAGAAAATTCCAGAAGAGAGGTCTGTATATATTTGTAGTTCTGACCACAATCTTTGATACTGTCAGTTGTGAGGGCTTATGAAAAATTATGCCAATTAATACATTGTTGGTGAAATTGTGAACTAATCAACCATTCTGGAGAGCAATTTGGAACTATGCTCAAAAAATATCAAACTGTGCATACCCTTTGATTCAGCGTGTTTCTGCTGGGCTTATATCCCAAAGATAACTTAAAGGATAGAAAAGGACTCACATGTGCAAAAATGTTTGTGGCAGCCCTTTTTGTAGTGCTTAGAAACTGGAAACTGGGTGGATGCCCATCAATTGGAGAATGGCTGAATAAGTTATAGTATATGAATGTTATGGAATATTATTGTTCTATAAGAAACGATCAGCAGAATAATTTCAGAGAATCCTGGAGAGACTTACATGAACTGATGCTAAGTGAAATGAGCAGAATCAGAAGATCATTGTATATGACAACAGCAAGATTATAGGATGATCGATTCTGATGGACATGGCTCTTCTCAACAATGAGATGATTCAGGCCAGTTCTAATAATCCAATGATCTTGTGATGAAGAGAGATATCTATACCCAGAGAGAGGACTATGGGAACTGGGTCTGAATCACAACATAGCATTTTCATTTCTTTTGTTGTTGTTTGCTTGAATTTTATTTTCTTTCTTATTTTTTTGATCTGATTTTTCTTGTGCAACAAGATAATTGTATAAATATGTATGCCTATATTGGATTTACATATATATATATATAAAATATATATATATATATATATATATATATATATATATATATATATATATTTACCATGTTTAACCCACGTTGGATTATTTGTCATCTAGGGGAAGGGATGGAGGGAAAGGAAAGAAAAATGGAACACAAGATTTTGCCAGGGCAAATCTTGAAAAATTATCCTTGTATATGTTTTGAAAATAAAAAGCTTCAGTTAAAAATAGATAAAAATAAAGATGTTAAAAAGAAAAAAAAGAAAATTGTGTCAAAATTCAGTTGCCCAGAAAAGTCCATCAGTATAGTATTCTAATTTCATGAAGACTTGCTTGCCCAGGTTCTAGACAATAGGCAATGCTCTCCAGCTTTCCCAGTCACCAGTGGAGTGAAACAAGGCTGTGTGTTCGCTTCAATGCTTTTTAGCATGATGTTTTCAGCCACATTGCCAAACATTGTCAGTGAGTACAAACATGGAAATCAAAGTCAGCTACTACACTGATGGTAAATTCTGTAACTTGAAAAGCAAGCCAAAACTAAAGTAGAGAGAGTATTGGTAGATGATTTTTTTATTTGCAGATGATTGTACACTCAAGGCAACCTCTGAAGCAGAGATGCAATAAATTATGAATCAATTTTCTGCTGCTTTGTGTTAATTTTGGCCTTACAATTAACACCAAGAAAACAAAGATCCTCCATCAGCCAGCATCACACCATCGATATGTGGAAACATCAGTTATAGTAAGTGATGATGTTTTGAATGCTGTGGATAAGTTCTCTTACCTTGGCAGTATACTTTCCAGGGAAATCCACATTGAAAATGACATTGACACACACATTGCCAGAGCTGGTTCAGTGTTTGGGAGGCTCTGAAGAAAAGTTTGGGAGAAGAAAAGTATTAGACTACCAGACTAAAGATCTACATGGCTATTATATTGATCTCGTGTGTCTATGAAACTTGAACAGAATACTAAGGCCATGTTGGAAATGGAATTATTTCCATTTGAATTGTCTTAGAAAGATTTTGAAGATCACCTATCAGGATAAGACGACAGACACTGAGGTCCTTTCTTGAACTAAACTGGTAAGCATTCCAACTCTACTGCAAAGAGCACAATTCTGTTGGGCTAGCCACATTATTTGAATGCTAAATATACACTTGCTAAAAAAAATATTTTATGGAGAACTCACACAGGGGAAGCATTCATAAGGTGGACAAAAAATGTGATACAAGGAACTATCAAGGTATCTCTTAAGAACTTTAGAATTAATTGTATGACATGGAAGACACTGGCTCAGGACAGCCCAGCATAGTGTGCCCTCATTAGAGAAGGGACTGTGCTCTATAAGCAAAACAACTGAATTAGTCCAAAGGAAACACAAAATATACAAAATTAGAGAAGCTACCCCAAATGCTCATATGGATTATTTGTATCTCACTTGTAGCAGAGCATTCTGACCTCATATTGCTCTGATCAGCCATAGTCAGACACAGTAACTTAACTGTGATGTCATTTTGGTCTTCTTCAAAAAGGAAGGACAATAACCATTGCCTACTATATGTATTAAGCACTGGGGATATGAGAACAAAAAAGAAATATAGTGGAGAATTTAAATTCTAATGGAGGCAGATAAAACAGAAAAGTGAGAAGGGATAGAGAAAGTCCCTTGTATTGGGTATGTTGGAGAAATCTGGAAGAACAAAATTGGGTGGGAAATGAAGAGGTTGTAGGTCTGGGTACCCTCCTAAAATGGAGATTCTGGGAAGAAAGGGCCCTGGAATAGAAGTTTGCATTCCTGGGCTGATGTGTTTTTTTTTCCCATTATATAAAGGTTTTGGGAATATGATAGAGAATCCCAGAGGAGAGTAGCCAAGATGGGAAACAATTTCAGGAAAGAAATTTGTCACAATTAACTCTCTGCAACCCTCCTCTCCAAAAGTGGTTTACTTAAATAACATCAAGGGAGTTCAACAACAGCCTATTTTGCAGCTTAACAGTGATGATCCTAAATCTTTAGCTCAAATTTCTTCATTTTAGTTTCTTGCACTGATTTGTATTTTGAAGGATTGATTTTTGGATTCTTTTTAATATTTTGTAATTTTGTTCTGTTGTTTGCATATATTGACTTGACTATACACACATTTCTGCCTAGCATCAATAAACAAATTTGGTTTCCTCAATAATGGACCATATTCTTTTTCATATATGATGCCTTATCAACTAATTCAGGGGCTTGGATTTTGTCTCTTCTGTCAAGGTTGCTTGGTAAGCATCATCCTGATTGTATGATATTGGGTGTTTATTGCAATGTGGGTTTGGGAGAGAAGTATTTGAGAAACAAAGTTTTTATTGTTGTTATTAAACTACATATTGCCCAGGAAATTTCTAACCAAATTTAGAAAACTCAGAATCTCAATCATAGAATTTGAGACTCAAAAGGGCTGTCTAGTCCAACCATTCACAAAAGTAATCCTTCCATAACACCTAAGTATTACCCCAACATTTGTTTGAAAATTTTGGACTCCAGGATCATGAGAATTACATCTTCCTTCATTAAAGTGCCCTTAATTCTGTTATCAATGTATTAGCTATAAATATACTTCTAGGTGTCATAGCTAATTTATTGTTTAATGATAGAAGTTAGAAATTAAAGTAAATAATGGAAAATTGTCTCTTACTATAGATTGAAGTAATTTAGCTCTTATTTTTCAAAATGTTCCTGTTTAAAATGACTCTAAGTAAGCATGCTTATCTGGCAGTAAAAATTACATGTTTAACCTATTAAGCAAAGGAGATGAATTGGTAGTTTAATCCTTAATTCCCAGGACAGAGAGAGAGACAGAGAGACAGAGAGAGAGACAGAAAGAGAGAGAGAGAGAGAGAGAGAGAGACAGAGAGAGAGAGAGAGACAGAGACAGACAGAGACACAGAGAGAGACAGAGACAGACAGAGACAGAGACAGAGACAGAGAGAAAGAGACAGAGACAGAGACAGAGAGAAAGAGACAGAGACAGAGAGAGACAGAGAGAGACAGAGAGAGAAAGAGAGAGAGAGAGACAGAGAGAGACACAGAGAGAGAGAGAGATACAGAGATACAGAGACAGAGACAGACAGAGGCAGAGACAGAGACAGAAACAGAAACAGAGACAGAGAGAGAACTATTAAAATCATGGTTCATTATGGTTATATTCTGTTTCATATCAGAATTGTAAGGAGAATAGAGAAAAGAGGATTCTATCTCAACGTGTTTCAAGAAAAGACAAAAGAATAGTACAGATAACCATTGCAAGATGCTTATTTTGGAGCATGCTTTCCGAGGCAGGGAACTCTTGTCCCTGAAAAGAACACAGTGCAAAAAGGCCCAATATGGCTTTTAGACTGCGTTTGTACTATCTAATGTATAAAGGGAAGGTAAATGTTGATGCTTGACTGACCAATTCACCTTTCAAAGTAGTTTGCTAAATTCCCATTGGTTGGCCTCTGGAGATCTGGAAGTGCAGCAGCTAGAAACTGGAGGCCACATTAATTGTACTTGGTCCTGCTGAGATTTTCTTAACTGCTTCCAGAAAGAGAAGAGGAGTCCCCCAAGTCCCTGAGTTAAGTCCCTCAAGAAGGCCCCAAACACTATATTCATTCATATATAAATAACACTGATTTTTACCACATTGAACTGTAACTTCAGGTGCTCTACTGGAAGATCACATTATATAAATATCCCACTAGATAAAAAACTTCCAAGAGCTTATTATTCTCTCTTTCTGTCTTCCTTTCTTCCTTCCTTTTTTCTTTACTCCCTTCTTTTCTTCCTTTTTCTCTTTCTTTCTTCCTTTCTTCCTATTTACTTTGCAAAGTATAAATGTTTGTTTGTTTTTGCTGAGGCAGTTGGGGTTAAGTGACTTGCCCAAGGTCACACAGCTAGGAAGTGTTACCTGTCTGAGGCCAGATTTGAACTCAATTTCTCCTGACTTCAGGGTTGGTTCTCTAATCCACTGCACCAACTAGCTGCCCCCATAAATCTTTCTTTAAAGATGTAAGTGAAAGTCTGATCACATTTTAATTTTTGTTATAATTTTAAGATCACTTCTAGTGGCTAAGTGTTATAATGCATTAAGTGCTGGAATCAGGAAGATTTAAGTTTAAATCTGGACTCAGACATTTACTAGCTATGTGACCTTGGCTAACACATTTAACCACTGCCTGCCTCACTTTCCTTATCTATAAAATGGGAATAATAATATTATTACTATTTCATGGTTGTGATAAAGATAAAGTGAAATACTTTAGGTAAAGTGTTTTTGCAAACCTTAAAGTATAAGATATTATCATTTTAATCTTCATTTTGGATTATTTGGCAATAGTTCATTTACATTTCTCACCCATTCAATAGGAATATCTACAGATTAAGTTGAGGAGTTTTCCACTCAACCTGATAGGACTGTAGGCCATTATTAGTCCCTGATAAAATTGAAATTCTCCAAATAAATTGATTACATTAAAGAGTAAATGTGGAGAGCAAGTTGAAAGAATGGAAACTGGAGGTCATGATGATGATATTGCTGAGTTTTTCCTAATTTCTTGTAGAAAGAGAAAAAAGAATCCTTCTAGGTTCTAAGCTAATTCCTCTAAGTGCTTACCACTTCTGTGAGCTGGAACAGCTTCATTTTATAAGCTTCAAGTAAGGAATACTGCTCTTCAATAGCCAATCACTAAGCTCTATCAAGTACTTTTAAACAAAGATCACTGCTATGTAATGTCATCAATTTGACTGGAGAACTTCAATTTAATTAGAGAATCGGCCCATAATATAATATTACCAGATTAGTTATGGAATTCTTCAATTTGATGAGTTGCTTTCCTGATTTATTAGTTTTGTAGTAAGGGAAATTTAACCAATAAATAAAATGAGGCCATTTTTCTGAGCATAATAACATCTATTAATAGGGTATGAGATCTATTAATAAAAAAACAGTTCAATGATGTGCCTCCATATGCACCAAAGACACTCATTGAAAGCTGGCAGGTCTTTTATACCCATGTGTCTTCTTTCTAATTGGTCTGACAGTAATTGGAACCTCCCCTGGCAATCCTGATTGGTGGAGGTAAATTAAGAGTTCTCAGTTAATCCCTATTGCTGAGATAGTAAATGTATGGAGAGTTCAGGGAGAACTAGCATCTCTGGTATGAGGGCTTGTCAAGTTCTTCTCAGGTCTGCTCATCCATCTTTTGTTTATACCTTTTAACCAACTCTCATCTGTATTTTCATGAAGTTGAAGCATGTGCAGTGTTCAACCCTTGTAAAACGGTCTCTTCAGATAAGCTAAAGCAGGTTAAGAATAGCCAATAAACCTCAGACCTGTTGTTGAGTTAAATGTCTACCCCAAGCATGTGAAGACTTCCCTGGCAGAATAGGTGGATGAGAACAATTTGTTTCATGGCCAAGAATGAGGCTGAAGCAGGTGTTAATTGTTCTTAGAACTTGATCAGACATTGAAGATGCCATTCACTGCTATTGCCAGTCATCTTAACTTTTATCTCGCCACTGGATTTTGATGACTTTAGAAGAGAGAATGGAGCTGACTATTTAACTCGTCCTTACTAAAATTCAATTCATTTGTAAGCCAAAACTTCAACCCAGTGTGCAACTGGTCCTTTTCAAAAAGGATGAAGTAACCATAACCACATCTTTGGAAGGGGGGGAGGCAATGGACTGGCTGTCATATGTGGATGATCATATCTCTCTCTGACTCCTAAGGAAAGCAACAATCTTAACCAGTAAAATATAAGCCATCTCAATCAGGTTTTCACTGCCTTGTTCTCCCCTTTGTAGATTAGGTTACCCCAAACTAACGAAGGGAGCAAGGATAAAACTCAGACTCCTTGTGGAAAGGTCCAAGGCAAATTAGATTCTATTTATAGAGTAACCAAAAGACAGGGTCCCATTTGAGTGGAACCTAGGCCAAACTGTTAAAGGACAAGTGCCTTGGAGGTTAGAAGCTATCACATTACTCAAGTGAGGACTTTCAGTGACTATCTGGCCTTTTCAGGAGTGGGTCTTGGCAAAAGTAGGAGGAAAAAGGAATTATTGGTTAATAACATCATAGTATAATATTAATTCCTCTCTGCTTTATAGATAGCTGGTAATGTAGTGAGTACTGATCCTGAAATCAAGATGTCCTAAAGTTAAGTTTGGTCTCAGGATCTTACTGTCTGTGTGACCATGGGCAATTCACTTAATTGATACCTGCCTCAGTTTCCTCAGCTATAAAAAGAGGATAATAATAGAGTTTTCATCAGGATCAAATGAGATAATATTTGTAAAGCACTTAGCACAGTGACTAACACATAGTAGGTGCTTAATCAATACTCATTCCCTTTCTATTTAAATGAATTAAAGAATTAATAAAGGAACTCTGTGTTTTATAAAATGAAAAAAAATTTCATAACATGAATAACACTTTTGAATTTTGGCTTGGATTTCACTGAGGTAAAGAACTGAAAATTGTCACGTAAACCGTGAACTGAAGTACTATAATTCTTATTTTAAAAAAATAAATGTTATTGTTTCAAATGACTAGGTAATCATGATTCTTGGTCAATTAGCACAATATCATCTGCAAATGAAAGCATCTGGAGGTTCTCATTATTTCTGGAGGATTTCTTTTCCATTTGTATTTAGTACATGAAATACTCCTTAGGCTTTATCCATATTATGATAGATAATCGTATGGGCAGTCCTTTGAAGTTATTTATTGTTATTTTGTATAGGCACTGTGGATGGATTGTAGGACATCCTAGAATTTACTAGAAAGTAGAAAGTGGGCACTAGATTGTATTTGGCAAAGTGTTTCATTTTATATAGTCACAACTGTTGCCTGTTACAAAGAACCATTTTAGCAATACTACCATTTTCCAGGTGGTGTGTTATAGCTACAAATAATGGTTTACTACTGTGTTCTCAGAAGAATTAAGATAGTAGATAACCTAAAGAGCAATGGAGAGTTACTTAATAGAAATAAGCAGGGGGCACCATATTACCATCTATGATCTGCATACAAAGAGACATCATCAAGGATATGTATCATTGGAGAAAGACATGGTCTTATCACGTATTGAGAGCAAGAAATAACAGATGGATACCAAGAGAGTTATATTAGTATCCCTAAAATTAAAACAACAACCTGCCCTTTGAAGCCAGAAGACATGATTTAGAAGAAATTAACTCTACTAGTCACTAGCTTATATAGGAAAAATAAGAAGGATTGGACCTGCAATCTCCTTGATACTTAGAACTCCTGGATATGGAAAATGTCTTTAATTAATACAAGCAGGAAGGACCCTCTCTATCTATAACTTATAGTCTTAAAAAATCAACAGGAACACTCAGGTTAAGTGACTTGTGTCATACAGTTAGCATATGGCATAGGTAGGACTTAATCTAAAGTTTTCCTAGATCCAGGAGCCAGTTCTCTATCTATCATGCATACCATTTTCCCTATATAGCACTTGGTAATCTCAAGTGATCTTCCATGTGAATACTAACCAGCCTTGATCCTAATTATCTTCTTAAATAAAATAAGATTGGATATGTTCATAGACCCATTAGCTATATGGCCATGATAAAAATCATTCAAATTCCCTGAGTTTCAATTTCCTCATCTGTAAAATGATGGTAATAATATTTGTTCTCTCTGCCTCACAAAGTTACTGTAAAAATGTTTTTTTTTTATAAATGTGAATTATTGAAAGTAAGATTAGTATACTGAATGGTTCATTTGGCATAAAAAGTTCTTTTCCTCACTCAGAAGTTCTTCAGAAATAAAACATTAACTTTGTTACAAGAGAAGCTTGCTGGACAGGGGAGATGGAGAGGAACATAGGGTAGAAATGAATGTAATATAAAAAATAAAAGGCATAAAAAGTAAAGAAAAAACTTTAAAAATTATTAATGCTAATTTTAATTGGATAATTCTTTATAAAATTTTTCCTGCTCCTCCTCTTCTCTGTCTTTCTCTGTCTCTGTATTTGTCTGTCTGTCTCTGTCTCTCTCCATGTGTCACTACAATTTAAGGGACTGAGTCTGTGATTTTATTGGTACAGAGAATTCTCAGTCAGAAAGCTTCCTCTATCAAAGGAGATCTGCATTTGCACTAAAACTTGTATGGTTGGAAGACTGCTTGGAATACTAAATTAAGTGACTGGGTCAAGATCACACAGCCATTATGTGCAAGAGGCAGGATTTGAAGACAAGTCTTCTTTACTTTGAGACCACTTCTTCATTCATTTTACCAAGCTGATTTTCATACAATGTGTTATTTACACACACACATACACCACACACACACACACACACACACACACACACACAAACACATATTTTAAAGATACCCTTCTGATGTTCCCTGGGATTAAGATGGAGGTACAGAAAGATGTACTTAAGTCTGTGAAGCTATCTTAAATGGGATCCTATTTAATCACTATTATTTGAATTCAAAATGATATTGAAGATATTATATATATACTTAGAACCTGCTTTATTAAGTGACCTCATACAGGAGACAGCTTTGATTGTCCTATTTCTAGTAACAAATATCTCTCAGTCAGAAATGATGTCAGAAAATCAAGCAGCTGGGCAGACAAAAATGCATGAGATACATCTCCAGTTTTATTACCTGTGCCAAATTATCACTGTATACCTAAGCTGGCTACATTTTCTTCCTAACTGTCTATTAAGATTATTTGTTCTTTCTTACAATAAGAGGTCGCTTTGCTTTGGGTTATAGAACTATGCTTTGCATTGACAGAAAGCAAGAAATATATAATTGTATAGGCATAATTTAAGAAAGAAGAGGTAGTTCTCCTTATTGATTGGGCCTACTTGATTCCAAATCTAACGAAAAATATAGAGAAAATAATTTCTAAAGTTACCAAGGTTTGGGACAGCTAAATGGTGCAGTGGATAGAACAGGGTCTCTGGAGTCAGGAGGATCTGAGTTCAAATGTAGTCACAGACATTTAAAACTTCCTAGTAGGGCATGTCACTTAACCCCAATTGCTTCACACACACACACACACACACACACACACACACACACACTATCTATCTATCTATCTATGTATATAAAGTAACCAAGGATTAAGCTAACAAGGGTTTAAGAAATCAAGATTTAACACCTTAATTATAACAGAGAAGCAAAATGCTAAGATCCTTTCCAACTCCAAATCTACAATCTAAATCTTACTAGCAATGTTACCTTAAGAAAATCCCTTTATCTCTTCTAATTTTTGTGTTTCCTTATTGTTAAATGGTGGTAATAATATTCATATCACATTTAATTGGATTTTTATTTATTTCCTTCACTCCCCTCCTCCCCCACATTGATGGGACTTTCCAATTTTTTTTGCCTTGAGAAGAGAGCTGCTGTGAATATTTTTTGTACATATATAGGTCATTTTCCTTCCCCCCCCCCCCAAATTTCTTTTGGTATTCATGTCAAGTAGTGGTGTTGTTAGGTCAAAGGATATGCATGAATTTATAGCCTTTTGAGCACAGATTATATATTTTGATCATTTTTCAATTGGGACATGGCTCTTATTTTTTATAATAGACCTTATCAGAGAAAATTACTTTGAAATTCTTTTACAATTACATTGCTAACTTTATTCCCCTCCCTCCCCCCACCATTTATTCTCTCCTTTCATCCTGTCCCTCCTCAAAAGTGTTTTGGTACTGACCACTCTCTCCTGCAATATGCCTTCTCTTTTATCACCTCCTCCCCTTTACATTTCTCATTCCCCTCTTATTTTCCTGCAGAGTAAGATAGATCTTTATACCTCTATTAAGTATACATTTAATTCTTCTTTGAGCGAGTTCTCATGAGAGTAAAGTTCCCTTTCTTTTTCTCTCCTCCCCCTCTTCCTCTCTGCTGTAAATGCCTTTTCTTGCCTCTTTTTTATGACAAATAATTTGCACAATTCCATTTCTCACTTTCCCTTTCTCCTTTAATTGGGTTTTTAATAAGATAAAGTGCTTTGTACATCTCCAAGTTCTACATAAATTTGAGTTCTTATCATTATTATGTGAAGTTACTGATTGGTTTGAGTAGAACTTTGAATTACATTTTTCTACTAGTGTTGATATATTTATTATGATCCATCTACATTCTCTCATCTAGATCTTCCTTTCTGAGCAAACTCAATAAACTCTTTTCTTCACCAATGACATTTGAATCTCATTCTCTAAAGTGTGGCGTGAGAAGTATAAATGGCATTAAGGAAAGATAAATTGGGTTATATCAGATCAAGTTTCCATAGAGAGGGCCTGTTCTAGAGGCAACATAATTTTGAGGACATTGAGCTATCAAGGTGTTTTCCATACAAGTGGTAAGTCTTTGCACACTCAACAACAAAGATACAACCTTGTTTCATTATTCCTTGCTTATTTATATGAAGTCAGGCATAAAACTTGAAGATGTATGCTCACAAAAGTTGTTTGTATTGTCATAAATGATGTATAGGGCAGAGTAGAATGTAAATAAGATTCTCTACAGATGGTGAAGACCTTCAGATGCTCTTTTTGGGGATGCCATTGAGCTGATTGCATCCAGAATATTTTCAACTTAAGTATAATAAGTTCAAACTTCTGAGGATAAAACAACTAAAGGAAGATTATCAATTTTCCAAATTATGGTATACATTTTAATTGGCCACTTATATTGCTGATCCATCCTGAGTTGGACCTGGCCCACAGTAAACATTAATAAATGCTTGTTGATTGACATGAAACTTAAAGAATTACTGAGATAAAAAACAATAGAAGTTTATTAAGTTAAATTTGTTTTTTAATTACACAGCTTAGAAAGATTCCTTTTACCCAAGATTCTCCTTAGACCAAAACCATATTTTAAACATTGCTATTTTTCTAGTGATGTTATATGGCTGAGAAGTTTGGAATAATATAATTTTGTAAGGTATCAAAGTGGCATATCACCTAAAAGGCAACAGAAAGATGTATAAACATACTACAGGATATTGCTATTTACTAAGTAGGCTAGTCATGTAGCAAAAGCATTGGATAACAATAGATAGCCAGTTTGCTGCACAAGTACTTATGCAATGATAAAAGAATTAAAGGTGGGTCTTCTATACATAGGGTGGATCAGTTCTCTTTGGAAGGACTATAGGTGGACAGAGCAGGAACTGAAGAAGACCTGAATAGATTATAATCTGGACTACTGGAGGGGACACCCTTTTCAATGAGGTCCTAGACCCAGTGCAATACTGAAGTGTGTGTGCCTATGAGACAAGTTACTTGTCTCTCCAGATGTAGTGTTCATGAAAGTTTCTTTGGGTATTAATAATTGGACTATATTTGAATTGACCTGATGACTCTGACATCTTGGTAATATCACTGTATAAACAGTTGAACTAACAGGTCATAGAAAGCTATTTTATTAACTTTTCATTGAATTTTCTAGTTTGGGGAGTTTCACTAGTATTTCCCAAGAGTAATATTGTAAAAATACAAAACCTGTTCTCCTCAATTATGCCAATTGTGGGGTGGCAGACCTTCTAAGAAAATTCTCAGGTACTGAAGAAAGAAGGATCCATTTCACCTTGTTAGCAAATTGGTTTTATGAGAGTTAAGTGGATTAATTGAGGAAATTTGCTCACAAGAGCCAGTCTTTGGCAACAAGAGAACAGAATGGTAGGTTCTTGAACCTTCTTTAGGGCAGGCCAGATCTTGTTAAAAAGAAGAAAAAAAAGGTATAGTGCCAGGAATGACCTGTGGTTACATGTAAGTATTGTCATACAATAGTTGCAGTTCATTCTGGAAGTTTTAGAGTAAATACCTATTGGATTATTGTACTGGAAAATATAATGGATATGAATAATTTGGAATAGCATGGATAGATTTATATGAACTGGTGCATAATAAAGTAAGCCAAATCAGGCAAATAAGATGAATACTAATTACAATTATATAAATGGAACGAACAATAAAATTAAATTAAATATTGTATACAAATAAAAATGAAAGAAAAATTACTCTATAGAAGGTCAAGTATTTTCCCAATTCAAGAAAAAAGAAGAGAATTGAGTCATTGAGTCTGAAAGTATAGATCAGCAAATTTGTAGAATGGCAGAACTAACACAGAGTTAGAGTCCGTAATTAACTTATTAGATAAAAAATGTTGGATTAAATTCAATAATACAAAATTTATTACATATAAAGTAATATATTTGATGTATTATTAATTTCTCAAGCATAATATGGGAGAATCATGGTTATATAGAACTTTATCTGAAAAATTTTAATTCTTTGATGAAGAAAAATAAATGGTAAGTTTGTAATATTATATCAAAAAGCTAAGGTACTCAAGTTATTCTTATATCTCAGAATAACTTGATCAGCAACTCATACTCCTTCCCAAAAAAAGTCTGGCGACAAAATAGTTTCCTATCATTTTCCTTGAGAAAGACAAAAATTGAGCAGTTTTTAACATTGAAAATTTGAAGTCCTTCATTATTCTGGTTGCCCTTTCTGAACACTCTCTGGTTTATCAATAATATTGCTAAAATGTTGAGCCTAATCCAAAAATTAAGACCTGTGTTAACTTTTGGAAACTTATTTCACCTCCTTTGGGCACCAACTATGACATTAGGCTGGGATCAAGTGTTCTCTATGGTTCCCTCCCTACCTTCTATCTTTAAATCTATGATAATATGAACTGTCTTCAAGGTCAAGTCTTTTTGCAATTTTGATGTGTCCTGTTTAACTTCATATTTAATTTTGCTCTGCTATTTCTTATTGCATATCTCCGCTTTTGTATGCTGTTTATGTCATTGTTTTTACATTTATTGTTTTATTAAAACTACCCAACTTTTTGTTCTAAACCATTTTATTTTTATATTTGTCTTTCCAAATTCTACTTTTGTTCCTTATTTCTCACTTTAATTACTTTTAAATCTGGGGGTTCTTTCAGTTTTTTCAGTCCTATTTTGGGGCTTTAAGTTCCAATTGAGGTATTATTTTCATTTACAGAAAAGAGATTAATATTAATAATCTTTTCCTTTACAGTCTATTTTCACTGAATTTGTTCACTCATTTCTCGTCTCTCTGCTGGTTTTTTGATGAGGTTTATTAGGTTTTATTTAACTTTTTCTCTCTTGGAAGGCTTTGGTTATTTCTATTAACATTTATTTAGTATATATATATGTATATTTTTCATTTTGAGGTGATAAAGTAGACATGAATTTAGGCATAACCAATCACAAGCATTTTGAACAGTTGAACAGACATTGTATTGGTTTCATGGTAACTAGGTTCTATATGGGGTAATCTTGAAAAACACCTCTTTTCAATGGGGCATCTACCCCAAGTCCTTTCTCAGCCAGTTATTTTCTAGCAGACATTTGAATGGGTTACATCTCTGACATTCCCTGAAATCATTGTTTCCATTTTCTAACTCCCTTATCAGAATATCTACTGGGCCCAAGTACATGTTTCAGAGGCATTGTGATATAGTAGAAGAGAACCAACTTAAAAAGTTGGAGGACCTGCATTGATATTTCAGTTCTTCCACAAAGCACCCATGGAAACTTCATTAAGTATATCCATCACTCTGAGTCTATTTACTTGTTTCTAAAATGATGGGATTGGATTAGATAATCTCTAAACTAAAGCTGTTCTAGTCTAAAGCTGTTGTCCCAAGCAGTTGCCATGAAATAAGGAGGGAATATCCCAAGTTCATTAATTTGTTTTTGTTATGTTGCAAGTTCCTTGTTTCTGTTTTCTGTTGTTTAATAATTATGTGCAATATACCATTTCTATCATTTGGTCACTGATGGAGGGAATACTTATATCTGCAAGATCTCAAATCCGTTGAGGTATGGCACTGATAAGTTCCAGACTAAAGTACCCTACTTAGGTCATTAGAGCAGAAAGGAACCTTTGATAGCCCATATTATGACTTCCTTATTATATATGTTCTAAGAGATAGGAAATGAGTGTTCTAGTGTTATAGGTATTAAGTGATAGCTCAAGGACTATAATACAGACTCTCATTCTAGCCTAGTGCTCTTTCTCCTATAACAACTGTCCAAGGCTTGATCCTTACATGGGTCAATGAATATTATGTAAAGAAAAGCTTAGTTTTTTGCTTCTGTCTTCCACCTTTGCTAACAATAACAGATGTAAAATCCAAGCAGCCCATCATAAAATAGATCAGGAGATAGTGAGAACCTCTCAATCTTAGTTATCTTCACTTTTAGTTGTGCAATGAGAAGTCAGTCATGTTGTTATGCCACAGTTCTCTTTAACTGTCCTGACTGAGTTTCCCTGAATTGTTTCCTTAACTGTTTTGCCTCATCCCCTTAGTTGTAAAACCCCTCTCTGGTCCATTAAGGCTGAGGACCATTTGTCTAAGGTTATAAATTGTCAATGTAAGACTCAAGATAAGTCAGACTTACTGACTCTTTCTGTCCTCAAGAATTTACACTATCCCTCTAAAATATGCCAAAAGATAAGACTATCCAGGATACTTCATTGACATCTTTACTTCTGTTTATTCAGACATCCTGACTCTGGCTTTTAGTGAGAATTTATGGCCTTCCCCCATCCTGACAGAACCAAATAGGTCTGAGAAGAAGTTTCCTGCTTCTTTCCTCTTTCTTTGTTTGTAAAAGGTATTTAAGAATTTGGGATTCTCCTATTCATCGCTGGATACTTTGAGACGAAAGTCCTGTCCAGTCAATTATGCTCTCCAATTAATAAAATATTAAAAACTCTCCAATCTCTCTCCTGCCTCAGTTTCTCCGGCATTACAATGTCATATGTATAGGTTGGAAAATATTATTATGGGGGGCATGATTGTTTGCATTTGAAGGATTTTTTCTATCCTCCATGATTCATTCTAGCTATATATATTTTAAGTATTCTATGTGAATAGAACAATTTAAGTATAAGACAAAATTTGATTTATTCAATAAAAACAAAGCCAATATAGTCTTTCATGAGAATTTTTTGAGAAATTCAGGAAACTATACCTTCTAGCTGCTGCTCAGTATTGCTCTATAAAACTATGGAGAATGACAGTCTCTGAAGCTCACAATACATGGGGCTCTCTTAAAACAAGCCTTAGGGCTTTGGAAAAAATAGCCTTTAAGTCTGGGGATTATACAAAGTCTTGGCTTTGGAGAGAGATTCTGAGATGGGAGGGAAAATTTAATAGTCTGATTTCTATCCAAAAAACATTGTTAATAATCTTAAGAATGTGAATGAAAACACAATAGAAGATGCTGTTAATGGCTAACAGTCTGCTTCTTGCTTACTTTGTATGCCTCTGCTTTGTAGCACATATGGTATGCCTTCTGACCCACTGTGTAGACTGTCTTCTGATACCAAGGCTCCACAGGATGGGTCAGAGGTGGCTCTGTAGGGGCACCCAGTGCATCTGCTGGGGTTTTGCTGCAAGTCACCAAGAAACTGTCCTACCTGTCCCAACTTGCTGACTTGCTTTGGCAAAGACCTGGTTTGTAGGAATCCGGTTTTTACACCATCCAAAACAGATTCCAGGAAGCTTATGTGCATGGGAGGGGGGCCAGAAGGTTATGAATAGAGAGAATAGATTCATTGAGAAATAAAAATTGAGAGCAAATAAAGTAGGTGTGGGTTTACTAATCCTTTAGAGGTGTTAATGGATTCTGTGAATAGGAATTGGTATAGGGTGAATAAAAAATTCATACATTTGATGGGTACATTTTCAAGAAATAACAAGGAGATAAACACGATAGATATTTTCCTGGATGTTATAATGAGTCCCAATTTGTATCCTGTTCCTGGGGAGAGGTAGAAGGGTAGCAGAAGAGGGGAAAATGGGTTTATTTAGTCTAAGTAGTTGACAGAACATTATATCATAGATTTACAGCTAAAAGGGACCATAGAATTCATTAATTACTCATTTCACAATGGAGGAAACCCAGGCACAGAGAATTTAGTTGACTTTGCCCAGGGGCACAAAGCTGTTAAATGGTTAAGGCAACATTTATACTCACAACTTTGTGATATCAACTTAAGCACTTTATCCATTATTCCACACTGCTCTTAGAATCAGAAGACCAAGATTTGAATCTTGGTTGTGTGACTCTGGACAAATCATTAAACTTCTCAGTTTGATAGACACCAGATTGGATGAGCCTTAAGGTCCTTTAATAGAATCACAGATTTATATCTGGAAGGGACCTTAGGAAGAAGGAAATCAAAGGGGAGACAGTGAGGCAAAGGGCAATACTCAAAAGGAGGGGGAATTATCCCAGTAAGGACTGAGATAAAGCACCTGGAGTTTTATGACTCAAGGGAATGTAAAGTGGCCAGAGCTTTGAGATTTTTCCTTACTCAATTCCTCCCAGTTCTAATGGAAAGAAAAGAAGGAGTGGGGCTATAATTTTAATAATTCAGGGCATAACAACTGGACTTTCCTCAGATGACTAGGATGCTTGTTGCCCATATAAGTAAGAAGTTCTTAGTTTATCCTTGTATTGTTTTTGAATGTCTCTCACTTTTTCTTGTCTAATACCAATTTAGTCGGTGCCTCTTCAAGGTGGTGAGATGAGGCCATGGGGAGAAGAGGAAGAGAACAAGTGCTCCCCCAGAATCTTAGCCTCTATCAAGAAAGAAGATAAATTGTTGGGGCTACTGGTATCATAATGTAGCTGAGAGAAAGAGAAGGAAGTGCTGCCTAAGGATAAAATAGCCAGGGAACAATGTCTCAAGGACGGACTCTGGCCAATCTGGTCAGGTAGATGAATAGAATAGAATGGTATCTCCAAACAAAATAAAATTTAGTCAGTCAGGGGTCAGATGTATAAAAATCAGGCCAATAGCACAAGGAATAGTATTTTCCCCCCTTTTTCTTGATTTTTCACCAGTTTTATACAAAGATACACTATTTGCACATATACACACACTTTCTTCTGGAACTCTATATTACCTTCATGAGATTCTCATCCTTCTTTTAATTAATTTTTTTTAATTGACAAGCATTTCCAGTTATCCCTTCCAGGTTGTAAAGTATCTACTGTGTTCTCTTCATGTGGAAAATCTGTGTAATTTTTTTTTGTCCTCCTTTTGATGATGTTGGGCATTAAATGATAATGTTAGGGTAGCAATTTCTAGTTCAAAATACAAGATGAAAAAAATAGACACCGTAAGTAGTAAATATGAAATAGATTTGGGAGAGCATATAGTTAGCAAAGAAAAGGGGTTTTGATAATTAGTAACGGAAAAGATAAGTTCCCTAGTGTAAATCACAATTAACCAGGAGAAAGGGAATAGCAATGAAGTGGGAGTATGCCATTAATTAGCATGCTAAATCCATAGATGAGTTTAGCAGAAAGGGGTTAGTAAGGGAAAAGGATTACACCATTGATTGGCAGGCTAACCCTAAAAGGGATTTAGCATCCTGGAAGAGTTAGCTATAACAAGGAGAAAGACATCATGAGGGATGGGGGAAGGGGTGAGAGAAAGACACCATGGGGCAGAATGTCATGAAGAGCTAATCCCAAATGGGATTCAGCAAAGATGACATAGACCATGGGCAGATTTGTAGGAGAAATGGACAGTGGGGGTTTGACATAACTTGGCTTTCTGATTGAATATAGTAAGATGAGGTTTCCCAAGACCTCCACAATGGTGCAATTGTAAGCTGAGCTGATCTCCATCCATGTCTTTTCCTATTTTCTTCAGGGAGTGTTATAATCTTATCAGTATTTCAGGTTTTCTCTGCCTATCCTGGACCTCATTACTTTCACACCACAGAAAAAGACTTTTTTTTTTGTCTTTTATGGGTGTTTACAGTATTGAATTGTAAAGTGTGGGTAAAATATTTGGTTGTAGATTCTGGATCATCTGTTGGTCTTCACATGCCATCTGTGGCTTCTGCAAAATTCCCTTAGAATTGCTATTTAATTTTTTATGCTAACCCACAATGTATCAGAACCATTATAGGGAAAGTCTTGATGTGAAAGATAACTCATTTTTCTCTCTATCTCTCACCCACTCCAACTAAACCTTTATAACAAATATGCAGTTTTTTTTAACAACTTCCCAAATTGCCCATGTTCAAAATGCATATTTTATCCGGTTTCTTGAATCTATTACTTCCAGGAAGTGGGCAGCAAGATCCCAGCTTTTTAAACGATGGTTTGCCACCTCATATGGGATCTTGTAACTAAATGTGGGAGTTATAAAATTATGATTTATTATCAATAAAGTTTAAATTTGTATACCTATTTTATATACCTATATACCTGGGATTACATAAAATTTTCTCAGGCAAAAAGAGGTGGTAAATGGAAAGGGTTTAAGAAGTCTTAATAAAGATCATCTTCAGCCCTGAAACCCAGCAGTGTCCACAAACCTATGTGTAAGGATTATCTTTCTTTTGAAAAATCATCATGGGCATGGGTCACAGAATTATAACTGGAGGTGATTTTAGAGATCATCTAGATAAATCCCTTTCATTTTATAAATAGGAAAAGTGAGAATCAGAGAGGCTAAGGATCTAGCCTAAGATCACACAGGTAGTGTCATAGGAGCATTTGAACCTAGAACTCTTTCAACTTGATAACACTGTCCCTGTAACATCATTCTTTTTTTTTTTTTTTTAATGTTTCTTAAAGTTTCTTTTTTAAAATAGCTTTTTATTGACAGAACATATGCATAGGTAATTTTTCAACATTGTCCCTTGCACTCACTTCTATTCCAACTTTTCTTTTCCCTTCCCTTCCTCCACCCCCTCCTCTAGATGGCAGGCAGTCTTATACATGTTAAACATGTTAAAGTGTATATTAAATACAATATATGTGTGCAGATCTATATAGTTCTCTTGTGTAACATTATTCTTATCCTTAAAGGTCATTTCTCAAAGAGAGCTAGAAGCCTAGTCCCTGTCCTGTGAACATTCACAACCCCTGTATAGGATAGATATGACTAAGTATAACCATTGAAAAATAA
The DNA here is from genome assembly GCF_902635505.1 of Sarcophilus harrisii. Classification (NCBI taxonomy): domain Eukaryota; kingdom Metazoa; phylum Chordata; class Mammalia; order Dasyuromorphia; family Dasyuridae; genus Sarcophilus; species Sarcophilus harrisii. Next base: position 386,272,776 of record NC_045426.1, read on the forward strand.
TGCAATAATGAACAGTTTATATTAAAATAATTTATTCTTACAGAATCACAGAATTTCAGGAGTGCATTAAAACACAGGTTTCCTAATTCATAGTGCAGGACTTAAATGACAACTGATAAAAAATGTAGAAACAGAAATGTAGACTTCTCTATGGGCCCGCCTCGATTTCTTTCTTTCTTTCTCTCTCTCTGTCTCTTTCTCTCTTTCTCTCTCTCTCTCTCTCTCTCTCTCTCTCTCTCTCTCTCTCTGTGTGTGTGTGTGTGTGTATGCAGAGCAGTAAGAGAACAGATGTCAATTCAGAGGCCAGATTGGGCTATTAGGTGGTGTCATAGTACATAGAAAGCCAAGCCTAGAATAAAGAATATTCATCTTCCTGAGTTCAAGTTTGACCTCAGTCACTTACTAGTTGCATGATCCTAGACAAGTCATTTAACTCTATTTGCCTCAGTTTCCTTATCTGTAAAAGCATTTGGGGAAGGAAATGGCAAATCATTCCAGTATCTTTGCCAGGAAAATGGCAAACCATTCCAGTATTTTTTCCAGGAAAATCCCAAATGGAACCACAAAGAGCCAGACAAAGATGGGTTCCATTTCTTTATTTTAGCTTTTTGAAGTGATTTTCTTTTCCCCCCTTTTCTCTTTACACATTTTAATACATTTCATTTCTCTAAACACATGCAAAGACAATGCTTAACACCTACTCAGCAAAACTCCATGCTCCAAATCCCTCTCCCTAGGCCCAGATGGCAACAAGTCCAATATAGCTCAGATATGTGCAACTCCTCTAGACATATTCCTACACTTGCCATGCTGTACAAGAAAAATCAAATCAAAAGAGAAAAAAAATGAAAAAGAAAAGAAAACAAGCATACAAACAATAACAACAAAAAGGTAAAAACATCCAGACTCCACAGCTCTCTCCCCTATCATGGATGACACCCCCATCACAAATCCACTGGAACTGCCCTGAACCACTACCATAGAAATGAGTCAAGTCCATCACATAATCTTGTTGTGTACTATGTTCTTTTGATTCTGCTCACTTCACTTATCATGAATTCATGTAAGTCTTTCCAGGCTTTTCTGAAAGCAGCCTGATCATCATTTCTTACAGAACAATAATATTCCATTACATTCACATACCACAAATAATGACTTATTTAATCATTCTCCAAGTAATGGGCATCCACCCAGTTTCCAGTTTCTAGCCACTACAAAAAGGGCTGCCAAAAACATTTTTGTACATGTGGGTCCCTTTCTCTTCTTTATGATCTCTTTGAGATACAGACATAGTAGAGATACTACTGGATCAAAGTGAACATAGTTTGATAGCTCTTTGAGAATAATTCCAGATTGCTCTCTTATTTCAGATTTTAGGTCCTCTTGCACAAGTTCCTTTGTGCTTCGATTAATTTAGAAAATTTATTTATTAGATGCAAAATGAGTTAGCAATACTTGACGTAACTATCCTGTTGGATTGTTGTGAAGATTAAAAAATTAATGAATAGTGAGAAGAGTATTTTAAAAAGTCTCAAGAGGAATAAAATAATCTCTCAACATTATAATTATCAGAAGCAAAACGATAAAGTAAGAAAAAAAAGGAGAAAAAAGAATTAGGCAGTGAATGCGAGAATGCAATGAAGCTGTAGAGGGAGAAATGGTGATTGTTGTAGACAGTGACACAGGACAGACAGAACTTGAACTTTTGTTTAATACTGGTGTGTCTTGCCACTGATGGCTGCTGAGGATACGAACAACAAATAGAAAGGGTTTCTATTTTCAAGGATTTCATATTCTATTGGGTAAGAGTAAGCATGCACAAATATATGTAAGTTGATATGTAAAAAATGTGTACAACATAAAGTGTGTGTGTGTGTGTGATGATGGTGGTGTTGGTGGGAGAGTAACAGTAGCTGTGAATCAGGTACTAAATTTACGGGGGAGGGGGGATGGGTGGGGGAGAGGAGGAAAAGTGATTTGAATAGGAATGAGTGACCTTGATAAGGGAAGTTTCCAAAAAACTGAAAGAGGCTGAGGGAAGTAAATATAACAATCCTTCCTCCTTGGCTCTGTGTGCCAGGGGGTGCGAGAGAAGAAGAATTGGAGATAGTGTCCCCAAAATGGTGGTTTTAAGAGCAAGTTAAGTTTAGGGGAACTCAGAAGATGAAAAGAATGTCAGAAGAGGAGATTTAGAAGGAGAGGGAAATTTGTTGACAAAAGAGAGTTCCACAAGATATCATGGAACAGAGTAGAGAAAGATAGGGACTGTGGAGGTCTAAGTTTAGTTGGATAGAAATAAGGAAATGTGGGGAGGAGTATGAGAAATCTTTTTTGCCCAGGCCCAAGTAGTTAGAGGTAGCAATTTGAAATATCACGTAGAGTGGAACTATATCAGCTCTATGGTTCAAGACAGGATGGTGAATAAGGCTCCCTGAAGATTTTAAATCTGAGGTAGACACCCTCCCTACCCCCATTCCTGGTTGGTTACAGAGGAAGAACAGATGGATAGAACAAGAAACAAATCAACACTTGTAATTAATTATTAATAAACTTTTATCTAATGTTTTCTCTGTTCAATGTGTTGACCTTAGTGCAAAGTAGAATGTTGAAAAAGGTATTTCAAAAGTGTTTTTTTAAATACATACAAATTGAAAAAAGCAAGGTAGTCCCTACTCTTAAGTATCTTGCTCCCTAGTTGGGAGATATAACAGAAAGAAATTTCAGATGCCCATAAATCTCAAAGGTACAGCAGCTGGGTAGATCGTAAGTCTTTGAGTACATTAGTAGGTACAATAGTCCTATCATCTGAATAGGGTGAGTAGTATGTCACTTTTTCATATTAGGTGTCCCAATGGAGTTTGAATAGCCTAGAAACAAGGGAAAGAATAAAGGAAAGATAAAGGAGGGGGCACCCTTAATGGTGGATTTTGCTGTCACTTGAATGATCCATAGGGTCTGAGTATTCTAGGACTGGAGAAGAGGGTAAAGAGAAAGCAAAGGAGGCAGGCCTTTCCTTGTGGCACCAAGGGAGAATATGAGACATAGTTTTTGTCCTCAAAGGGGATGAGCTTTATTGAAAGGGTGGGCCACAGCTGGCATGTACCGCTTTTGTTGCTGATACTATATAGATTTTGTATGTCTCAAATGGCATAGGTTCTTAGGCCAGTCAATGCTAGAAGGCAATCTTCTCCCATGGGAATGCAGGCTCAGGGAGACATCATGATAATAGGCTTTGGATGGGTTGAAAGTAGAGGAGGGCAGGTGATGATGGCTAAACTGGTGTTTCATTGGGAGGAGGAAGCGCTCCATCCTCCTCTCAGTTCTTAGCTTCCTGAGCTTTTACTCAATCTCACCATCCTAGTTCTTCAAGAGGAACAGTCTAGGTTCTCTTTGTCCATAAAATGTTTCCCCACACCTGGGAGTGTTAAGTGATGATGGCAGCATGACTGCATCACCTGCTACAGCAGGTTAAGCCTGTTTGGAAATGCAGCTTCTAAAGCAGTTTTTGCTTCTTAAAAATGCTGGGGAAATTGGGGAGGTTCTTCAAAAAGCCAGATAATGAGAGAATGGAGGCCAGCAGCAATCTCTGGTCACACCCAAAACAGTGTTATGTGCTAGGGCTTGTGCTCCCTCCTGGATTATGTCTATGGGAACTGTTATGAATTCTGGGGAAATGAATCAGGAAATAACATGGATATCACATACTTTATTTCTCAAATAAATACTGGAAAGTCACAACACAAATAGGGTCAGAGAATGAGCCTCATCATTTTATTTATATTTTTGTAATTCTTTTATCAAGTATTTGATAAACACATCTCATTCTGCCAAAGACCTTTTCAGGATCTTCATCATTTCCCTACAGGTTTCTACTTCTTATTCAGTAAAACTCACTGCTAGGTCTCTGTCTAGTCTTTGACCTAAGCTCAGAAAGAAGAAAGGCAAAAATGATGCTTAGGAAGTAGGGGTCCAGACATATTTCATCATCATGGAGGCATGAGAACAAGGAGTTTAACGTGTGACTTTATCCTGAGGCTATCAGCAGCTTTTTAGGAGAGCCATGATCAAAATCACGTCTTCTTTTATTCTTCTGCATTTTCAAGATCTTTCCAAACGAAAGGTGGATGAGGAATATAGACCTGATGAAAACTCCTTTTTTCTGGCCTGCAGAAAGGAGGTGTCTTCTTCTAACATTTAATTTTACAACAGTGGGAACCAATTCATCTTGGAGGTAGCCTTTGCAAATGAAATTCATCTTTCTATAGATGTCAAAATGTATGTTCATAGACTCTAAACGAAGATGCAAATCAAACAAAATAAAACAAAAAACCAAAGACTCCTCACTTTGTAAGCTCAAGTTGATCCTAGAACACCATTATCATACCCCTACACTTGTTAGCGCTTTTAATTTTAGTCTTATTTTACATCTAAGAAAACTGAAAACAGAGAAATAAACACTAATACTTCAAATTGTGATTTTATGGGATGTGTTTCTACTCCATATACAAGCTAAGCACCTACTATATCCTAGATACTGTGTTTCATTAGATAGTCTTCATAGGTTGCTGTAGCCAAAATTTTTTAACTTGTGATGAATCTCTGAATTTATCTGAATTGACCATCAGATGAAAGACATAGAATTTTAGCAAAGGGCTTGACACATAGTAGGCACTTGATAAAACTTGATCAATTAATTTGCTCTGTTATCAGGCTCATAGGAGACACATTTCCAGGCTAGAGAACCCACTAGACAAAGTTAATGTCTATTGGCATAGTCTTTAAGAATCTAGACCTGTATTTAAATTGTAAAGAATCATTTGAGCCAGTGCAGGGATTAATAATGATAGTAGTTTGCATTTACATAGTATTTTGTAGCTCCTAAGCATTTTTTTACCCTCTAAGTATCATAACTCCCATTTTACAAATGGGAAAACAGATTCAGAGAAGTTAGAAATAAGAAATGATTTGCCAAAATCACATTATTGGTAAATTCTAGGCTAAAATCTTGGCCTCCTTAATCTTGGTCAGTGCTTGACTTTTACTTCCCATGCACGAGTTTCCACCACTCCTATTTTAGCTGAAATATTTCACAGCAATCTAAGTTGCTGGTTTGGTTTCCCGTGATTCTAAAGTACAGAGAAAAGATCCTTAGGGCACTCTTGCTATTTAGAATTTTATCTCCAAGATCACATTTTAATTTCCAAATAATGCTGCCTCCAGCTGAGGCAGCTGACAATAGTAGCCACATATCTCAGTTTTACTCCCTTTCAGCAAGAAGATGCAGTGGGTGTAGAGAAGGATGGGGGCAGTGTCTTATTATATTCAGCTTTTCTGGGGGTCTCATTCATTGATTCAGAAAAGGAAGTCTAAAAGGTTGAGAAACAAGGAGAAAGGAAAGAAAATCATCTTAGCCAAAGACAACTTAAGGAAGGATTATGTTTTCATATGTGCAAAACTCAGCAGGTAGAGCTAAACAGTTATCAAATAAGCTAAAACTGGAAAGTGAAACAATGAATAAATGGAGGGCACAGTTGTTTATTCTGCCCTGAGGAGAATTGTGCTTTTCAGGCCAAATTTCCAACATTGTTCTTGCTTTGGCCTCCTTTTCTTCATGTGTAATTTTTGGCTTTGGGTTTTTTCCTTGCAATCTCCTGCATGCATCATTCCCTCCTCTTCCTTTTTCTTTATACACTCATTCACTCAAACACACACACACATATATTTAGTTTTTTTGCTCATTTCTCAGAATAGCATATAGAACAAATTGGTATGAGCACCTATATTTACATATCAAGTGGGCATTTTATTTTATTTCATTTTACTTTGTATTAGCAAAGAGTTATCACAGTAGGAAGAAATGCATATTCCTTTAGACTGCAAATAGTGCTCAATCCCCTTTTCTCCCAAAGTACTAGTAATGATTTTAACTATCCACTCAACAACTTAGTAAATTCACAGTTGTTATCATCAGATAGCCATTCATTAGGTAAGGAAACCCAATAAGGCAGTGATTTATAAAGGAAGAGGGCCCAAGAAATGGTACTCTTCTGTCCCAGATACTTAAAACATATAAAAGTATATTTTTTGTCCTTGTTTCTTTTTCCCCATTTTTTTGTGTGAAAACTATGTTTTTACTGAAATGAGGGTCTCTCCATGAAGTTCCCTCTAATAATGTAAATTAGTACTTATTCTGCAACTTATAGTTTTGGAGAGTTGTCTGATTCTGAGAGGTTCAGTGATTTGCCCAGAGTCACACAGCCAAGAGATAAGACTTGAAACTAGGTTGGTCTGATTCCAGACTATCACTTTATTAATTAGGTCAAACTCTTTCTGCTTTTTCTTTTTTAATTAAAGGAAATTCAGAGTTTGGATGATGATGTTATGGGATCAGGCAGTCAGTTAATAACCATTTATTAAGTGCTTACTATATAACAGTTGCTCAAGTAATACAGTTGAGCATGCAATTCTTAATTGGTCCACTGTTCATTAAATCAATTAAGATACACTTACTGAATACCTACTATATGTGAAAAAGCAGTCTTATATGTAAAAAGAGCATCAAAATGAAATAGAGTTCAAAAGGAAAAATATACACATTCTACACTTTCTCAGAATATGATAATGTATAAAATCATGCATATATGACCATATATGTAATATGGTTAGAGATAACCATATGTTTAAATATAATCACACATGTCTAATATAAGAGAAATGCACATGATCTGTGTAGTTATATATGATGTATCTGTAATAATAGTACATATGTTATATACACTTATGTATATATATATACATACACACATATATATTACATAAACATTTATACAATAGCAATTTCTTTGAAGGTACCATTCATTGTATGGCAAATGCTTTCAATAACATCATAAAACAGTGAAAACTCTAAAAAAAGAAACCCTAATCAAAATTCTTTACAAAATGTATCTCTTATCTGTAGTCTTCTTAGGTTCCCATAAGTTTATTCTTTTAGGTGTGGAGTCACTGAAGAACATATTTTTCAAAACCAACCAATTAGCAGAGTGTTGTATGATTTTTAACATGGCAGACACAATTCCCCAATTTTCATTCAAGACTTCTATACAGTGTCTCTTATTATTCTGTTGCTTATCCAGCTTCCTAAGAAGATTCATGCTTTCATCATGTAGTGTAAAGCTACTCCTTCCCTGACAATAAGACATTATAGAACTGGCCTTTTTGCAGAGGACAGCTGAACAAGTAAATGTAGGCTATTCCCGTGATATGTTTTAAGGCTGGTTATAAATGGGAAGACTGAGAGACCCCTGGCATTTAGTTCAAGTTAGGCAGAATAAACACAACCATTAGTGCTTGTATAGTTGTTTTGGGGATTTTCCAAGGGACCTCTGTAGAAGTTCGTTTTTGCATGCCCAACCTTCAAGCATCACTAACACCTGGGTGATGCCTGAGGCATGCCAGCCAATAATTACAGGTCTATGTACTTCTTTCTTGACAGTCTGTCATCATTAGTTTCAATTGCTTGGTATTTCTCATTACTGTATACCACCCGCACCACCTTCTTCATTAAGTGATAGGACAGATTCTCTTCATTTCCACCCCCCTCTTTTTCTTCTTCCCCTTTTTTCATTCATCATTCTCCCCAGTCTGTATTGAACCTAATGCAATACAATTTCCTGCCTGACTCTGTGGGGTCTGGGCTTTTTTAGTTAGACAGAAGGAGGGAAAGATAAAATAACAGAAAGTGTCAGAGGGAAAGGAGACAGAGGGACACACAGAGAAAGACAGAAACAAAGACAACTACAGAAATAGAGACATAGAGACAAAGTACAAAATAGTGAAATAGAGACAAAGAAAGAGAGACACACATAGTAAGTCAGACAAAAAGAGACAGAAAAGCAAGAGAGAAAGAAGAATAGAGAATAAGAAAAAGGATAAATAGAAAGAGAGAGAGAAAAACATACAGGAAAAGATAGAGACAGGCAAACAGCAACAGAGAAAACAGACATTTGATGTAGCTAAGTCAATTTAATTCTAAAAATACTAGATTTTAATGGAATGCAGTCTGTCTTCATAGCTGGTCAATTAATTAATACATATTTATTAAGCACCTACTATGGAGCAGGTACTTGCTAAACTCAGGGTCATCATTGAAATTGGAGACATTTTTATTTTAAGTATTTCTTCATGATTATGATATAAAGCAAAAACATCAAAGGGAAAACAAACAGCACATATATTTTGGCAGAAACAATCTTAGAATTTACCATAAACTTTCACTTAGCTTTCCTTTCACATCAGAGTTTATCTCATAGGTCAAAGATGTATCAATACTCCCAATAAGATTATCCTCCAGACAAATCACTGAAATATACTATTTTGTAAAGTTTCTTTCCACTGCTCTGTAGTGTAAAATTGACTTTTAGATCTTGGAAAGATATGCAAATTAAACTTATGTTGACCAGGTTCTATCATCATAGAAAGTCTTTGAATATGGGTGGTTCTGGCCCTGACTGAGTCTGGTTTTCAAGGAAAAAACTCTTTATGTATAGAGAGGTTTATTACCAATAGATGTCCATATGGTGATGAAATCTTTGACCTTAACAACCCATAAAAAAAGAAAAATAAAAAATGACTCATTCCTATGTACTCATTTCCTTTCTCTAGTCATAGTGGTAAAATGAAAGAAAAGAGGATAGAGAGTGCTAAAAATTAAATATTTTGGTTATGACTGCAAATTTTATTTTAGCTGTTGGTGATTTATTTCAATTCAGATTACTCCTTTGAGGGCTCTTTTGTGACTCTTTTGTTTTATTCTAAACAAGTAAATAAAACTAATAATACTGTGCATTATATAAAAGCACTGGATCCAAAATTCCACATCTGTGAATTTTTTTACTTCTTACTTCTCCACTTAAAATTTTTTTAAATGAATAGAAATGTATTTTTTCTTCCTTCAATTACCACTTCAATGAAAAAATAAAAATGTCTTCATTTTATATAACATATACATATACAAAATATTTAAATTTATATAAATATATTATAATAGAAATAACACATACATATCTATGTATTTATTTCTGCATCCTAAATTATCCCTCTTTTCATTTTTTCCAATGAAATCACGGATGGTCATTGTATTGATGATAATTCCTAGAACTTTCAAAGTTGTTTGTTCATACAGAAATTGTTCTGGTTATGCTAATTTCATCCATCAGTTTATAAAAGTCCCCAAAACAATTAATTTTATAATATTGATGTTATAAAATAAATTATTTTGGTTCTGTGTCTTTCATTCTGCCTAAGTTCATGTAAGTCTTCAAAGTGATCTTTGAAAAAAAAAACAATTCATTGTTATGGAATATTATTGTTCTGTAAGAAACGACCAATAGGATGATTTCAAAGAGGTCTGGAGAGACTTATATGAAGTGATGCTAAGTGAAATGAGCAGAACCAATAGATCAATGTACATCAATGTACAATGTACATTGTACAAAGAGATCAATGTACATTGTACAAGATTATACAATGATCAATTCTGATGGATCTAGCTCTCTTCAATAATGAGATGATTCAAACCAGTTCCAATTGTTCAGTGATGAAGAGAGCCATATACACACAGAGAGAGGATTGTGGAAACTGAGTGTGGACCACAACATCTCATTTTCACTCTTTTTGTTGATGTTTGCTTGAATTTTGTTTTCTTTCACAGTTTTTTTTTCTTTCTTGATCTGATTTTTCTTGCACAACAAGATAACTGCATAAATATGTATACATATATTGCATTTAACACATATTTTAATATATTTAACATAGATTGAACTACCTGCCATCTAGGGGAAGGGGTGGGAGAAAGGAGGGGAAAATTTGGAATAGAAAGTTTTGCAGGAGTCAATGTTGAAAAATTACCCATGCATATGTTTTGTAAATAAAAAGCTTTAATAAAATTAAAAATAAAATAAAATACAAAACAAAACAGCAGCAACAACAACAAAAGAAGAAGCACAATTACTTAATTTCTTACTTCACAATAATAGTATATCATATTCATAAACCACAAATTTAGCCATTCCTCAACTGAAGGACTTCCCTTTAGATTCCAGAGTATTTTGCTTCTCATCACCACATAAGGGTTGATATAAATAATTTTGTACATAGAAAATTATTTTTTCTTGCATCTCTTTTGACTAGCTAAGTCAAGAGATCTTTTGGTGTATAAATATAAATTGTTTTTCAGAATGTTATACTTATTCACAGATTCAGCAACAGTGAATGTGCCTTTTCATAGGACCTCCAACATTTATAATTTTCTTCCTTTCATCATCTGTGGGTATGAGGAAGAATTTCAGAATTAATTTGCATTTCAGTAATTATTAATGATTTGGAGCATTTTTCTTATGGCTATAGATAGCTTAAGTTTCTTTTGAGAACTGTCTGTGTAATTCATAGAATGACAACTGGAAATTGCTATTATTCTTATAAATTTGAAATAATTCATTTATATCCTAATAATGAGACCTTCAATCACAGAAATTTACTGTAATTGTTCTCCCCTTCACCCCCCGCCCCAGTGACTTCTTTTTGAATCTTTATTGGATTTTTTGTTGTTGTTGTTGTTGTTGTTAAAAAATTAATTTTATGTAATCAAAATTATCCATTTTATCTATTATGAATCTCTTTACCCTAAAGAGGTCATGATCTCATCTTAGTTCTATAGATCTCATGTTTCCTAATTTTTCTCTAATTTATGTTTCTCTAAATTATTTGTGATATGACCTTTTTAAACAAAATTAATTATGCATCCATTTGACACTTATCTTGGTTTAAGGTGTGACATGCTGGTCTAAATACAGTTTCTGCCATATTGCTGCCCAATTTCCCCAGCAGTTTTTCATCACATAGTGAAATCTTATAAGAGTAGCTATAACACACACACACACACACACACACATGCACACACATGCACACAAACTTCTTTTAAAAATGACTGATTGTGTGTATACTTTGAGATTTATTACTGTCTTGTTATTTCCATTTTTCATTATTCATGGCCTATATTTTGTCCTGTGAATGATTTTTTTTTTAAAGATAAAGTAATGCTTTGGTGTTTTGATTGTTCTGATGTTGAATAAATGAATTCATTTAGAAATCATTATCATTTTTATTATACTGACTCATCATACTCATGAACAATTAATCTTTCCCCAATTATTTAGGCTTTATTTCTTTATTATTAGGTCTTTATTTCTTTAAACAGTTGTTTATGTATTTATGTAGTTCTTATCTGTAGCTTGGTGGGTAGATTCCCAAGACATTTTAAATATCCTACAGTAATTTTAAATGGAATTTCTCTTTTGATTTCATCCTGCTTAATTTTATTGGTATTATATAAAAATGCTGATGAGTTGTACAATCCACAAATTTGCTGAAGTTATTCATTATTTTGACTAGTTTTAGTTGACTCTCCAGCATTCTTAGAATATATTATCATACATAAAAGGGCTAATTTTATTTCTTTTAAAAAATCTATGCTTATTCCCCCAATTTCTTTTTCTAGTACTGTGTCAAATAGAAGTAGTGACAATGGAATCCTTGTTTCACTGTGACTCTAGTTTTTCTCCATTAGATAAAATGTTGGCACTTGGTTTTAGATATATACTGTTTATTTTTTTTTTAAGGAAACTTCTACTCATTCCTTTGCTTCTAATTTTTAAAGCAGAAAAGAACATTGTATTTTGTCAAAACATTGATCTGCATCTATTAATATAATTGCATTATTTTTGTGGATTTTATTAATATGGTTAAGATTATAATTTTCCTAATATGGAACCAATCTTGCCTTTTAAGGACAATAAATAAAAGATGATCATAATGTATGGTCTTTAGTAATGTTATTTTAGCTTTTTTAGTAATCTTTTAAAAATTTCATCAATGTTAAAAAAAAAAAGAATTTTAGGTTATCTTTTGTTTTCTGCTTTCTGCTTTCTTTCTCCCTGCTTTATGTTTCAAGATCCTATCTATGTAATAAAAGTAATTTTATGTGATTCCCCCCATTTTGATATTTTTCTAATCAGTTTATTTAATATTGGAATTAATTGTTCTTTGAATATTTGATAGAATTCATTTGTGAATCCATTTGGTCCTGATTATTTTTTTTCTCCTTTAGAAGTTCATGTACGGCTTGTTTAATTTCTTTCTCTGAAATTGGATTTCCTAAATTCTTGAGTTCTTGTTCTCTTAATTTGAGTATATCATATACATACATACATATAAATATACATATGTATGTATATATAGAAAACTTTTTTGATAAGTATTTCATTTAAATTGTTAGATTTATTTTTCATTTAGTTGGGAAAATAGTCATTAAATAATATCCATTATTTTTTGTTTATTTGTGTGAGTTTCTTTTCAATTTTTTTGGTACTAGTTATTATGTTTTCTTCCTTTTTTAAAAAAATCACATTAGGTATGTGTTTGTTTAGTGTTAACCCAATTAATGGCTTCTAATCTTATTTACTAGTTCATTCTCTTCTTTTTAGTTTTCTTCTTTTTCAATTTGCAAGATTTCTATTTTTGCGCTTCTTTTTAAAGTTTCCTTGAAAGCACTGAAGAAATAGCAATCATCGAAGAAACATTTTAATAATAAAATCTCATTCTAGTAAGTGACCACCAAACAAATTCACTTTGAGAGTATTTAAAGGTATAAATGGAAGGAGAGCAATAAACAGATGATAAACTATTTTCACTTTTTTAGAATAGAACAGTGACTACAATTGAACTCCAACAGAGGAAGAAATGATGCTAGTGCAAACAATGGAAGGAAGAGCAGTCATATTAGAATAGTTGGGTATAAATTTAATCCATGCTAGGCCAAACATTATTGTGAAGGTGTTGGGAGATGATTTCATAAGATATCTAAAGTAAAAGAAAATGCTAAAGGCAAGAAAAAATTTGGGGCTCTATTAATGCCAAAAAAAGAAGCTATGGAAAGCATCAGTTCTACCAACTTACGTGTCTGCTTTCTTATCTATACAAACTTTTATGGAAATCATCTTTACATACTAAGGGTAACCTTGATGATGGTATTATCAGGCAATAGAAAAGTTTTCACGTGGGATATTACACAACAGAATACATCTTTACCATCACATAATTGATTGAACTGAAAGATGAGAAGGAGTATTCATGAAGTTCTTATAGTTTGTTCATTATAGAAAGACTCTTATTTGATAGAGGAAAATGAAAAAGCTCTTTCAGCAAGATACCTCCCATCATAACAGGAAAATAATTTAAGGTTATTTGAAAATATTACATAGCCTTAGTCATGAATTTTTCATCATAAGCAGATGTGACATAAAATAGGGTCATGAATACTTGCTAAATGAGTTTAGCATCATAATAAAGAAGTTCTAGCACAGTGAAATTGAAGAAGGAACCTCTATGGATGTTGAGGTTCTTCACATGCTCCTGTTTTGGGTATTCCATTTTGCTGTTCTGACACAGTGTAGAGTTTTGAAAGCCTCTTAGAAGAAATATAATTCCATTCAAATCTTGAGGAGGAATACATTTAGTGAATGAAGAATGTATATTGACCAAATTGTGACGCATTTGAGAGAGCACCCAACAGATCTCATTCATCTAATGCATACACATACACACACATACACAAACACAAACACACACACATCTGGGGCATTCATTATCAATGGAATCTCAGAACTATATAAGACAGAACAAGCTAGAATACCCATAAAATATTTAGAATAAATAATGGAACAATTCCCTTAATGACAATGCAGAAAATATATCCATATTCCAGTGGTGTTGGTATATAGCTGTTATACAAAAACCTCAATACTCTCTGAAGAAATGAAAATGGGTGCCCTCACAAGACAATAGAGATATACATAGTGATTGTGAACAATTGCAACTTGTGAAAAATAAGCAACTTTAAAGAATAGGTATAAGGATAAATATATAATCAAAAGAAAAGAAAGTTTTGTCACTTGAAAAAGATAAAGGATTGTAGGTAGATTTTCTAAGTGTTTCACTGAGGGTATTGTGGTTTCACTATGGCATTGTGGATACGACACTGAATTTGGAGTCAGGATGACTTGATTTTATATTTTTCAAATATTTACTGTAAACATTTACTAACTGTAAAGTCTTGGTTGAGCCATTTACCTTCTCTGGGCCTGTTTTTTCATCCTTATCTAAAGAATTAGACTCATTGGCCTCTAAATTTTTTTCCAATTCCAAATCTGTGCTCCTTTGAACATTTTGTATGACTTCTCTCTCACTCCCATGAAATATATTGCATTTCTTTGCACAATGTGATATTTACTAACTCACTGAGAATGTCATGATTGAAGACTGAATGATTTCTAAAGAGCCACAGTTGTCAAAGAATCACCAAATCTCAGAATCTGGTGGGATCTTATAGAATTTCTAGTCCACCACATATCTTAGTGAAAATTCCCTTTACAGAAAACAAAACCTAAATTCTTCTCTTTGGAACTTCTACCTATACTCTTTTGGGATCAAGGAGATTAAGTCTAATCTATTCTCTCATGATAACTATCACATCTATCAATTCCAAATCCTCTTTTCCTTGTTTTATCTTTCCATTGTAAATATACCCAATTGTTTCAGCTAATCATCATGTGGCAGAGACTTAGGGCCCTTCACTATCTGGCTTGCCATTCCTTGTTTTTTTTTTTTCCTTCAATTTTTTAATGTCCTTTGTGAAGCATGGTGTCAGTATTTGGACACACTGCTTTAAATACAGTCTAATCAAGACTACATAAAAAGGTATTATAACATAATTTTGGATATCACTGTTTTCAAGGTGGTGTAAGATTGCATTAAATTGACTGACTGTCATATTACACTGTTTACTTAAATATAACTTGGTACTCATTCAAAGCTTTATTCAAGTCTCAGTTAAAATTCCATCTTCCACAAGAAGCCTTTTTTGATCCTTTTTAATTCTAGTATCTTCTCTCTATTATTTCCAATTTATATGTTTATGTCTATCTAATATATATATACATATTATCTTCATAGTTATTTACATATTGTTTCACTCACTTGATGGTGAACTCCTCAATGGCAGAAACTGTCTTTTGTCTTTCTTTGTATTCCCAGCACTTAGCATAGTACTTGGCACATAGCAGACACTGGAAATTTTATTGACTGACTGAATAAAATCCTTAAACATTTCTCTGGAGTAATGAGCTTTTATTTACAGACACCTGTCAACCAAAAGATTGGTAGGCACATGCAGATGAAATCCTTTCAATTAACTCAAAAGGGACAGTCAAATTATTTTATTATTCGGAGATTTTATTAGATTAGATTTTACTTAAAATAAAAAGGTTGTTGCCTGGGGCTTGGAAATCCTTTTTATTATGGAGTAATTTCTATTGTATTGTATTTGCTTTGATAGGATTTGACATGTATAAATATAACCAATCTCCATGCAGCGCCTGGTCTGAGACAGATACCATTTTATAACCAAATACATCTGGATGCCGAAATAAAATACTGGCTACTGTAAAAAGCCAGACACCAAAAGAATGTTGTTGGAAATGGTCCAGAGATAAACAACTAGAATTATCTAGAGGATAGACTAAAGCAAGTATTATTTTTTATTGTAGAACAATGGAATACAAAGGATATGATAGACATTATGAAGGACATATATAGGGCAAGCATAGACACATTAGCTAAATGTTAACATTTTAGTATTTGGCTGCTCTTGAAACCTGAGGAATACTTTTAGAGCAGTTATGAGGAAGTGTTTCTTTCAAAACTGAGCACTTCTGGAGCTTGTTAGTTTAAAAGGAAGGTGCATACTGAAACTATAACTATACTGAAGAAGGTATTCAATAAATCTTGAGTGATACATCTGTAATAGATTACTAAGTGAAATCATAGTTGTTTGGGGGTTCATTCCTAATCATTGGAGATTAACTATATCCTCTGGGTGGCACTCTAAGAAATAGAATACTGAATTAGAAGGACCACTGGTCTGCTCCCAAGTGGTATTGCCTGTATCCTTATGTTCTCATATAACTAGTTCCTTTTCCTTAAAAAAAACCCTAGGAAAATATTACAAATTCACTTGGAAATGTGTCCAAGAGATTTATAGGCCACAAGAGAACTATAATTTGTATTCATTTATGAGTATTTGAGTTTTTTGGCTTTATTCTCATCATGTCAGATTTAAAAAACAAAGCAAAACAAAGAGGAAAAAAATTAAAGCCAAACCAAATAATTCTTTAAAAACTTTTTTTTTGAATTGTTATTTGAAGGTTTATTTGAACAGAATTCTTTAGTTGGTATAGAAAGACTAGATTTAAAAATGTATATATATATATATATATATATATATATATATATATAATAGAGGGAAGAGAAATCTATATAGTTACCTGGATTAATCAAGAAACAAGATTTTCTTTCCTAGACTCGGTCTAACAATTTTTACTTTTGTTTCATAGTGCTATTGGTGATTTACGTCAAGGATTCATCTCATAATGAACTAAATTGTTTATATAATGATGCCTGTTGTCTTCTTAGCAAGGTAATATCAAAAAGATCCCTGGGACTTTTGGAAACCTTTAAATATGAGAAATAGGTTGGAATCATGCCTTTACCACTTAAAAAGTCATGTGATTATAGACAAGCAATCTCCTCTCTCTGAGGCTTAACTCAGCAATAAAATGGGCATAATAATATTTATATACACTACTTCACAGGGCTGTAGTTAGGAAAGCATTTTGTAAATCATAAAGGGCTATATAAATGAATTATTGTTGGAGTTGTTTTTGTGCTTTCACAACAAGCTGTATCTTTTATAAATTGCATGAACTCTTTGAGATTTTAAAATTTTTACTCTTGAATTTCCAAGTGTTGGCCCAATGTGAAGAGAACAGTTTTTTTTTGCTTTTACCCATGACATGTTTCTCTTCTTTATTTGAGTCACCCAATTAATTGTCAACCTATCAGCTAATTTTTTATACAGATTTCCTCTACAATTTAAAAAAATAAAAATAGCTATTAATTATATCTATTTTATTCCTCTTGAAACTTGAAATCAGGGATCATATTCTTATTTTGTTATATTTTTCAAGTTTCTACTTCACAGTGATACCCCCTCTCCAGTAGTCTTGATCTATATTTAGCCATTGGATTCAGATGGCTCTGGAGAAAAAAGTAAGACTGCACAAAATTCTATCTTACAAAAGTACAACTCACTTGCCATCAACACCTTGATGTCATGGTCATCTTTGAGATTGAAGGACAAACAACAATAACAATCATGTACAAAGGGAAAAAAAGTCTGAATAATTATAGGTGTTCAACTATACTGCTGCTGTTTCTGGTGGTAATAAGTTTCCTATTAATGGTATAACCCATGGAGATGTTGGGTCACCACTTATTTGGGATGAGATAACTGGTGTTTGTCATTTGGAAAGGTTTTCAAGAAACCATCTAACTCTAAGATTTTGTCATTTTCTAGAGGGAGCACCCAAGAGAGATAACATAGTATAGTGGAAAGAACAATAGATTTTGAGTCAGCGAACTTGAATTCAAATTCTGCCTCTGATATTTACTAGCTACTAAGCAACTTTTCTTCTGGCCTTAATTTCTTCATCTTTAAAATGAGTGGTTTGGATTAGATAATCTGAGACAATAAGAAAGATCATAGAATACCAGAAGATACTTTCAAAGATCATCTAATCCATTGTTCTCATTCTTTTTTTTTTGTCAATGCTTCCTTCTTTTGATTGTTTGTTTAATCTATTAATATACTTTTTATAGGGTGCTCCCCTCTCCCATCCCTATTAGCATTTGTCAATCTTTTCCTTATTTTGAAAATTTTATTTAAGAATTTCTTTTTTTCCCCATTTCCTTTTATCTTCTTCACTCTTCTTTTGTTTATATAGGTGGCGTAGTGGATAGAATATCAGTCCTGAAGTCTGGAAGACCTGAATTCAAATCTGACCTTAGACACTTGCTGTGTGATCACAAGTCACTTATCTCTTTTTGCCTCAGTTAGATCATGTGTAAAATGAACTGAAGAAGGAGATGACAAACTATTCTAGTATCTTCTTGAAGAAAACTTCAAATGGGGTCACAAAGAATTGGACAAGAGCATAATCAGTTCTTTCTTTTAGTATAAATAAGATTTTTCATCATAAGTCCTGTAGAATATTTGTGGATCATTGTATTGGTGAAAATTGCAAAATCATTTACAGTTGATCATCCCAGAATGTCACTATTACTTTGTACATAGCACATTTCACTTTGCTTCAGTGAAGCAACTTGGACTTTTCATGAAGTCTTTTCAAGTTTCATTTTATTTTGAAATTTAATTCAGTTCCCCATATATTTGAGAAATGAGGCCTTATCTGAGAAACTTGCTTCAAAATTCTTTTTACAATTACTATTGTTAACTGTACTTCACCCCATTTATTCTATTCCTTCTTTCTTTTCATTCTGTTTCTCCTCAAAAGTGTTTTGTTACTGACCACTCCCTCCTCCAAAATGCTTTCTCTTCTATCACCCTCTGCCATTTCCATTATCTCCTTTCTGTCCTACATTTCTTCAGAGTAAGATAGATTTCTACATCCATGTTGAGTGTGTATGCTATTATCTTTGAGCCAATTCTGATGAACTTAAGATTAATTCATTTCCCCTTTCCACTCTTCTTTCTTTCCACTGCAAAAGTTTTTTCTTGCTTTTTTTATGCAGTTTACACTATTCCACTTTTCCTTTCCATTTCTCCCAGTACATTCCTCTCTCTTTCCTTAATTTTATTTTTTTTTTAGATATTATCCTTTCATATTCACACCTGTGCCCTACTTCTAACTGTCGTAATAATGAGAAAGTTATAATAAGTTACAAGTGTCATGCTCCCATGTAGGAATGTCAACAGATAAACTTTATCAAGTCCCTTATTATATTACTTTCCTAATTACCTCCTCATGCTTCTTCTGAGTCTTGTATTTGAAAATCAAATATTCTTTTCATGACAAATTTTTGAAAATCATCTATTTCACTGAATTTTCACCTTTTCCCCTAAAGGATTATGCTCAATTTTTTCTGGATAGGTGATTCTTGGTTGTAATCCCAGCTTCATTGCTCTCTGGAATATTATATTCCAAAGTCTTTGGTTCTTTAACATGCAAGTTGCTAAATCTTGTATTATTCTGACTGGCTTTACTATACTTGAATTGTTTCTTTCTGGATGTTTATATTTTCTCCTTGACCTGGGAGTTCCAGCATTTGACTATAACATTCCTGGGAGTTTTTATTTTGGGATCTCTTTCAGGAGGTAGTTGATAGATTCTTTCATTTTTTTTTAATTCTCTAGTTCTAGAATATAGGACAGTTTTCTTTGATAAATTCTTGATTGATGATCTTCAGACTCTTTTTTGAATCATGAATTTCTGATAGACCAATAATTTTTAAGTTTTCTCTCCTAGTTCTATTTTCATAATCAATTATTTTTCCACTGAGATATTTTCATATATTTTTTTCATTTTTACTTTATCGTATCTTAATTTCATGTAAAGTCAATAGCATCTATTTGCCCAATTCCACTTTTTTTGACTTTATCTCTTTTTGAGTGTATGTTTTGAGCTTCCTTGTCACCATAGTAATTTTCTATGGCCATAATCTTTTTCTGTTGTCTGATCATTTTCCTAACCAATCACTTGGCTTTTAACTCTTTGTTAAAGTAAGACTCTTTTTTTCCAGGGTGAAGGGTGCATTATCTTCAAGGATTTTATGGAGCTGTTTTTGTAAATTCTTCCAGGGACCTGATCACAAACATTCTTTTCTGTCCTGAAATTGTTAGGAATGTCAAAGTTTCAGATTCATGTGCTGTTATACAAAACAGATCTGAATACATTAACAATGTTAGAATTTTTGATGTAGAAGCAAAAGATTATTCTCCATTTAAAATATATTGTCAATACTGTAGGATAAAGAGCCATTGGTGGAAAATATGGAATTTTTGAGGGAAACAGAATAAGTTTATTATACGTCTATCTAGTTATAAATCCATTATTGTTTTTTTTAATAATTCAAAAATTTTAATTTGTTTTTTAGCTACAATGGATAGCACAATGGATAGAATGTCAGACTTGGAGTCAAGGAAGATTAATTTGTCTGATTTCAAATCTGACTTTAGATATTTTATTAATTAATTATGCAATCCTGGACAAATCACTCAAATCTGCTCGCCTCAGTTTTATCAATAAATCCATTATTGTTAAGGCAGAAGATACTTTAATAATATTAGGATCCCCTGGTTGGTGCCATGAATGTGGCAAAAAAAAAAAAATTACACTAATTTTGTCTCCAGATTACGGGACAGTGATTTATTATGCTGCTGACAATGGGCTAAGTTCCAGTGGAATTTAGCAAAGAATCAGGAGCAAAAAAAATTAGTTTTACAAGAAAAAGAAACAAATATCAGTTTCTTCAAGTCACTGATACACTAAATTTATGGTTTACAAGTAAAATTGAGGAGTGGTAGACAAGGAGTTGCACTTATTGAATTCTAAGGCTTAGAGATTGAATTGAGGAGTATTGAAATCTAGAACTTTGCCCAATTATTGGACCCTCAGAAATTTTGTTATTACTCTCTAATAGATAGTTATCTGATAGCCAGCATTGTTTGTGGCACTCCCAAAGCCAGGTAGCTTTAGGGGTATTGTTACATTCTCTTTAATAGGTATACCACATCATTTTCATCTCTTCTAAATATAATCAAACATAATTTTCAAATTAAAGACTGAGTTGAACCGAAGCATCCTATTCATTACTAAGTAGCTAGGTGGTATACTAGATAGACGCCTGTGCCTGAATAAGGAAGACCTGAATTCTAATCTCTGAGTCTAATACTCAGACACTTAGTATCTGTATGGCCCTGGACAAATCATTTAACTTGTTTCAGTCTCATTATTTGTAAAATAAAGATAAAAGTCGCATTTACCTCATAAGATTGTTGATGATCTAATAAGATGTTTTTAAAGCACTTATCATAGTGGCACTTAATGGCATATGGAAGACACACAAAATGCTTATTTAACTACCTTACTGGATTATATGAATAATATTAAAATATAATGATCTTCCCAAAATATATAAATGGATTCCTTCTTTTTTGTGATCTTTCTTTGTTGCTCTTTCATTTGGATTTAATAAGCTTATAGTTTTTAATGTTTGCTAAAAAGAGAGAGAGATTAAGGTCTTTAACGTAAATCTAAAGGTTACATTGAACCAAAGAGATAAAATCAATATCTTTATGTTCTCCAAACAAGACAAGTGAAGAATAAATTCTAAAAAAGAAAGGTGTGACTAAATATGGTAAGAGACATATTGGCATCCTGAAATCAAAAGTCAAGGGGAAGAATATGTTGAAAGCAATTAACATCTATAAATAAATTAAAGTATGTTTTCAAAACTGTAAAATGTATCATACTAGATAAAAATATGAAATAACTAAAATTAAAAAAAATTACAGGACATTTATCCAAGGGCAGCTATAAAAAGATTAACGTTTCCTCATCAAATGGAATAAAAGGATTGGGAGACATGCTCAGGGCACATGATAAACAAGTCCAAACCCTGCAGAATTATTTTTGAAACAAGCAGATATCATTCTAACAGGAACAATAAAGACTGATGAAGACCCAATATATCACTGGGTTTCTACAAAGTAAAAAAGTGGTTTTCTTCCAGATGAAACCTATGAAATGGCTAAGATCTAAGGGTAAAAAGAAAAAAAAAAACTATTGGAAACATTTCTATGAAGTTAGTTAATGTTATATTGACCAAGGAGCATTGTCCAAATGGATGAGCCATGTAGATTTGTACATGGAAAGAGAGGTTTAAGATGGCAATTTTGTATCAATTCATCATCATAAATTGTTAAAGAATTATTCTTAAGAAGTCTAGTCTTAGCATTAATAATAACAAGAACTAGCAAATATATAATACTTTAAAACTTTAGTGATCAATACAGATGATAAATAAAATATTTATTAAATGCTCACTATATTTCAGATGATATTCTAAGTGCTTCAGATATAAAAAAAAATAATCAAGAGCATCCTTGCCCATAAAGACCTACATTTTAGTGGAGGAGAATGAAACACATAAAAGGATACCAAAAGGTGAGGAATAAGGGAATGAACATACAACATCATCTGGAGATGGTTGGAAAATGAGATGAATGCTTGAAATTTTATAAAATAATGTAAAATCCAGCTATGAGACCCCACATAGTTCTTTTTCAGAGGGGAGAAGATGAGGATGAAATGAATATCACCTGAAATGGAAATGGCATGGTCTGGAGATGGCCAGGAAAACTGTATAAAGAAATTTTAGAAGATATATAACATATCACTTAAAAGATCAATATCTACAAAATCTCTAGGAAAACCTGAATTGATGGCTAGAATTATATAACAGAATCTTGCTATCTTTCATGGATTGAAATATGATAAATCTCTATACTACTATTTTTGTCCTCAAAATATCCTTGAGAAATCAACAAATGCATTGTGCTAGAATTGGAGCATTACCAAGCATTAAATAATTTCCCATGGTTACCCAGGCATAAAACTGATCCATAAAATTTTGAAAATGACATTTTAACTAATTGCTGATACCTGAATACTCATAAATGGCATAGAACAACACAGTATAGAGATCACATAAAAGAAATTGAAGTAATATAGTATTAGGAAAAGGTACAAAAAAATGTATCTTTTTGTTAATGATGTTTGCTAATGATGCTGTAGAAAGGATCTTTTCTGTGAGTCTGTGGGGTGGATGAGCTTATAACCTGTTTGTTCAATTACAAAAAGGGGAATCTTTATGGCAGAGTATATGGATGCTTTAATTAATTTTTTGGGTATAATTAAAAATTGCTTTCCTGAATACTTATACTCATTCACAGCTTTACCAGTAATGTCTATCTCCCAAAGTGTGCTTTGCAACCCCATACAGGGTCTTACAAGTGAATGTGTGAGTCATGAAATTATTATTGATTATCAGTAAATATTTTATTTGTATATCTATTTTGTATATCTATATACTTAGGGTCATATGAAAATTTTTTGAGCAAAAAGGGATTGCAAGTGGAAAAAGTTTAAGAAACCCTGATCTATTGTAGCATCATTCTCCAACATTTATTGTAGCCATTTTTTTGGAGGTTACCTTTTCCAATTGAATTAGAGTGAAATAAGAACTTAAAGTTTTTTAGATGCATTTTTCTCATTATTAGTGATTTGGAGCATATTTTTATATGGTGGATAGGTGTGTATTCCTTTTCAAGAACTGCATGTTCATGTATTTTGTGTATCTGAGGTAGGGTAGAATAGTTTTTGATCATATATTTTTCAGTAAGTTTCCTACATATTTTATCACACATACACACATACACACACACACACACACACACACACACACACATCACAATCCCTTTGCCCCTATGCCTGTATTGCTAGCTGTTAACCTCTCTTCTTATCCTAATTGTGTTAGTTTTCTTCATTTAAAAGCTTTTCAATTTCAAATAATCCTAATTTCTTCCCATTTATTTTGTATATACCATGAATGTCTGTACTTGTTTTAGTATTGTCTCTCCTATTAGAATGTGAACTTCTTGAAGGTAGAGAACACATTTCCCCACTTCTTTGAATTACCAATGCTAGCATAGTGTCTAGAATGTAATCAATTCCCAATAAGTACTTCTTGATTATATTGTTTTTCTTTTGTGATTACCTCTAACTCTTAATTGCTTAGAATTCAGCCTGCCCCCATAACTATGAAAAGCATATATTCTATTTTTCTTCTAATTTTTGCATAATCAGTAATATTCAGGTCACATATATATTTTGAATTTATTGTGGAATATAGCATAAAGTGGCCTAAATCTAATTTTTGCCAAACTGCTTTCCTCTTGTCCCCAGCATTTTTTTTTAAATAGGCAATTCTTGGCTAGGTAATTTTTAAAAAATATATCAAATTAGTAGGTCAACACATTCAATTATTTCTGATTCTTCCTTATCTAGCCTGTCACATTGACCTCTTTTTCTATTTTTTTAAACCTGTACCAAGTAGTTACACTTTTTACTTCTCCATTCTTATCACTTTCCAATATATCTTCTAATAAATTTTTATTTCCCCATCTTCTATTGACAGAACCCTTACCAAAATGTTTAAAACTTTCCTGTAGATCTTTTGATGTGTGAACATCAATATAATAGACAAGGATATTGGTTATCCCTCCCTCTTGCTTCAAGACCTCAGAATCCTTTTCTGGTAAAATGGAAATTGTTCTTAGCTGGAGGGCTCTACAGAAACAGGTGGCTGATTGCATTTGACCAGCAGAGCTTAGATTGCTGGCCATAGTTATTTTTTAATAGGCATATCTAAATCATAATCATTCATTTACTTACCTGTTTGATGTGGACAATGAGTCCTACCTTTTGAGTGGATGAAAATCTCATTCATAAGTGTTTGAAATACAGCAGGATTTAAAGCAATCGGCTCAGTGTCATCTAGAGGCTGGAGCATAAAGAAACTTTCACCTTCAATAGTGAATCCCTCCTTGGTTTGGAACCTACTCTAACTATCCTTAATGATTATGACAAATATCTTTAACAAGGACACATTTTTCTGTTTCACTTGAAATTACTAATTAAAGAGTTGTCAAACATAGCTATCTGTGGATAAATTTTTCAAGCAACATCTTATTTCAGGAAATCTGGAAATTGGCATTTTGCTCTATTGAGTCAAATATTTTCAAAGCTACTTTTAAATTTGAAGAAAAAGTTCGAAAGGCTGTGACCTGCCTGAGGTCACAATCATAATAAACATTAGAGTTGAGTTATGAATCCTGATCCTCTGATTCTAGAAACAGTGCTCTTTCTACTATATCATAGAGAATTCAAGATTTTTTCTTTATAAAATGTCATTTCAGACATTTTATAATCTATTGCACAATATCTCACATTACAGAATCAGAATGTGAGAACATACAACTCTTTATTACCTCATTTACAGTTTTCTTGGCTTAGATAATGTATAGATTTGCCAATTCCTTTCGCAACTCATATTATAGACAAGAAAACTAGGGCAAGCAGGAATAAATGACTTGCCTAGGCTCACACAGTATCTGAGGCCATATTTGAACTCATGAAAATGAATATTCTAGACTCTAGGCCAAGTACTCTACCTACTGTACCACCAACTGTCTTCCATATAAATTTAGTCAAATATAACCACTTTTTGAATGTTTGTTTTTGTGTCATTTCTATCTCTTCTAAAGAGAATTGAAATTTGATTTTAGACACCAAGTACAATATCTCTGTTTTCCCTGATAATGAAAAAACAAAACAAAAAAGTGTGTTATGAAAGTCTTTGCAAATCTTTTTTAAAATTTGTTCTCCTCCCAATTTCATAAGTAAATGCTGTTGGAATTACTTTATATAATTGAATTTCTTATCAAGATTTCAATATACTAACTATGCCATTTATTACTTCTTTATGTTATGAAATAATCTTCATAATTTTCTGTCATCTTCCACAAAATTTCATAAATGACTTCATACTTTTCCATTATACCTGCTTTGGAAGTAAATAAATGATTTCCTAACAAAAGTACTTTTTAGACTCTTTTGTCTCCTTTTGATTAGTATAATTAGCTAATTGATTAGTATAACTTAAACATCTGTACATGAATTTTAGTAGTTTGTTTTATGCCCTTTCTTTTGTGAAGATTCTATTTTTAATATTAATAATTTGTTTCAATAGTTTGAGATTAAATAATTTAAATTCCACATAGTATTGTTTTTATTTTCATTTTTAATCCTAGCTTTGTCCTAACTTTGAGCTTTGCTCTAATAAATCAGTGCTCTGACTCTACAGATTTCTGATTTAATAATGACTACCATATCAGTATTAAGTCACATCCTGTCCTTCAAAAGTAACTAGTTTCATTTTGATAATTTTTATACTTCATTTTTTCTTTCTTTTTCCTGATTCATATTTTCTAATTTGTTTCTTCCCACCTTTGCCTATATCCATATTTATATTGATGTCACCAAGTATCAAAATATATTGTTTTTGTATGCCAGATTTTTATCAAGATTCTTATATAAATTGTCATCTGAAACCAATCAATAATATTTAAGTACTTTCTTTGTTCTAGCTACATGCCAAGATCTTGTAATTCAAAGGAAGGCAAAATTATTCCTTGTCTTCAAGATACTTACATTTTAAAGTAAGCACCACAATGTGAGGACATCCAACTATTTGTCAGCTCATTTATAGTTTTCTTAGCAAAGACACTACAGTGGTTTTTCATTTCCTTCTCAACTCACTTTACAGATGAAAATAATCATGTACAAGATACATTCAGAATAAATGACCTTTGAGGAGAGGTCTATAGCATCTAGAAGATTTAGTAAAGACCTTCTATAAAAGGTGGCATTTGAGCCTAGTCAGGAATTCTAAGAAGTAGAGATGAAGAGGGAGGGTTTTTCAGGCTCTGGATATAATCATTGTGATGATACTTCATAGGAAATGGAGTATCATGTGAGAAGACCAGTAATATAGTGTCATATAAGCTGTAATTATTTTCATGATGAGCCCTTTACAAATACTTATGAATACTACATTATGAAATGATTAAATATACCAGGAAATACTATTTTATTGATTTGGGAGCGTAAGAAAACTAATTCTACCAACTTTTTTATTTACCTTTACAAGCATCTGTGAGCCAATTTTCATTTGGCCACACTTTTCCTTTTTCCTCTCATGCATTTATGGCAATAATATCAAGATTTTTATGATTCCTTTTCTCCTGTTATAATATATCCACTTATTTGTCATCAGATCCTTACCTGATCTTTATCTCACATTTAGAATGTTAGCCACTAAGTTAAAATTGTAGATAGTTTGAAAATGGCTTTATTGTTAGCACCCTTTATCTTTTTATTTCTTCTATCATTTTCATTTTAATAATGGAAAGGGACTGAAAGGATTAAAGGTTATTTTCTGTTTTTTTCTTCTTTGTTTACTAGGTTGCTATGACCAAAGACTTTATCACAGATGACCATCCCAGTTTCTTGGAACCAATTATGTTGGTTCTCAGAAAACACATAAAATCTGTTGTTGGGAACATATTCAAACCTGTTCTGACTTGGTAGTATCTACCAGAGCATTTGCTCCATTGCACAGGCTTCAAGAGGCTTAGTTAATTTATATGCCAAGAAGAGGAATCAAAATAGGATTTTATGGAGAAATTGATAAAACATTAGGATATTCTAGCTGCCTTTCCCACAACTTATGCTATTGAAACCAGTTGGATAGGCAGCTATGGTACCCCAAAGTTGAGGAGAATAGAGCTCAGTATCATATTTGGTGAAGCTTGTCACTCTTACTGTCTTCAAATTTTAGCTTTATAGGTACATCCTAAGGAGGGAACACTATTAATACACTAGCAACTACTAGAAGTACCAGATGGGCTCTCTTCCAACTCCTGATAACTTCAGAATTTTTCTGAGGGCGAAAAGCAACTATATATTTTATGTGATGATGGTGACATAGAATGGGGAAGGCAATATTCTTTTGGACATAATTGCAGGAATAAAATTAGTAAAAATTAGCATAGGGAGAATAAGTTTCAGAGCATCAGAAGTAAGAGTGGTTATGACTTATTTTTATTTTAAGGACAAGGACAATTGTTATTACAAGGCCAATGTAATATTGTGGAATAGGCAAAATTGGCTTTCGGTGCCTGACTGTCCAGAGCCCTCTGTTATTTCTTCCTTCCCCAGGCCTGCCTTCTCTGGACAGCATCCTATGTATTCAACCTTTTCTTCCCCCTTTCTTTCTTTATTCCTTTTGAAAATTATTTATCCATCTCCCATTTATGTTGAGTTCCTGTTGTCTTCTTTCCAAGGTAAAACTACTAAACTGATATGCTCAGTGGATTAATATATGGTAATATATTTATAGAATTTCCTCTTACATACAATGTGCAGTAAAATAGGGCCTGTTGGAGACAATTCTTAAATTCAAATTCAAAGAGGGTAACATTATTAGATAGCACACTGTTGTACATTGGTAAGGAGTGAGAGGGAAGGGGGCAGTCTATTGGGGCTAAGCCTTATAGTCTCCTTCGCAATTGTGTTAGGGGAAAAAACCTAACAACCAAAAACTTAACACCTTTGGATATGTAATTAACAGATTGGAGTCAATTGTTCTTTAGTAAATCTGTGACTGGGTAGATCATAAACTTGCTAAGCCTTAGTCTCATCTGTAAAATAAATATAATAAGACTCTATAAGGCTCCAAGGATACATCATAACATACAATAGTAGAATAATAAATTTAGAGCTGGAAATGGTCTTGGAGGTCATGTAGTCAAACTTTCTGATTTTATAACTGTGGAATAAGGTCTATAAGGGATAAAAATCACTAGATCAAGACTAAACAGATGACCAAGATTTTTACCTGACTTATGGTGCAAACTCCAGTGCTTTCTCAACTGTATTATATATGTTGTGAGGAACAAGGGAAATGGTGTATGTAGAGCACTTTGCAGCTCTTCTGGCTAATATTAGCTAAGTGTCAGCTATTATAATTATATTGTGATATGTTATCTGTTTTTTAAAATGGATGTTCAGAGCCCAAGATGGAGGAATTATTTTTTTTTTGGAATGGAAACAGAGAAACAAATATTATTTGGATTATTGAATGCAGCTGAGCCTTGCTTCTCATCTATGTCAGCTTAGCCTACCTATTCTGCAACTTTAGCTCGTCCCCTTCAACTCTTAAATGCTTTACTTTTCTCAGCTGTTTTAAATGGACATTGCTAGAGGCTCTGCAATATTTTAGTCTACAGAATAGGAGACATCTTGCTTTAAGAGAGATGAGATATTGTTACATTTCATTCATACCTGATTTGAACATTTTGATTGAATACAATCTAACAGTGTAGATGCAGTCTTAGATAACTATGTAGAAAAAAGAGATTCCTGGATAGGCTAGGACTTGTAAATATTCCAAATGGACCCTTTGCATTGCTATGTAAGGAGAAAGTAGAATCATCAAAACTTGGAGCTAGAAGGGCTCTCTAACAATCTCATCCAATGCCCCTATTTTAGATCTACGGAAATGGAAATATAGAGAAATTGAATTGAAACCTCAAGGGGGTGGTCATGGACTCAGAATGAGAACTTTGATTTCTACTCCCCTCCAAAGCATTTTCCATGATGCCAAACAACACAGGGCTTGTAGGATTACTCGGTCAGGACAAGCCTTTGGAATGTTTGTTTAGCAAGAAATGTGGCTTTGAACTATAGTGGTTTTACCAGGAGGGGTTTTGTAATCAGAAAGAGAGTTTTCAGGTTATAATTTAATTTGAATTCTCCCTGGAAACCTACTGCTAAAAAACAAATATTGGGTCATTTAGCTCAGTGAAATGCCTTCACAGGGAACCCTCAGGTAACATCTACTTTGGCAATGGTATAAAAAGATAGAATGATTAAATAGCCATCAGTTTCACTTATTAATATTTTCTCTTTAAAAAATGGTTCCAACTGAGAAATATGTGACTTTGAAGGATGGAATAAGGGAAACCAGTTTTTCCTAAAGTGAGATTTCTAAAGTCCTATAACAAATAAATTGAAATGCGATTTCTGTGCATTCAAGCAAAGCTACCTTCTTGGTGATTTTTCTATTATTCTGGTTTTTATTTTTAAAATTAAACATTTTTCAAAGGATATGAACAGACAATTCTCAGATGAAGAAATTGAAACTATTTCTAGTCATATGAAAAGATGCTCCAAGTCATTATTAATCAGAGAAATGCAAATTAAGACAACTCTAAGATACCACTACACACCTGTCAGATTGGCTAAGATGACAGGAAAAATAATTTGATTGTTGGAGGATGTGGGAAAACTGGGACATTGATTCATTGTTGGTGGAGTTGTGAACGAATCCAACCATTTTGGAGAGGTAGTTTGAACTATGCCCAAAAAGTTATCAAACTGTGCATACCCTTTGATCCAGCATGTTACTTACTGGGATTATATCCCAAAAGAGATTATAAAGAAGGAAAGGACCTAGTGTAACGAATGTTTGTTGCACCCTTTTGTAGTGGTTAGAAACTGAAACTGAATGGATGTCCATCAGTTGGAGAATGGCTGAATAAATTGTGGTATATGAAAATTATGGAATATTACTGTTCTGTAAGAATGACCAACAGGATGATTTTCAGAAAGGCCTGGAGAGACTTACACGAACTGATGCTAAGTGAAATGAGCAGGACCAGGAGATCATTATATACCTAACAACAATACTAGATGATACCAGTCCATGGATCAGGCCATCCTCAGCAACGAGATCAAACCAAATCATTTCTAATGGAGCAGTAATGAACTGAACTAGCTATACCCAGAAAAAGAACTCTGGGAGATGACTAAAAACCATTACATTGAATTCCCAGTCCCTATATTTATGCACACCTGCATCTTTGATTTCCTTCACAAGCTAATTGTACAATAATTCAGAGTCTGATTCTTTTTGTACAGCAAAATAATGTTTTGGTCATGTATACTTATTGTGTATCTAAGTTATATTGTAATATATTTAACATCTACTGGTCATCCTGCCATTTAGGGGGGGGGGGGGGTAAGAGGTGAAAAATTGGAACAAGAGGTTTGGCAATTGTTAATGCTGTAAAGTTACCCATGTATATATCCTGTAAATTAAAGGCTATTAAATAAAAAAAAAAAAAAGGAAAAAAAAAATAAAAGATCATTGCAATAATCTAAAAAAAAAAAAAATTAAACATTTTTAAAGAAACATAATTGAAAATCAATATAACTAAACTTGCTCAGTAAGTAACTCTTTACGTTTATATTAAGTTCAGTGCACATTGAAATGATGATGTATATTCAAGTGTCACTGCACTCTTTTCTCTCTTTTTTTTTCAGAAGTTTTTGCCCCTTCATCTTAATCTGTTTTGCTTCATTTGAACACAGTGTGAATTTCATTTTTCCAGTTGCAGGATACAATTTTTTGCTCATGAGAACCAATTATTAAAATTCCACTATAAGCATAAACATCCAGTAAGTTGGCAGGCAACAAATCAGTTCTTGATTTGATGTTTTGTTGATTGTCTAGACTTAAGAAAGAAGTGGAAACAATGTTAATGATGCAGATTAAATTTAAAAGTATGTCATCCATACATTCTTCTTTTTCTTTTCAGAGAGTCACTTGTTAAATATTTCCCAATATACCACTGGATTACTGTCAATTTTGTATTTGTAATCTTATGAGATGCTGCTAAGAAAATCTTTGAACAGATATGACTTTTCTTATTTTTGTTAGCATTTATAAAGAATATTTAGGCTATTATCTCACACTTCTTAAAATAATGTTAAGAGTAAGGCCATTAAAATATTGAGTATGTCAACAGATATGTTTGTATTATTGGTTTTGTGAAAAAAAAAATCAGGGAACAGTCCTAAATCTAGGGTGAATGGTAGAACCTCATCTTTTCATTTCCCTATCACAGGTCCTGGCATATAGTAAGTACTTGATAAAAGCTTATTAATGAACTGAAAGACTTGTGCAGCTGAATTCTATTTGTTTTTCCTATTTAAAAATGGGCATATTCATCCTATCTCCTGGAAGTATACTTGAATATTTCAACAATCAATAAAAATGTATTTTGATACATATCAAAATATATGCCATATATATGGCACTATATGTGCCATATAGTGTTCATTTTATTTATTTTTTATTATTATAGCTTTTTATTTACAAAACATATGCATAGGTAATTTTTTAACATTGACCCTTGCAAAACCTTCTATTCCAACTTTTTTCCTCCTTCCCCCCATCCCCTCCCCTAGAAGGCAGGTAATCCAATACATGTTAAATATACTTGAATATTTCAAGGGTTCATGATCTTGTTAGTCAGAACACTCCATGGATATGATCCATAAAGCTGCTGTGCATTAGGTTTTATGTTTTCAAGAATAATTGTGCCCCCTATGATGCCAACCCCCACGCCTCAAACATCCTCAGTGGTTAGTCCTCTAATGACAAGCTGCCAACTTTTTTAGCTTTATTTACAGAGAACAAACACATAGTCCATCAAAGACTATTCTAGAAGCTTTTCCATTTTAGAAAAATTTACTGGAGCTCATGTTCCATTGGCATTAGAGAACTAGGGCCACTCTATAGTAAGGCAATAGGGAAGGGATTTAGTGGAAACATAGGGCTATATTGAAGATATAGAGAGGTGTGGAATGAAAAAAAAAGATCTTTATAAAGATACAAATACATGTATACATATACAATTGTAAAGTCTCATCTAATCTTATCATCACCATTATTGTGCTAGTAAGAATTGTTCTTACTTCTGCCTGATTAACACATAAGAGGTATTTAATATATATATTGTACTTTTACAATGATATACAAAGAGATAAATCATGTGTTTTGTAATATTTAGTCTGATACCTCAAGTGAGTAATGAACTGGTCCCAGAAATAAACTGAAAATAGAGAAACCTCTGACTTTCCTTTGGGAAACTTTTAATGACCCTAATGTTATCCATGAAACAAAGAAAATCTTTTAAAATAACAATATTCTTGCTTGATGTTTGGTTATGAGTTATAGCCTGATTCTTTTTCTGAAGAATTGATGTGCAGGATTACCCAAAGGGCAATAGAAAGGCATATGGTACCCACGAGCAGACTGCAGCACATTATAAACAAGATATACAGAAATAGAGAAATGCCTGACTGGAAAGAAAGATAGACTCTAAATAGAATAGGAGGACCACTGAGAAGCCTGAATGCTCCAGTGCTATTCCCCAAATGTCAGGAAAATATAAGGAAGTCCCTCAGTATGTTGGATTGCACCTCTCTGATGAAGTGATTAGGGGAATATGGACGAGGATCAAACTAGATGGATAAACATGGAGATACTGTAATCTGCATCACAGCCATGAGATCATGGGACCATTAGAATACTGGGGCATTCAATCAAATTCTAACAATGAAAAAAAAGTCTTTAGCTCAACTCTTTCCTATGATCCCATCTACTATGAATCCTTAATTTGCATTTACCCAGAACTTGCTTGAGTCCTTTGGTACTTAAACAGATGTCCAGAGCTTGATTTTAGCTTTGGTTCACAGAGAAAAAGGGATGTCATGAATCTTGGTCATTAAAAATTAATTGCACTAGAGTTTTTTATAAGAGAAAGAGAATGTTTTGAACAACTTTGTATTCCAATTAGTTGTTGAAGATTTCTTTTACAGGCTTGAAGAGGGGAGAAAAAGGGAGATGCATTTCAAACTCAGGAAACTAACCTAACTAAAATTTCAAAAGGATTATAGAATTAAATTTAGAAGGGATTGCAGAGGTCATCTTAGCCAAACTTCTTATTTTATAGTAAAGAAAATTGAGGCTTAAGAAAGTTAAATATTTGTTTAAGATCACAGAGCAAGTGAAATTCTGAGAATGGATTTGAATTTTGGTCTTCCTGTACTCAATTCCAGTACCCACCCTACAATATTACATTGCCTCTTTCTCTATGATATGTAAATCAATCCAAAAAGCACTATTCTGAATCTGTACTATACAATGAATTGGAAACACATAGGTATTCTATTTTTTATTATTTTTTTAAAGTCCTTGTACTCATAGAGCTTTCATCCCACTGGGTGATAGAGAAAAGACATCTGCAAGCTTATGACACAGTCACCCTGGGACCTAACCTTTTATTTATTTATTTTTTTTCTGTTCTTAGACTATGTCATAATGAAAATGTGGTTCATACAGGAATTAGTTATCCCTACTAAAAATTCAGACTTACTATGAGTGGTTGTTTCCCTCTATTTCTTTTATTTTAACTAGTCAGGCAAGATTAAAAAAGAATATCAATCATGAGTAGTTCATATAAGAATGCACACCTGGGCTGGTATAGTTTCTTTGAATTAGTGACCATATTTTTGGTAGTCACCAATAATTTTGTCTGCTTTAACTGATGCATCTCTACCCCTCCCACCCAACCTCCCTTGACATTTTACACCTAACTAAGGGGAACAAGTAAATTATGAACAGAATGCATTATTTGGGAAAATTCCATTGCAAAATATGCTTTTATCCTTCTCTTTTGAATTACAAAAATCTCAGAAGTAATCCCTCCCTGTGCAAGAATCCTCTCAATATTATTCCTGGTCAATTGGTAGCTATGCAGTGTCAGAAAGTTTGCTCCTTGAAGACTTCTAGTGACAGGAAATTCATTACCCTAAAAAATAATTTTTCCAGTTTTAAACAGTTCTCACAGTTAGCACATTTTTTTTTTTCATTTTTTCAAGCCTAACTCTAGATGTTTGGTTTCCATTCATTACCTTCTGAGACTTAGCATCTATAGTCAAATCCCTTTCCTATATGGCATTTTTTCTATACATGAAGAAATAGTCATGTTCTTGATAAATCTTTTTCTTTTTGGAGATTAAAACAAGTTAATTTATAGGATCTTTATTGGAACAAAATCTAGCTTCATTTAAATGGATCTCTTAATCTAATGGCAAAATTTATTGGACTATGAGTTCTTTGAAGTAGGGGCTGGATGCTTTTCCTCCTGCTTTTTATATTTCCAGTCCTTAGTAAAGTGCTTGAGACATAGTAGGCACTTAAATGGGACATCTATGTTGTTCCATAGATAAAGTGGCAGGCCTGGAATCAGCAAGACCTGAGTTTCTTGAATTCAAGTTTGATATTTATTGGCTGTGTGACCTTAGGAAAGTTACTTAGTTCTGTTTGCCTCAGTTTCCTTATCTGTAAAATGAAATGGAGATGGAAATAGTAAATCACTAGAGCATTTTGCCAAGAAAATTCCAAGTGAAGTCACAAAGCACTGGAATTGATTGAAATGACACAACAGCAGCAGCAAAAACAACAATAACAAATATTTATTTGCTGACTCCTCTAGACATGCTCTAGCTTGTCAGTCTCCTACCAAAAAGAAAGTACCCTGAATTGAACACAGAATTCGAGGGGAATATTGATTAGAAAAGGATATAGAAGAACCATCACTTCCTCCTTCTGGTCATTATATATCTACTAACGCAATCTAAAATTAGCCTTTTAGGTTGCTATGTCATATATTAATTCATCTTGAGATTGCATTTCATTAAAACTTGTAGGTCTTTTTGATGTGAACTGTTAGCCAACTATGTTTTCTTCATCAACACATTTTTCTTCCCCCCCTTTTTATTAAAGGTTTTTATTTATAAAACATTTGCATGTATAATTTTTAATAATGACATTTGCTAAGATTTCTGTTCCAAATTATCCCCTCCTTTCTCCAGATGGCAGGTAGTCCAATACTTGTTAAATATGTTGAAATATATGTTCAATCCAATATATGTATACATATTTACACACTTATCTTGCTGCACAAAAAAAATGGATCAAGAAGGAAGAAAAAAAACTGGGAAAGAAAACAAAATGCAAGCAAACAGCAACAGAAAGAGTGAGAATACTATGTTGTGGTCCACACTCAGCTCCCACAGTCCTCTCTTTGGGTGTAGATGGTTTTCTTCATTACTGAACAATTGGAATTGCTTTGATTCATCTTATTGTTGAAGAGAGACACATCCATCAGAATTAATCATTGTATAGTCTTGTTGTTGCTATATACAATGATCTCCTGGTTCTGCTCATTTTACTTAGCATCAGTTCATGTAAATCTCTCCAGACCTCTCCAAAATCATCCTGCTGATCGTTTCTTACAGAAGAATAATATTCCATAACATTCATATACCATAACTTATTAAGCCATTCTCCAACTGATGGGCATCCACTCAGTTACCAGTTCTTGCCACTACAAAAAGGGCTGCCACAAACATTTTTGCACATGTGAGTCCCTTTCCCTCCTTTAGGATCTCTTTGGGTATAAGCCCAGTAGAAACACTGTTGGGTCAAAGGGTATGCACAGTTTGATAGTTTTTTTAGCATAGTTCCAGAGTGCTCTCCAGAATGAATCAATACATTTTTCTAATCCAAATGTAGCACTTTATATTTATTCCAGTAAAGTTTAAATTAGAACATTTGAATATTTTCTAATTAAGCATTTAAATGGACTCATGATATCACTGATGTGGACATTCCTTCCAGTGCTTTAGATCAAATTCCACATGTGACTGTCCACGCTATATGACTGTTGTCCATTTCCTTCCATTGGTTTGTCATAGAAGGGCAGATCTTACACAGATAGGATGCATGCTTATATTTTTCATATAAAAACTTTTGCATAACTTTGACTAAAACTGTTCCATGCAAAATATATGTGAAAGAAATTATTTGGGGTGACTGAAGAAAAAGTCTGTGGTCTGTGGTCATATAGTATCAGAATTGTCTCCTAATTCCAAGGCTAGCATTTGTCTGCAAAAACTGTCCTGTCATTAGCAGAAGTTTTCAATTGAAGCTATTGGAGTATTTATTTTTATTCAACAAAATGCACAAGGAATAAGAACTTGCATTATAAAAATTTTTCTTTGTATTCATCTTTGTAGGAACTTATCTATCCTATATTTGCAGCCAATATCAAACATTTGCAAAAAATATTAATTCACCAGTTTTCTAATTGATATTAAGAAAAACATTACTATTTTTTTAAAAAAAAATAACTTTTTATTGACAGAACCCATGCCAGGGTAATTTTTTACAACATTATCCCTTGCACTCACTTCTGTTCCGATTTTTCCCCTCCCTCCCTCCACCCCCTCCCCCAGATGGCAAGCAGTCCTATACATGTTAAATAGGTTACAGTATATCTTAGATACAATATATGTTTGCAGAACCGAACAGTTCTCTTGTTGTTCAGGGAGAATTGGATTCAGAAGGTATAAATAACCCAGGAAGAAAAACAAAAAATGCAAGCAGTTTACATTCATTTCCCAGTGTTCTTTCTTTGGGTGTAACTGCTTCTGTCCATCCTTGATCAATTGAAACTGCGTTAGATCTTCTCTTTGTCGAAGAAATCCACTTCCATCAGAATACATCCTCATACATTATCGTTGTTGAGTGATATAATGGTCTCCTGGTTCTGCTCATTTCACTCAGCACCAGTTCATGTAAATCTCGCCAATCCTCTCTGTATTCATCCTGCTGGTCATTTCTTACAGAACAATAATATTCCATAACATCCATATACCACAATTTACTCAACCATTCTCCAATTGATGGGCATCCATTCATTTTCCAGTTTCTAACATTACTTTTTTTTTTTTTTACAGTTTGCTCAGTATGGGTAATGGAATTGAAATCAATTATCTCTATTCATGAGATCACATAGTCTCTAATTTATGAGAGTCAAATAACTTCCTGTTATACAATGAAAATTTTTTAAAAATGTTATTTCCCTCTAGGACTTTTTCCTTGTAAAACTTTATAAATCCTTGGTTTCCGACAAGTAAATCTGTTTAGTTCTCTGTATTACATCATTTTGTTATGAGGGTTGTGTTAGCATCAACTGATACTCATTAACACCACATGGGCAATGCAAGTTTAAAAAGGAGAAGACTAACAGCATTTCTTGAGCAAACAAGTATCATTCTGTTTTTTGCATGTGCCACAGAATTCCAGTAGGAATTCTTAATTAAAGAGATTCTTAATATAGTCATTGCTCCTAGATCTAGAAATGGTTGTACTGATGCTCTCTTGGCTCATCATACTTACACTTCCTTTTTGTATTGAATAATAATAATAATAATAATAATAATAATAATAATAATAATAGAATTATTTCTGAAAAAAAGACTCAGACTTGAATTTAGTGAATAGTCTTAATTTACTCCTTCACTTTATACTTCTAACTCACAACCTCTACTATTTTGTACTATGTGTTTGGCAAAACAATGATTCAGAACAGTCAATATGTTTCCTGTCACCTCACACCCAATCAGCTATCTATTTAGGGCTGTGGACATCTTGGTCTTATATTTCTGAGTTTTATGATATATTTTTATAGAAATGTAACAAATGATTTAACTCTTCAGAAATCCTCTCAGGATTCTAAGGGTAGAGGAATCTTAAGGGGTCTTCTTCTTTTATAATATCAATTTAAACTTCCACTAATTGTTTCACTTCAGAGTTAGCTACTATCAATGAGAACTTCAGTTCATGTAATCCAGTTACTATCAATTAGCTTTTGCAGAGGGATATTGTCTTCAAAATGTATTGAGAACAAAAGCATAAACTATTCCGTCTAATACTGTGGAGACAGATTCCATCCTTTATAATCTCACTCCCTGGAGAAAGAAGAATCAGATTTAGCCATTTCTATATAATAGATTTTGTCCAAACATGGCACTGCTGAACCTTTGCTATATATACAAGGGGTCAGAGACAAGACAGTGGAGTAAAATCTGAGTCTAGTTGAACTTTCACAACATTCCTCTCTAAACAACTTAAAAATTGAAACTGTTTAGAGGGGAATGTTAGGAGACTGGTACAATTGTAAGCTTAGTAAAAGATGCACAAAAACTATTGAATAAAATAACTCCTTAAAAAAACGGAATTGCCTTAATGGTAAAAGTTGCACAAATATTCCCTCTAGGAAAGAATTCATTTAAAAGCAGAATAGGTAAAGTGGAAGAAGAGGGACAAAATAATTTCTTAAAAATACAGAATTGGGCAAGTGGAAGCTAATGACTCCATAAGACTTTAAGAGACAATAAAGCAAAGCAAAGGAAAATTGAAGAAGCTATGAAACATATCATTGGAAAACAACTGGAGTGGAGGGGGCAGAACCAAGATTGAGGAGAAAAGGCTAGGACTTAATAGAGCTCTCTCAAATTCCCTATCATATAATTTTAAAATAGCACCTCAAGATTAATTCTGCAGTGTCAGAACTAAGAAAAAATGTAATGAAACTGTTTTCTAGTCCAAAGCAAATTAGAAGTTCAGAAGAAAAGGTTTGTTACAGCAGGGTAAGACTGAAGAACAGACAAGTGCATATCTCACTACAGTAAGCTAGCAACAATTTATACCTCAGTCAGACAGCAGCAAGCCTTGGGAGCTACTGAATTGATAAGAGCAACTTCTTAAGCTCTTAGCTTACAGATGATAAGGATCTTAAACAATTGATCATAAAGAGATTATAGGTGTTTCTTTGGTAAAACTGGATGTAGGATTCTCTTACATTACTTATATGCAGGTAGAGATCACAGTTTTGGGTTGCAGTCCCAGGGTGAGGAGGAACATCAGCATACCAAAGCTTGTGACTGCAGAGGAGTAGGACCCTAGATACTATTTCAGAATAGAAAAGAATACTTACAATTTTTTACAGACCGGAGTACAGGCCAGATTAAAGGTAAACACATCTTTCCTTGGATCACACAGAAAATCCCCAGAATTAAATGTACAGAAAGCCCTGGAGCTTGGAACAGTTATCCCTTTATCCTAGGAACAGAGCTCAATTTTAATGTTGAACTCAGAGAAAGGTCAATTTAAAACTGATATATGTAGTCTTAAAGAAAAATGTGAATTGTTTTCAGGTCCAGAAAGAATTCCTGGACAAACTCAAAAAGGATTTTAAAAATCAAAAAAAAAAAAAAAAAAAAAAAAAAAAAAAAAAAAAAAAAAAAAAAAAAAAAAAAAAAAAAAGAGAGAGAGATGGGGGGAAATTGGGAAAAGAAATGAGAGTGATGAGAAAATGTTGAAAACAAGAGCCAACATCTTGGTAAAGGAGGCACCAAAAATACTAAAGAAAAATAACACCTTAAACAACAGAATCAATCAATGGTAAAAAAGGCAAAAAATACACTGAAAAGAAGAACTCCTTAAAAAGCAGAATTGGTCAAATGGAAAAAGATGTGCAAACATTTCCTGAAGGAAAAAAATACTTTAAAAGAATTGACCAAATGGACAAGGAGATGTAAAAGTTCACTGAGGAAAATAATTCCTTAAAAAGTAAAATTGGGCCAAGTGAAAGATAATGTCTCCATGCGACATTAAGAAACACTAAAGCAAATCAATAGAAAAAATATAACAAAATGTGAAATATCTCATTTGAAAAATAACTGATCTGGAAAATAGATCCAGGAGGGATAATTTAAAAATCATTGGAGCATATGAAGCTCAAGATCAGGAAAATAGCCTTGACATCACCTTTTAAGAAATTATCAAAGAAACTGTCATGATATTTTAGTACCAGAGGATAAAATAATCATTGAAATAAATCTACTAATGATCTCCTAAAAGAGATCCCAGAAAGAAAACTTTGAAGAGTATTATAGACACGACACACATGACAAAATAAAAGAGTGGAGCAGAATCTAATATGCTTCAATTGAAGTAAAAAAGCAGGGATAAAAATTTATAATTTCAAAAAAGCGAAGGTAAAAATAGACATAATAAAAACTAAATTATATTTTGCTAGACAATGAAGCAATAGAAAAAAAGTTATAGCAAGTTCCTCTGGTAAAAAGTCTCATATCTCAAATACATAGGGAATGGAGTCAAATTTATAAAAAATAAGAGTCAATTGATAGATAGCCAATGATCAATTGATCAGAACAAGGTAAATTAAAACAAAATTGCGATAACACTTCACATTTATCAGAAATGACAAATGCTGGAGGGAATGAATGAAAATAAGTGCATCAATAAATTATTGATGGAATTGTGAACTGTTCCAACCATTGTATAATTTGTAACTATGCTTAAAAAATGATAAAACTATGTTTCTTTTAATTCAGCAATACCACTATTTTATCCTAAAGAGATCAAAGCCAAAGGAAAAGCACCTATATGTAGCTATTTATTTATTTATTTTAGGTTAAAGATGCAATTCTTCTACACATATTTCCTTTTCATTATGTTGCAGGAAAAAAATCAGATCAAAAGGGAAAAAAAAAGAAAAACAAATGAACAATAACAACAACAAAAGATGAAAATGCTATACTGCAGCCATATATTTATAGCAGTT
Organism: Sarcophilus harrisii; assembly: GCF_902635505.1. Classification (NCBI taxonomy): domain Eukaryota; kingdom Metazoa; phylum Chordata; class Mammalia; order Dasyuromorphia; family Dasyuridae; genus Sarcophilus; species Sarcophilus harrisii. The sequence continues at coordinate 386,313,841 of NC_045426.1, forward strand.
TTTTCATGGTGGCAAAGAATTGAAAATTGAGGGGATACCTAACAACTGGATAATGGCTGAACAAATTGTAGCATATGATTATGATGGAATGTTATTATGTTGTAAGAAATGATGAGGGGATGATTTCAGGAAAAATGGCAAGACATATAAGAATTGATGCAAAGTGAAGTGAGAACTGGGAGATCATTGTGCACAGTAACAGTAATGTTGTATTATTGATCAGCTGTGAAAAATTTGGATATTCTGATAAGTATAATTCTAAAGAACTTATGATGAAAAAATACTATCCACCTCCAGAAAGAGAACTGATGAACTCTGAGTGCAAATTCAATTATATTTTTTTCACTTTTCTTGTTATATGACTAATATGGAAATATATTTTATATTTTTTCACATATATAATTAGTCTAATATTGTTTGTTTAGTCAGTACATGGGAGAGATGTTGGAGGAACGGAGGGAGAGGATCTGGAATTCCAAATTTATAAAGAAAAGAATGTTAAAAAATAAATAAGTTTGAAAAACCCCAAATGTGGTATTGTTTTTGGATGAGTCCTCACCTCCAGCTACCTTTCTCCCTATATTGTTCCTGGCTGTTCAAATTAGGTGATGGGTTGGCTGTATCACCTGACACATTCTCACATCCTGAATACCTTGTCAGCTCACATTTCTATCCTTTTCGCTCAAAAGTCTTCAATTCCCTCACATAAAATGAAAGAATAAACATTGAAGCAAAGGACTGAGGCCTCTTCACATTGAGCCACATGTTAATCTCAAACAGAAAAAGAGCCCAAGGCTTCTCTGTTCACAGAATTGTCTTTCACTGGATATTGCCAGGGAAGGCATCAAACCAAGAGTAGAAATGTAGCAAAAGAGAACCAGGATTGATTAATGCTTTTTAAAATGTCCCTACCTCCTTGATCCTGGTTCCACAAACCGTAGTCAGTAAAGAGGTTGACATTTACTACATTGTTAGCAGATTATAATCAGTTGCAGAATATCTATGTATTCTTCAATATTTCCACAAGGCATTTCCATTAAATTGCATCACAACTCTATTGGAAGCAGAATTTCCACTCTCTTCTATGTAGGAGTAGAATCAAGATGCTCAGAACATATACTAGTGCCCCATTACAGAATTAATGATATGTCAATAAATTCATTTGCCTAAATTATGAGATTTGAAAATAATTTCTGCTATATAAAATAGTCATTGACAATGATCATGTGAAAACATTTTAATAAACACATATAGTCTATAACATTAAAGAGTTGAGTATATGTATCATAGACATGAATAAAGTACTACAATAAACATTTTCATGGAAAGGAATTAAAAATAGCAAGCAATTCTAACAAAGTTGTATCCTTCTTGTCTGGAAGATTACATTTTTTGTCATTTTTATATCCTCAGAACATATAAATACATAATAAAATTTTGAATTTAATTGAAGGCAAATCACTTTCTGACTTTAATATGTTTTTCTTTGGTAAGTCATTTATTCTCAAAAGAAAAAGAAAATGTGTTTAAGTTTTCTCAGTATGTTACAGTGAATACAGCATTAAGGAAGACTAGGGTTCAAATTTTATAATTGACTTTTACTAGCTGTGAAATCATGGGTATATCATTTAATCTCCTTGTGCTCTGTTTCTTCATCTGTAAAATGGTTGTATGTACCATAACAGACCTATCAAGTTCAAATTAGATCATGTGCTTAAAACACTTTGCAAACTTCACAGTGCTTTATAAATACCAGTTACTATCATGATGACAATGATATAATTAAGAGACTTAGTCTAGATAACTAACATAGATTGTGCTGACACCTGTAAGCAAGATATCAAGAACTTGTGTAAAGTATTTTTTTAAATAAGCCTTTGAAGAAAACTTGGATTTTGCTTTTTTTTTTTTTTTTAAGCAAACCATTGCAATCATTAGTCAGAGTTATATTATTAGACTACATTTATGTAACTGGAAAAAATATAGTAACAACTAATCATGATATTTGTAAATTGGGAAATCCCATTATTGTCTTACCCAAGACTGATAATGAGAAAAGAAAATGATAAATTCCCTTCCCTACATATATCTAGAAACATTTCTCTTCCTGTCATAGTTAAAATGAGGATTCAAAGAAAGTTTGGAAAAAGCATAGGAGAAGAGGATATTCAAGAAATTCCCATCCATAATAATGTCTTAAATGGAAAAAAAAATAAAACCATTAAAATCAATATGGTGCTGATGTTGGGATAGTATAATTTATGCCACAGTAATTCCATTATTGGAACCAAAAGTTTTGGAAAGTCTACATTTAATTTTCTTAAAATGATAAAATCATTTATGTTAAAGAACAATTGAACATGAACATCCACTTATACATTCACTTTCAAAGAGAAGGAAACTTCACAATCATTTAGTGACAGGATTTGGGGGGACAGGGAAGAAGGCAACAAATATTTACTAAGTACCTAATATGTGCCAGGCAGTACTAAGTATTTGTCCACATATTTATCTCATTTGATTCTCATAATAATCCTATTAGGTTTGTGATATTATTATTCTCATTTTGCCATTAAAAATCTGAGGCTGCTAGAGATTGTCTTACACAGTGAGTAAATCTCTGAGGCTAGTTTAAATTTAGATCTTCTTAATTCCGGATCTCCTCTATTGCAGCACTATATTAGACATTGTATAGTCCAACACTGTCATTACAAGTAAATGTTTAAATAATTTTCATGGATAGTACATGGCAGAAGTGAGATTTAAACTCAAGTTCCTTGATTCCAAATTCAGAGATCTCTCCCTTCATTCATTCTAGTATTTATTTTATAGATAAGGAAACTGAGAACCAGAGTTTAAATGATTTGTTAAAGATCAAACACTTGTCAGGGGCAGAACTGAGTTTAAAAACTCATTCTCCTGAATCTGGGTCCAGTAATCCTTGGGTTATATTTGAATATGGAATGTCTCCAACCAAAGTTTTTTTGTGACACAAATTACAAGCAGAAAAATGCAGGGAAATCTAATTGCAGTGGGTAGGCTCTGGGAGAGCTAAATGCTTGTATTTAAAGAGAAGCATGAATGAGATAATGTCAATTTGGAGAGAGTCAATAGTAGAGTTCCTCAAAGTTCTGCTTTTGATTCTATGCTATTCAATTAAAAAATATGACTTGAAGTGACAGACGGAAAGCTGAGAAGGATGGTAGAGTCAGGATTTGAAAAAGGTCTCAGATTATAGTGATTAGCCAAATCTAATCAGATAAAATTTACTAGGGATAAATATGTTCTTATATGGGTTTAAAATACAAATTGTACAAATATAGGATGGCTGAATGATAGTTTATGTGGAAAAAGCTCTAGGAGTTTTAGCAGACAATAACTTCAATAGGAGTCAAATATAGTTCATGAATGAATGAAAAAAAAAACATTCATTAAGCAATTATTCTGTTGCAGACACTAAGGTATATGCTAAGGATATAAAGTCAAAAATATTTCCTGCCTTCAAAAAACTTACGTTCTAATAAGATGGACATAATCAATAACCATCAGTGGTAGTCAGGGCAGCATGCTTTGGATTGGGAGGTCACAGGAATCATTAATATAGCCATAGGACAATTGATTGACATGACAATCCAAAGAACTAACTAGATTTTAGACTGATTTAAAGGAATTGATGTTCTTCAGAATTAGGGAAATCTTACTTCAACCTTATTCATCATAGATCAGAATATATCTCTAAAGCATTGTGATTGATTTGGGCAGCACATTTTTTGTAATGTCATATTGACAAGATTGAGTGTTCAGAGAAGGGTGACTAGATGGTGTATGGCCTAGGGACTATATACAGTGCAATTACTGGAAATAATTTTGGATTATTAGCCTGGAGATGAGAAATCTGGGGATCAGGAAACATGAAAATTGTCTTCAGGTTTACAATAGGGCAGATTTAGAGACAAAGGATAGAAGTTGAGAAGAAGGTGAAATGAGCTTAATGAAAGGAAAAGGTTTGCTTAATTAAAGCTATGCAAAATTGGAATAGTTCACTATGGCAAGTTTATCGTTAATGATATTCTTCAAGTGAAGGCTGGCTGTCCACTTAACAGGAATACTAAAAAGGGATCCTTCTTGGGTACTGGATGGACTAGATAGCCATTGAGGTTCTTTCCACTTCTGATATTCTATAAGTCTATCCTCAAATTTGGGTAGCAAAGAGGTAAATTCCTGTATATTCAATTAAAAATAATAATACCCCTCTTCCTCCCCCTCAAACATAGAACCAATGGAGGACAAGTTTAAGAGTCAGAAGACTTGCACTATTTTTCCATCTCTGTCATGGGACAGCTTTATGATCATAGACAAGTCATGTTCAGGCTGTGAGTGATTTTCTCTATGAGCATGAGACCTATGAGTGTGTACATGTGTGAATATCAGGGGCAAAAAATTTAGATGAAAGAAACCCAAAGAAGATATTTTTCTATAGTAAATGGCAAAATCAAAACAAAACAAAAAAAACATCATGAGTGTTTTTTATGGGCAGTGTAAATATTCAAAATTCTATCTACAATCTATCTCTTTTAGGATGAAAGGATTTCATCATTATGTAAGAAATAGGTTTCCACTTACTGTGGTTAGAGGGAATTATGGTAGTAAGATGAATGTCATATTCCTGCCCCCAACACCACCAATGTGAGCCACTTAAACACCATAGAACTTTAAATTGTGATTCAAATTCAAATTCAAAACGCCACATGTCAAATTGTGATCTTCTAGGCAAAAATTTGTCAAGAATCTATTGTATGCTATTCATTACTCCAAGCTTCTCTAGAAATGTTCCAGGTTTTCCATCCTTTCATAGACCCTATAGAAATTTAGGGACAATTTGGATAACATATTTTACCTTTCTTCTATGCACAGGGTTTGTGAACCCATATTTATACAGATTTTTTGATTTTTGTTCTTTGTTTCCAGCAACATATGTGAAATAACTTAATAGAATTTTAAAAAGCAAGCATACTTCTGTGTACAGAATTAATAATATTACTCATATATACAGTACATTATACTTTTAAAAATGTAGATACTAAAAACAAAATATAAATTCTTTTTGAAGTTGTAATGAAATTTATTGTAATCTTTGACATTCTGTATTTGTATATTGAAAAGGGGATCTCATAGTTGAAATCACTGAGAACCACTGTTGTAGGTGAAAAGGAATAGGACTCCAAAGTCTGAAGACCTACATTTCAGAATCAGCTCTTTCTCTCTGTTATTGGCCATGACCTTGTGGAAGCTACTTAAGTTCTCTGAGCTTCATTTTCTTTCTGTATAAAATGGAGACACTCATATTTGTATTGCCTGTCTGTCAGGGTAGCCATGAAAATCAGCTATCAGATAAAATGATGTACATCATAGCACTTTGTAACTGTTAAGTGCTATATAGCTGTAAGGTCTTTATTCTCATTTTTATCCATTGAAGATAACTGACTTTTCTAATAATTGCAATAGTGATGTACCCTTTTGAACAGTGGTTTTACAAAATCTACTTTGGGATCCAATAAAAGTTTTCAAGGTAGCTATAAAATGCCAAATAAAATATATTTAAAAAAATTTTTATGACATTTTCTCAGTGTTCATCTGAAGATATCTCTCTATGTATTCACATGCAATAAGGACAGTTTCTTTATATTTATGTTGTCAATATTCCCCTTACTGTGTTCCTGGATAACTTGCAGTCACAAATGTACTTTCTTCAAAGTGAGTCTAAAAAAAGACACTCTTCATTTGAGATAATGTTTCCTCTCCTGCAGTCTAAATTTTCATATATAAATATTAAAAAAATTACCATGCAATTATTAGAATTTTGAAAACAGACAGGATATTGTTAGATTTTCCATTTTCCATTTTACTATTTTCAACCTTTCAACAGTTAGGACATGAAAAAATTTATAGTATTAATTCATACACATTATATGATTTCCCATGACAAATAGGAAAAAAATACATTGTACAGTACATTTGCTTTATTATGCCAGTAGTTGTTATCACTTATGTGACCTAATTTACCACTATATTATTATTTCTCCATAAAATTTTATTCTTGGAAGAACCTAGTCCTTGTAAGAAAATGGTAAGGCAGGTTTCAGGTTGAAGTTGAATACTTCATTTCATTTTTCCCCCCACTTATTCTTTCTTAATGATATGAAAACTTGTAACAGGATTCTCTCAAAAAATAGAATTTTATTTCTATAGAAATAATTTTGGAGTCTTCTATAGATTTCAATTTTGCAAATCTATAGGATAATCAAGGTAGCCATCTCTGGTGATGATCTCCTCCTAGTCATAGTCCTAGCAATATTTGAAAACCAAATCAGACCAAACCAAACCAAAGCCATCCCTAAATCCAAGGCCATATAGTATCTTTCCTACCTTAATAAAGAACTGAAGAAATGAAATACAGTGAAGAGAGTCCTGAATTTAGAATCAAGGAACCTGGGTTTAAATTTCAATTTTGCTATTAATATACTTGAAAGTTATTTCACACTATTTAAACATTTACATATAATAACAGTATCGAACTATATAATATCTAATGTTCCTTCAGGCAGCTTAGAGGTACAGTAGATGGAGGCCTGGAATCAATGGTGCTGGTGCTGTGGTGGGACGATTAATGCCACACAGTAGTTTTATTACTGAAGCCAAAAGTTTTGGAAAGTCCACATTTTATTTTCTTAATGTGATAAAATCACTTATATAAAGAACAGCTGAACACAAACACCTACTTATACATTCATTTTTAGAGTTAGAAGAAAACTTTACAGTCATTTAGTGACAGGATTTAGTGGGTTGAGAAAGAAGGCTACAAACATTTCTTAAGCACCTACTATGTGCCAAGCATTATGTCAAGTATTTTTCTAAAAATGTCTTCTCATTTTATCCTTACAACAACCCTGTTCTGTAGGTGGTATTATTATTCCCATTTTGCAGTTATGCTACTGAGCGTAAGTAGCTTGCACAAGGTTATACAGATAATTAAATCTCTGAGGCTAGATTTAAGGCTGGTAAGGCTGGGTAAGACTGTTGCTATACAGAATTCCCAGTGGGTGGCAGACCATTCCTTTTTTTCTTTGCTCTCAAGAATACAAAAGAAGAAAAAATATAAAAGAATGCAAAAGTTTACAATATTAGGGGCTGGGCATATTCCCAGTTGCCGTTTGCAGAGGTCTCACTGTGGACAAAGTCCAAATTCTCCCCAATGTTTTACCTGCAGTACCAAATAGGATGTTTTTCAGAAATTAGGTTAAAATGTCTTGAAATAATGCTTTATGAGAATATTTTATTTTTTGGAATAAATTAACTTAGTTATGAAATCTATAAATTTTGTTAAGCATCTGCTAATGATATTGACAGGTAGAAGAATTTTTCTTCATATAAATAAACAAGAAAATTATCTAGGTGACTCTCCTTTTCTTTCACTTCAAGGTGCCATTGTGTTTAAATCTCTAATTTTATCCAAAGTAGCTCTGTCTAGCCTCATCTCTGCCTTGAGGACCCCACCACCAGTGAGATCTTACAAGTCCTTTAATTCAGATGTCTCTTCTGCACTCAAGTTTCCATTGAAATGTAAGGGAATTCATGGAGCAGGAGATTGTAGGATTGCACAGTGTATAACAATGAAGAGAAATATATCTTTAATTCAAGATCCAATGTGGTATAGCCTTTCTTCTTGCTAAAATTTCAATGAATAAAAAGTGAATTCTAACAAGAGGAAAAAATTCAGATATGAATCAAAAAATATTGTTTTCTTAAAAGAATAAATTGTGTAGTCTGACTATAATGTCTATGTATATACAAATTACATTTAAAAAATCAGATGAAATCATATAATAAATCACTTTGTAATCCCTAAGTCAATATATGAATTTTAGCTATCATTATCATTATTACAAGTCACTGAAAAGAATAGTTTAAAAATGCTGAAGGATTTAGTCAAGATAGTTTAAAAATCATGTGCATGTAAATGAAAAAGAAAACTTTGAGAAAATGCAAACCTTGAAAATAAAAGTTGAAAGAAATAGAATTGACTTGAATTTCTCCAGTTTCCCAACTGGTTTAAATATGAATACTAAGTAAATTTTGATTCCCAGATGGAATTTTTATTAGAGTCCCTCAAACTTTGCATTTATCTGTCATTTAATTATGAATTCTTGACATATAAGATAAAATATTCTTTGCTTTTTATTTTTTAAAAAATCTTATTCTTTTGGACTGTGATTTTTAAGTGCGCCAACAACAACAAATTCCAGGTGTAGAAGGCAAGATTTAAACCTAGTTCTTTTTGATCCTTAGCCTGTATTCTATGCTCTGCACTACTTGGCCTCTTCATATATAATATATATGATGTCAAAAAGAATGATTGATGCTGTTTAAAAATTACAAACTAGGATAGTAGTGTTCACTGTGAAGTCAATAGAGTTTTTGAAAATGCAAGAAAGTTAATCATAGAATCATAGAGCTAGAGGGATCTTAAACAATCATCTATTCTATCCTCCTTCCAACCATCTCTGACAGATGAGATATTATTCTATTTTTAAAGATTTCTGAAGAAGGAAATTCCATAGCTTCCCTTGGGTAACCCATTTCAACACTTAACAACCTTTCCTGGCAGGAAATTATTCTTCTCATTGCAGCTTAAGCCTATTTACTTGTGATCTGTCCTAAATGGAGATAGAAAACAGCTGGTTACCATACTAGCTCAAAGTACTTGGTATGCTCTATTTAAATGTAGCTACTACATCCTCTCCACTCTGCTTTCTTTTCTATCAGATGCATAATCTCTCAGCTCTTTCATTTTTTGGTCAAATAATTATATTTTAGACAACATTTGAATCTGCATTGTGTGGAAATTTCTTCCATTTGTGAAGATGGAATCTTTCCATTCCTCAGATGATTATCTTTAGGACTGGGTGTAAGGGGTGCTCAGGAAGACTGATACCTCTTATGTGAGGGCTTGCAGAGTCCTTTTAAGGGAGGGCTTATCCACCTTTGATATCTACCTGATTTACCCAGCTCTCACCATGACCATAAAAAGCTGTAGAATGCACAGCAGACGTACCAAGTAACATGTTGGCAGATGAATGAAACCAGGTTGAGGATAATTAACAGGTCTCAAACCCATTAGTGAGTCAGGGGGATGTCTTCCTTACCCAAGCACATGAAGACTTCCCTTGGAAGAATAGGCAGTTAGGAACAATTTGTTCCAAAGCTGTGAAGACAACTGAAGTAAATGCTTTGAAGCACTTAGAGCTTGGCCAGACATTGAAGAAATGAACTCATCCAATGCATCCCAGGCCACTGCCAGTATCTTGGTGCCAGTGGCAAGGCATTGCCACTGGACTTCTATGACTCTGTAAGAAAGAGTGAGGCTGATGGCTGCACAAGTAAAGACATTATCCACGATGTCACTGGTCCTCTTCAAAAACAAAGGACAAACAATAATAACAACTTCTTTAGGATCAGGGAATAAAATTTGATTTTTTGATTATCAGTTTTCTGGTGATGAAGGTCTATTAATTTAATGTGAGACAGAAACAGAGGTTAAGTTATACATCACAATTTTCTGCCTTAAGAAATGGTACTTTGTTAGCACAATTTTCTGGAAACCCAGAACCTATCTACCTCATAGGGAGACAGAGTAATAAGGCTTTTGTGGAGATTTGGCATAGTATCAGGACCATGAGATCACATATCTAGAAGAAGACAGCCAAATAATACAGTGATAGACTGCTGCATTTGTAACAGGAAGATATACATTAAAATCCAGTCTCAGATACTTTTTTTGCTTTATGAGTCATTTAACTTTTTCCTGCCTCAATTTCCTCAACTGTAAAATGGGAATAATAATAGCATCTATATCATAGGTTATGAGGATGAAATGAAATAACATTTGTAAAGTATTTAGTGCAGTGTCTGGTGCATTAGTAGCTGTGATATAAATGCTTATTCCCTTTCCCATCTAGTCTAATACTCTTCTTTTGCAGATGAGGAAACTGAGGTCTGTGAGCTAAGTGACTTGTTCAAGGTCACAGTACATTATTATCAAAGGAAAGGTTTTGGATTCAGGTTCTTTGACTCCAGAGCCATTATTCTTTCCATTGTACCATATTGTTATAAAAAACAAAGCACTTATCCAGTTTAATGGTTTGGAAAGATAAACTGTGATATAGTTTATATAAAGGGTGGGGAACCTACATTATCTCATTTGCTGTGCATAAAATTCTAAATCCTAAAAAAATGAATGTACTTATAAAAAGCCAATTAGTAAATGATGGCAACTGTAACAATAGCTAACACATAGAAATTCTATATAGCACATTTTAAGATTGTCAAAGTGTTTGATCATCAAAACAGCCAAGTGAGGGAGGTGCTGTTATTATCCACATTTTATAGATGGGAAAACTGAGGCTAAGAAAAGTTATGACTTGCCCAGAATCACACAGCTAATAAGTGTTTGAGGTAGGTTGAAACCTGGTAATTATAACTCTGGATATTATTTCCTCTCCTTAAAAAATACTGGTGAATTAGGTAGCTACCAAAGGTGGATAAGTCCCCCCTTAAAAGGACTCAGCAAGCCCTCACATAATAGGTACCAGTTTTCCTGAGCACCCCATATACCCCAGTCCTAAAAATAATCATCTGAGGAATGGAAAGATTCCATCTTCACAAATGGAAGAAATTCCCATGTGTAATAACACAGATTCTTAAAGTTGAAGCAAATATCTTAAAATGATTTAAATTAAATTAATTTAATTAAAAGTGAAAGAGCAGAGAGATTGTGTATCTAATAGGAAAAAAAGCAGAGTAGAGCTGATAAATAAATAAAAAAGTGAATGAATAATTCTGGTAATAGTTAAGGAATTTTATGATTTCTAAATTTTCTAAATAATTTCATGTGGTTTTGGATTTATCATTATTTTTAGATGATCTGAACTACAATTTTCTACATGGTTTTAGGATTGCAAGTTGGAACAGCCTTTTGAAATTATCTAATCTTTTGTACATATGAGTAAATTGAGACCCAGAAAAGTTTAAAAAAAAAGTTCATTGTCTAAGGTCACACCGATCAACTTGTAATTCAGATCTCCATTTCTAATCCTAAATTCTACATTATTGGATGTGGTCTAATGTAGACTGCTTTCACTGTTCATTTTGCTCTTAGTGGTATATGACATCATAGAGATAATGAATAAAGTCTTTCTTCTCTTTTGCAAAAAAGGAGATATGGGCAAGAGATAGTCTAGACATCTACCCAGTGCCTGATGGTTGAGTAGATTCCCCCCTCCCCAACTATAAGATCCCTGACTTTATGTCAGAATTTATCAGTATATTGTTTTAATGTTTTATGCAAAGTGTTTCTCTGACTCCATTATCATGTCTGTAACCCAACAAGAACAAAAATCACCCATCCAACCCTGGCAAATAACTATTTTGAAATTAGTTGATGGATGTCATGTCAAGTTCAACTATTTACCAGTTTGCATATAAAACCCCAGCTACTGTTTCCCTAGCTGATTTCTTGCCCTTAGCTTGGGGAAACAGTAGTGGGCACCAGTGTGTATCCTGTGATTCATGGCCCACTCTCAGGGTTAAACTATTTAAGCTGCAGACAAACAATGGGTATTTGTCATCTTCTCTGTTTCCATTTGCCAGACACAGGGCCCTGGATGGATGTCTTTGGTAAGTAGAATTTTTCTTTTCTTTTCTTTTTAATTGCATCTGGAAACAATGAAGAACAATTATCTGATGTAGCATCCCTTGTGCCCCAGGTGTTTTGTGACTCATTCCGTTCTCCCTGTAAACTCATTAAGTGGGTTTGGGGAAGGATGCTTTGAGTAAAGTTACATATTAAAAATGGTTTGGCAATGACAATGTAATTACAAAACCAAGAAGAAGAAAAAGAAGAAAGGGCTTCAGTTGTGATCTGAACACTTGTAACCACCAGCAAAAAAAATACAGTGTTGAGGAAAGGGGTGTGCAAACAGGCTGGCCAAAGCTTGTCATTTTCAAAATTAGGTTTGTAATTAACTTTGCCCTATCTCTAGGGAATATTAGAAGTAGAGCAAAAAAAAAAAAAAAAAAAAAACCAAATGAAAGAAAACAAAATACACCAACCTTGCCATGCTCTGGGTTTTCCAAAATGCTGTTTTGGAAGAAAAGTAGCTGAACAACCAGTTCTCCTTGGGATGGCCTGAACTAGCTAATGAAAATCTTGAGAACAGTAACAAAGGGTACCCTGGAAGCCATTTGGGATTGAAAGTCTGTGATCTCACAGTGGATTTCAATTAGGGCTGGGTGGTTCTTGTTTCACTCCAAGCTCTTTGCATGTCTTGAACTCTTTATTTTGTCTTTGAGCTTTGGCTTTGGCAGTCCCCAAGACATGTCTTGCCAAATCACTTTTCCCCTTAACTTTTAGGTCCACATGTATTTTTAGGGAAATTTAATCCATATGTCTGAGTTGCACTTAATATGAAATCATCAAAATATTTTCATGTGAACCATCCAGAAGTCTTAAGAATGCCCCACTTATAGGTCATAAAAAAAAAAAAACACAACTTCTTAGAATTAGGAAGTTGTGTTTTGGGGAAAAGAGTAAACAGTTAGAAGGAGTCCAAGGTTTAAGGCCTGGGAGACTCAAAATCTAAATTCATGAGATCTAATAGTGCTATGGACATGAAAAAAGTTATCTTTTATCTCCAGAATCATTAATAGGAGATTTACATTTCAAAAGAAAAGAGTTTTCTAAGCCCAATGATGTATATTCATCATACATTAAGATTCATTATTGGATGAGAGGGAAAACATAACTACCTTTAACAGTTTGGGACAAATTATTTCAGGCTAAAAATGGAAAATATTTGAATGTTGATTGGTGACATGACAAATGCAGCATAAAAGTAAACTAGATTTGCAATTTACAGGATCTAAGTTTATCTTTTAGCTATTCTACTTATTACCTGTGTGATTGTCAGTAGAATCTTGGGTTCTCCAGCCCTCGTTATGAGAGTTTCTTTTTAAAATGAAAGGGTGAATTAAAAGGCTTATTATTAGATTTCCAGAAGGAACCTTCTTCTAGCTTACAGAACATCTGGTCTAATCCTTTCCCTTTTTTTTTTTTTTTTTTTTTTTTTTTTTTTTTTAAGATGAGGAATCCAGGTGGCATGAAAGGTAATTGAATTTGTCCAAGACCATACTGAGAGCATCCAGCAAGGTAGTTCCTTGCAGTGTAGCACTTGTACTCTTTCCACTGTTCTTGTTCAGTTGTTTAGTTGTGTCCAACTCTCTGTGACCCTCATGGAACATAGCATGATAATACTATCCATGGGGTTTTTTGGGTAAAGATACTAGAATGATTTGACATTTCCTTCTCCAGTGGATTAAAGCAGAAATGAATTAACTTACCCATAGTCGTACAGTTAGTAAGTGTCTGAAGCTGGATTTGAACTCAGATCTTTCTGACTCCAGGACTAATATTCTATCTATTGAGCCACCAACCTGTCTATTCCTTTCATTACCTCATGCTAAATGTGTCACTGACCAGTACTAATAGTAAATAAATGAAAAAGTAATATTTTACGTTGGAAGTGGATAATATCTTTGTTCATAGATATTTATTGATTACTTTATTAGACTCAAATGTTTGTGATGGTCCTGTGGTGAATACAGATATGTAATAAGCATAATCCTAGTCTTCAAGTAATAACATTAGGGAAGGTAAAAATATTATTAGTAATATTAGGTAATATGTTATATAAAGTAGTACTAATATATTAACATAATATATTGCTATATTACATAGAATATTTGTAATAATATATTAATATAATTTTATTACAAAATAATAATAGGTAGCATATATAGAATAATTTAATGCTTTACAATATCTCATTTTTAACCCCACAGATATTTTGGGAGGCAGGTGCTATTTTTATCCCCATTTTACAGATCAGTAAACTGAGGCAGACAGCAATTAAATGTCTTGCCTAAGGTTATATAGATAGTATATCTCTGAGACCATATATGGATTTAGGCCTTTCTAACTCCAGTCCCAATGCTAATGATTTGATAGACGAAGAAACAGCTGATCTTTTTTTTTTTCCATTTTCTTTCAAAATCTTGTGACCCATAGATGACATTGTAATCAGACAAAAGAAGCTAAGGAATTGTGTGGCAAGTTGCTTCTCTTCTTTATATTTTAGTTTCTTTACATTATGAAATGAGGGACTTAGCTTGGATCATCTGAAGAATCCTCTTGATATTATTACTTTTTAATGAAATGAACATATGGTAGCTTGCTTTTTCATTTTCATTTTTACTCAGGAAGGTAGAGAAATCTTTCTTTTCTGAATTTTATGCAGGTTAAACAACCATGGAAATTGCTCTTCAGGGTTTTTAATTAAATTGTACTGGCATAGGCCAAATCGATACACCAATCCAAGCCTATCAAGTAAATGCTTTCAGCAGTAGGTAGTGTTCTTTTAGCCAATTATGGTATCAGGAAGCCAGCTGGAGGTTCCATCTAAATAATAGTTCTATGTAATAATATTTTCCAGTTCCTAAATTATTACTCATTTACTTAAGTCTTCTTTTTGCCCCATTTCCTAAAGCAATGACCTAGCTCTTGAAAGACCCCTGGATATTATTTAGATACAAATCTAATGTAGTGACCCTGGATTGCAGTTGCATAGCTCAAGAGCCTGGAATGGGGTGCCTCCAATCTCATTTGATTTTGATTCTTGGACACCAGGGGGGGCTCTGAGAATGTGGTCTTCAGTTTGGCTTTTGTCTCCAATTAGAAGCCTTTTTAAGAACCCAAAGGAGAAATCAAATGGATGTTATTTTGCCAGTCCATATTAAAAACAAAACAAAAGAAAAACCAAACCTTTAAGTTAGCAACTACAAATTAGCTCTTAGACCAAGGGTCTGAAAGAAATTAGAACTAAAATAAATTATAAAATTTAAAAGCTACTAATAAAAACTGAAGAGGGAGGGGAAAACCCAAATAATGATTATCCACAGTTTTAATGTTATCCAATTTTGGGCTATTGGAATCTAAATAATTTGGAGATAATTAATTCTCTTTCTTTCTTCCCTTCTCTTTCCCCTCTGTTCTCTTTCTCCTTTCTTCTCCTCTCTCCCACTCTACCTCCCTCTCTCTAATATCTATCATCTCTCTTTGTCTCTCTTTTTGTCTCTGTGTCTCTGTCTGTTTTCCCCTACACTCAGGCAAAGTGCCATCTTATTCGACATCACATTTGTGTTTATAAGTGCAGGAAGCACTAGTGAACATTTGATAATTTGTAATATTTTTAGGTGGATATCATTTTTGTTTTCAAAGAGGTTCTTTCTTTTCTTGAACATAATCCCAATAGATAAGTGCCTTTCCTATAATGTACCAATAGGATGACAGATTATCTGTGACTTCTGCTTAAATATCATCTTTGTCAGAGCTTACAGATTATGCATTTAAGTGTTTTACTCAAGAACCTTTACTATGTACAAATATATCTATTCAGAGTTGAAAGGAATCTTAAATAATTTCTGTTTCTGGAGCATTGCAGCAATACTGAGTGCCTTATTCTTTTGTAGGTACATAATTTAAGTTGAGAGCTTGAAAAGAGGAAGACTTGAATTGCTTTCTTTTTTTTCTTTCTTAAATTTCCTTATCACTAATATTGTTTTAAATTTTTATTTAATTTATTTTATTTTCAAGTCTGAATTCTCTTCTTTTCACCTTCTTTCTTTCATTGAGAAATGAAAAAAAACTGTCATAAACATCTATAATCAAGCTCAACAAATCCCTGCACTAACCATGTTAATAGATATAGTTCATAAATAGTGAATATATGTTATATATAAAATCCTTGTGATATATATATATATATATATATATATATATGTGTGTGTATGTGTATAAATGCCTAACGAATATATAGGCCCACACACATCTATCTATGTCTAATCAACATTTTGGTATATGTTTATAGCTATACACATATATTATATCTAATATGATATAATGTAGGCATTGATATGTAGGCATACATATACATAAGTATGCTTTAAAATACAATCTGAGGGCATCATCTCTTTATCTGGAGGTGGGTAACTTATTTCATGATGAGCCATTCTGCAAGTGTGATGGGTCATTGTGTTGGTTAAAGGTATTTATCTTTATAATGTGGTTATTATATAAGGTATTTTCCTGCTTCTCCTCACTTTACTTAGCTTAAATTCATGTAAGTTTTATCAGAAACCATCATTTCTTATAGCTCAATAGTTATCACATACAATTATTATATGTTCAATCCCAAATTATGAATTGATGGGAAGTCCCTGATTTTCCAATTTTTTTGTCAGCACAAAAAGAGCTGCTAGAATATATGGGTATTTTCTTTTTTCTTTGATCTCTTCTGATATAGATTTAGTATTAGTATTGTTGAATCAAAAGATATGAGCAATTTAAAAGCTTCACTAAGTCCCACCATTCCCTCAAGCTATTATTTTATATTTTTCCTCTCCTTCTAGGCCAAACTCTTTGAAAAAACTCCTTGTATTTACAAAGTGAGTTTGCTTCTGAATTCATCATTCAATTAAGTTTTTTCTCTCCAAAGTTATCAATGATTTTTTTATTTCCCCAACTGATGGCCATTCAACAGTCTTCAAAATTCTCAATACAGCTGCTACATTTCTCCCTGGATACTTTTTCCCCTCTGGGTTTCATGGTGCTATTTTATCCTGTCCTACTACTTGTCTAACCCCTCCTTCTCAGTCTCCTTTCCTGGTGCATTATCCATATCATGTCTTCCAAATGGGTTTTTTCTCAACATTTTGTCCTATTCTCTATTCTCTTCTCCCTTTAAACTCTCTCCCTATCCTGATTGCCTCATTAATTTCCATAAATTAGAAATATCTAAATGTTAACTCATTATTTCCCCCTTCAAACTCTTTCTTCTTTCAAACATCATTTTCTTTAGGGCCCAACACCCACTACAGTCTCCTAGACTTATCATCTCTATTATCTTATTATCGTTTCCACAGATAAAATAAGTTAGAGAATCTTGCCATTTCTATCTTTATGATATCTCTCTCCTTATGTAATTGTTAACCTAGTTCAGGCCTTTATCATATATTGGCTAGATTCTTGCAAAAGCTTCTTAAATTTTTAATCTCACTCTCTGTCTCTGTCTCTCTTCCTCCTCTCTCCTCTTCTCTTTCTCTCTTTTTTCTCATCTCTCCTATTTTGGTTCATTCCTCACATTGTGGCCAAAGTAATTTTCTTTAAGTGAGGATCTAATAATAAAATTCCCTACTCAATCCACTCAAATAGCTTGCTATTGCCTTTATGATAATCAATAAACTCTGTTTAGCTCTTAAAATTCTCCACAAATTGGCCCGAACCTATCTTTTTCAGCCTTATCATATACTAATTTCTTCCCTGCACTCTATCTTCTAGCAAATTGGTCTTTTCTTTCTATTCTTCATACGTGACACTCTATCTTTCATCTTTATGCATGTGTGCTGGTTGTTTTACATACCTGGAATCCACTCTTTCCTTTATTCTGCATCATAGAATTTTCTCACTTTAAGATGCAGTTCAAGTTCCAACTCCTGGGTGAAGCCTTTCTTGATCCTAACACTACTGCTTATACCATCTTTCCCAAACTGTTTTGTGTGCATATATACACATATATATGTATATATATATATATATGTATGTGTGTATGTATGTATATACACAGATACAGATACACACAGACATACCCATATACACATCCCCATATGTGTGTGAGTATGCACATACATATATACTTATCTTCTACATTAGAATGTAACACCTTACAGCTAGGGAATTGTCATTTCATTCTTTGTATTTATATACTCAGCATCCAATATAGTAGGCATGAAATATTTTTTGATTGATTGATACCTAGGATGATACCTTGCTCATAATACAGTACATATTCAGTAAAGATTTATTGATCCATTTCTTCATTCAGCAAAGATTTATTAACCTCATATTATAGTGCAAGGCAATAGAGACACAAAGACAAAATAGGAGCATCTACTTTCAGACAGTTTATATTCTGAATTGAGTATAGGATACAATACAACCAGAGATAAAATACATATGAGATATATAGAAAGTAAAGGCAGTGTATATGTGTATGTATGTAGTGTGGTACAGAGAGGTGCTTCATGTAGGCAGTGGAACTAGAGATGGTCACTGAAGGGAGTTACAGCTCTTAACAAGTGGAGTTGTGAAAGGAGTACATTTCAGGCTAGAAGAGTAGGGTGAAAAAAAAACAAACCCTAGAAAGTAGGTTGATTACTATTCATTAGAGATCTTTGCCTTAGAAGCTTACTGACTGAGGGATTTAAATAAACATCATTAAACCTCTTTCAATATCAATTTCTTAATCAGTTTATTCATTGCTTTTCAACTTGTATTGCACCTCCACTTTCATTATCTTTTTTTGGACCTCAAAATAGTCCTTTGAGAGGCAGGATAAGTGTTATTGTCATTATAAATGAGGCTAATAGATGCTGGAATACTTGATCAAGGTCAAATAGCTATTAAGTGATGGAGTTGGATCTTCTACATACATATTAGGTCTTCTGTCCTTTGATTCAGTACTAATTCCGGTAAAAGACATTGCCTTTAACGTGTTCAAGAGTTTTCTATGCACTGATCTCCAATAGAATAATTCTAAGCTAGGACATTATGTGAGAAAATCATACAGTTAAGAGGTCATTTTTCATCATTACTTAAAGAGATTGACTTTGAGAAGTCCATGTTTGAAAATTCTGAAATTAAAAAAAAAAAGAAAAAGGTTCCTGATTCATTCTTGAATTCATCAATGTACATCTCAGTCTTCAATTTTGTCCATCTTTCTTGATGATTCTTCCATAAAGAATATATCTAACACTCAAGAAGCCTTCATTGCTTTTTCAGCATCTACAAATTGGCCTTTATTAAGTGCATGATGTGTATAAGATCTTTTAGTAAATTCTGATGCTTCAAAGATTAAAATAAAACTATGTCTGACTCTCAGGGAGCTTACATTCTTTTGGGAAAAGAATGTCCACATAGTAATATAAAATAAGGTTGAGTAATGGATGTAAAGGAGAAATTCAAGTACTGAAGGAGTATTTGAGAAAGGAAGAAGTATTTTCATTTAGTTGGTATCAGCAAAGGCCTGGTTTCCAGGAGGAAATTGTATCTGAGAAGGATCTAGGGTAATAATAAAGATTCTCACAAGTGGAGATGCAATTCAAGCATGGGAAATAGTTATGCAAATGTGTTGTGATAAAAAAATGGGATGTTGAATTCTGAACTATAGATTGTAATCTAGTTTGCCTGAAACATAGAGAAAATAAAAGGGATTCATGTGAAATGAAAATGAAAAAAATCTAGGTCCCTATATGCTACATTAAAGAGTTTGAATTTTGTCCTTGAAGAAATAGAGTATTTCTGAGTGAGTGACATAGTTAACAATATGTATTAGGAACTTTAACTTGGTAGCTATATTGAAGGTAAATTGGAGGGGGGAAAAGACTGGAGGCAATGAGTTTAGTGAGGGGGCTATTAGAATAGACTAAATTAAAAAGGGTGAAAGCCTGACTAAGGTGACAGTAGTGTGAACTCTGAGTTATTATAGAAGTAGAATCACAGAATTAGGAACACAGTGTGGTTCTATGAAAAACATATTAGTTTTAGAGTCAGCAAATCCCAGTTCAACTATCCTCTACCTCCTATATATTAATGATGCTTAACTACCTGTGTGACTATCCATATAATATAAATACTCTGGGTATTGATTTCTTTATTTGTAAAATAAGGGGTCTGAATAAATTTTTAGGTCTGTTCTGATTCTATCTCTATATCCTATGAACCAAATCTATCCATCCATCCATCCATCCATCTATCTATGTATCTATGTATCTATCTTTTATTTTCTTAACTATAATAAATTATAACAATATGATTTACCTATTTCTCAAGTCTCTATCATTAGTAATATATTATGATTCATAATTGGTAAGGGACAGATGAGTTCTCCGAGAGCCTCCACAGCTGTGAATCATAACATCTGAAGGAGTTGCAGGGCAGCCTTTGCTGATACAGGTGTTGCGGACTGGAGGCAGTCCAGGGATAGATAAATTGGAGGCAGAGGGAAGAGGAGAGAGGTTAGACAATGCAATGGCCTCTCAGTAGGGAGGTCAGAGAACAGCAACTGCCTCTCAGTCTCTTTGTATCATCATCTCACAAGAGGAGATCCATTCTGCAGGTCTAGGTTGGATCTCCAGCAGACACTGTCAGGTGGCTTTTGTATTCCAACACATAATAATTCTTTTATTTACTTTGTAATTATTTGAAAATCTTAATTTTTATGCAATCATGGTATTTTCTAAGATTGCTAGCCATAGAATATTATGATAATACTACTGGTATTAAACATATAGTGATATGTATGTTTGAATAATTGAAACCATTGTATAGTATTGAAAATTTAATGCTAGTTAATCCATTTCTTTTACTCAGGTTTGATTAAATCTCACCATCTATGGTATTTATTGTTATTGATGGATCTATACCTATACACTCACACACAAATTCACAGTTGTCATGCAACCCTATGTCAAAATCATGGAAATATCTATTTTTTCACTCATTAAAAAAATAGAGATTACAATGATTTCTTTCTCAATGCCACTGGTTTCACTCCTCACTAGAAATTATAGTATTCTAGGGATTAATGAAATTTTGATTCCATCTCTAAATAGGGGCACTTTGGGAACTTTATTACCATCAGAAGTCATGTATGTGGGGGAAAAGTTTTCAGGTTATACTTTATAATATTGAAAAACACCTTTGAAGAAGCTTCTTTAATGATTTACGTGACATAATTTTTCAGGGATCATTAAACAAAATTATTTTTCTAGTCACATCTGTTATAGTCTGATGCGATTTTGATGCCTGTGTGAAAGACAACGCCCTGTCGGAGAAAGTATTCAAAATTGTCTTTTGCTCTACCAAGCCAAATGATTTCCTGGAAATCAATAAACATTAGCACAGTGAGATCTTCTAACTTCTACATTTTTCTGTCAGTGGTATAAGCCCCAAAATGCCCTTTTAAAGGAAACCCCTTATTAAAAATGTCTCTTCCCTTCTCATGTTTACATCAGACAAACATTCATAGAGTAGCTTCATAAAGGCTTTATGGGATGAGCAGGCAGTCATGTTGCTTGAGAGTAGCTGATTTTTTCTCATCCAATTTTTCTTTTGTAAAAATGCTGTTGATCATCTTTTCTATTCTTGTAATATTGTCTTTGGGGTATTTTGAAAATGTATCATTTAAGTGCCTTAAAATTTCACTAATTCTAGCATATATTAATTTAAAAGATATTAAATCAGATCTTCCCATTCTTCCTGCTAGAAACGTAGATTTATAGCTAGATGGAAACTCAGAGGCCATCTAATACAACACTTTCAATTTAATGATGAAAAACACATCCTGGGTCACACAAACAGTAAACTGGAGAACTAGGATTCACACCCAAATTAAGCATTTTTTCCATTGTCTCTTATATCAGAAGTCAATAGTTCCTGGAACTCAACAGTAGCTCCATTGTTGTTGTCATGGAGGACAGATCATTATGAACCATTTATACTTCTTTTTCAGCTTTTATCTTTTGGCTCTTTTCAGCATAATAGAAAAAACTACTCATATGGATGATTAGATTTAGGTAGTTCTTACCCAAAGTTCAGGGCAGGCTTATTTTACTTTTGACATTCATTGATTTTTCCTGGATAAGAAATAAAACAACTAATAATTGCACTCTTTTGTAATGTTTTGCAAAGAAGCATTGTCATTACAAGGGCTGGCAACATATCCTATAACTATATATTTCTACTCCATTTTATGTAAAAAAAATGTCTCTCAAATAGAAATTGGGAGAAGCTCAGGAGTTCATGATTCAAGTGCATAGAATAGATGAAGATATAATCTGTTCCTGTAATCACCTTTTATCAGAATTCACTCTATTGATGATATATGCTATATGAGGATAAAGGAAGAATTTTCAACCCAGTCAAAGTCAGATAATTCCACAATTTTTCTCATACAAAATTCTCATGCATATTTGGGCTTTCCAATTCCCTCCCTTTCCTTAGCATGCACTTAATTCCTTTCATTTATTTTATGTAAAACTACTGAAATCATGTCTACCAAAACTCATATTCTGTCATCTATCACTTTTTTTCAGTCAGAACCACTTTTTCTCAGTCAAAATTTTATTACTCTTTTCATACTTCTTTCATCTGGTGGCACAGGAAAAACTGAGTTTGAATCTTGCTTAGACTATTAATAATTATATGCTTCTGGACAAGTCATTTAATCTCATTTTCAGTTTTCTCTTCTGTAGAATTGGGATAATAAAATAATAGTAGCCAGGTCAAAGGATTGTTTTGAAGATTCAATTATATAACACATTTAAACAATTTTGAAAACTTCAGAGTCCTATACAAATGCTAGATATTATTATATTAATTAATTAATATTGATTTTTACTCCACCTAGACCAGTTTCAATCTTTAAATTATCAAACTCATCTTGAGGTGCTTGTTTCCAAAGTACCTGTGGGTGCATAGTCAGAAATTGCCAAACTGTGTCTGAAAAAGATGCATTTCTTATTGCATTTTAAAATGATCACCTTCCTAGGAAGAAGTGAGTGGCTTTTTTAAAATCATTTTTGTGGACTCATTATCTATTATTTATTTATCAGAGATTTAAAGTTTTTCTAAGTTCTTTTAAAATTGTTTTTAAAATAATATTATCATTTTATAAATTCTTCTCAATTCAGTCATTTTTGACTTTTTGTGATCTCCTCTGGGGTTTTCTTGGCAAAGATACTGAAGTAGCTTACCATTTCCTTCTCTAGCTCATTTTATAGATGAGGAACCTGTGGCAAAGATGATTAAGTGACTTGCCCAGGATCACATAGCTAGAGTCCAGATTTGAACTCAGGAAAATGGTCTTCCTGACTAGGCTTGACCCACTGTGTCATGTAGATGACCCTTAAATTGTTTTTGTATTTCTATTCATTTCACTGTGCTTCAGTTCAAGGAGGTTTTTTCAACTGTTCATTTTGTTATTTCTTATGACAATAATTCCTGAATGTTAGTTTACTACACTTTGTTTAGCTGGTATCCTCTTATTTCCAATTTTTGACTACTGCTGAAAAAAAATCCTCTAAATATTTTTTTGTTCAGAAAGATTCCTTTCTTCTTTATTTCTTTGGTAGTATAGATCTAGTAATGATACCAGTAAATCAAAGGACATACCAACCAACAATTTTGAAACTTTTTGGGTAAAGTTCTAATTTGTTCTCCAGAATTATAAGAGCAATTCACAGTACCACTAAGCATACAAGTTTAATTTTCCTCACAAACCCTCCAAGACAATACTTTCCTCTTTTGTCATCTTTACTAATTTGATAAGTCTATGGTAAAATCTCAAAGTTGATTTAATTTGTATTTCTCTAATCATTAGTGATTTAAAACATTAAAAATAAATGGCTGTTGACAGCTTGGATGATATACATGTTTTTCAACTTTCCTATGATGGTACCATAGCAATATAAACCTCTATTGGTTATATTTTAAAAGCTTCTAAATAAATCCTTTATTGACTGAAACAATTTTTGAACTTTCTTGTTTTATTTAATAGTAAATGTTTTCACTTTTATCTGTTTTCTGTGAAGGGGAATGAATTGTTTACTTTTAAAAATTGGGTAGTAAGAACTGTCATTGTATCTTATTTATCTCCTTTTTTATGATCTGGTATTCATTTTGATGATTTTACCAGCCAGTGGATTGACAAAATATAAATACTGATCCTGAAGTAATTCGTACATCTGTAACTAGTCAATTCTATTTTGTTGCGATATAACCATTTTTTTCATTCTTTGATCCAGAAACACATTTCTCATCATAATCATAACATATATATAATATATATATCTCAATACTTCTTTGATATCCCAATGAATCTTTTGCTTTCTGATTGGTATTCATTCCAGAGGTGAAGATTGATTTCTTTTTTTATTATTATATTATAGCTTTTTATTTACAAGATATATGCATGCGTAATTTTTCAGCATTGACAGTTGCAAAACCTTTTGTTCCAACTTTTACCACCCCTTCCCTCAGATGGCAGGTTGACCAATACATGTTAAATATGTTGAAGTATAAGTTAAATACAATATATGTATACATGTCCAAACAGTTATTTGCTGTACAAAAAGAATCGGACTTTGAACTAGTGTACAATTAGCCTGTGAAGGAAATAAAAAAATGCAGGCAGACAAAAATAGAGGGATTGGGAATTCTATGTGGTGGTTCATAGTTATCTCCCAGAGTTCTTTCGCTGGGTGTAGCTGGTTTAGTTCATTACTGCTCTATGGAACTGATTTGGTTCATCTCATTGCTGAGGATAGCCACGTCCATCAGAATTGACGATCATATAGTATTGTTGTTGAAGTATATAATGATCGCCTGGTTTTGCTCATTTCACTCAGCATCAGTTATGTAAGTCTCTCCAGGCCTTTCTTAAATCATCCTGCTGATCATTTCTTATAGAACAATAATATTCCATAATATTTATATACCACAATTTATTCATCCATTCTCCAATTGATGGGCATCCACTCACTTTCCAGTTTCTGGCCACTACAAAGAGGGCTGCCACAAACATTCTTGCACATACAGGTCCCTTTCCCTTCTTTAAAATCTCTTTGGGATATAGTGAAAATTGATTTCTAATCATGCCTTCCTATTCTCTAAGATGCTTCCCCAAGTCCTTTCTTAAATGTTTAATAAAGTATCTTACAATCATAATAAAGGAAAGTCTTTTTTTGAGTTCTTCGGTATTTCATGAAAATTCTTCTTTCTTACCTCATGAGTAGTCCCTTTCCATTTCTGATTATATATATTCCTGACTTTCTGTGTATGGAAGAAAGCATCCCTATCCATAGTAAAGTCCTCCAAGTGCCCAACTTTACTTTTTTCCTCACATTTATACTTAATGGTGAAAGATGAATTATAAGGATTTCATCAAACCCTGGAACACCATACACATTCAAAGGGCAAAAAAAAATCCCAAAGAGTTGAATTCATGCAGATTTTTGAAAACACAAATAATTGAATTAGTTTAGATATTTGAAAGTAATTTGGGATAATGCAAAAAAGAAGTGACTAAAATCTACACATATTCTATTACTGGAATTATATTCAAGGAGGTCTAATTATCATAGTAATTAAGTTCTCCAGATATGAAAACTGAGAAGAAAGCAAGAAGACTATATACAAAAAGAAAAAGAAAAGTTTGAAAGAGAGAAAGAACTACTGTGAGTTTTTCCTGCTGGGAAAAAAAAGTTCCTGAAAAATAGTGCTCTGATCTTTGGCATCCATATCATGGAACCAGAGAGAAGGGCCAATTGAACTTCTAACTGAACCATGAGAAGAGAGAATGAAATGTGCTATTATAGAGAATGGATCCTGCTGACCACATAGCTGAGGGAGAAATTGGAGGTCCTATGTGCCCTTTCTCTGTGCCTGACTATGGGCAATTACTTTCTTTGTTGTTAAGGTTTCCACAATGTACTCTTTGCCACCCTAGGCAAGAGACAAAATTACAGCTCTGCTGTTCCAAGTTCTATGCCGCATTCCATTCTTCCTTTCTTAGGAGGCCAGTAGGGCTTGAATAAAGGTCTTGTCCGGGTAGAAACAGAAAGCTTCCTTCTTTTGTAAAACCCATTGTTCTCTCTGACAGTTGATAGCAGTGCAGGAGTAGTGCATTATCATGCCCCTAGTCCAAATAGCTATAAAGTAATGAGGTGTCCATCAAAAAGAAAAGAGCCTCTTAACAAGTCCAT
The DNA here is from genome assembly GCF_902635505.1 of Sarcophilus harrisii. NCBI lineage: Eukaryota > Metazoa > Chordata > Mammalia > Dasyuromorphia > Dasyuridae > Sarcophilus > Sarcophilus harrisii. The sequence goes on from NC_045426.1 coordinate 386,339,833, forward strand.
GGTCCAAAAGCCAGCAGGGTCCCTACGGGGACAAGAGGTATGAGTCATGAAGGTCAAAACCATACAATCAAGGAAGGGAGCAAATCATAAATTGGGGTCAGATTCTCAGGCTTGGGGGAGAAATACAGAAATCAGGATCTGGGGGCAGACAGTAGTAACAAAGAAGGGACAATTTTAGGAATATAAGAGGTTGTGTGTTGGATTGCATAAAAAGTGGTACATTATAAAAAGGGGGAATCACCTAAGAGCCTTAAGCACCTGGCTGCACCCCTTGGTGTTTCCTCTTCTGCTGGACCCTGCCTTTAAGTTAACCTCTACTTGCCCAGACAAACTCCATCCCTCTAAGAAACCTTGCACTCAGGATATTGAAATACAATGTAAAATTTCCTGAGAGAATTTGGCTCAGTGGTCATCATAATCACAATAACAAGTTCTAACATAAAATCTTAGGATCTAAATATCAAGATGGGCCTCCCTAAGTATTTTTGATTTTCAATGAATATATAATATACTAGTTTCCAGTTTCACTCAAAAAATACATAATTATTGCATGGATTGTGTAAAATATATTTTGTCCCAGAGTATATGTGTATGCTAATATCTCATTTTAAAGGTTATCTGTTGTTGTTCTTCAAATAGATTATTTTACATTTTTCAGAATACATTTTTCAACCCCAGCATCAAGCCTTCAGCTCCAGTCAATAATTAACTTCACAATCTGTGATCCATGGAAATAGTAATTTCAGTAAGAAAATCTTGGGCAGGAATGGATAATAGAGTCAAAAATGAAAAGAGTAAAGAATGCCTATTTAGGTATTTTGAGGCTAATCCTTTTTCATTTATTTGCTTTGCCAAAGGACAAACTCTAGGTGTAGCAATTGCTAGGAACCTTCTTCCCCCTCCTCCCTGGGAGAGACTAGGGAAAATGAAGTGTCCACCTGAGGGCGTGTAAGCCCGAGGGTGAGGCTGCTAAATTGCTGAAGACTAGAGAAAGGAAGAAAGAGATCTTCAGAACATGGATCAGTGTCAACCTAGGAAAAGATAAATGTAAAAGATTCTCCTTCTAATTGCTGAATTGAATTCTCAATTCCCAACTGAAGAATACTCTAAGACTCACCTTGTTATGTGAGAACCTTTCTGGATTGGTTACCAAGCTATGGAACTAGGAAGATCTATTTGGAATGTGAAGAACTTGTAGAAGAGGGAATTCACTTTACTCTGCCTTTCCTCTCTGGCAGACAGCATCAGGCAACAAGGTGGTCTACTTGAGAGCCTTCACACTTCTTACACTTCTGATCGTAAGTGCCTCTGGGGAATTACCTCCGTATTTGGGACTAAGGGCTGTTTTTTCAACTCTCTTTTTTATTGCCTTCTCTTACTAAAACTTTTCTTGTAATAGTATAAATTACATATTATTGAGTGGAGAAAGAGTCTCAGTATATGTTTTCCAAGTTTTCTAGGAAACTGTAAGACAAGGAATGGAGAAAAATCCACTGTACCTGTGCCCTTCATTTCATGAGAGCTCTCATTCAAGAGCTACCTTTGTAAACTTTGCCAACACAGCAAGATTCTTGTAGGGCACAGATGATTATTGGATAATTTAAATTGCTTTTGTTCACAGAATGTAAAGAAAACAATTAAAGATGAATACTGAGAACTTTATTAAATGTTTGAATGGGAAGCAATGAAATTGTGTGACATAGGCTGTCCATTTTACACATATTACTTATAACAGTCAATTCATCTGATTCATTCATAACTTTGCTTAAGTCTCTCAGTGACTTGGTCATTCAGTTTGTACTTGATTGTTTTCTGTTCAAGAAGGGAAGTTTATATGATCCCATGGATCTGATGACCTTATTGCCCAGACTACTCTAGCAAGCATTTTTTTCTGCTTATAAACCAAGATAAATAAGTGAAGTGTATATCTGGTGTCATTTAAAGTTTCATCATTCAAGGAGGTCTCTAAATTATGAATAAGTAACTTAAATACCATTTTTGTAGGTCAGTTGCTTGGAATATGAAAGGGATTTCCCCATAGAACCAATCTTAAAGTTAATGGGAAGCAATGAGTAGAATGTTTTTGACAGTTCTGGTGAACATGTGGGGAGGGGGTTAGGGTCGGGTTGTGCACAGGTAAAGGAACTCCTATTAATGCCTTCCATTGAGAGGTAAATAAGAGGTGAAAAACTCAGGTAGAAGTGTGGTCAGAGAGGGCTCAGACAGCAATAACTTCTAGGGGAGCTGAGGCTTCCCGAGTTTGAAGGACGGTGGGCTTCCAGGACAATAGCTTTCATGGAATAGTAGAAGCAGAAGTTCTAATTGTTACAATAGCGAGGTAAAAAGAAACTTGGAGATGACCCTTGTGGGTGAATGTGGCATTTATAAGCTCCGTGTTTCTGTGGAAGTGAATTTCTAGCCTAGTTAAAATGATGAGGGAAGGACACATTTTATTAGAGAGAAGCGGCTAGAAATAGGGAAACAAAAATAATAATGTAGGATGAGATTAAGCAATAGCTGGGATATCATTTTTATGGATAGCAGTAGAAAGTGGGACGATTTAGGGGTAGTATCAAGGAAGTTCTAACAAAAAGGAAAGTTATAATACATAGCCAAAGAGACATAGGGAAGTCCACCCTGGCTCATGGTGTTAATAAATATTTATGTTGAATGTTTAAGAGGGCAAGTTAGGATAGTGTGGAACTAGAAGAAAGACGACAAATGTCAACTGGGAACACATTACGCCAATAACCTAAAATATACTATAAACTAAAGATAATGAGGTATGGCACAGGCAACCACTCAGCAGAAAGCAATTTAATCCAATAAGCATTTATTCAATGTTCACTATATGGTGTGGTTCTAGGAATAAAAAAAAAAGCAAAATGAAAAATAAGAACCGGGGATGATGTCAGTATAGATAATGAGATATTGGGATTAGATATCTAGGCAGAGAATTTCAGAAAGAAAGGAAGAGTAATATTGAACAAATCCCAATCATTAAAATTCTATTCAAAATTATTTGTCTGGCCTGTATAAAAGACACGACTCAGAAATCAGATGCTAGAATAAGAACACTCCTAGGCCTTGCTCCTTGCCACCTCTCATTACTGACACAAACAGAATGCAAGTATACACACCCACTACTGTGAGGGAATGTTAGATATTAAATAGATGTTTAGCAGTTTCATCTTCTTATCCACTGTTGGGAAGGGTAAATAACTTAATACACTTTTGCCTAGGTTTAGTTTGTAGTGAGGGCAGTTGATATATATATATATATATATATATATATATATATATATATATGTTTTTAATTTTTATCAAACTAGTTTTTAATACCTTCACATAAATAAAGTGGAACAAATGATACAGAAATTACTTTACATTTCTCAAGGGAGGCACTTTCATGGAATTTAGTTGTTTATTCGTTAAAAATACCTGAGCCCTTAAGCTTATATATATCATCATCATCTTCTTCATTACTTATAATAACAAAGCTACTATAACTAAAGTTATTAATATAAGTTGTTAAAAAAAATAAGAGTCCTCTGCATTCTTTTAATAGTTTTTCTAAGTGGCCCCAGAGGCTACTGGAATGGATGTACAAAATAAATTCTTGTAATAATCTTAGCCATAACAATTATCTTTCTGATTTTTGCAAACAAACCAAAAAAATGCTTCCTTTTGACTTAATTTCCAGTAGGCCCTTGGAAGCTGTAATTGCTTTACATTTAGTGATGTTTGAAAACTGGAACTTTCTTATTTTGGGGAATTTCCTATCCACCCAAATTCATATTATTCTAAGAGGATAAAACCAACATGTTTGACAGTTTCCCGAAAGTTTCATTTTCTCCATGACACCTTGATTCCAGATCCACAGGTAAATGTTGGAAGAGTAGACCTTACCCTTCCACTCAAGGCAGTCCCAAATGAACTGCCCTCCCAAAAATATGGAAATATTTTATGGAATCAAATACTATTAGGAAAAAAAGACTTTAGAGATCATCTAGTTCTTTCCTCCTGTGTTCCAGATGGAAAAATATAGTCAGAGAGGATGAGTGAACTGTCCCAGCTGAATTAGTAGCAGAGACAAAACTAAAAAAAATAGGTGACCTGTTTCCCCAGTTGGATCTTTCTTCCATTGCCCCATAGGACTCCAGCATCACAGGCAGCTATAGTACACAATAAAGAGCTTGAATCAGGAAGGATAACTCTCTTTTATTCTTGTCTCCTTGGACAAGGCTTGGGTCATCAAATTTTTTCACCTTCAAAATGAAAAAGTCTGGACTCATTGAGCTCTGATGGGTCCTTCTAGAACCAAAAACTATATGATGTGTTCAAGGATTTTTTTTAAAAAACATTCCTATCAGCAAACTCCAGATAACAATTTTATACTAGGGAAAAACTGAAATGTAAATATTATAACTAGAAGGATGATATTATTAATTATGACAACAAGAGCAAGTGTCAAGTATGTTATAATTATTGTTCATTTAAATAAAAAATATGATCTTCCCTTCAGATGTGCCTTGTAAAAATTTTATTCCAACATCTAATGAATCCCATGTTTGTTAAGGTGATAACTATGCCTCTGGTTCCACACATTTTCACTCACATTCCACATCTCATTTCTCTTGTCATTTTATTGAGTGTGCCTAAGCAATATCTTTCTTATCCATCTTATCTTTTCTACTCAAAATAATTGATATCCTAGTTTAGACTCTTATCCCCTTTGCCTGGGCTATTACAATCTCCCTCCCTGTTCCCATTCTCTCCTCCCCTTTCAATACAGTTATCACCTAGCTGCCAAGTTGATATTCCCTCCCCCCAACCCCGAGGTAATTGGGGTTAAGTGATTTATCCAGGGTCACACAGCTTAGAAAGTGTTAAGTGTCTGAGGCTGAATTTGAACTCAGGTCTTCCTGACTTCAGGGCCAGTGCTCTATCCACTGCACCATCTAGTTGCCCCCCAAGTTGGTATTCTTAAATTCCTTTCTTGCTTCAGAGGCTTCAGTGGATGCCATTGTTTCAAGAATCAAATATCAATGATTCAGATTTAAAGCCCTTTATATTATGGCTCTAACCCATCTTTGATGAATGATTGCCCTTTATTTTCTTTCATATACTTATTGTTCCGGCTAAATTCTATAGTTACATGCCATTTCACTTCTAGTCTTCATGTCTTTGTTCAAACAGAGACCCATTTGTGGAATGTCTTTCTTCCTTATCTCTATTTTCCAGAATCCCTAGTTTTCTTCAATTATCAGCTCAGGTGTTGCTTGCTATAGAAGGTTGTTCTTGAATCCTCTAGTCATGGTTTTCTTATCCACCATTAATTTGTCTGCTTTGCATGTGTTTTGTATTTAATTGTGAGGTCTGTGGAGTATTCAGCACTTTTGAGCTCTTTTCATGTCTGCTCTTCCATCTTTGATGTCTTCTTGCTTCACCCTCTCACTTGCGTTCCAAAAAGCAGTAACATGTGCAGGGGGCAGTCCCTAGACTGTCTTGGCAATTAGACAGGTTGAGGGTAAACATCAGGCCTCAAATCTATCAGAGTGAGGGGGATTTAAAGACTTTCCTTAAAGAAATGGGTGGATGAGAATAGTTTGTTCCAACAGTTATGGAAATAGTTGGAGAAGGCATTGTGGAGTGCTCAGAGCTGGGTCAAGCACTGAAGATGCTGAGGTCTTCCACTACATTTGCCAGTCATTTTGACTTTTGTCCTGTCAATAAACTTTAATGATTTAGAGGAAGGGAGAGTGAGGCTGACAATTTTGTGCAACTCTGCATCATTTAAAGCCAAGTCATGGGCAAGTCAACACATCACCTCTTCAAAAATAAAGAACAAATAAAAATATTTAATTATATATATGTTGTATCCCTTCGGTAAAATATAATCTTTAAGTCCAGAGACTACATATTTTTTGCATATCTAATACCTAGCAAAACTTTGCATATAGTGTTTATTATTAAATGCTTATAGAATTGAAATGAATTGTTCCAACTTGTAAGGAACTATGTAAAATCTTAATACATTTGTAGAAGATTTTTTATCTGCTCCTTTGTTGATTTATTAAGCTCTGATAATGTGGTAAGCACAGAGGACAAGAATAATTTGAATCTCCTCCTGCTGCCACATGATTTTGATCTCATCTTTTTATCTTAATATTTTGAAAATACCTCATTCCATAGATCTTAAGGATTTGAATTATTTGTTAAAGTGCCACATATTAAAGTATTCTTACATTTTTAAAGAAACAATATTATCAGTGTAGATAACATTTGATTTGTGATAATATCTCATTTGATATAGTTTATTAGTTGACTTGAAAATATTTTGAGGTTTGGATTCTTCTGTTAATCCATGAAAGACTACATTTCAGCTGGAAAATTCTAGCTAATAGACCATGTCTCTCTAGATATTCAGTAAGTGTTAAATTTTTCACATCCCTCAGTGCTGTCTTACAGTTTCTACCATTTCTTTGAAAAAATCTATATTGGTCATATAGTCTTGACACTATGAAAGTTGTAATGATTTGGTCTTGAGTTGATATCATAGGTCTTGCTAATTTCCTCAAAACTGCATGACTCAATCCTTTATTCAGGGTTTGTTTGCTGATGTATTACTAACTGATAAATATATTGTCCATGGAGTACCTTTTGATTCTATTCAGATCTTAATTTCATAGGTTTTGATTGTAGGTAAGACATTTTTGGCTATATTTGAGAAATATAGTTGCATGTTCTGCTATTAACTTTTTGCTATCATAGCTCACAGAAATTGTCTACTTATTCCAGAAGTATTCCTGCAGTTTTTGACATGTGCTCTGAGAAAGAGTACTAATCCTCATTCTTTTTTGTTGTTGTTGGGAAAATATTAAATTTTCTCTAACTGCCTTAGGTGATGTACCTCAGTTTTTTTTTTTTTTAATCCAACATTATATCAGTTTTTGTCAGATCAATTTCCAGATCTCTTTTGGTTCACTTTATAATTTTGGAAGCAAACATAAAAATGGTATTGAATAGATATTAGAAGCTTTATACATGAAATTGTACAGGTCTAAAATTATTATTATTATTATTATTACCCATTCAGTTTTGATTACAGGATGCCAAGCATACATTGAGGTAGGCTTATCTTTCATGTCATTATACTTTGTTGGATATTGTCCATAATAGAACCTTTTATGTATAAGAATTATATTCATTTACTTGTTCAATATGAGCTCCATAGTCAAACTTAAACCTTTCAATCTCGATCATTCTTTGATGTATGTTAAGATTTTTCATTTATTGAATCCAGGTGATGTTATGATATAATTGGGGAAATATTCTATAAGATAGAGAAGCTATTTAATGAATTTTTCAGTGGAGCTATGTAGCTTGTCATTTGTATACTTCAAATGATTAATAAGATATTTTGGTTTCACTCCCTCTTTAATTTCAAAGTCATACTTAGTTCTATTTAGTTAAGATGGCAATAATTAAGATTAGACGCAAGCATGATGGGATCCCTGAAACTTTCATGTTTTATATAAACTGTTCTTGAAATTGTTGTATTGGTGGCATGTTTAGATAAAGAATAGGTTTTTTTTTGTATAAGAATCAAATAATCTAGCATTTTCTCTGTATGTGGGTCTGTTTAAGACAGCATAGTAGGAAAATATACAATATTGAAACTAAATCAAAAGGTTTCTCATAGTCAACAAAGTTAGTATAAAATTTGTAATCATCTTGAGTAGCTTGATCAATAATTACCTAATTCATAATAAGTTGTAATCCTTTTAATAATCAACTTTTTAATTTTTATTAAGGGATTATAGATTTAGTGATATGTTATAATACATAAAATATATTTGTTATATTGGATGAGTCACTGGTTACCTCATATTTTATTAATAGATATGTAATATATTTTTTTAAAAAGTGGAATCAGATTTTATTTGAGAGGAAATGGAAAAGTGTTTTGTTTTGTTGAAATGATTTGTAGAACACTACATGTAAAAGAATAATAATAAATAGTTACCTAATCCACTACAATTTCTATCTAAATGCCATAAAAATATAAAAAGTAAAATATTAATAATAGTACCATAGTATAATAATATATCAACACAATTATATTAGCATTATTACTACCCAGAAGAAATTCAATACAACAAAAACTGATAGTGGACAATATGAGAAATAGAAAACTCAGATACAATTAATACAATAAACACCATAATAATTATGCCAAGGAGGTGACTCCCTTGAGAGTTCATTCTAGATTGAAGCAGAACTTCTGTGTAATGGTGTCAAGGCATGCAGTTATTGCTATATATTTCCTTGGATATATTTGCATTTATTGGCTCCACATTTGCCCTCCATCCTCCTACCATGACATAAACAGTGAATGGGACATTTAAAAGACGTTAATTGTTGTTATCTTGTCCTAATATCTTTTGATGGCATTGAGTTAAAAAAGAGTGGGAGGATAAATTTCTATTCTTTTATCATTCTTTTATATTCATTGGCTTATGGGTTAAGCAACTATTTCTTAAATAGTTGAATAAAACTATAAACTCATCTTTAGGTCCGGTGTTATTGTTCAGTTATTTTTAAGTTATGTCCAACTTTTCTTGATCTCAGTGCTTTGAAAGTTTTTGTATATATCTTTGAGATGTGAATCTTTTGTATACAAATACCTATTTAAATGTTTGGATTTTTTAAAAATATTGATTAACTTTATATTTGGGCAATAATATGCATATTGAGCTCTATAATAATAATCCTATACCTGAATGCTTTGTTAGTTGAGTTCTCCAAGATATTTTTTTGGTCTATTTTTATATGATGGAAATCAGTTGTACACAATTTATAAAAGATGAGGATTGTAAAAGATATAAGTTCTAGTTAATAGGCTTTCAGAATGTGGTAAATTTTCGCTGCTTATAATTACTGTGTCCACTAATTTGCTTGTATGATATACATTGATCAATAAGTCAGAGCTCCTTAAAAATATCACTTCAGTAGTTTCTAGTGGGAATGACCAGGTTTTATTTTGTTATCATTAACTCTTCTATTTATACAAATATATCCACCCCTTTCAGACATTTATTTAATTCTCATTTATTAAAATATTTTTGGCTGAGTTAATGAGGATGTTGTCCATTGAAGGCCTTTTGATTCCACTCTTGGATTTGAGCCATTTTGTAAGCTCCAGAGGTAAGCCATTTTCAGCTGCATTTAACAAATCCAATTGCATCTACTGCTATCAATATTTATTATTTCTTGGTGCAATGACATTTGCTTATTCCAAAAGTATTTCTGTTTTGACCAATCTTGTGTTCCTTCTGACAGTTGTTATAGGGTGCATTGTGGGGGGTAGTGGATGGAAGTGAAGTGTTAATCTTTTAATAGCTCTCCTAGGAAATAAGGTTTGCATGTAAATATGTATACACATATATCCATGCATATACACGTACACAAATCTTTTATGGTCCATTTTACAATAAAGAAGTTTACATTAAGAATGACAATGCAAGAATGTTGACTGCCTAAAACACGTTTTTCTCTAACTGTATTCAACAACAGCCTTCTTTTTGACATCTTTATGCTTAATATATCTAGTATGGGGATTAGATCAAGGTATCTTCATTCAGGATCACCTTCAATCTTAGGTTCATCAGATTCAAGTTCGAGATTATTATCCTCTCTTTTTTTTTTTGGGTGGGTACATATTCAGTATTTATATTAGAGAAATTTTCCATGATAATAAAATAGCTGTTTAAATATTTTCAGTGTGCCTATTAACTTTATAACATTTATATTCACATAATAGTTAATAGAATATTTACATGTGAGTGAGTAAAATTTAGAAGTCATATTTAATTCATTTTAGGAGATGTCATTAGGCAGAACTATATTCCTAAAAAAGCCACTTATATCAATTGTTCTTTATATTATTGTATTGGTAGTATACTTTAAACAGGGAAACTTTTTCAAGATAGATATAACCTATTCTGCTGTCATCATTAGACTTCCACCTGTTTTATATTTTTATCATATAAACTATGACAGTAATATTGAATCAATGGCATTTTGATTATCACCAAAAGCAGAATAAAAGTTCTGATGCTTTCAAAGAGATTGTTTAATAATAGCGTGTTTGAATAATAAATTGTTGTTTATACAAGGCAATTAGGTAGTATAGGTAGTTTAGTGGATAAAGTGGTTTGGCTTAGGAAAACTCATCTTCCTGAGGTCAAATCTTACCTCAGATACTTAATAGCTGTGTGACCCTGGGCAAGTCATTTAATCCTGTTTTCTCATCTGTAAAATGAGTTGGAGAAGAAAATGACAAACTATTCCAGTGTCTTTGCCAAGAAAACCCTAAATGGGGTCATGAAGACCTAGGCACATCTAAAAAGAAAATAATTAAAAAAACAAACCAAAACAAAAAAGAAAAAGAAAATAATTGCTCTTTTTACCCCTGCATTTGTGGCGTACCCTTTTTGGTCTCCAGATAATATAGTTTTCTTATAAATGTTTATAGATTTTTAAAGCAATGTGACCTCTAAAAATTTCCATTTAATACATAAACATATTTGAAAGGGCCATAGATCTTCTCATTTAGATAATACTTTTGGTTGAGAAAATCAGTACAGACATATGTCAGAGAGAAAGCTAGTGAAGTGAGCTTCTATAAGACTAAAGGCAATCAGCTATCCACACTGAGTCACACCAATATGGTGAATCCCCTAGAGCAGAGAGCCATTAAGTTACCCCCCAAAAAATTGAGTAACTGACCCATTTGGAAAAATTGAGCTGGTTAAAATTTTCATGATGATAAATAGTGGAATGAGGTCCATGAGCTGCATTTATAGTTTTCATCAGATAAGAAGATTCAAAATAAAAAAGGAAGAAAAGAAAAATAAAATGATTTCTACATTAGTAATCATTTGTATTCTACTTATTAAAATAAATTTCATTTTTGTATTTTTATTTAGTCTTTATAATGTTACTTGCTTTCCTGTTTTCTTCTTCATGAAATTATTCCACAGTTGTAAAATCATAGATCCAAAGATAATTAAGGTATAGGCCATTGAATATAACATTTTCATTTTACAGGGAAACTGAGGCTCAAGAATATACTGGTTTAGGGTCACCTAAAGTCTTCAGTTGGAGCCTAATTCAGATTTTCTTGATTCCTCATCACAGATAAGATATAAGAGAAAATATAAAAGACATACATTCAATTTGCAAAATGTTGATCTCTTTGGTTTCTTAATCCTAAGCCATAGCAGTGTAAATCATTTAGAAACGAACAATTTAGTAAACACTGGGAAGCCACTGAAAATCTTTGAGCAGGGGAATATTGCCCTGAGCTTTATTTTAAGAATATTAGGTTATAAGAAGATGGGCATATTAATGCCCTTTTACTGGAACTGAGAACTGAGTTTTTTTTTTTTAACTTTCAATTATGTGAAAAAATTATTACTAAAACATCCATATCCTTTGACCACAGAGTCCCATTAGTGGGCCTTTATAAGAAAGTCAAAGACAGAAAGAAGGGTTCCATATAAACTAAAATCTTAACAGCAATACTTTTAATTGTAGAAAAGAATTAGAAATAAGTTTATTCTCATTGATTAGGGAATGGCTGACCCAGTTTTGGTACATAGGTATGCTGTAATATTATTACATTATGAAATATGACAAATATTAAGAATCTAGAGAAACATAGGGAGAGAATAAACTGATGCAGAGTGAATTTAAAATAACTCAAGAAATAATATGTGCATAAAAGTCTACCCAAAGATAAATTTAAAAAAAGCTAAATTATGTTTAATTGTAATTACCTTGACCCATAAGAAATGATAGAATCTAGCTACCTTTTTTTCAGTAGAGAGATAGCTAGATGACTATTGGTATAGAATGCTGATTAGGTTGTCAGAAGCAGGTGATATTTTGGTCGTTTTTTCCAAAACGTACTCTAAAAAAAAAAATTGTCATAAAGGAGATCTCTCTCTCTCTCTCTCTCTCTCTCTCTCTCTCTCTCTCTCTCTCTCTGTGTGTGTATGAAATATTCAGAAATTAATGTGATCAAAGAACAAAAGGGAGCAAAAAACTTTTTCTAAAAAGTAATATATTAAATGATGTGGAAGAATAGTCTTAAAAAGCAAAAGAAAACAGAATAAAAGTCTCAAATACTCCAAATTTCATTATTCATAATTCTATACTGATTCTGAATAATCAATTCATGCTAGGAACATATACCTCTTAGAACAGTACCTTCTAGCTAACCATTAGCTAGGATATGAGTTTCCCCCTTTCCTCTGCCCCAGGAACCAGAACTATGGTTAAACAAGAAGTTGCAGGTACAGTTTGGATGCTGCCAAGAGTTTTGAGTCCAAGTGTCTATTCATCTGAGACCTTCCAACAAAAGAAACAAACTTCAGAAGTTACTTCAAAAGATTTTACATGTGTTAATTACAAGCACCAAGGACCTTCTAGAAAGGGTGGAAAATTTGGTCTGTAAACCAGTGTGGTCCTTGGCAAATAGAGTGAAATCTTGGTTTTTTGGAGGGTATCAGCTATAATTGAATTATACTTAGCTCTTTATCTATTGGTTTCCCAACTATACTAGAAGAAGATGTTATTACTGTTAGGTCTTGTAAATTACATAAAATGCACATTTATTTACATATAAATGATCAATGGTTTCTGACATTTTTGAAGTCACTAAAAAGAAAACAAACAGACCTGTTCTTTTCTCCTGTATTTTAAACAGTAATTTTTAGGAAATTAAAATCAATCTATCTATATATATATATATAGATAGATTTTAATTGTGTTAGAAGTGTAATACATTGTTGATGCTCTTAGGCCTTATTTGGGGCCAATATCTGAACTTGTTTTCTCAGTTTAGGAAATGGGGGGCGGTGGTAAAAAGAGTATTTCATTCTCAGACATGTTTCTTTTAACACTTATTAGCATACTAGCTTGGGTAAGTTATTTTAGCTACAAAAGACTCCTCTTCTTCATCTGAAAAGTTATGTTTAAGACCTAAAAATATCATTATTGTGAGTGACTAATTTATGCAAATAGAAATACAGTGGGTGGGATTCAAGAGATAGATAGAATAAGAAGTGTAGGCATTGTTTCTCCTAAATAAGCTTATTCCATTGTTTCTCCTAAATAAGCTTATTCTTAGAACCCTACAAATAGTTGAGTTTAGAGCCTAGACCTTTTAATGTGAGAGTAGGTTGTAGTGAGTGAGACATTTCTGAGAGTGTCTAAAGCAAGATCCAATACAAAAAACCCACATCTTATCATTATAAAGCAGAGGCAGTAAAAGTCTATAAGGAGAATGTATAGTACTGTCTGGGAAAGAGGATGTCCACAAATGGCTGAGAATTAATGGTTGGACCATGTCTTACATTTAGTAAATTTCTTTGGGCTGTTAGCTTCTTAATTCATTTTTTGTGGTGGGCAAAATGAAAGCTATCTATCCATATTAAACATTAAATGATGGGCAATTAGGGAATATGTTACTCAGTTTTGGGTAAAATAAGCCATGTCTATGCTTTATTCATTTTTGTTTGCTTGTTTTTGTCAGGTAAAGAGACATTAACTAGAGACAATCCTTTGCTCTTAGGGATCAGGTCCCCAGAATCTCCTACAGTCTATATAAATACAAATATCCTGGAAAACTTGGGTTATAGATTTCATATCAGTATTTTAAATATTTTGCTCATCATTCCAAATACATCTATAATTTGAAATGTATTTTTCCAGTTTTGGAAAAATGAGGAAAAGTCCTCAGAATAAAAGTGAATTTCTGAAATTTTCCATTCCTATCAAAGTTTCCAACTCTGAGGTCTAATACTATTTATTTTACAGTGCCTTTTGGAGATATACAACAAACTGAAGTAATCCTTTAGTCATCTTTAGTCTTACAAGTTTGAATGACGTATACCTATTATCAAACACATTTTTTTCTTATATAGTTCCATGAAGATGGCTAGTCACAATTACCACATTCCAAATCCTCCCAATAGATTCTTCAGTATTACAAAATATTCTTGACCCAGTCAAAACTGAGATATGCTTTTATTTACACAGTATTGATAAACATGTATGGCAATATTTTGTGCTCTGCTGTGCCCCTGATAACTCCTACCTTTCCCTCCTCAAATTCTGAAGTTGCAATTGAATTCTTTATAGATTTTTTTTCTGAACAATACTTTGTATACTGAAATTTTAGCAGCATAAAACTGTGTTCAGTTTTAATTACTACTATACTTGATACAATTGGATTTTTTTTTGTAAAAATAGTCCTCCAGTTTTGCAATCTTGGAATGACACAAATTGAAGCTGTTAATGATTTCTTTGCCCACCGTTTTCATGTGGCACAGTGAGTCTCTCAATTGGGCTTGAACAATCAATTTCATTAAAGCTTTGATGTTTCAGGATATCCCCTAGGTATACTTTGGACAATTTCTATAGGAAACCAAGTGATAGAAGTATTGCAAACAGTTATTGCCTTTTTCTTGTTATGTACAATGAGATAAATGCATAATGTTTTCTTCACATGTGAAATGAATATTTTCTTTAGCTTTTATTTCATGTCTATGTGGCAGGTCTCTTTCATCTATCCAGATACATGGAAGCCCTACTTAAAATAAATCTGCAATAGTTTGATCTTGCTTATCAGAAGGTATATTGTTTCCTAAAGGAATATGTGTTCTCATAAAGGTATTATTATAGTACAAATTTTGCCAATTTTGACTAATGAGGAAAGAAAAAGACTGACACAAATTCCCATAAAAAAGTTTAAGTTAAAGTATATATTAAAAACACCTATAAACAATTCTACAAATAATATAGAGGAACTTTATATAAATAAGATACTGCATAGGAAATTAGGGGATAATTTCAAAACTGAAGACATTACATGTGTTTCTAGGTTCCAGTTCAGTGTAGCTAGACTTTTACTGATTCCGTGGGAAATGATCTCAAAGACCATCTGATCTAATTCGTACTTCAGTCTGAAAAGTGGTTATCCAAATTCTTCCTGAAGACTTCCAAAGACAGCCCATTACATTTTAGAGTTGTTTTAATCATTGGAATTTTTTTATACCAACCTCAAACATGACTTTTTGTAACTTCCACCCAACTCCTTTGGGAAAAAACAAGCCAAGTTTAATACTTCTTTCACATAACAATCCTCCAAATACTAGAAGATGGTTCTCATGCCTCTACTAAGTTTTCTCCTTAAGCTTTCAATTTTTACAATTCTTTCAATTAGGTATTTATATATTTGAGGGCAAGGCCTTTTACTGTCCTGGTAATTCTCCTTTTGACACTTCAGTTTACAAATATCCTTCTTAAAATGTATATCCCAGAATTGAAGATAGTACTCCAAAAGCAATTTGATCAGGATAGAAAAAATAGCACTCTTAACTTCCTGTTCTTAGGAACATCAAACCTCTTTTAATATAATCTATATTTTCAAGAGCTTTTTTTGTGGCTGTGTTACATTGTTGACCCATATTGAGCAGTACACAAAAAGCCCTGGAGTTTTGCAGATAAACTATGTCTCCTATAATATGTATTTGAGAAGTTCATTTTTAACAAAGAATCAAATAAAAGGCTTTATATTCAATTACTGTTAATTTTCATTCCATTAGGTCCAATTCAGTACATTCCAACCTGTCAAGATCTCACTAGTTGCTGGACTTTACATCCAAAGTGTCAGTTATTCTTTTGTGTCATTTATAAATATCATACTCATGCCAACCAAGTTTTTTTTTTTTCCTAAGAGGAAAAAAAAGATAAGTAGCAGAAGACCAAGGATAGATTCCTAGGGCATTCCAGTAGAGAGCTCCTTTCAGTAAGTTAATGATTATGGTTTTAAGATTGGCTTGTTGGTCAAATGTAAGGTAACTTAAATATATGTATATTTCCCATTGTTTTCTAGAAAAAAAAAAGCATACCCACAGTTTGAAAACTGTTATACTAAAATCTAGGTCAATGATATATACAGCATTTCCTTACCATTTTTTTTAACCATACTAACCCTGTCAATAAGGAAGATTAACTCATCTGGATTGATCCATTTGTGATATTATTTGATCACTTCTTTCTTTTTTAGATCAATAATTTTTACTCCTTTATAACCTTTTGTTAATGTGGTCTTTGTAGTGAGGAATCCCAGCACTTTGGACTAAAATCTAGGAAAGCATTTCCTTGACATACCATTTGTGACCTACCAGCACTTTGGATATTTAAATTGATAGCATATATTTTCTCTTATTCACAAAAAAAATCATTAAAAATTTTATGGTGGAGTTAATGAAACATTTCCAGCTGTTTATTATATACAGGCATTCCACACCTCACATCACATCTGATTTTCCTCTTTACTTCAGTATTCCTTTCACTGGAATTATTATTTATCAGACTTCCCACATAGAAAACCTTTGTACTATAGTTGAGTCTTCCTTCTTATCCTGTCTGTTTTATTCCTACCTATCAAGTGTTGATGCTTCTAGCTAGTCAACATCTTCTTTAACTGTTTTCTCCTTTATGACCCCACTTTTAATTTGGATTATGATTTTTATCTGCCAATGACTTCTTAAAAGGTCTTTTTACATCTTATATTACACCCCTACAATCCATGCATCAGTCCCATGGAGTCATTAGCTTTCACTTGTCCAATTCTATTTCTTAAGGAATTGTTTTCTTCAGAGAGGTTTTGTACCTCTTTTCCCCATTTGTCCAATTCTGCTTTTTTAAAGAATTCTTTTTTCTTCAATGCATTTTTGTGCTTCTCTCACTACTAGGTCAGTTCTGTTCAATCTATTTACCTGAAATCTGTTGATTTTTCTGTTGAAATCTTCTATATCCTCCAACCCCCATCTGAAGCCCCAACTTTTCCATGTAGCCTTATATTTGAATATTCTAGTCCACTGTGACCTCTCCTTCTTCTAGCTAAAGTACCAAGGAACTTGTTGAATCTACTACACATTTGTCACTTAGAATTATATTATTTTATAATTGTAATTTAAAATGTCAATTTACTATCCTAAAGTAGATTGTTAATTTCTATGGGATAGGGACTATGTTTTATATTTCTTTGTACCATTTTCAGGTCCTATTGTAATTGCATAGCAAGGGGTGATGGGGAGTAAGGGTGGAGCAGAGGAAGGGAAGTAGAGAACAGCTCAATAAATCTATGCTGAATAAGGGGACAATTGAATAGGTATATTCATTCAGAATTATAAATTTTATCTCTATAATGGTGCTTATATTTTTAATTTATAAAGCTAACAGATTGTAGGTGGTTATATTAGACTTGGAATCAGGAAAATCTGAGCTCACATTCTTCCTCAGATACTTATTGGATTCTCTGGCCCTAGGAAAGCTACTTAACCTCCCTCAGGCTGTGTTTGCTCATCTGTAACATGGGAATAATAATAACTGCCTCATAGGGTTGTGAAGATCAAATAAAATACTACATGTAAAGCATTTTTTGGACATTAAAGAACTAAATCAATGCTGCCAATTGTTATTATTAATCCCATCCAAACTTCTAATCACATGAAAGAGGTTCTGTGTTCTCCTGAAGCATATACTTAAAGGGGATAGGTTTCCTTCCAGAGGAAATGGAATTTCATATACTTTTGCCTCTTAATCTGTCACAGAGATGTTCCCAGTATCAAGAAAACTACTACCTTAATGGGAGTTAAATGGTAAAGTGACTAGTTGGGCCTTGAAATAATTCCATTGAGTGCAATAAAGTGTAAGTTCTATGAACCCAGTGGAAATTAATTTTTACTTGTAAACCCTCTTAAAGGGTACATCTTTTACCAACATTTTAGGAGTCTGGACCACAGACTCAGAAGAGAAACTCTTTTGAAGATCATCATCAAATCAAATCAAATATTATAAAAGGAAAAAATGATGGATACAATGTGCATTGATAAGATACACTAAATTATGAATGAGATCAGGTGAAGTTTTCTCAAAAAGTCAGACTAGACCTAAGTCACTTGATCCTTATTCCCAGAGGTCTGCAGACCTGGAAGATTAGGCCTGGGCCTAAATTATAGGAAGTCACATGATCTCTAGGCCTAGAGGTCTCTAAAGGTTCAGGAAGTGACAGAAAATGATGTGACTCACAGGAAGCAGACAACATTGGTGACCATTGATCAGTAATAGTCATTTCCTTTTTAATACATCCAATGAAAAGATTTTGATTTTTTGCTATTTAACCAGCTTTTACTAATACCTGCTGGTCAAGTCTAGTTCATATTGGGAGCTGAGATGCCTCCCAGGTGTGCTTGGGCCTTTCCCTGCAGGGACTAAATAAATGCTTTCTCTTTGTACTTGAAGATTGTCTCTCATTATTTAATTTGGGGAAGGGGTCTAGCACCTATCCCACACAATTATTAATAATGGGAAAATGAAAAGATAAAGGGCTAAAAAAAGATGTAAAAGAATTGAGAAAACTATTCTTTATAGAAAGCATTGTTTTTTGCAAGTATGGAGAAATGATGAAAAAACTGATCTGAAGTCAGAGAACCTGAGAGCAATTTCCTCTTCTTCCTTTATTATTTGTGTGACCTTGGACAAATCACTTCCCCTGCTAGGCTTTATCTCATTTGTAGAATGAGGACATTGGTAAGAATTCCAAATTAGTCTACATGTGTAGTAGACAACAATCCAACAAAGGAATTGTGAAGGAGGTGCTAACTTCTCAAAACAGAAGTAGGAGCAAAACAGAAGGATTTATGTTCACATGGCAAAATAAAGGGATAGTTAATGGGTGGTTTCTATTAGTATCTGCAGACTGAAAGGAAATAAAAAGTTCTCCTTGCGTGATGGGTGCATTATTTGAGTCAGATTAACAGAACCCTGAGGTTTCTTCTGGCTTGTACACTTGATTAGTCGTAAGTGAAGGGCTGCCATTTTTTGAGGGGGTAGGGAGAGATCACTTGTCCAAAATGATAAGTGAGAATTGAATGAACTTTTAGTTTCTAGCTAAGGGAGAATTCAAATAACATCATTTTGCATAGTTTAAAGCTACTGGACAAGCAAATAATCCCCTAACATTAAAGAAATGTTTTATGTGTTTTTAACATAGGTTTTAATTGTCTAAATAATGACAGGAAACCATTTTATTGCTGTAGAGCTAACATAAATAGGAGCCTGGAGGGATACTCTGCACATATTACATTATATTAATTGTCTATATTATCTTTGATACTGGAGCCTGCTCAGGCACACCAAATGGGTTAATGACTCTACTGTAAATAAGTGGAAATTGTTTTAGGCAATATTAATTGAAAGGCATTCATGCAATTACAAATTCCTGAAAGCTTCTGTGTACTAGGTTGAAGTCTTCTAAATGCTCTAGTCTTTGTTTTGAACAACTTTTAAAGTGATCAAAGGATGTCTGAAGCCCTTGTCACCATCTGGGATCTATCTAATAAAATCGATCCATCCACATAAAACATATAGCCCATATACTCAAATAAATAAAGCTTGGAATTAGAATGAGGAATAATAAAATATGTATCATGGCTATAAAGCTTCCAACAAGAGAAGTCATATTTGCTGCCAATGCTATAAAGTAATTATTCTTAACCATTTTTGTATAAAAAAAGGTTTCTTTTCTGAGCTTCACTCCTGACTCTCCAGACATTTTCTACTATGCCACAGCTGGTTACTAACCCAAAAATTCATTCCACCTCTGAAATTATCTTTCTGGAAAAATATGTGTTATCTCTTCCTCTTATGGACTGGCTTCTCCCATAGTCTCCATTTTAAGGAAAGTGCTTATGTCAGTCATATCTCCATTTATCATGACCCTCTATTTCTGACTTTTCAGACTTTCTTTACATGGTGATATCTCCTCCTTTATGCTTTTCAGCATCCTTTTGAATTTGCATTTCCTGGATTTTTTCAATTTCTTTGGACCACAGTGCCTGGTTCATATCAAGTGCTTAATAACCACTTTATGATTTATGTGTGTGTGTGTGTGTGTGCTTGTGTGCTTGATAAGCCTATTTACTAGTCTGATGAAAGTAATTGACTCCTTCTTGGAATACTCTCTTTAAATGCATAAGATAAAATACATAGATTCTAAAGAAAATAAATTATATTAAGATTTCAAGATATTAAAAAATAAATGAACACAGTCATACACCACAGGCCAAATCCCTGATATAAAGTCTGCAAGTGATACTTTGGGCTTACACAGTAGCTGGTACTGTATTCTATCTATTATACTATAATGCTTGAATATGGCAAACTTGAAAATTTAATCGAAAACTATCTAGAATAGGCTGCTGTTTATTTGTAGACATGAATGAGCTATATACATATGGTTACGTTTTGATTTTCCTGCCTTCTTCCTTTATGGAAGAGATTGGAACAAAAATAATTCATTTACTTTGTTAATTGAAAGAGGCTCAGTGCTACAAAGAACCTCAGAGAACATCTAATCCTACATTCCACCCTCCCATGTATCTCCTTCTCCCCTCTCTTGTTTTTATTTTACAAATAAGATGAAGAGAAATGAAATGTTTCATACCAGGTCACTCATATAGCCAATATGTAGAAAAGCTGAGATCTGAACCAAGAATCTGAGTTCAAATTTCTGCTATACTATACAATTTTTAAGAAAAGTCCTTCTAGAGTTTCTAGAAAGAGAGAGAGTTTAGATCATATCTGGCATCATTTGTACCTCCTACCCTTTGTTACTACAAATTAGATTCTATTTGTTAACATAACTTAGGAAACCAATTCACTGCTAACCTTGGCACAGGTGTCCAATTCCATACTTTAGCCTTGAATGATGGGAGATAACCACAGTCTGTAATGGACAGCAGTCTGTATCACCCATGTCACTTAAGCTGTCACCATTTGACCTTACAATCTGTCTTTTGGAAACTCAGGAGCTGATCCAAGTAGGTCACCTTGCTTTCCTAAAGAGGGCCATCTGTGTAGGTCACCAGAAGAGGAGCAACAAGAGCTGAAATAGCCCAACAGCAGTCCTGGTCTGCAAAAAATATATACAATCATCCAAATCAAAGATGATTATTGGTTAGTGGTTATCTCCTTCATAAAGAACAAAAGGTGAGTTTTGCTTTTTTGAGAAAAAATTACTTTAAGGGGAAAATATGGGACTTATGTAGTTGACAATATAAGTTCTCAAAATGCAATTTCCGGATTAATAACAAAGCCTCTGTTCTAGTTCACCAGTTCCTTTAGGACGTGTGCTTTTGACCCACACAGCATATTGTGCCCCATGGCTCTTAGCTGAACTATAACTTAATGGTTCCTCTACTCCCAATACCTTTTTTTAATGTGTGATGTCTATTAAAACTAGCTTCTGCTTGTATCATAGGCCTCTGTGGAAATGAGATAGGTGTCTCAGTGGACTGACCACCAGTTAAATATTAAAGCTTGTACCTTTAATATTTAAGTCTGTAGAGTGCATTACAGTAAAAAACTAGGTGAATGAACATTCTACTTCTTTCCTCATCTCTCCCCAAACCTTAGCTCTTTAAAAAAAAAAGCAGGCAATATTACACTTTGTATTCTTTCCATTCTAACTAAGAAGATAAAATAACAGTCCCAATATCTTTTTTGCTAAGAAAGATTCAGGTATATCTATGAGACTATATAAATAGCTTTGCTTTAAGGCATTTATTAATTTGTTGAAAAGTCTATGCACTATTTGACAGATTTTTTTTTGGCCACTTGTCATTTTATCAGTCTGCATTTAACTAAAGCAGATGAATAAAGATAGAGGCAGGGAAGACAAGAGAAAACTCTAGTGGAAGTTTAAGTTCTTCATCTTGAACTGGTTTGTACCTCTAATTATACTTATTTTTGTACTGACAAATCCCTACAAAAATTCAGAAATTTATCAGAATTAAAGAGTTCTATCTATTCAGTCAATCAAAAAGCAATTAGAAAGCATTAACCATGTGCCTATCTTTGATTTAACCACTGGAGATAGAAAGAAAAAAAACAAACCAAAAATGTATCTGCCTTTAAAGACCTTACATTCTAATTGGGGGAGACAACACATAGATAAATCAATATATGCAAAATAGTAGAATGCTGTGAATCATATGTAGATTTTTTTTAAGGGCTAGAAAGAACCTTAGCAATTATTTGTGTATCCAACATACAAACTATTGATTCCTAAATTTCTTCACTTGCCTTTCATAGTAATATAATGTTTCTGACAAAATTTTTCTCTTGAGAATGAGCAGATTATAAGGGTACCAATGAAGAATAAAAAGGAGAAAAAAACAACACTTAATTTAAATGTATTTATTTTTTCCCTTTCAATAAGCAAGGCCCAACGACTCATAATTAAACTGTGAAATATTCAGCACATAAGAGGAAGATGTTTGTGACAAACAAAATAAGTTATTTTGGAAAAGAAATTCTAATATATGTGGGCTTAAAAGGGATACATAAAAATTGTGAGAGCAGAATCTTATTATTGGAGAAATTTTATGAGGCTACAATTAGGAGTTCAAGAGGAAAGATCATAGATACTTGAAAGATCATAGATACAGAGCAGGAAGGGTACTTTCATTTACACAGTCTTCTCATTTTACAGATAAGGAAAGTGAAGCAAAGGGAGGTTGAGACTATCTGATATGTCCCTAAAACTTTCCACAGGTATTGTTACCTTCATTAGAATATGAAGTCTTTGAGATCCAGACTGTCTTATTTTTCTATTTGCATCTTTATTAAGTTCTCTCATTTTGACCTTATACTTTCCAAGGAAATCCATATTGACACAAGCATTGCCAAAGCTAGTTCAGTGTCCTGAAGGCTCAGTAGGAGAGAAGTATTAGACTGGCTACCAAATTGAAGGTCAACACAGCCATTGTGCTGACCTCATTGTTGTATGCTTGTCATGTCTACCCGCCATGTCAGGAAATTGAATCGTTTCCACTTGAATTGTTTTAGGAAGATTCTAAAGATCACCTGGCAGGATAAGGTACCAGACACTGAGGGCCTTTCTTGAACTAGACTGACAAACATTAACTCTACTGCAGAGATCACAGCTCCTCTGGGCTGGCCATATTGTTCCAATGACAAATGTATGCTTGCCAAAAAGATTATTTTATGGAGAACTTACACAGGGGAAGTGCTCACGAGGTGGTCCAGAAAGAGTGATACAAAGACAATTTCAAGGTCTCAAGAACTTGATTGTAATAGACAATTGAAGCTTTCTCCAGAAGTCTTTGAGACTAGGTCAAAGTCATGTGATCCCTATTCCCAGAACTGGAAGATCAGGTTTTGGGCCCAGGTTGCAGGAAGTCATATAATCTCTAGGCCTAGAGGTCTCTAAAAGACAAGACCCTAGGTCAGTGACAGGAAGTGACAGAATGTGACATGACCCATAGGAAGCACACAGCATTGATGCCCACTGGTCAATGATGGTTACTTCTTTTTAGTCTATCCAGTGAAAAAGCTTAGGTCTTTTGCTATTTAACCAGTTGTCCAACTTCTGGCATGTCTTTGGCGCACATGTTGGGAACTGAGATGACTCCTGGGTGTGCTAGGACTCTCTCTGCAGGGACTAAATAAATGCCTTCTCTTTGTACCTGAAGATGTCTCTGATTAATTTGGGGAAGGGGGTCTAGCGTTCGTCCCACACAGATTTTAGACACGGGACATATGGAATGTATGATATGGGAGATGTGCCCTCATCAGAGATGATCAAAACAGAATTGAATTAGCTTAGAAGAAACTCAAGATGTGCAAAGTTAGAGTTCATTCCAATTGTTCATAGGTACAAATTGTGTCTGATCGGTGTCAGAGCATTCCAAATATGTATTGGTTAGATCAGTCACACTCAGACACACTGGAACTCCACTCTAACATATGATGTCATTTTGTTCCTGTTTGAGAATGAAGGACAACAGCCAACTACATTGTATTGCATGTAGTAAAGACTCAAAAAATGTTTCATTCCTTCATTCTGGAATTATATCTCTTTGGATCTAGAAACTCCTGTTACTGGATTCAGGAATTTTGTCCAACTTAAGAAATCTACTAGAGAATAGCATATTGGAATGAGCACTGCTTCTTAAGTAAAATATCTTTTTTTAAATTAAAGCTTTTTATTTATGAAACATATACATGGGTAACTTTTCAACATTGACCCTTGCAAAACTTTCTGTTCTAAATGTTTCCCTCCTTCCCTCCACCCTCACCCCTACATAGCAGGTAGTGCAATATATGTTAAATATGCTAAAATATATGTTAAATCCAATATATGTATACATATTTATACAGTTATCTTGCCACACAAGAAAAATCAGATCTAGAAAGAAAATAAACTGAGAAGGAAAACAAAATGCAAGCAAACATCAACAGAAAGCATGAAAATGCTATGTTGTGGCTCACACTCAGTGCCCAAAGACCTCTCTCTGGGTGTATATTGCTTTCTTCATCACTGAACAATTGGAACTGGTTTGAATCATCTCAGAATTGATCATCATATAGTCTTGCCATGGATAGTGATCTCCTGGTTCTGTTCATTTTACTTAGCATCAGTTCATGTAAGTCTCTCTAGGCTTAAGTAAAATATTTTAATCTCCATCTTTGACATTTATTTCCCATGTATCCTTAGACATATCATATTTCTTTTTCTCTTGCACAATTACTATGGATACTTCAAATGGTCTATAATCATATGGTTCAGAAAACAAACAATGATTAAATAGTTTGCCTAAAATCACTAAATGATAGAATCAGAATTTGAACTTAGGTCCTCTGATGTCAATTCCAATATTCTTTATCGAGGTGGTGCTGCACGATTTTATCACTTATGCAGACAATGCAGACTTTTAAATGATGGATTAACTATATATTTCTCTCAAAAGAAGAAATGATAATATTTTTGAATCCAGCAATAGTAGCTCATAGATTTAAAAGACATAGAATCCTTGAATTAATAAATAAATGGAACATTTATTAAAAACTAATCATGTTCAAAGTATTATGCTAAGAATTGATGATATAATTCATTTCAAGGACCTCATATTCTAATGAGGAAGACAACATTTGTGGAAGCTTTCAGAAGAAAGTCAGAAGGAAAAGTCCCATAGTCCTTAGAACACAGCAGCAAAACAGATGTCAATGCCTCTCTTTTAATGTCATTTCCACTGATAAAATGATATCAGTTCCTAATAAGCAAATATTAACAAGGTTCACTTAATTGGTCCTAGACCAATTTACTGGCCATTGGACAAGGATCTCATATTTAGACTACCAACAGTAAAATTAATGTTTAAGGTGTCCTGTAAATGTTTACAGTTTTCCATCACCATGAAATGATAGTATTGAGGACCAATTTGTATTTTTTGTTTCATTAGAGTAGGATATTTGTAGAATTTTGCCTTATTTTCCATTTTTCTATAATTGTCTTTACTTCCCAACTTAATACTCTTGTCCTTTCTTGTTCTTTCCCCTTCCCCACTATTTCTTTATTTTTGTTCCCAATATGAATTTAGTTCTCTCTGGATGGGAACTCTTTGTCAACAGTTCTTGGTCACTTCTAGTAGCCTACATGGTGTAAAGCACCATGCTTAAACTGGATGAGAAATATAGGTGTATGGAGTAGAAATAGTGGACTATTCTCATTAGTGTTGGTAGTTGAATTACAATCATGGCCTCAACCCTATTTTGTTATTTGGAACAAAAACAATCCATTTCCCTGTGATTCATTTTCTCCTTAGCAAAATAGAGAGAACACCATCTGCTCTCAAGACCTTTATAACTTATGAATGTGAGGCTGAACAGAGAGCCAAAATATTTAAGTTGAATACTGGAAATCTTTGATTGATGCTTTTGCTGGACTGTCTTTTTAACCACACTGAGGTCATATTAAGTCACTTGAAAGAATCTAAAACTTATTACTTTAGATTTTGGAAATTGTGACTCAAAAAAGCTGTGGGGAAGAAATAGGTGCAGACTTTTGCTTTACTCCATAAAAATGAGCTAGTTTAATTATCATCACTTCACAAATGATCAAAGTATAACCAATACTTCAGGCAAAGGAATTATGACTTCTGTGGTGCTACTTTTGTCAATGGATGGAATTGGATGTATGTTAGATTTAATTGTGGATGAATATTTGACAAGGATTGGCAAATGATTGAATATAAGAACTGAAAGAGAGCAAAGAGTCAAGGTGATTGTGAGATTATGCATTTTGGATAATGAGACTGAGCAGAAATAAAAAAAATTTCCAGGAGGGACAGATTGATGTGAATTTAAGATGAATTCCATTTTGGACAAACTGAATAGGTGGTGCCTCCAGGACAGATATGCAAAGTTCTAGCAAGCAACTGGCAAATCAGAATTAGAGTTCAGGAGAGTGATTAAAATTGGATAAACAGACTTGGGAATCATCTGTAGACAGATGATTAGTGTATGGATAAAAGCAGATTAGATCTTCAAGGGAGAAATCACAGAAACAGGAATAGGGTCCAGGAGGAAATTCATATTAAAAGGCTATGGAATGAATGATGATCTAGCAAAGGAGACTGAATAACAGCTGATGAATTGTTATCAGTAAATTCATGAAAGAGAAGAATTATGGAAGCCAAAGAAAAAGAGTATTCCAAAGGAGGAAGTTGTTGAAAGTGTCAAAACCTACAAAAACCAAGCAGAATTAGAACTTTATCTTGTTTGAAATTGTTGAACTCTTCCTATAGTGCAGAAACATACCTATGCTCTCCTTATCTCAGTGATTCAGAATTGCCATTTGTTGAGATGAAAAAAACTTTTCTGCTTCTCACTTATTCTCCTCACATCCAGAGACCATACCCTTTTTTTCCCTCTTATTCCTTGGGGGAAAATACCCATTCTACCATTAGAGAAAAAGTCTCTGGACTACATTTTCTAGAAGGATCATCATCTTACCAGTGCTTGTTGACAGCATCAGAAAAGAATTCTAATTCACAAAATGTTTTATATGAAGTGAGAGATTTAAAAAGAGAGTGGCAAATTTGGGGAGGTAAAAGAGAAGACAATTGATGGAATAGAGCAGATGAGCACTAATGCAGAGGTGAAGTGAGGGGAAATTTAATAAGAAAGGAAGACAGAAGTGGCCCTTACAGAGTGGTATGACGGTGAAACACATGAATTCTAGAATTATGATTGGATTTCAATGGCTTCAGAGCTAAGGTGAGAAATGCCAGCAGTTCACAAAAAGTTCGCTAGAGATTCTTTGGGGGGCAGGAGAGAAGGAAGAGGACTGTGGAGGAGAAATTCCAAGAGGGAGGTGGAATAACATTTTAATTATTTACAAGTGAGGCTATAAATTCTGAAATGATTTCTCTGACTACCTCTAATATAGTGGGGAGTGAGAGTAATTAAAAAGTAATTTGATTATAACTCCCCTAGAGGTGTTGGAGATGATTCCTTTGCATATGGATCTTTTTACTGCTTGATTTATTTTCTAATTAGTTAAATTGTTTCATTCTTAAAAGCTTTTGATCTTGTATTTATGTGCCTCCTGTATGGTCTAGCAGTAGAGACTGAATTAGATTGGCTAGGGGTTTGGGCTATGAGTTTCATTAGAGATTAGTTCTAAAGTCTTGCTGCAATTGGTGGTAGAATTTCACCCAAAATGTTCTTTATATCTCCATCCTATATTCTTTCCATCTTCCACTGTTCATGGATCTTTCCAGTTGACTCTTTATGTAAATGTCCTTATAATATACACTCCTTGAGAAAATGGATGTTTCATTTTGTTTCTGTTGTTGTGTCCCTAACATATGGTACAATGGCTGGCATATATTACATGCTCAATAAATGTTTGTTGATTGTTCCTTATCTTATCTCTGACACACTGGTCCAGGAGGAAGAAGTGGCTAGCTTACTTTTCATTGCAATGTCCAGAACCATCCTCTGTAATCACCATTCTACAACTTATCCTTTCAAGGCTGGCTCTATTTGTCTCTCTTATACTTCTAAATAATTTTTGCTATAATATACCTGTCTCTGTGTCACTCTTTTTTTCTCTCAAGGAAATCAATACTTCTTCTTCACCCCAATCATAGTCCTCTTACCTAGGGACTTCCACAGATACATTTTCTTCTCTTTTATAACAACTTCATCAACTTCCTCAATTCTCAGACCTACACCTTACTCCACACACACAGATGGCCTTAGGTTTTGCTGTCACTCATAATTGTGCAACTTCTATGAGCTTGAACTTTCTCCTTTCAGTCACAATATATTTTTCAATCTCTTCCCTTGCCCCACTCCTCCTAAGAATAGTTTTTATTCAACCTTATCATGACTTCTGGTATTTTTCTTTCTCTGTTTTCCCAATTAAATCATCACTTTTCTGGCTAGATTCTCTTTTCTTTCAAGTCATTATATTTGGCTAAAGGTTCACAAGAAAAGAGAATAAAAAAATTCTCATATTTGAAATGAAATTTTATATTGATAGTGATTTTAATCATCTTTGTCCAATAATAATATATGACTGATACTTGGATATATGTTGCAGACTCAAATTTCCAAAAGGTAAAGTGAAGCAAAAGTTTAGAACACTTAATATTTCAATTCCTGAGGAGATAGCAAGGCTATTACTAATAACAACAACAAAATAGTTAACATTTATTTGTGTAGTGCTTTAAGCTTGGCAAGGTTCTTTGAAAATATTATCTCACCATAGTTTTGCCATAATCCTGATAGGTAGGTTTTGCTATTATCTCCATTTTGTAATAGTGGAAACTAAGGCAAATAGAAGTAAAATGACTTGCCAAACATCTCACAGTAAATGCCCAAGACTAGATTGGAATTTGGGTCTTTCTGAAGACTCTAGATTTAACATTGTCCACCTAGGTGCTCCAATAAATACTATAGAGAATATACCCAAATTAGAAGAATGTTCTTTGAGTAACTTCAAAGAATTAGCTCAGGGAAAAAAATCAAGCAGTTAATAAAGCAGAAAACATCTTAAAATCAGGTTGAAGTCAAAGTAGTTTGCCCTTTTAGATTTCATACCCCTAGAGTAAAATTACCTAACCATTTTGCTAGATCACATTGGTATGGTCATTGGATATTAAGTGATTCACCAATGAATCTGGGGTGTCATGTGGTGAAATTGTGGCAGCTTCTGCTTTTTAATAACTTAAGACCTAAAATTTCCATCTAAACTTTCCACACTAATTTAGTAAAGACATCCCTTTAGCTAATAGTGTCCCTACAGCTGTCAGCAATATGAATCTTAAAGAATATTCCAAGAGATATGCAATGGTATTCCTCTTTTCTTAGATCTGTTTTGGCAATATCTACATTTTAACAGTTCTCCAATGATCTGAGGTATTATGACATTTAAAAAATTCACAGAAATAAATTTAAATTCATGTTTTAAATCAAACAGCAAATTTTAATTAAACTTCCACTTTGTTCAGAACATTATTACCAAGAGCAGCTTACCAAATTTTACTCTAAAGTGAGTCCTCAAACCCTGGCATTTAGACAGTGGCAACAGTGCATTAAATTGATTTAAAAAATCTGTTTAATCAATGTCATATTACCCATTCCTTTATACTTATATAGGATAGGAATTGGATCTGTGATTTCACTGACATACATGAAAAAACCTTTTCTATCAAAGCAGATCAACACATTCTTTGCAATTTATACTTTTAGAGAATGCCTGAGAATAGACAGATTAGATGATATGCTCAGAGTCGCACAACTAGTCAGACTTAGAATCTGAATATGGGTGTTCTTGGTTTTGAGGTTAGCTACGTATCTATTATTATACCATGATACTTCTTTGACTTGCATATGGCACATGTAAAATGAGCTTTAATTGATGGTCTTATGAAATCCAAGAATGCTAAAGTCTAGCTACAAAAATGTAGACTCTTTGACTTATATGTATACCTGTTTTTTTTTTTTAAACTCTTTGTTCCAATGTAATCATCTCCTAGATCAGAGGGTCAAACTCACAATTTACAAATTTGTGATTTTCATAGTCAATAATGCAGCCTGAAGGATCCACTTCTCTCCATTTTGAGATATCTGCTACATAATATAAGAAACAGAATCTCTAGGTGTTGCCATATGGTTTCAATCTTCTCACTGGTGCTTGGACATTTATAGAGATTCTAAATTATTTTGTGTTAATTTCAAACTCTTAATCTTTTGGTTCAAAGTCCTTCACTAGATATCCTATCACAGCTTAAAATTTAAAAATGAAACTTTCTAATATCCATTCCATAATAATTTATAATAGTGGTGAGGTGGTGAGATGGTGAGGTGGGGGAAAGGGCTGATGGATATTGTCTACACTGGTGAAGATTAAAAAATTTTTCTAAGATATGTTATGTAAACATAATCATTATGTAAATATGTTACTCAAATATAAAAATGGTCTAAATTCTTAATAACCACATTGAAATAAAAAGCATCTAAAATTATTTTCAAGAATAAATTTAAAATAATTAAATACATTATCAAGTCAAGGTTTAAACAAGTACCATATTTGCATAACCATTTATTATCTTTATATAGTCTCTTGATGGATTGTTAACCAGACTCTACAACTTATTCAGCTCCTTAGCACCTAGGGAATTGGGACCAACATTTTTTTCAGTATTAAAACAAACAAACAAAAACCAAGCTCTTCCACCAAAATACCAATTTGCTGTTTTTGTTGCTATTGTATAGAGTTGGCAATTTAAAAATCACAAAATATCAAGCTAAAAGAATTTTTAGAGATCATTTAGTCAAGCACATAGTCTATAACATTCTGAGTCTAGTCACAACTTAATTAAAATGTGATTAAGAAATATTTATTAAAGTAGATCAATAAAAATGGCACATATTTACATGAGGGGGTTTCAAAATCCATAAGGAGTACAGGGATCCTTATGCATGATTTTCTGCCTCCCATTTCTATTTTAGTTTAACATCATGCTAAAGTCCATGACTTTAATCTTACTAAGGAAGGAAACTGAAGCTCAGAAGGATTAAATAACTTATTTAATGTCACAAAGTTTTGAGAGATAGAACAGGGATTTGAACCTAATTTTATTTCTCTACCAGTTTCCCAATACTAAGATTCATAGCTTCATGCATGCTTAGTCGTTAAGTATTCAATAAAAAATTGACAAATTGTCTAAGATAGACTAAAATATTCATCAGTATATGAGATAGTAGAGGTTTTAGATTAAAATGTATAGGTAAAGAAGGATAAATAGAAAAGTAATATTAATTGGACAAAAGACCAAAACATCCTCAAATCTAGGAATAAGGCTTGAAGAAAGAAAATACTTGAAGCTAATAAGGACATCCCAGTCGTGAATGGTATGACCTCTTTCAGAGAAACCTTTTCAGAAATAAGTCAACCTATAGTATGATTTAGAAATAGTTTATAGATGAGATTAAGGTGCTCTTCTTGATATCATTAGGATGTAGCCAAATCAAAATGTAATAAGTGGAAAGTAATCTATGGATGAATAAAATATCATTTTGTTTTAAAAATCAATATCTTTTAAGTGAATATGAATCACCTTCCCAGAACTTACTCATCACTAAGTGATTTGATAAAAGCATTTCTGAACTTGCAATGCTTAAACATGAGATCTTGTAATATACTGACCCTATCAGAGTTGGCTTCACTCTGCTAACTAGTCTTATACCTTTTTCAATTGTAGAACTATTTTATGAGTAATCAAAGGTACATCTTGATAAAGAAACATTATGTACAAAGATTCAGTTATTAGATATATCTCAGTCTAGTTAGTGATTCAAGGACCCCTAAAGACAGGCACAGCTTGGTGAATATATAGGATATTGTTAACATTTAAAAATATCTTTTTCTTATTGCTAATTGAACATTCCCACTATGAACTATATTAAACTATTCCTACTACATTAAATTGTTTCTTTCTAAGGTTTTCACTATCATGCATCTTTTATATATCAAAGAGTTAATTTTCAGGGAGTGCATTAAAACTTTTAAAAATGTGTATATTGTAAGATTAAGAGTAGCAAAGACTTTTTAAAAAAATGATTTATTTATTTAATATTTTTCCCAGTTACATTCAAAATATTTTTTACATTTTTTTTTTTAATTTTGAGTTCTAGGTGCTCTCCCTTATCCCCACCCACAATTAAATTACATATGAAGTCATGCAGAATATTACCATAAAAGTTGTTGTGAAAAAAAAAAGATCTCTTACACTAAGGAAAATAAAAACTCTCAAGAAAAATTAAGTTCAAAAAGAGAAAGAGAGAATGCATCAATCTATACTCAAACACAGTCAGTTCCTTCTCTGGATATAGATAGGATTTTTCATCATCCTATCATCATCATAAGTCATTCAGAATAGTTGTGGATAATTGTACTATTTAAAATAGCAAAGTCATTTACAGTTAGTCATCCTGGAACATTATATTATTTTGTATACAGTACGTTTTACTTTGTGGAGAGTTCATGGAGGACTTTCCAAGTTATTTTTTTTTTCCTTCTGAGAGCATCCTGCTCATCATCTCTCATGACAATAATATTCCATCACAAACACATACTACAGATTATTTAGCCATTCCCCAATTGATGGCATCTCCTCAATTTCCAGTTTGTTTTTGCCCTGAGAAGAGAGCTGCTATGACTATTTTTTTATACATAAAGGTCATTTTCATTAAAAAAATCTCTTTTGGTATTCATGCCTAATAGTGGTATTGTTAATTTAAAAGATCTACATGGATTTATAGCCCTTTGGACACAGATCATATCTTTTGATTATTTATTAATTGGGGCATTGTTCTTATTTTTTATATAAAAATCTGACTCAGTTTTATGTTTCAGAAATGAAACGTTATCATAGAAACTTGCTCCAAAATCCTTTTTACTATTACTATTGCTAACTGTTTTTCCTGCCCATTTATCTCTGTTTCTCATTTCATCCTTTCTGTCCTCAAAAATATTTTGATACTGACCATTTCTTCCCTCAATATGCTCTCTTTTAACACCCTTCCCTCCTTCCCATATCTCATTTCCCTCCTATTTTCCTGCTGAATAAGATAAATTTCTATACCCCTCTTGAGTATGCATGTTATTTCAAAGAATATCAAATATCAAAACATCAAATGGAATATATCAAAAAAACTTTTTTAAAAGCTAATTTTTGAGGAAAAGTATTATAAAAGAAGAGATAGGAATATTGTTCCAGGAATAACAAATAAGAAAGTAATCATTAACTGAATACTGACAAGGAAAGTGAGGTGATAATAAGGAAGTAAGAGAGTAAAATAAAAAGAGAATAACTACCTGACCTTAATGAGTGAGAGAGCCCAGTTATATTTGGGCATTAATTAGACTAGAACAATTCTAGATTAGGAAAGATTTATTTCTTTACTTGGCCTTTTGAAATACTTCAAATAAGACAATAATAGCCCAGGAGAAGTATTCTAGAAGATGAACTTGAGGTATGCCTGAAAGATATTATTCAGAGTAATGGAGGATAACTTATATAAGGTAATTAATACTAGTAATATTAATTTTAATAATTTCTATAATTTGTCATGGTTTATGATTTGCAAAATGTTTTTGACGTGTTATTATATATGATCTGCATATCCCTTGAGATAGGTGTCATTTATTCTCATTTAGGAGATAAGGAAACTGAGGCTGAGAGGTTAAGCAATTTACCCTAGGTTACATGGCCCCAAATATGTGAGACAAGATTCTAGACTTGAAATTCATTATTCTATTTCCAATGCAACCTAGGTCTCAAATAGAGGAAAGAATCCTTATCTGTATAAAAATGAGAGATCTCACATAAAGAGGATAAAATCTGAAGGAAAGAAGGGACAAACAAAGACACAAATGAAGATGAGAATATACTAAATGACAAGATGAAACTGAAGAGGAGAATTTTCATATGGGAAATGAATAGCAATTCTGGGCATAATAGCATAATAAGAGTGATAATAATACATGGAAGAGAAAAACTGGAAGATTAAGTTCCAAAGGACTATAATAAAGAAAATGATATGCTTATAGTACCATCAGAGGGGAAAAAAAGCATTTATCTTTGCTTAATCAAATGATTAACAGAGCCTTTCAAATAGAAAGTGGAACAAAGACTGGAATATAGTTACATATATTGGCAATATATCAAGTGAGGTGCAGAATTGGGAGAGGGAGATACATATGGACAATGGAAAGAAGTCAGCATGTCACCTAATCTTTGTTCAGAAATAAACAGTAGATCAGGTACAATTGAATTGGATGATATGTACATTAGTTGCCTAGGCATGCCTCCTATTATTCATTCCAGGCTAAAACTTCTTCCTTCCTTCCTTCCTTCCTTCCTTCCTTCCTTCCTTCCTTCCTTCCTTCCTTCCTTCCTTCCTTCCTTCCTTCCTTCCTTTCTTCCTTCCTTTCTTCCTTCCTCTCTTCCTCCCTCTCTTCCTCCCTTCCCTCTTCTCTTCCTCCCTTCTCTCCCTCTCTTCCTTCCTCTCTCCCTTCCCCCTTCCCCTCTTTATCTTTCTTTTCTTATTTTAAAAAAAAAACTAACCTGAGGATTAGATCATCTGCCCCCTCTTCCCCCGCCCCGCCCTTTTACTTGTGACTCATTGCCTAAGGACTACAAGGTATTTTTTGTTATTCTTTTTCTTTTTAAATGTTTGAATGATGTTCTTTATATTTTAAATTCTTGAACCTTCTTAATGATACCCTCTTCCCCCAACAGAATATTTTATTATCAAATATATATGTATATTTTCAAGCAAATAGATACATACACATGTATTTATATATACAAATATTCTCATATATATATATATATATATATATATATATATACATACAAACATATTCAAACAAAAGAAATAAGCATAATCATGATAATGGAGAATGATTCATTTCACATCTACATCTCATCATCTCTCAGCCAAGAAATGAGATGGATGCTTGATTATCAGTTCTCTACTGTCATGATTTTATTGATCAAACTTCTGAAATACTTTATCTTTGTTTTCTTTTTTTTTATTGATTGTACAAAATAGTTTTTTTCTTGATCTGTTTTTATTCCTTAATTTTAGTTCATTCAAGTTACAGGGTAGTTTTTTTTTAAGACCATCTATTCTCAAAATCTTTGAAATACCTATAACAGTTGACATATTGGCAGAATAAGAATCAGCAATTTGAAATTAAATGCTTTGAGATGTTTTGGTGGGAAGCTTTACAAAAGAATAAGTTTATATTGTGTTTTTCAAGATTAAAGAACCCCCTAGATTTAATTTATAATTTTTTCACTCTGTAAAATCTAAACCACTGTAAAATTTTTAACTAATTGTGACTCTTTTGATTTACCCACATTCAAAACCCTTCTAGCCCTAATTTCATATTATTTGTATGTTTTTTTTTTCAGTCTTGCATAGTTTTCAAAAGGATGCACAGGTTTTGCTGCAATTTTTGAAACTCACCTTTGCATTCAAGTAATTATGGAAAATTTCAATCTCAAGCACATCTTATGGAAAATCAGAGCCAAATGAAAACATGGTGCATAATGGAGCCCAAATGTACATGACTACAGTACAGAGCTTGCTACTATAGGATTATATAATGTATAGGCATAAGGGCTAATTTCACAGCTGGTGTGTTTTCTGCTGACCTGAAACTGAAGGGGAGAGAAAGTTTGTTGAGCAAAGAGCATCAAAGAGATTTAGCTAAAATGGTGTGCTTGGACTGGTAGATGAAATTCTCTGGACTGGAACCTGGAAATTCTCTTTAAAGTTATGAGCATAAAGAGCCAAATTTGGTAAGGCAGAAGAAAAATCAGTGCAGATCAGCGAAGCAAAAAGTATTTCCTTAAAGCATTTCCCCCCTCATCCTACATTCCCTACTAAGACTTGGCATTTTATACATTTAACTGAGTTGGGTTGGTCTCCTAGCTCAAATAACTTGCTATGAAAATACACTTCAACAATTCATATTCCTCAAAGGCACATCTTTTCATCAGTATGAAAAGTTGGCTTTTGCTCAGTGGCTATTAGAAAAGAAGGGAAAAAAAAATACTTTGGTCATGCACAATACTGTTGTATGTTTTCCACTGTGAATTTCTTTAACTGAACATTTGAATATATCACTATTCTATCCAATAACTCTAGTCAGTCTTTATTCCTATAGCCTAAAATATAAACTCCTATAGCCTAAAATATAAATTTCTGTATGGCTTTTAAAACCCATTATAACCTGGCTTTTCACACTTATTATGTATATTATTCCCCTTTCTGTGCTATATAATGTAGCCATCTGTTCTTATTGCTGTTAATTCTCCATCTCATGTCTCTGTCCCTTTGCCATGGTTGTGCCCCATTTATGGAATACACTCTTTCCTCCCCTTTGCCTTATATATCCATTACTTCCTTCAAGATTGAGCTCAAACTTGATCTTTTGTATAAAACCTTTCCTGATGTCTTTGACTACTATTTACTCCCTACCTCAAAATTTCATTTCATTAATAAGCATCTATGGAGCTAGATAGTATAGCAAATTGAGGGCTAGGTTTGGAGTCAGGAAGACTCATCTTCCTGAGTTTAAATCTGACTTGTGACACTTACAAGCTGGGTGACTCCTGGGCAAATCACTGAACCCTGTTTGACTCATTTTCCTTTTCTGTAAAATTAGCTGGAGAAGGAAATGCAAACCATGCCAGTATCTTTGCCTAGAAAACCCCAAATGGGGTCACTAAGAGTCAGATGCAAGTGAAAAATGATTACAGGACAACTTGATTGTCAGCTTTGAAGCTAAGAACTGGGTTCAAGTCTTATCACTGATACCAATTGTCTGCCTCTCTCTGGTCAAGTCATTTAATTTTTTAGTACTCTAAACACTTGTAGCAAAGCTTCCAATGTGCCTAGACCATACAAATTGAAAGGTCAATTCATAGCTTCATTTATATTTACATATGTGCATGCAGTCTCCTCTAATAGAATACAATCTTCTTCAGGTCAAAGACTGTTGTTTTTATTTTTGTGTGATTAGCATCTATCACTATCACATGGTAGACACAATAAATGTGTGTTGATTGATTATGAGTTTTCTGAAAACTAATACTGGAATATAGTAAAATATCTTTGACTAAAAGTAAAAATCACAACAGTTTGGTAATTCAAATACTGAGCCTATTTAATGCCCCTAGACCACCTTGGGCATTGATGCTTTATCTAAAATGTAAAGAGAAAGAGAAATAGAAAGCAACCTAATAGGAAGCCACTAGTATAAATGAAAAGGACCAGAGTCAACTGGAAGATTTAAAACATGGAAAAAAC
Organism: Sarcophilus harrisii; assembly: GCF_902635505.1. Taxonomy (NCBI): domain Eukaryota; kingdom Metazoa; phylum Chordata; class Mammalia; order Dasyuromorphia; family Dasyuridae; genus Sarcophilus; species Sarcophilus harrisii. The sequence goes on from NC_045426.1 coordinate 386,377,186, forward strand.
TGTGAGAGAATGACTCTTGATGGGAATCTGCTAATATCTTACAGAAAGAGAACTTATCATTTAGGGAAAAAAAAGGAAGTAGGGAGTGAGAGCAGTTTTGGTTTGTAAACTGGCAGATTTGAAAGACTTCTGTGGAACCAATTTAGAAATACCATGCTAATGCTTTTGTATCTTCATATAATGCTAACTATTGAATAAGACAGGTTTTAAATTAACTCCACAAGTTACAGGGAGGAATGATGTGAATTAGACAAGGATTTCAAGGATGCTAGGCAGTATTTGGGCAAATTGTAAGTAGTACATTTGGCATTCATTCATTCACTCATCCATTCAATAGGCATTTCTGTAGATAACCATATGTAAGAGAAATAGAAATACATTAATCTTATGACACTGTAACTAATCTTGTTCAGAGTCACATACAGGACATTGCTCAATTCAGGAAAGAGATCTTCCTTTTTAAAAAATAAAATCATACATTTTTTCCCCAACATAATTACTATTCATAAGTTGTACAAATATTACTAACCTCACTTTGATAAGAAAATGGAAACAAAAACAAGTAATATATGTTGTACAGGGGTTATTCAACTAGGAAGTAGGGAAGTCAGTATTTGAATTTAAATTTTTTGATTACAAATTCATTATTCTTTCTTACTATACTATTCTACTTCTCTAAATCAATATTTTTTGGTGTCCTTCTACAGTATTCAATTCTTGTGTTCTTCAGACTGTATGGGCACAAAACATTTTGTTTCTTCTGCCTAGAAACTGAAAATCAAGTTATGAAATGTAACCCCTAGCTCAAATGGTCAATTGTAAGGGACTCTCTTCATTGGTGGAGACTGTTTGACATGCTTGTGTAAGGGTAGAATTGGTAAAATCTCAATCTCTCTCTTTTTTGCCTCTGTCTTTGTGTCTTTGTATATTCTCTCTCTCTCTCTCTCTCTCTCTCTCTCTCTCTCATTGTTCTTAAAAGGAAAGCTCATTTGATTCATTCTACTTGTATTTTCTAGTATGTATTCTCATCTGTATACTTTTATTGACTGAAGTTTTGCTATTAATTTGGGCAATTAAGATTCTTTGCTATTGGTTATGTGTATTCACTGAAGAATTGGCATTTTATGGAAAAGGAGTCAAACCTTGTGGGGGCATAGCTTGGTGTCCTCCATTTTCATTAAAAAATAGTGAATAGGATTTTAGCTTGAATCTAATTTTTTTTTCCTGTAGACTAACAATACTTAATGGAGCAGATCAATAGAAGTCTATCCCAGTAACCCCTTTCTCTGATGAGAGCAAGAAAGCACTGGACCTAATCTCTTGGTTCCCTTCCTGGCAGAAATCAAAGTCTACCTTGGAGAAAGCTGGGTGATAGAAAAATTAGAGCTCTCAATTCTTATCTTCCTATGAACCATATCTGGACAGATCTGGACAGATGTGTGGACACATATAATTTTTATCACCAAAATATCACACATGCAAAATAAATAAAGATAATATGGAACTTATTGAGCAACATATAAATAATGCATGTTTTTGAGCAATGGAAGTGTTAGAATAGGCAAACATTTAAAAGAGGCAATGGGGTAAAGTGGATAAAGAGCTAGCTGGCCTTGAAAAAAAAGACCTACTTTCTTTCTTTTTTTTATTTTTTTTTTATTTAATAGCCTTTTATTTACAGGTTATATGAAGGGGCAACTTTACAGCATTAACAATTGCCAAACCTCTTGTTCCAATCTTTCACCTCCCACCCTTCACCCCCTCCCCCAGATGGCAGGATGACCAGTAGATGTTAAATATATTAAAATATAAATTAGATACACAATAAGTATACATGACCAAACCGTTATTTTGCTGTACAAAAAGAATCAGACTCCGAAATACTGTACAATTAGCCTGTGAAGGAAATCAAAAATGCAGGTAGGCATAAACACAGGGATTGGGAATTCAACGTAATGGTTTTTAGTCATCTCCCAGAGTTCTTTCTCTGGGCGTAACTGGTTCAGTTCATTACTGCTCCATTGGAAATGATTTGGTTGATCTCATTGCTGAGGATGGCCAGGTCCATCAGAACTGGTCATCATATAGTATTGTTGTTGAAGTATATAATGATCTCCTGGTCCTGCTCATTTCCTCAGCATCAGTTCGTGTAAGTCTCTCCAGGTCTTTCTGAAATCATCCTGTTGGTCATTTCTTACAGGATTCCATAATATTCCATAATATTCATATACCACAATTTATTCAGCCATTCTCGAACTGATGGGCATCCATTCAGTTTCCAGTTTCTAGCCACTACAAAAAGGGCTGCCACAAACATTCATGCACATATAGGTCCCTTTCACTTAAAAGACCTACTTTTAAGTCTTGCTTTTTGAGACATGTATGTAACTTTAGGCAAATCAATTAACCTTTCAATATTTCAGACAATGCTTTAAGATATAAATTGAAGGGCAGTTGTCTTTTTGTATTGGTAAGATCTTTTGTCTGTGGGAGTTACTTACACTATTTAAAACACAGCTCTGTCCAAGAAATAAAAAAGACTCATTGTAAAAATGAGAAAGAAAGATCATTTCAATGAAGTTGAATGAATAGGAACTGAAATGGTAGAAAATAAGTTTGTAATAGTCATGGGAATAATTTTCCAGATGAAGAGAAAATTCATGGCTTAGTTGTAACAAGGGAAATGACAACAGGGCCCAGAACCTGAATTATTGGGAAGGATGATATTTTTGCCTATGACAAAAAAGAAGAGAACGATGTATTTTTTTTTTTTTTTTTTTTTTTGGCTGAGGCAAAAGTTAAGTGACTTGTTAGGATCACACAGCTAGGAAGTGTTAAGTGTCTGAGACCAGATTTGAACCTCAGGCCTTGACTTCAGGGCTAGTACTCTATCCATGAGAAAAATGTTTTTGAAGTCAAAATTTCATGTGTGGGAGGATAGTACAAGGATTTGTTAAAGGTAGAGGTTAATGAATAATAGAGGACAGGTGATGGGTGACAGTAGGAAAAAAAAGAAAAGAACCAGTTTTAATTATCTTAGATAATTAAGACCATTGCACTGTTAAACTGTGAATGGAGTAAATAATGGTTTCAATCATTTAAAGTTAGGATACATATAAAATAGAGACAAATCAGAGAGAAATTAGATGGTAGATGAATAACACCAAATGTCTAAGGAAATAAAAATCATATTGAGACATTTCCATTCAATTTAACTAGGAGGAAAACTTTGATAGATTTTGCTAAGATTTTATAATAGTAACTACAAGAAAAAGGATTAAAATATCTAGATCCTTACTAATGAGAAGAAAATATAGTTTTACAGTTGGCTTTTTAATTAGAAAGGTCCAAGTTGAAACCAGATCAGATATAGGACAATTTTTGTAACTTCCATCACGTCAATTGTAATAACAGTAGTCAGTAACATGCCATATATGAGGGACCTTGCTCATCTCAGGGAGAAAGATAGCAGAAAAATAACTGAAACATAATTTGATTCATTTTTTTTCTCATTCTCACTCTCTGCTTTTTGTACTCTAGTGTTTACTGGATTCGGAAAGTCTTTTGTATCCAGTTCTTGTTAAAAATTGTTCTTGTTCTTCTGTTTAGTACTATGAATATGATTATTAAACACAACCCATTCCAACAAAAAGAAAACAGAAAAATAACTAGAAATCATTTCATTGAAACTGGCTGAAAACTTTACCTGGACAACTTGCCAATCTCATTTGGAAGCTAGACCACATGGGGACAGTTAGTAAGTCATGTTTTTTGTTGCTACAGTCATATATTGCTAAGTCATGTATTTTATTGTTTTATTGTTGTAAATTTGTTGCCTGAGACTGTCTATTCTTTTAAATGCAGTACCTTCTAACATTATTGGTGGAGATAAATGTTGGGAGAATGGAAAGTGTTTGAGAAGAAGAGTCAGGCAAATAATAGCCAAAGAAAAATGTATTCTAATAATATTTCCTTTAAAGAAAGATAACTAAAGAAAGCAAGTATATATGTGGGAGTATATTGTGAAATTTGAGTCAATCCACTTAAAGTTTCTCAGGGCAATGAGGGAAAATTTGGAAGTATCAATCTTGAAAAATAATATAAAAGACGACAATTTTAAAAGATTAAGAACTCTGATCAATGCCATGACCAATTATGACTTCAGGAGATTCATGATGAATCATGTTTCTCACTTCCTGGCACAGAGAGGTTGGACTAGAAGTACAGAACAAGATATGGCCAATGTGATTTATCTTATTTGATTATACTTGCTAATTACAAGGAAGGGTTATTTGAAGCAGGGGCCATAAGTGGAGTTGTAGAGAGTGATAATAAGTAAAAAAAAATTACTGAATGAAGTATTTTTAAAAAATATACAAAAGAATGGCAAGATGTTTGGGAGCTGACATAGATAGGCAGGACACTTTGGTTACTATGTAACCTTATGAAAACTATACTTAAACAAAAATTCCACAATTTAGTATACAATCCTCTTTTCCCTTTTTCTTTGTATCCTGCAATTCATGTTAGTTAAATTTATAATAAAAAGAAATAAAAAACACTCAATTATATGAGTCAGGAAACTTGGGATCAGAACTCAAATCTGTGGCTGACTTGCCTTCCTTTAACTATCAAATCAATTTAAATTGATTCACACTTGATAAGTGCCTAATAAGTTCAAGACAGTGAACCTAGGCACTAATAACATGAACATTAAAATAATATGGTTTCCATCTTCAAGAAGGTTATAATTTAATTGGAGAATGTACAGGAGAATAAAAGAAGATAGAGTGTGGTAAAGATAAAAGAAAGGTTTATAGTGTTATAAAAATTCCGAGAAAGAAAAGATCATTTTGGACAGGAGGATAAGAAATAGCTTTGTGAAATTAGCACCTGAAGTAGGCCATAAAGGAAGGACAAGAAGCATTTTAAGGAATACAGGTAAGACAGTGAGGTGGATTAGTAGATAGAACACCAGCCCTGGAATCAGGGGAACCTTACTAATTGTGTGACCCTAGACAAGTCACTTAACCTTGATTGCTTCCCCTACTCCCACCAAAAAAGTAAAGGTAACAATAACTAGCATATATATTGTCTTTTAAGTTTGTTAAAGAACTTAATGTGTGTTATTTTATTGACCTTATTTTTACAGATGAAGAAACTGAGGCTAAAAGAAGTTAAGTGACTTGTCCAGGTTTACATAGGTTACTTGTATCTGAAGAAGCATTCCAGCTCAGGTCTTTCTCACTTCAGCTCTAATACAATCTACTCTGACATTTAGGGTAAGGAGATGACAAATTTCATGCATGGGGAATGATGTGCATGAATAAATGGAAGTGGGTGACTGAAGAATAAAATAGGAAAACAAATAATAATACTGTTTGTCTGGCATGTCAAATACATGAAGAGGAATATAATAACATATGTTTGGAAACACAAGTTAGAGCCAGAATGTCAACCTAAGGACTAAAAAATAAATAACCTCAGGTCAATAATCTCCAAAGGGAGAGTGGGATACTTTGAAAGGAAATAGTCTTACTATGAGGAAATTATAGATTTATCTCAGGGAGTATGTGAACATGCATATGAAGAATGAGAAGAGAGAATACATCCTACTCTCCTTGAAAGCTATCATATATAAAATCTGTAACAACTGCTTAGTCCAGGGGACTGATGCACAAAATAGTACCAGGTAAAGCCACTGTACAGTTAAAAAACTGCTACAACCTGCCAAAACTCATTAAATAATGGAGCAAGAATATATGTATATAATTTTTCTGTGTTTACAATCAGTGCAATATTGACATTGACATTGGATATGAAACTCAAATTAAATTCAACTGATTTAATTGACAATTGTTTTTTCTGAAAATTCAAGTTTGCTTCTTTGATCTGTTGTAAGTGAAAAGTTATTAGGAAATCAGGTCTTTAAGTTTGTTTAGGGACAGAGGTATCATTCTTGAAGCTGACCTTGAAAATTTCTCATTGTGACTTGTGCTGGATTAAAATGAAATTAGAGGAGCAGATAGGTGGCACAGTGTATAGAGAACTAATCCTGGAGTTAGGAAGACCTGAGTTCAAATTTGGCTTCAGACATTTGACACTTATGAGCTGTATAACCCTGGGCCAGTCACTTAAATCTGGTTGCCTCAAAAAAGAAAAGAAAATGTAATTGGGAAATATTCAACAAAATTAGTAAAAATACAATAAAACAATGCTAATTTGTAGTTTTTTTAAAGTTAATATGCAGCGCCCTCTCTTCCCCCCAGGGATTTATTTCTATTCCAGTCTTGACTCTTTTCTCTGGAACATTATCACTAACCACTTTGAAAACAGGCACTAACAGTATTCAATACTTGGTAAAATTTTGTAGAGGAATCTCTTCAAATTAGCTGTCATAATAAGTCTCTTTGTGGCAGAGACAGTACTTGACTTCCCATATTTAGGCTGACACAAAAATTAGAATTTATAAAATAAACTGACTTATCCAAGATCACATGAAGAAAAATTACCAGAGCCAAAATTTGAACCTAGGGTTCTTGGTGTCAGATCTGATGTTCTTGTAGCTACACTACAGCTATTTCTATTTTATAATATTCCATTTCCTGCTTTGGATACATCAACTGAAGGATCAGTGCTTAATTAATCTTTTTTTCTGGATTCAGTAATATTGACAGTATTCATGTGAAGTTGCAGAGAAAAGATGGATTTAAATGACATATTGGAACAGATGAACACTAGAACAAATTACTGAGGGATACTGCAAATTATCCTTCTTGGGAAATTTAAAAGAATAATTTTGCCTAGAATTTGCCTAATTTGCCTAGAATAATCCTTTTTTGTTGGAGAATAAGGCTGGACTATCTGATCTGATAATGGTACTTATTTACCCTTTTAGGTCATTGATGGCTATATGTGTGTGTGTGTGTGTTGTATACATACATGTGCATATAAGTATGTTCATATGTATACAACACATGTATACATGTACACACAAATACACAATGCACACAATGCTTGCATGCATGTATATCTATATTAATGTTTACATATGCAAATACATATATGTACATATACACATGGCCATATTCCTAAAATTAAATGGGTATTGTATGTATATATATTTATGTGTGTATGTATATGTATAATATACATATATACATATTATATATGATGTATATGTATTGTAGTACCACTATATAGATGTTTTCATTACAAAATAATCTACCTACATGATACAATGGATTGAGACTGGACCTGGAGTCAATCTGCCTTTAGACGTTAGTTGTGTAATCCAGGGCAAATCATTTAACCTCTTTTTCCCCCAGTTTGCTCATTCATAAAATCTAGATAATAACAGTGTTTTCCTCCCAGGATTGTTGAGAAGTTCAAATAAGATAATATTTGTACCACCTTGCAAAACTTGAAGAGTTATAGAAATATTAGTTATTATTATTATTAGCTGCCACATTCTGGGTTAGTTCTCTAGGAAAGGAAGAACAAGAGCCAGAAAGGCAGTATTTTAAAATGACATTAAGAGTGGATTTGAAGTAAAGAAGGCATACCCTTGAATCTCTACTCTGTTACTTCCTGCTATGTGACTGAGTAATTCACTTAACCTCTTTGCCCTTCAGCTCCTCATTTGTAAAATGAAAGGTTTGGGCTAGCTAGTCTCTAAGGGCTATAAATCTATGATCCCATGTACAGCAGTAATACTGGCCTTTATATAGCGAGTGCTCTAAGGTTAGCAAGCACTTGATGTACATTATCTCATTTGATCCTCTAAAAAAATCCTTTGAGACAAGCATAGCAAATATTATAATCTACATTTTGTAGATAAGGAAACCATGAGTGAGAAAGGTTAAGCTATGGACCATATGACCTCTAATGTCCTTTCAAATATATCATTCTGTGGTTAAATGAGTAGCCCAAGGTTATATAACTAGTAGGAGGCAGAAAAAAGACTCAAACCCAGAGGATGCCCGACTCTAGGACAAATGTTAACTATGTGATATCAGGCTCTCTTTTACAACAGACGTGAGTTTAAGGAAAAGTACATCAGGCTAAAAACTAAAAGCTTCCAACCTTTATTAGAAGTTATCATTTGATTGCTGAGTCTTGTTTTCTTTGCCCTTAAATGGGAATTGTAATTCTTTCACTACTCACTTCACAAGATTGTTTTGAATAAATAAATACAGGATATCCCAGAAGTCTTACTGCACTCTTAAGATTTAATACTTTACAACTGCACTGAGCCTTTTGAGATCCCCTCTATTAAATTTCTATTAAAATATGAAGCATTATTGTTACATTATTCTAGGCACTATGGATAGAACACTAGACTTTGATGTCTGAATTTGAATCTTGAGCCAAGAATTAATAGTTGTAAGTCTTAGACAAGTCATTTTTCCTCTGAGGCCTAGTTTCCTCATCGCCAAAATTTGGCTAATATTGTATAAAGTTTTGTTCCACATAAGGTTGTGAGGAGGACTCATTGTAAATCTTAAATCACTATGTATTTGTGAATTAGCATTGTAATATTTCCATTCTCAAGTGTTTTTCTATTTAACTTAAGAACATCTTAAAAATATTAAGTGTTATTGACTTAAGGTCTTTAGTGCCTATAAACATGTTTTTCTGAATCTGCTCAGCCCAATTAGGAAATGAAAATATGATTGTATGCACTAATAGGACCTACTCCAGGCAAAAATCTCATTTACAACAATTAAGACCAGTACAGAAAACTGAGCAAACAGATTAATTTTGTGTATTTTATAATGTTGTAACCACACTGTGGAGATTGGCTAGTGTTCAGACTTTAGTCATAACTGTTAAAAGAAATTTTTTTCCATTAGTGAGATCATAGGATTCAGGGGGTACAAGGGACTTTCAAGATTGTCCAATTCAAGATTTCATTTTACAAGAGAAAAAACTGAGGTCCACAGAGATTAAGTGATTTTTTTTACTCATGGTCACACAGATAGCAAATTGCAGATCCAGGGCCTTTGACTTCCAATTTTTCCCTAATGTACAAGTAATGTACAAGGATACTTTCCTTGAATGTCAGTAAAAGAAACCCAAAGCCATATCTTTACATTCAATTCTTCTGCCAGTCTTTGAAGTCTCAGAGCATAAAATCAGAAAGAGAGATGGGTCTTGGAAATAACTGAGTTTGAAGGACATTCATTTGTTTTTTAGATCCCTCTGCATGTTGTCACTGCTGCTATAAGCAGGGTCACTGGGTATTGTCCAATTCAACAAGGATTGAGGAGCAACAGGATGCCACTAGTGGCTGCCAATTTGAGAAAAACAGATGTCTTCTCAAGTGGACTCTCACTAGACTCCACTGTGTCTCCTTTGCTCTTTGCTCCCTCCCTCCCCTAAATAAAAATATTTAAAGATACACTGGCAGTTTATAACTCAATGTAACTTAGTTCCTTGTTAATGAAAAAGATTATCATTACTTACCTTTGAAGAAGGCCCTCCCAAGCTCACTCAAGTACTACCTATTATATAAGGCCTTTTCCTTATCTTTTCAGTTGTTACTGACTCTCCAGTTCTAAATAATATTTACTTCATATTCATCTGTATTTACTTCATATAAATTTTATGAACACACACACATATATGCATGCATATGTTAGTTTCCTTGATAGAATGTAAGCTTTTTGAAGACAGTGAATTTTATGTGTTTTTTTTTTTTTTTTTGTTATTGTTTTTGTTGCATTTTTGGTACCTAACACAGTGACCGATAAAAATGGTGTTTAATTAATGCTTGTTGATGGATTTATTTGAAGAATTCAAATATTTATTAGGTCCTATTGCTCTAAAGAAATTTTTAAGTTTTAAAGCAAGGGAATAGATAATCACCAATGAAATCAATAATTTGTGATTTGAATGTCAAAGGCAAATAATTTGTAAAGGAAAAAAAAAAAACAGCATGATCACAGGAAGAGCCAGCTTTCATTTTTGAATAACTTTGAAAAGTTATTTTTCATCATTTAAACCTGTATTATAGGCAGGGTGTCTATGAAATTATTTAAATACCTTTCAATGTACCCTTAGTGAAGGGCTAGTTGAGTAAATCTCAAAGAGCTGCAGGATTATTGATTCATTAAGAAAACAGATACAATTCAGTTACTCTGCTACTAACAAGTTTCTATGAAGCCTTGAAGATTATTTATTGTCCAAAAACCTAGGGTGCATTTCAACTATTTAGCACTAATAGTCTTATACTGATTGGTGATAAGGACATGATCTTAGAAAGATGGGTTCAATATCTCCTTAGTATTCTCAACAGAACATCATCAACTCATGCTGAAAGCACTGACATATTTTAGGTTGAAGTCAGCCCTTCACGAGTTTAAGTTCCAAGTGAAGAAGAGGTTTTGAATGTCATTAAGCTTTGTTCTTTTGGCAAATCTTGTACTTATTCTATCCCAGTAGGGATCTCCAAGGCCCTTGCCTCTATCACTCATACAGTAATAGTTAGCTAATTCTTTTAGATTATATGGTAAAGAGGAGCTTATCCCCCAAAGAGATCAAGAATTGTCCATTGTCCATTTCTATAAAAGAAAAGGAAATAGGTTGTCCAGTTACTCTATGCCTTAATTTTTTCTTGACCAACTCATGCTGGCCCCTTATGGTCACTGATCCCTTTTCTAGATGTTCATTAACCATGTCTTAATATACATATTCTAGAATGATGTTAGCAAACTACAGTCTGAGGGCCAATGAAGAATGGTTGTTACATTTTTAAATATAATAAAATGTTAAAACATTCAAATGTATTAATATTATAATGAATATAAATATATTTAATTAAAATTTATGTAAAACCAGATATATTTGGTTAGGAGGTTATAGTTTGCCTACTTCTGGTCTAGAATATTAAAAAAAATTAATTCAATATTTTTAAAAAATGTTTCATACTCGGGGTAGCTAGGTGCCAGAGTGGATAGAGAACCAGCCCTGAAGTCAGGAGGACCTGAGTTCAAGTCTGGTCTCAGACACTTAACACTTCTCAGCTGTGGGATTCTGGGAAAGTCACTTAACCCTAATTGCCGCAGGAAAAAAAAAATCAGGTTTCATACTCTTCTTATGGGGAAATTTGCCCTTCTCCACTACTTTTGTATTTTTCTATTTTCCATCTATCAAAGATCACTGGCAATAAGACAAATCACATTTGCTAATTATTTCAATACCATAAAATGTAGTTCATCTGGACTTGGTGATTTCATCTCCTAAAATCAAGTCAACAAATTAGCAAACAATTATTAAACATTTACAATGCACCAGACCCTGTGCATTGGGAATAAAAAGAAAGGCATGAAATACTCTCTTCTCTCAATTAACTCACAATTTAATAAGGGGAATAATATGTAAACAACTAGAAACAGACACAATATGTATAGGATAAACTAGAGAAGGAAGCTACTAAAATTAGAGGACTGGGCAAGTTGGAATATAGGAATTTAGATGAGACTTGAGGAAGCCAGAAGAGGGAGAAAGTTCCAGCAATTTGACACATTTAATGAAAATGCACAAAGTAGGGAAATAAAGTGCTATCAGAAATAACACTTTATTTCCCTACTTTCACTGCATCATAGTAGAAGGAGGTAAATAAAGTGTAAGAAGACTGAAAAATAGGAAGGGACAAGGTTATTTATGTAGGACTTTAAAAACCAAGAAGTGGATGTTGTTTTAATTTTGAGGTAATAGGGAAGCAATGGAGTTTACATAAGAGAGAGAGAGAGAGAGAGAGAGAGAGAGAGAGAGAGAGAGAGAGAGAGAGAGAGAGAGATGATGTGGCTATTAGGCATATGCTTAAGGATAACAGATACCTAAGTAGAGGCTGGGCTGAAGAGAGATTTTTGGTAAGGAGACTAACCAGCAGGTTATTGCTATAGTCCAGACATTAGATGATGAGGTATTTCATATGGGTAATAGCAATGTCAGAGGAGAAGAAGGCATCCAGGAGAGATATTTTGAAGGTGGAATCCATAAGATTTGTAACTACATTGTCTAGGGAGGGTGCCCCCTAAGTTGAGAGCCTGGGGTTTGGAGGAATGGTAGTGACCTTTCCAGTGATAGGTAGAGAAGACAGTTTAGGAGAAAAGATAATATTTTAAATTTTAGACATTTTTAATTCAAGTTGTATTTGGCAATGCATTTCTAGATATCCAAATAGTAGTTGGAAATGTGATATTGGAGGTTGGGGAGAGGTTAATCTGAATAAATAGATCTTTGAAGCATTCATACAGAGATGATACAAGAATTCATAGGAATTGATAAGATCATCAGGGGAGATATTATAGAGAGAGAAGAAAAGAGAACTTGGGACAGATCATTGGGTGATCTCCATATTAGCAGTTACTAGATATGCCCTTAACATTTCCCTATTTATCTTGAATCTCAACTCCCTAGAAATCATTGTTATTTTGTCCTTTCAAGCTCAGGCATCATTCTCCTTGACAAAATAATATAACCCAGAAGCAAAATAAGTTATGCAATTTTTATGTATGTGTAACGGATGTAATTTTTTGACTTTGAGGTTCAAAAAATGAGTGAAAAGTCAGGACACAACGAGTTGGACTTTTATAAAAGGGAGAAAAATGAAAAAAAAAGTGGCTTCCTCCAGTACTTCTGTGGTTTTTGTCTTGATATATTTTGTTCTCAATCACATTTGATTACTGAAAGCAATATTGTATATCTCTGAAAGAATACTAGTTGTTGCTTTTGGAACAATAAACTATTGATACAATCAAAAAGTGGGATCTCTGATTCCAAACTCTTCATTGACACAAAAACTACTTTATAAATAAGGGGGAGGGAACACAATTTTCCAAATGTGATCATTAAATCTCTTTTTAGTTTCTAGGATTGCTCATTACCCAATTGTATTGTCTGTCAGAAATATTATTGAAATCACTTAATTTCAAATTAGAAGAAAATGTATAGGTCACATAAGCCAGTGCTTTTATTTGAACATAGCTATGTATTGCTGGAACTACCTTGATGCATTTCCCACCATACTGCAAATTGTTTTCAAGGTAATATGAGTTCTTCAACCATCTGGTTCTTCCTATGTGAACTGCTAGGCTGATAACTGTTGAGAACTAAGATTTTCGCTAAAGAGATATTGTAATATAAGAGTTTGATACAATTGATACAGTATGGATAAGAATAGGGCTTAGACATAAGATTTCAGAATTGTTAAGAACTTCCAAGTGAGGAAATTTCTACTAATAGAGTAGCACCTTGTCCTCAACATAGCATCTTCCCTCAAGGTAAATGAGAGAGCTTCTTCCAGTGCTGAGTGAGTCTTTTAAAGTTATATAGCCAGTATGGGTCAGAGGCAGGAATTCTTGCTAAGGTTTTTTAGCTTCAAAAGCTAACCTCTTTCTACCATTCCATAATTTCTTTTACAAACTTTGTTGTTTTCATATTTTTTCTTGATTGGAAATTGGAAATTTTATTTGAACTTTCCAAGGACATCTTATATAACATCGTTTAACAATATGTTATTAAGCTCTCTTAAGTTTTGCTTGATTTTTAGATCCAATCATCATTTTAAAAAGAATGGTTTCTCTGGTAGAATCCATAATGAAATATTCTACGAGCTTAGCATATGACTGAGATGTCTCATCTGGGAAGAGTTTTTGGAGATATCTTTTACTTTATGGAGTCTTCCTATTTACCAAGTCTCCTTAGTTTAGTTAGGCTGGAAATATGTGGCTACTCATTGGCCCAGTTCCACTACTGATTACCATAGGACCTTCTACCTGCTCTATTTCCAGTCTAGGACAGTTCTCCATTTCTAGGCAACCTGGAATCTCATATTTTATCCCATCCTCTCCCATTGGCTTACCATATTGATTTGGAAATTATTGTGGATGCTCATCTAGTATAGCCCATGGCTACTCAAAACTCCCATGTCCAAGAGAGCCAATAGCCTTAGCCTCACTGGTAGCTGATATTAAAATTGTGGGCCAACAAGACTTATAGGATGGGTTTCTTAATAAAGATGGAATTTCAAAGAAGCTGAAAAGTCAGAAAGTAAAGAATGAATGTGTTCCTAGCACATGGAAGGACAGCCTGTGAAAAGACATGGAGGTAGAATGATGAATTTAAAGATAAGTAAATACATTGATCTGGCAGATTACATGATTTTTAATCAGTTCATACACTTGGGCTATACCCTTGTATGTAATGTTTCAAAATGAGTGTAGAGCTGGAGGTGGAAGTTAGGACAGAGAGGAACTAATTGGACATATTAGGATTAGGCTCTTTAGAAACATGTGACCCTTCCAAAAAGCTATGCCCTCAGGGTATCAGGTGCAAAAGGACATTATATGGTCCCAGGAAGGGTAATAGGTAGAATCAATATTGAAATGAATCCTAGAATGAGACAGCAAATACAGGGACATATACTGTCAGCAGTAGAACAGAGGTGGTAGAACAATGGTACAATCCCTGAGTCAAGCTTTTTGTATCCAACAAAAGAATTCCAGGACCAAATAAAGAAGTTACTGAATCAAAAAATGACCATAACCTAAGAATTACAGAGGCTTAACTCTCAGCAAGGCATTAAGTCATGACAAGATGAGAAAAACTCAGAATTGATGCTTCACAGGCATTATGAAATTTGTGAGCCTGGTGATAGGATCTGGCATTACTTAGGGAAAAATGCTTTGCCTTTTGGAGGAAATATCAATTGCAAAGCCTTATTAGAAGCCTAGAGTTTTTATATAAGCCTCTGGAATGGTAAGACTGACCAGAGAAAGAAAGAACTATTGCCTTGACTAAGCAGTGAAATGGTACAGGAGAAAGAATGTTAGATTTGGGGCTAGGAAGACCTGTATTCAAATCCCACCACTGACAGGTAACTGGGCACGTTGCTTAATCTCTTTCAGCCCCCATTACCTCTAATAATAGCATCTACTTTCTAGTTGTGAGGATCAGATGAGATAATGTATTTAATATTAGCAATAATATTAACATCAATCTTAAAGGGCTATACAATTAATAGTTATCAGTTTTGCCTGTTTATAGGTATGGCTGTGAGTTATTTCTTTTTTTTTAGCCTCTAGTTAGTCTTTTTTTTAGCCTAATTACACAAATAGGAGATGAGGGCCTTTTTTTGTTTTGGAAACAAACACAAATGACCTTTTCCTTAAGAGCCCTGAAGAAGCTAAATAATGTAACCAAGAACTTTAGTTGTCAGACACAGGTTTTCCAAGTAAACCAAAGAAACAGTGAAATTTTATGGTCCCCTATATGTCTCAGTTAGTTGTTTGACTATAAAAATGTACTTTGGTAAGAGGTTTCTTCAGTTTCTTCAACTATAAAATGGTGGCAATAATAGTAATTATCTCAGGGTTAAGATGATATTTGTCTTTTTAAAAAGTGCTTAGCGTAGTGTCTGGCACATAATAGGTGCTATATGAATTCTTATTTCCTGTCCTTGTTCCACTCACTCATTCATTGCCTGTTGAAAGCCTGTTGTTTAGTTAGTATAGAGGTGAGGGAGAATTGTAGATAAATCTGATGAATCAAAATAAATTGATAAGAATATGATGGATATTAGGTTATATTATAAATTATGACTTCTCCATGAAGTGGCATAAAAGACCTCATTAAGGACATGTAGGAGACCAGAAAACGCAAGATTGAGGTAGAAAAGTTGAATACAAGTCTTGCCTTGAAATACACAAAATTCTATTAGAAAAATGGGAGTTTTTCAGCACATAGGTAGATCCTTTATGAGGAGTTCAGAGAACGACATTTAATAGTATGAAAGGTGTGCAGCTCTCTGTACTGGTAAAACCAAGTGACCATGCCCTTGAAATCCTGGTTATGGTAGAATAGAAATCCTGGTTATGATAGAATATTGAATATAAACTGTTTCTGGGAAGATAATGTTGATAACTTGCCTCAGGCCAGGAAGAAAATTAATCATTCAACATTAATTCAGCAACTACTATGTGAAAATATTGTCCTCAGTGTAGGAAACACAAAAACAAAAATGACAAAATATTCCCTGATCTTAGAGATGTTATAATCCTCATTAGGAGAAAAAAATAAGCACTTGTATGAGGAGAAATTGTTTGAATAAAGGTGAAACCACTAATTTCTTCCAGGACTACCAGGCAACAAATGTAACTACACGCTAACTATCATATATATATATATATATATATATATATATACTGTTTACTAATTAAGACTCTAATTATGGTTAACAGTCTTGGGTCCATGCTGACTTACTCTGGGATTTCAAAGAAGCTATGTAGCCTTCCCTGGTCTATCTGTGGAGAAGGTATAATGTCATTTCATATTTCTACTGAGCATTCTTGGGAAGGATTATGGAATTCATGCTTGAGAAGACATTGAATAAGTACTGTTATTAAAAATGATCCTTGGCTCTGTTTGCCTAAATTGATTTCCCACTCAGTTCTTCATGACTGATGTTCTCAAAATAATAAATGAAGATATTATTAGACATGCCTGGCATTGGGCTTTTCTATGTGCCCATGTTGTCTTTTGGACTGATGTTCAATATGTCTATTTCATACATAATACAGCACCACACTTGTATCACTTCAAATTCAACTTGTCTCAGCTTATGGATGAAGTGGGCTTTCAAGATAAAGACAAGACATAGTCTTCTCCTTGCATGAAGTGCCTTGGAGCTTTTGGAATCCTAGTGAAAATGTGCCATTAAGGCATTAATAGCTGGAACACAGAGCATCAGGAACCTCAGCATGCAGGTTTCTCCTTTTCGTTTGCAATTACAGAAGGGTATTTCCTAATCTTGAACAGTTTTAAACTGCCCTTCTACCACAAGGCAGAATTAGTATGACCCTCTGAAGAAATTCCACTGTGGGTGATACATGTAATGAGCTTAAAGAGATTTGGCTTAGAGTCATCCTTAATTGACAGCATATGACTGCCTGGAATCACACAGCCACTTTACAAACCATTTGAACAAGTAATTCCAAATTAATACACATCTAATTCATTATTTATGTAGCAAATTATCTTCTTTCACAGCAAGCAGGAGCTTTCCAAATGGTTCATCACTGTAGTTAACTGCAGATTGAGGGCAGGGGGGTTGTCCTTTGTTGAAGACAATGAGACCAAATGCTTACAGAATTGGTTTAGGCCTGTGGGCCATTCTGTTCTCTCCTTTCTATCCAGCCCACTGCAGAGCTAAGAGGAAACAAAACATCATGTGTTCCCACTGTTTCATCTATATTTCTCTACTGCTCTCTTGTCAACAGTGCCAATTGTGCCCTCATTGGCTAGCAGAGTAGGAATCGATCTTGAGGATTAACTAGCCCAACACTTTCATTTTACGAGGAGGAATACTGATATTCAGAGATCAAATGATTCTATCAAGATTACAGAGATAGTTAATGGCATAACCATGATTTGATCTTACATTTTCTGACTGCCAGTTCAGTGTTTTCATAATTGTGCCAGGTATAAAAAAATCTGTTTTCTTTACCATTCTTGCTAGTAATAATTAAAGTATTAATATTGAGATCCAGGATCACCTATTTCTCTGAGGAACTAAAAACAAAGCATTGACCACTGGTATCTAATGGGATAATTCTGACTGTTAGAGGTAGAGGGGTTTCGCTAGCTGGCGTACACAGTAGCTGTGGCTATGGCAATGAGACAGCTCTCAACTTTGTATCTCATCATTTTTGATTTGACTTATTTGACTTATGAAATGATAATGACTTATCATTTGACTTATGAAGAAACCAGCATGTAGAACTAATGTTGATTATGAATCAGTGTTATTTATTAGAGTAATAAAAAGAGGGATAGCTGGCCTTGCAGAATTTTGAGTTTTAATTCCCAACTTTCATATATATTGACTGTGTGATCCTAGGCAAATCACTTAACCTCTTAGTATTCTTGACAGCTAAAACTATCAGTTGCAAAGAATGTACTAATCTGTATTAGTGGAGGAATTTTTTTCATCTGGAACCTTCCTAAACCAAGAAATCATAGATACTGTCTATATGACCTCTGTAGTAGTTATTGTTTGTCTTTCATTCTCCTAGAGGACCAATAACATCAAGAAGGTGATGTCATGACTTGCAAATGAATTGGATTTAAGTGAGGCAAGGAAGTGCAAAGTTATCAGTCTTACATTCTCTCCTTCAGAGGCATCTCAGTTAATAAAAGAATGGGAAGCGGTATTTAAAAATAGCCATTGGCACAGTGGATAGAGCAGTGGCTTTGGAATTAGGAGGAACTGAGTTCAAATGTGGCCTCAGACATTTAGTACCTGTGTGATTGTAGGCAAGTCACTTAAACCTATTTGCCTCTTTTTATATATGAAGGTTATCTGAAGGGAATGAATCTCATTATCTATATTATAAATTAGATGTATGATTTCATCAGTGATGGCAAATTTCAATTGTCTTGTTCATCAAGTCAATATTCAAACGTTCCAACAAAGAATTTCTCTAGATTTCTCCATTGGAGAAGTACTTGATATGGCATCATTAAGGCTTAGAACACAGATGTGGCTGACAATCTAGAGTCAGTTTGTAATGATAATTATTATGTTTCTATTTTGTTATGACCTATCCAAAACTGAATACTAGTAGATTTTACTTTGTTCAGTCAAAAACCTTTTCCCTCCCTCATTTTTTTTTCCTTTTTGACTAAAATGACACATCTTTTAATGATTTTAGTTGGCAGTTATTCTTTGATTGTTTAACACTTATATTCCTTTGAGCTACTTCCTTTTGCTCCATGATATTTGTCATACTTCTAAGGAGAGTTTCTAGTAATTAGTTATGTTCTCCAATTTAGTTTCAGTGTTATATTTACAGAGCACAACTTTGTTGTGTGTAACTGTGTATATATAGACTTAATAAAAAGTAAAGTAACTGTTCCTTAGTTTAAAAAAAAAAAGAATTAAAACTCCTCAAATTACACTTCTTATAAATACCAATAGAATGAAGGAAAATAGGAAACAAGTAGAAGGAATGATAGATTTGGAGCCAAGAACTTCTTTTTAGATTCTAATTTTGTCACCTACTACTTTGGATAAGACTATGGTGGTCACTGCATTTCTCTGGATATCCATTTCTTTATTTTTTAAAGTAAAGGTGTTGGATTAGGAGGCCTCTAAGGCTTTTTAGAGCTCTCTGTATGACCTCATATTCCTAAGGTTTGATATTTATGGAAGTAAGGATGAAAGAGAAAAATTAAATTACAATGAAATTTAACTCTTTTATTTTTATTTCTGTCCTGTAGGATTGATTTGTTTTTGTTGTTTCGGTTATGTATGATTCTCCATGACCCTATTTGGGGTTTTCTTGGCAAAGATACTGAAGTTGATGCGGGAAAGATTCCAATCTTTGATTCCCAACCCCCCTAGCTAATGTAAATTACCCTTTGACTCACAAATCCTGGTCCCTTTGAATTCCAATAGAAGATCCGGACCTGTCCCAACCCCACCCGGATCTGAGCCAACTTTGGGGCCTACACCCCAAAGCCCCTCGAGCTAAGTCTCCGACTTAAAAGGACCACACTGGGAACCCCTCTTTGCAGAGATTTCAAACATGGTCGCCATGTAAGGACCCTCTGTCCACTGGACTCTCTGTCCAGTGCCCTCCTTATCTCTACCTTCACCTATCTCCTACTTCTAAACTCAGTAATAAACCTCTTTTATTAATCTAGCTCTCTGGGCCAATAAATGCTTTTATTGGGAATTCCACGCCGCTACTAGACCTCAAATACTGCCGTATCCTTGCGCCGAATCCAAGGGGGTTGCAGGGGAACTCTGTTTGACTCCCTGTACCCTAAACCTGCCACTAGACCTTAACTAAACCCTAATTTCATTTAGGTACCCCAAATGTAGACCTCAACATGTGGTCTACACCTCAACATTTGGTTCCTGACCTCAACAAAGTGGCTTGCCATTCTTTCTCCAGATCATTTTACAGATGAGAAAACTGAGGCTATTACATGTTTGAGGCCTGATTTGAACTTAGGAAAATGAATCTTTCTGATTTCAGACCTAGTATTCTCTACACTATACCATCTAGCTGCTCTCATTCTACAGGGTTATGTCATAGGTAAAATGGTAGTGATGTTCGGATAACTTTAGGTAGCATCCATCTCACTTTTTGACTCTTCTCTGCATTGAACTTGGTGTCTTGCTAATAGTAGGACAAAGCCCTGGGAACAAAAGAACAAATATGCAAATGGATATGACACTATTTAGCAATGAGTTTCAGAGTCAGAGATGACAGAGCACATTGGTGGCAGGTTCTCCTAGCTAGGATGTATCTTTCTTTTCTTTCTTTTTTTTTTTTTTTTATTTACAAAGGATATGCATGGGTAATTTTTCCAATTTTGATCCTTACAAAACCTTTTATTCCAACTTTTCCCCTCCTCCTCACCCCCTCCCCTAGCTGGCAGGTGGTCTAAGTACATGTTAAATATGTTGAAATACATGTTAAATCCAATATATGTATACATATTGATACAGTTATCTTGTTGTATAAGAAAAATAAGATCAAGAAGGAAGAAAAAGAAAAACTGAGAAAGAAAAAATAATGAGAAAGAAAAACCCAATCCAGAAAAACAGAAAGTGAGAATGCTATGTTGTGTTCCACACTCTGTTCCCACGGTTCTCTCTCTTGGTGTAGATGGCTCTCTTCACCACTGAACAAGTGGAACTACTTTGAATCATCTCATTGTTGAAGAGAGCCACTTCCATCAGAATTGATTGTCATATAGTCTTGTTTTTGTCGTGTATAATGATCTCCTGGTTCTGCTCCTTTCACTTAGTATCAGTTCATGTAAGTCTTTCCAAGCCTCTCTGAAATCGTCCTGCTGGTCATTTCTTATAGAACAACAGTATTCCATAACATTCACATACCACAATTTATTCAGCCATTCTCCAATTAATGGGCATCCACTCAATTTACAGTTTCTTGCCACTACAAAGAGGACTGCCACAAACATTTTTGCACATGTGGGTCCCTTTTCTCCCTTTAAGACCTCTTTGGGATATAATCTCAGCAGAAACACTGCTGGATCAAAGAGTACACACAGTTTGATAACTTTTTGAGCGTAGTTCCAAACTGCTCTCCAGAATGGCTGGATCTGTTCACAGCTCCATCAACAATATGTCAGTGGCCCAGTTTTCCCACATTCCCTCCATTTGTTGTTATCTTTTCCTGTCATCTTAGCCAATCTGACAAATGTGTATTATCTCAGTTGTCTTAATTTGCATTTCTCTGATCAATAGTGATTTGGAGTACCTTTTCATGTGACTAAAAATAGATTCAATTTCTTTATCTGAAAATTGTCTGTTCATATCCTTTGACCATTTATCAATTGGAAAATGGCTTGAATTATTATAAATTTGACTCAATTCTCAGTATATTTTAGAAATGATGCCTTTTTCAGATCCTTTGAATGTAAAGATGTTTTAGGATACATCTTTCAATCCCTTCTCTGAGCAATGAGTGAGAAATACTCAAAGGTCCTTGTCTTATCTAGGACAGGATGATAAATTGAAAAACAGTGGCCCATGAGATTTTGTCTATACTAAGTATTCTCCCAAATTCATGTCAAGATTTAGGAGTTTAGGAGAAATGAATGTTCTTTCATTTTGGGTCTATCCTAATTTGAAGTCAGGAATACAATATGTGAGAAGCCTCTCCAGGTTGCGCTGCTGACTTATCTTCACAGGATCTTGCCTGTAATGTAACAGAAAACTCTTTACTCTGGAAGCTCAATCCATCACTTGATTGATTCTCATGTTAGAAGTACATAAACTCTGATCTTGAGGCCTCACTATCTGATTGGCTTGTTCCTTCCAGAACCAAGATTTTAAGGAGGAGTCCTAAGCACAAGATGTTTTCCTTCCTTTCCAGGCTCACTCATGTTTCATTTCTACAGGACTTTCTCTGTCTCACACCTATGCTACTTCTGATGCGAGAAAGATTCCAATCTTTGATTCCCAACCCTCCTAGCTAATGTAAATTACCTTTTGACTCACAAATCCTGGTCCCTTTGAATTCCAATAGAAGGTCCGGACCTGTCCCAGCCCCACCCAGATCTGAGCCAACTTTGGGGCCTACACCCCAAAGCCCCTCGAGCTAAGTCTCTGACTTAAAAGGACCACACTGGGAACCCCTCTTGGCAGAGATTCCAAACATGGTCGCCATGTGAGGACCCTCTGTCCACTGGTCCCTCTGTCCAGTGCCCTCCTTATCTCTACCTTCACCTATCTCCTACTTCTAAACTCAATAATAAACCTCTTTTATTAATCTAGCTCTCTGGGCTAATAAATGATTTTATTGGGAATCTGCGCCACTTCTAGACCTCATATACCGCCGTATCCTTGCGCCGAATCTAAGGGGATCGCAGGGGAACTCTGTTTGACTCCCTGTACCCCAAACCTGCCACTAGACCTTAACTAAACCCTAATTTCATTTAGGTACCCCAAATGTAGACCTCAACATGTGGTCTACACCTCAACATTCGGTTCCTGACCTCAACACTTCTTCCTCCTTTCCCCCCTTTTTATATCCCTTTTACATGTTGTCTTTATTCATTAGAATATAAATTCCTTGAGGACTAAGACAATCTCTTTTTTCAAATTTGTAATTTTGTAATTTTGCCTAGCAAATAGTAAGAGCTAAATAAATACTCATTGAACCCTGTTCCATTTCCTATACTTTGTTGCCTGCTCACAGAAGGGCCAATTGTCGGGGGGCAAAACCAACCAAAGAATGTCCTTACTGGAATTTCTGACTTTAGGACATAGTTACACATGTATCCTTTGAGGATGACTGAGTCTAAAAGAATTTAAAGGTCACAGTCATACTCTATTCTGGTACTGTCCCTTAAGGCTACTCTATCTGCCCACCACCAGTGGCCACAACTAGGCCAGCTCACCTGCCTTTGGGCTCTAATCCAGATCACACAGAGACAGACTGACCAGGCAGTGCAACCATTCCATCTTTATTCAGTCATCCTCTCAGTGGGGGTAGTAGGAAGCTCCAGTGCAAGAGTGCAACTGTGCAAGAGCACAGTAGCATAAGAGTAAGAGAGGGAGTTTTGCTCAAGGCTGTTTATTTATGCTGCCTGTCTTCTGGCATTGCCCATGCCCAGCCCATTCAGAACTGTGAAGGCAGAGCCCTAGAAGGGAGGCTTCTGGAATTAGTGCTGAGTCCCAGGATGAGCTCTAGCAAGAGGACATGCCTCTTGCCATCTCAAGAAACCTATAGCGTTCCTTTAACTTCTGCCAGACACAATCTCCTGCCTCAGAGGCCAAGCCCCTTTTTACCTTTTTGGGCCTGCCCTACTAGGTGACACGATGTACAGGCTCTGCGGCACATCTCAAAGAGAGAGCAGTGCTTCATTGCCCCTAACAGTTCTGTACTGTAATCAATTCTATGCAAAATGAAAAAAAGGACTATTCAATCTTGTCTTATCATGGAGACCAATTTTCTCAATTAGAACTCAGGGAAATATACTAGAATCAAAGTGAAGATGAGATTTCTGATAGGTAGAGGTTCAAGAACAAATTATGTAAATTCACAATAATTATATTCTTGAAGTAATAAAACAAACATAGATACTGGTTTTTGGAGAAAAAGAGCTGGAGGACAGAAAGTCACCCATTCCCTGAGAATTACAGAGAACCTTGGACTTCTAAAAAAACCACCAACACCTTAGAGGCCATCTAGTCCAACACCTTCATTTTAAAAAAAAATAAGGAAATGGAATCCAGAGAAATATAATAATAACCATCATGGTTTTATCCATAGGATAGTTCCAGAATGGTAGGAATAATCACCCAATGAATATGGGGCTAGCCAGAGGCTGTTCCTTTTTGTTGAATGTGATTAAGTTAATGCTTAACAATTCAACCTGGGGGTTAAATAGCATATGCTTCCCACACTTGCCTTGTAAAGAGTATGAGGCTCATTCATCTTCTGTTGCATTTTGTGATATGCTAATGAACGAGATGAGGTGAGATCTTTCAAGACAGTTGTGAAAATTGAGTAAGGCTTCATCTATTTCAGAGTTGGAGTAGGCCTGAAGGACTTTAAGCATCAAGTCAAGGGCATACTTAAGTTCCCTCCCTGCTATCCCCTAAGGGCATACTTAAGTCCCCTTGTTATGGGCAACTATGTATCTATTGGTCAAGTTCAATTTCTGGAGTAGTTCCCAAGTTTAGAATGTAAGATCCCCTCAGCCAAGGGTCAGTGGTGGGAGGGGGTATTTGCATTAGGGATAAAAAGTGTTGGCCCTGCCCCCTAAGGCGTTTCCTCCCTTCGATTGTCTCCTCGATGGGTGGGACGCCTGATTCTCAAGAACGTATAATAAACTTCGCTTTGCTTCTAGATATTTCTCCAGCTTTTTTTTTTTATTAAATGCTGTCTGAACCACACACTAAGATTGATCAAAATCAATAATAACTAATATTTATGTAAACCTTTGAGGTTTGCAAAATTATATACATACATATTTATATCACTTTGAAAACCTCAAAGGATTACACACACACAAACACACACACACACACACACACACACTGAACTAGTTTAATCAGGAACAAAAACAAGATGCCAGAAAAAAGACGAGAAAGGTACTTTTTACTCCTAGGAAGAACTTAAAAAAATTACAAACTAAGTGAATATCCAGAAGGGGTTGAGAAAGACCCAACTACCAAAAGTGTGATTAATAGCTCATAATTAGCTCTGAGAATGATAACTCATGATTCAACTCAATTTACCTTTGAAAATCTTTTTTTTTTTTGTCTCTGAACTTGATCCCCAGTGAGTTTTTTTTTTTTAATTTTCTCTACCAAAATAATTCATAGAAATTCACACATTCATTTCTAGTATTCTTCTGAATTAATCTTAGATTCTCTCCTTTCTAGGAGAGAATTTCAAAAGCTAATTCTAGAACAGTAGCTCAGCATAAAGCCAGGAGACTCAAGATCAATCAAAGGTTGCTAACAGTGTGCTAACATAATCTGGCACCATCTCCTGGCAGCTCAATAGAGTTAGAAAAATATGGTTCTTGCAGTCAGAGGTCTATGGATAAATCAGTTTAAATCTTTACCTCTCTAGTTCCTTATCTGTCAAAAGAGGAAAAGACATTGATTCTGGTAATATTATGTGATAGACAGAGGACTGAGGGCAAAGAAGTAAGTAGTTGGGTTCTCTCACCTATGCTGGTAGTCTTGAGGATCTGGGTTATAGATTACATTTTAGGAGATTGGGGATTTGACACAATTGTAGTCCTCAGGTTCCCAGGGGAGTACTTTAGGTATGGGCATTTTTCTATTATTAAGTATGAAAGGATATCTTGGGTATATAGTGGGCTATGGAGTCAGAGGACCTACATTTACTTCTGGTTCAACCTCTTTCAACTCTCAGTAACTTAGACCTCTGGTACTTGGTTTCCTTACCTATAAAGCCAGGGTTTTAGGTTAGATCATCTCTAGGATTCTTTGCATCTTTAAATATGTGATTCTGTGGGTTCATTTTTGTCATGTCTTTTACTCTTTTCCCAGACTTAGACTTTTTGAATTACTTTCTGATGCTATCTTTATCTTCCATTTCATAGAGATAACTTTTAGGATGTCTGAAAGTTACAATCAAGTTCAATTTAAATCAGCAAACTTCCATCGAGAGAATACTACCTATATAGTATGGAGGCCTTTCCACACCCAGCTCATAGAGTAGATTCCTCAATCAAGTAGTTCAAGATATTGAATAGATCTGTGACTACTCAAAACTATAGTTCCCGAGCACCCACTACTACGTTTATGTTTTCCTACTTTATTAGTTAGAATTTCATCTTCACTGGTGGAAAGTTCTCCCTTTTCATTTTTAAGACTAACAATTTGATTTTCCTCTTTCCTTTTGATAATCAAATTTACTAAAGGTTTATCTATTTTGTTGGCTTTTTCATAAAACCAACTCTTAATTTTGTTAATTCAATAGTTTTTTTTTTTTTTTTTTTTTTTTACTTTCAATTTTATTAATCTCTCCTTTTATTCTTAGAATTTCAAGTTTGGTATTTGATTGTGGTTTTTAATTTGCTCTTTTTCTAGCTTTTTTTAGTTGCAAGCCCGATTCATTGATCTTCTCTTTCTCTATTTTATGCAAGTAAGCATCTAGAGAAATAAAATTTCCCCGTATTACTGCTTTGGCTGCATCCTACAAATTTTGGTATGTTGTCTCTTTATTGTCATTCTCTTGGATGAACATATTAATTGTGTTTATGATTTGCTGTTTCATTCTTTAGGATGAGATTATTTAGTTTCCAATTACTTTTTGATCTATTTTCCCCTGGCTTTTTATTGAATGCAATTTTTATTGCATTATGATCTGAAAAAAAAATGCTTTTATTATTTATGCTATGGTCAATTTTTGTATAGGCTCCATAAACTGCCGAGAAGAAAGGATACTCCTTTCTGTCTCCATTCAATTTTCTCCAAAGATATATCATATCTAACTTTTCCAATATTCTATTTACCTCTTTAACTTCTTTCTTATTTATTTTGTGGTTTGATTTATCTAGTTCTGAGAGAGCAAGGTTGAGATCTCTCCCTATTATACTTTTGCTGTCTATTTCTTCTTGTAGCTCTCAACTCCTCCTTTAGGAATTTCCATGCTATACTACTTGGTATATATATATATATATATATATATATATATATATATATATATATATATATATGTATATATACATATATATGTATATATACATATATATATACACACATATATATTATTGATATAGCTACATTTTCTATTGTACCCTTTAGCAAGATATAGTTTCCTTCCTTATCTCTTTAATTAGATCATTTTTTGCTTTTGTTTGATCTGAGATCAGGATGGTTACTCCTGCTTTTTTTACTTCACTTGAAGCATAATAGAGTCTGCTCCAGCCTTTTATCTTAACTCTGTATGTATCACTCTGCTTTAAATGTGTTTCTTGTTAACAACATATTGTAGGATTTTGGCTTTTAATCTAGTCTGCTATTCACTTCCACTTCACCCCATTCACATTTATGGTTAAAACTACTAATTCTGTATTTCCTGCCATTTTATTATCCCCAGATTTTTCTTTTCTCTTTCCTTTTCCCTTTTTCCTCCTCCCCAGTATTTTATTTACCTTGCCTCAAGCAGCCCTCCCCCTTTACAGTCTCTCCCCCTTTCTTTTACCTTTACCCTACTATTTCTGTTTTCCCTTCTATTTAGGCTATCCCTTCTCTTTTTGCCTTTCTCCTCTCACTTTTCAATAAGGTAAGAGAAGTTTCGTTGTCAAACAAATGTCTCTTTGAGCCAAATCCAATGAGAGTAAGATCTACACAATGTCCATCCCCCCTCCCTTCTTTCCCTCAAATATAATAGGTTTCTTTTACCTCTTCATGAGATGTAAATTCCCTCATTTTACCTCTATTTTTCCTTTTTTCTGGTACAATCATCTTTCCATCTTCAGTTTATTTTTCTTATTATAACAGCAAAATCAAATTATACATACTATATGTATACCCATTTCGGAAATACAGTTCTCAGTACTTCTTTTTACTTTTTTATGCTTCTCTTGAGTCCTATATTTGGTGGTCAAATTTTTTGTTTAGCTCTGATCTTTTCATCAGAAATAAATGGAATTTACCTGTTTCATTGAAGGCCCATCTTCTTCCCCAGAAGAAAATGCTCAGTTTAATGAGGTAGTTTACTCTTGGTTGCATTCCAAGTTCCTTTTCCTTTTGGAAGATCAGATTCCAAGTTCTTCAATCCTTTAAGGTAGAAGCTGCTAGATCCTGGATAATCTTTATTGTGGCTCTTTGGTATTTGCATTTTTTTCTGGCTACTTGTAATAGTTTTAACTTGGTCTGATAGTTCTGAAATTTAGCCACAATATTCCTTGAAGTTTTACTTTTGGGGTCTCTTTCAAGAAGTGTTCTATGTATTCTTTCATTGGCTATTTTACCTTCTGATTTTATGACATCAAGGCAGTTCTCTTTGATGATTTCCTGAAAAATAGTGTCTAGGTTCTTTTTTTATCATGATTGTCAGGGAGTCGAATAATCTTTTAAGACTGCCTCTCCTAGATTTATTTTTCAGGTCAGTTGTTTTCACAAGTAGGTATTTTACACTTTTTTTTTTTATTTTTTCTTTTTTTGGTTTTGCTCAACTGATTCTTGATGTCTCATTGAGTCATTCATTTCCATTTGTTCAATTCTGATTTTAGTGAATTATTTTCTTCATTTACTTTTTTAACTTCTTTTTTATTTGTCCAATTGAGTTTTTAAATGAGTCTTTTTTTCCATTTCCCATATTCTGTCTTTTAAAGAATTATTTTCTTTTTCCATTTCACAAATTCTATTTTCCTGGGAGTTGTTTACTTTTTCCATTTCACAAATTCTGTTTTTAGGGTGTTGTTTTCTTTTTCCATTTTGTCAAATTTATCTTTTTATGAGTTATATGCCTTTTCCAAACCCTCTTACAAAGTTTTCATTTCCTTTCCCCATTTTTCTTCTAGCTCTCTTTTAAGATCCTTTTTAATTTCTTGTAGGAGGGTCTTTTGTGAGGGGGGGCAATTAATATCGCCCTTTGGTGCTTTATCTAGATACAATCTGCTTTTAGTCTCCTCAGGGTTTGAAATCTGTTTTTCTCTTTCACTATAGAAACTATCTACAGTCAGCCTTTTCCTCATTTTTTTTTAAAGTTGGGAATCTGCTTTTAGGGCAAGGGAGGTTTCCCAAGCTTCCTCTATAAGTGGTGGTGGCTGTGCTGGGTCTGTGTTGACTGACTCCCTGTACTGGGTGGGTGTGGTCAGGTCCCTTAGTTTCTGGCTTTTCAGGGTTCAGTATTTACCTTTTGTGTTTGTTTTGGATGTTTTATAACTTCTCTGCTGATCTACTGGCTTGCAGCTAGGGCAGAGTAGCTCACACTGTTGTAGATTCCTCTCTGTAGATTCTCCACACACAGAATCTGCACAGCCCCAGGACTCTGCATTGTTTGTACTGGCATTTATGCTCAGTTGCTTACACCTGGCCACCTCCCTTCATGCCCAACTGAAACAGAGCTTTTCTTGTGATCTTTGAAATTATCTTCTGCTGGTAATTTGTTGTACTCCCAATATTTGTGGATTCTGCCAGTCCAGAACTAATTCAGAGGCTGGATTTGCTAATTAGTCTGAGGGTCATGGGAGAAGGCAACATGTGTCCTCTCCGCCATCTTGACTCAGCCCCCAAAAGATAGTTCTTATACTCAAGCAGCTTACAATCAAATGAGGAGATGACATGTAATCAAATATATGAAGCAATATCCAAGATAAAACAAAATAATTAATGGAAAGAAGGTTCTAGAATTAAGAGGAGTGAGGGAAAGCTTGCTGCAGAAAATAGGATTTTAGTTGAGACTTTAAAGGAAATCTAGAAGGTCAGTAGTCAAAATACAGAAGCATTCTTTGCTTCAGTGCTGTGCATCTTAACTATTGATGACAACAGAAAGTCCTTTGTAATTTTTATTTGAAATATACTATCAAAAATATCATACACCTACACAGTCACACTTTTATACACACAAACCTGTGCCTTATTATATGTACCTTTCACATATAATACTTCAAACTTCTGAAAATAAAAACTTGGAAAAAACAGCCACTTTCCCCCCCACCCTGAGAATCTTAAACACTTTGTGTTCAAAAGTTGTAAGGAAATAATAATATTGTTTCTATGATATATTCTGTTTGAAGCAGCATGTTGATTAGTATTCAAAATGCAACCATGCACATACAATATAACATTTATGTGTTCTTTATGAAGCAAATGTATTAATAGCAGCATCAAATTAATCATAAAATTGCTTCATTGCTAATAGTGTAGTACAATAAAAATCAATGTTAGATAATAAGATAGTAACAAAAGAAGAAAAAAGTAATAAATAATAAAAACTAAAACATTTGGAAGTGATAATAACTTACAAAGAAAATAATTTTTTTTCAAGAAAAGTTTTTATTAAAAAGGATAGCTAATAAAACTGAACATGCCCTTTGATCCAGCAGTGCCACTATAGGTTCTATATCCTAAGGAAATCATAAAGGAGGGAAAAAGTGTACAAAGATGTTTATAGCAGTTCTTTTTTTGTTGTGGCAAAGAATTGGAAAATGAGTAGATGCTCATTAATTGGGGAATGGCTGAATAAGTTATGTTATATGAAAGTAATGAAATGTTATTCTATAAACATGAACAAGCTGATTTTAGAAAGACCTGGAAAGATTTACATGACCTGATCCTGAGCAAAACAAGCAGAACCAGAAATATATCATACACAGTAACAACTAGATTGTGGAATGATCAACTACAAAAATCTTGTTTTTTGCTTTTTGTTTTTTCTCAGTGATTCAGTGATCCAATAAAACTTTGGATAGAAAATGTTGTCTGCAATCAGAGAGAGAATTATGGAAATTGAATGTAAATCAACACATGCTGTGTTCACTTTTTTCTTCTTTTTCTTGTTTTTTTTTTTTCTCTTATAGTTTTTCCCTCTTATTCTGATTTTTCTCTCCCAACATGATTCATAAGGAAATCAGTTTTTTTAAAAAGATTATACATGAATAACCAGAAAAATAAAACAATAAAAAAGGATAGCTAGACATTGTACATATGTTTTATCCATGTCTGGTCCTTCATATTCTCTTCAAGGGTTTAATTGAAAATAATTAATAAGATTCATAATGAAATGTGGGTTTCAACTTATAAATATATACCTAAAAACTCAGTGTATAGTTTACCTTGCTAATACAGCATTTCTGATAGCAGAGAAATCTAAGGGGTTATTCGAGATGCAAAGAAATAAGTGACTTGTTCAAGGTCACATAATTAGTAAATAATCCAAGTAAATCTGAATTATGTCTTCCTGATGCCAGCCTCAATATTCTATCTGCTACCTTGCCTAGAGAAATGCATATATCCAATGCATACGGAAGGGAGGTTAGGTGGCTTAGTGGAAACAATTGAAAAGAACTTGATGTTTGGAGTCAGAAAGACATATTTTCTTGAGTTCAAATCCAGCCTCAGACACTTATTAGCTGGGTGAGCAAATCACTTTACCCTGTTTTCCTCAGTTTCCTCATTTGCAAAATGATATAGAGAAAGAAGTGGCAAAGCACTCCAGTATCTTTGCCAAAAAAACACTAAATGGGATCACAGGGAATCAGACATGTAACAGTAACAACAGTAACAACAGTAACAACACATGTAACTAGGAGTGAATAGAACACTGAACCTGGAGTCAGGAAAACCTGAATTCAAGTCCAACTTCAGGTATTTACTAGTTGTGGGATCCTGAGCAAGTCAATTAACCTCCATCTTCCTCATTTTTTTCAGCTATTAAATGGTGATAACAAATGGACTCTGCCTCCTAGAAATATTGTGAGAATGAAATGAGATAAATCTGTAAAGTTTGTACTACATAGTAGGTACTTGTGTTCATCACAGTCCTAAGCACATGGTAGTTATTTAATAAACATTTGTTGACTTCATTAGACTAGCAAAAACTGATAGTTACAATTTATAGAGCCATCTAAATCATCCTCTCTCAAACTGTAAAGGGAGGGCAAGGCATGAGTTCATCTCTGAAATTACTTTGTAAAATACTCTCTTCATCATAACTCTTCAAGGTTGAGAACTTAGTTTTTATTATCTTCATTTTATTGATGAAGAAACTGAAGTTCTGAGAGGTTAAATAATTTAACTAGAGTTGTTTAAATTGTAGGTGTCTAATTTAGGATTAATAGCCAGCTTTCTCTCCTTACCTCATCAGGCTGCCTTATAAATGAAAATCCTTTTAGTCTTTCAAATTGAGGCAAATCACTTCATAGGACACCTAAAAGCGCTTAAAATCTAAGGTTAAGAATTGTGAAGAGAATGTGTTAGACAACATCAGACTCGAAGCCCCCAATGACATTGTCTAATAAAACTTTCAGTTTCCTATCTGTAAAAAAGGGACTTGAACTCTTGCTCATTCTCTCCTTAGAGATTTTGGGTACCAAAGTTATAATAAGTTCAAAGTACTTCCTATTTATTGAAACAAGGATTGAACAAATTTTACCAGTCATTTTAGTACCAATCAGTTTATAATTGGCTGTCCCACAAGCTGTTAAATTCTTTATTTAGGAAAGAGTGGTACTCAAAAAGGTGTGAAATTAACTCCTTGCCTTTGAAAATATTTAAGGCATTTTTGCTGCCCTCCTTGGTCTGGGCAAGGCCAGACTCAAGGACACCAGCTTTTGAGAAGTTATATACAAAATACATACATACATACATCTCTATCTCTATATATGCGAATATATATATACACACACACTTCTCTATTTATTTCATATATATTTCTCATATATATGTGTGTGTCAATAATTATCTAAATATTGAGATTAAATTCTTATTCATATACATATTACATATGTATAAAATCATCCAATCATTGAGAATAAGTTCCCATATGTGTGTGTATATGGACATCTCCACATTAAGGTTAAATTCCTTTTGGATTAAATTTTTATTTGTTGACTGTTTAATGCTTACTCAGTTCTGTGTGCCTCAGTGATGGTGACTTAAAAAATTAGAATCATTTTCTCATGGAATCAAAATGGCACTTAAGTAGCTGGTTGCTGCATGTGTATTTTTACCTGAGCTCATGTTTTTCAAATTGGTGATAGGCGTAGAAGAGTTGGGGAGTAGGGAAGGAGTTCATGGCTGAATAGGAAAGATGCTCACTCTATTTAACACTCTAAAAATCTTTGCACTTTTATTCCATGGAAGACAATAAAATGTGGAGGGAGTCCAGGATACCTTCTAGTGTTTGGGGAATGAAAAGAAGTATAAAAATATTCAATCAAATCTATTGATTGGGGATGAGGATTGGGACATGGTATTACGGACAAAAGTTTTTCCCTACTCCTCAAAGAAATAGCTGTCAGTACTCTGTCAGTACTCTGTCAGTACTCTGTCAGTACTCTGTCAGTACTCTGACAATTATATTACTTCTTTTTACTAATATATAATGGCCATCTTTGAAAGACAGAATAAAATGTGAAGATTTAGTAAAAAAGAAAAAGAAAAACCTTAAAACAGTTAAAAAGCAAAGCTTTTTTTAAATCTTGGAAAAATTAACCAAAGGGCAAGAGACACAAGGACAAAACCTAGCTTAATTAATCTGTAGAACTACTGACAAAATGAATGACATATTTAAAACTGAATTGCTGAGGCCTAGCAAATTCTGAGGGGGCTTCAAGCCTATTCAGAGAAAGCTAAAGTCATGTCAATGGATTATCAGAAATTACACAAATAATTAGCCAAGTCTTATAATTGTTATATTGACAGATAAGGACTTACTCAAAGCTGTCCAAGTCTACCTATCTAAATACTCAGAACCCTTTTCAACAATGCTGTTTCTAGAAGCACAAGAACAAAATAAGCCTAGAATCTATTGAGTCTGTATTGCATATTGTACACGATTGTGTAAGAATAAGCAATTGATTAGCAGGTGTCACTGTAGAGGGCAGTATTTAGTTAAGTAAGGCTTTCCCTCCACCCAACTAGAAAAAAAAAAAAAGAGTTGGTATACAAGCAAATTGAGGCTGGTGACTGCACAGCCCTCCCTCATTTAAATACAATTAATTTTCATGTTATGGCATCACCGCCCTGAGATCATGTTGTTGACAAACAACAACAACACTAGCTACTTGTCTTTTTGGCCAGTATAAAGTTTGCCATTGATTGCGTGCTAGTCACCAAGGATTCTGCCTGCAATGGGGGACACAGAGTACTCCATTCTCCTCTCTTTATATTGTCAACCTGCTTATACATTTGTGGTAGCTTGTCAGTCAATCAACAAACATATATGAAGTTATTGCAGACATGGTGCTAGTACAGAGGATGCAGAAAAAGGCAAAAAAATAGCTTCAGTTCTCAAGGAATTAATAATTTAATTTATATCTCTGTGTGTCCTTTCTGCATCCTCTTTGATTCCAAAGGAGAGGTTCTGGCAAAAAGCAGCTCCCTCTTCCGGGCCCAGATAACGGAGAGAATGATGTTCCCTTGAGGATTACTCATCCTCCAATCCCTACTGATGGTTTCAACCATTTCCTCTGTATGTGGGTTAACTACTTTGAACCCAAATAAATGTCTTTTGCATTCAGAATGAATACATTATTGCAAAAAAAATTGTTACACAACCTATTTGATTTAAAGGCGTAAGCAAGACAGCCAGTCATCAATATAAAAAACTTGTTTCTAATTATTATTATAAGATAGAGCTTCATGGGATTTAGAATTTCAAGAGACCTTAAAGGTTACCTCATGTCCAGATTAACTTATGTTTACTCAGTTGAGTTAACATAATACTTTAATGAGGCCTAAATTTACTCATCTGAAATAATGTGATAGTGTGATAATGTGTGTGTATGTGCAGATGTGTACATCTATTATATATGCATATTAGATGTATGTGTATATGCATGAATGCATATGTATATAATATCCACATGCATATATATTATCTATACAATTCACATATATCACATACATAGAAAGAAACAAAGTACTGAGCTGTAAATACAAAAACTGGCTGCCTATGTATAATGTGTTTCCATAGTTGCTGCAAAGAACAATGGTGTTTCATTTTCATCCTATCTTCCTTTGAATTGCAACAATCATAGAAAAGAACTGGACTTTTTCAGTCATCTCTGGAAGCTTAAGTTGATGCTGGAATCAATCTATAGCACAGTGATAATTATATACACATATTATTTCTCTGAAAAGGGAAAATTCAAAATGCCTCATGGCCTCCCATGAATAACTATAAACAAACTTTTTCAGATATCAGTAATGTCCCAACACCACAAATCTCTTCATTCTGAGTTCATCAGCCCTGCAGTCTTCAGAAGTACCTTGTGTCCCTAGACTCTTTTACTCTGATTGAAAGGATTCATCCAAGAATCTCCATTTAAAGAGATGCCCAATTCTTCCTTTCCCACAAAGCTAGACTCCTCTAGATTCTTTTCCCATTTCTCTGACCTCGGGGGGAGGTATTCCCTCCCCCAACATTGAGCTTCCTTTTATGTAGTATATGTTTTGTTGGAATGTAAGTTCTTTGAAGGTATTTTGTTTTGTTTTTGCTTCTCTTCATTTTCTTAGCATGTTGTATAATGTATGGCACATTTTGTAAGAATTTAACAAATGTTTATGAACTGACTAACTTGTGTTCCTTTTCTGTAAATATATAAGTCAAATCTGTTTTGTAATGAATTTTTTGGATATTATGACCTTACCTTCTGTTTTCCAATGGACTTTTTTCATGGTCACAAATAGAGATGGCTCCAAGCATTGGTGTTATTAAACAATGCAAATGTTTGACCTAAAAGGGGATCATGGTTTTCTAGAATGGTTAACAGATTGATTTGTTTTTTTTCTTGGATGTTGTCAGTATGTGGGTGTTAAGGGTGTGGGAAAGTGGCACAAAATTTTGCCTTTTTTCTACTGTATTTCTCCAAGTGTTCTTCCTTGACACTAACTTCTCTTCTCAGTGTCCCGTTGATCCTTTAACTGACAAGACTAGAGAGGGAAGAGAGGAGAGATTAATTGGGGGAAGCATGAGAGACTTGGGAGAATAGTTTTCAAATGTAGAAGTGAGGACATTGAATTAAAACTGAAAAAAAGGAGAATCCTTTCTTTTCTGCCCTTCTTCAACTACTGATTCTGCATTTCATTTTAAGGCTATGCTTTTAGGGTCTTATAGAGCCTTAGAGATAGGGGTGACACAAAGTCAGTTAATTTCCTCTATTTGTCTTTTCTTGAACCAGTCCAGTTTCTGATTTGTAATCACACAAGACTTAGAACATCCTTTCTCGGAGTGACATTGCACAAAGGTTGACTCTGTATGTAATTTAGGATTACTTTTCTCTCCAACATATGACAGTCATCCGTATTAAGTCAAAAAGCCTATAAAACCAGTTTGACATGAGGCAGCTTGTGATTCAAGGCTGCCACTGTCTCTTGACTGACTTTACTAGTTACTGCTTCAAAAGGCTCCTGAGGAATGACGGGAGTTACTTTCTGAAAGCATGATATCTGAACCAGCAATTTTATGGGTCAGAAAGAAGGCCTTTTGCTTGCTTCTGAGATTTCAGTGTTGGCTTTCTATTGCCAGTTAAGAGAATTGGTGGCGGATTATTCTGACAGCAGCAATTAGATCTCCAGCCAGTGGCTTTCCAATAAGACAAACTTGCTGCTCAACCTATATTCTTTAGACAGTATAGAAACTGACTTGATGGGCTAACCTGGAAATGTTGTTAGTAGCTATCCATTTGACC
Organism: Sarcophilus harrisii; assembly: GCF_902635505.1. Lineage (NCBI taxonomy): Eukaryota > Metazoa > Chordata > Mammalia > Dasyuromorphia > Dasyuridae > Sarcophilus > Sarcophilus harrisii. The sequence continues at coordinate 386,413,588 of NC_045426.1, forward strand.
ATTGTTGAATCATGTATTTTTGGAGGATTGGCAGGAATGGAAAAACAAAGGGAGAAAAATTGAGAAAGAGGAAATAAAAAAGAGGTAAAGTAGGAGGATGATCATTGAAGGTAAGAAGGATGATATTGAAGTCGTTAGCATCAATAAATAAGCATTTACCAATTGCCTATTACATATGAGGCACTATATTAGATGATAAGAATACAGAAATAAAAATAGAAAAAAGTTCTTAACTTCAATAAGATTATATTTTATCATGGTAAATAGCACATACATATAAAAAAAGGACTCATGTTTCATGTCAATTTGATTCAGAAGTCATGCTCCTAGGCAATAGGTACATTGGTGTAGGTTACTCCTTTTCATTCAAATATTGTTAGATTTACCCAATTTTCTGTGAGCACATTTTGATCATTATGAGTCCCTTTAAAATGTTTCAACAATAAAGCTAATAGCCATTTTCTAGATGTATGGTCAAATGAATATGTGAGTTTTATCCATTGAAAAGTTCTCTTTAATGAGGAAAATAATAATAGCTAATATTTATATAGCACTTAGAATTTATCTTATTTGATCCTCACAACAATCCTATGAGCTGGATATTATTAATTTCTTCTTTTTGCAGATGAGGAAACTGACACAGAGAGAGGTAATTTGCTCATCACAGTGGCTAGTAAATGTCTGAAGTTGCATACTTAATTCTAAGCCCAGTGTTCTATTCATTGTTACCTAGTTTCTGATAATGTAGATCATAACCTATCTATTCTGTGCAATTCTTGTCTTATGTCCTTCAATAAGGTCATCTTAGAGAATCAATTCTCTTTGTTCTGGAACTCTTCTCCATCTCCTGATGTATAATCCTCTAGAATCCACTATTGCCACTAGGGTCATAATAAACAAAATATAAGTTACTCCTTGACTAAAACTGACTTACATAAGCTAGTGATTTTAGAATCTCTTACACTACTTCAGAATATTTCAGAGACCTGTCATAACTCAAGTTGCTATGACAGTTTCCTGCTGGACTTTTCATTTTTAAATATGTATTTGATTTTTTTAAACATACAAAATATGTTTCTCTGCTCAAGTTGGTGGATGGGAAACTTATCTTTACTTCTTCCTCACCATATGAGATAAAAACAGCAATAAAGTCCTACTGTGATATCTCATTTTTTGCCTAGTGATATCCTCAGGTGCTCAAAGACTATGTTAGTGAAATGTAAGCTGTGACATGTTCTATTAAGTTTAGAAAAAATAAAACTAGCTAGCATTCATAAAGTGCTTTATAGTTTGCAAGGACTGCGTGTGTGTGTGTGTGTGTGTGTGTGTATTAATAGCTCCTTTGTTCCTCATAAAAAACCTATGAAGTAGGTGTTAGAATTCTTACTAGGTGCTGTCACTGGAATTGATAGAGATAATAATTATTTAATTTAGCATGGTACTTAACAGTTCTCTAGTTCAGAGTTCACACCTTTCACGCCTTTAAGAGCTCACACCTTTAAGAGAGCATGTATAAGGAGGAGCTCCTACAAGCCCACAGAAGCCCACTAGAAGCTTATTCAGGAGGAGCTTTTGGAACCAAGGAGAGAGATAGGCCTCTAAGAAAGCCAACCAGGCTACTTTGAAGGAGAAAATAAAGGATTTGGACTTTAACAGCTGGCTGCATTTGAGGTGACTATTAGTCTGAACTGAAACTAAGACTGCCTCCAGAAGCCCCCCAAGAAACCTGCTTCTAGAGAACATTATATTTAAGAGAAGAATATTACAAGTAAATATTATTATCTTTGTTTTATAGATGAGGAAACAGAAACAAAAAGAGGTTAAATGGTAGGTAAAGGAATAAACACTTATTAAGTACCTATTACATGCCAGACTCTATGTTGAGTGCTTTTATAAATATTATCTAATTTGATCTTTGTAACAACCCTGAGTTGTAGGCACTATTTTTATTCTCATTTTGCAGTTGAAGAAAACTAAGGCAAACAGAGTTTAAGCAACTTCCCTAAAGTCACATAGTCACTGTAAGAGGCCAGACTTGAATTCAAGTCTTCTTAACTCTAGGTCCAGTGTTCTATTCATTGTACCACCAGCTAGCTGTTAGTGACTTGGCAGGGCTCATACAGCTAATAAGTGTCTGTGGAAGGATTTAAACTCATTTTCTTTGACTCTTTAAGTTTGGGGCTTTATCAAGTAACATCCATATTTTGATACAAAATACCTCAGAAGCTCAGTGAAGTTTTAGGCTGCTACACTTGTACTATTGAGACATTTGTATACTTCTATTCATTAATTATTTCATCTATCTATGTATTCATTCATCTATTCATTTATTTTGTTCTTTCATTTATGTACTAAAAATTTTGTTTCATCAAATAATTTCCATATATATAATTTTAAAACATTCATTCTAAAATTTTTTGAGTTCCATACTCTCTCCTTTTTGCCTTTTCCCCGTCCATTCAAAAAACCAAACCAAACCAAACCAATAAAAATGCTATAAGTTATACAAGTTAGGTCATGTAAAGCATATATACATATTAATCATATAGCAGATGAAGAGACAAAAAAAGTGAAAAAATAATGATTCAATCTATACCTAGAGTCCATCAGTTCTCTTTTGGAGGTGAATAATATTTTTCCTCATAGGTTATATGGAAGCATCTTGAATCACTGTCTTGATCAAAGTAACTCAGTCTTTCACAGGTGATCATTATTATAATAGTGCTGTTGCTGAATACAATATTCTCCTGGTTCTATTTCACTTTGCATTATTTCATGTAGATCTTCTCAGGTATTTCTGAAGCGATTCTGCTCATCATTCTTATGGTACAATAATAATTTATTACAACCAGGTACCCAATTTATTCAGCCATTCCCCAGTGTATAATATCCTTTCAATTTCTAATTCTTTGCCACCATAAAAGAACTACTATAAGTATTTTTGTATAAATAAATCTTTGCCCTTCCCTTTTGAACTCTTTGGAGTATAAACCTAATAGAAGTATTTCTTGTCAAAGAGTCTGCACAGTATCCTAACTCTCTTGGACATATCTCCAGATTGTCCTCTAGAATGGTCAAACCAGTTTGTAATTCCACCAACAGTTTATTACTATATCTTGATATTTTTAACATTTTGTTCTTCCAGATGAATTTTCTTAAACTTTTTCCTAGCTCTCCAAAAAATTCTTTTTTAGCTTGATTGGTATGACAATGAGCAAATTAGCTCAGGATAGAATTGTCATTTTTATTATTGTGCCCATGCCTTTCCATGAGGAATAAATATTTCTCCAATGGCTTATATCTTTATTTGAGTGAAATATTTTATAATTGTTTTTATATCATATCTGGGTTTATCTTGGCAGGCAAAATTCCAAGTATTTTATACTTTCTGCTATTATTTTGGATGGGATTTCTCTTGTTTTTCTGTTTAGTTTTGTTGATTTAAGTTTATTATTAAATCATCAGCAAAGAATTATAGCTTTGTTTCTTTGTTGCCAATTTTATTCTTTCAATTTCTTTTCCTTGTCTTATTATCATACCTATAATTTCTAATATTATAATCTTTTCTCCTCAATAAAAATTGTAACAATGGATAATCCTGATCTTGTTGGTAAGGTTTTTAGTTTCTCTCTATTACAGATAATGCTTCCTCTTGGTTTTAACTTCTATTTATTATTTTAAGAAATACTCCACTTATTTAGTGTTTTAAATTTAGGAATGTGTAGTATATTTTGTGGAAGGAATTTTCTTCATCTATTGACATAACTACATGATTTTTGTTATTTTTGATATTGGTAATGCCAATTTTTGTACTATTGAACCAGCCCTGAATCTTGATATAAATCCTTGTAAGATCATAGTATGTAATCTTTGTGATACATTGCTGTATTTTCCTTGCTAGTGTTTTATTTTAAAAATTGCACTGATGTTCACTAGAGAAAATAGTCTAAAATTTTCTTTGTTTTTTGCTTTCTCTGATTTAGGTACCAAAATACAAAATATCAAAAAAGAAATTTGGTAGAAATCTTTCTTTGCCTATTTTCCCCCAAATAGTTCATGTAATATCGGAAGTAATGTTTGGTAAAATTCACTTGTGATTCAGCTAGTTCTGTTTTTTTTTTTTTTTTCTTAGAGAGATTGTTGATGACTTGTTTAATTTTCTTTTCTAAGTTAGGTTTGAATATTCTATGTCCACTTCTGTTAATTTGGGTGATTTGCATTTTTATAAATTATCATCCATGTCACTTAGACTATCACTTTTATTGCCATATAATTAGACAAAAAATCTCCTAATAGCTGCTTTAATTTCATCTTCAATCATGCCACATTCACCCTCTTCATTTCTAATACTGATAATTTGTTTTTTTTCTTTTTAAAAAATCCTATTAACCAAAGTTTAACTATGTTATTCCTCTCCATGAAACCAGCTCCTACCTTTATTTGTTAGTTTAGTAATTTTTTCCTTTTATCAACCTCAGTTATGATTTTAGGATTTTTATTTTGGTATTTAATTGAGGAATTTTAACTTGTTTTTATTTTTCTATTTTTAAAAATTGTATTCCTAATTAATTGTCTTTTCTTCTCTTTTGCTGTTGTACATATATAGAGATACAAAAAAATTTCCCCTAAGTACTGATTTGATTACATCTCACAAATTTTGTTATTTTCTCATTGTTGATGTTTATTTTAATGAAATTATTGATATTTTCTATGATTTGTTCTTTGACTCATTCTTTAGGATTAAATTATTTAGTTTCTAATTAATTTTTCTGTTCATCTTTTTAACATTATCTATTTTTGCTTTTGCTTTTTCCATGATCATGATTACTGCCCCTGACTTTATTACTTCAGCTGAAACAGATTCTTTCCAGAACTTTATTTTAAATCTCTCTCTATCTCTTATTTTTCAAATGTGTTTTTTGTAAGCAATATATTGTTGGATTCTAACTTTAAATTCATTCTGATATCTGCTTCCATTTTATAAATGAATTTACCCCATTCACATTCAGAGTAGTGATTAACTACACATTTACTTTGATTCTATTTTCATTTCTTTGTCCTTCCATTTTTTTATTATGTCCCTTCTCTTAAGCCTGTTTAACTTCTGACTAATTTCTTCCTTTATGTGTCCTCCTTTTTATTACCCTACTTCCCTTTTACTTTCCCCATTCCTCTTTTGCTTCCCTGAGAGAAGTATAGATTTCTATATCTGAAGACACACACACACACACACGCACACACACACACACACAGAGAGAGAGAGAGAGAGAGAGAGAGAGAAAGGGAGGGAGGGAGACAAAAACAGAGACAAAGACAGAGACAGAGACAAGAGAGACAGAAACAGAAAGAGAGAATTTCCTTCTTTGAACCAGTATAGATGAAAGTGAGGTTCAAATCTGTCCCTCCCATTTTCCTTTCCATTGTAAAGTCTGTTTTATTTTAGATATTTCCCTCTTCTTCTCCCTTCCTCTTCTCCCACTGTATTGTTTTTTTTAACCAATCCATTTTTAAACATTATTCCAGCTTAATCAATTCATTTTTGTGTCGTTTATTAATGTAGAATCCTCTTAACTGCCCTAGTAATGATAAAGTTCTTAGGAGTTATATGCATAATCTTCTCATAATGGAACATAAATAGTTTAATCTTATTGAGTCCTTTGTACTTTTCTTCTTTCACTGTTATCTTTTTATTCTTCACTTGTATCTTATTCTAAAATGAATTGCAGAAGAAATATTAAAATTATACTAGTGGGGGACCCCAATTTCCTCTTAGAACTATACAAATCTAATCATAAAATAAGCAAGAAAGGAATTATGAAGATGAATAGAATTTTAGAAAAGTTAAATGTGATAGATCTTGCGAAAATTGAATGGGAACACAAACAAGTATTCTTTTCCCCCCAGCTGTTCATGGTGCATTTTAAAAAAAATTGACTAGGTATTAAGATATTATAAAAATCTCAAAACCAAATGCAGAAAAGCAGAAAAATTTAATTTATTGTTTTCATGCCATAATACAATAAAATTATATTCAGTAAAGAGTCTTTGAATCATATATTAAAATTAATTGGAAACTAAATAATGTGATGCTAAATAATGAGTAGGTCAAAGAACAAACCATAGAAACAATAAATAACTTCATTAAAGAGAATGACAACAATGAAACCATATACCACAATTTATAGGATGCAGCCAAAGTGGCACTTGGAGGAAAATTTATAACTCTAATTGCTTTATATCAATAAAATAGAGAAAGAGCATATCAGTTAATTGGGTATACAAATTAAAAAATTAGAAAAAGAAAACAATCTCCATTAACACCAAATTGAAAATCCTTAAAGTTAAAGGAGAGATTAATAAATTTGAAAATTAAAATTAATTGAATTAATAAAATTAGAAGCTGTTTTTATGAAAAAAAAACCAATAAAATAAATAAGCAATCATTCAATTTGATTTAAAAAAAAAAGAAAACCAAATCACCAGTTTTTTTTTTTTTTTAAGGGTGAATACAACATTAATGAAGATGAAATTAAAGTATTAGGAGTTATTTTGCCTAATTATTTGCCAATAAATCTACCACTAATATAGTTTTACTATTTCTTCCTGTAACTCATTTTAGAGTAAGATACAAGTAAAGAATAAAAAGGTAAAAGTGAAATAGAAAACATAAGGGATTCAATATTAAGTTGAATTACTTATATTCCAATATGAGAACATTATATATGTAACCAAGAACTTTTTTGTTTTTAGGGCAGTTAAAGAAATTCTTCATAAAGGGAGACACAGGAATGAATTGATTATTCATTGATGATGTAAAAAAAAAGGTTAGGTGAGAAAAAGATACAGTGGGAAAAGGAGAAATGAGAAAAAGCTATGGTAGAAGATTGGTTGCCTAATTGCATGCCCCAAAATCTACCAATCTAAGTGAAATGGGTGAATATTTATAAAAAGTATAAACTTTCCAGATTAAAAGAGGAAAAACAATAGTTTAATAAATTAATAAAAGAAAAAGAAATTGAACAAATGATCAATGACTTCCCTAAGAAAAAATCTCCAAGACCAGATGGATTTACAAGTAAATTCTATCCAACATTTAGGAAACAATTCATTCTAATACTATATAAAACATTTCAAAAAGAGGCAAAGAAATCCTACTAAATTCCTTTTATTACTCAAATATGGTACTGATATCTAAACCAGGAAGCGTGAAAACAGAGAAAGCAAATTATAGACCAATTTCTCTAGTGAATATTGATCACACATAAATAAAGGCTTATTGACTGAAGTTCAAGTCAAAACAAACAAAAAATGTGTAGCATCTAAATTGAATTGAACAAGATTTTATTAAATGTCTACTTTTTTGGGACTATGTTAAGGGAGAGGATTATAACAATAATTATGAAACAGTTTCTGTTCCCACAGATTTACATCATATTATACAAACTTAGTGCCAGCAAATTTGGGCAAACCTCTTAAGTCCTCTTTTCTTATAAAGCTCAGACTCTTATTACCCTCTCCTTTGTAGAAGGGTAGCAGAGTAGAACCATGAAGGAAAAAGATTAAGTTCATGATCAAATCTTTATTATGCAATAAACAATTTAAAATTGGAATGATTAATATTTTAGAATTGTGTACTGCCTTTTAAATAAATTGATTAAAGCTCATAAAATATGGAATTAGAGAATGAGACAAAACTAAACTCTATGTTTCCAAATCATATTTTACTATTACATGGTGGAATTTTTCATTGCCAGTCAGAATAAATCCATCATGAAGGAGGACAAAAGGTATTTTCCAAGATTAGTCATTATTATTGTTAAAATGTTAATAGAAGGTGAAAACTGAGAGATGGATAAAGGGGTAAAGAAAAGCCCAAGAAAGTAGAAACAAGAATTCATATTTAGCACATTCTCCTTTGTATTTTCTACAAAATGATCATATCTCCATTATCATTGTCATTATCATTGTCAAAATAAACTTTCCTTGAATCTGCTACTATCTCCAACTTTCATCCTTATAAATTTTCCTCTTCACTGAAAAATATCCAGTTATCTATGTTACCTACTTCAATTTCTTCACAACTATACTGTGAAGATTGCGTATTTTAAAATCAGCCAGAGTCAGGAATTCAGGTTAGGGGAAAATCGTCAGTCTTTATTCTCAGTGAAGAAGGATCGGAGGTGGAAGAGAATGGGCAATAGCAATGTGTGTAGCTGAGTCAAGAAGCTAGCTAGACCAGCAGCCACCAGACCAGCAGCTAGGAGTATGGAACCCAGCCCAATCTCTCCCAGCTTCTCTTCCTCTCTCTCTCTGCCTCCACCCACCAAAACTGTCATTTCCTATACAACACATCAGGACTTGCACGGAGAATGGGCGGGGGCCATTCTTTATCCAATCATGTATATTAATAGAGTATAGTCCAATTACTATTTAGCCTCACATACTTGGGACCTCAGTGCATCAACTCAAACCTCTGCCCATTATACTATACATTGCCTCCCTTTTGTTGAATTTGCTCAAATGAAAGTTACTAATTGTCTGTTACCCACTGTGAAATACAATGACTTTCTAAGTTCTAATTTTTCATGTCCTTTTTTGAACATCATTCCATCTCTATCAATTATCCTATTAACAACTGCTGTAGTAGCAGTGTGATAAGATAGATATAAGAGAAAAACCACTGAGTTGCCCACTCAACACAATGCTTAGCACATGGTAGTAATAGTCTGTTGGAATCCTTACAAAGTGTTAACTCATTAGAGTTCATAGAGACAATAATTATCTAATTTAGCATGGTTCAGTATGATTGATCTGATGCCAAGAGGAGATGTTATATGGACCAGAACTTGAAACAAGGTACTAAGTGGAATTGAGGAGACAATGTTTAAATCTAGTTTATGATTGATTTAATCATACAACAAATAATGGTTTCCCAGTGATATAATGATTGGTGTGTACTCAGTGAACAGCATATAAGCAAGAAGCTCTCAGGGCCAAAGAGCACTCTGGGAGATACAGAAGCCCACAAGTCCACTCTCAGAGGCGAAGTCAGATTCATTCCATTTTCCACCTTTGTGCTGACTGGAGGATGAAGAAAGCAGAGGCAAAGGACAAGTTGCAAGAGCTCTTGGAATCAAGCAGAGAGATAGGCTTCTAAGAAAGCTAACCGGGCCCAAGGAAAGAGATAAGAAATAAACGTTTGGACTTTATCAGCTCGCTGTATTTGGAGTGATTATTACTCTGAATTGAAACTAAGGTTACCTCTAGAAAACCTCCCCAAGAAACCTGCTCCCAGAGAGAACCATTATATTTCAAAGAAGAGAACACCACAATAGTCTAGTTCAGTTAAATTACAAAAATAAAATAAAATAAAATAAAGAAATGAGGGCACTTTTCTGTATGTAAAGATCCTTGTGGGCCAGAGATTTACTTAGTTTTAAAATGTGATATTATTTAAAATGTGATAGTATTGTTACATATTTATTTATATTTAATATTATTTTTATTGTTTTCAAATTTTATTTTCTTAAATATGTTCCAATTATACTTTAATTTGATTCTGGCTATACCTAGAAGTTCTGAGATCGACCTGCAATGTGTTAACTATATGCTAACAGATGCAACAACTAAGCACTTTCTTCCAAGAGGAGGCCTCCCAGGTCTGTGTATGTTACCTGCAAGTTTATGAATTAATGAGGGTAGTCAGAGGCATATTCAAAAGATGAGATGACATCTCTACTTGTATACTCTTAAGCTTCACATTGGATTTTTTTCAGTATTATAGTTAGTAGGGTTTTTTATGTGGTTGAAATCCTAAGAGTTCTCTGTTTCATATATAACATTATATGTTTTTATGGTTCTTTTAGTTCTTTTTTTTTATATCTACATTTATCTCTAAGAATGAATACCAATTTTGCAGGGCTCCCCTTTACATAAAACACATGAAAAAGTAGACATAGGAATCCTTATATGGCAAGGAAAGATTACTATGCATTTATTTTCCTGAGATCACTTACAAAAAGACATGTTTCCACATATTCTAAAGACTCAAGACCAATCTAATAGTCACCAAGCTGTGTTTTAAATTGTTTAACCAATAAAACTTTATTAAGGGACAGGTCAATTCTCCGAGAGCCTCCACAGCTGTGAATCATAACATCTGAAGGAGTTGTAAGTCAGCCTTTGCTGACACAAGTGTTGTGGAAAGGGAATGAGATATATTAGAGGCAGAGGGAAGAGGAGAGAGGACAGACAACACAATGGCCTCTCAGTCAGAGAGGTCAGAGAACAGCAACTGCCTCTCAGTCTCCTTGTATCATCCTCTCACAAGAGGAGATCCATTCTACAAGTCTGGGTTGGATCTCCAGCAGTCACTATTAGGTGGCTTTCATATATTCCAACAGCTCTCCTGTGTATACCAACAAAACTTAATTGAAATAGATCATTAATTTTTCTGGGAGTCCAATAATTCTCATTGTCAAAAAAAAAAAAAAAAAAAAAAGAAATAGATCATTAATTATAGACACAGAAACTAGATGGTGGATCCAGAACTAAATAATTGGAGTTGAGTGTGCTAGATTGAAGTGGGTAACTTTCATAGCAACTTCAGTGATTCCAGCCTATCCCATGACATTAAAATGAATTTAAAAAAAATGTCTATATTCTCCAAGGTTAGAGGCCATGTTGCATAATGGTCTTAGACCCAAGACTACCTGAATTTGTCTTGTCTCAGTACAAACTGGCTGTAAGATTTTACACACATTAATAATCTTTCAGTGACTCAGAGAAATTGTTATTAAAAATTAAATGAATAAGTCATTTTGACTATTACAAATATCCAAATTAAATACAAAGGAACCATGGAGAAAGATGCTATCTGTAGCCAGAAAAGAAAATGACAAATGGAAGAATGTGTAGATTGATTTTACACACACACACACACACACACACGCACACACATGCACACACGCACACATGCACACATACATTTGTGTCTATTGGTAACCATCTCTGGGATGGGAGGGAGGAGGAAAAAAAAAGAAAATAAAGTTATGTGTTATATGATAATTTTTATTATATATTTAAGAGGAATAGTAAGTTGAACATAATAGATTTGCAGTTTCATGTACAGTAATATTTATTCTCCTGAATTATGGAAATGCTTCTTTTATTCCACAAATTAAAATAAAAAAATAAAATTTTAAGAAAAGAATCTTAAGCTGCAGAGTAGGTACTGATTTGCATTGGCAAAAGGAATGCTTTAGTTCTTTACACTAAGGAAATCACAGGTCTGGTTAAGAAAAGAAATTTCTTCTAGAGACATCATTTGGCTATAAATCAAGGAAAATTATAGTTTCAGGATTCAAAATTATTTGTGAACAAAAATCAAATCTAGAGGTAAATGGTGGCATAAGTAAGTGTTGTGATGTTACTAAGGGCAACTTTTAGACAAGGAATAAAATAAAAGAAAATATTCATAATCCAGATATTCTGGAAGGCTATTGGAAACTATACCTCAAAGTTACTAAACTACATATAGCCCTTGACCAAGTAATATCACTATTAATCCTGTATCAAAGATATTGAAGAAAGAAATCTATAACACACACACACACACACACACACACACACACACATTTAAAACAGCTCTTTTTTCTAATAACACATGACTAGAAACAACAGGGAATGCCCATCAATTGAATGATTAAACATATTATGGTATGTGTATGTGATGGAATATTGTCTTGTTATAAGAGGTCATAAAAGAGAAGGTTTCAGAGAAACCTTGGGAGACTTCTATGTACTTATACAGTGAATAATTGATACAAAATAATAAGATTGTAAAATTGCTTTGAAGTAAATGTTTTATCTCAAACATTATATCATAAGCTCCCTGAGCATAGGGGCTATACATTTTTCAACTTTGTTTTCTCTACAGAGTTCAAACTATGTCCCATCTCTGACATATACAGGCATGTTATTCAACACAAATCAGTAACACAATACTGAACTTGACAGATGGAAAAATTAAGGCAAAGGTTTAGACATTTTTCACTTAATCACTTAGTGTTCCAAGAAAATTTCTAAGACTACATAGAGAAGGCACTGATCAAGAGGAAGTTTTTTCCTATCCTGTAGTCCCTATGTCAGGGAAATCACAGATTCAGTTCCTGTGCTATCCATAACACTCTACATGTAGAAGGTAATTAATAAATGTTTGAAGAATTGAATTTATACTTTTCAGACCTAAGTGTGAGCTAAAGTTTACCAAGATAATGCTGCAGTATCTTTCTAATCTGCAAAGTTACTTAAATCCTCTATATTTAGGGTAAATCCTCTATATTTTATACTATTGTTAGCTCAGCTTAGCTATGCCTCTTTGAACATAATATTTAGATTCTCCATTCTTAAGAAGGAAAATTATAATAGCACAGATTTAGGTAAGAGGCTCCTAAGGCTCCCCTCCTCACTCCGCCTCCTCCCTTGAGCTATAATATTCCTAGTTTGAGTAATTCCAACTCCATGACATTTCCCATTAATAACCACTGTAGTAGTAATGCTCTATGGTATAACAGAAAGACCACTCAATTGCCTGCTTCGTAAAGTATCTGGCACTTTGCAGGAGTTTAATAAATACTTGTCAACTCACTGACTAACTTAAAAAGAAGACTATTTCTTTTACTATCTGCTACTAACTGGTTATATAATTGTGGGCAAGATATACATTAGTTCTGTACCTAAGTTTCTCACCTGTTAAATGAAGGGTTATGTTAAATGTCCTCCAAGAAATGTTATAGATTTTAAAATGTGTACATCTCTGAAATAGTAGCACAGATCATGCCCTCTAGAAACTTAAATTAGCGCTTTGTGATTCAGGCTTATAATTCATAAAGTAATTATCAAAAGATATGGTTTTCCCATGACAGAATATATTTAATAAGTCTCTCTCTAATAAGCATATGCTACAAAATTAAGATATAAGAAATCATACTACCTATGTTGAAATTTTTTTAACTAAGCATGTTTTTTAAAATTATAACAGCATATATTTCTGAAAATTAATGGACCTGTGAACTGTCTTATTCTATAACTGTACTTATTCTTTACAAAGAAAGAGATTGTAACTTCTCCATGCTTCCCTATCTTTGAAACATTTTTCCATGTTAAGTTCATACATTTTCCACAGAAGATCTATAAGTTATGCTAAGGATCTTCCTTAATTTCTTTTAATATTTTATAAATAGAAATGGAGCTTTAACACTGCTCACTGGTTATCTCTAAGGCAATTCATTAACACCCTAAAATAGGTAAATGACCAAGAATGATAGTTAAGAGCAAGAGAAAAAGAAAACCCTATTTCTTTCTTTTTTTCTACCCAGTTTTGGTGTCTCTATCTAACTTTCATTTGAATGGCAAATACTTAGACTTGGGTCTGCATAGTTAAAATAAAGGCTTCAATGGGTTTTCTAAGCATTAGCAACCCAAAGGATAATTAAATCATGATCGCTAGACAATTTATTTGCAGTATATAATTTAAGAAAATTGCCTAGGGCATTGAGAATTTAAGTGATTTGCCTGTTGTCTCATAGGTTGGCAAAATGCTTTCCAAAATTTAAATAGTTCATGTATGTGTAATCATATTAATTTGAAAATAGTTTATGATAGACCATTCTTGGCATCCCATCTCTGACACTCACCACTTAATATCCCTGGAAAACAATCAAATATGTAGGTTCATAAGTAAGACATGGGCTGCAGCTTGCTTGTTGGAGGAAGTTGAAGTCAAGCTCATTGACATATTGATGTATTTTAAGCATCAAAGAGGTCAAATAAATCAACATTATAATTTGGCCTCACTTTAATCAATCATCATATTCCTGAAAAGTTGCATGAATTTGATTTCAATAAATCATATTATATTTTAAGATGTTTAAATGCATTCTATGTGATATATTTGTGAAGTGAAAGATCATTTTGAAAATTAAAGAATCACGTCCAAATTTATCTTTTTATTGGAAATAAGGATTTTCCGTTAGGTTTATTATATTGGATTTATTTAAAGTGAGGTAAGCCTACACATGTGTCGTTACAGAGCTGAAGAAAACAAGATGCAGAAAATAACTAGCCCAAGGCCTTGTTCTCTAATGCCTAGTATTCATGATCCTTTATTTGACTCTTTGATCAAAACTAAATTAGTAACAGCACTGCTGTTAGTGCTTTTCAAAAGTTAAAGCTCAACCAGTATAAAGTGGAGCTCCATTATAATATTATTATTTGAGGGATAAGATGAACACTAACTTTATAGGCAAATTGTGTTTTTAAACTTACGTGGATGTTTTGATTTAATTTGACAACCTGTTGCGTATACAAATTCATGTGTTTATGAATTACTTTATAGTGCAATTCTCTTCTATTATATGTGGTATCAAAGAGTTTATAAAAGAGATAGCACAAATGAGATACTTCTATTGGAAGGCAGTATGGCAAAGTGCAAAAAAGGCTGGATTTGGAGTCAGAAAGCCTGAATATAAAATCGCAGCTCTTCCACTTGAGACATTTAATGTGTGTATTGTGTATATGTATGATTATACATATATATGCTGTTTGTATATTTATAATGTGAATTGCAATTCCTCTATTCTTCCCAAACTTATGCCACATTCATCCATGTTCTCCTATAAATTTGTCACTGAATATCCACATGACATACTATGGGCCTTCTTAGTAGTTCTCTTAAAATCATGTAGATAGTAATGGAGGATTTATTTACAATGTTTATTGTTGACACCTAAAACAAGGAAATCACCAAAGAGATATAGTTAAGAATAGGAGAAAAAAGAAAACTCTACTTCTTTCTGTTTCTAATCAATTTTGCTGCCTCTATTTAACTATCATTTGGATTATAAATGCTTAGAACTTACATAATACATATATGAATACACAATACCGATATGTATATAGAATTATTTTATCACAATAGGTGTTTATTCATGTATATATGTGCATACACACATGTACACACAGGCATACATATGCACATACATATATTTATATGGTTCTATTGCAACCTGTAGGACTACAGCCAAGTTACCTATCCTTTCTTGGGATTCAGTTTTCTATTTTGTAAAAGGAGAGGATTAGAAGGAATCTAACAATAAAGCTTATGGTATAAGATTAAGTCAGTAAGAATTCATTTTGAGTTGTATAATAGCCCCCAAAGGATTACTACCACTACAGCTATTGCTGCTGGTGCTGCTACTACTACTACTACTACTTACTGTAAAATGTGGTTTAAAAAGTTTTTAAGTAAATGGTAAGTCCTTAGTAGTCTATAGATATTCTAGCTTCATAGGGCAAGGCAATTTTAACAAAGATATAAAAATGGGATTGGGAAGAGATTAGAATTAAGGAAATAAATGGGAACAATTATTTTTCATAATATTATACAATCCCTTACTTCTTAACCTGTGGTTCATGCCCCCATTTGGGGACTAATAAAACTATGGGGATTACAGAATATGATTGATTATCAATACATGTTTGATTTCTATACCTATTTTATATACCTATACATTTGAGGTAATGTAAAAATTTCAGGGGTGAAAAGGAGTAGAGTAGAAAAAGTTTAAGAAGCCTTTAAACAGAAGGTAGAGATTAAGAGCTCCAGTTTTTATGGATTAGAAAGCAACAGTTAGTGTGCTCTAAATCATCCAGTTATAAGCACCAGAATTAAGTGACTACATAGTTATTAAGTATCTACTATGTCCCAACTATTGTATTAGGCTCTGGAGATGCAAACTTAAAGAGTGAAAAAATCCACATCACAAGGAATTTACATTAAAGTGAGAGAGATAACAAGTATATATATGTGTGTGTGTGTGTGTGTGTGTATACACACGCACATATATATTTACATAAATATATTTATGTATGCACATACACACAGACTTGGGCAAGTCACTATTGTTTGCCTCAGTTTCTGCTACTGTATAATGGAGCTAATTATAATACTTGGTTATTGTGGCTAATAAAAGGATTAAGTGAGATATTATTTGTAAAAATCACTTAGCACAGTGTCTGGAACATAATAGGTGCTATAAAGTGCTCATTCCCTTCCTCCTTTCTTTATATACCATAAATGTAGATATATACAAAATAGAGGAATAAAAGATATTTGGAGAGAGAGGTTACTAACAGTTGAGAGAATGAAGAAAAGCTTCATGTAGCAGAACCTCCTTAATCTATATTGGAGCTCAGGAAGGAATGCATTCTAGATGAGGGATTGCTAGTTCCAAGACACTGAATATGTATCATGAGTATGAACCAGAGAGAATAACAGATGGCTAGATTACAGAGTACTGGAGTAGGAGTAATATTCAATGACTATGGAAAGATAATTTAGAGTTAGTTTGTTTAGGATTTGACAGCTAAACAGAGGAGTCCATATTTGCTTTCAGAGGCAATGGGAATTAAGTAAGGAAGTTATGTGTTCATTTCTGTGCTTAAGAAAAATGACTTTGGTAGTGATATGTAGGATTGAATAAAGTTGTGAGAGATTAGGAACAGAGAAACTAATTTTGATGCTGTTGAAATAAGTGAGATAAGAGGTGATAAGAGCCTAAATTATGGTATTAACTATATAAATGGAGAAAAGGCCTGAGAAGATAATATGAAAGTAGAAACAGGAAGATTAGGCAACTGATGTAGGATATATTGATCTGGCAGTCATTAGCGTAGAAATGAGAGTTAAACCTATGGGAGCAAATTAAGTTACCAAAAAAATCAATTACTTGGGCAACATGAAAAGTTAGAAGGTATGGTAGAAATGAGAAGCCAGCAGAAGAGATTGAGCAGGATAAGAAGTGAGCAAGATTAAAGCAAGATCACACAAATACAGAGAGGAGAGAATATCCAAGAGAAGTATGTAGTCAAGTGTGTCAAATGCAGCATATAGATTAAGATTAGTTAGGACAAAGGATCATCAGATTTGGCAATTAAATTCTTGAAAATTTCAAAGAGAGAGAGGCAATAGAGATAGTAAGTATAGAAAACTTTTTAAAAAGGAGTTTGAGAGGAGTGATGTAGAAAAATAGTTTGAGGGAATGGTAAAATCTAGTAAGGCTCTTTGAAATATGAAAGAAAAACTTGGGTATATTCAAAGAGAGCACAGAAGAAGGCAGTTAATAGGGAAGGTTAGAGAAGGAATCAATTGATAAAGCAGTTTAAAGATTTGAGAAAGAGGGGTTGATCGAGAATATAATATACTGAAAAAGACAGCAGAATCAAGTATATATTTAAAGGGTATAATCTTGGCAAAGAAAAATCTCTTTGATAGAGACTGGGGGAAATGACAAGACTGGGGAATGATTTCAAAGGATTTTGAGATATAAAAGAAAATAATAAGAAGAACTAATGTTGAATGACCTCACTTTTTTAATGGCCTAGGTTCTTGGCTGAGAGAGATGGAGGAAGAAATAGCTTGGGAACTTGAGGAAGGAAGAGGAGCTTTGGAATAGCCCCATGATGAATGAGATAGGGAATCAGTTAGGGAAGAATAGAAGTTCTGCCTTTGCTGTATTGGGAGCCCAAATGAGATTATATAACAGTAATTTGTGAAGATGAATTTATCTTATGCTAAAAAGACTGTAGTCTAAAACAATAAGCGTATTAATGTTGTGCATTGAAAGCTGCATTGTCATCAAAATCTTAATTGAAACATATAGATTCTGTCATTTTCAGATTGGATTTACCTAAGATACTTGGATTTACCTAAAGTGAAACTTTTCAGTTCACCCTATATTACTTTCTCAATGTCCGTTTATATTCTCTTCTCCTTTTTGTTCTCAGAGGAAGAATTAGTCATCTATTTTGCCAATACCTTTATCTATATTCTTAATCTCACTTACTTTCAATTCCTACCTTACCTTACTACATCAAGCAATCTTTATTGGTCCTTTTCCTTTATCTACAAGCATACTCGTCTTCCCTATTCCTAAAACAAAATGAAAAATAAAAAAAAAACTAACTCAAAAAATAATCCACTGACACTACTATACACTCAAGCTTTCATCTTATAGGTCTCTTCTTTCTACTTTCACTTCTATAAGTTTGCCATCCCACAAATTTGTAACTAGGTAGACAACTGAGGCTTGAGCCCATTAATACATTTTAATGAAGTGCACTTTCAGTTGTTCAGTAGCAAAAAAATAACTGAGCTTAGCTTCTAGCTAACAAGAATAATTAGTTAAAATAGTAATCTACAAATGACAGCTTCCACCTACTTGATGGCTACATCCTAGATAAGATTGACTATGTACACTTATGGTGACCTTGCAGTGAATTGAAGTGTCTGAAACTCTCTCTCATCTGGATTAATGGTATATTTTATTCTATTTACCCTGGATCTGTAAACATTTAGTTATAGCTCTGCTACCACCCACTTTTATTCATTATTTTTTTCTCAGTAGCCTACTATTTATTTTCCCATATCTTGTAATCTGACTTCAGAACCTGCTATTCTCTGAAAATTGGTCCCTTCAAGGTCACTAATGATTGTTTTTTCACCACATCCAAGGTTGACAGAGCTAATTTAATGTTCACAATGTTGTTGAGTATAGAGTTAGGTGGGCTTGTCTGCCTTGACCAGAGAGTCAACTTGAGAAGTTTTGTAGTTTTCTAGCATAAGCAAATTGGTTGTCACTAAAATAGCTTGACATTTTATCAACACCTTTTCAATGGTGATTGTGAGTGCCATTTCTTCATAAGTTTGAGAATAGATGTTAATTCACCTACCA
Source organism: Sarcophilus harrisii (assembly GCF_902635505.1). Classification (NCBI taxonomy): domain Eukaryota; kingdom Metazoa; phylum Chordata; class Mammalia; order Dasyuromorphia; family Dasyuridae; genus Sarcophilus; species Sarcophilus harrisii. Next base: position 386,432,382 of record NC_045426.1, read on the forward strand.
ATACAATAGTGAGGACAGAAAAAATACCTTTGTAGAGAAGTGTTTCATGTGAGATATATTAATCTGAAGAGATCAAGACCTGTAGATCAGAGTAGTGAATTAGTGCAAGCATGAGTTTTTCTTATCTTCCTCCTTATTTCTGAAAGGTTGTGCTTATTCTTCCATATAGTTACTATGTATATTGGTGAGACAATGTGATCTTAGTTTATATGTGTATTGTTATACTTTGATTATTTCTGCATTTACTTTATATTAAGTCACTATGAAATTATTTTTCTTGTTTTTGTCTCAAGTATATGTTTTATAGTGTTACTGTGATTGATTTTGTGTAAATTGGAAGCATGCAGGTGGGAGCTCAGGAGGTAAAATAGTGAGTAGTTCCTGCCTCAAAGTTACCTCTAAGACCTTGAGAGCATCTGAATCCTAACCACATGGTTAAGATCTGTTTTTGAGAATTCCAGACCTGCTGGTAAGAAAATATCTTGACAACTTAAAAAAAAAACTTTTTAGGTTAAGCAAGTTAGCCTATAGAGGCAAAGTTGCAATGGCATACATAGTCAGATACTTGTATGCACATGTATGCTTAATTACACCTAAACATATATACATGTGAATAAACACTTATACAAATATATACATGTGTACATATTCACAAGCAATAAGAAATTCAATGTATCTGGTTTATATTCAGCTGTCTGACAAACTGGTGTTTTCTCTTGTCTTTGTAAATGTCTAAATGTGCCTAGGAAAATATTTGCTTCACCTTTAGCAAACTTCCTGGTCTTAATGCTTTCAACACCTTTAACTTCCTACCTGAAGGTTCTTCAGATTCACCTAGACACCTCAAGGGTAGGAAGAATATACAGTAAATGTGGGGAAAAAGAAGTTGGCCCAAGAAAAGAAACATTCCTAACTAATAAGAAGCAACTTGTGTGTATTCCTAATAACAAAAAATCCTTTGAACATCTTCCAGCACTACAAATATATGGAGGAATGAATCCAGCTCTGAGGAATATTATTTCCAGTCTTCCTCCTTAACCCTGTTTTACTACTTCTGGATGCATAAGGCCCATGCTTTTGCAGTAGGAGCAGTAACTGATTTTGGAAGAATTTATATAGAGAATTGCAAGTGGAAAAAATGACTCAAAAAGAAACACCCAATAACATTATGCAAACAATGCATTATAGGGTATAAATAAACTCTTTTCCACTTCTACTAAGATTTAGAGGTAGAAGAGGTGATAAAGTTCAAAACCTTCAGCATATTGATGAAGAAACAGGTTCACAGAGGGAAAGTGATTTGTCCAGTTTTACACAGATAATATCATAGCAATTTGGCCCAGGTACTGTGACTCTAACCATTTTATCACACATTTTAACCCCAATTTAAAAATCACCAATGACTTACAATTAATGTATTATATTAAAATATTAAGTTGTAGTGCAATGAATTGGGAAGAGCGCTTCCCTAGAAATCAGGAGATCTAAATTTGAACTCTGTCCCAGTCCCTCAATCAGAATGTATATTCATTCTTATTCTCTTACCTGGGCCCTAATCCCATATCACCTGTGGACATTTCTAACCATGTGTCATTGTATTCGTGTTGAACTCAACATGTCAAAAACAGAATTCATTAACTTTTTCTCAAAATCTATTTCTTTTCCTAACTACCCTATTTTTATTGAGGGTATAATCATTTTTTCTGGTTACTCATGTTGGTAATCTAAAACAATCTAAATTTCTCCTCCTTTCAATATCCCCTCACCCAATTATTTGCTAAGTTTTTTTCAAACCCTCTCATGTTCATCCTCTATTTTCTATTCATTTAGCCAGTACTTAGATTCAGACCGTTATCTCTTCTCACCTAAAACTGTTGTAATAACTTCTCAGTTAACTGATCTCCTTACTTTAAATATCTCCACTGGCTCTTTTTTGCCTCTGGGGTAAAATACAGACTCCTATATTTGACATTTAAAGCACTTTCCAATTATACTCTTGTCTAACTTTCCAGACACATCACACATTAATCCAGTCCATAAACTAGTGGTGCAGCTAGCAAAAAATCCCTACTTGTTAATCTTCAAATAGGTCATTAAATCTATGATCTTTGGACCTTTTCTCTATTCTTCAAATCCTCTTCTTCCTTTTCTCTACCTCTTAGAAACTCAAATTTCCTTCAAATATCAGCTAAAGCAATATTGTTTATATGAGAACTTTTCTGATGCCATATCAACTATTCATCTATTCCTTTTTCTTCCTTCCTCATTTACATTGGTCATACTTTGTATATATTTTGCATATTAATTCTTACAATGTAAATTTTTTGAAGGCAGAAATTGCTTCATGTTCATCTTTGTATTCTCAGTATCTAGAAAAACCTAAAAATATAGTAGACTCTTGATCAGTATTTATTGAAAGAAGACCTTAGTTTCTCCATTTGTAAAATGAGATTTTGGAGTAGAGTTTCATTTAATTTATTTCTATTTGTAAAAGTCTGAAATAAATATTGAGGGGTGAAAATCATTGTCTTCAAGGTTACTATGCTATTAGAATATTTAAAATGTGAAAAAGACACCATTTACTTTAAATATTTTAATAATACTCCTCCAATGTAAGAAAACAAAAAAGAAAACATGAGTTTCTGTGTTTAGCAACTTATTCTGGTATCTTTTCCCCTCTTTTAAAAAAAAAAGTAATTTTCATTTAATCAACAGCCTCATAACATAAGTATAAAAGATATTCATCTGTATTTATAATTCCTTTAGTAACACTTTTCCATGGGGCTTTAAATAATCTTTGATTATGAAAGTCCAAATTTATACTAAAGATAAACTGGAGAAAGTTATTATTGACCTTATCAAACTATAGTTTACTGGCAGATGCATAATTGCAAAGATTTAAATTGTTTTCTTTTCTACTGCCTTTTAAAATATGATTTATTTAAAATTGTTTACATGCAATATTGAAACAGATTTACTGCATAAGGAAGAATACACTGGTATCTTGTTTACCTGAAAGTGCTATTTGTTTTAGAATAGTATGACTTTCATAACATTGTAAACACACTTGTGAAACTTGTTAATTCATTTCCTCCCTTAAATTAGAAGTCTTTTATAATGGAATTTTAACGTTAATATTATATTTTTGACGGTAAGTAGAAAATGTCTCCATGGAATGGTGTAGTGGGCCAGGATTAGATGGATCTAATCATTTGAATTAGCTGAAATAAATTGTCAGACAACTGTGGTTGAAGTGGCTTATGAAATAGTTCTTAGTTCTCTTAAAATCATTGAAATGAAAAGTGGGAACAAGCTGTAGTCCAACTATAAAACCGATCTATGAAGAAAAAAGGAAAGCATAAAAGAAGATTTAAAAAAAAGGCAAAATTTAAAAAAAACAATAAAATATAGGAGGCATGTGGGGAAGGGAATAGTTGACTATATGCCAAGAACTGTGCTGTGCTTTTACACATATTTCATTTGATATCATATGTACCCTATTTGAAAGATTATACTGTTTTAAGGAGTTTGACTCATTAATTACACACAAATAGTAAATGTTACACACTACTCTTATAAAATAAGGATACAAACCATATTAAAGAAAGAAATTATTGCTTATTTTTGCTTTTAAAAATTTATAATTTTTATGAAAAATAACTTCAAGGTGGCATATATAAAAACCAAAAGATAGCATCATTAATGGATCATAAATTCCAACGGGATAATATGATAATTATTTTTAGAAGCAAAATAAAATCTTAATTATTAAAGAAGAATTGGCCATCACCTAGGCATCTAACAATCATTTCCCTGTAATATGCCAACTATGTTAAATTTTTAGAAATAAGCACTTATGGAAATGACTTCTATTTTGGATTCATCAAACATTTACCAAGAAGCTCATAAAAAGATATTTTAAGTGTAGAAAGGATATTTGCTTTCTTGGGATTCATTCTACATTGAGAAAATATTTGTAAATTAGAAAAAAAAAGAAAATTTGCATTTCCTTTCTGGTAAGTAAAAGATAGGAAATATATAAAGCTTGAAATTTAAGATTTTCATATTGACCTGGATGCCACTTCCAAATAAAAGAGTAACTTATGTTAACATTTGTTAAACATATGTTTGTTTTATGAAAATAATTGTTCTAAAACAGAAACAATTGAATACCTAAGCTTGCTTGTTGATTTAGTTAAAAACCCAACAAAGTGAGATTTATTTGGAACATCTGTTGTTTTGGTAATACTTGTTGTCGCCTAATTCTGAAGATCAAAGATACCCTTCCTTCCACCTGATATATCTGTGCCTAATCTGTTTTAAAACATCATTTACTCCAGAAGGCTTCAAAATTCTATTCCATTTAATTTTAATAAATACTAATAAAGTCATTTCCATCTTTGAATTATGTCAGGGAACTGAATCTAAAAATTATAAAAATAATCACTTAAAATGTCTGATATGTAATCTTAAAAATAAACAACTTTTACCCATCTATGGACTTTTAGAAATATTAACATTCAAACAACAAGCTTGTCCTTTGGTTAAAAAAAATAAATGAAGATATCCCATATAAATTTTTTTTAGGAAAAAGAAATTATTTTTAAATCTAAAAAAAAAATTAAAAAATTTTAGGAAAAAATGAATTATTTTTAAATCTAAAAACATTGTCAAAAGGAAAATTTGTTTTTAATCTAAAAATTTTCACCCAGACCATTATTATCCCTAGCCTTTGTAAGAAGCCACATTTATTTGAAAGTATGCATCCTTTTTAATGAATCTCTGTGTCCCGAGAATGAAGCTCAAGACATAGCATAGCATGAAGAAGCCACACTAAAAAAAAAAAAAAAAAAATCTGGGTAAAGGCAACTAAAGAGACCTCTGTTTGCTTACCATAGGAGGATGAATGATTGAGTCAATTTTTCAAACCCTCAACCTGTAGTTCCTGAGAATGGAATTGTGCAAAATTTTGGATTTCAACACTAAATTATGCAGCTGGCATACAAATGATTAAACACATGGAGTGTATTACCTGTAGGCAAATTCAGCAGTCATTGAATGCACAGCAGTAGCTCTCCAAGAGAGGGAATGTTCACTGAGACACTGAGGTCATCCTGTTTCGAAAAACTGCCATGGGATTCTTAATGCATAACTTGAGAATGCCAGAGATGGGTGATAAGAACTTTGGTTTGATGTCCTGTTTCCAGGGCAACGCTTCTAATAATGCTACATTCTCCTGGAAATAAAAATGATACCTGGGGAACATGGGGACATTGACAGCATTGTACTTTCAATATGTATCTTGGTACTTTAAAACTTCAAATCATATTTCCAGCAGGCCTTGGATAGAATGCAATGACACAGAGCAGTATAATCAGAAAGCTATAAAGTGCTAGTGAATAAACAATGCATATATCAATGTTTCACCAGTCTCATTGCTATAGTAATGAAAAGAATGAATGGCAACTAAAAGAACCCTAATGAAAGAACTTTTTAAAGAAATGTGTGTGTGTGTGTGTGTGTGTGTGTGTGTGTGTGTGTTTATCTTCCTCTAACCTTTCCATACTTCACATCTCCTTTTGAAACAAAAAGGAAGAGAATTAAGGGTATGGAAAATGACAGTGAGGGGAATAGAAGTTTAGAATTCTAGGCTTGCTTTATTTGACACAGGTCAAGTAATTTCCTTTTGATGTTCATGAAGATGAATAAATAAATGAAAATTATGCAGTAAACACCTATCTGTGCAAAATAGCATGACACGTTTTAGGGATACTAATAGAAAAGAAAGTAGTAGGTTTCATAAATATTTAACAACTGGCTCTCTAGGAAAAAAATGCACAGCATACTTTTAAATATAATCTGTGTTAATATTTTTTTCCATTGCTTTCTCAAGTTTAGATAATCAACAAAACAATAAGGCAAACCTAAGTTTATAACATTTGCTGATTTTTAGGTGTATTTGTTCACACTGAAAATGAAGTGCACTCCAATGTAACCTTGATCGTTAAATTAGGGAAATAGAGAGACCAGTGTCTGATTTATTGTTCTGGGAAATAATGTAAAGATCATTAGCTTTTTCATTTTTTTCTAACCAAACGATCTCTTACTGTCTTTATAGAACAGGATAACATGAAAGGGGGGTTTAAAATAAATTTTCTTATTGCTTTCACACCAGTGCTTTGTCTGTTTGAGGAAACAGTACCCTGATCATATTTGTCTCATCCAGGAAATATGATAAGGACCAAGATGAGTAAGTGATCATAAGAGATGAGTTATACTGAGGGATTCAGAGAAGATGTTAAAAGAAAGGATCTTCAAATATAAGATAAAATTACATTCTGATATACATTATGATCTGTGAATAGCCTGGCTAAAAGGAAAGAGCTTTATTGTGATCTATTGAAAGAATGGAGAAGAGCTATAGTACTCCATTTCAGAGGAGAGGCTTACTTAACACAACACCCCTCATTTGAAGGACAAGATAGCAGGTGACCTTGAAAATAACATTTGAGTTGGACTATAATATCAAAGACTCATTGGGAGTGTGAATAAGCTGGCTAAAAGAGATATAGTTTATCTCTCTGTGGGAGATTCTTACTAATTACAGCACCCCCAGTGTATATTAGAATGTTTGATTTCACTATATGTAAATAGACTCCTGAAGATGAACTGATGCAGAAATAGGATACCCATGGGTAGAAGCAAAAAAAAAAAAAAAAAAAAAAATATATATATATATATATATATATATATATATATATATATAAAACTTGATAGGGAACAGTGAGGCCAGAAGATCAGTTCTATAGATCTCTTCATGATTATATCCTAGACATGTATGTTCTCTCTATGTGTATGTACCATTCCAAGTAGGTACCTTGATCATGCATAGTTCTAATATATATAAGATATAGATGGTCCCAGTGAATATCCAGTACTATGTCACTTCACTAAATATTTCTGAATTCATTATATTTTCTGATTGAATAGTGGAAATAAAACATTGATGGTTTTTATCATTTGGATTATATTATCATTTGGAGAATAATTTCAGCTATAAAATGTCTAGAACTTGTGGTAATCATCTGGGAGTATAAGGTTGAGAGATTCAGAAATGCTAAAGAGATGAAGAGAAATGATTTAGGCAAAATTCTGAAAAGTTCCTTTAAAGCAAAAACTAAACATCCTAAATATAGCTATTAAGAACAATCCAAAGAAAGAAAGAAAGAACTGAATAAAATTTAATGATAATTGGAGAAAAGTAGCTTAAGATTTTCTAATCTCTAGTTTTCAAAATAGAGATTTTTCAGCATTCATTTTTGTAAGATTTTCAGTTCAAATCTTTCTCCCTCTGTCCCTTATTTTCTCTCCCAAAGACAGCAAACAAAATGATATGTTATACATGTTTATAATTTGAAACATTTCCAAATTAGTCATACTGTGAAAGAAAAAAATAAGAACAAAAGGAGAAAAACCACAAGAAAAACAAACAAACAAAAAAATATACTTTAATTCACATTCAGTCTTCAAAATTCTCTCTCTTGGTGTGGATGGCATTTTCTATCCCAAGTCTATTGGAATTTTCTTGGATCACTGTACTTCTGAGAAGAGCTAAGTGTATCATAGTTGATCATCAAAAAATATGCAGAACATTTGTGAAATGGAATGCTGCCATAAGTACAGTAGTGAAGCATCACAATTAAATTTGACCACAGTCATTTCCCCTGCCTCCTAGATACTATGTCAACTCCCTAAATATTCTCTTCTGCTGCTTAAATACTTCTTGTTTCTTCTTTCTTTAATTGTTCCAAATAATTCACTATTCCAGAGGGTCTCCTCTGATCATGTTCCATTCTGTCAATACCTATCCTGAACTGTGGTATCATGTACTGAATTTAATATTTCACTGATAGGAGATGTCTATAGTGACATTATTATCTCCCAGGTCTTAGACATCATAAAACTATGGATATGACTTTAAGATTACATTTTGGTGGGGGGGAGGGCAGCTATATCAAATAGTTAACATATTAAGTCAACAGTTGAATAAAGATTTTAACTCTTTTTCACACAAAGTATTATGAAATCAGATTTCTCCCAGTTCTCTATTTGTATAGCTTATTATTTTTATTACATTTTAGTGCTTTATAACTATTGTCACTTTTTAGATTCCACCAATTTTTCTAATCTATCAAAATCCTTCTGACATTCTATATTCCAAGAATGGTCTATCTCGTTCAGCTTTATGGCATCTGAAATTTTGAAACCATGCCTTTTAAATACTCATTCAAATTATTGATTTAAAAAAAATTGAATAAGATGGAACTAAGGATAAAAAGCCTTATATTATACAACCTAAGAGTTCCTAGATGACAAAAGAGCACTGTGGAGCAGGAGGGAAAAAGAGATGAATAGGATAGTCAAATTCACAATTTTGTATAGAATTGGACTCATGTAAAAATTCATTGATTTCTTTTGAAGAGAAGTTATATACCAATTAACAAGCATTTACTAAAAATTACATGGTTAGTAGTCTACATGCTAGTAACTGCTCTAGATGTTGGAGTTAAAATGAAAAGAGTAAAACTATTTCTATTCTCAAGAGAGAGTCAATGAGTACATATATGTATATTATAATTTTAGACAGAGATAGACATAAAACGATAAAAGAAATAAAGATGATATGATGGATCAATTGAATAAGAGAAGGACACTAACATTTAGGAGGATCAGGAAAGGCTTCATGCAGAAAGCAATTCTTAAATTGTGCCTTGAAGGACAAGAAGCATTAAAAGAGTTGAGATGAGGAAAGAATGCATGCTAGATGAAGCAAAACAATCACAATGTAAGATTATTGATGATAATGAAATGAATTTTGGTACCAATATCTTTTTGTCATTACCAAACAATCTGTTACTACATTTTTGAAGGTATTTTAACATTTTGTCATTTCAGACTAAGAATAAAAAAAGTGTTTAAAACATGGTATCAAAAGATAATGAATAATGTGGAATGGGATATGGGAAAAATGGGACACTAATGCGTTGTTGGTGGAATTGTGAACTGATCCAAACATTCTGTAGAACAATTTGAAAATATACGCAAAGGACCATATAACTGTGCATATGCTTTGATCCAGGACTGTCACTACTTGTTCTGTATCCCAATAATATTATAAAAGAAGGGAAAGGACCTACATATGCAAAAATGTTTGTAATAGCTCTTTTTGTGGTAGCAAAGAATTGAAAAAGAGTCAATGTCCATAATTTGGGGAATAGCCAAATAAATTATGGAATATTTTTGTTCTACAAAATATGATGAACAAGTTGATTTTTAGAAAGACCTGGAAAGATTAGCATAAATTGATGCTGAACAAAACAAGCAGAACCAGGAATACATTATACATAGTAACAGTAAGATTGTGTGATCAACTATAATAGACTTGGTTCTTCTTAGCAATTGAGTGATCCAAGAAAATTTCAATAAGCTTTGGATGAAAATTCCATTTGCATCCAGAGAGGGGGAGAGGAAGTAGAGATTATAGAATGTGAAGAAGCCTCTTCTAAATCGGTCAGTAATATCATTTCCATGATACATCAAGTCTAAATATTTCCTTTTGCATATATCATTAAAATGGAGTAGAGAAGGGAGATGTTTCTAATAATCTAAGGGAAGTAGTGCCTACCATTTCAGTGTCATCATTAATTTTTGTTCATCGATATCCTTGGTGCTATAGGGAATAAGGGACAATAATAGCAATATAATAGCAATAATAATAAGATAGATAATAAATAGGGAATTGAGACCTAATTCAGGAAATAAGAATAAGCCATTCAAATTTAAATGACACAGATATAAAATGGGAAGCAAAATGGTGCAATGCAAAGATCATTAATTTTATACTTGAGGAACTTTTTTAAAACCTTGAGTTTAACTTTCCTCAATTGCAAAATGAAAGCATTGAATTAGAAATTCTCTGTAGTTCTTTCTAGTTTTAAACCCATGAAGCTATCATAATTTGCATGATGCAGACTGTTGTAGGAATTTAAGGAAACAAACCTATAGGTGTTGGAGTGTCTAGGGAAGTCTTCTTGCATGTAGAAGATGGTACTTTTGAACTGATCCTAGAAGAATTGGCATGACTGAATTAGTAGTAGTAAGTAGAAAAGGCATTTTTCATACTGCAAAAATAGCATAAGCAAAATTACAGAGGTGGAAATGGGCAGGGTGTATTTGCTGTGGAGTGAGCATGTAAGTCTGAGTAAACTGTGGAATGGGTATTGAGGAGTGAAGCTACAACATAGTGATGTGAAGTCAGACACTGTAATCTGCACATCTTAATAGAAGGTCCCATGAGTTTCTGTGGTTGAAATAATTCATCACCTTTTATAAAAGTTCTGGTAATGAGTGCCTATGAGCTTGCTTAATTTGGTCTGTGATTATCAAGGACAGAATGCTCATGCTCATGCTCAAAGCCTTTTAGGTTTTTGCAAAACCTGCCAGAACTTGCTCTACTGGCACAGCCCTTAAGAACCCATGGTCACCTCCAGGCCATGCTGAGGCATAGTAGAAGAACTTTTATAGAGGCAAATATGACTGCCAAATAATCATTACAAACATTATACTGAACAGATTATGAAAGGCTGCCTAATACCTACTCAATGTCAATTTGCCACTTAAGCTTAATATAAAGAGAAGGAGAATAAACATACTATTATTACCTAGGGGAAAATGGATGTACTTAGTTACTTCTGTTTATCTTTAGGACTAAGAACCTAAACCATTGGGATGCCTGGTGATGATTTAAGTTCTCTTTGCCATTTGTGTTGAGGATTAATGAGATACTTTGAGCTCTTTGGGAAACAAGTGGTATGCAAATACATGGAATGATTCTATTGCTGTTATTATAGCCTCTTGCCCTTCCCCTGTTTACCCTCAAGTGCCAGGTCCGGTGGAAAATGAGCTCAGAGCAAGCATCACCAATAAAAGCAGGTATACATTGTGACTGAACCAAAGTGAATCACCCACTGCTGCTAGTGCGATTGAAACATAAACCATACAAGACTAATCTGCTGAAGCTGGCAGAGAAAGTGCTTTCCACCTAATTGTCCATAAAGTTATAGAATAATTCTGCCCTCATTACTCTGAGAACTCTCCCACTAACTATGTCCTAGTTCAGTGAAGTTGTACTTTGACTAAAATGGTAATGGCAACAGTGAAGGCCATAAACCACCAGATCTATTTGTTAATTGATGTCACCTTTGGGGCAAAACAGGACATGCTCACATTGGCCTGAATCACATTTGAATTACTCCATTTCGAAGACTAAATCTGCCCTTATATTTTCATATCCAAAAGCAATTGATTTAAATGAAAGATTTGTGCCCACATCCAAGGACAAAACATTTGACTCCAAGGGTCAGTACTAAATAATCAGCTTAACCAGAAAAAAATCCCCACATTATTCGTTCCCTGACATTTAGAAAACTCTGGACTCTGCCAATGTGTCAATCAATAGCTTGTGGCTGATGAATCATGAAACAGATATTCTAGAGCATGGGAGAAAAAATCTGAAGTCTGCCAAAGTGCCAGTAAGTCAGTCAGAGTTTGCTTGATGACTTGTAAAACAGAATACACTCTCAGAGACATATGAAAACCTCTCTAGGTTCTGCCAGCACAATGGGTCAATCAATTGAGGGGTGCCTGATGAATGATGAAATAAATGCCCTCTTTGACATGTCAGTGCACATTCACAGTTGGCACCACCTCTCTCATCATTTGGAGTTTGTCTTGCTATTAGATTGACTGAAGGAGAGTTGAAAAAATGTCATTTCCTTCACCTGCTGAACTTCCCCATCTTCGTCTGTCATTGGTTAGAGAACACGATTATAGACAAGGCCTAAGGAGAGTGTGAGCATACATAGTTACCTATGTCTAACAGGTAGTTATACTACTATACTAGCAGTGCAATTGCTGAATAAAAAGAGATTCTATGGAATAATTTTGGAAATGTCTTCCAACTGGATCAACAGAAATTTGCAAAGTGTAGTAAAGAGATCTACAAGGCCTCTTCAGTACTTCCTCAAAGATACCTGTTCATTTAGCTTTCTCAATTCATTCAAGGCAATTTTTCTGTTTCCTTGATTTGAAGAGATGTCACTTAGCTTGAAGCCACAAGATGTTTCCTTTCCCTTAAACAACAACCTCTATATTATACTTAAGTTATAATAATGATACCAGTCAACAAGGAGTAATTAAGTATGGTACCATGAAATCAATCAATTAATCAATTACATCCCAGTTACTATGCTGGCTCCAGGGTTTATAAGTACAATGAATGAAATTCTATGTACTCGTGAGAAGACAGAAACATTTCCTACTAATGATCAAGATAAGTACATATAAAAATATATATGGCATGAATATGAAGAGAATAAATATATTCAAATACATACAGAGCAGTTAAATACAAGTTAGTTTGGGAGGGAGGGCACTAGTAGTGGAGGAATTAGGAAAGGCTTCATGCAGAAGATATTGCCTAAGCTCCAACTTGCCGACACTTAACACTTCCTAACTGTGTGACCCTGGGCAAGTCACTTAACTCCAATTGGCTCAATAATAACAAAAAAATAAAAAAAGAAAGAAAGAAAGAAAGAAAAAAATAGAAAAGAAAAAGAAGTGATATTCTGCAACAGAGGTAAGGAAGGAATTCATTGCAGGCCATCCTCCAGGCCACTAGATTGCAAGTGTGTGCACATATGAATGTATGCACAAATGTGCATATGTGTATGTGTTTATAGTGAGCATATATATGTGTTTATATATATAGTCCATGTAATTAGATAGTTTGAGGTGAGGTTGTGCAGTGCTTTGAAAACTAAATGGAATTTCATCCCAGAAGCAATATTGGAAGTCATTGACATTTGTTGAGAAGAGAACTTACATGGATGAATCTTCACTTAATGAATATTACTTTTGCTTAAGTATGTAGGATATTTTGTAGTGGAATCAGATAGTGTAAGGATATGAGCATCAAGATTTGACAACAGATTAGATATGGGAGTATTAAATGGTTAGTAGAATGATTTAAGGATATAAATGTTGGTATGGGTATGAAATTTATTTCAGCTTCCCCTCTTCTGGAACCTCTTCTTACACATACATCCCTACTTTCTATTCTAAGCAAAGCTTATCTATTCCATGAACCTCACTCCTGTTTCTTTTCCCTTGAAAGTTTCTGGTTAGATCTTGCCCAATATAACTTCTACTTGACAGTTAATCAGATAGTCTATTTCATGTCAAAGAATTATGGAAAGAGGCCCACAAGAGAAGCTGAGACTCCTCCTACTCTCCATATGTAAATATATATTTTATAAGACATTTTGACGAGGATGATTTTGCTTCTGTTATATATTCTAACTTAATGACTATCATGGTGAGCATCTCAAATTATGTAGAAAAGAAGGAAATTTTATGTCCATTTTTGGTGAAAGATATTTTTGGAGAGAAATATTTTAGAACAAGTTGAGTCTCCTAAATCACAACTTTTAAAAACTTGATTTAAGGACTGATTCTGCTTCATTATTTTAATTTAATTTTTTAAGTTAACAAAATCTATTTTTTCTTCTCATGTTTCCTCCCCAATTGAAAAGCAAAGGAAAATCCTTATGATAAAATACATAGTCAAATAAATAAGTCACATGTTTTTTATATGCAAAAATATGTCTCATTCTCCAGTAATCTTCTGTATCCACTAATTCTCTTATCAGGTGACATATTTCATTCCCTACCTATTCCTACCCCAGAATCATGGTTACACATTGCATTAATCAGAGTTCTTACGTCCTTCAAAGTTGTTTATCTTTACAATGTTGTTGTTATTGCATAAATTGTTTTCCTGGATTTGCTCACTTTGCTGCATGTCAATTCATAGAAGTCTTTTCAGATTTCTCTAATATTGCACTTTTCATCATTTCTAATAGCATAATAGTCCATTGCATTCACAAGCCACAATTTGTTCAGCCATGTCCCTAATCGATAGGCATCCCTTAGTTTCCAGTTGGTAGTTACCAGAAAAGACATGCTATAATCATTTTTTGTACATATATACTGATTCTATTCTTAAATCTGTTATTTTATTTGTTTCCTAAAATGAAGACAGTGTAATATAGTGAGGACTCTTTGTTAATAATCAGGAAAGCTGGGATTGAAATATCACTTTTATTATGTGTTATTAGTGTAAACTTGGCCATTTTACAAATGAAGATGTTTGACTAGGTAACATCTGAGGTTTCAAAATCTAATGGAGTAGGTTTTCTTTTATGAAAAAAAAATGAATGAGAGAGAAGAAAAGAAAAAAAAGACTCAAATTTTCACACTTGTGCTTTTCAGAAATAATTTAGTTATATTTAGAAATTTAAAATATATTTTATTTTGAAATTAAATAGAAACATAGTAAAAATGTTTGGTATGATAGACTTTCTGAGTTGGAGGGATATGAATATAGACTTTCAAGGAATTTGTCTAAAATATACTCAGTTTGTATGAGACAGTAGTTGAATCCAGGTCATCAATTCTATTGCAGTAACATCCCTCCAACCCTCACTGTAGAATTTATAGCTGGTTGAACATGACTTTTTAAAAGTTTGAATTCTAATGTTTGCAGGATTACAGAATGATAGATTTGTTATTTACATGTTGGATTCTAGTTTCACCTTTTAGTTGTACAATATTTAGTACAAAATCAATCAAACATTTTAGTGAGCATTTGCTGTTAAATGTAAGGGAAAATGATCAGTTTGATAGTTTCTGATTGGGCTCTTGAATGCAGAATACTAAAGTTTAGCATGCCAGCTAGCAGGACTCCATCAAAAAATGGTCCTCTTAATAGACTCGCACTAGAATCAGAAATGAACTTTTGACATTTAATTTAAGGCCTGAGGCCAGAATTTGTCTGTAAATGTGAATTAGCTTGATTATAAAGATAGAGCAGGTAGAAGGATATAGAATAAGCAAGCTGGGGAAGGAGAACACTAGAAGCACAGTAGGTGTGGGGTTTTTTTTTTTGTTGTTTGTTTTTGTTTTGTTTTGTTGTTGTTGTTGTTGTTTTTTCGCTGAGGCAATTGGGGTTAAGTGACTTGCCAAGATCATGCAGCCAGGAAGCATCAAATGTCTGAGGTCACATTTGAACTCAGGTCCTTCAGGGCTGGTGCTCTACTCACTGCATCACAGAGTAGTTTCTAAAATCAAGAATGATATCATTTTGTGCTACTACTACAACTTAGTTTCAAAAAAGAGTTTAAAAGTAGTACTGGAACTTTAATAAATGGTAACCTCTCTTATAAATCAGGTACAAGCCAACATCCCAGCTAAATATCAGCATATGTTACTTTGCTAGAGGTTCTCTGTAACTGCTATCAATCCCAGTGTTGGTATTCTTTACAATCAATAAATGTGCTAGCCAGTATCCTGGAGAAGATTTTTTTTTCAAAAGAGGACATAACCAGGCACAATAGAAAGGACTTCATACTAGGCCTTTAGTGATAAAAAAAATTAATGAATTCTGCATTTCCCTTGACAAATAAATAGAGGGACAGTTTTCCAGTAGCTCTTCATCCCAGAGGACTGTTATATAAAGCTATGCATCACTAAAAAGTACTTTGAAAATCCTAATTGATGAAGAAAAGAAAAAGAGAATAGAATTAATTTTAATTTCATATTGCTTTATTATGTGTTTCAAACATATTTTCAGAATTACAAAAGAAGTATACTAATTGTATAGCAGTGAGGCACTCATCACCCATAATTGTTTCATTTCATGAACCAGATCTCTGAAGTTCTCTCAAAATACAACTTGTCTTCTCAGCCTCTTTTTGAAACTTACTCTGTCCTCATTATGACTTTCAATTATTCCACCTTTCTTTACTTTCTTAATCTATCATACTATTGCTCTGACTGTATTTTTTCCCTTTGTATTCTTGATCCTATAGACAACTAGGTCAACCTATGTTCAGCCCTTTATTGTTGAATCATTTTCCCTGTATTTTCCCATCAACATCCATTCCTTTCCAAACTCCAGGTCTCAGTTGCTCTTATCATTTACCTTCTTTGTTTCCATTCTTAAAGTATTCAATACAGCTTTTAAAAGTTATAAAATGTGCTGTCTAATTCTACAGTTTTGTTATCTAATCTCAACTAGTCCCTTAGTACTAATATTGTTCCATATCCATCTTTTATAATAGGTTTTTATGACACTGTTCTCTTATGGTTTTTTCCCCATCTGTCTGATTGCTTATATATTTTGTCCACAATGTATAGTCATCCTCTTTGCACCAGATTCTCTTTTGGTCCCTCTTCTCCTTATACATTATTTTTCTTGTTGATCCCACTAGATCCCATGGGTTCAATTATCAGTTCTATGCTGAAGACTCTCAAATGAATATCCTTATTACTAGCTGCATTCTAGTCATCTGCATGTCGATGACCCAGAGGTACTACAAATTCAATATGTCTAAAACTGAGCTTATTAGTTATGTCCTAAACTCATCTCTATTCCTAAAGACTGCACTGTAATTTAAAGTCATAGCATGGGTTTACAAACTTAGAGTAATTCTTCTCCCTGACCCTTTATATTTAGTCTGCAAATAAATATGGTCAAATCTAACCCCTCCCTCAGCACTTCTATTCCCTCTTTCTCCTCACCCCACCCTTTCCAATAACCCTGCCCCTTTCTTTTTCATCACTTAGCTATCCCCTTAGTTCTTAACATTAATAACTTTCATTTGGTCTATTACAATAATTTAATCATTAGTCAATCTAGTCAACAAGAATACATAAAGTGCTTAAACAGCAGACTCTGTGCTAAGTATTAGAGATACACAAAAGTGTGAAAACATGATTCCTGTATTTAAGGAGCAATCATGCTAATACTGACATTAATATCTCTTCTTTCCAACCAATATATACCACACAGTTGGCAAAGTGATATTTCTAAAGCACAGATCTGGCCACATTATTTTTTTTCTGACTTCAAAGAAAGATAAAATAAAAAAACTCTTCTATTTGGCATTTAAGCCCCTTTCCAATTTGGCCCCACCCTATTTTCCAAACTGATTTTACATTACATTCATATACTTGACATTCCATTTAAACTGGTCACCACAAAGTTCCCCAAGCATGACATTCCATCTTTCACCTCAATGCCTTTGAATAGGCTATCCCCACTGCCTAAAATGATCTCCCTCCTTACTTCTGCCTCTGGGAATTCCTGGTTCCCATCTAGACTTGGCTAATGTACATTCAGGATTCTATACAATTTCTTTTCTAATATCTCTAATTCTAAGTGCTTACTCCCCATCCCCAACAAAACAAAATAAAAACATCATTACTTTGTATTTACTTATTTTTGTGCAGGTAGTGTTTCTTATCTCACCTTATGGAATATAAAGCCCTTGAGGGTAGGGAATGTTTTTATTTTTCTCTTGCTATCCTCAGTAGTTAACAACGTGTCTTGTATGCAAATGCTTGATAAATATTTGTTGGATTGAATTACAGGATAGACTATAGATGTAGAGATCAGAAGCTAGACTCTGAGACTATTGAAATGATTCAGGTGACAGGTGGTGAGTGTTTGAACCAGTCATCACTATGTAAATAGAGAAAAGGGGAAATATTGTAGAGGTGCAATCAACAATTTGGTAAGGACTTGAATATAAACAGTGATAGAGAAGGAAAGGGAGATATTATAGGACTGAGTAATATTGACTGAAAGAATGGTGATATTTTAAAATGAAATAATGAAGTTTTGAGGAAGGATGCATTTTGGCAGGAAATATGAGTTCCACTTAGGACATGTTTATTTTTTAATATGGACCATCCGGGGAAGTTGTTTAGCAGACATTCAGTTATGTAGAGCTAAATTTCAGAAGAAAGAATCAAGAATGGATATTTAGATGTGGTAGTCATCTCCACAGAGATTATAATTCAAACCATGTGAGCCAATGAGGTCACTGTGAGTAAGTAGAAGAATTGGAAAGATTTGGAGGTCACTTTTATTTAATGGATGGGTAATCCAAAAAAGCAGAATGGATATGTTTTACCTAGCTCAGACAACTTGAATTCAACAAGGACAAAGTGGTACTCTTTTGTTTTTCTTTATGAAGTCTAATTTAATTTGGATATAAACTCTGTGGCAGTCATTTTTTGTTGTCACTTCTAGTACAAAAAAATCATTCTATTTGATTTAGAAAAAAGTTTTTTTTCTTTTTTCCTAGCCTCTTCCTCTTTTCCTCCCTCCCTCCTTCCTTCCTTTTTCCTCCTTCCTTCCTTTTTCCTTCCTTCCTTCCTTCTTTCTTTCTTTCACTCCTTCCCTTCCCTCCTTTCCTTCTTCCCTTCCTTCCTTCCTTCCTTCCTTCCTTCTTGTCTCCTTCTCTCTCTTTTTTTGATTAATGCTTAGACTAGGCCATAAGACCATAAAGAGAGTTAGGACTATAGTATGAATATTTATCAATTATATGTCATTTATTTTATTTTTATTATAGCTTTTTATTTACAAAACATATGCATAGGTAATTTTTCAACACTGACCCTTGCAAAACCTTCTGTTCCAACTTTTCCCCTCCTCCCCCCCTCCCCTAGATGGCAGGTAATCTCATACATGTTAAATATATTAAAGTATATGTTAAATACAATATATGTATACATATTTATACAGTTATCTTGCTGCATAAGAAAAATCGGATCTGGAAAAAAAGGTAAAAATAACCTGGGAAGGAAAACAAAAATATAAGCAGACAATAACAGGAGTAGAAATGCTATGTTGTGGTCCACACTCATTTCCCATATTTTTTTTTTTGCTGGGTATAGCTGGTTCTCTTCATTAATGAACAATTGGAACTGATTTGGATCCTCTCATTGTTAAAGAGAGCCACATTCATCAGAATTTATCATATAGTATGGTTTTTGAAGTATATAATGATCTCCTAGTCCTGCTCATTTCACTCAGCATCAGTTCATGTAAGTCTCTCCAGGCCTCTCTGAAATCATCCTGCTGGTCATTTCTTATAGAACAATAATATTCCATAACATTCATATACCACAATTTATTCAGCCATTCTCCAATTGATGGACATCCATTCAATTTCCAGTTTCTAGCCACTACAAGAAGGGCTGCCACAAACATTTTTGCACATAAGGGTCTCTTTCCCTTCTTTAAGATCTCTTTGGAATATAAGGCCAGTAGTAACACTGACAGATCAAAGCATATGTACAGTTTGATAACTTTTTGAGTATAGTTCCAAATTGCTCTCCAGAACGGTTGGATTCATTCACTATTCCATCAACAATGTATCAGTGTCCCAGTTTTCCCATATCCCCTCCAACATTCATCATTATCTTTTCCTGTCATCTTAGCCAATCTGACAAATATGTAGTGGTATTTCAGAGTTGTCTTAATTTGCATTTCTCTAGTCAGTAGTGATTTGGAGCACCTTTTCATATGACTAGAAATATTTTAAATTTCTTCATCTGAAAATTGTCTGTTCATATCCTTTGACCATTTATCAATTGGAGAATGGCTTGATTTCTTACAAATTAGAGTCAATTCTCTCTATATTTTGGAATCGAGGCCTTTCAGAATCTTTGATTGGAAAAATGTTTTTCCAGTTTATTACTTCCCTTCTAATTTTGCCTATTTTGGTTTTGTTTGTACAAAAAACTTTTTAACTTGATATAATTAAAATTTTCTATTTTGTGATCAATAATGATATCTAGTTCTTCTTTGGTCACAAATTCCTTCCTCTTCCACAGGTCTGAGAGGTAAAATATCCTATATTCTTCTAATTTATTTATAATCTCATTCTTTATGCATAGATCATGAACCCATTTTGATCTTATCTTGGTGTATGGTGTTAAGTGTGGGCCAATGACTAGTTCCTGCCATACTAACTTCCAGTTTTCCCAGCAGTTTTTGTCAAACAGTGAATTCTTATCCCAAAAGCTGGGGTCTTTGTGTTTGTCAAACACTAGATTATTAAAGTTAATGACTATTTTATCCTGTGAACCTAACCTATTCCACTGATCAACTAGTCTATTTCTTATGTCATTTATTTTAAATAGGCAATATGGGGAGAGCTAAATAGTCAGGAAGAAAGTCCCAAGAAGAGCATCACAGGATCAAAGAAAATGGCATTTTCTATTGCATAGTTTTGATATAAAATGTCCTGGCAGCATGAACACAGAGCAATGACCTTGTATGGCAAAGCTCCAGAGTATTTTTCTTCCTGATTTCAGACTATGGAAATAAGGTCTTAAAAACTCTGCAAAACTTGCTCACCTACCCAACAAGATGGCAAAAGTGTCAATTCCACTTAAATGTTCAAAATGCCTCCTCAGAATGTCATATTTATGCTTACAGATCCCTATTCTCTTTTATATCTCCATAGTCATTCAAATATTATTGACATTGGCTCCATAATCTCACATGCTCCTTCTTTCAGTATCTGAGGATATCTAGAATAGGAAACCTGGATGCATCAAGAATAGCTATTTGCATTTCCTTAACTTTACTTATACTTAGCTTGTGAACCAGTCTGCTGGTAGTCACTTTTTGTTTTGTATTTGTACTTAAGTAGAAATGCTTTGTCCTGGGTCTAATATTTAGGTCATCCTGTGTTTGGTTCAAAATTGAAACAAAATAATGCATTTATTGATCAGCTAACAGTTATTAGGAGGATGGATATCCCTTTGTCTATATGTATGGATACCTAGATGTGAATCATATTCAAACTACCTTCTAAGGTTTTCAGTGGAAATTCTGGAAGGATCAAATGAGTCCAATGAATATAACTTTGCCCCTCCCCCCTCCATGGTTGGACCTACTCTGAGTAAGCCCATAGGAATTATATGGGTCAGGGATAATATGTCATGACAATTGGGCCTATAGTTTGAACACTTCCAGTGACTGGAAGCTCTTTACTTAATTAGGTCACCCATTCTACTTTTAAGTAGTCTTTATTAAAAGAGGATTATTATTCATTTGAAATCCGACATTCCAAAATCTACCCCATGTTAAAATCTACAAATAATCCCTCTTCTATTCCAGTTTCATCTCCCAAATGAATATCATTTCTGAGCATACATTTCTCTTTTTTTCTGTCTAGTATTATGTTAATGATCAGAAAGTCAGTGAACAAAGACATTGTATTGATACAATCAATCCTAAGAACATCACTGGACCTATGCATTGGATTTATGATTACTTAAAATTATCTATACAAGAATAAACAAATGAATAAAAATACCTATTGTACAACCCTATAGTTGACGATTTAGTCCTTCAAACTTGTTTAGCAGGACCTATTGTTCAGATGGATTGTGAGTCAGACCCATAATTGAATCAGAGAAAGAGAACTGAGATGGAATGAATTTGTATAGTTCTACAATACTCTTGATGATCCCAAGTTGCTTCATGGTTCAATCTTTCTCCCCATCCCTTAAAAAAAAAAAAAAAGAAATGTTCTTCCATTGTTTGCTTCTAAATCTTGTAACATCACAGTTTCTGAACAATTAAAATTATAGATGAGCCAAATAGAGTATGGGGTTATTATCCTTTTAAATTCCTTTTCATATGGAAAAAATATTGCTTTAACAAGGCAGAAAAGGTACTTTTGTGTAAAGAAATATATATACATTAACTGTTAAAGGATAAAAGATGTTGCTGTTGACATATATGCATATATACTTGTACAGATATATTTTACATATACAGTCTTATACACACATTCTTTTCTTACTCCTTTCAAACATTAAAAAGAATCTTCTCTATCCCTATCTGTACCTCTTTTCCTATCTCTATGTCTATGTCTAGCCTTCTTTCAGGTATAAAAATTGATTTGTATATATATATATATATGTATTTATGCATTCATACATATACATACATGCATATATACATATGTATATTCACATATTTTGATATCTGAAAGAAATAGGAAAATGGTGTTGATTTGACAAACTGCTAAAGAATGTATGGGCACTTGGGGACAGAAAACTGTAGTATAAATATAAAGGCTTAAATCATCTTGTGAAAGGAGTAGAATGATACTTTATTTGCAAGAGAATTGTTTAATGATTTTTAAATCAAGTAGAAAAGGAACTTTTATGTATTAAGACTGTAAAAAAATGAGTATAAAGAAACAGTTTTAAAGAAATAAAATGACTATCATGTTAAAAATTTACAGCTACTTATTAGTCTCTTAGCAAATGTACGTAGATCCATTTCAAGAAAAAAGTAGAATAAAATTTAAAAGTGAGAAATCATAAATATTTAAAAAGTGACATATTATTTAAAAATCAATGTTGGTTTCATTGAAGACATAGAATAAATTGTTACCTTTTAAGTGAAATGAGATCCATGAGAATTTAATCACTGAAGTAGGAATAGGAATTTCAGCCTATTGTGGTGGAGAAACACTTACTAGATACTTGTGACCATGGGTAAATCACATACTCTCTTCTTGCTTTAGTTTTCTCAACTGTAAAATAGGAATAATAATAGCAACTATTTTATAGAATTGTTTTGAAGCTATGTTCATATCTTTGTAATATATGAGATAATGTTTATAAAGCATTTAGTAGAAACCCCAGTGCATTGTAGTTGATATAAAAGGGTTATTCTCCAAAAGGGGAAAAATCAGCAGGGGGCAAAAACATCTTGTAAATATTTTAAAAGACTAGCAGCAAAAACAGCCACCTGATGCTAAAACTTTGCTAGATCCTTATTCACTGAATAAAAAAGCAAAAAGGAAAAAGACAGTCTTTGGTATTTAAGAAGAGTCAGGATCATTTTTCTTGCTCAAAGACTCTGTTTGGATCAGTTAATAGAGCATAGAGTTTACAGGTTAGGCTGTTTTGTATAACCCAGAAATCGCTGACTTGATTTGCTTTGCAGGTCTCTGGCTTGAAGGAAACTTTCATGCAAATGAAGAGATGGGACTTTCTAAACATCACTTTAAGGGTGATTTTAAGTTGAAAGAGCTTGCAAATACTATGTTGACTTAAATATTAAAAAAAAATCATTTACCCAGTTGGATAAAAATGAAGACCAAAAGAGAAGATAATAGAGAAGTATTTTCATGTGGTACAGATATTCCTCAATGAACTGATGACATCAAAGCATACAATCCAGAGTTGTGGGTTATCCCAAATAAATGGCTTTCTCCTGTGCTTCTCTACCAGGTTTCTATAAGGTCTTATATCTAAGTAAATGGTTATATTTAATATATAAACGTGTGATTATTTTGAATTAATAAATTGTGTAAATAGAATCATATTGCTAACAGTTTGAGAGCTAGAATAGTGAGTAAAGAGAATACATTTCCTCTCAGCAGAGTAAACCTAGGATTCTCTGAGAGTTTGTGTGTAAATATTTGGTGGTGATCCTTCTCAGGGAACTTAGACCTATCAGTAAGAGACCAAGTTGGTAAAAGCAAACTAGCTCAGTGAATAAGTTCACACACCTAAGAGAAAAATGGGCAGCCTCTATAGTGTGTTACAGAGGCACTTTACCAATATTACAAGGAAATGCATGATAAATACCGGTGGGCTATTTTTGTTTTAAAAAATTAGCATAAATAACTCCACTGAGAAAATGTATGACAAGAAAAGAAGGTGGTCCCATCAAAAGGCAAGAACAAAGACCATAAGGATCAGTTAATAAGGATTACTATGACAGCTTGGATATTGAACTAGTACCACAAAAGTAAAAACACCTAGAGAAGTGCTCCTGATATTTTATTATTGCCCACAAAATATAAGAAGACATAGATAAAAGCTTCTAAGATTGGGAAGAACTTTTGTGGTAGATCTGAGAGAACAGGATTCATACAGGAGAAGGCATGTATAATTTGTAATCTCAAGCAATGGAATTAGTAACCACATTTAAAAAAGATTCTATCAGCACTACATTTTCATCTAACTTCAATTTAATCTCATTTTAGTGAGTTTTAACGTAAAGAGTTCTACTCTGATCTTTAAGCTTTCTATACTAAGAAATGATCTCATAGTCATATTACCCTTGCAAGATGCTCTTATCATTTTTTCCCCTTAACTCTGGATAAAAACTTTCATGGATAACTTAAATGTTTTTTTTTCCAGAATAGAATAGAATAGAAATCCATTCCCTGAGGTCAAGAACTGTTTTTAGTTTTGTCTTTGCATAATAGGAACTTAATAAAAGCTTGATTGATTCATTGGGCAAAGAAGACCTCCTCTAATGTCTGGAAGCAGTATTGTTTTTGGGTTTATTGCCCATTTGAAGAAGAGACTCCATCCCTACCAGATTATTAATTTACATTTTTTGAGTCTCATAACTTTTTCTATATTACATATAAACAAAATTTCAACATGTGACCCTAGTTGGAGATGCTCATATTCCTTAATTTTTCTTTTGATTGCTTGGTCCAAAGTACTATCTGTTGATTGCCTATTTCTTACTCCTTGAAGCTTGTTGGCAATCCTTAATGTATAAATAAAATTTTGTCCTTTTAGTCTCTTATTATCTGTCAGGTATTTTTGTCCTTTTAACCCAGCACTTGAAAAATTTGTAGCATCTTATAACTCATGAACTTATTTGAAATGGAACAAAACTCAATTTCCTAAAACTATTGAACTAGATAGATCTCAAGAAACTTTAGTAACTTAAATTATCTGTGATATCATCATGCATACTCACTCCCATACAGATGCCAATCTATAACTTAGCAGATGGTCTTTATATGTTATTATGAAAAAGAGATTATAGTCAAACTCTCTGAACTTCATGAGGTTGGTCTTACATAAAAGACAGACATTCAGTCTAGTTTCCCACTGAAAGCCTTCCCAACTTGGTAGATCCTTTCAGAAATGTACTCTTTTGGCACATTTAAAAAACAAACAAGCACACAAATTTATTTAATATTTTATTTCCCCTAATTGCATGTAAAAACAAATTTTAGCGTTCATTAAAAAATTGAGTACCAAATTATATTGTTCTTTTCCCTCTTCCCCCCATTGAGAAGGCAACCAGTTTTGTGTGGGATACACATGTGCAGTTATGCAAAACATTTCCATATTAGTCATGTTGTGAAAGAAAACACAGACCAAAAAATCCCTAAGAAAAAAATCATTTAAAAAATTATATTTTAATTTATATTCATTCTCCATCCATTCTTTTGCTGGAGATGGTTATCATTTTCCATCATTAATCCTTCAGAACTGTCCTGGATAGTATATAGTTGATATAGTTCACACTACAATATTGCTTTTACTGTGAACTCTTGTTTTTTAAATTTAGTTTTGTATCAATTCATGCAAGTCTCTTCTGTTTTTATCTGAGAGCATTCTGCTTATCATTTCTCATAGAGCATAACTTTTGAAAACTCAGAAATAATTCTGAGCCTTGATTTATTGGAGAAATACTTTAGTGGACTTTTGTAGTAGAAAACTTTTTTTTTTTTTTTTTTTTTTTTTTTTTTTTTTTTAAACGTATACTTAGTGTATCAGGTACAATAGGAAGGACACAATATAGAGGCCCAGAGGATCTTGGTGCAACTCTCAGATGTGATCTTTGTTTCTTGTGTGATTCTGGGCAAACCACTTAACTTTTCTCAGTATCAGTTTTCTCATTAGGAAATGGACTAGACTGTCCATGAGGTCTCTTTAACCTCTAAATCTTTAGTGCTATGCCACTTTATAAAATCAACTTTTTATAATTCTTTATAGCTTTGTTTAACCCATACTTTAATTTTAATACTTGACTTTGAGTTTTTCTTTTTAATACAAACCAGTATATTGTTTGAAGTACTATACTAGGAATCAGAAGCCCTACATTTGAATTTTGACCTCCTCAATAACTAATTGTATGATTTTTGTATATTTATGAAATGAATGAGGTTAGCTTATGTGATTTCTATAGATTTTTCCTACTATAAAATTCTATGACCATATGACCTCAGAGAAAGGAAATTTAATAAAATCACATAAAACAAAAGTAAAATGGGAGACCTAGGTTTTTGTATTATGCATAACATTTTTTCTTTCTTGTGAAAATAACTTGTTTTTTCAAAAGTTGTTATGAGAAAAATTATTAATTAATTTTGAATATCAAAACTCTGGTGACAATTATTTGGAGTATCCAAAGCATAGAAATATTTTCCAATTAATATTATTGACTGAATATTCTATTATTTTTGGACAGAAGGAAATAAGGGGGCTCACTGTTGGTAGCTGACTGAAACCAGGTACCAGAAGGTTGATAAATGTTGATAGCTCTAGTTTTGGTTCATTCCTAGCTAATTTGGGCACTTGACCTTCCTTTTTCTTCTTTTTCCTTTACAGAGATGAAGCTTAGGTGATGGCATGTATCAACCCACAGTATCTAAAAGAATGGAATTTTCATCCACATCTAAGAAGGCAGCAATCTACTTCATTCTGTTTCTCTGTCTCTGGTTTTGTCTCTGTTTCTCTTTGTGTCCCTCCCTCCCTTTCTCCCTCTCTCCCTCCTTTCTCTTCTCTCTGTCTCTGTCTGTCTGTTTGTCTATCTATCTCTCTCTTTTCCTCTTGTCATGTAGATGATGGATGCCAGGGACTATATAATCAGTAAAAAGCCTTAACTTATTAATGAAACAAACAAACAAACAAACAAACAAACAAAAAACCTTGATATTTTAGCTGCCTATGTTATATGAACTACTGTTTATCAGAATTGCCCCAAATCCCCGTCCTTTAGACATCTCCCTTAGAATCTACTCTCCAGCATCTGTTCTTTCCCTTTGAATGTCTATATAAACATAGGCAAAAGTTACCAAAGATGTTTTATAGGCACAAGGAACAATATTGGACTTCTAATTTTAATTGGCATAGGGAACACCCTCTACCACAGCAAGTCAGTTTTTTCTTTGTAATTATAGCCTGAGAACAGCTGACAGTCTTGAGAGACTAAATGACTTATCCAGGGACACAGAGGAACAATGTGAGAAGAGGGTCTTTATTTAGCCTAGGTGGTCCTGGTTTTAAGCCTGGTACTTTATTATATCATGATACTTCTCAGTGAGAGGTGTTCATATCATATAAAAATGAAGGATTTTTTTTTCTAAGATTTAATTCCATTGCCTTCTTGAGAAATATTGCAATTTGGAGTAGAAACCTCTATTCTGCTTTTGATTCCTGAATCATCCTGGATTTCCCAAAAATATTTCAAAACTTATTTTGAAAACTTTTATTTTTCACTTTTGGGAAGAAGCCAGTTCTATGGCACACATATTTATCTTCTGTGTGTTTTTCTGTTATGCTATCCTTTATCTGTATCAATACAATGTATTTCAAAATCAGAAAACTGATTCAAGTTTCCTGTCTTCTTAATAACTGAAAATTCACTGTGGTTTTCTTCTCTGAGTTATTATTTAATTAACATGCCACTCCAGACTAGTGCTGGACCTCAATTATATTATAACAACTTCAAAATAAATGAACCTTTGTGTTAACTTCATTTGAGTCTTTCTGAGGAAAGTTGCTTCTTAATGTCAAAGAGGAGGGGGCAAAACACCTCAGATCCAAATAGAAATGTCTTTTCTCTATGCTCAAAACATTCAAAATTCTTAAAAAAAAACATTTCAGAAACTCACTCCCTGGTAAGTGCTGAGCTTTTCCCCTTTGTTATGTGTAATTAGTGACAAAATCCAACAGGTGGCACAAATGTATTTGAATTTTATATTGATTCATGGTGTATGCCAGGAAATCACTGCAGTGTCAGGGGTGTCAGTAAAGATCCACCATAGCTGTTAAGTGCAGAGAGAATGTCTGCTTTCTCAAGGACCTGGGAAAAGTTGGAAAAGTTGGTCACAAACTCAGACCAAGGATTAATTATTTGAAAACCTTTGGACTCAGTGTCACAGACAAACACTGGTCTTTTTCTCCTGGAAAGGGGGGGGAACAAAAACCAAAGGAAAACCAAAAGGTACACACACACACACACAGCCATGCACACACATACACACAGCCATGCACACACACACAAGCCTTGAGTTCTTGTGGCTACTTGCTCTTAGTAGTTGGATCTTTCATCTATGATTTGGAAGAGGGGAACCAGAATAAATTGCAGGAGACAGAAACAAAGTCTGCAAATCCTTCCCACCCATGTTTTTAGCACATTCCCCAATGAGGCTGAGTGGTGGACACTGGAGACAGGTAGAGGTGACTAGCTTGGACATTTTATCTCGGGAGCTGCAAAGGTTGGAATAAATGAGCAGCGAGGTCAGCGCCCTCTGCTGGTAAATCTACAGATTTCATCAAGGTTCTTGGAGAGACTGCAAACCTGATCATCTTCTGCAGACTTACCCCACAGATGCTAATTTGTGTTCTAAAAGAATCTGTGTCCCTCGGTTCTCAGTCAACGGCAGATACCAGGACGACAGCTGGATCAGTATTCCATCCTGGTGTGCTAGAAGTTTCCTTTGTAGCTTTTAGATACTATATACCTTTCTGTGAGATGATTAAGACATTAATTAATGATTAAGATATTATTGACTGGAACATTTAAACAGCACTTTAAATTTCATGAAGCACTTGACATGCTCTACGAGCTCATTTCACAGTAAAACAAGGTTCTTTTCCTCCTGCCCCCATTCTTTTCTTTTTCATAATGAGGAATCCCGACCAAAGAGAGACTAGGAGAGAGGAAGCAACACTTGCTGACTCTGTTCTCCAGAATGAGAAAAAAAATAAACCCTTAAAAATCAATAAAATATAGGAAAATACTTAAATATCTTTTGCCTTCTTCTCTGGTAAGTGTGAAGAGATAGGAATGGGGTGGGCAGGAAGAGTATCTGTCAGCTCAGTAGTTTAAATTCACTGGAGATGTGCTTCCCATGAACTGGTTTTTAATGTGTCATATCACAGAGTCATTTCTATCAGTAAGGTGTGAAGGGGTTACAACTTCCTGGAGGCCCTTAATGGAAGCCATGGAGTGAACTTGTTTTCTTTTTATACCTTGAAGAGTGACATCTCTTTCTACACTGAACCAAATACCTAAAAACATTGTGTGTATGTGTATGTGTATGTGTGTGGGTGTGTGTGTGTGTGTGTGTGTGTGTGTGTGTGTGTTTCTATACCACCAATCAGGCAGCAATTATTGAAAACTATTTTTGTTCCCAGAACTGTGCTTTGCTCCATGAGGGTTATATAGAAAATTTGGAGCCTTCATTTTAAATCACAAAATATTAGAGAAAGAATGCATTTTAGAGATCATTCAGTTCAAATGCTTCATTTTACAGATGAACAACTGAGGCCCAGGTAGGGAAAATGAATTACCCCAAAAAAGTGGCAAAGCCAGATAGCTGGGTGCTCTCTTTCCTATTCAGTCCTTATTCCACAATAACAAATCTCTAACTTCCAAGCTCCACTTTAAATATATGTATATATATATATAAATACACATTGCTTTATGAATCATGTTGGGAGAGAAAAATCAGAGCAAAAGGGAAAAACTATGGTAGATAAAAACAGAAAAAAGGGAACAAAGCATATGTTGGTTTACATTCAATTTCCATAGTTCTTTTTCAGGATGCAAATGGCATTTCCTATCCAAAGTATATTGGAATTATCTTGGATTACTGAACCACTGATAACAAAGTTTTTCAGAATGGATCATTGTACATTCATGCTGTTATTGTGTACAACATGTTATTGGTTCTGTTTTTTCCCCCTCAGCATAAGTTTACATAAAACTTTCCAGGTCTTTCTAAAATCACCTTGTCAACCATTTTTAATAGAGGAAAAATATTTCATTACCTACATATACCACAACTTGTTCAGTCATTATCAAATTGAAGGGCATCTACTCATTTTCCATTTGTTTGCTACGATAAAAAGTGCTGCTATAACCATTTTTACACATGTGGGTCCTTTCCCCTCCTTTAAGATTTCCTTGGGATACAGACCCAGAAATGGTACTGCTGGTTCACAGGGTATGCACAATTTTGGAACCATGCCTTTGGGCATAGTTCTAAATTGCTCTCCAGAATGGTTGGATGATTTCACAACTCCACCAACGATGCATTAGAGTCCCAGTTTTCCCACATCCCCTCCAATGTTAATCATCTTTTCCTGTCATCTTAGCTAATTTGAGAGGTGTGAGTTGGTACTTCAGAGTAGTGATTTAGAGCATTTTTTCATATGACCATAGATGGTTTTAATTTCATCATCTGAAAACTGTTCATATCCTTTGACCATTTATCGATTGGTAAATGCCTTATATGCTTATAAATTTGACAGTTTTTTATATATTTTAGAAATGAGACCTTTATCAGAAACACTAGTTGGAAAAAAATTCCCACCTTTCTATATTCCTTTTAATCTTGTTTCTGTTGGTTTTGTTTGTGTAAAACCTTTTATAATTTAATGTAATCAGAGTTGTCCACTTTGCCTTTCATAATGTTCTCTAATTCGTCTTTGTTCATAAATTTCTCCCTTCTCCAAAGATCTGATAGGTAAATTATACCTTGTTCTGCTTTGCTTATGGTATCACCCTTTGTGCCCAAATCATGTATCCATTTTGATCTTATTTCGGTATGGAACGTGAGATGTAGGACTATGCTGAGTTTCTGACATATTATTTTCTAGTTTTCTCAGCAATTTTTGTCATATATTGAGTTCTTAGCCTAAAAGCTAAAGTTTGGCAGTTTAAATTCTGTTACAACTTTTTACCTTTTGTATGTGTCTCTCTGTGTTAACTGTTTTCTTAGAAAGAAGATATTGTAGGATTTTGTTTTTTAATCCATTATAGTATTTGCTTCTATTTTATGGGAGAGTTCATCCCATTCAGATTCACAATTATGATTACCAGCTCTGTATTTTCCTCTATCCTATTTTCTGGCCTGTATATATACTTTATTCTCTTTCCACTTTGTCCTTAGTAATTTTTTTTTGACCTACCTCACCCACTAACTTAACTTCTATTACCCCTTCTACCTTTTCTTAGTAGTATTTTGGTTATTTCAGTGTCCCCCCTCCAAAAAAAAAAACCCAACTTTCTTGTATTCTATCATCCTTCTACTTTCTGATTGACATTCTCTTACTATATTAAAGATTCATGGTCTCCCAGGAAAGATAATACTCAGGCTTGCTAGGTAGTTAATTCAGGGGTATAGATCCTTTGCTTTCCAGAATGTGATATTCCAGAGCTTCTGATTCTTTATTGTAGTAGCTGTCTGATTCTGGATAATTCTGACTATTGTTCTTTGATATATGAATTGTTTTAGCTTGCAGGATTTTTTCTTTGAGATTGTTGTTTAGGAGTTTTGCAATAATGTTCCTTGGGGTTTTCCTTGTGGAAAAGCTTATCAATGCATTCTTTCAATAAATATTTTCTCCTCTATTTCTATAATATTGGTGCATTTTTCCTTGGTGATCTCTTAAGGAATGCTATACAATCTTGTTTTTTGGTCATGGTCTTCAGATAGGCCAATAATTTTTAAATTGTCTCTTCTGTATCTACTTTCCAAGTCAGCTGTTTTTGCAATGAGGTATTTTATATTTTCTTCCATTTTTTTAATTCTTTTTAATTTGTTTGACTGATTCTTGGTGTCTCATAGAATTATTAGCTTCCATTTTCCCCATCTTAGTTTTTCTTTTTTTCTTTCTTTTTTTTTATTCATCACTTTATTTTTATACATACATATTTATAAGATTATAATGCTGCACAAGAAAAATCAAATCAAACCAGTAAAGAAAAAAAGAAAACCAAAATAAAATGCAACCAAGTAACAACAAAAAGAGTGAAAATACAATGTTGTGAACCACAATCAGTTCCCATTATTATATAATCCTCTCTCTCTGGGTGTAGATGGTTCTCTTCCTCACTGAACAACTGGAACTGGTTTGAATCATCTCATTGTTGAAGAGAGCCATGTCCATCAGAATTGGTCATTGTATAATGTTGTTGTTGCCATGCCATGTCTCCTGTCTGCTCATTTCACTTAGCATCAGTTCAAGTAAGTCTCTCCAGCCCTGTCTGAAATCATCCGAATGGTTGTTTCTTACAGAACAATACTATTCCATAATATTCATATACCATAATTTATTCAGCTTTCTCAAATCAATGGGCATCCATTCAATTTTTAATTTCTTGCCACTACAAAAAGAGCTGCCACAAACATTTTTGTATATGTCAGTCTCTTTCCATTCTTTAAGATCTCTTTGGGATATAAGCCCATTAGAAACCCTGCTAGATCAAAGAGTATGCACAGTTTGATAACTTTTTGAGCATAGTTCCAAATTGTTCTCCAGAACGGTTGGATCCATTCACAGTTCCACCAGAAATGTATCAGTGTCCCAGTTTTCTCACATCTCCAACATTCATCATTGTCTTCTCCTGTCATCTTAGCCAATCTGAAAGGTGCGTAGTGGTATCTCAGAATTGTCTTAATTTGCATTTCTCTGATCAATAGTGATTTAGAGCTATGACTAGAAATATTTTCAATTTTTTCATCTGAAAATTGTCTGTTCATATCCTTTGACCATTTATCAAATGGAGAATGGATTGAATTCTTATAAATTTGAGTCAGATCTCTATGAACCTCTTTAGAAATGAGGGGGCAACTAGGTGGCAGAGTGGATTGAGCACCAGCCCTGAAGTCAGGAGGATCTGAGTTCAAATATGGCCTCAGACACTTAATACTTCTTAGCTGTGTGACCCTGGACAAGTCACTTAACCCCAATTGCCTCAGCAAAAAAAAAAAAAAATAATAAGGCTTTTATCAGAACTCTTGAAGGTAAAAATATTTTCCCAGTTTATTGCTTCCCTTCTAATCTTGTCTGCATTAGTTTCATTTGTACAAAAACTTTTTAAATTAATATGATCAAAATTATCTATTTGGTGATCAATAATAATCTTCAGTTCTTCTTTGGTCACAAATTTCTTCCTCCTCCACATATCTGAGAGGTAAACTATGCTATGTTCTTCTAATTTGTTTCTAATATTGTTCTTTATGTCTAAATCATGAACCTATTTTGAACTTATCTTGGTATATGTTGTTAGGTGTAGGTCAATGTCTAGTTTCTGCCATACTAGTTTCCAATTTTCCCCGAAGTTTTTGTCAAATAGTGAATTCTTATTCCCAAAGCTGGGACCTTTGGGTTTGACAAACACTAGATTACTATAGTCATTGACTACTTTGTCTTGTGAATCTAACGTATTCCACTGATCAATTAATCTATTTTTTAGCTAATGCTACCAAATGGGTTTGATGACCTCTGCTTTATAATATAATTTTAGATCTGTTACAACTCGGACATCTCCATTTGATTTTTTTTTTCATTAATTTCCTTGAAATTCTTGACCTTTTGTTCTCCCAGGTGAATTGTGTTGTTATTTTTCTAGGTCAGTAAAATAGTTTTTAGGAGTTTGATTGGTATAGCATTGAATAAATAGATTAGCTTAGGTTGTATTGTCATCTTTATTATATTTGTTTGACCTATCTAAGAGTACCTGATATTTTTCCAATTGTTTATATCTGACTTCATTTGTGTGGAAAGTGTTTTGTAGTTGTCCTTATATAGTTCCTGACTTTCCCTTGGCAGATAGATTCCTAAATATTTTATACTATCACAGTTATTTTAAATGTTTATCTTTTTTTTTTCCTTTGTATTTCTTGCTGTTGGATTTTGTTAGTGATGTATAAAAATGCTGATGATTTATGTGGATTCATTTTGTATCTGAAACTCTACTGAAGTTGTGGATTATTTCTAATAGTTTTTTTTAGTTGATTCTCTAGGGTTCTCTAAGTACACCATCATATCATCTACAAAGAGTGACAATTTGGTTTCCTCATTACCTACTCTAATTCCTTTAATCTCTTTTTCTTCTCTTATTGAGAAAGCTAGCATTTCTAATATAATATTGAATAGTAATGGTGATAGTGGGCAACCTTGTTTCACCCCTGATCTTATTGGGAATGATTCTAGTTTATTGCTATTACATATGATACTTGCTGATGGTTTTAAATAGATGCTACTGACTATTTTAAGGAAAAGTCCATTTATTCCTATACATTCTAGTGTTTTTAAGAGGAATGGGTTTTGGATTTTATCAAATGCTTTTTCTGCTTCTATTGAAATGATCATATGGTTTTTATTAATTGGTTATTAATATAGTCGATTATGTTAATAGTTTTTCTAATATTGAACCAGCCCTGAACCCCTGGTAGAAATTCTACTTGGTCATAGTGTATTATCCTGGGGATGACTTTTCTGTAATCTTTGTGCAAATATTTTATTTAAGATTTTTGCATCAATGTTCCTTAAGAATATTGGTCTATAATTTTCTTTTTCTGTTTCCACTGGTTTAGGTATAAGTATCATGTCTGTGTCAGGACTCCTTCAATCCTATTTTTTCAAATAGTTTAAATAATATTGGAATTAATTGTTCTTTAAATTTGGTAGAATTCACATGTAAATCCATCTGGTCCTGGAGATTTCTTTTTTCTTAGGGAGTTGATATAATAGCGTGCTCTATTTCTTTTTCTAAAATGGGACAATTTAAGTAATTTATTTCCTCTTCTATTAATCTGGGCAATCTATATTTTTGTAGGTATTCCTTCATTTTACTTAGGTTATCAAATTTATTGGCATAAAGTTGGGCAAAATAACTATTAATTATTGCTTTAATTTCATCTTCATTGATGGAAAATTCTCCCTTTTCATTTTTGAGACTAACAATTTGATTTTCCTCTTTCCATTTTCTAATAAAATTAACTAAAGGTTTATCTATTTTGTTGTTTCTTTCATAAAACCAACTCAGCTTTATTTATGAATTCAATAGTTTTTTTTTACTTTCAATTTTATTAATCTCTCCTTTTATTTTTAGAATTTCAAGTTTGGTATTTGATTGGGGTTTTTTAATTTGTTCATTTTCTAGCTTTTTTAGTTGCAAGCCCAATTTATTGATCTTCTCTTTCTCTATTTTATGCAAGTAAGCATCTGCAGATACATAATTTCCTCTTATTATTTCTTTGGCTGCATCCCAGAAATTTTGATATGTTGTTTCATTATTGTCAATCTCTTGGATGAAATTATTAATTGTGTCTACGATTTGCCATTTCACCTATTCATGCTTTAGGATGAGATTATTTAGTTTCCAATTACTTTTTGGTCTGTTTTCCTCTGGCTTTTTATTGGATATGAATTTTATTGCATTGTGATGTAGAAAAATTGCATTTACTAATTTTTGTTCCTTATTTATTTTGTGATTTGATTTATCTAGTTCTGAGAGAGCAAGGTTGCAATCTCTCTTTATTATAGTTTTGTTATTTATTTCTTCTTGCAGCTCTCTTAACTTCTTTAGAAAGTTAACCTTCCACAGTATTTTACTTTTAAGTACCACTTGCCTCAAACAGCCCTCCCCCTTTAAAAGTCTTCCCCCTTTCTTCTACTTTCCCTCTATTATTTCCTTTTTCCCCTTTCCCCTTCCACTTTCATATAGAGTAGTTTCTCTTTGAAACCAAATCTGTCTAATATTCTCTCTTTGAGCCAAATCTGATGAGAGTAAGATTCACCCCCCCCTTCCTTCTTTCCCTGTCATAATAAGTTTTCTTTATCTCTTTGTGAGATGTAATTTCTCTCATTTTATCTCCACTTTTCCCTTTTCCCAGTACAATCCCCTTTCCTCTTCTACTTTCTTTTTTATAACAGTAAAATCAAATTATAATAAACTCTCTATGTATATCCATAACAGAGATACAGTTCTCAAGAATTCTTTTCTTTTTATCTTTTTATGCTTCTCTTAAGTTCCATTTTTGGAGGTCAAATTTTTTTGTTCAGCTCTGCTTTTTTCATCAGAAATTAATGGAATTCACCTGTTTTGTTGGATGTCCATCTTCTTTCCTGAAAGAAAATGCTTAGTTTAGCTGAAGTTTGTTCTTGGCTGCATTCTAAGTTCCTTTGCCTTTCAGAATATCAGATTCCATGCCCTTCTATCCTTTAAGATGGAAGCTGCTAGGTGGCTCTTTGGTATTTGAATTTTTTTTTTCTGACTGCTTGCAATATTTTTCCTTGGCCTGATGGTTCTGAAATTGAGCCATGGCATTCCTTGGAGTTTTAATTTTGGGGTCTCTTTCAGGAGGTTGTTTGATGAATTCTCTCAATGGCTATTTTACCTTCTGATTCTATGACACCAAAGCGATTATCTTTGATGATTTCCTGAAAAATAATGTCTAAGCTCTTTTTTTTCCCTCACGGTTTTCAGGAAGTCCCATAATCCTTAGAATGTCTCTTCTAGATCTATTTTCCAGGTCAGTGGTTTTCCTAAGTAGATACTTTACATTACATTTTATTCTTCCTCTCTCTCTCTCTCTCTCTCTCTCTCTCTCTCTCTCTCTCTCTCTCTCTCTCTCTTTCTCTCGGTTTTGCTTGACTGATTCTTGAATTTTTATTGAGTCATTCATTTCCATTTGTTCAGTTGTGGTTTTCAGTAAATTATTTTCTTCACTTACTTTTTAGTTCTTTTTTGTATTTCTCCACATGAATTTTGAAATGAGTTGTTTTGTTCTATGGATTTTTTTTTTTTTCATTTCACAATTTCTGTTTCTAAGGAGTTATTTTCTTTTTCCATTTCACCAATTTTGTTTTTCATGGGGTTCTTTTCTTTTTCCATTTTACAAATTCTATTTTTCAGGGAGTTGTTTCCTTTTTACATTTTGTCAAATATATTTTTAAGGAGTTATATGCTTTTTCCATTTCACTAAGTACTTTGTAATGAATTTTCTTCAGATACTGTCTATATTTCCTTTTCCAAATCATCTTGCAAAGGTTTTCATTTCCTTTCCCCATTTTTCTTCTGGCTATCTTTTAATATCTTTTAAAAATTTTTTTCTAGGTGAACCTTGTGTGATGGGGACCAATTTATATCACCCTTTGGGGCTTGACCTGGAGATGATCAGTTCTTACTCTCCTTGACTTGGAAATCTGTTCTTCTCTTTCACCATAAAAGCTATTTATAGTCAGTTTTTTAAAAAATGTATTACTTATTTTTTGAAAGAGTTGATATCTGCTTTTAGGGCAAGGGAGGTTGTCCAAGCTTGCTCTACAAGGGACAGGTTAATTGACTTCCGGTGCTGGGTGGGCATAGCCAGGTTCCATGTAATCCTTTCATTTCAGTGTTTACTATTTACCTTTTGTGTTTGTGTTGGATGTTTTATAACTGTTGATCAGGGCAGAGTAGGCAACAGTTCTATGGATTCCTCTCTGTAGATTCTCCAGTTAATGGGAGCCACACCATCCTGGATCTGCCCTGCCTGCATGAGGTGTTTGTGCTCGACCTGCTTGTGCTTGGCCCACTTTCCTCTGTGCCTAATTGAAACAGATCTTTTCTGATGATCTTTGAAATAATCTTCTGCTGGTAATTTGTTGCACTCCCAATATTTGTGGGTTCTGCTAGTCTGGAACTAATTTAGAGGCTGGATTTGCTAATTAATTTGAGGATCACGGAAAGAAGTCAGAAAGAAATGTATATCCTCTTTGCCATCTTGACTTTATCCACCCCCAAGCTAGTTTTTCGTAATGTTCTCTTTGGATTTTCTGGAGGTCTTAGGCAGCCTTCGCTTCAGTTAAGTAATCACCATAAGAATAGCCAGGTGTTAAAAGTCCTAAGGTCTTTATTGTCTCCTTCTCCTGGTGCTCAGCTAGCTTTCTCATGGCCTTTAGAGGGGACTTGGTTTAAGTGGAGAAAATGCAGGAGGCCAGGTCAGCCACCAGGAACCTGACCGAAGATGGAATGAATCTTTCTCTGCCTCCTAGCTTATATGCTCTACACTGAGTGTAAACCAACCATTATATCACTAGGAAACTATTATTAACATGTTGTAAGATTAAATCAATCATACTGAATTTAGAGAACTATTAATCACTATGCTAAACTAGATAAACATTGTCTCATAAATTCTATTGACTTAAGACCTTGTAAGAATCCTTGTTTCAGTGTTCTGGCCATAACAACTCTCACTTTCTTTTGTTTTAGAACATAAGGTGGTCACACTCTCCCTGACTTCTCAAGGAGGTAAGAACCCTAAAAAAGGAGGTGATCACACCTTCCCTGACTGCTCAAAAAAGGGGTGAAAACACCAAAAAATAGATGATCATGCCCTCACTGATGTCTCAGGAAGGAAAATGAAAATCAAAGGAAAATGTGGAATCAAACCAGATTAGCAGGTTTCTGAAGGGTCTCACTTGAAACAGGTATACATAAATCCATCAACATGAGAGGTTTTACATAACAAACAATATAAATCAACTTGAGGAATTATACATGTCCATAAGTCCTAGAAATAGTACAAAACCAATCTGTTTTCCATCACTTCATGTGTCAGAGTATCCAATAATTCCTGCAAGTTTTGAAATCCTGCAATAGTCTCATCATGTGTGAAGAAATTCAATGATTCCTGCTCATTTTGAAGTTCTTCAACAGTCTTATCAACAAGTTTTCATCTCAAGGAATCCAATGATTCCTGCGGGTTTTGAAGTTTTGTAACAGTCTCATTATCAACTGTGCTCTTTCAGTGTCAACTGTTTTTTTTAGGTCTTCTCCTTTGTTTCAAGGTTTTCTCTTTTTTTTTTTTTATCTCTCTCTGCTGGACAAGATGAATATGGTTTGTTGGCCATACTTTGATTCCTTCTCCATCTCTAGAGATATAAGCAAATCCTCTTCCCCAAGCAGTTAACCTATCTGGTCCCTTCCATTTACCACTTTCTGGATCTCTCCAAATCACCTGTAGATTATATAAGGATAGTGGAACTGCTTGCTTGCACTGGACACTGCCTTTTTGGTGGGTTATAAAGCCTGTCTGCTGGAGCTAATGTATCTTTATCAAAAAATTAAAAAAAAATTAATGGTATAGAGAGCTAAATTTAGAAGTTCTCTAGGATTACCTGTGGCACCCTCATTCTTTTGTTTTTGGAGAAGTGCTTTGATGTCTCTGTTTCTCCTCTTTACTATTGTCTGACCTTGAGGATTAAAAGATATGACAGTGGTGTGTAAAATCTGATACTGTGCACAAAAGTATGCAAAATGTTTAGAAGTATATGCAGGTCCATTGTCTGTTTTTATTGCTTGTGGCACACCCTTGATTGCAAAAGCTTGTATAAAGAATTCAGTGACCAATCAGGCTATCTCTTTGGCTGCTGGTATTGGTTTTTTTTTTTTAATTTAATAGCCTTTTATT
The DNA here is from genome assembly GCF_902635505.1 of Sarcophilus harrisii. NCBI lineage: Eukaryota > Metazoa > Chordata > Mammalia > Dasyuromorphia > Dasyuridae > Sarcophilus > Sarcophilus harrisii. The sequence continues at coordinate 386,471,627 of NC_045426.1, forward strand.
TACAGGTTATATGTATGGGTAACTTTACAGCATTGACAATTGCCAAACCTCTTGTTCCAATTTTTCCCCTTTCCCCCCACCCCCTCCCCCAGATGGCAGGATGACCAGTAGATGTTAAATATATTAAAATATAAATTAGATACACAATAAGTATTCATGACCAAACTGTTATTTTGCTGTACAAATAGAATCAGACTCTGAAATATTGTACAATTAGCTTGTGAAGGAAATCAAAAATGCAGGTGGGCAAAAATATAGGGATTGGGAATTCAATGTAATGGTTTTTAGTCATCTCCCAGAGTTCTTTCACTGGGCGTAACTGGTTCAGTTCATTACTGCTCCATTGGAAATGATTTGGTTGATCTCATTGCTGAAGATGGCCAGGTCCATCAGAACTGGTCATCATCTAGTATTATTGTTGAAGTATGAAGAGATCATCTTGGCCCTGCTCGTTTCACTCAGCATCAGTTCTTGTAAGTCTCTCCAGGCCTTTCTGAAATAATCCTGTTAGTCATTTTTAACAGAACAATAATATTCCATAATATTCTTATACCACAATTTATTCAGCCATTCTCGAACTGATGGGCATCCACTCAGTTTCCAATTTCTAGCCAGTACAAAAAGGGCTGCCACAAACATTCGTGCACATACAGGTCCCTTTCCCTTCTTTATGATCTCTTTGGGATATAAGCCCAGTAGTAACACTGCTGGATCAAAGGGTATGCACAGTTTGATAACTTTTTAAGCATAGTTCCAAATTGCTCTCCAGAATGGTTGGATGTATTCACAGTTCCACTAACAATGTATTAGTGTCCCTGTTTTCCCACATTCCCTCCAACATTCTGCATTATCTTTCCCTGTCATTCTAGCCAATCTGACAGGTGTGTAGTGGTATCTCAGAGTTGTATTAATTTTCATTTCTCTAATTAATAATGACTTGGTGACTGCTGGTATTGTAAAAGTAAATCCTGAAAAGGTGTCCACTACAACATGAATAAAAGACAGACAATCAAAAAATTTATAATGGGTCATCCATTTGCCAGATTTCATTGGGTCACAAACCATGAGGGTTCTTCCCTGGAGGGAGCGTAGGAGCATGGAAAGGAAGAGAAGCTGTACAGCTTTTTACTAATTGTAAATGTAAAGCTTGAGCATCCTGATGATATTTAGAATGAGATTCTTGGGCTTTCTGAAATAAAGTAGTACTGGCTAACATAATTAAAAGAATATCTGCCTTTGAATTTTTTTCTGTAGCTATATGAAATTTGTAGGTCCTTAGTGTTTCTATGGTCTTTTGCAAACATGTGATTTTCTTCAGTTAACTTTTGTATCTGTTTTTCCATTTGGTTAATTCTACTTTTAAAGGTCTTGTTTTCTTCAGTGATTTTTTTTTTTTTTTTTTTTTTTGCATTTGGCCAATTGTATTTTTTAAGAAATTGCCTTCCTTTTCTAATCTGTTGATTCTCACATACTTCTCATTTCTTTTCTTGTTTTTTTCCTCCTACTTTTTATTTGCTTTTTAAATTGCTCTTTTATAAGCAGTTCCAATAAGCCTTTTTGAGCCTGAGATCAATTCATATCACTCTTTGAAATTTCCTGTGTGGATATTTTGTCCTTATCTGAGTTGGTGTTTTGGTCTTCCCTGTCACCATAGTAGCTTTCTATGGTCAAGATTCTTTTCTGTTTCTTGCTCATTTTCTTTCCTTTTCTTTTGATATTTCCTTTATTTTACTTTAATGGTCAAGTTCTGCTCCTGGGGTAAAGGAGTTGCTGTCCCAAGCTTCTTGAATAATTCTGAGCCTGGAGCTTTGAGCATAGAGGCCCCTTGTGTTTGCGGGGGTAGCTTTGCCTGCTCTTTTCAGGAAACAGCTTACTTTCCCAGAATTTGCTTTCTGAGTTGCAACTGGATGCTGCTCCACTGATTTGCTCTTCTACTGAGCCAGGACTGAGGGTTTCAGTTGCTGATCTTCCATGATTATGAGCTTCTCACTGGCTTTCCCAAATTCCCCAAGTTCCATTTTTTTTCTCTTCCCTCTTATATTATTGCCTGTCATTTTTAGCACCAGAGAACTTGAAGAATGAAAATAGATTTAAATGGACATTTTATGGGTTATATGACCGAGCATGTCTTGGAGTACAAGATTTAAGCTGTTATTATGACCTAAAAATCAGCTCTAGTTTGTCTTATGTAGAAAGTGCTGGCAAAAATAATTTTGTGCATCTGGACATGGCATACTCAGAGAGAATTTTCTTTAAAAAAAATAAAGTAAAACAGACAAACAAAAAAAAAGGTATAGTGGGTTTCCGCACTGATGTTTGGGCATCAAAACTATGAGAAGGGTTATTAACTATGCATCAGGAAATACAGCATTCAGGATGATTTAAGACAGTTTTGTAGTTTAGAGGCAGAAATATGCAGTTAAATATTGTAGAGATGGTGCTCAAGGCTATACACAGCTTTTTTTATGCTTCAGCCTCTTTAACCTCAAAGTATAGACAGATTTGGATGGTATTTGAAACTTTTTGGTAATAGAAACATAAAGATATAAACAATAATTTGGAGTGAGAGGCATTTTTATGGCCTTAGAATATAAGAAGCATAATTTCACTCTTTTAAGAAGAATGACTTGTTCTGAACATGACTGATGTAAATTACCAGATAGTAGAAATAAATGCCAGTTGCAATCAATGTTTCCAAGTTGTAAATGCTGTGCAGATGCAGGAAAGTAACTATATCCTATAGTTTGTATATTTGGTTGGGAAATCAATTAGAGAAAAACACTGAAAAGTGGCAAGTTTCAGTGAATGAAATACTAGACTGCAAGAAAACCTCAATATAAGTCTTATATCTTCCATTTATAAGCTGTGACTGAGGAAGTCACTCACTTATGAGTCTCAGTTTCCCTCATTTGTAAAATAAGAATAATGACACATGTGCCTTCACAGGATTGTTTTAAGGGAAGTATTTTATAAATTTTAGAGTATTGTAAAATGTGTATCATCATCATCATCTTTAATATTAGTAATCTTAGCCCTTGTACTAGATTATATTCTTGAGAACAGAAACTATGCCTTGTATAAAGTTTTAAAATGACATGCAATGCTAGTCATGAAAGCAAAATTTTATAATTTGTTATTAATGCTTATTTTTATATCTTCTGTACTTCTAATCTCTGCCTCTCCTTCCAAAGGAACCATCTCTGATAACAAAGAATATAAAAATGTCATATAAGATATAACAAACCTAAAAAAAAAAGAGGAAGAAGTTTAGGAAAACTAACTAATATATTTATGTGGCATTATTTATATGTATACATACACACACATACATATATATGTAGCAGTCCCCTGTATATATCACAGAGGGCTTTGGATTTCATGCCTTTTATTTTCTATAGGTTAAGATTAACGATTTAAATTTCAGAGCATTTGTTTTTTTTTTTTAATTTTCCTTTCCATTTATATTTGATTCATTATGTGTAATCCTTTTTTGCTTAATTTACTTTGCATCAGCTCTTACAATTCTTCTCATGCTTCTTTTACTTGTAATATTCATTTTTATTTATAACACAATAATATTCCTTAATGAATATATTTTTCACATTCAATCAAAAATAATTTTATTAGTGGTACTAGGATTTATACATTACTTTCCAAACCAGAATTATTCAATTGGGGCTTGCTTTTATAATATATAATATAAACTATTAGCAAATGCTTAAATCATCAGAAGTTAACTTTGTCTAACTTTGTGAGAAGTGTAGGTCTGTTTGAATATTTTATATACTGATAATTTTAGGTGCTTTCAATAAGGATATAAAACCAAAACCATTTACTTTTGATTGGCATCAATTAAAACAACAAGGATTTCTGGTATATCTGCTATATACTAAGTATAGTGAGAGTTGCTGGAAATACAAGTACAAAAGTAAAAACAAGCTCTTCCTTGAAGAAGCTTATATTCAACTGGAACACTAAATATAAGTTATATAATGCTATGCAAATGCTAAAGTTGACTCAAATTAATGGTAAATTCTAGATAAGAACTAGTTTGCATGTGATGAATACATATGTTGAAATATTCCTTTTGGTGCAATATAGAAGCCTTTTCTTTTATGTGTGGCTCACACAAATCACTCCACATGCATGTAAATAAACTTGAAAGGCTTCAAGTCTTAAGTCACTCTTCTCCAAAGTTGTACTTGATACAGAGGTGATTTAAAGATTCCTGCCAATCTGCCATGTGTAATAGCATGCTACTATATAGTATAAGAGCACCTTATAATTAGCTGGGATCAATCATTTAGCTAAAGTCAGAAATAGCATTTTGGAGAGTCCTAACCTCAGGAGAAGGAAATAAAAATAAGGTTTGAACTACTAGTAACTGGCTGCATTATGTTGAAATGCTGATGAAATGGTCACCTTTTGAGAATAAGGAAGCAACTACATTTATTTACCTAATTTGCATGGTTTTTATTTAACTGAAAAAACAAGTGGGCAAGAGGAACATATATATATATATATATATATATATTTATATTGCTCACTTGTTTATATATATATATATATATATATATATATGTATATATATATATATATTTACAATCAAACTATGTCTCCATCCTAGAATAACAGAATTTGAAAATCAGAAGAGTATCTCAGAGAGGTTATTTAGTCCAGTCTCAAACACAATTCAGGAATCCTTCTATTAATAGTCTTGATAGATGGTCCCCCAACTCTTGCTTGAACACTACCTATATTAAAAAGTTAACTACTTTGTAAGCAGCCTGTTCTTCTTTTGGATAACTCAGATTTCTGGAATATTCATGCATATATAAAGATAAAATCTTTTGCTAATTAATGTTTATCCTAATTCTGCGTTTGGAGTTCTAAAGCTACAATGTATACTTCCCGTGAACCCAGGGAAGTAGCTTAATCTATCTTAGACTCAGTTTTCTCATTTGTAAATGGAGAGATAATAAGACAGGGTTATAGTGAAGATCAAATGACAATCAATGCATGCAAAATGCTTTACAAATCATAGAGCTCTAAATGTGTCGTGTGTGTGTGTGTGTGTGTGTGTGTATATGTGTGTTATATCTTTTTTTTTTTTTTTGGACTGGATCTATATTTACAGAAACATTTTCTTTACCTTGCTTTGCGAATGGCACAGAGGAAGTACTTCCTAAATGCTTGCTGTCTGACTGAGGTGTCTGAAATTTTGAGAGAAGAATTTCCTCTGCATATTGGTGTAGAGGGTCACAGATAGTGGGGGAACTCTGGGTGAGGTATAAGACCCTTCAGCCCAGAAGGAACCTACTGACAATGTCTGGTTTGGCTCCCCATCTCCCCTAAGGCCTTCCTGAGAAGTCAGGGGGTGGTGACAACCTGTGTTGTGATTGAAGCAGAGTGATACCAGGTAGCAAACTACCTATGATGGCAAGTTGTTCATGTGGTCCCCCACACACAATATACACTTTGAGCATGCCCAGTGTTATTTTTATTATATAATGGTATGAGGGTATAAAAAGAAGAATGTCCTTGGAATAAATTGATTCTATTTTCCCACCTTCCTCAGAAGTCTCACTTCATCAGGTCTCCATTTAAATGGTATATTTTAATCATTCCAGAATGGGAGCTCTAGAAAGCATGCATATTGGCAGTTGCTGAATTTAAAGACCTGGATAGTTTTCTGAGGTACTGAGAGGTTAAGTTGACTAGGGTCACATGGCCATTATGAATCTAAAAGTTTATCTTACATCAAAGTCTTCCTGATTTTCTGGCTGGTTTTCTATCTCATATTGTACCATGTTGTTTCTCCCAAAGGATGTTATTATTGTTATTATATTAATGACAAATCAAAACTAAAGTGGAGGAGTAGTTGTTGGAACTTTTGTTTACAGATGATTGTACATTCAATATAGTCCTGAAATTGAGGTGCAGCAAAATACACATCAGTTCTTTGCTGATTGTGCTAATTTTGGTCTAACAATCAACATCACGACAACAGAAATTCTCCATTAGCCAGCACCACAGCATCCATAATTGGAACCATCAATTACAGCAAATGAGGAAATTTTGCATGCTGTGTATAAGTTTACTTACATTAGCAGTATTCTTTCCAGGAATGTACACATAGCTAATTAAATTGACACATGCATTATCAGAGTTGGTTCCATGTTTGAGAAACTTCAAGGAAAGTGAAGGCAAGAAGACGTATTAGGTTGAAGGCTTATAAAGCCATTGTATTGATCTGATTGTTGCACATTATGAAACCTAGACCGTCAATCTTTGTCATGCCAGGAAGCTGAATTGCTTCCATTTGAATTATTATAAGAAGATTCTGAAGAGCTCATAAAAATATGCCAAATGTGTGTTTGCATAAAATAGTGTTTTATGGATAACTCACAAAAGTCAGGAGTTTGCATGAAGGTTAGAATAAATGACGCAAGGACACTCTCAAGGTCTCTATAAAGAACTTTGGAATTGATGGTGAGCCACAGGAGACACTGGCATAGCACTATTCAGCACTGAGTGACCACATCAAAGAAGGTATTATACTCTAGGAGCAAAGAAGAATTGCAAAAGAAATATGAGATGCCCAGATTTAGGAATATCTCCATTCCAAATAAGGACTATTTGTACACAACTTGTGGTAGAGTTTTCCAAGCATGTGATCAGCCACAGTTGGACACACCATACTTTGACTCCAACATAGTGGTGTCATTTGGTCCTCTTTGAGAATGAAAAACAATAACCAATTATCACTGATAATTATTATTGATAATGGCATGGGATGCATCCACTCTAATCCATATATCATCACTTCAGATATTTGAAGATAAATTAAAATATGTCCCCTTACCTTCTTTTCTACAGACCTACTAGTCATAGTTCTTCATGTGACATGAGTTAAAGTCCTAACATCATCCTAATTATTCTTAGTTGAACATATTCCAGTATGTCCGTTCTGCTAAAAATAAGATATCTATCATTAAAGTCATTCCAATAGCCTTTGGAGAGCAGCTGGGTATGTTTGTAAAACTGTTTCCCTAATGATATCACATACTTATCAATCAAGACATATTTATTGTTTCATGTAGTTTGAAGATTATAACTATTTAGAATGGAAAAACATATTGATATTTTTTCTTTATATGGAACAAAGATATATTTTGGCAGTTTTGGGCAAGAATTTGGTTTGTGAAAATACTTTGGTTTCAAAATGTGTAGTTTGGAGTTTCTAAGATATACTTTGTAGGAGTGTGAAAATGTGTTGTCTGTTCACAGAGCAAGCTTTTGATGTACACATTTATCTACTGGTTATTATGTATCTGCTAAATTTTTATAGCCTGAAGTGATATGTGGCAAAGTTTCTGCTTTTTCTTTGAATAATCTATATAGATCACTAAATCTGTGTCTCATAGCTATATAAAAATTCTACAATTTTTCATAAAAATGCTTTGGTCTTGAATTGCCATTATAAACCCTATTATTTCCATGAATAAATACATGGAGGAATATGAGTGAATAAAGCATTTATAATACCCTCTCTTTGTATACAGTCCTATACTAAGTGTAGGGAAGGAGCTCACATTCTATTATAAAGAGATAACTTATCTAGCTAATTATATGGAAAAACTCATAATCCTTAGGATGAAGCTATAAAACAGATGGTAATACTAGTGTAATTTCTATAAATAAAAATGCCTGATTATTTGATAGTTATAAAGAAATTTATTTTCTGGATCACAAAACATGAAACTAAATAAAGTCTAATCACTATGTGTTTTGCTTCCTTGGGTCATGACTATTGGGGCTAATTTGGAAGCACATCCATTGGTTAGGAGTTATCATTATCCCCAGTACTCATACTTACCTGTTTGTGTGTTTTGATTGTTTAGTGGTTGTTACTGGTAATATTGATGGTAGATAGTGTGGCTTCAAGGATCAATCTGGAAAGCAAGTAGGTAGTCTGGGGCCAAAGTTCTTCTTGGGACTCTTGGACACTGGATCTTGAGCCATTTTTAAAAGAGTCCAAGGGGATGTTGTAATATTCTGATTAGCTTTCTGGAGGTCTTGGGACCAGCCTTAATTTCAGCTGAATAATCACCATGAGAATAGCCAGGTGATCAAGTCCAAAAGACTTTATTGTCTCCTTCACAGTCTGTCTCCTTGCCTGGGACCTGGGCTAGCTTTCTGGAGGCCATTCAGACTAACCTTGGTCTTGGTGAAGAAAGGCCAGCCACCACAGTGGTGGGAAATGGAGTGAATGTCTCTCATCCAGTCCTTGTTGTCTGTTATATACTCTATTATAATTACATCATCATAGGTGTGAATCTTGTAGAATAGGTGTCAATCTTGTAGAACTATATTAGGTACTAAGTACATGTACTGAACTAGAGAACTGTTAATCACCATGCTAAATTAGATAACCATTGTTTTACCAATTTCACTGAGTTAACACCTCTCTTCAGAATTCTGGCCCATTATATCTCCTGCTTTCTTTTGTTTTAGAACATAGATGGTCCCACTCTCCCTGACTTCTCAGAGAGGTGAGAACCCCCCCAAAAGGAGATGATCATGCCTATTCTGATTTCTCAGAAAGGGGGCTGAAAACACCAGAAAGGAGGTGATCACGCCCTCCCTGACATCTCAGGAAGGGAGATGAAAATACCAAAGAGAAATGGGGAGTCAAACCAGGTTAGCGGGTTTCTGAAGTCTCACTTGAAACAGGTATACATAAATCCATCAACATGAGAGGTATTGCATAAGCACATAGCAATATAGTACAACATGAATCAACATGAGGAATTATACATGTCCATAAATCCTAGAAATAGTCCAAAAGGAATCTATTGTCCATTACTTCATGTGTCAGGGAATCCAATGATTTCTTCAGATTTTGAAGTTCTGTAACAGTCTCATTAACAGCTATTCTCTTTCAGTGTGAGATGTTTCTTAGGTCTCTTCCTTTGTTTTGAGGTTTTTCTCTTTTTCTGTCTCTGTCCGATGGACAAGGCAAATACAGCTCATTGGTACCCATCTGATTCCTTCTGCATCTGTAGAGATATAAGCAATCCCTCTCCCCAAGCAGTTAATCTATCTGGTCCCTTCCATTCACCACTTTCTGGATCTCTCCACATCACCTGGTGATTATATTGGAACTGCTTGCACTGGACACTGCCCTTCTGTTGGGTTATAAAACCTGTATTCTCCCCAATTGTAATCCCTTTCTCCCATCAGACTGCTTTTCAGCTGATTGATCATATCACAGTATTGAACTTCTAAAGACTCTCTGGGTGTAACCTCAGCTGCCATCATGCCCTACCTATTTTTTGTTTGAGGTCTTGGAGCTGGGCCCTGCCTCTCATTTCCCTAGGTTAATATACATTTGGATGCACAATGGAAGCTTTTATTGCATTTTGGACATGGGGTTTTGGGTCTTGTTATCACACCTTTCTTCTCTGCCAACATTAAGCTTTTGGATGCCCTACTTTACCACACTGAAAGCATTGACAAGTCTCTCTGGAAGTTCTTTGCCAAAAGGGACCCTGTCTTCCCATGTTCTGCATCATAGCTTGGGCAAAAAAGGGATTGCTGCCTACTGTGGCACACTGTTTTATGATCTCCTCTAAAGAAGCATCCTTGTATAGTCCTAGAATAATTCTTCTACAATCCTCATTAGCATTTTCTCTAGCAAGTTTTTTTTTTATCATTATTCCTGTTGCTACATTTTCACCAATAGTTTGTATGACAGCTGTCTGCAGATAGCCCACAAAATCAGCAAAGGATTCATTTGGACCTTGTTCTATTTTCGTGAAAGCTTCTTCTCTATTTTGTTTTCCAGGGAGGGTACCCCATGCTTTGATAGCAGCAGCAGCAGCAATTTGCTCACATGCTATCAAAGGATAATTAATCTGTGTTAAAGCATCTGCATACTGACCTTTACCTGCTAGTTGATCAAAGGTGATTTGTATATTAACTCCAGTTTGTCCATTTCATTGGTCTTATATTCTACATAGTTCACTATACTCCAAAAACCACAAGTTTTGTCCAGATTCTAAACATGTCTTTGCTATAGATTTCCAATCACTAGGGGTTAAAATTTCATAAGCCAAATTCTCTAATAACATCTTAACATAAGATGATTAGACCCATAAAGAGTGCAAGCCTTATTCAGATTTTGATAATTTCCAAATCAAAAGGATTGTATCTTCTCCTTTCTTTTCCTGAAGAGTCAGCATATGCTTTTATTTTTAAAATAAGATATATCCTGTCCTTTTTTTAGCCTTAACTAATGCCTTTTGTAATTTTGTCATATGGGGTGGATAAAGCTCTTTCATGGATGGTGCTGATGGTGTCACTACCCTTCCTCCTCATCCTTCTCCCTCCACCCATGAAGGGTTAATTTATGGGGATAGGTCAGGGAATGGGGAATGACCCAATGGCTTCTGCTGTGAAGCACCACATTCCATAATTTCACCAGCATTGTGCTTAATTCCTTTTTTGTCTAATTCTTTTTGCTTTTCAATTGCGTTATCAGTACCCTCTTCCTCCTGCTCTTTCTTCTTTTTCCTTATTCTAATACTTATGTAATTCCTTAAAGCTAATTGTATTGTTTATATATATATATAATGTTTCTTTAGGAATTAAGTCAGGACCATTATCATTTGTATATATTCTATTAATTGCTCTCCTATGGATTTCCATTTATCTGCCTTTAATTCTTCTTTCCTGGAGAACCAAAGGGACGTGTATTCTAATGTTTCTAAAGATCCAATGATCTGCTCCCATGTTACAATCAAACCTTGCTTTTTTATTAGTCTAACTGCTTTGTACACACTTTCCTTGAGATAGAGAAGGCTGCTTTCTAAACATTTGTCTCATTTCAGCTGAAACACTAGTTTAGCCCTTAACCAAGTTTCCTTCTTTTCTATTTTTGTACTCACCCTAATTTCTAGGTTACAGAGACTTGTCCACTGAACTCAGGATCAGAGACTTTTCCACTGAATTTAGGATTGGAGACTTTTCCACTGAACTCAGGATTGGAGACTTTTCCACTGAACTCAGGATCATGTCAGTCTGGACTGCTGAGTGTAAATCTTTAGGTGCTTGTTCGGGTACCAAAATATAATGTTTTAGTTAGCTTTCTGGAGGTCTTGGGACCAACCTTCATTTCATTTGAGCAATCACCATGAGAATAGCCAGGTAATTAAGTTCAAAAGTCTTTATTGTCCCCTTCACAATCTGTCTCCTTTCCTGGGGCTCAGCAAGCTTTCTGGAGGCCATTCAGACTGGCCTTGATCTCAGTGAAGAAAGACAGGCCAGCCACCACAGTGGTGGGAGATGGAGTGAATGTCTTTCATCCAGTCCTTGTTGACTATTATATACTCTATTATAAGTACATCATTGTAGGTATAAATCTTGTAGAACTATATTAGGTACTAAGTACATGTACTGAACTAGAGAATTGTTAATCACCATGCTAAACTAGATAGCCATTGTCTTACCAATTTCACTGAGTTAACACCTTTCTCCAGAATTCTGGCCCTTTATAGGAGGTGATAGTTAAGGATTTAACCAAGTAGATTTAACTTGGAATATGATGTCTCTCCTTCAGGGTGGCTTATTAATTTAGTTAATCTGGTTTACCTGCCCAGTTAAGTATAACAGATGAACAGTTTTTGATAGTGATGTGTTGATGGGGATATTCTTTCACAAATTCCTAACCTCAGTAATGGCTGTGAAGGTTGAATCGGAACAAAGGTAATATTATAGAGGACATTGCCCCACTTAGGGTGCTTTTTGGCTTACTTGCCCATAGATATTAGTTTCTTGGTGGTAAAGGGCAGAGGTTGAAAGATCTTTTGTTCATCAGTCACTCCTTTTATCATGGATTTTAAATTTTTATCAGTATGCACTTAGAATATTACACATTCAGAATCCAAATGGCATTTTTATATAACTGGAGAAAGATATCTGATGATGAAACTATTTATTATGTGTGTATGTGTGTATGTGTGTGTGTGTGTGTGTGTGTGCGTGCGCATTATGGCTTGGACATATCTGGCATCGAAGTATCAAAGTATATGATTCCAAATATATAATTTGATGTCATATATATGACAAGAAATTAATGAGATATTTTGATCAGATGCCTCTTCAATTTGGAAGCCATATTCAATTCTTTTTAGGAAAAAGAATGCAATGGAGAACCAGAAGAGGCTTTAATTGGTCCCTGAAAAAAGTCCATATTGCAAAAGAATTATTTTTGTTATTTTGTGATGGTGCTGCATTTTAAATAGGTTACAATTACAATATTTATGTTTAATTTATGCACTTGCAGCACTATAGACATGAGAGATCTGGACTTGTCATTTCTATGCTATAGAGAAGTGTGTGTGTATATATTTGTGTATGTATATGTGTGTATGTTGGGGGAATGAGAAATAAATACAATTCTCCAGTGAGGCAAATTATTTTGTACTTATTGACCCAGGGCACTAAGAGATTAAACACATTGCAAAGAATCATACAACTAGTATGCTCCAGTAGAAGAATTTGAACACACATACTCCTGTTTAGGACTGATTCCTACCCACTACACCACACTAGTTATCACTATTATATTATGATTATTAGAATTATTCACTATAATTTAACTTGCTTCCAAGCTTCCACATAGTACATAAAAACATTCAGCAAAATGAAGGAGGTTGACATAAAACTTATTGCAAAGTTCACACACACATTTCAAGTTGTGGTAGTTTGGAGGCAATTCCTGCTTTGGTACCCCCCTCTGTAAATTTGAGGACTGGTTTTATGTATTTCTTTACCATGTTAGACGATGAATTAGTGAAAAGCCATCTTTAGTTTGTTCCTGAAATAACTGTCCTGAAAGAGAATTAAACCAGACTTTTTCTCGGCAGCTAATTTTGTATTTGGAATATTTTTATGGAGAAATAGTCTATTTTGACACCTGCTTTTCAATGACAGTGAAGTATTTTAAAAAGAAGTAAATGGCTGATGGTATAGTTGGTGACATGTTTTACACCCAATCCTGTCATTGAAAAGCCCTCTGTAATAATACATTGTCTGATTTATGGTCCCTGCCTCTTCACTCCACATTACATAATTAAACCTGATTATAATTACTCTCATTATAACCACATCTCCTGATAAAATCCAAACTCCTTGGTTCCCCAGGATAATGTTATAACAAGGATATTCAATTCTATATTTGGTTTCTAACAAATGAGTTGCTTTTCCCAAACTACAGAATTGAACCTAGTGAAATACCCTGGCACAAATCTTTGTCAAAGCCAAAGATAGAAATCAGGATTCAGCAAAGCCCTGTGTGCTCTGTTAGGGGACATAATACTCGATGGCATATTACAGCAAATAGATAAACTTGTCATTTTAGTTAACATTTAGTAGTCCTTCCAGGTAATTAGGCAGTTTGGAAATTGGCTACTTTCCATCATTAGCAAGAAAATTTTGAAATTAAATATTTTATTACTGGAAAATAATACTAATACTTCTCATGGAGTAAGGAACTTAATTTTTTACTTAATACTTCTTAGAATGTTTTTAATAGATTAAAATTAATTTTGAAAAACTACATTTGAAGAGACCAATTGATTGAGATTATTTTTGTTGGATATTTTCTATTTTCTACACCAATTCTTATTGGGGAGCTTGGTGGAGAAATGAATAGAATATAAGACATGGAGTCAAATAGATCTCAGCTAAAATCCAGCCTCAAACAATGCTTACTGTGTGACTGTGGGCAAAACATTTAACTTCTCTATACTTCAGTCTCCCTCTGTGTAAGAAGGAGATAAAAATAGCACCTATTCATAGTGTTGGTGTGAGGATCAAATGAAATAACAAATGTCCTATTCTTTATAAACCTTAAAGTTCTATCTTAATACTATCTTTTTTTCCTTAGCAGGTTTGTAAAATTGCAGCAAAACTTACATATAACTTGGAATCACATGATGTTCCCCTTGGTGAACCTGAGACAGATGTTTAGGACAATGTTTCTAGAAAGAAATACAGGTCAATCAATCAAGAAATGTGTGAAGAACCTAGTATTTACCAATGCATTGTACTCACTGGTGGCGACACAAAGATAAAAAATGAAAGAGGAGCTGCCCTTAAGGAGCTTACACTGACAAGTGTATGTAGAGTACTGTTGTTTTCCTAAAACTCTGGGGGTATTGTAGGCTTCCACCAGTCAAAAGAAGATTGAAATGAATTGGCCATTTTTCCAAATTTAAACCTCCAAAAGGAGGAGTAGTTGGAGAAGAATTTCATTTTGACCAAGTGAACAAAGCTAGGAGGAACATTTATGCCAAACAACAATTCTGTAAAGCCAAACAACTTTGAAAGATTTAAAAACTCATTTCAACTCAGTGATTCGTAGACACATTCTGAAAATTGATACCTACTTCCTAATCAGATGGACTAAATACATCTTTAGACATGGCCAGGCTGCAAATTTCTTTATTTGAATATACATACACACACACACACACACACACACACACCTATATGTGTGTGTGTATGTGTATGTGTATGTATAGCAAGAGTCATTTTTCCTTTCCTTGTCCTCCCTCTGGTAGGAGTGGGAGGAGAGGGGAAAAAAAGCTTGTTAATTTGAAAAAAATATGTTAAAAACGAGGCACTTGGAAAAGATAGGGGAGGCAAAAGACAAAACAAACAATTTATCTTATCCTACTTCTATCACTTAATTTCACTATGCCTCAATTTCTCTATCCATAAAATGTTGGTGTTAGACCATATAGCCTCTGAACATCCTCCTAGCTCCAAATCTGTGTTCCTCTTTCTGGGATCAGGATGTAAGGGTTGTGATTGTGGACTCAGACCTTCTGAGTTACTCTGATTTACTATTTTGTTGGCTCCACAATACTAGTTCATTTCTTTTCTAAGTTAAAAGAAAAACCTCTCTATTCTTCAATCAGTCCTCAAATTACATGGAAATAACATTATTTTGAATTCCTTCACCATGTGAGGTGCTCTCCTAAAACCACTCTGCAATTAGTAAGGACTAGGACTTTACTGATAAAAAAGTTATTGACTGAGTAACTGAATGGATGAATAAGTATTTAAGGCTCACTATATATTTATAGAATTAAAATTCTGGATCTGAAAGTATGACATTAAAAATAAAAAGATTCTCTACTTTATACTTTACAACATTTTCCCCTTAAACTCACCCTTTTACAACTTTGCAAAACAGGTAACAATACTGTTTCAAAATATTTATCTTAACCTACAATATACCATGCCTCCTTTTCCTCTAAATGTGGATCCAGAATATTTTAAGTCAACACATTTGTTGCTGACATTAGTTAAGAGTTTCGACTTCTAGGATCCAAATCTGGCAGACTGTATTTTAAAATAGTTTGAGTGTGAATATTTGGCTATTAGAAAAATCTTTAAAACAACAACAACAACAACAACAACAAAAGTGTCAGTCGTGAAAAAGAATGATATATGCATGTGTCTGGGTGTGAATGTGTTGGTAAAAGAGGACAGGAGGAAAAAAAGAGTCAAAGTTAGAGATGACACAGACACCTACACACAATGAGACAGAAAGACAGACAGAGAAAGAAGCAGAGGCAGAGAGAGAGAGAATCAGAGGCAGAGGAGAAAGAAAGCAGAGACACACAAAGAACAGTAGGTAATGACCTGTTTTGTTTCATTTGATTGCTTTAGTACCTCATAGTTTCCTCTACCTCCAGTCATCCTGCGGTTCTCATTCTGAAAATCAGAAAAAGCTGGTGAAGTAATTTGATGCTGTCCGTTTTCCTATGTGCTTTGGCAGCAGACTGTGAAAATGTTCAAGAATGTTTGCAAGTGGTCAGAATGAATATGTGGAAAGATGTGGATCTGAAGTCCTTCTTTAAAATAAAAAAAAAATCTCTTAACATGGAAAGAGCTTTTTATGTTTCCCTGATGTGAAAATTATTAGCAGCTAGTCCTAGTCCCCAAATGGGAATTCATAGTCTACTGCCTAGCTTTCGAATTCGATTAGTGGATGATTTTAAGATGAACTGTGCTTAATTTTTACCAGCAAAAATCAGAATCTGAGCAATGTGATTCAAAGATGGGAAGGACTTGATTGAAACCTGCCTTTCTCATAGTTTCTCCTTTGGTTATTTTGACATTTCCCTTTTACTTTTTGTAATACTAATTATTTTAAAATCTAATTGATGTTAATCAGATTTTTATCATTTCTTTAATTTTCCAGAAAGGGTTTTGGAAACAATAGTTTTAAGACAAAAAAATTCACTGAAATTTATCTTTAAAAATCTAGGGAAAAAATCTAGGAAGAGAAAGGTTTGGGGGAAAAAAAACCTTAATTTGAAAGTTTGTTAGAAATTAAAATCTTAGACTCAAGACCTCACTCTGTGATTCAGCAGACCATCAGTGGCCTGCTGTAAAATTTTCACAGAAAGTTTCATATTTTAATTCAGAACTTTTTCTTTGATTATATTCTTTTATTCATTTATTATAACACATTATATTCATTTATTATAGCAAAGAGAATGACAAGTAAATTGTCATTTCTTTCTGAAATTCAAGGGTATAGTAAGAATATTTTTTAGGGATAGGAGGTCAAGACTTGTGATTTTATTCATGTGGGGAACTCTCCATGAGGAAAAAAAAAAAATCCTTCCACTGTTTAGTAAATCATAAATAATTGCAGGCCTAGGGAGTTAAGGGGCATTAATAGGTCAGTGATTTGCCTACTGTCAAACAGCTAGTTAGTCTATGGAAGAGGCAAGATTTGAACCCAATTCTTTTACATTCCAAGTCTGGTCAGGCATTCACTTGGCCAAAATATAATGGAAGCAAATGTGCTGTTAGTTCAAATTGCTATTTATAGACTGTGTGTTTATTTTTTTCCCCTCTTCTTAATAAACTACTTTCACATACATATTATTTCATTAGTCTTTCATATCAATTCTGTGAAAATACATCTGTAAAGATCATATTCTCCATTTTATAAGCAAAGAAATTAAATATCAGAAAGATTAAATAATAGCAAGATAATAGCAACAGAACTAAATCTAGAACTCACTGAAGCAAAGTAAGTAGTATCAGAATATGGGATTTAAAGGTTTAGTTCTCAGTGTCAAAGTGAAGTTTTCTCATGAAACCCAGATTTTTTATTTATTGGGGAATGAAGGATAAGCAGAATTAAAATAAAATAGAGAAAATTTTGATGTAACAATATATCATACAGATTCTTAAAATGTATAACTGTGTTGTTTAATATGAGATGATGCTTAATAATGAATCAGTCAACATCTTATTTATACTACTATTTTTAGTATTAAGTAATTGTTTTCCCTTAAGTGAGAATCTCTCTTTTGAATACAATAATAATTAGTGTAGAATAAAATGATTGAATGTAGACTTCTCTCTCAATATATAATTTAGGCAAAATTCATACATATTCAGACAAGGTTATGTTACTTTGACCAAAAAAAATGTTGAAAAAAGTAAAAAAAAAATAGCTAAAACCAATATATGATTAGTGTAGCTAACAGAAGTGTACATTAGACCTTGATGAATAAAGTTTCTCATTGTTCTACTAAATCATGTCTATTTGTAGTATTGAACTGATTTACTGTATAGTAATATAGTCAGTCTAGTAATATTGCAAAATAGGCAGATTTGTTACTTTTAGATAGTAAATTTGTTTTAGAAAATCAGGGTAACCTATTTTCTACTGGCCTGGAGTGACATCAATTAAAGGAACTGAAGCTTTGTGGGAATGATAAACCAGGTTCTTCTTGGGTTATAAAGGAACTGGATTCTATAAGATTCTATAAGAGGATAAGAAATTCTATAAGAGGAATTGCCAGGTCATAAAGAAGAAAAATAATATCCAAGGGTATGATGAAGCATTTTACAGAAAACAAAACTGTGGGTATTAAATGAAGTTAAAGTAAGGGAATAAAGTTGGAGTTGGAAGTAGACAGGAAACCAGAGTGATAAACCAGAAAGAAATCAAAGTGAGAATCTAGATTCAAGACAGCTAAAGGACAATTTGCTTTAGGAAACACACCCAAAAGTCTAAAGAGACAGAAGTAAGGCATTAGTTACAGTTCCCTATTCTCTCTCTCTGTGAAGCTGCTAAGGCTAAGGAGAAATCCAATTCTAAGTGAATATATACCTTCAGCAGAACTCTGTTACTTGTGGAAGTATCAATTAGTGGATTCACATGTGTGTTGACAACTCTAGTTATTTTTCTCTCTCTTCTTAAATTCTGTAAAAGTTTGCTTCCTGTAAAATGAAAATAATGAAATCTGTTCTGTAACTCCCCCTACCCCCATTCCAACTCCTTATATGCTAAGTTTCTTTCAAGTGATAGAAAAAGAAAAACTTTCATAAAATACTACCTTTTGTTTGTTGTAGGCTATCTAATGTAAAAGCTAAAATTCGAAGTTACTGTCATTGGAACAAGTCAGTATCAAAGGGTAGCCTCTCTAACATTTTGTGAAATTTCTATTATTCATCCTATTAAGTGCAGGGAAGCAGCAAAAGAAGATATCAGAGTAAGAATTAAATAAGAATTATTTTGTAAAAACAAAAATTAATTTCTTCCTCCCTACAAAATGAAAATTAAGAGAAATTAAACCAATGTGGCAGCAAAAGTACAATTAAAAGGTTTTTTTTTTTTTTGGTTTTTTTTTGCGGAAATAAGTGAACTACTTCCCTCTTTCCCTTCTTTTGCCTCCCCTTCTCCACTCTATTCTCCTCTTCTCCTCTTCTTTCTGGGACTTCCTCAGCATAGGGAATTCTGTAAAATCAAAATAATTCTACCAAAGAAGATTAGCAACTATTCTGCAACTAAGTTTTTTGAAGGGTTGAACCTAAGACACTGAGAGATTAAGTGACTTATCCAGGACGAATTGCCTATTGAATGTTAGAGACAGAATTTGAATGCTGGTCTTTTGTACCTAGAAGCCTGCTCTTTACTATGTCAAGTTGCCTTTTAAAATTTCCCGCATATACTAGAAAAAATATATATCTAGAAAAATTCAAAACATAAGAGAGATGAGAATGAATAATAAAAAATAAAGGTATGATAAAAACAAAAATATCATTATTAAAAAAAACACCTCCCTCAAAAAAATAAAAAGGAATGTAGGCAACAAGATTTTTCAATCTGAATTTGCTTCTTCAAAAGTATTATCCTTCGGACATTTAAAATAATACTTGTTCATGGCTTAAAAATTGATTGAAATTCCTATTCTCTTTACAACTTCTGTTTATTAGACATCCTGACCTAACTTGCTGGGTTACTGCAACCATTGCTTCAAATTTTATTATGTAAACTCTGTGATACAACTGGATTCAGAATAGAATCCTTTCCCTACTGTTTAAGGAGAAAAGTTTTATAATGACTAAAATAGCTTACTGAGCATGACCTCTAGGATAACCTTTGATGGCCAACCCTGCCTGGTGGCAATGGTCCTTGTTCTTGAATCTAACAAGTTAGATTTGTGTAGTGGTTCTTTTTTTTTTTTTTCTTTTAATATTTTTGAGGACTTCCGTGGATAGAGCCAAGATAGCAGAGATGACACACATTTCTCTCTGACCTTCTCTACAATCCTCACACTAATTATGAAATTCAACCTCTAAATTAGCTCTGAATTGGTAGAACCCACAAATATTGGGAGTGCAACAAATTATCAGCAGAAGATAATTTTGAATATTGCTAGAAAAGGTCTATTTCAATTGGAATTGGGAGGAAACACAGTCAGCACAATCAGCTGAGTACAAATGCTAGCTCAGACAGCACAGAGTCCCAGAGTGGTGCAGACTCTGTGTGCCAGAGAACCTATGGGATGAAACAAACTAGAAAAGGTCTGTTTCAATTGGAAATGGGAGGGAAGCAGCCTAATACAAACAGCTGACCACAAACACCAGTGCAGACAGCAGCAGAGTTCCTGGTTATTGCTGACTCCATGGGCTGGAGGTGGTACAGATTCTGTGTGGCAGAGAGATAATTGGGGAGGGGATCCACAGGAATCTATAGCAGTATTGGCCACTCTGTCCTGCTTACAAGTCAGTAGATCAGAAGAGAAGTTATACAACATCCAACACAAACACAAAAGATCAATAGTGAACCTCAAAATGCCAGAATCTCACAGGACTTGGCCATGCCCATCCAGTATCAGGAATAAATCATTACTGGCCCAGTGCATCTGCAGCCACTTGGAAAATCTCCCTGCCCTAAAGGCAAACCTTAACTTTAAAAAAATGAATAAAAAAGGACTCTTTTTTAATAAAATAAGAGGACTCTGATGATAGCTTTTATGGTGAAAGAGAAGAATGGATTTCAAACCCTGAGGAGAGACTAAAGGCAGATTCTCTCCTAATGAAGCCCCAAAAGGCAATATAACCTGGTCCTCATCACACTCTCCTAGAAGAAATTAAAAAGGATCTTAAAAGAGAACTATAAGAAAAATGGGGAAAAGAAATGAAAAATTGGCAAGAAGGTTTGGAAAAAGTGACACAAACTATCTGAAGAAAATTCACTACAAAATACACTTAATGAGCTGGAAAAATAATATAACTCATTAAAAGATAGATTTGATAAAATGGAAAAATAAAGCAACTCTCAGAAAAAACAGAATTTGTGAAACAGAAAAAACTCCTTAAAAACAGAATTTGTGAACTGGAAAAAAATCCTTAGAGCAAAATAACTGATTTAAAAATTCAATTGGACAAATACAAAAAGAAGTAAAAAAAAAGTAAATGAAGAAAATAATTCACTAAAAATCAGAATTGAACAAATGGAAATGAACAAAAAAATATAGAATGCCTAATTTGGAAAACAGCCAACCTGGAAAACAGTTCTAGGAGAGACAATCTAAGGATTATTGGACTTCTTGAAATACATGATGAAAAAAAGTGCCTAGACACTATATTTCAGGAAATCATCAAAGTGTACTGCCTGCATATCACAGAAACAGAAGGTAAAATGACCATTGAAAGAATTCACCAAATGCTTCCTGAGACACCAAAATTAAAACCCCAAGGAATATCATGGCTAAATTTGAGAACTATTGGACCAGGGAAAAAATATTAATGGCAGCCAGAAAGAAACAATTCAAATACTGAGGAACCACAATAAGGATTACTCAGACCTAGTAGCTTCCACTTTAAAGGATCAAAGGACTTGGAATCTGATATTTGGAAAGGTGAAAGAACTTGGGATGCAGCCAAGAATAAATTAACCTGATAAACTAAGCATTTTCTTTCAGAGAAGAAGATGGATATTCAGTGAAACTGGTGAATTCCATTTATTTTTGAGGAAAAAACCAGAGCTAAACAAAAAATTTGACCTCCAAATATAGAACTCAAGAGAAGCATATAAAGGTAGAAAGAAAAAAAAA
The DNA here is from genome assembly GCF_902635505.1 of Sarcophilus harrisii. Lineage (NCBI taxonomy): Eukaryota > Metazoa > Chordata > Mammalia > Dasyuromorphia > Dasyuridae > Sarcophilus > Sarcophilus harrisii. The sequence goes on from NC_045426.1 coordinate 386,493,076, forward strand.
CTCTTGAGAACTGTATTTCTGTTATGGATATACATTGAGAGTACATATATAATTTTTTTTACTGTTATAATATAAAAAAGAAACTAGAGATGGAAAGGGGATTGTAACAGAAAAAAAAGAGGAAAGTGGAGGGAAAATGAGGGAAATTACATGTCAGGAAGAGGCAAAGAAAACCTATTATAATTGAGGGAAATAAAAGTAGATGACAATGATTGTATGAATCTTACTCTCATCAGATTTGAACCAAAGAAAAAATATTAGATATATTTGGTTTCACTGAAAAATCTCTCTCATCTTATAGAAAAGTGGGAGGGGAAAGGGGAAAAAGGCTAAATAGAAGAGAAAAAAAATAGTAGGGGGAAGGTATAAAAAAGGGAGAGGGTTTCTAAAGGGGTGGTCTGCTTGAGGCAAGTAGTGCTCATAAGTAAAATACTGGTGAGGAGGGAAAGGGGAAAAGGAAAGAGAAAGTATAATTTTGGGTTAATAAGATGGCAGGAAATACAGAATTAATAGTTTTATTGTAAATGTGAATGGGGTGAACTCTCCCACAAAATATAAACTGATAGTAGACCGATTAAAAGCCAGAATCTAACAATATGTTGTTTACAAGAACGGCATTGAAAGCAGAGCAAAACATATAAAGTAAAGGTAAAAGATTGGAGCAGAATGTATATTATGCTTCAGGTGAAGTAAAAAATAAAAGTAGGGGTAGCCATCCTGATCTCAGATCAAGCAAAAGCAAAAATTGAACTAATTAAAAGAGATAAGGAAGGAAACTACAACTTGCTAAAGTGTAACATAGTTAATGAAGCATTATCAATATTAAACATATATGGATCAAGTAGTGTAGCATCTAAATTCCTAAAGGAGAAGTTAAGAGAGTTGCAAGAAGAAATAGACCGAAAAACTATAATAGTGGGAGATCTCAACCTTGCTTTCCCAGAACTAGATAAATCAAACCACAAAATAAATAAGAAAGAAGTTAAAGAAGAAAATAGAAAACTAGAAAAGCTAGATATGATAGATTTTTGAAGAAAATTTAATGGAAACAGAAAGGAATACAAATTCTTCTTGGCAGTTCATGGAACCTATACCAAAAATGACCATATATTGGGACATAAAGACCTCAAAATCAAATGCAGAAAGGCAGAAATTGTAAATGCATTTGTTTCAGATCATGATGCAATAAAAATAACATTCAATAAAGGGCTAGGGGAAAATAGACCAAAAAGAAATTGGAAACTAATAATCTCATCCTAAAGAATGAATGAATATCAATAATTCTTTAATGAAATAAGTTGCAATTTAGAAGATTTTTAACAGTACAATAAAGGTAAAGTTAATTTTGATATTGAATTTTTTTTTTATTTGAAGACAGGTTTGCAATACTTGGCTGAAGCACTAGTTTTTGGCTCAACAATTTCTAATTTAGCTTATTTTTGTATTTTGATCTAAAACAAGAATAAAGTGATAATCCTCATTCACATTTTAGCAAAGTTGCAGAATACAAAACAAATTCACATAAATCATCAGAATTCTTATTTATCACTAAGAAGGGGGGCAGAGCCAAGATGGCGGAGAAGGCACACACAACTTTCTAAGCTCTTCTCTTTCCCTCTTTATCAATATTATATCGAGCCTCAAAAATAATCTTGACTGCTACAATTCGTAAAGATAAGAAGTATAACAACTCACCAGCCAAAGAAAATCTGCAGTCCCGCCAAAAAAAAAGGTTGGTTCCAGGGCCAGGGGGAAAATCAGCGCAGACTGGGAGAGAAATTAGGTTCCAAGGAGAGCCTCAAACCGAAAGTGAAAGCACAGATCTCAGCACAAGCGCAGCCCCAACCCGCAGTATGGGGCTTTTCCTTGGGGCAGTTGTGATCCTGCACGGCAGGAGGACACAGCCCGGGTTAGCCTCCAATCTGCGCAGTGGGGGGTTCGGCTTGGGGCCATAGAGCATTTGCAAGGCCGATTTGCATCAGGCAGAGACGCTGGGGCAGAGTTCCGGGCAGAGTTTGGTAGAATAGGCTGTCTGCGGTCAGCTGTCAGCTGCTAATACTCACAGTCCCACAAGAGGCTCCAGCCTGGGGCAGTGACACTTTCACCTCTTAGTCTCTAGCCTAGGGCAATCACTAAACCACACAGCCCTACTGGGCATTTTGATAGCTCGGCCAGTGCTGAATCCACTTCCTGTTGGGGGAAGGGAAAACTCTCACTCAGAGCACTCCCATACCTCAGAGCCAGAAATCGGTTTACATCTCTCCCTGCTCTGCAGAGGAAGCTGGTAACCCCCTTGCCTAGGAGACATACCCTAAAGGCTTTAAAACATGAATAAAAAGATGAAAAGAACGATCGACAGCTTCTATGCAGAAAAAGAGCAGGTCAGCAAACCTGAAGAGACACCAAACAGCAAACATGGACCAGATTGCCCTCCTTTACATGATGCTCTCATAGAAGAGACCATTAAAAGTCTCAAAAGAGAGTTAGAAGATAAATGGGGAAAGGAAAGAGAAGCCTTACAAGAGAGCAACAACTTCCTGAAATACGAATTGGAAAAGTTAAAAAATTCCCAGGAAGTGCAGGGAAACAAAACTTGTGAATTGGAAAAAATAAAGAATTCACTAGAAAGTAGGATTTGTGAATTGGAAAAGACAAAGAACTCACAAGAAAGTAGGATCTGTGAATTGGAAAAGACAAAGAACTCACAAGAAAGTAGGATCTGTGAATTGGAAAAAGAAAATAATTCACTAAAAAAAAAAATAGTGAAATGGAAAAAAATTCCACAGACCAAAACAATACATTTAAAAACTCAATTGGACATATACAGAAAGAAGTAAAAAAAGCTAATGAAGAAAATAATTCTTTAAAAATTAGAACTGAATAAATAGAAACTAATGATTCATTGAGACAGCAAGAATCAGTCAAGCAAAAACAAAAAAAATGACCAACTGGAAAAAACCATGAATTATCTACTTGCAAAAACGACAGACTTGGAAAATAGATCTAGGAGAGATAATCGGGATTTTGACCCTTCCCAAAACATGATGAAAAAAAGAGCCTGATACTATTTTACAAAAATCATTAAAAGAGAACTGCCCAGATTTAGAATCAGAAGGTAAAATGGCATTTAAAGAATTCATCAAACACCTTCTGAAAAAACCCAAAATAAAAAACCCTAAGGAATATTGTCCAAATTTCAGAACTATCAGATTAAGGAAAAAATTTACAAGCACCAAAAAAACAAAAAACAAACAAAAAAAATTTAAAACCGAGGTGCCAAAAATAAGGATCCCCAAGATCCGTCCACATTGGGTAAGGCCAATCTGATATCGAAAGGCAAAAGAACTTGGGATGCAGCCAAGAATAAACTACCCAGCTAAGCTGAGCATTTTCTTCCAGGGAAGAAGATGGACATTTAATGAAACAAATGGAATTCATTCTGGAAAAAACCAGAACTAGACACAAAATTTGATCTCTAACCATAGAACTCAAGAGATGCAGAAAAGGTAAAAAATAACCTTGGTTTATTTTGGGAATACAAAAAAGAATACATGTATAATTTGATTTTACTGATATAAATAAAAAAAGGGAAGTAGATATGGAAAAGGGATGATGGCAGAATAAAAAGGGGATAAAAGAGGGAAACCAATCCCAAAGAGGCAAAAAGAAACTTATCATTCTGGGGAATTTAGAGAGGGGAGGAAATTGTGTGAATCTTACTTTCTCATCAGAGTTGGCTCAAAAGATAAAATAATTGACATTTGTTTTAGAGAAAATTCTCTCTCCCTTCATTAAAACGGGGAGGGAAAAGGGAAAAAAAAGGAATAAGGGAAGGAAGGGGAAAGACCAAAGGGGGGAGGGACTAAAGAGGGAAGCATCGGATACAAGAGGGGCTAAGTTTAAAAAGGGGAAAGAGGGTTGGGGAGGGAAAAGTAAAGTATAATCTGGGGTTTTGGATGGCAGGAAATACAGATTTAGTAATCTAACCGTAAATGTGAATGGGATGAACTCCCCCATAAAGAGGAGGCAGATAAGACTGGATCAAAAGTCAAACCCTACAATATTTTTTACAAAACACATTTAAAGCAGGGAATACATAAAGAGAAAGGAAAAGGCTGGGCAAAATCTTGCTTCAGGTGAATAAAAAAAAGGGGTAGCCATCCTTATCCGATCAAGCAAAAGCAAAAAATTGACCTAATTAAAAGATAAGGAAAAACTACATCCCTAAAGGGGCATAAACAATGAAGCAAATCAATATTAAAAATATATGCAAAGTGTTGGCATCCAACTTCCAAAGGAGAAGAAGAGGTTGCAAGAAGAAAAGAAAAAAACTGTAAAAGTGGGAGATCCTAACCTTGCACCTCAAATTGAAAACAAACCACAAAACAAATAAGAAAAGAAATTAAAGAAAAAAGAATATTGAAAAATTAGGATGTTAGTCTTTGGAGAAAATTGAATGGAGAAGAAAGGAATATTTTCTTCCTAGCGTTCATGGAACCTATTCAAAAAATTACCATATATTAGGACATAAAGACCTCAAAATTAAAATGCAAGAAAGCGAAAAGTAAATGCTTTCTTTTTGATCATGATAATAAAAACTACATTAACAAAATTGGGGGAAATAGACCCAAAAAGTTTGGAAATTAAACAACTCATCTTAAAGAATGATTGGGTGAAGCAGAAAATTTAGATACAATTAAAATTTACCAAGATTGCAAGATGAGACATCATACCAAAATTTGGGGATGAAACCAAAGTGGTAATGAGGGAATTTTAATCCTTAGACTTACTTGAATAAAAAGAGAAAGAAAAGAAATGAATTGGCGCAAACTAAAAACAAAAAAAGACCAAATTAAAAACCCAATCAAAAATACTAAATTTAAATTTAAAATTAAAAGGAGAAATTAAAAAATATTGAAAAAAAAAACATTGAACTAATTAATAAAACGAGTTGGTTCTATGAAAAGCCAATAAATAGATAAGCCTTTGGAAATCTGATTAGAAAAAGGAGGGAGGAAAAAAATTAAAATCTTAAAAATGGGGAGAACTTTCCACCAATGAAAGGAAATTAGAGAAATAATAAGGATTTTTTTTCAACTTTTTGTAAATTTGAAAACCATGAAATGGAATACCTCCAAAATATAGATTCCAGACTAAAGGAGGAAGTAAATTTTTGAATAGTCCCATTTCAAAAAATAGAAAGGCAATTAAACAACCCCTGAAAAAATCCCAAGACCAGATGGATTTACATGGAATTTTACCAAACATTTAAAGAACAATTGCCTTCAATCTTTAAATTTTTGATAAAATAGGGAAAAGGAGTCCACCAAATTTCTTCAAGAACCTGGTACTTATACCTAAAACCAGGTATTGAAAACAGAGAAAGAAAATTTATACCAATCTCCCTAATGAATATTGATGCAAAATCTTAAATAAGATATAGCAAAAAGACTAAGAAAATCATCTCCAGGATAATACACTTTTGACAAGTGGTTTATACCAGGAAATGCAGGCGGTTTAAATTAGGAAACTATCAATATAATTCCATGTTAATAAACCAAATTAAAAAAACCATATGATCTCAATAGATGCAGAAAAAGATTTGATAAAATTCAACATCCAATCCTATTAAAAAACACTTGGAGTATAGGAATAAATGAACTTTTCCAAAATAATGCAGCATCTATTTAAAACCATCAGTAAGCATCATATTAAATGGAACAAACCGCAACCATTCCCCATAAGATCGGGGAAATAAGGTGCCCACTATCACCGTTATATTTAATATTGTTTGAAATGCTAGCTTTGGCAATAAGAGCTGAGAAAAAGATTAAAGGAATAAGAATAGGAATGAAAAAATTATAATTTCGATAATGTGGTAATTTAGAGAACCCAAGTTATACTAAAAAGTTATTGAAATAATCCACAACTTTACAAAGTTGCTATTATAAAATCCCCAAAAGTCTAGCATTCTTATATATCATAAAAAATCCAACAGTCAGGTTACAAAAGAAATTCCAAAAGTAACTACGATAATATAAAATATTTAGGAATCATCTGCCAAGGGAAAATAAAACTTTATGAAAAATTACAGACCACTTTTCACACAAATTAAGTCTGATCTAACCAATTGAAAAATATTAAATGCTCGGATAGGGGGGAAATATAATAAAAGATGACAATATTACCTAAACTAACTATTTATTTGCCTTCCAATCAGACCCCAAAAACATTTTAATGACCTGAAAAAAAAAACAAAATTCATATGGAAAAACAAAAGGTCAAAATTTCAAGGGAATTAATGAAAAAAAATAAATGAAGGTGGCAGCTTAAGATCTAAAATTAATTATAGAGCAGCAGTTACCAAACCATTTCGTATTGGCTGGAATAGATTAGTTGATCGGGAATAGGGTTGGGTCAAGGAAAACAGTCAACAAATATAGCAACCTAGTCTTTGCAAACCCAAAGACCCCAGCGGGAAAGAAACTATTTGATAAAAATTGCTGGGAAAATTGGAAACTAATATGGCAGAAACTAGGCATTGATCCCACTTAAACACACCAAGATAAGGTCAAATGGGTTCATGACCTGGATAAAGAATGAAATTATTAATAAATTAGAGGAACACAGGATGTTTACCTCTGACCTTAAGGGGTCTTTTATGACCAAAGAAGAACTAGAATCATTTGATCAGAAAAATAGAAAATTTCTATACCAAACTGAAAAGTTTTTTACAAACAAAACTAATGCAGACAAGATTAGAAGGGAAGCAATAAACTGGGGAAAATATTTTTTACAGTCAAAGGTTCTTAAAGGCCCATTTCCAAAATATATAAAAGTTAACCTAATTTATAAAAATCGCCATTCTCAAATTAAAAATGGTCAAAGGATATGAACAGACAATTTCAGATGAAGAAATTGAATCTTTTCAGCCAATGAAAAGATGATCCAAGTCATTATTAATCAGAGAAATGCAAATTAAGACAACTCTAAGATACTCTACACACCTGCGATTGGCTAAGATGACGGAAAAATAATGATGATTGGAGGGGAGGGAAAACGGGACATTGATGATTGTTTGGAGTTGTGAACAATCCAACCATTTTGGAGAGTAGTTTGGAACTATGTCAAAAAAGACAAACGGCATCCTTTGATCCAGGTTACTACTGGAGAGATTATAAGAAGGGAAAGGGTTATGGCCGAATGTTTGTGGCAGCCCTTTTTGTAGTGGCTAGAAACTGGAAACTGAATGGATGTCCATCAGTTGGAGAATGGCTGAATAAATTGTGGTATATGAAAATTATGGAATATTACTGTTCTGTAAGAAATGACCAACAGGATGATTTCAGAAAGGCCTGGAGAGACTTACACGAACTGATGCTGAGTGAAATGAGCAGGACCAGGAGATCATTATATACTTCAACAACAATACTATATGATGACCAGTTCTGATGGACCTGGCCATCCTCAGCAACGAGATCAACCAAATCATTTCCAATGGAGCAGTAATGAACTGAACCAGCTATGCCCAGAGAAAGAACTCTGGGAGATGATTAAAAACCATTACATTGAATTCCCAATCCGTATATTTATGCCCACATGCATTTTTGATTTCCTTCACAAGCTAATTGTACAATATTTCAGAGTCTGATTCTTTTTGTACAGCAAGATAACATTTTGGTCATGTATACTTATTGTGTATCTAATTTATATTTTAATGTACTTAACATCTACTGGTCATCCTGCCATCTTGGGGAGGGGGTGGGGGGTAAGAGGTAAAAAATTGGAACAAGAGATTTGGCAATTGTTAATGCTGTAAAGTTACCCATGCATATATCCTGTAAATAAAAGGCTATTAAATAAAAAAAAATTATCACTAACAAAATCCAATAGCAAGAGAAACAAAGAGAAATCCCATTTAAAATAAATTTTAATAATATAAAATATTTGAGAATTTATCCACCAGGGAAAGTTAGAAATTATATAAGCAAAACTACACAACACTTTCCACATAAATAGAGTCAAATCTAAGCAATTGGTAAAAAAAAAATAGTGTGTGCTAGTCGATAGGTCTGAGTGAATATATTAAAGATGACAATACTCCCTAAACTAATCTATTTATTTAGTGTTATACCAATCAAACTCCCAAGAAACTATTTTACTGACATAGAAAAAATAACAGCAAAATTCATCTGGAAGAACAAAAGGTCAAGAATTTCAAAAGAATTAATGAAGAGAAAAGCAAATGAAGGTGGTCTAGCTGTACCAGATCAAAACTTATATTATAAAGCAGCAATCATCAAAACCATTTGGTACTCGATAAGTTGATCACTGGAATAGGTTAGGTTCACAGAACAAGATAGCCTATAAGTATAATAATCTAGTATTTGACAAACTCAGGCCCCACCTTTTGGGATAAGAATTCACTATTTGATAAAAACTGCTGGGAAAATTGGAAACTAGTATGGCAGAAAGTAGCCATAAACCCACATATAACACCGTAAACTAAGATAAGGTTGAAATTGGTTTAGGATCTAGACATAAAGAATGATACTATAAACAAATTAGAAGAACATAAGATGGTTTACCTCTCAGATTTGGGAAGGAGAAAGTAATTTATGACCAAAGAAGAACTAGAGATCATTATTGATCATAAAATAGATAATTTTGACTATATTAAGTTAAAGCTTTTGTACAAACAAAACTAATGCAGACAAGATTAAAAGGGAAGCAATAAACTGGGAAAACATTTTTACATCCAAAGGAGCTGATAAAGGCCTCATTTCTAAAATATAGAGAATTGATTCAAATTTATAATAGTTCAAGCCATTCTCCAATTGATAAATGTTCAAAGGGTCTGAACAGATAATTTTCAGATGAAGAAATTGAAACTATTTGTAGCCACATGAAAAGGTGCTCCAAATCAGTATTGACCAGAGAAATGCAAATTAAGAAAATTAAGACAACTATGAGATGCCATTACATGCCTGTCAGATTGACTAAAATGACAGGAAAAGATAATGACAAATGTTGGAAGGATGTGGGAAAAATGGGACACTAATGCAGTGTGGTGGAACTGTGAACAGAGCCACTCATTCTGAAGAGCAATTTGGAACTGTTCTCAAAATGTTATCAAACTGTGCATATCCTTTGATCCCGCAGTGTTTCTATTGAGATTATATTCCAAAGAGATCCTAAAGGAGGGAAAGGGACTCACATGTGCAAAAATGTTTGTGGCAGTCCTCTTTGTAGTGGCAAGAACCTAGAAACTGAGTGGAGGAGAATGACTGGGTAAATTATGGTATATGAATGTTATGGAATACTATTGTTCTGTTAGAAATGACCAGCAGCATGATTTCAGATAGGCTTGGAGAGACTTACATGAACTGATGCTAAGTGAAAGAAGCAGAACCAGGAGATCATTATACATGGCAACAACAAGACTATATGACGATCAATTCTGATGGACGTGGCTCTCTTCATCATTGAGATGATTCAAACCAGTTCCACTTGTTCAGTAGTGAAGAGAGAGAACCATAGGAACAGAGTATGGAACACAACATAGCATTTTCACTTTCTCTGTTGTTATTTGCTTGCATTTTGTTTTCTTCCTCAGTTTTTCTTTTTCTTCCTTCTTGATCTGATTTTTCTTGTGCAACAAGAAAACTGTATAAATATGTAAACGAGTATTTCATCTAACATGTATTTCAACACATTTAACATGCATTAGACTATCTGCCAGCTAGGGGAGGAGGTGGGGAGAAGAAGGGTAAAATTTGGAACAAAAGATTATGCAAGGGTCAATGTTGGAAAAATTATCCATGCATATGCTTTGTAAATAAAACGCTTTAATAAAAAAATCTTTTTGGTTTGGCAAATACTTAAAAATAGCTATTTTGGGGTGTAAATCCCTAGGTTAAGTTAACATGTTATTCATAATATTAAAATGTTCATTAAGTGTAAGAACTACAAAGATAGCTTTTAACTTCAAATCAACATTTATATTATGCAATTATAAAATATAAAATTGTGTTTTTTTATTTTTGAAAATTTTATATGTAAAATTATGAAATTCTAAATATAACTATAAATATTATATATCCTTTTGTTAGAATTAAAAGAAATAATCCAGAAACATATAGGGCTGAAACTCTTGAGTCAATGCATGAAGGTCAGGATAGCCGAGCACTTGAGACTAACTACCAATTGGACAATACTCTATGGGCATATGCTGGGAAAATGGCCCTTTCCACTATCCTGTGCTGGCTCAATGATTGGTATATACAGAGGATTGTAGGAGGGACTAGAGGGTGGAGTAAGTCTAGCCAGGGTCACTGTCAGTAGACCAGGAAGACGGAGATTGCAGAGATCCTACTTCCATCTCCTTCACTTCTACCCCTAAAGACCAAGAATAAAGACTAAGGACTTTTGTTTATCCTGACTTCGGTTGATTCTAAGGTATCCAGGGTGCTAAGACGGTCATCACACAGAAAGATCCCATATGCTCTGTCATTTATAAGTTTTCATATTAAATTTCATTATTTTGAATTTTTGAATATCAATAATTCTTTAATGAAATAAGTTGCAATTTGGAAGATTTTTAACAGTACAATAACAGGTAAAGTTAATTTTGATATTGAATTTTTTTTTAATTTGAACACAGGTTTGCAATACTTGCCTGAAGCACTAGTTTTTGGCTCAACAATTTCTAGTTTAGCTTATTTTTGTATTTTGATCTAAAACAAGAATAAAGTGATAATCCTCATTCACAGAAATATGTGGTAAAATAACTAAAGAAAATTCTATAAACTTTCTTTCTGAGAGATGGACATTTATTTTTAATTTTTTTGAGCTACTTAACCAAATGAAAAAGATAAAGTTTTGGTATGAAATATGTATTTGCATATTGCCTAATTACATTAATTTTATTAAATGAAAAAAAAATAAAGTTCAGTTGCATATAACTTCATTTTGGTATTGTTTATATATAAAATGACCTTTATAAATAATCTCTTACTATATGGCCTTTTCCTCTTTTATCATTATCACATTCATTACCATATTGTTACAGAAACTGAACAACTTATTACTGTTGCCAACAATTCCTTTGAATATCAACTGGAGTGAAGACAACTGACATTGGCAGAGGATAAGTTTATATTGGAAAATAGAGTTATTACTGCAATGAGAGATAACATATCTTGCAATGCACATTATAAATCATCTAGAAACCATCACTTACCTTTACACATATTCTGCAGAAACAATACCAATATTATTTCTCAGTGATCATGGTTTCAACTCATGTGATATTTATGTTGCAAGAAGTTACATATTCAGAACATTTTGATCGTGTGATTTTTTACAACTGATGAGGTATGATTAAAGTGATATGAAAAAACTACTCTGTAACAGTGTACATAACAAAATGGGAAATATGAATATGCATCTGACCATCCATTTGAAATGAAATGTAGAACACGGATGGTTTGAAAACTATTTGATCATAAGTTGATAAAGTATAAAAATATCTTGTGCTTAGTCAGAGGTGGTTAGAATTTGGTGCAATAACTACTCGCTAATGCCTCCAAAATATGGTCTAATTGACTCAATTCTTAATACTTGGTCATCCATTACTGTCAGCCTAGCAAAGTTTTAAGATTTTTGAATGTTTTAGGAAGTTGAAGCAATTTTAGGGTTCAATGTACAAGCAAGCTATATACAAGACAAAGGGAAAATAATCAACAAGGGAAAGGCACTGGAATTAAGGGTACTTGGGAAAGGTTTTCTGAGTAAAGTTAGATTTTGACTAGAACTTGAAGAAAATCAGGGAAATCAGGACACAAGAGATGAGAAGGGACAGCATTCTTATCATGGGGAATCATGTCTCAAAATGTCCCGACAAGGAAATAGAGTTTCTTGTTTTATATTCAGTGTCATTGAATTGCAGAATATGTTTGGTGGAGGGGAGGGGCAATAGAAGATATAAGAAGACTGGAAAGATCAAATTAAAAAAGACTTTGTATGTCAAACAGAGGATTTTATATTTGTTTCTAGAGGTGATAAGTAGTCACTGGATTGACCACATTCTTATGTGAAAGCAAGAGTGAGAATGACCATCTTTGTAATCAAAGGAACAGTGATAAAGGCATATGCATATCTTGAAGAAGGAAGGATTTGGGATAAATATCTATTTGAGATTTTGTGAGATATAATGAGCTCTTTTTGGAACATGTTGAATTTTAAAAAGTTAACATTGTTTTAAGTAATACATTATCCCAAATTAATAAATTTAATAATCATATTGTACTTTATTGGACAAGCACACATTTTTGGCTTATCTGAATATAGTTATCCAATATTGAATTTCATCAGGGAAATGACATATGCCATGGACTGTCTTTGAGAAAAATCTAATTGAAGGGACTTGACCTTGTTCAATATCAATCTGTGTTTTCCAGGGTTCCCCCCCCCCTTTTTAAAAAACCTGTATTTGTAGAGAAAAGACTGCCTAGAGAACGTAATGGAATTTGGCATAGCACTTGTATTCATTCTGTTGTTTGAGACTAATGAAGCTATATATTTCTTCCTATTTACTTGATTAGTAATCAGAGCAAATTGGTTTTAGGTATGCAGCCCTGGCTTGATTACAGATTTGTGATCCAAAAAACTGATATTTCCATTTATGTATTTGATTTAGGGATATAGATTTGTATTGACATCCACATTGTAATGTAAATTTAAAGTAAAATATAAATTTGTATCAAAATATAATATTTTAATATTCTTAATATTTATTGATTCTTTATTTTTGCAGTCTCTGCATTCTCTGTTTCGATAAATTCTAAACAAGACAGGTGTTGGGAATGCTAGCTTCTATCCACCTACTCCAACAAAAATATGAAATTACATCAAACTGAATAATGATGAAGAACCATAATAAGTGATCCCTTCTATCTCATAATTATACCTAAAGCCAGACAGATGTCAATAGGAAAGGAAGGCAACACTAGGGCCAGCAACAATAGAGATAAACAAGTAGACACCTTCATGAATATGATAAGAGATATCAACTATGGGTATAACCTTAAGATTTCTATTTCTAGAGACAAAAGCAAAGAGTTCCTTCTTGAATGTCTCAAAGAGGTAAGAAAATCCAAAGATTGGGACCTTAGGAGCCTGAAGAAGTAATTAATATCTAGAAGTATAATTTAATAGTGTTTAACATTGGACAGCCTATGATTTAAGATATCATAAAGGACCCTAAAATTTTATTTCTTTGAACCTCAAATATCAAGCTCAACACAAGAATCCAGGTAACATAAAATAAGACCAAACAATTCATCCACCCATCCCAAAAGCACAGCAGGGTTCAGAAATAGCATAAAGCTTCAAATCAGGTTAAAGATGTAAATAAATCAAAGAAAACATTGATTAGTATAAAACATCATTATATATTTTGCGATGCCTCCAAACAATAACACTTGGAACATAAATGCAAAGGAAGAAATGAACTTTCCCTAAGGACCATATGCATATCTGGGAGAAATGAAACCAAGTGATTAAAAAAAGAAATAAAAGTTCTGGAGGAAATAATTAGAAAGAAAAAGAATAGCTTAGAAGAGAAAATGGCAAGCCTTATTAAAGAAATGTACTTCCTGAAAAGTAGTGTGTAGCCAACTGATTGATCAAACATCAAAATTACTCTGCGAGATAGCAAAGAAATAAATCACAATTCCATAATAGAAAAATATGAAGAATATGTAAATTATCTCATTTCAAAAACAACAGACCTTGAAAACAGATTAAATTGATAATTTAAAAAATCATACTTCTTGAAAATCATGACTTAAAAAAGTCTTAGACATTTTCTTTTTAAAATCATGTATGAAAACTGCTTTTTTTTTATTACAGAAAAAAGTAAAGATAAAAAAATCTACTAATTACCTCCTGAAAGGAACTTTAAAATGAGTGTCTACATATGTCTTATCAGAAATCCAGAGCTCTTACATCAAAGAAAAAAAATACTGTTAAGTATCCAGAAAGGAATTCAAGTACTATTGAACCACATTTATAACTTATAAGTCATAGCAGCTTTACTATAAAAGGCAGTGGAGGGAGTAGATGGGCTTGAAATACAATATTTTAGAAGGCAAAAAATTGAGGATTCAAAACAAAAACTTTACTTTTATCAAAAACACTTTGCTTTGTGAAGTTGAGTATGCTTCCCCTGGAGAAAACAAAATGGCCTTTAATGGAATAGAAGACTTTCAAATATTTCCGATGAAAAACTAAAGCTAAGAAAGAATTTGAAATTTAAAAAAAAGCAAAAAAAAAAAAAAAAAAAGAATTCCAGAGTAACTTTAAAATGTAAATTTATCCGAACATTGAAAGAATCTGTACAGAGGAAAGAAATATGAATTCCTTCAGTACGTCAATGTTTTCCAAGGGTATCGAGAGAGTTTAATATGTGGATTAGACTGCTTTTGTTCTTTTTGTTTTTGGAAAAAAGAAAAGGTAAAAGTAATATTACTAACATAGAAAAAATAATGGACTTGGAACTTGCTTTTTCTCATAATTGAGAAAGATGAGAGGAATATGCAAATATAGAGAAACAAAAAGTGAATCAGATGAATCTCACTGTTATATGAGACTACAAAGAAAGCTTGAATGTACACATATACACAGTTTGATGTAAAAATACATCAAACTCAGAAGTAAGCAAATGGGAATGCTAGGGGCAGGTTTGGTAAGAAGAAGGATAATACTAGCAGGGAAGAATAACAAACACAACAAACTTCCTGATCCTGAAGGGAAGGATGATATGAAAAGATAAAGAAATATAATATAGATCCAAAAAAAGGACAATATCCATCAATTAGATGAAGGCTGAACAAATCATGATACATGTATGTAATGGAACATATCAATGTTCTATAAGAAAGGTATCATTTTAGAGAATGCTGGGTAGTATGCACTGATAGTGAGTGAAATGAGAAAAACCAGAACACATTGTAAAGAAAAAAACAAGAAAAAAATTTGAAAGACAACAATGCTGACCAATATAATGATTGGCCCAACTTCCAGAAGAACTTTAATAAAATTATATAGCCTATATACTGACAGGGATGTGAGATACTCAGGATACAGAAAAAGGATACCTATTTGGATACAAACTATGTGAATTCCTTTTCTTTCATGATGGTTATTTGCTACAGATTTGTTTTTGTCTTTCGATTTTTTCCAAAGAAAAAGTTGGGGGGTATTAACAATAGTAACCCCCCAAATAAATGTACTTTAAACAAACCAGGGTTGTTAAAAAAAATTTAAATATAGAGAATATAACAGAATTTCAGAAGGAAAAATAAATAAGATAGTTTAGAAAATGTTATTTATTTGATAATTTTTAACAAAAATAAAGTGATAGAAATGGAAATTCATACTTTTATATATGCTTTTTTGTCCCTCTATCATGCATATGGAAATATTCTTTTTCATGTTTAAGTTCAGATTAAAGATTTAATTTTCAAACATTATATTTAGATAGGGCAAGTAAACAAAAGTTCTTCTAAATTCCCTTGGCTGGTTTTCATTCTCAGCAAGCAGTCATGACTTTGGCTGCAGGGGGAAAATAATTTAAAAATATCAAGGCAAATATATTTAGGGAAATAAGGTACTTATTTCTACTCCTGGACAGAAAATACCATTACCACCAATGGTTTCTTAGTGCATGATATAGAGGCTAATGTAGCCATGTGATAACCTCCTTGAATCTTAGTTCATCTATTGTGTCACCTTGTCTGAAGATCAGAAAATGGACCAGATGATCTGAGATATTTTCCCCCATAATCCCAATAGCTTTGATTCAGTGAGATCTGGGTTCAAATGCTACTTCTATATAACTTGTTAGCTCTGTGACTGTAAGAAAGACCCTTAACTTCTGTAATATTTGTTTTATTCCTCCTGTACATTTGAGATAATAATGACTGCATTGTCTGTTTCATGAGATTGTTTTAAGGATCAAGTTAGAAAATGTACATTAACCATTTTTAAAGCTTTACAAAGTCATATAAATATCAGAAATATTGATAATTCTGTGATTTTGCGACATTTATATTAGAACTTGTTCAGATTTGTCTTAGATAACCCATTAGGGTTATTCACTTTTTATGATACTGTCAAATACATAAATATTGCTATTGGGACAAATGGAGGTATCATGGTCTAGGGTAAAGAGAACTGGATTTTGAATTGGAGATCTAGGGTTCAATTCTACCTCTGCCATTCCTAGTTATGTGACTTAAATCACTTTACCTCTGTAAATGTCAGTGTTCTTTTATGTAAAGTGGGCATAAGTGCACCACCTATCTTGTGGTAGTGGTGAGGGTATTAATAGCCTAAAGAATTATAATAATGAGAGGTAATATAAAGACTTCCAAGAATTCAAATTGCAAAGGTTGTAAAAAAAATTGTAGCTGTGCTATATTTTTAAAATGAACAGGATATTCTTTAGAATCTGGGTGCATATTTCATCTTCTTATACGATATTTAGTTAAGTAAGTAATTCCTGGAACCAACTACTCATGATGGAAGTAAAGTACAATTTTAAAAATATTTATAATATAGAAAGAATTCACACCCTCCCCCATCAATGAGAAGCAATTATTTCTGTGTTGTTTTATTTATTCTTATTTAAATAACAATATGCTGTGCGGAATTTACAGTTTGATATGCTTTTATGATTTTCAAGTCAAGCAATGCAAGAAAAGCCATCTTCCCCACAAGTGCTGGTGGATCAGCAGGGGGTCCTTGTTCCACTATATGGAACAGGATTGCAAGGTTTCCCATCACATCTCTACTTTAAGCCTCGAGATTTCCCAGGCTGATAGCACTACCAGTGAATTCCATTTATGCTGTCTTTGTCTTGGGACCCTGCTGTTAGGGAGTGGTTGCTAGCCTGGCTAGATCTGAAGCCAAATGTGTTAATAAAGTTTAAAGAAATGTTCAGATTACTTCCCAATAGCTCCAACACACCCCTTGCCAAAGGCACTTGAGAAACTGCAGTACTGATTCAGTGTCATGTCTTTGAAAATCAAAACTCTGCATAGCTTAGCTTGAAGTGTAAAGTAGCAAGATGGGCATCTGTGAGTGTAACTGGTACTTCCCTGTAATCAGGCTCATTTTCATCACATTCATCCAAAATCAAAATCAAACTGAAAGATTTATTTGTTTATCCTTCGTGTTACTGGCTGGGAATAGAAACTGAGGATATCTCTATGTTTTGAGAATGAATTTCTTTTTTTTTTCCTAATAAAAAGATAAAGCAAGTACATAGGCATTAAATAAATTTTAAAAATAACACAACTAATCCTTTACATCAAAGGAAACAGGAGTTACTTCTCTGTCATCTGATTGCAGACCCAGGTCAGACAGCAATCAATAACAAAATGGACAGCACCCCTGACTGCACATATTTCACTCTGAGTGTCAGCTTGGAGATCTTTCATGGGGATTAATAGCTGTACCAAGTGGCTCTCTCAGCAATAGAGTGCTTTTCACATGAACCTTTTCTCCAGTGACTTCTGAGAGCCAAGCCTGCTACCTGATTGGTGGAGATTTCTGAAACCAGGCACTGAAACAGATTGTCCACTAAGGGTTGAAATTCCCCAGTTGCTCTTTATATTTCAAACTCAATTTTGCTGACGTATAGATCTAAGACTAATGACTTTCCGGTGCTTTGACTATTCTCATGGAACTATATAGGGCAGCAGCCTTTCTGAAAATCTTGTTTGAAATTGTAATAACATTTTTATTTATAAGATTAAGGGGCTTCTTTTCCAAGGAAATAAAAGGCAAAATTTAAAGCTGTTTGAGCCATTGAATAAAGAAATAAAATGAAAAGATACTTAAAAACCCTATGAAATATTCATCTACTCTCTTCTACCCTCTCTCTTTGGTTTTATGTCTACAATAAATATTAGGCTAGATCTATTTTTTCTTTTAAAGTAAGATTTACATTTAGATTTCTGATTTTATAATATTCTTCATTTCTTTAAAAAATAACTGTAGAATGTGACATATTGAAATAATTATAGATACATTTCTATATTTTCCTTATCCTGTCTTTTCCACAATTTTTTTTTTCAGAGACTGGCTAATTCAATTCTAATGATAATATGACAATAGTATAGTAATTCCTACATATTTAAGTTCATATGGAAACTAGGATGAATCACTGCCTGCATGGTATTACCAAATGCTTGAATAGGTAGGAAAGTGAGAATTTTTTTTTTCAACCTCCTTCTTTGACAGATGAGGAGACTGGAATATTAGAAAGATGAGGTGGCTTACTTGTTATTACTCAGCTCATCAGTTGAACTTCTGGGAATAATCTAAAATACTTTCTAGTGTCCCATACTGCCTTACCCAGAATAAAAGCTCAAAATAAAATTAGACTTTTATTCTTCCAGGCTTAAAACCTTGAAGCAGCTTTCTATTCCTTTTCTATTAAATTATAACTCCTGGTTCATTATGAAATCTGGTCAATTATCTGCTTACAATATCTCCCATATTTTCCTTATTCCCTCCTGGTACATGGAAAGAGGCTGGGTTTGGAGTCCTAAAAGAATCCTAAAAGAGTTCTGGACTCTACTACTTGCAGCTTGTCTTAGCTTAAGCAAGTCAGTTTCCAAATCTGGGCTTGAGTATCTTTACGTGAAAAATAGGGAAACTGGACTAGATGATATTTAAGATTTTTTTTCTATTTCCGTGTGTGTGTGTGTGATACTATGTTTAGAATGGATAAATTTATTTAAAAACTATTCATTAAGCAATTTGTACAAAGCACCAAGGATACAATAACAAAATTAAAGATAGTTTTGCCCTCAAAGAGCCCACATTCCAGTAGGGCAGAGATTATATATGAGACTAGTGACTGGGGAAGAGTATTTGAATTTAAAGAGTTACAGGTATGATGAGTAGCACTGCAAGAGAAAAGATTGACACAAACTTTGAAGTAGCAATAAAAGTGTTGCTTGAATATGATTGTTGATATTGGCATAACTAGATGGCATGGTGGATAGTGCATTAGACATTAAGTCAGGAAAACCCGAGTTCAAATTTGACCTCAGACACTTATTGGCTGTGTGCCCTGGACAAGTCATTTAATTCTGTTTGCCTCAGTTCCCTCATCTATAAAATGATCTAAAGAAGAAAAGGACACATCTGCAGTATCACAGCTAAGAAAAACCTCAAATACTTCACAAAGAGTCAGAACAAATGAAACAATTGAACAATAGCATTGCACCTATTATTGATCTAGCTCTAGGATGAGAAATCTTTGTGTGAAGAAGTGGATGAAAAGAGAGTACAATGAAGAGTGGTCACATGTGAGAAATTTACTGGTCAAGAACTTGGGTCCCTGAGGCCAGAGTTTCAGAGCTAAAGGAGTTATCTCTCCAGGACACAGTCTCAAGTCCAAGGTGCCTGATGAAAAGATGGTGGGGATAAAAATAGCCTCTTGGATAGATGGTTTATTTCTAATACTTTCCATTCTAAGTCATTCTATATTTAGTAGTAAATTTTCTGCATTTACATGTCAGGTCTTTTTTTAAGAACTTAGGTTCAGTTTTAATCCATTATATAAAATCTAAACTTGTATGCCATTTTATTTCATAGATAGTGTGGCAGTGTGGTGGATGTTATTGTTTAATTATGACCCTATGTATGGTACAGCAAAAAATACTGTAGTGGTTTGTTATTTCCATCTCTAACTCATTTTGCAGATGAGGGAACTGAGGCAAACAGGGTTAATTGACTTGTTCAAGATCACACATGTAGTAAATGTCTGAGGCACATTTGAATTCTGGAAGATGAATCTTCCTGCATCTTGATACCAAGATACTGGCCTGGTGGATGTAGTTCAGGAATTTAGAGTTCAGAATTTTAATTTCTCCTCACATATTTGTTATTTAAATGATGCTGGGCTTATCATTTGACCTCAGGTTCCTCATCTGCAAAATGGAGAAATAGAAATACCTACCTAGTAGAGCTGTTATGAAGATTAAATGAAATGCAAGCAAAATTGTTTGCAAACTTCAAATCACTATGCATATGTGAACTATAATGATTATTCTACTAAACCTTCAGATTTTCCTACCAATTGTTTCTCTCTAGTGCAATCATTTTTAAGGTTGTCCCTTTACTGATAACACATACTATTTGTACTATTCTGCTTTTGTCCTTTGAAAATGAATTGATCATCTTACCTCATGTCTTTTTTAAAAAATAAATATTTTAATCCCTATCATCTAAAATCTCTTTCCCTTTTCTTTTTAAAAATCCTTGCTCAATATCTCTTTCAGTGCCAGACTTATTTTTCTATTGGAATATTTTTTCATTTCTATTCCTAGGAAGCATCACTATTCCTTATAAACACACTGGGTAGTTGATTCTCAGAAAGTGAATTTTAGGAAGACAGTAGGGAATGAAAAGGATCTGTTTATGGGTATGAAGATACATATTCTGTTACCTTCATCCCTTCCTAGCACAGTACTATACAAATTATGGGCAGCGTAAAGGTTCATACCTGCTGTTCTTACTAAATTATTTTGTCCTGTTATGAATAGAACTCATGCGTTATCATTGTGTTACAGAACTAATAACCTAATTTATTAAATCATCTTTCCCCTACCATTATAGTCACATGCCCAAAAGGGATTAGGACTTGGAATTCCAATTTAACTTCCTTTCCAACATTGCTTGAATACAGTGTTATTTGATTAGAGGTGCTAGGAATAGTTATTTATCTGGAAACATTCATGAGGATTAGTATAAGATCATCCTATAAGGTCACCCATTCCTACTTTGGCCACTATACTTTGGGCTCCTCACGAGAAAATGGATATGGTTTTGTGGAACATTTATTTTCAACATTAATACAATCCTAGAATCACCACTTGTGTTGATTGGAGCCTATGTGGCTTGGAACTATTGAAGCTAGAGTAGTCAGGGCCATTTTCCCAAATAAGTTGGCTTGAAGAAATGAAAACCTATTATTTTTTCCTGAAGTGATTTCACTTGTTATATAATAGCCTGATTTTTAGTGTAGCAGATTTAAGAAAGAAATAATGAGAACATTTAACTCAATTAGATAAGATTTGAAAGGAAGTCTGATGTGGTGGATAAAGAGTTGGGTTCAGAGTTAAGAAGATCTGGGTTTGTAAGTACCACATCTAACCAATACTAATTGTATGACCTTAGTCAAGTTATATAACTTTTCATTAAAAAGGCTAAAGGTTAAAAGAGTCCAGGATACTCTCTGATACTTAAAGTTGTAATGTAGATAAATATTTGTATCTGGAGAAAGCATTTCCTCATAAGGAATTCCTTATAAAAATAAAATCATATTTTTTCCCCCTTTTCTCTCCCATCAAAAAAGTGTATTTGTTAAATGCACAGATTATAGCATCTTTATACTATTGATAGGCCCTGTCTAAGAACATAAAAAGGACATGCACATGAAAGGACATCATGGACAGAGAAGCCCTTCAAACAAGAAATCTTTGTTAAATAAATTTTAGCCCAGTATTTTGCAAGGTGGGGTGAGATAAGGTAGGGGTAGGACAGGAAGGATCTGATGAAGAATAAAACATGTTCTTTTCCCTCTAGGCCTTCACTCTTTAGTTAGGGAGATAAGAGTAATAGACATGAAAAAATCAGGGAACATCAGAATTATGAATCAGGTAGTCCATAATGGCATGCTAAATTATGGGAACAGATCACAGAAATGTTGGAAATACAGAGAAGGCAGAAATAAGAGTAACTGGACATTATGATTAGCTCCAAGGTATTTTGTATGTCCCAATCTCACTTTACTCAAAATAAATATTCACAAACTTTTATAAAAAATACTCATGGAATTATTATATTAATTCTTCAGTGGATATTTACTTTATTAATCAACATTTATTAAATTCCTAAAGGAATAGGCATTTAGGGCCAGTCCAAAATTATAAATAGGAAAAATGTATAGTTTTCCTCTCTCTATGTTCCCTGTGCTACTGTACTGGACACTGATCCACTCAGGAAAATTGATTCACCTTCAGAGATATTTCTTCCAAACCACACTTGCCTATCTGGCTTTTCATTTCCTGGGGATATACATGTTTTCCTTTAGGAAACCAATTAGCTAAGTATTAGATTATTGCTTCTAACATGTTCAGTGACCACCTTATTGCTCATTCATGGGAAGAGAGGGAGAGGAGTTACTAAGAATGGGCAGGTATGAATAGACTGTAATCTTTATCATTGTAGGCAATAACCTCCTTGATGAAAATTGAAGATTCATTAGCTTTTTGGAGTGATGTGTTAATAAATATTAGTGATTTAAAATGTTATGAGTTTCAAATAATATCTATGCAACTGAACATTCTGATATATTTCTCTTTTTCTTCTCCATGAAGAGAAAAATAAATTTAAAACTTAACCATGAATTCTCAGATGTATAGTTCAAAGGGACAGGCTTCTCTCCCCTCCTTAAAAGGGGCTAGAATTACTGCAAGGCTTTTTTGAGGGGGACAGGAGGTTGTGGTATGGGCATTCATTATATGCAGACTTTTTTTTTTTTTTTTTTTTTTAAAGAGAAAGTAGAAAGCTTATGGTAGAAAACTGGAAGGGATAGCAATAGAGGTAGCCACCATAATAAATGGTTGGAAAGAAACAATGTAGTTACCAAGAATAACAAAAGATATGCAAAAGATCAACTTCCTCTGGACTATTTCTCTCTGTTGCCTTTTTTTCTGGGTTTGTGTTTATTTGTGATTTTTTTTCTTTAAATTGATTTTAATTTCATATAAATATTAATGATTTATCCTATTTTTGTGTTGCAAATTATCTATTTCAAGATAGGAATGCAAATGGATTATTGCAGTAACTACTTTAATATTCCAAGAATTTCAATAAAATAAAATTCTGTATCCCAGTCTAAAGCAGTCACAATTTTATTCTAGTTTGGGGGAGTAGCTAATTGCTAGATAACGTTTATGACTATGATTTTATTAGTCATTTGTATTAGTTCCAGATAACATGGAGATGATCCATGTAAGGCAGAACCATTTTTTCCTTGGAAAAAGTGATAGTATGGTTTGAGTCAGGTTCAAGATGCCAGAGTTCAAGGAACCCTAGGAAAAATTCTAGCTTCTAAGCCATGGCTTTGATCAAGAAAATTCATATATCTCAGAATCATCAAATAGAAGGAAAAAGATATTTTTATAGTAATCACTCTCTCTCACCATATTATCATTTGGAATCTAGGATTCAAGAAAGTAAATATCACTTCCAAATGTTGCCTTACAATACCACCGTTTGCTTCTATCAGTATTTTAACTAGGACTAACTAGGACTTACAGAATTTTGTACTTATTTCAGATGTATAGCATTTTGGGTTCTGATGATTCTTAAGAATAATCCCTCATACAGATTGAAGCAGCAATTATACATTAGTTTATTGAGTCCTGTGGTTAATGCATGCTTGTAACACTTCTATATTTATTATTTTTGTGCTAAATTATGCCCCATACTCATTTTATATTATACAATGACTACTTTATCATTTTACTTTCCTCTTTTTAGGAATGGAGGAGATCCAAGCTATAAATAAAATCATACCAAGGAGACATTATGGAAGTGGATGTAATGAGCTAAAGAGGGTGGCAAAGATGATTCTAACTATCCTCAGTTGAAAACAGGTTCCTGGGGATACAACCTGATCTAAAGCATGTGTTGGCATACAGAAAAGGAAGACACAGTACTTCAACTTAGTTTCAGTGGATCTTCAAAGTTAGATTCATAATTGCTTCATTAACATTTGTTAAATTGAACCTAAGCCTCTTTTTTCCATATCTAGGATTCTTCCTCTTGGCTCTAGCTATTGATAAATGGATGATCTTCGGTCCTGCAAAGACCCATTGAATTTGCAGTCAGAAGACTAGGATTCACACCCCTCTGATGTTATTATCACTATAACTTTGGAAAAGTCATTAAGTAAAGGTATTGAACTAGATATTTCCCAAATTCACTTACTTTGTATCTGAGTGGGAGGGACCTTGTAAATCCCATTCACTGTCATTAAAACCTGCTAAGTATTGCTCATAGAATCAGAGATTCAATTCTGGATCTAGAAGAGACTGTCAGAAATCATCTATTCCAACTCCCTCATTTGACAGATAAGGAAATAGAAGCTCTAAGAGGTCAATTTAGTTGCCCAGGGATATGTAGGTAGTGTGACTAGGATTTGATTCCAGCTATTCTGACTTTCATTTCATTAGCCTTTTTCTACACCATTTCTTCCCCTTTTCCAGGAGTGTGTGGGAACCAGTTCACATCTGGCTGACAAACTGTTAAATTTCCTTGTCAGCATTAATACCTCTGAAATGAATAGATTAAGCTTAATTTATTCTTTTAATTGTCAAAAATTTTAAAAAGTAATAAAAAATGTTAATAATGCAAATTCAACTGAAAAAAAAAATGCTGTGCATATATTTCCATATCCCCTACCGAAGGGAATTGTTAAAAATTTATCAGCCCATCCCAATGAGTTCTTCTGATCAAGTGAATTTTCTAGAAAGATTTGGCATAGACTGTCTAGGATCCTGTAAATAGCCTGTGTCAATTCTACATCATGCAGGGATGACCTCCTTAATGACTTTATTGTAGCTGCTCTAAAGAGTTTGGATTCAACAAGGACTCTTTAAGTAGAGGAAAAGCTATCTGATTGTGGATGCAGAGTAATTCATTTGAGACCTCAGTGAGGGTTTATCTTTGTTGATTGAGAGAATGCAGATAAAAAGCACCACATAAGCATGTCTAGGATGTTATTTGGTTCCTAGCAAGCTGTGTTCCACTTTGGTAAGACTGTGAAGCTAAGGCTGAACTGGTTAGGTTTGTGCAGTTTGATTCCTCATTGAAACCCCATCCAACTTATCACCTGGCTTCATCCTTCTTGACACATCATCCAGATGGATATCTGTGGGGAGTTACCAGGGCAGTTCCCTCTTGGTACTGTTACCTTGCTTTTGATTTATGACCTCAACTCAGAATGCCCTGAGGTCATCTTGTTAGCAACTGCTAACTTAGGAATGACTGAGTCTCCCCTGGAACATTTTATTTGCCAGATGGGGGCTGCTTGCCTTAGGCAGTTACCATAGACAGCAGCCTCCAATTTATCTCAGAAGGCCTTGACCCTTTTCTAGCCTGACATGGTGTCAAATGTGTCACCATATATACTGCTCATGTCCCAATAAAGGTGGGCTTGGGTTAGGATACACATTCTCAGCAAAATGGCCAGGTTGCCACCTTTAGTCTGGGCCAATGGATTCATATTTATTTTTCTGGTCTAGCATTTCCAAAGCATAGTGGAATACAACACAGAATATGACACACTATGCTTAATTCAAAGGCAAAACAAAGCAAAGATTAATAAGAATGTAAAAATGCTATTTGGTTTGTAAGATTTGCATGATACCTACCAAGAAAATGTAGCATTTGTTTGCAAACTTAAATTGAAAATTCCTTCAAAGAGAATCTTATAACATCCAAATTAAAGGAGAATAAAATAATCAAAAAAAAGTATTTATCTTTGAAACTTCTGCTTGCTTTTCATTTGATTTGCCTTTTTTGTCATTGTTGATTGTATTGATGTGTATTTTTGTGGTCGAGATTTATTTTTTGTGATAGAGCTCTGGTATTGGCCAAACTTTTCTATGTGGATTAAATATCAAGCACCTAAAGCCACCAACGACCTTATCTAGTACTACTTCCATCTAGCTTTGAGGCTTGGAGGAATATAATTGAGATTGTCCTTGAGCTTGATAATATATCAGAACATTTCATGGGTTACATCAGAGAATATGAAAAGACATTTAAGTTTGGAATCAGAGGATGTGGACTTGAGGCTGAAAAATGCTGCTTATTTTTTCTGACTTACAGTGGTCAGGATAACTTTTCCATAAAATGAGTCCCCATTCACATCTAACACTTTAAGATGAACTAAGTGTCATAATGAAGTTTTCAGGCAGTTTGCAGAAGCAGAAAAAGACAGAGGTAATGTAGTATAATATGACATTCATGAATCTATTCAAAACCCAGGTTTCAATATTATTTTTGCTACTAATTAATACAAAACATTATTTTAATTGGTGCATACAGAGTTGGGTAGATGTTCACTGAAAGTTTTTCAAGTTCTAAAGGTCAAAGAATATTCCTGATAAAAAATTACTTTTTATTTTTTAATTTATTAATTTTTGGGGGTTCTTGCATGGCTATTTATTCAGTAATAAAGTGTATGCAACAACACCTCAAAATTGATTTCTTATATAAATTTCATATGCGTGTTTCTTTTTTTTATTATACCTTTTTATTGACAAAACATATGCATGGGTAATTTTTCAACATTGACTCTTACAAAAACTTCAGTTTGAAATTTTCCCCTCCTTCCCTCCACCCCATCCCCAAGATGGCAAGTAGTCCCATACATGTTAAATATGGTAAAGTATATGTTAATACAACATATGTATACCTGTTTATATAGTTGTCTTGCTACACAAGAAAAATAGAATTTAGAAAGAAGGTAAAAATAACCTGGGGAAAAAAAAAAACAAAAATGCAAGCAAACAATAACAGAAAGAGTGTAAATTCTATGTTGTGGCCCACATTCATTTCCCAGTGTTCTTTCACTGGGTGTAGCTGGTTTTGTTCATTACTGATCAGTTGGAACTGATCTGGATCTTCTCATTGTTGAAGATAGCCACTTCCATCAGAATTGATCCTCACATAGTATTGTTGTTGAAGTGTATAATGATCTCTTGGTTTTGCTCATATCACTTAGTATCAGTTCATGTAAGTCTCTGCAAGCTTCTGTATTTTTTCCTGCTGGTCATTTCTTACCTAGCAATAATATACCATAACATTCATATGCTACAATTTACCCAACTTTTCTCCAGTTGATGGACATCCATTCAATTTCCAATTTCTAGCCACTACAAAAAGGGCTGCCACAAACATTTTTACACATAGAGATCCCTTTTCCTCCTTTAATATATCTTTGGGATATAAGCCCAGTAGTAACACTGGTGGATCAAAGGATATGCACAGTTTGACAACTTTTTGAGCATAGTTCCAAATTGCTCTCTAGAATGTTTGTATCTGTTCACAACTCCACTAACAATGCATCAGTATCCCAATTTCCCCATATCCCCTCCCACATTCGTCACTATTTTTTCCTGTCATCTTAGCCAATCTGAGAGGTATGTAGAGGTATCTCAGAGTTGTCTTAATTTGCATTTCTCTGATCAATAATGATTTGGAACACCTTTTCATATGGGTAGAAATAGTTTCAATTTCATCACTTTTGACTGTAAAAATATATTCCCAATTTATTGGTTCCCTTCTAATCTTGTCTGCATTAGTTTTGTTTGTACAAAAGCTTTTTAATTTGATATAACCAAAATTTTCTATTGTGTGATCAATAATGATCTCTAGTTCTTTACTCACAAATTCCTTCCTCCTCCACAGGTCTGAGAGGTAAATATGCTATTTTCTTCTAATTCATTTATAATCTCATTCTTTATGCCTAGATCATGAACCCATTTTGACCTTGTCTTAGTGTAAGGTGTTAAGTGTGAGTCAATGCCTAGTTTCTGCCATGCTAATTTCTAATTTTCCCAGAAGCTTTTATCAAATAGTTTATTCTTATTCCAAAAGTTGGGGTCTTTTGGTTTGTCAAGCACTAGATTGCTATTTTGTCCTGTGAACTAACCTATTCCATTGATCAACTAACTAATCTTTTAAGTCAATACCAAATGGTTTTGGTGACCACTGCTTTATAATACAGTTTTAGATCAGGTACAACTAGGCTAACTTCATTTGATTTTTTTTTTTCATTAGTTCTCTTGAAATTCTTGACCTTTTGTTCTTCTTGATGAATTTTGTTGTTATTTTTCTAGGTCATTAAAATAATTTCTTGGGAGTCTGATTGGTTTAGCACTAAATAAATAGATTAGTTTAGAGTGTATTGTCATCTTTATTATATCCACTTGACCTCAAGAGCACTTATTATTATTCCATTTATTTAGATCTGATTTTATTTTTGTTTAAACTGTTTTGTAGTTTTGCTCATATAGTTCCTGACTTTCCCTTGGCAGATAGATTCCCAAATATTTTATATTATTGACAGTTATTTTAAATGGAATTTCTCTTTGTATCTCTTGTTGTTGCATTTTGTTAATGATGTATAAAAATGCTGATGATTTATGTGGATTTATTTTGTGTCCTACAACCTTGCTAGACTTGTGGATTGTTTCTAATACCTTTTTAGTAAAATCTCTGGGGTTCTCTAACTATGCCATCATATCATCTGCAAAGAGTGATAATTTGGTTTTCTCATTACCTATTCTAATTCCTTTAATTTCTTTTTCAATCTCTTACTGCCTAAGCGAGCATTTCTAACACAATATTGAATTGTAATGGTGATGGTGGGCAACATTGTTTCACTCCTGATTTTATTGGGAATGGTTCCAGTTTATCACCATTACATATGATGCTTACTGATGGTTTTAAATAGATGCTATTAACTATTTTAGGGAAAAGTCCATTTATTCATATTCTCTATTGTGTTTTTTTTTAATAGGAATGGGTGTTGGATTTTATCAAATGTTTTTTTCTTCTGCATCTATTGAGATGATCATACAGTTTTTGTTAATTTGGTTATTGATATATTCAATTATGTTCATAGTTTTCCTAATATTGAACCAGCCCTGCATCCCTGGTATAAATCCTACTTGGTCATGGTGTATTAGCCAAGAGGTGATTTTCTGTAATCTTTTTGCTAATATTTTATTTAAGATTTTTTACATCAATGTTCATTAGGAAGATTGATCTAAAATTTTTTTTTTCTGTTTTCGTCCTACCTGATTTAGGTATCAGTACCATGTCTGTGTCATAAAAGGAATTTGGCAGGACTCCTTCATTCCCTATTTTTTCAAATAGTCTATATAGTCTTGGAATTAATTGTTTTTAAATGTTTGGTAGAATTCACATGTAAATCCATCTGGCCTGAGGATTTTTTCTTAAGGAATTGATTAATAGCTTGTTCTATTTCTTTTTCTAAAATGGGACTGTTTAACCAATTCATTTCTTCCTCTGTTAATCTGGGCAAGCTATATTTTTGAAGGTATTCATCCATTTCATTTAAGTTATCAAATTTATTGGCATAAAGTTGGGCAAAGTAATTCCTAACTATTGCTCTAATTTCCTTTTCATTAGTAGAAAGTTCTGCATTTTCATTTTTAAGACTAACAATTTGATTTTCCTCTCTCCTTTTTCTAATCAAATTTACCAAGGGTTTGTCTATTTTGTTAGTGTTTTCATAGAACCAACTCTTAGTTTTACTTATTAATTCAATAGTTTTTTTTTTACTTTCAGTTTTATTAATCTCTCCTTTTATTTTTAGAATTTCAAGTTTAGTGTTTAATTGGGGAGTTTAATTTGTTCTTTTTCCAGCTTTTTTTTAGAAGTAAAGCCAATTCATTGATCTTCTCTTTCTCTATTTTATTCAAGTAGGCTTATAGAGATATAAAATTTCCCCTTATTACCATCTTGGCTGCATCCCACATATTTTGGTATGTTGTCTCATTAGTGTCATTCTCTTGGGTCAAATTATTAATTGTGCCTATGATTTGCTGTTTTACCCTTTCTTTCTTTAGGATGAGATTATTTAGTTTCCAATATTTTTTAGTCTATTTTCCTCTGGCTTTTTGTTGAATGTAATTTTTATTGCCTCAGGATCTGAAAAAGATGCTCTTAACTATTTCTGCTTTTCGCATTTAAATTTGAGGTCTTTATGTCCTAATATATGGTCAATTTTTTATAGGTTCCATGGACTGCCAGGAAGAAATTATACTCCTTTCTGTATCCATTTAGTTTTCTCCAAAGATCGATCATACCTACCTTTTCTAGTGTTCTCTTTATCTCTTTAACTTCTTTCTTATTTATTTTGTGGTTTGATTTATCTAATTCTCAGAGTGCAAGGTTGAAATCTCTCACTGTTATAATTTTGCTATTTCTTCTTGCAGCTCTCTTAACTTGTCCTTTAGGAATTTAGATGCTATACCACTTGGTGTATATATATTTAGTATTGATATTGCTTCATTATGTATGCTGCCCTTTAGCAAGAGATAGTGCCACTCCTTATCTCTTTTAATTAGATCAATTTTTGCTTTTGCTTAATCTGAGATCACAATGGCTACCCCTGCTTTTTTTGGCTTTACCTAAAGTGTAGTTGATTCTGCTCCAACCTTTTACCTTTACTCTGTATGTATTGCCCTGCTTCAAGTGTGTTTCCTGTAAACAACATATTGTAAGACTCTGGCTTTCGATCCAATCTGCTATCTGTCTCTGTTTCATGGGGAAGTTTACCCCATTTACATTTATGGTTAAGATGACCAATTCTGTATTTCCTGCCATCTTATTAAACCCACATTATGCTTTTCTCTTTCTTTTTTCCCTTACCTTCCCTCCCCTTAATTAAGCTTATGAACACCATTTGCCTCACACAGCCCTCCCTCTTTAGGATACCCCTTTAGAGTCCCTGCCCCTTTCTTAAATCTTCCCCTTTCAATTTCAGTATTTCCCTCTATTTATCCTATTTTTTTTCTTTTCTCTTTTCCCCTCCCATTTTTCAATGAGGTGGGAGAAGTTTCTCTGTAAACCAAATCTATCTAATATTTTCTCTTTGAGCTAATTCTGATGAGAGTAAGAGTCACACTGTGATCATGCCCATCCCTTCTTTCCCTCAGATATAATAGGTTTCCTTTGCTTCTTTGTGAGATGTAATTTCCCTCTTTTAACCTCCACTTTTCCCTTTTTCTGGTACAATTTCCTTTCTACCTTTAGATCCTTTTTTATATTATAACAGTAAACCAAATTATACATGTACTCTTTATATAAACCTATTTTAAACCTATAGCAGAAATACTTTTCTCAAGAGTTCTTTTTACCTTTTTATGCTTCTCTTGAGTCCTGTATTTGGAGGTCAAACTTTTTGTTTAGCTCTGGATTTTCATCAGAAACATATGTAATTCAACTATTTCACTGAATGTTCTTCTTCTTTCCTGGAAGAAAATGCTCAGTTTAGCAGGGTAGTTTATTCTTGGCTGCATACCAAGTTCCTTTGCCTTTCAGATATTCTAATATTTCAGAATATTCGATTCCCGGCCCTTTGATACTTTAATGTGGAAGCTGTTAGATCCTGAGTGATCCTTATTGTGGCTTCTTGGTTTTTGAATTGTTTTTTTTTTTTTCGGGTTGCTTGTAGTATTTTTTCCTTAGTCTGATAGTTCTGGAATTTAGCCACAACATTTATTGGAGTTTTAATTTGGGGATCTCTTTCTGTAGGTGATCAATGAATTCTTTCAATGTCTATTTTACCTTCTGTTTCTATGACATCTGGGCAGTTCTCTTTGATGATTTACTGAAAAATAGTGTGTAGGCTGGTTTTTATATCATATATTTCAGGGAGTCCAGTAATCCTTAGATTGTCTCTCCTAGATCTATTTTCCACTTCAGTTGTTTTCCCCATTAGATATTTTACACTTTTTTCTATTTTTTCATTTCTTTTGATTTTGCTTGACTGATTCTTGTTGCCTTATTGAGTCATGTGTTTCCATTTGTTCAGTTCTTAATTTAAGTGTGCTATTTTCTTCATTTACTTTTTTATTTCTTTTTGTATTTGTCTTATCTTTGTTTTGTTTTGTTCTATGGAATTTTTTTCCATTTCAAAAATTCTGTTTTTCTGGGAGTTGTTTTCTTTTTCCAGTTTATCAAATCTGTCTTTTTATGAGTTATATGCTTTTTCCATTTCACTGTTTCTACTTTGTTTTGCCTTTTCCAGTTCTCTTGCAAGGCTTTCATTTCCTTTCCTCATTTTTCCTCTAATTCTCTTTTACAATCCTTTCTAAGTTCTTCTAGGACAGCCTTGTGTGATGGGGACTAGGTTATTTCACCCCTTGGAGCTTCATCTGGAGACAATCTGCTTTTTGTCACCTCAGGGTTTGAAATCTGTTCTTCTCTTTCGCCATAAAAGGTATTAATTGTTAGAGTCCTCTTTACTTTTTTACTCATTTTTTGAGTTAAGTTAAGGTCTGCCTTTAGGGTGGGAGAGGTTTTCCACACAAAGGCAGCTGCACTAGGTCAGTGCTGATTCACTCCTGATGCTGGCTCTGTCACCTGGAGTCATTAGCAATGCCCCAGGGGGGTTCTGTGCTGTCTGCCCTGGTGTTTGTGGTCAAAGTCTGCCCAGGCCCCCTGAGACTGTACTGCTTCCAAGCTTTCTGTGGTAGTGTTTGTAGTCAGCTACCTGGGCCTCACTGTCTCTCTCCTGCTTCCAATTGAAGTAAATCTTCTCTGGCCTGATTCCTCCCATAAACTCTCTGCCCCTCGGAAATTGCAGTGCCACACTGAGACTGTTCTGTCCTTGGGCCCTGCTCTGTCTGTGCTGGTGTTTATGGTCAGCTGTTTGTGCTTCGTTGCCTCTCTCACATTTCTGATTGAAACAGATCTTTTCTGCTCTGGGACACTGAGCTATCTGCCCTGGCATTTGTACTGGTTGTCCTGGCTGCCTCCCTCCCACTTCCAATTGAAACAGACCTTTTTTTTTTTAGCAATCTTTGAAATTATCTTCTGCTGATTATTTGTTGCACTCCCAATATTTGTGGGTTCTGTCCATCCAGAGATAATTCAGAGGCTGGATTTTGTAGTTATTGTGAGGGTTGTAAAGAAGATCAAAGAAAAATGTGTGTCATCTCAACCATCTTGGCTCCCAAAAGATTACTTTTAAAAAAATCATAAATAGACCTGCGTTTGGATATTAGGAGGAAATAAGGAAGGCTGGCAGGGCTGTGCAGTTCATTGCTACTCATTCTAGATAAAAATGAAAATAACTGTAACCATGTAAGGTAATTGCCACTAGTTATGGTGTGAATTTGGGAGATGTTAAATTTTTTTTCTTTAAAGAATGAAAGAAAGAAGAAAAAAAGAAAATTTTTGTTTTCATTTTTTTGAGCTGTCATTGGGTTGTTTTCTTTTTAATTCATTTTTTAAATCAGTATCACTCAGTAATGCTGAATAAAATGATTAAATAGTTGTTAACCTTTTGAAACCAGACTTACTTTGCAAATGGTTCAAAGGAATGAGTCATGAAGTTTTGTTTAACTTCCAAAATTACAATATGGGGCATCAGATAAGTTGGAATACTAGCTCATAATCATGCACATAGTTTTAGTTATTCCCACTTTTTCAGGGAAGATATTCAACTTCTTTGGAAGTGGTTCAATCCCCACGTGAGTTTTTTATAGCTCTTATATGGAACAGATGAAATTAAATAAATATTAAGTATTGTATGAAAATCACAAGGAGATCCATATCATAATTATTTGAATTATAGATCTTCTTCTGACTTGTTTCATGATTCAGAGGGTAAATGAATTCACTGATGCTTTTATTCGTTGTTTCCTCCATTATGGGCAGAATGCATACAGGGACATCAATAGCATTCATTAATGTTAACCACCAAATCAGAATGATTGAAGGTACTTTTTGTTTATTCATTCCTCCCATTTGCTAAGGGCCAATGCATGTTACATGATCAAATCTTCTGATTAACTAGAATGCCCTCTTATCGCAGAGTCTCTCTCTTTAAAGTATACTGGATAGATGACAGAGTTTAAACTGGAAATTTTATGTATGACATGACAGAATACAGGGGATTCATTAGAAGTAGTTTTCTAGGGAAGTTCACCTGGTGTTCAATTTCTGGGGTGAAGATAATCAGGATCATATTGTGGACGCATTCTACATTTTAGCCTCTTGGGACATATGTCTGGTTGCTCTACTTTAGTTTCAGTTTTGACTTTCTTATCTCTTATGAACTATTATAAAAGTCTAGAACCCCACAGCATCCCCAGTGTATTTTTCTAATTTTGTCATCCTGATGATAATTTATAGTCAAAATTAACAACATAAATGATTGATATGTATTTTTAAGGTAAATGGCCACCTTGCCAGTGATATTTCAGGAGTGTCAAGAATATTCTTCAACTAAAACTATAAACTTTTTTTCACCTGTTCACTGATGCTTGAAATTTTTGTAGTTAGGGATCTGTCTTTTGTTTCTTACTTAAACATAAAGTTCGAAATGCAAACATACCTGAGAGGGGTAAAATATTGATTTATATTCACTCAAAAATATAAACAATTAATATCAAAACATTTTCCAAAAATCCATAGAGGAAGGATTCTGAAAGGGCCCTTTTCTGACTCTATTGCAAAGCTTACCCACATAAAACAAGTACAAACAAGAACCTGTTTGTGAAAATGTTAGATGAGGCAGATCTCTTTTCCTCTGACTTTGAAGTCCTACTCTCTAAGACATCAATGTTTGCCATGGAGATATCTCTTCCTAACTCTATTGTCCAGAGCTTAGGAATCCAAATTTCTCAAAGTGAAGAGGAGAGGAAATCTAGAAAAGAAAACTTATGGAGATCCAAGGTAAAATTAATATTTAAATTTTTAAAATATTTAATATTCTAGGACTGATTATCTTTCTGAATCCTCCACCAGAAGAGTATGCCACATCACTCTGTTGTCACTTGTACTTTCTTACCAATCCTGGTCATATAGTCGCATGACTTTTGGTACAAGTTGTATGTCTGTATTACTCTATTCAGAGGCCTTTACTTTTCCTCTAATTTCTTCTGGTCCTCCTCAATATTAAATGATCATAGTTATCTGTGTCTAGTGAGTCCATGCTATCCAACTTTCCTTTCATATGCTTATGATAATGGATATATAACTGTTCCCTGAAAAAAACTATGTCTTTTGAAGATTTATCCACTGAAGACCACTCTTTAAATTTCCTTAATAAGCACAGTTAAAATGATATGAAGAGCTTTTCCTTGTTTCCTACTTTTGCTTTTTTCTACTATCATCCTTTACTTACCTCTTCAAATTTCGTGATCTAGCGAATCTGCCTTGACAACCTCTTCCCATACTTATTGTGGCCATCTAGTAACTTACAAGCTTTTTCTCAAACTTTTTCCAATGACCTTTGTAATTTGCCTCCTTGCCTTATAATATATGCTATTAACCTTGTGTATTTTTACATTCCTCACTGAATATAGGGCTAAAATTATTTAGGGTTATATAGGGCTATGAATTGTGTGCCAGCTATAAAGTGGGCATCCAGTTCCCATATTAAAGAAATCATAGGTTCCATATGTATTGACAAATAAGCATATTTAAATGCGAGGTAACTAGGTGCTGTGATGACTGCAGTACTGGTTCTAGATTTAGGAAGACCTGATTGCAAGTCTGACTTTAGATATCTGATTCTGGTCAAGTGACTTGTCTGCTTTACTTTCTTCAACTTGTAAATGCGGATAGTTATAGAACCTACCTCCCAGAGTTGTGTGTGTGGGGAATCAAATGATATGAAACTTATGAAATGCCTGGCATACTACAGAGATTTAATAAATGTTTGTATCTTTTCCCCTTCACATTGAAAATTCCTGACAACCCATTTGTACACTTCTTTGTTCTCCAAGGATGGAAGGTATGGGCAATCTTTTGTTTTCATCAAAGATCAAAAGAATGAGTAATCTTCAAGTCTTGTTCATATTGTATTGTTAGTATTTAGTGCATTAAAACTTCTGAAGGTACAAAAACAGGAAACAAATTCCAAATCATTCTCTTAAATACATTCTTTAACCCTTGACAAATGAAGCATTTATTAAAATTGTAGTTACTTTTGATTGAACAGTCATAATGCTGGAGATTATTTTTCTTAGGTAAGATAATAAATTTCAACTTGAATTTCTCTCCTTGATAATTACTTTGTTTCCACATGATTGCAGTAGATAGAGTATTTTCATATACTCCCTCCAAATCTTTTACATTTTTAAAAAATAATGCTCCATGTTATATCTAACATTATCAGGGCACACTTAACTAAAGTCCTAAGAACCTCTTTCAGATCATCAAATTTCCCTTCTCTGGTTCCATAAGTTGAATTTAATTGTACCTCTATTAGTGTGGAACAAAAGGGAATGAACATCGTCCACAAAGGTAGTTTTTTACTTTTTTCAAATGTTATATTTCAAAAAAAAATTAAGAAAACTTTTATTTTTTCTGACACAAAAAACCCGAAACATTTCCTTATAAATTATGTTGAGAGAGAGAAAAAAAAAAAAAACCAAAGGGAAAAACCACGAGAGAAAAAAAAGCAGAAGAAAAAGAAAAAAAATGCGCATAGGATATGTTGATTTAAATTCAGTCTTTATATTTCTTTCTCTGAATATGGATAGTGTTTTCTATCCAAATTTTATTGAGATTGTCTTGGATCACTGAAATTCTCAGATAATGCACAGTCTTGCTGCTAATATATACAATATATTGCTAGTTCTGCTTGTTTCACTCAGTGTCAATTCATGTAAATCCTTACAGGTATTTCTAAAATCAACCTTTTCATCATTTTTATGCAATAATAATATGGCATTAATTTCCTACATTATAACTTATTCAGCTATTCCCCAATTGATTGGCATCTACTAATTTTATAATTCTTTGCCACCACAAAAAGAACTGCTACATTTTTTTCAAATGATATTTTACAAATATACAAATGTACAAATAGCTCTATCAACAAGGTTCAATTGAACTTGGGGTTCTCACTGAACAGCTCTTATGATTCTTTCCTTCCCCTATTTATCTCCATCTCTGCCTAGGTGAAGAACCCTACACAATTCTTTAAAACGTTCTTTAATAATATCCTTTACACTTTATCTAACCAGTTGATTACATATAGACTTGATTATATCAGAATCACTGTCATCTTCATGTATATGAAAGTCTATTCTCCAATCAGAACACATAATATTTCTATTATTTCTATTTCTCAATTTTTGCTAAAGTTATTCTCAGTTCTTTGATTCCCATATCTTTCATACTCTGGCAACATCTGCATTTATACCTGCTTTCATCTTATAGTCAGTATCTTCAATTCTTCAACTTCTAATCATTTACTATAACCTATATGAAAATCCTCATTTTTAAGTAATTTCTCTATCACAGCTAATTTCTCTGCTCCTGCTCTTAGAATAATGAACATGGTTGAAAAAAATAGTAAAAATGAAGTGATTTTCTAAGCCCAGACTTATGGGTCAGTTGGGCTCTTGCCCAACAGTCTATTATAACTTAATCGACTATTCATTTCACTATTCATAGTGACTGTTGCAAACTTTTCCCCATTACCTCTCATCATTTGTATTTCTATTTCCCAAACTTGAGCTCTTCTTCACTGAGAATTCTACTGAACATGAACTGTCTCAGCTCACCTTTTCCATTAATCAACCCATAGAAGGATCATTTTTTTCTCATCTTTTCTCTAGGCAAAGAAGAGGTCTCTCTACCAAATAAAGTTAATCCTTCTACTTAGAGCATTGATTTGATTCTCTTCTACCCATGTAGAACCTTATCTTACTAGTTGTCAGCTTTCTCTCATGTATCTTCACTTTTTCTTTAACCACCAGTTTCACTGGATGTGCCCAATAAAATGCTATTTCACAATTCATAAAAAAAGTCCCAGTCATTAGTCTACTTAACCTCTAGTAAAGGTTTTCTCATATGCATTTTAATGAAAACCTGTGACACTTTTGCTCTTATTTTCTCTCCTAGTTCTAGATATTGAGACATACTACAGTGATAAATTAATGGGGACAATTCCTGAGTCTGGTTTCCTGATTACCATTTAAAAAGAGTTTGGAGTCTAGAAAATGATGAAGCTTGTATCTTGCCTTCCTGCCTTATTGTCCTACATGGAAACATTACTTTTACCACACTGCTGTTTATTCATCAAAAAAAAAAAAAAAAAAAAAAAAAAAAACCACACACACACACACACAAGACACATTGGTAAATAGGGTAGAGAGTCCTTCAAAAGTTTTTTGTTTTCCTTGAAAAGAATGTTATTATGAGAAAGTCAAGTTCTGTAAGATATTACTTACTTTTGCTCCCCATTTGGCCTCTCTCATGCTTGAAGATGAAAACTATTTACGTGCTGATCATTTTCAGTGTTTGCTTAATCAATGAATGCTTCTCACATTTTCTCCCAGCTTTTCCCAGAGGTAGATACTGTCCATCTTCAGGTTCATCTTACATTCTGGAGAATGAGATCATGACACACATATATCTCCTTAAATATTGCCTTTCATGACAAAAGCTCTTTATCCTAGGTCTGGGACATTTAAATTTTCCTGTCATAATGGCCTCATGACCTCTGGACTCCTTGATCCATGTCTTGCAGATGAAGAGTATTTGTAAGAAACTTAAACCATGAAAAGAAAACTAGTTCCAGCTTCTTTAGGGATATTGAAATCAACCTTTAGTTTATATAAAAAATCTCATTATAATCATAGAAACAAAAAATAATTAAGTGACCAAAAGGATCACATATTTTAAATTTATTTTTGAAAAAAATCTTTGGGGTTAATTAACTGATGAGAAATTCTAAGTAAAAATAATATTTTTATCTCAGAAAATATTATATATTGATATATTCAGAATGAAAAAATAGATATAATTTTCCCTCAATAAATCATAATGATCTTATTCTAAAGTTATATTGACAATGTATTATATCACATAGCAATGGGGCTCAGAACAAAGAAGACTTGGGCCCAAGTTCTGTCTATGTTATAAACTTAAATGGACAGGGAAAAACACCAAATATCCTTTTTGCCATTGCTTTTTTAAATAGTATTTTATCTCTCCCCCCCCCATTACACATCAAGACAATTTTTAGCATTCACTTTTACAAGATTTTGAATTTCAAAAATTTCTCCATCCCCCAGTTTTGCTCTTCTCTTCTGAAAATGTAAGACAATTTGATACAGATTATATATGTGCTATCAAATAAAGCATATTTCCCTATTCATAGAAAGATAAAAAAAGGAAAGTAAACAAAAAAAGTGAAAAAATATGCTTCCATCTGTATTCAGAATCCATCAGTTCTTTATCAAGATGTAGACAGCATTTTCCTTCATAAGTCTTTTATACTTGTCTTCTATCATTATGTTGCTATGAAGAGTTGAATCATTCATAGTTGGTCAACACACAATGTTGTTGATACCATGTATAATGTTCTCCTGCTTCTGCTTATTTCAGTTTGTACCGATTTGTACAAACCTTTCCAGTGTTTTTTGAAATCCTTCTGTTCTTAATTTCTTATTGCATAACAATACACCATTATGTTCAGATTCTATACATTGTTCAACCATTTCCCAATTGATGGGCGCCCTCTTAACATCCAATATCACCATAAATGCTGCTATAAATATTTTTACAGATATAGATCCTTTCATCTTTTTTATGATCTTCTTTTGTTGCAGAAGTAGAAGTATCAAGAGGTATGAATAATTTGGTTGCCCTTTGGGTATAGTTCCAAATTTCTCTCTAAAATGGTTGATTCCATTCATAATTTTACCAATTGTGCTTTAGTGTCCTAATTTTCCCATATGCTCTCATTTTCCCATTTTTTGTCACATAATCAATCTAATATGTGTGAGATGGTATCTCAGATATATTTTACTTTTTATTGCTCTAATCAAAAGTGATTTAGAACACTTCTTCATATGCCTTTAGATAGTTTTGATTTCTTCATCTAAAAATTGCCTGTTCAAAGCCTTTGACCATTGGTCAATTGGGGAATGACTTCTATTCTTACATTTGACTCACCTCTCTCTATATTTTAGAAATGAGACCTTTAGCAGAGATTCTTGCTTTAAAGATGATTTCCCTGTTTTTTTTGTTTTTTTTGTTTTTTTTTTTTTACTTTCCTTCTAATCTTGGTTGCATTGACTTTATTTGTAGAAAAGTTTTACAATTTAATATAATCAAAATTTTCCATTTCCTATTTCACTATGCTCTATATATCTTGTTTTGCCATGAAATCTTCTCTTCCTCATAGATCTGACAAGTAGACTAGTCATTATTCTTCTAAAATCTGTAGATGATGTCACCCTTTATGTCCAAATCATGCTCTCATTTTGAATTTATCTTTGTGGAATGTTGTTCTATACCTAGTTTGTATCCTGATATTTTC
This sequence comes from Sarcophilus harrisii, assembly GCF_902635505.1. Classification (NCBI taxonomy): domain Eukaryota; kingdom Metazoa; phylum Chordata; class Mammalia; order Dasyuromorphia; family Dasyuridae; genus Sarcophilus; species Sarcophilus harrisii. Next base: position 386,533,283 of record NC_045426.1, read on the forward strand.
CAGTTTTTTTCCCAGAAGTTTTTTTTTTTTTTAATAGTGAATTCTAATCCAAAAGTTTGGGGCCTTAGGGTTTGTCAAACCCTTGGTTACTACAGTCATTAACTACTGTATCTTATATTCTTAACATATTTTACTGATCCACAGCTGTATGTTTTAACCAGAACCAGGCAGTTTTGATGTTTAGTACCTTATGATTTAGTTTATTAAATATAGAAATCTGTTATGGGTAGACTACTTACCTTTTTATTTTTTTTTCATTCATTCTTGCAATATTCTTGACCTCCTGTTCTTCCAGATGAATTTTATTGTTATTTTTTCTAGTTCTATCATTTATTTTTGGAGTTTGATTGGTGTGGCCTTGAATAAGTTAATTAATTTAGGCATAATTATAATTTTTATTATATTTGCTCAACCTACCCATGAGCAATTGATATTTTTCTAATTGTTTAAATATGATTTTATTTGTTTTAAAAGAGTTTTGTATTTATGTTCAAATAATTTTTGATTTTATCTTGACAAATGGAGTCCCAAGTATTTTATATTGTTTGTAGCTATTTTAAATGGAGTTTATCTTTTTAGTTCTTGCTGATGGGCTTTGTTAGTCAGCTAAAGAAATGTTGATTATTTATTTGGTTTATCTTATTTCCTACAACTTTGCTAAAGTTAATTATTTCAAGTAGTTTTTTTAGTTGATTATTTAGAGATATCTAAGTATATTATGTTATCATTTCATTTCCTCATTTCCAGTTTTAATTCCTTTGATTTCTTTTTCTTCTCTTATTGTTATAAATAACATTTCTAATACTATAATGAATAACAGAGTTGATAAGAGGTATTCTTGCTTCACTACTGGTCTTATTGGAAAGCCTTCTTGTTTATTCTCATTACAGAAACGTGTATTGATAGTTTTAGATCTATACTGCTTTTCATTCATTCATTTATTTAGGAATAATCCCTTTATTCTTATGCTCTTTTGTGTTTTTAATAGGAATGAGTGCTGTGTTTTATCAGAAGCTATTTTTTATCATTTATTGAGATAATCAAATGTATCTATTGGTTTTGTTACTGATATGGTCAATTGCATTAATGGTTTTCCTAATATTTAACCAACCCTGAATTCCAGTTAATTTCAACCTGGTTATAGTATATAATCCTTGTGATACATTGCTGCAATTGCTTTGCTATGTTTTCTTCAATTTTTTTGCCTCATTCTTTATTAGGAACATTTTTCTATTATTTTCTTTCTCTGTTTTAGCTCATCCTGGCCTATGTATTAGCACCATCATGAAAAAGAGTTTGGTAGGACTCTTTTTTTTTTTTTTACCTATTCTTTCAAATACTTTACTTGTACTTTCATATTTGGTAGAATTCACTCATGAACCCATCTGTTCCTGGGGATTTTTTCTTAGGCAATTGATCAATAGTTTGTTCAATTTCTTTTTCTAATATAAGGTTATTTAGTTATTCTATCCTGATCTGGTAATCTGAGTAATTTATATATTCATAAATAATCATTGCTTTCACTCAGATTATCAGATTTGTTGGTATATAATTGGGCAAAATATTTCCTAATGATGGTTTTAATTTCTTCTTCATTGGTGGTGATTTCACTGTTTTCATTTTTGATACTGAATATTTGGCTTTCTTTTTTTTAAAAAAAATCTTATCACATCTATTTTTCATCAAATTATCAAATTATTTTTCATAAAATCAGATCTTTTATTTATTATCAGAATTCCAATTTGGTGGTCAATTAGGGATTTCTATTTTTTTTTCTTTTTCTAGGTTTTTTAGCTGCATCCCACAAATTTTTGTATGTTTTTTCATTGTTTTCATTCTCTTTAATGAAATTTTATTGTTTCTATGATTTGTTTTTTGACATTTATTTGTAGGATTAGATTATTTAGTTTCAAATTAATTTTTAATTTATCTTTCCATGGTTCTTTGTTCCATGTAATTTTATTGCATTATGATTTTAAAAGAATACATTTATTATTTCTATCTTTCTACACTTGATTTTCAACATTTGTATGCCCTTAAATGAAGTTTTGTGTATATGCTATATACCTCTAAGAAAAAAAGTATACTCTCTTCTGCTCCCATTTAGTCCAAAAAATCTGTCATACCTAATTTTTTCTAAAATTCTGCTTACCTTCTTAGTTTCTTTTTGCTTCTTTCTTTTGGATTTGGATTTATTGAGTTCTAAGAGGGGAGACTTGGGGACTCCTACTAGGATAATTTTGCTATTTCTTTCTGTATTTTACTTAACTTCTCCTTTAAGAATCTGGATGCTATACCACTCAGTGCAAATATGTTTAGCATTGATATTGCTTGTCTCTGGTACCTTTTAGCAAGATGTAGTTTCCTTCTGTATCCTTTTAGTTAGATCTGTTTTTTTACTTTTATTTTATCTGAGATCAGGATTTTCATCCTTGCCTTTTTTCTTAATTCAGTGAAGCATAATAGAATCTCATCCAATCAATCCCTTACCTTTACTCTCTCTTGTGTATCTCTGCTTAAAGTGCACTTTTTTGCAAAAAAAAAACATATTATAGTGAGTTTTGTTCCACTGTGCTGTCCACTTCTGTTTTATGGAAGAGTTCTTCCCATTCACATTTACAGTTATCATTATTACCTATGTATTTTACTCCATCCTATTTTTCTTCCTGTTAGTCTTATTAGTCTTTTCATCTTTTCTTTTCTCACCAGTGTTTTGCTTCTGCCTACCACCTCCCCTCATCTTACCTCTCTTCTTTCAGTTTCTCCCTCCCATCCTTCATTTAATCTTTTTCCTTCATACTTCTTTATTGGGTAAGATCAATTTCTTTCTTCAAAGAATTGTGCATATCAGTCCCAATTGATTGTGCATATTATTCACTCTTTTAGTCATTCCTAATGAGAATAAGGTTCAAGTGATGCTCATTTTGCCATTTCTCATAATAAGAAAATAACATGTTGCCTACTGTATATGAAGTATTTTGCTAAATGATGGAGATTTAGAACTTGATTAAATTATATTCAATGAAGAAAACTGTTTCGTTATAAACTATATCTGGATATGGAACAGGCTTTTGGTATAGTTGCATTCAGAATAAACAGAAATGGTTTTCATAAATGTAGCTAAACCTTTTGAAATGCCTCATTAGGATTAATTCATTATAATGGATATTTGTAAGAAATATTCATTGGCTCTAGCTGTTCTATTGGGAATAGCAAAATGCATTATTTCTTCAAGTTCAGTGCCATTCAGTACAAATCAGAGAGATTGTATCTAACTGGTAGAGTATGCCCTCTTCATTCCTAAATTCATGGATAGCCACTGAATAATGTGAATGATCAAACTTCAACTTTGAGGATGTAATCTGATCAATTGTGACTGCCAGGAAGGAACTATCTCAGGTTTTCCAAAATATCTGAGTGTCTTGTTTCTGCACATTTTAGTTGGAAATCTTATGAAAGAAGTGCTTCTCCTGAGAGTTTCTATTACCTCCTGATGGTTGGATATATGTCAGAAACAGCCTTCATTAATATTTTGACTTTTTGGTTTCCTGTCTTGGCTGAAAGCTGGAAGAGTAGAAATGGATCTTAAAATTAAAACTAGTTGGGGGGAAAACAACAAAAATAGTCCTTCCTTAGGTACTTGACTTTAAAACTCACTAGAAACTTCATTTTGGGTTCAGCCCCTATTTGAAAATATTTATGTATAATTCAAGTCTATCTTTCCCTAGTTTGAGAAGAGGATTTTTAGTTCAAGAAGAGAACTTTGAAAGTCTGGCTGCTCAAAAATGGATGTGATGTTTGGCTCTCAGGATATGGCATCCAAAATTCAAACTGAGTTTTGACCATAGTCATTCATAACAAAATACCATATTTTCCAGAAACATGTTTTCCATCCATGATGAATAGGACTTTTGCATTCAGCAGCCATTCTATTCCCTATGGACTCACTAGTAAACTTTGCTATCCAGTGGAGCCAGTGTATTACAGATTCAGGTAGAAAAATAGTAGATAATCCAAAATGAATGATACAAGTAAGCATTCAGTCCTCTTTTTTTTTTCCTTAAGGGGGAGGAGTCATTGAGCAACATTTTTTTTTCTGTTTTTTATTGTAACTTTTTATTTACAAGATATATGTATGCATGGGTAATTTTTCAGCATTGACAATTGCAAAAATCTTTTGTTCCAACTTTTCCCCTCCTTCCTCACACCCCCTCCCCCAGATGGCAGGTTGACCAATACATGTTAAATAAGTTGAAGTAGAAATTAAATACAACATATGTATACATGTCCAAACAATTATTTTGCTGTACAAAAAGAATCGGACATTGAAATAATGTACAATTAGCCTCTCAAGGAAATCAAAAATGCAGGCAAACAAAAATAGAGGGATTGGGAATTCTATGTAGTGGTTCATAGTCATCTCCAAGAGTTCTTTTGCTATGTGTAGCTGGTTCAATTCTCTATTGTGCTTGTTTGGAACTGATTTGGTTCATCTTATTGTTGAAGACGTCCACATCCATCAGAATGATCATCATATAGTATTGTTGTTGAAGTATATAATGTCTCTTGGCCCTGCTCCTTTCACTCACCATCAGTTCATATAGATCTCTCCAGGTCTTTCTGAAATCATCCTGCTGGTCATTTCTTATAAAACAATAATATTCCATAATATGCATATACCACAATTTATTCAGCCATTCTCCAATTGATGGGCATCCACTCAGTTTCCAGTTTCTGGCCACTATAAAGAGGACTGCCACAAACATTCTTGCACATACAGGTCCCTTTCCCTTCTTTAAAATCTCTTTGTGATATAAACACAGTAATAGCACTGCTGGATCAAAGGATATGCACAGTTTGCTAACTTTTTGAGCATAGTTCCAAATTGCATTGAGCAACATTTAATAGAGAATAGAATTCAATTAATAAAACCTTCTAAACTGTCTCTTACAGTAATTAAAATTATATTAGGCTGTGATCTCTCATAAGATATCATCATGATATATCACCAACAGTACTTCTATAACTTCTTGGGTCTTTCTATTTTTACCAAATATAGATAAAATATTTTTGTTTGGCTTTATGTTTCCTTGCTAACTTTATTTAAAAAATCAAAGAGGTAATAGAAATCTCTCTCCAAAATTCTCACCATTTTTACCTCAACAACCAGTTCCCTCAGGATCCTATCTGAAAAAGAATTTCCCTCTGTCACTTCTGTTTTTTTGAAGAATGAAATTGTCATTAGGGCACGATAAGGCAAGAACTTATTTTTTATATTCTGATTTTTTCGTAGAGAGAGAATTCAGTAAATACTTGAATGATTGAAAGTCTCCATTACTACTCTAGCATACTTCTATGGCAGGCATGTTTTTGAAACTTCTCTATTTCCAAGTGTCTTTTGTTTTCTCTGAAGGATAAAATGTCTTTCTTTGTCCTGTACACATCTTTAATTTATTTTTTTTATTACAAATTTATCAAATCCCAAATAAAATGAGCACTTATAAATATAACTTAAGCAACAACAAAAAAGAGGATTAGGCATGAAACTACCCAAATCTGTTATTTAGAGTTTGCTTCCTTTACATTTTTCTTTACCCATATCATCTCATTCATACTTTGAATCTCTCCCCCCTCCCCACCCCAGCAGACAACTTTTGCATATAGTATACCTTTTAATATGCCATACTGTGACATTCTCTTTTATTATCTTCTTTCTTTTGAATAGGATATACAAAACTAGAAGCATATTTCAATAATGGGTCAAATCCTTCCAAATCCCAGTAATACCTCTGAAGTCATGGATAATTCATATTTTTTTCTTATTTTAAATTTTGAACATCTGTGTATAGTCATTTGAGAAAATATTAGCTAAATAGATTGTATTTGTGCAGCACTTTGATTTGTTCATTGGATCCTCATAATAATCCTGTGGAGGTTGGTACTGAAAGCATTATTATATCCATTTTACAGCTGATTGAACTGAGGCTTTGTAAGGTAAATTGTCGTGAAGACATTCACATAGCTAGTAAGTAGCAAAACTATGATACAAACTCTAATTTTGATATCTGAACCCAAGACAATATTCTTTCCATTATGACCTAGATGCCTCTCAAGAAATAACTAAGGAATTCAAAAATGTAAAAGACAGTTATAAAGATTCTGGAAATAATTATAATATTTTCATCTTCATCTATAAATCAGTTGTGCTGCATCAAACTAGTGCATCCTTGCATTTTCTATACCTGTTATGGTCATGGAATGTTTGCAGCATAAATTCCTGTAAGAATCAATAATCAGGTATTATATCCAATTTTGGAAAAGGATCTATCAATTGACTAAAGCAGGAGAAGTTTTCCCTATATCTCTGTTTCATTTGAAAAATTTTAGGACATTAACACAATGGAGGCCTGAAAATAATAAACATTTAATAAATATTTAATTGAAATAAATATCTAGGAAAACAATCTCATTAATGGGGTTTGAATTTAATGGGATTTGGGAGAACATCCTAGGCATAGTTTGCTAAATTTATATTGTTTACATGATCCCAAGAACATAGAATCCTAACAATGGGAATTGAAAACTAAAAGAAACCTTAGAGAACATCTATCAAACTTCCTAATTTTGCCAATTGGAATTAAAACACACACACACACACACACACACACACACACACACACACGGACCTGAGGCCCAAGGGGTTAAAGTGACTGAATCAAGTTTACCCAGGTAGTACATGAAAAAGACATTATTTCAATCTAAGTCCTCTATTTACAAATCAGGTCCTTTTTGCACTATATTACACTGCTTCTTTATACCATTGTTCACATGGGGATGGGTCGAAATTACTCTAAATTAACCTTGGCAAACCTCTTGGCTATTATATTTCTATGATTATGTGATATTCAACATATGTTGACTACCTACTTCTAGTAAGCCACGGACAGTTCACAGACCTGTCATATTTTTTAACTTAAAATTGTATTTAACATGAACTTGTGGCTACACCAAGTGATATTTTTAAGAGATACAGACAAAACTCTTGAGTGAATTAGGCAAGAATCAACATGATAGAAAAAGAATGACAGGTTCCATCACCTTAAAGGATGACCTTTTAAAATTCATTGAAGTATTGTATTTCCTTACAGGAAATTACACTTGAAGAAGAACCTTTCTCCTGGTGTCCATAAATAGGCAACCAAAAATTGGCATAAAAGAGAATAGGAGAAGCCACAAAGATCTGGAAGGGGGATATATAACATAGCATTCTCTTTGGCTGGAGGCTCAGAGTTTTAAAAAGGATATAGATAATTTTGGATCTGTTGATATAACTTCAAAGTGTAGAGAAGTGGGACGAGATTAGAGTAGATAATTAAAATTTGTTAATGATTTTTAGCAAGAACTTTAAAAGAATGGGGATTTTGAAGGTATGAAATGCTGAAAAGCAGTAATTTGTAGAAAAATAAGGTCATTAGAGATATTGTAAAATTCAACAAGTCTTTATTAAGCATCAACTACTCTGGGTACCTGAGATGCAAAGAATAACAAAAAAGAATGAAAACTCTTAGGATCCCTTCAGGTCCAAATAAGTGATTTTTCATTCAGCCATTCATTAAATCCAAATAAACACCTTTTACATCTATAGTGTTATGGAGAAATCATCTTGTTCTGAGACATTCCATTCCCAGTGATCAAATAAATATAAAATTGTGTTTGGCATATTGTGTTAAGAGATTGGATTGATGTTTTCAACAAGGTTTCGTTGGCCTCTCCATAATAAAAGATATTTAAGTAGTGTTTACTAGCAAGAAAATTGGTACATTCTCTCCCAAATCTTATGGATTTTACAGGTCTGAATATACTTGTTTGACTTTTCGTATATTTGCATTTATATATTCTATAGTCTTTTATTCTCAAGAGTAGATAGCACAGTGAATTATACATAGTACATGTTCAATCATATGCCTCAAAACTTAAATGGATCTCATTGATGTGAATATTCTCTCTACCAATGCAACTTGGAACTTGGGCCCACTAAACTATCCTATAACAATGTTACTCTTGTCTTCCAGCAAATCCTCCACAGAGACTCTATCCAACACATAGTGAGTCTTTTTTTTTATATTTTTTCATATTACATGGATGATGGTGAAGCAGTCCATTTTTTTCCTGGATAGCTCTTAGCCTAATAATATATTTTATACTGCTTTTATTCTGAAACTTAAATGTAATTGAAATTTTCAGCTCTTCTCCCTATATCAGTGCCAGAATCTGCTGCTGCAGCTGCATTTTTGAGATAAGATGGTGGAGGTAAGAATAAATGGATTTGGCCATATCAGGGGCCAGGACACTAAACTCAACTCACCTCAGGTATATAGATGTCATGACCATCAGCAATCCCTTCATTTACTGCAAATATATAATTTATTTGTTGCAATATGGTTTTCACCCATGACAAGTTGAAGGATATTGCTAAAACTGAGAATGGAAAGCTAATGATCAGTGGAAAAGTCACAGGATTGTGATCCCAACAATATTGAATGAGAGATGCTTAAACCAAATATGTATTAAAGTCCACTGTTGTCTTATCATGAAAAAGAATAAGGTTTGAGCTAAGTTTGTCATTATCTCTGCCTCTTTTACTGATGTATCTATGTTCATGATGGGATTGTGCTATGAGAAATACAATCCTTTAAGATTATCAATAATGCTTTTGCACCACCAACTGCTTGGTCCCCCTAACTAAAATTATTCATACCAACTTTAACATTGTGAGAAGACTCCTGGCCACAGTACATGGCATTTTATTACCTAGAACACAGATGACCCTTCTGTTAAGATACAGTGTAATGGTTGTGGTACTCCTAAAAACATCATCCTTGTTTTCACTGCTGTTTGTAAGACTGCTGGCAAAGTCTTCCTTGAACTGAATGAAAAGACTCATAGTCATAGGATTCAATATATGCTCACTATATCTGTTGTGAATTTAACTAACTAGAGAAACCTGTCACCTGTGATAATATCAAACTGTGGTGAAACAAGTGGCAGAGAGATCCTTGAAATGCATCTTGTAGTACACAAAATATTAGGTGGCATCCTGTGATTTTAACAGTGATGCATACTTTTGTATTTTTGATGATGGTTCTGATATCATCCTCAATGACCATTTTGTCAAGCTCATTTCCTAGTATTATAATGAGTATAATTATAATAACCATATAGTAGACTTCATGGTCCACATGATCTCCAAGGAATAATGCAGAAAGCCTTAGCTTTTTGCCCCCAGGCAAAAGAGTTCTAACACTTGGAAATCTACATTTCTAACTTATTTTCCTATACTAGGGATCTCACAACTAATTCAGAATTCTTGCCCCAAAATACCCTATAGTAGGAGAGAGAAGCATATGTTGTATACCATTAATAAAGTCATTGTAATCAATTGGTTTTTGGAGGGGAAGGGGAGGCAATTGGGATTGTGACTTGCCCAGAGTCACACAGTTAGTAATTGTTTGAGGCCAGACTTGAACTCAGATTCTCCTGAAATTAGTGTTGGTGCTGTTTCCCATGTGCCTCCCAGTTGTCCCTTATGAATAGTTAAAAAATGGAAACAAATGTATGTACTTCATTAAATATGCACACATATACATACTCCTATACATATACATACATAAATATAGAGAAGACCATTTCTCTAAAATGCTCTTCACACAAAATATACTTAATAAGGATAGATATGCTTACATATTTAAATAAATATAATATGCTTACAGTATCCCAATGTATAATGGAAAGAGTAATGTGCATTCTGAAGGATCACTTGAAAAATAATGAGAACTTCACAACAAATCAAAATAGCAGATATATGTATTGGAAATAATTATTTGGCTCAACTAATATTTACAAATCCCTACTATGTACATAGTATGATACAAATTTCTGTGGCAAGATATTAAAAAAAAATCTTCCTTCAAGGACATTATAATCTAATAGAAGGGATAAAACAGACACATAAAAATTCCATGAAGAGAATCATAATAAATCCCCTGAGATCACGAATGGTCTTCCAAGAGGCTGAAACTTGGTAAAAGAAACAACAATAAATGTTCAGACTAATTTCATCCTTTTGTTGCAAGTTTCTCACTCAGTGATTTGAATCTGCTCAGACTGATTATCCACCATCTCTCCCATAATATTCTTGTTGTCTATAATATTCAGTTACCATTATGAAAAAAACATGACATCTTCTAGGTCTTTGATGATCCACCTTAGATGCTAGCTAAAGCATTTCATTTTTGTCCAGTAGCCCAAGCATCATTCATTTTAGATTGTTTACTCTTCCCTTGACTCTCTCTAGGTTGAATTTACTAAAATAGAAATATGAAAGTAGGAACCTAGACTCTTGTTGTTTAGTAAAGCTTATGCCTACATTCCATTTACACATTGAAGATGGTATAAAATGGAGAAGTAGGTTATAAACATCAATACATACATATTTTGGCATTGTGTGGGCACTACAGTTGTTTTGTCTTAATATTTGTGTATATGCTTCTGTGGGGTTTGACATCTCTATTCTTTTGTCTGACAAATCTGCGCACTGGCTTGTAAAAAAAATCAATATTGTTTTTCCCTGGCACTTTCTCCACAGTTGAGTTGATTTATTATTGCAGTTCTTTCCTTCTCCTCCCCCATGCCTTTTTTTTTTTTAATCAGTCTGCTCCTTTTGCTTTAGGGTTGAATACCTGATAACACCACAAGGCAGATGACACAGATCTTCCATGACCTTTTCCCCCTTGATATCTTGTCCACTGTGACATAGCTCTAGCCATCACTCTAAAGGGAAGAGTTAGCTTATGAAGAATCTTCTAAATCAGATAAATTCTTTGTTATATTTAAAATGTGACAAAGAGGAAGCACTAGCTTCTGGTTTTATTTCTCCACATGAATCTATGTTGGTTCTTTTTATATTTTCCAAATAGTTTTAAGTGTTTTCCCCATCCATGCTTTCAGGGAGAGTTGCTTTTATCACCATATGCACTTGAGCAAAGTAAGATGTACAGTTTCTGTGACAGAGATTGAGCTTGGTAAAGGAGAGGGGATGGAAAGCAATGAGGTTGAGACTATTCATTCAGACAAGGACCCTTCCTTATCTGCTTGAAAGACATTTTTAAAAAAAGTAGATCTTTTTGTTGTTCTAAGTAATTTGTGACTGTTTTATCATCTTTGTCTTCCCACATCTCTGGATGTAATGATTGATTTTCAATTCTACTGTAGACTATTTTCTAATCATCAAACATCAACTTCTCTTACTGCCTAAAGGCAATGAAAATTATTTGGAAAAGTAGACCTGTGAAACTCTTCTGAAATTGAGAGAACATCTACTTGCAGTGGGATCTTAATATACTTTTTTAAGAGAGCAGTAGGATCATGGAAAGTTAGAACTAGGAACAATTTTAGAGGTCAATCAGTCTAACTTCAATCCTCACTCTTTTTTTTTTTTTTTTTTTTTTACAGACTAGGGAGATAAGTAATGAGGTCCAGAGAGAATAATTAATTTATATAGATGATAATAATGAAAACTGTAATTTATATAGTGTTTGCCATGTGCCAAGTACTGTACTAAGTTCTGTACATTTTAACACATTTTGTCCTCACAACAACCTTGAGAGGTAGTTGTTATTATTATCCCCATTATTTGCTCAGGGTCTCACAGCTAGTACGTTAAACTGGATTTGAACTTAGGTTATCCTGATACCAAATCCCACATTCTATAAGCTGTGCCACTTAGGTGCACCAGGGATACAAAGACATGGGAAGGATTCAAACACAAGTCTTCTTATTTTAAATCTAGTGTATTTTTTTGTTATACTACACTAACTACATTCAAATATTGCTTCCGATACAATGTTTGTGACCATGGCCAATTCACAACTCTGGATAAGTCACTTAACCCTGTTTGCCTCAATTTACAGCTCGGTATAATGAGCTGTAGAAGAAAATGGCAAACCACTCTAGTATCTTTTCCAATAAACCCCAAATAGGTTAATAAAGAGTTGTACATAACTGAAATGACTGAACACAACAACAAAATAATGAAGACTAATTATTGAACAATAGATTTGTTAATAAATAGACAGTTTTTTAGGGATATATGTTAATAAATGTTTAATATTTTGATCACTGGCTGAACGAGCTGAAATTCTAGGAAATGTGGAAATATTGGGGATAATATGAAAATTGTGTCCTACTTCTTTTTATTATATAGCATTAATTTCAAGTAAGAAATACTACCAAGTATAGAATTCTATAAGGTCTTGGCCAGGTCTTACAAAATCTCCTTATACATGCAATTGCTGTAAATAAATATATAAGCTAGTACTCCAAGAACAGTTGTCATAGGAATAATTTTATTAAGAAAAGAAAGAAAGCAAATTTAAAGTGGGGATAGGTTTAAAAAATGAGTTCATAAGATAAGGGATGGAAAAGCCTAGAACACAGATTCTTACCTTGTGCCCAAGAATGTTAGCTAACTAGCTAGCTAGATCAATAACTGTATTTCAATATAATAGGCTTCCTTTGTAGTCCTATATATTTTATTATATGCATTTGAGGAACATTATTCTGAGAAGTAGGCCATAGTTTTGATCAGGCTGTCAACGGGTCTATGGCCCTTAAAATATTAATAACCCCTTATGATTTTTAACAATTTTATATTCAGCCCTATGGAATGACATTGCATACAGATTTATTAGACAACAGTAAGCATGGGGGAAAAGTATTCTTAGTTCTTTGTTCTGCCATAACTTTTACCTCATTCAGATTGATGATATCAGAATGAATTGTACTATTACCAAGAGAGATATGAGAATCTTTTAGATTAGTGCAACTGTTATTGATCCTAATTTTATATTATGTATCTTGAGCTCATGTATTCTTTGATAATTTTCAGTAAAGGGACAATTAGACACTTTTGCCATTAATAGTGTTCATTCTATGTTAACTGAGACCATAAATATAAATTCTAATACAATGGAAAGCATCCTGGATGAGAAGTCAAAAGATTGTGAATATCATAAATTCTCCTTGAATCTCAGTTTTTCTTCTGTTACATGAAATTATTGCAATATTACATGAATATTACAAAGGGCCTTTTCAGGTTAAAAATTATATGATTCTATTGATGTTTGAAGGTGATATGTCATGCTGTAAGGATTGGTTGGGGAAGTTTCCAACTTTTTCATCCTACCATTTTGCAAGCTTCAAGAATTTTAAATCATAAAGATCTTCTTGTTTTTTTTTTTTCCTTTTTCCTATAGGGTTTTTTCAGCTTCTGACTTATATACTTTGATTCTCTATATTTTCTAGTGAATACACAAAATCAACTGTCACTATTCTAACCTGAAATCACAGTTTGTTACCAAAAAGATGTATGTCACCCTACCTGCTTCAATTAGAGTGCCTCAAACAAACTCTTAATGCGTCCTGGTTTTAGTGATTTCATTAAGACTCGTATGTTTTTTTTTTTTTAATGTTCTTGGTATTATTTCCAGATGACCCAAATATATATACACACACACACACATGAGTGCTTACTTTCTATTTTTGATATCTTTGGGATAGAACTCTAGGATAAATATTGCTGAGTAAAGTGGTATGTACAATTTAATAGTCTTGTGGGCATTTTTTCACTTTGCTTTCCAGAATGACTAACAAAGGTCATTTGAAGTATTTCTATTCAATGACATATGCTATTGACTCTCAAGTATTTGAAAGACTGTCATTTGGCAAGATTTGATTTTTTTGGCCCTGGAGGACTAAACAAAAAATATATAAAATAATTTGTTATTATGTTTATTTATTATTATTTATTATGTTTATATTATATAAAATTTATTTATTTAAATATATATAAATTTATATAATTTATATAATATAAATTATATAATAATATATATTATATTATTAAATTTAAATTTATATTATATAATATATATATTAAATATTTATATAAAATATAAATTAATTATAAATTAATTATTAAATTTAAATTTAAATTTATATTATATTTAAATTTATATAATATAAATTTATTTATAAATTTATTTATTATTATATATTATGTTTATTTGTTTATTATGGAATGGATGGATGAATATGGAAATATATTTAGAAGAATTGCACATGTTTAAACTATGTTGTATTACTAGTTGTCTGTGGGAGGGAGAGGAGGAAAGGATGGGGAAAAATTTGGAACACAAGTTTTACAAAGGTGACTGTTGAAAACTATTTTTGAATGTATTTGGAAAAATAAAAAGTTATTGAAAAACGAAGTAGAATTTTATGATGAGGTGGTCATACAGGTATATACAACAAACACATGTTTAATATCATATATGTTATATATTTATGTGCATGTGTATATACCATTCAGTACTTTAAGGATGTAGCTATATGGCTCTCAAAGGAAGAAATTAAGCTGACTTTGTAATCAAGATTTCCCTAATTCCTTATATTGGTGGGCTCAGTAAAGTTTCTTGACTCCCCCTCTGCCATAGAGTAATAGTAAATGCTCCATATTCTCTTTTTAAAAAATATATTAATTTAATTTTATTTATTTATGTTTAATAACTTTTTATTTACAGGTTATATATATGGGTGACTTTACAGCACTGACAATTGCCAAACCTCTTGTTCCAATTTTTCCCCTCCTTCCCCCCACCCCCTCCCCCAGATGGCAGGATGACCAGTAGATGCTAAAGATATTAAAAAATAAATTAGATATACAATAAGTATACATGACCAAACCGTTATTTTGCTGTATAAAAAGAATCGGACTCTGAAATATTGTACAATTAGCCTGTGAAGGAAATAAAAAATTCAGGTGGGCAAAAATATAGGGATTGGGAATTTAATGTAATGGTTTTTAGTCATTTCCCAGAATTCTTTCGCTGGGTGTAGATGGTTCAGTTCATTACTGCTCCATTGTAACTGATTTGGTTGATCTCATTGCTGAGAATGGCCAGGTCCATCAGAATTGGTCATCATATAGTATTGTTGTTGAAGTATATAATGATCTCCTAGTCCTGCTTGTTTCACTCAGCATCAGTTCATGTAAGTCTCTCCAGGCCTTTCTGAAATCATCCTGTTGGTCATTTCTTACAGAACAATAATATTCCATAATATTCATATACCACAATTTATTCAGCCATTCTCCAATTGATGGGCATCCACTCAGTTTCCAGTTTCTGGCCACTACAAAGAGGGCTGCCGCAAACATTCGTGCACATACACGAATTACTTTCCCTTCTTTATGATGTCTTTGGGATATAAGCCCAGTAGTAACACTGCTGGATCAAAGGGTATGCACAGTTTGATAACTTTTTGAGCATAGTTCCAAATTGCTCTCCAGAATGGTTGGATGTATTCACAGTTCCACCAACAATGTATTAGTGTCTCTGTTCTCCTACATCCCTTCCAACATTCTGCATTAACTTTCCCTGTCAATCTAGCCAGTCTGAAAGGTGTATAGTGGTATCTCCGAGTTGTCTTAATTTGCATTTCTCTGATTAATAATGACTTGGAGCATCTTTTCATGTGGCTAGAAATAGTTTCAATTTCTTCATCTGAGAATTGTCTGTTCATATCCTTTGACCACTTATCAATTGGAGAATGACTTGATTTCTTATAAATAAGAGTCAATTATATATTTTGGAGATGAGGCTTTTATCAGAACCTTTGACTGTAAAAATATTTTCCCAGTTTATTGCTTCCTTTCTAATCTTGTCTGCATTAGTTTTATTTGTACAAAAACTTTTCAGTTTGGTATAGTCAAAATTTTCTTTTTTGTGACCAGTAATGATCTCTAGTTCTTCTTTGGTCATAAATTCCTTCCTTTTCCACAGGTCTG
This sequence comes from Sarcophilus harrisii, assembly GCF_902635505.1. Lineage (NCBI taxonomy): Eukaryota > Metazoa > Chordata > Mammalia > Dasyuromorphia > Dasyuridae > Sarcophilus > Sarcophilus harrisii. Next base: position 386,549,187 of record NC_045426.1, read on the forward strand.
AGAGGTAAACTATCCTGTGTTCCTCTAATTTATTTATAATTTCATTCTTTATGCCTAGGTCATGAACCCATTTTGACCTTATCTTAGTGTATGGTGTTGTGTGGATCAATGCCTAGTTTCTGCCATATTAGTTTCCAATTTTCCCAGCAATTTTTGTCAAAAAGTAAGTTCTTATCCCAAAAGCTGGCGTCTTTGGGTTTGTCAAACACTAGGTTGCTATAGTTGTTGACTGTTTTGTCCTTTGAACCTAACCTATTCCACTGATTAGATCCACTAATCTATTCCTTAGCCAATACCAAATGGTTTTGGTAACTGCTCTCTATAATATAATTTTAGATCTGGTACAGCTAAGCCACCTTCATTTGATTTTTTTTTTTTTTCATTAATTCCCTTGAAATTCTTGACCTTTTGTTTTTCCATATGAATTTTGTTGTTATTTTTTCTAGGTCATTAAAATAGTTTTTTGGGAGTCTGATTGGTATAAATGCTACATATTCTCCATGTTCTTAACATGAAAATATAAGTGAAAAAAGTGATATTTTTTTCTTATTGCTTATATGAAAGCCACAACTTTGATATACCATGGAGGTTTACTATTTTTTTTTAAATCTGCATTTTCTTTATCTCCTGGAAATACATTCTCACTCACTTGAAATTAAACTGGTATTCTCCATACTCATGTGATTTCTGGAGCACCACAGAAAAATAGGAATGATTTCATATCCAGCTTGGGCTTTCTCTTCTGATTGGAACTCAGAATTACTTTTTGTGATCGGTGCCCTAAGGCTGTGTGCATTTAAATTTCTTATGTAGGGTTCACTGCAAATTGAGAATTTCACAGACATAATGAAGAGTTATAGTCTTAACTCTCAAGTGACAAAGTGCAATACCCAACTTAAGTAGGTAATGTGAAAGGCCCTGTGGGAGTGAGAACAACCCAGCTCTCACTATTAGCAGTAGGCATCACATCTGTTTTGAGGCTGCCTGACATTTATATCTAACTTTGTGACTTATCAAGAGGCCACAAATATTTTTGTAATATATAAAAGATTCAAGATTTTGGACAATCGTTTATCTTGTTTCTGACAAGCGCCTACATGGTCCCCTCAATAAAATCAGTAATTATTAATGGTGCAGGAAAGTTATCCAAACATAAATAATGCTACTTGTTATATAGCATTAAACATATTTAAACATTTGCGCTGGGAAATAACTCTGTGTGTATGTATCACAGTCAAACTGTTTTCAAACCGAAATCATTGCTATTGTATGTATTTTAAAATACCAAATTATACACTATCCTGAGTTTACATAAAGGCTTGTTATGGACTTTATTCATCAAACACTAATTAAAAACCTATGTGTTAGGCACTATGCTTAGACTCTAGGAAAAGGATAGAGTCGGACCAAGAATTTCTCTGCTTTAGGGAACTATTTATGAGAACACTTGTCCTACTAATATAGTTTGGCATCAGATCCATATCTTATAAAGTCGCTGAATTACCAAAGTATTAAGAGGTTAAATTACTTGCCTAAAGTGACACATAGACAATATGTGTGAGAAGCAAGCCTTGAACCTAAATCTTCCTGATACTTATGTGCTATGACCAACACTGCACTACATTATACTATACTATATTTATGGAGATGGCTATAAATAAAATAACAAATATGAAATAGTCTCTTCCCTCAAGAAGGTTACATTCTGTTTTATGGAAGCATCAATCAATGAATGAACATTTATTAAGTTCCTATTAGGTGCCACACATTTAGTTGACTTCTAGGGACACAAAGACAAAGATGAAACTATTCCTGCTTCCAAAGAGCTTATATTTTTATCAGAGAAGATAGTGCATACTAATATAGAATGATTAAGAAGCAGAAACAACCATCACAAGTGGAGGACTATCCCCTTTTATACTTTAACTCTACCAACTATATTCCTTTCAGTGAGACTGTTAACAGGCTTTAATATTTTCCCAATATTATCTGTTAACAATTTTTAAGGCCTTGCCATATGCCCTTCTTCTGTGCCCTGCAGACTTCCAGTCATCTGATCTACTGTTGTAATCCAAGAATTCCTGTGCCTTGGTTTGTGACATGTCACTGAACCTTTTGGATTTCTGGGCTTTTCCATCTTCCTTGCAGTTTTCTCTCTCAATTAGAATATTAACTCCTTGGGAACAGGGTCTGTTTATTTTATCTTATTTGCATCCCAAATGCTTAACATAGTACTAGGCACAAAGTAAGTTTTTAATAAATGATTATTTTTTCATTAGTTTCTCTAAGGGTATAAAGAAGTTAAATACAAAATAGTTAGGGAGGGGCAGTTAGTGACAAATTGGGCAGAGTACTCGTCTAGGAGAGAGGGAGACCTGATTGCAAATCAAGCCTTAGATACTTACTAGCTATATGATCCTGGGCAAACCATTCAATCTGTGTTTTCTTTAAAAAGTCCTTCCTGAATCAAGGCTTTGTCCTGGCAGAAGACTTCATGTGGCAGAATAAAATTATTTCATGAAGTGTTACATTGCCTTGCTGTAATGAGGGTTCAATTGAGGTTGGATAAAACAAATTTATAATGTTATTTATAATGTAATAATGTTATAATTGTTATAAAATGTTATGTTATAAAATTTATAACGTTGTATATCTTTTCTGAATGCTACTTAGAAGAATGCTAGTAGGTCTGAAAAAAGTGAATGACAGAAGCAATCCAAAGCTGAAGTTTGATCACCTACAAAGTGAGAAAATTAGACAAAATGATTGCCAAGTTTTCTTTCAGCTTTGATATTTTGAGAATCCTTTTGAGTAAATGTTAGTATCTCTTAGTTTGGAGGAAAATACCTTGGATTTAACTCGAAGGATCTGGATTTGAATCCATCAACTAATTATAGGATATTGAAATATATTTAATATTGAAATAAAGGATTTTTTAAGGACTGAAACATGATTAAATTTTTGAACTATCTTCTCACAGCCCTCCTTAGACACAGTTCAGTGTATTCAGAAAGTCTAGACATCATCTAGCCCTGTTACACATTTTACATTTTACAACACATTTTACATATGGCTAGTATATAGGCTTTCAAAAAATTTCAAATTCAGGTATAATCTCCTTAATAGGCTGTGAAGAAGAAATAGGTCAACAAATATCTTATCTTCAATTTCCTTAAGTATAAGGTGAGGGTATTGGATTAGACAATCTCTAAGATCACTTTTGCCTGCAACTTGTGTTTGTTATACCTTTCCAGCACGTTAGGACTCATCAATTTTTTCTTAGCTTTTGAAAACCCAACAACACCTTCATGCCTCAATGATATATCAAAGGTGAAATTTAGGGGAAGAAAGTAAACTATGAAACAACTGTTAGTGGTTTGGAGCTCTGCAATGGAGTGAATTCTATGTTTTAATGACTAAGTTTTAACACTTATCACTCTTGTGACTTTGAATGTTCTTTTGATCCTCATCTGTAAAAAATGTAGTTTGAACTAAATGTCTTCAATAGCACATTTAAATTACAAAAAACATCTGTGCTTTCTTTTCTGGGAGTACAAAATTAGCACTGGAAATTATATCCTCCAATTGCTTAGACTTCTAGTGCATTTAAATATCAAGGAAACCTTTTAGAACATGATTTCTTACTGGTCTTTCCTCTCAGTCCCTGGAAGTACCACCTATGACAAATGAATAAGATCAGATTTATTTTTATCTTTTTCTATCTAATATTACCTGCACTTATTGTACTATCTCATGAATCTTTCTCCATTGACAAGTCACATTTATGGCCACTTCAGAAACATAAATGTCTTTTAAAGACACTCTCACTAGCCATCTCAAACCTTTGAAAAATAACAATAATAACTGAGTGATATATAGTTTACAAAACACTTTGCCAACAATATGCCATTTGAACTTTACCACAACCTTGGGAAGAAATTGCTACTCATTTTATGAAGCTGAAACCTGAACTCATATAGGCAAAATGATTTGCCTTGGGTCATATAAGCATAAATATGAATAGAAATATTTGAATGCTGATCTTCATGTTCAATGTCCTCATGCTATCTTTTATACCACATTGATTCCTATGGTTGGAGGATGAAGTTTTGAGGGATGAATACCACGGTTTTTAAAAATATTCACTAAAAATGTGCAAACTGCCAATATCTTCTCAAAGAAAAGAATGGGAATCAAAATTAGTATTGGTGGTACTTAAAGCATCAGAAAAACTAATGTAATTTGATAACAAACCAAGAGAAAAGAATAAAACTATGAGACATGAATGCAAGACAAAAGATTGTTATAGAATAACAAATCATGATGTTGTAAGCCTTTTGATAATGAGAGGTCAAATGTATTATTTTCTGACTTAAATTTGATTTGGCTGTAACATAAAACCCAGATCTATGAGCCGTTTTAACTAGAAGCTCTGGCTTTGTGTTTCTTACTGATAGTACCCTAGGGAGGCAAATTTCTTGGCATTTCACATTCAATATAAGTCCATTGTTGGTAAAAAGATGGCTAAATCAGTTCGTCATTTTGTAATAAAATATCTCACAAATTGTTTATCTGATCAATGGAGAGTGCAGTCTCAAGCTGTTCAGTGTTAATGTGCCCATTGCTCTAAAATAGTGAGTTATTGACTGTCAGAGAGACAGGGGAATTTGTAAACTCAGATCAGATTTCCTGTTGAAAACTGACATATTGAATACGAACAGTGGGGATTCAAAAATACATGTCCCTCACATTGCAAGCATCATTGTCACCAGGAAAATGAAGGTACCTTTAACTTAGAATTATTATACTGAAAATTTGAAAAAGGTATAGCAAGTAACAAATGCTGTGAAACTGAAATTTTAAACACACAAACATTACGGGGGATGTGGGGCAGGGAAAGAAATGGGACAGATTTTTTGCGGGGATGCTGTTTCTGTCTTCCAGTGATTCCTTATCCCCTATTATTCCATAACAATCTATGTTTCTAGAAAAGGGAAAATAGAGGCAATGCTTTTTCCTACATAAAATATTGGTTCTGCCAAGGAAACAAAGCTGAAAGATTTTCTGATATTTTCTAAGCATTTCTTTGAAGGCAACCCCACAATACATACTGAGGAGAACAACTTGCATTAACATAGTTTTCATCCTCTAGCAAACTACAATTTTAGATAGACAACACTGATAACAATGTACATTAACATAAGGCAAAACACAGCATCTAGTAGTGCTTGGTTTGGGCCTTTCTTGTGGCATATATCATTTCTTATCTTCCCTACCAGATTGTAGGATTGTTGAGGACAAGAACTCTGTTTTACTCTTCTTTTTATCCTTATGAGTACTTAGCATAATGTTTTATACAAAATGAGCTTCAAAATATATTTATTCCAAGTAAATTGAAGACATGTACCCATTATAAATATAATGTAAGATTGGAGAATAAAGGTATGAGTATCTTAGATCTCTAAAATCATGAGTTTATATATATATATATATATTGGAAAATTTAAATATATATATATATATATATATATATATATTTATGTGGACTAGACAGAATATCCCACATAGTTAAAATATTTCTGAGTTGAAGTATAAGTTTTTTTTTCAGTATTTCAAGGTCTAGAAAACATCATCATCATTATCATCACCATCATTATCATCACCACCACCACCATCAATATCATTATTTCAAGGTTTTTATCATTGATACTTCTTTGTCATCTCCTCTGATATCTTATTAGAATAGAAAGGTGACCATAAATGCTTAAAAGATAAGATAATGGAACAAAATCTCCACTGCTTCTAATCGTCATCTCTATGCAGATGACTCCCAGCCCTCTCCCCCACTTTTGCCTTTATCTCTCTTTGTCTCTGTCTCTCAATCTGTCTCTCTGTTCTACTCTCTGTCTGACTCTGTCTGTGTCTGTTTCTAGTTCTGATAGTTTAACTTTACAAGGAGCTATAATTTTTTTTTTACTGAAAGAATCTGTGCTCCTATTTAACTTATGGTTGCTATACTTTGGGTTTGGATTATTATTTGAAATTTGGAAAAGGGCCTGGCACCTTCTTTCTCTAGGTCAAAATGCAATCCAGATTCAGATTGCAGAAATTATAATCTCTCTTTCTCTCTCTCTCTGTCTGTCTCTCTGTCTGTCCTCTCTCTCTCTCTCTCTCTCTCTCTCTCTCTCTCTCTGTGTGTGTGTGTGTGTGTCTGGCTCTCTCCAACTCTCTCTCCCTTTCTTCCTCTCTCCCTCCCTCTCTCCTTCCATCCTTCCTTTCTTCCCCCTCTCTGTTACTTCTTCCCTCCCTCTCTCTCTCCCTCCTTCCCTTCCTTTCTTCCTCCCTTCTTTCTTTTTTTCCCTTCCTCTCCCTCTCTCCCTCCCTAGATCCCTCTTTTCTTCGTCCCTCCCTCTTTCCTTCCCTTTCTCTCTCCATCCCTCCCCCTTCCTTTTCTTTCTCTTTCCTTGTCCTTCTCCAACTCCCTGTCTCCCTCCCTTTCCCCTTCCCTGTCCCTCTCTCTCTTCTTCTCCCTCTCCCTCCCTCCCTTCTTCTCTTTCTCCCTCCCTTTCCCCTTCCCCCCTTAAGCCTCAAGTGCCTCAAGCACTTGTCAGTGCCTCATCAGTGTCTCAAGCTCCATTCCCACTTTGCTAGTTGCATGTTGCACATTTTAAAATAAATTTCTTTTTTTTTTATTTAATAGCCTTTTATTTACAGGTTATATGCATGGATAACTTTACAGCGTTAACAATTGCCAAACCTCTTGTTCCAATTTTTCACCTCTTACCCCCCACCCCCTCCCCTAGATGGCAGGATGACCAGTAGATGTTAAATACATTAAAATATAAATTAGATACACAATAAGTATACATGACCAAAACATTATTTTGCTGTATAAAAAGAATCAGACTCTGAAATATTGTACAATTAGCTTGTGAAGGAAATCAAAAATGCAGGTGGGCATAAATATAGGGATTGGGAATTCAATGTAATGGTTTTAGTCATCTCCCAAAGTTCTTTCTTTGGGCGTAGTCGGTTCAGTTCATTACTGCTCCATTAGAAATGATTTGGTTGATCTCGTTGCTGAGGATGGCCAGGTCCATCAGAACTGGTCATCATATAGTATTGTTGTTGAAATATATAATGGTCTCCTGGTCCTGCTCATTTCACTCAGCATCAGTTGTGTAAGTCTCTCCAGGCCTTTCTGAAATCATCCTCTTGGTCATTTCTTACAGAACAGTAATATTCCATAATATTCATATACCACAATTTATTTAGCCATTCTCCAACTGATGGACATCCATTTCAGTTTCAGTTTCTAGCCACTACAAAAGGGCTGCCACAAACATTTGTGCACATACAGGTCCCTTTCCCTTCTTTATAATCTCTTTGGGATATAATCCCAGTAGTAGCACTGCTGGATCAAAGGGTATGCACAGTTTGATAACTTTTTGAGCATAGTTTCAAACTACTCTCCAAAATGGTTGGATTAGTTCACAACTCCACCAACAATGCATCAATGTCCCCAGTTTTCCCACATCCCCTCCAACAATCATCATTATTTTTTCCTGTCATCTTAGCCAATCTGACAGGTGTGTAGTGGTATCTTAGAGTTGTCTTAATATGCATTTCTCTGATTAATAATGACTTGGAGCATCTTTTCATATGACTAGAAATAGTTTCAATTTCTTCATCTGAGAATTGTCTGTTCATATCCTTTGACCATTTTCAATTGGAGAATGGCTTGATTTTTTATAAATTAGAGTTAATTCTCTATATATTTTGGAAATGAGGCCTTTATCAGAACCTTTGACTGTAAAAATATTTTCCCAGTTTATTGCTTCCCTTCTAATCTTGTTTGCATTAGTTTTGTTTGTACAAAAACTTTTCAGTTTGGTATAATCGAAATTTACTATTTTGTGATCAGTAATGATCTCTAATTCTGCTTTGGTCATAAAATCCTTACCCTTCCACAGGTCTGAGAGGTAAACTATCCTGTGTTCCTCTAATTTATTAATAATTTCATTCTCTATGCCTAGGTCATGAACCCATTTTGACCTTATCTTGGTGTACGGTGTTAAGTGTGGATCAATGCCTAGTTTCTGCCATATTAGTTTCCAATTTTCCCAGCAATTAAAATAAATTTCAAACTAAGAATCTAAGTCTAACAAAATACAATTCATTATCTTTTCCCCAAAATCAAAATTGCCTTTCCCAAAATTTTTAAAATTACTTTTATTTCATAAAATGTCCCAATTTCCTGAAACATTTAAAAAATACACACACACACACACACACACACACACACACACACAGTGCTAAATTATTTCCCTCTTTCTCACCCTATCCTCGTTCTTCTGAAGGCAAATATGTGAGGTCATATACTTACATGATAGCCATATTGCCAAAGAACATGTGAACAAAATAAAACAGTAAAAAGAAAAATAATAAAAAGAAATATGCTCTATTCAGCATTCAGAGTTCATCAGTTCTCTCTGGATAGCATTTTTTTTCATCACAAATCTTTGGAATTTTCTTGAATTATTGTCTTGAAAAGAACAGCTAAGTCTTTAACAGTTGATCATCCTTATGAATATTGCTCTTACTTTGTACAATGTTCTGATTTTTCTCACTATACTTTCCATCATTTTGTATGTCTTCCTAGGTTTTCTGAAATCATTTTGTTTATTATTTCTTATAGCACAGTCTTATTTCATCACATAGAACACAAATTGCTCACCTATCGCCAAATAGATGGGCATTCCCTCCATTTCCAATTCTTTACCATAATGAAAAAGTTAATATAAATATTTTTTTATCCAAATAGGTCATTTCTCACTTTTCTTTGATGTCATTGGGATATAGACCTAATAGTAATTTAAAACCTCTTGTGTATTGTTGCAAATTGTTCTCCAGCAGGATTATACTAGTTTGCAACTCAACTAACCTAACGATGTGTGTTTCATTTCCCCGCCTCATTCCCTTCAGCATTAGTCATTTTCCTTTTCTGACATGACAGGCCAACTGAAAGGTATGAGTATCTCAGAATTATTTTAATTTTCATTTTTCTAATTAATACTAATTCCAAGCATTTTTTCATTTTACTATTGATGACTTTGATTTTTTTTTTTTCTGAAAACTGCCTATTTGTATCTGTTGACTTTTTTTTCAACTGAGGATTGAGTCTTATTTGTATAAATCTGAATCAGTTCCCTACCTATATTTGTGGGAGTGGGGAGGTTTTATCAGAGAGAAACTTGCTACAAATCCCTTTCCCTCTCCTTTTCTATTTTCCTTCTAATTTTCAGTGCAATGATTTTGTTTGTGCTATGAAATTTCATGTAAACAATATATCTATTATAATTATTTTCCTTCTAATTTTCAGTGCAATGATTTTATTTGTGCTATGAAATTTCATGTAAACAATATATCTATTATAATTATCTCTCTTGTTTGCTCATAAACTCTTCCCTTATTCATATATCCGACAGAAATAGTTTTCTTTTCTTTCCTAATTTACCTATGTTATCACTCTTTGGATTTATCAAACTCTAAATTACTCTGGTCATTTATGACCATGTATTGTGTACCAGTACACCAGTACCAGATGATTTACTACTTTCTTTTACAATACAGTTTGGAATATAGGATTGCTAGGCCACCTTCCTTTAAATTTTGTTTTTATTGATTTCTTTGATATATTCTTGTTAGTCTTCCAGATGAATTTGCTATTATTTTTCAAACTCTATAAAATAATTCTTAAGTAACTTTTTTTCAAAATGATTAAGTAAACTAACAGGTAGAATTGCCATTTTTGTTATATTGGCTTCTTGGCATACCTATGAGTAATTCATATTTCTTCAATTGTTTAGAACTGTTTTTACTTGAGGTAATATTTTTTAATTATTATTATACATTTTTTATATTCATCATAGCAGGTAAAATCCAAATATTTTATATTGTCTGCAGTTATTTTAAGTGGAATCCCTGTTTCTCTAACTTCCTACTGGATTTTGTTGTGAGTATATAGAAATGCTAATAATTTATTTGGATTTATTTTGTATACTGAAACTTTGCTGTTTCTTTAATATTGCTGATTCTCTAATATTCTTTTGTGTATAGCATCATATTGTCAGCAAATAGTGATAGTTTCATTTCCTCTGCCTATTTCCATTCCTTCAATTTGTTTTTCTTATCTTATTGCTATAGCTAGGTTTTCTAATTTAATAATGAATAATAGGATTAGGAATGGACATACCTACTTCACTCCTGATCTTATTGAGAAGGCTTCAAGTTATTCTCTGTTAGAGATAATGCTTGCTCTTATTTTTAAATAAATACTACGTATCATTTTAAGAAAAGCTCCCTGACTACCTTTTCTTTCTCATGTTTTTGGTAGCAATAAATATTGTATTTTATCAAAGGGTTTTTTTTTCTGCATCCATTGATATAATTGCATGATTAATGTTGTCTTTGCTATTGATATGGTCAATTATGCTGATAATTTTTATTCTTGACCTAAATTTCACCTGGTCTTAATGTATGATCTTTGTGGCATGTTGCTATAATCTTGTATTTTACTTTTATATTGTATTTTACTTATTTTTTTTAATATTGATGTCATTAAGAAAATCAATCTAGAGTTTTCTTTTTCCATTTTTGCTCTCCCTGGTTTAGATTCCAAGCCATATTTGTGTCATGAAAGGAATTTGGTAGGAATCCTTCTTTGTCTTATTTTTTTCTGAATAATTTATATGATATTAGGATTGATCTTCATTGTTGGGTGAAATTCTCTTGTGTATCTATCTTGAAGATTTTTTCATAGGAAGCTAATTGAGGAGTTTCTTGTTCTATTTCTTTTTTTTTTAATAAAGGGCTTTTGAAATATTTTATTTTCACTTGTGTTAATCTGGGCAGCTTATGTTTTTATAAATACTCATCCATTTTATTTAGATTGCCAGATTTACTGATCTATAATTGAAAAAAAAGTAACTCCTGGTATTTATTTAATTTCGATTTGATTGATGATGTATTCACACTTTTCATTTTTGATATTGGTAATTTGATCTTCTCTTTTCTTTAACTCAAATTAATCAATAAAATAAATTATTCTATTGTTTTTAAATAAAGCTAGATACTAGTTTTATTATTAGTTCAAAGGTCTTCTTACTTTAAATTTTATTTATTTCTCTTTTGATTGCCAGGATTTTTAATTTGTTATTTAATTGAAGATTTTTAATCTGTTCTTTTTCTAGTTTTTTTTTTAATTGCATGCTTAATTTGTTGATCTGTTCTTTCTCTCTTGTAAAGATGTATGCATCAATTTTCCCCTTAGGTACTGCTTTGGTTGCAACCCACAAGTTTAGGAATATTATCTCATTTTTCTCACTTTCTTGAATAAAATTATTACTTGTTTCTATAATGTTTTCTCTGATCCATTCTTTTTTTTTTTTTTTAGGATTGAATTACTTAGTTTTCAGTTAACTTCATATCTATGCTTTCATAGTCCTTTATTAAATGTCATTTTTTATTGCATTATATTCAGAAAGGGCATATTTATATTTCTGCTTTTTTATATTTGGTTGTGAGATTTTTATGCCCTATTACATGGTCACTTTTTGTAGAAATGCCATATGCAACTGAGACAAAGGCATGCTCCTGTTTATTCTAATTCATATGTATAAGTCTAGCATATTTTAGGTTTTCTAAGAGTCTATTCATCTTGGTCCTTTTTATATTATATAATATAAATATAATAATTTATATTAAATTATGTAAATATAATGATTTATATTATGTTATGTAAATATAATTTATATTATATTATAGATATATTATGTATCTGGTTCTGAGAGGAAAAAGCTGAGTTCCCCACTAGTAGTTCCCCTTCTGTAATTCATTTAATTTTTTTCTTTAAGAATTTGGATATTATGTCATTTGGTTCATATATATTTAATGTTGATATCATGTCATTTTTTATGGTTTCTCTCATCAAAGGGTACTTTTTCTGCTTATCTCTTTGGGTAATATTTTTTCTTTTGCCTTGTTTGTTACCCCTTTCTTTTTTACTTTAACTGAAGCATAATAGATTCTTCTCCAACCCCTTATTTTAACTTTGGTGTCTCTTTCAAATGTGTTTCTTATAAGCAACATATTGTTGGAATTTGGTTTCTAATCCATTCTACCTTTTATTTTTTCCTTTATGGGTGAGTTCATCCTATTCACATTCCCAATTATAATTGTCAAATATGTATTTTCTTCTATCTTATTTGTTTGTCCTTTTCAGTTTTATTTTGTCCTTCCTCTAATGCCTGTTTTTCCTTGGGCCACTTTCTTCTTTTATCTGCTCTCCCTTTGATTGACCCCCATCTTCTTTCATCTCCTCCCTTTTCCTTCTACTCCCTTGTATAGTAACATAGATTTCTATTGTCAATTGAGTATATAGAATTATTTTTTCATCTTTGAATGAATTTAGATGTTAAGTTTAAGCCTGTCTCTCACTCCATCCCTGTGAGTACTCTTTCTTACTTACCTTTTATCCAAAATAATTTTCTCCACTCTCCCTGTCCCTTCCCCTTTCTTCCAAAACATCCTTTTCTCCCTCCTATCCATTATTATATTATTTCAACATAATCAGTTATCTACCACACCCTCTTTCTATGTAGGATCCTTCTAATAACTCTAATAATTATACAGTTTTTAGAAGAAAGGGACAATTAATGAAAAAAGAGGACTTTCAAGCATTCCTGATTTTACTTTTTTTTAAATTTACCACAGCTGAATAGAAAATTTGACTTTCAAATACAACTCAAGGGAAGCAGAAAAAGGCAAACATGAAAGAGATATAATAAAGAATTCATTAAGGTTAAATTGTTTAACTTTACTTATGGGAAGATGATATATGTATCTTCAAAGATGGGAAGAATAGTTGACAAATAGTCAGAAAGATATGACATGATACCCATCTTAATACAGGATAAAAAAATCAAATGTTGTCTGGCAATGCCATTATCTACATTCATTTTGGAATCATGGTTTAGGGATTGAGAGTAGTTCTTTAAGTCAAGTAGGAGTGGAAACTGTGAGGAACAGTATCAAATCTGATCCTGGAGCCTGAAGAACAGTGTTATTTTTATTTCCAATGGAGAAAGGTATCTAAGGAGGAATATTTATTGAAATTCCAAAGGAGGATTTCTGAGTAAGGATTAGCATTCAGACCAAGATAATTGTAATCACCTCTCTCCTCAGATTACATCACCTTGGAAGTACCAAAAAACCTGTAGATAAGATAAATTTCTATACCCATATTATGAGTGTATATTATTTCTTCTTTGAGTCAATGCTGATGAAAGTAAAGTTCTCTTATCTTCCCTCCCTCTCTCTTCCCTCACTTGCCCTATATATAGAAACAGGAATTAAAAGCTTTTTCTTGATTTTTTTTTTCTTGAAGATAATTTATATGCTATGCTAACTTAGTAGGTGTAGTTTTGTGAGGTCAATAATCACTGCAGAGAATTCTCAATCTTTATATCCAAATGAGATCTCTCTACTGAATTCTAATCTCAAATCACAAAGCATTTGGGGGGGAGGGGCATCTCAGATAGAATGCTTTGTAGAAATAACAAAATCATTTTGTCCAAAAAACAGAAGACATTTTTTCCCTACTTATATGCTCTTCAAAATGTTCCCGTTACAGTAGAGTGCATCACCACCTTTCCAGCTACCTAGGCTCATAACCTAAGCCATCCTTGACTTATTTTTCACACTCTCTCCACATGTCCAATCCCTTACAAAGTTTTTCTATGACTTCATGATGTCTCCCATTCTATTCATTACCACTTTCAACTCACACTGATATAGGTCAGTTCCTTCCTCAGTTGTTTATTTTGGAGAAACTATAAAATATAGACTAACAAAGGCAGTTTTGTTAAATGAGAAGCACTCATTTTAAATCTAGGAGTGATAAGGATATGATTGAAGTACAAGCTGCACAATACATTTTCATCTTCTCAGAGTCTGTGTGTCTGTATTTTTCTCTCTCTTTCCTTCCCTCCTTCCCTCTCTCCTTCCCTCATCCCTAACTCTCTCCCTCTCTTCCTTTCTCTCTTTTTCCCTCCTTCCCTTTCTCCCTTCTTCCCCTCTTTTACACACACACACACACATATACACACACATACGTGTGTATATTCATTTAAGGATTAAAGAATTTAAAACATAATAATTCCCTATACTTTGTATAAGGAAGATTAAATATTCAACAACATATTTAAATAATAATAAATGGTTGGTTGGTTCTATCCTTCATTCAAGAAGAGGACCAAAATTATGTCACTATGTTAAAGTCAAGGAGCAATGTATGCAAATGTGGCTAATCAGACCAATTTGAGATCAGAAGGTTTTACTATTACATGTCAGACACAAATAGTCCATATGAATATTTGGTGTAGAGATATCTCTAAATTTGTGCATCTCACATTTCTTTTGAATTATTTCTACTTGGCTCATAAAACACAATGCCTTTTTTGATATGAGTCTGCCATGCTGAATGGTCCTTTGCTTTCATCTCCCATGTTTCACAATCACATCCAAAATTCTCCAGTGACACTTTGAGAGCATCTCATATCACTTCTTCTGACATCCATGTAAATACTTGCCTTGTCTCAATTCTCCATAAAATAGTATTTTAGGCAAACATACATTTGACAATAAAACAATGTGGTTAGCTCATTGGAGTTGCATGTTCTGCAATAGAGTTTGAATGCTTGACAGTTTAGTTTGAGAAAAGACTTTAGTGTCTGTTACCTTATCTTGCCATGTGATCTTCAGAATCTTTCTAGGGAAAGTAAAAAAAAAAAGTCATTCAGTTTCTTGTCATCACATTGGTATACTGTCCAGGTTTCACAGGTATTCAACAATGAGGTCAACAATGGCTTTGTAAACGTTCAATTTGGTAGGTACCTTGATACCTTTTCTCTTCTATACTTTCCCTTGAGACTTTTCAAACACTGAGCTAAATCTGACAATGTATGTGTCAACCTCAGCAATGTGTACATTCATGAAAAGTATACTGTCAGGTAAGTGAACTTGTCCACAGTATTCAAAATTACTTCATTTAATGAACAGATGGTTTTATATTTGGGTGGTATGGTCCTGGCTGATGGAAAATCTATTCTTCCCTGGTGTTATTAAGCCAAAATTAGCATAAGTAGCAGAAAATGGATCCATACTTTTTTGTATCTTAGCATTGCACTGGGTATATAATCATCTGGAAAACAAAAAATTATACATCCACTCTCACTCTACTTTAGTCTTGGCTTATAACTTTTTAAGTTAAATAATTTATTGTAAGTGCAGTAATTGACCTTGAAGCTGTTTGCATATTCATCGACACATTCTGAAAACAATGCTGATGTGCTAAAAAAGCAAGAGAGAAAGCATACGTTCTTGGTTCACTCCATTGCTGTTGTTGTTTTTAATTGTAGTGAGTTTATTTTTAATACACATTGCTTTATGAATTATGTTGGGAGAGAAAAATCAGAGCAAAAGGGGAAAACCATGGGAGAGATAAAAAAAAAAAACAGAAAAAAAGAGGTGAATTGTATTGATTTACATTCAGTCTTCTTAGTTCTTTTTTCTGGATGCAGATGACATCTGTCCAAAGTCTATCACTGAACTACTGAGAGGAACGTAGTCTTTTATAGTGGATCATCATTGCACATTCTTGCTGTTAATGTGTACAATGTATTCCTGGTTCTGCTTGTTTTGCTCAGCATCAGTCTGTGTAAATCTTTCCAGGCTTTTCTATAATCAGTTTGTTCATCATTTTTATAGAACAGTAATATTCCTTTACCTTCATGTACTACAGCTTGTTTAGCCATTCCCCAATTGATTGCCCTCCACTCCTTTTCTAATTCTTTATTACCACAAAAAAAGTTGCTACCAACATTTTTTTCCCATGTGGGTCCTTTTCCCTCCTTTCTGATTTCCTTGGAATACAGACTCAGGAATGACACTTCTGGGTCAAAGGTATGCCCAGTTTGATAGCACTTTGGGCATAGTTTCAGATTGCTCTTCAAAATGTTTTTATATGTCACAACTCTACCAACAATGCCTTAGTGTCCCCAATTTTTCCACCTCCCCTCCAACATTTATCATTATATTTTCCTGTCATGTTAGCCAATCTGAGAGGTGTGAGGTTGTACCTTAGAGTTATTTTAATTTGCATTTCTCTAATCAATAGTGATTTAGAGCATTTTCATATACTATAAATGACTAATTTTGTTATCTGAAAATTGTTCATATCCTCTATCATTTGGGGAATACTTGTATTCTTATAAATTTGACACAGTTCTTTATATATTTTAGAAATGAGAATTTTATCAGAAATGCTGGCTGTAATGATTTTCCCTGAGTTTTGCACTTCCCTTTTAATCTTATTTCTGTTGTTTTGTTTGTGCAAAATTTTGTTAAATTAATGTAATCACAGTTATCTATTGTGCCTTTCATAATGTTCTCTAGTTCTTTTGTGGTCATAAATTTCTCCCTTCTCCAAAGATCTGATAGGCAAATTATCCCATGTTGTCCTAATTTATTTATGGTATCCTCTTTTATGTCCAAATCATGCATCCATTTTGATCTTATTTTTATGGGGTGTGGAATGCAGGTCTATGTCAAGTTTATGACATATTTTTTCCAGTTTTCTCAGCAATCATGGCTTGACCTGAAGAATCAAATTCTTCAATCAAAGGGTATGCATTTATCAAATCAGATATATCCTGTCTTTCTTTTTTATCTTTAACTATGTCAGTACAGCTCTAGCTCCAATGTGAACAAAGCCAGACTATCTTGCTTCAGCATCCTCGATCTTACAACTACAATAGGATGGGGACACTTCTAATATTTCCAAGACAGAAAAGAGAGCTTGTGATCAGATCGCTAGAAGAATATCTGAAAATAGCTGCACAAAACTTTGGAAGTTTATGACCGTGCATCCCCTCATCCTGGAAACAAAGCTCTGCTACAACAAAGAGTTAAATATTGAGTAATAGGCTAGAAAAATGAGCAGACAACACAAAAAGTTTCTGAACATAGAAAGTTACTGTGGTGACAAGGAAGATCAAAACACATGCTCAGAAGAAGATAATGTCAAAGCTCCTACATCCAAAGCCACTAAGTAAAATAAGAATTGGGCTCAGTCTCTTCCATAGGGAAGAGAGCAAAGGAGATTTTGAAAATTAAGTTTGTGGGAAAATTAGTAAATTTAATAAAAATGAGAAGGATAACTTAAAAAAGCAAAATTGGACAATTGGAAAAGGAGGTACCCTCACTGAGGAAAATAATTTCTTAAAAATTAGAACTGAACACATGGAAGCTAATGATTTTATGAGAAATCAAGATACAATAAAGCAAAACCCCAAAATTGGAAAAATAGAAAAATATGAAATATCTCATTGGAAAAACAATTGACCTGGAAATAGATCAAGGAAAGATTTTTTAAAAAATTATTGGCCTACCTGAAAGTCTTGATAAAAATAGAGCCTGGACATCACCTTAAAGAAATTATCAAGGAAAATAGTCCTACAAAATAGAAATTAAATGAATCCATTGATTGCCTTCCAAAAGAGGTCCCAAAATGAAAACATCAGGAATATTATAGACAAATTTCCGAATTCCTCGCTCAAAAACAAAATATTGTAAGAAAGTATTCAGGAAGAAAAAAATAAAGTATAATGGAACTACAGTCAGTATAATTCAAGATTTGGAAGGCTTCTACATTAAAGAATTGTAGGGCTTGGAATATTATATTCCAGAGAATAATGGAGCTAGGATTGCATCCAAGCAAGAATCACCTACGCAGCAAACTAACTATAATTCTTCAGAGGAAAGGATAAATATTCAATTAAATAAAGTATTTTCAAACATTCATGATGAGAAGACCAGAGCTCAGTGGAAAATCTGATTTTTAAAAACAGGACTCAGGAGAAGCATAAGAAGGTAACTAGGAAAGTGATATCATAAGGGATTAGTAAGGTTTATTTGTTTACATTCCTACATGGGAAGGTGATAGTACAACTCTTTAGAATGTTCTCATTATTATGGCATTTTGAAGGAGTATATATAGATAGAGGGCACAGGTGTGAGCTGAAAATGAAGAGATAATATCTTTTTTAAAATGTTGCAATTAAGGAGTGAGAAAGGAATATACTAGGAGAAAGGGAAAAGGATAAGTGGAATGGTGTAAATTACCTAATATAAAAAAGAGGCAAGAAAAACCCTTTTACAGTGGAGGGGAAGAGAGGGAGAAGAGGGTGAGGGATTGAATCTTACTCTCATTAGAACTGGCACAAACAGGAAATAATATATTCATTCAATATGAATATAGAAATCTATCTTACCCTGCAGGAAAATAAGAGGGAATGTGATACAGGAAGTTGGGAAGATAAAAGAGAGGGCATATTGGGGAAGGGAGTAGCCTGTAGCAAAACATTTTTGAGGAGGGACAGAGTGAAAGGAGAGAAAGCATAGAATAAATGGGTGAAAATATAATTAGCAATAGTAATCATAAAAATAATTTTGAAGCAATTTCTCTTTTTAGGGATTATATTTCTAATATAGTGGGAACTGAGTCAAATTTATGAAAAAAAAATGAGCCATTCCTCAATTGATAAATGGTCAAAAGATATGATCTATGCCCAAAGAGATATAAATTCATGTATATCCTTTGACTTAACAATACCACTACTAGGCATTAATATCAAAAGAATTTTCTTTTAAAGGAAAAGGACCTACATGTAGAAAATATTTGTAATATTATGTAATTTCTTCTCAAGGCAAATACTGAATATTAAATGTATGCCCATCAATTGGTGAAGGGCTGAATAAATTTTGGCATGTGATTGTCATGTAATATTATTGTTCTATGGGAAATAGTAAGAAAAATTCTGTCAATAAAAAAACCCTATATTCTCCATGAACTCAAGAAAAACGAAATCTATTGTATACAAAGTAAAAACAATATTCTGGCATGATCAACTATAAATGACTTTGCTATTCTCAGCAGTACAGTGATTCCTGACTAGTTTGAAGGACCTATAATGAAAAATCCTATACTTACCCAGAGCAGAACCAGAGCATATCTCTCTCTCTCTTTTTAAACTTTATTTTTTTTTCTATTAGCCTCCCCTTTTTCTTTCCCCTTCCACTTCCCTATAGGGTGAGATAAGTTTCTCTGTGGAGACAAAAATTTCTAATATTCTCTCTTTGAGCCATATCTGCAGAGAGTAAGATTCATATAATGTTCATCCCCCTCCCCTCTTTCCCTCAATTGTAATAGGTCTTCTTTGCCTCTTCATGAGATATAATTTCCTTTATTTTACCTCTATTTTCCTCTTTTTCCAGTACAATCCCCCTTCCATCTTTAGTTTCTTTTTATATTATCACAATAAAATCAAATTATATTTAAAAAGATTAAAAATGTAGCAGGGGAAATATTAAATAAATACATAAATGTTAAAAAAAATTCTCTTCTGAGAATCTTCTACAGCACCAAAATCAGCAATATTCAAGCAAGATTTACTCACTTTCTACTTCCCCAGTTGTTTGATAATGAGGAGGGAATATACCATTTCATTGTGTAAGACTCTCCATCAGGTAAATTATGTGTTAAAATAGACTTTTGTGGGTTGTTCTGATGTGAGCTGGGAGAAATAGGAAAAGAATGAGATACAGGGAAACAGAGTCAGTGGCAAGTCCACATGACAAGAATTCATGAACCCAAATTATCTGTGGCAAAAAATAGGAAAGTTTATTTCTGAATTTCACTAAGAAAAAGATTCTCTTAGTGGACAAAAGTCCCTAACTTAATCAGGAGGTTTTGTGAAAAAGTTTGTTATTAGAACTAAGAGGTCAGCTTAAGCAGACTGACTTCCTTTGTGGCAGGTCCCAATAGAGGGATATAAAGTTTTTAGCAGAAAAATCCTATCTTATCAGAGAAAATGAATAAGGTCTTGTAAGGGAAACAAGTGAGAAAGATAAAGGTGTAATGCTGAAAGAGAATGTCATTTCAGTGGGCAGAGGGTTGTAGCTTATGCCGAGGGGAGAGAAAGATTCCTTGACATGGCATGGCATGTTAGGTCTTCTGCAAGGACTGAGCCCCAAGTTGCCTCTTTTTCTAATCGAAGCCTAGGCTAGAAGCTGGGGGCAGTTCTTGATGGAAACTGGTTGTAGTTTGAGCTGGAATCAGAATAGAAAATCTTAAAATGAGTGTCTCCCCCTAATCTCCAATTCAACAGGGTTAGGAGTGGTCCTGGACTCAACCAGTCTCACCCAGATAATAGAGTGAAAACCACTTTATCTTGATTCCCTGGGGCAGGTCTCTCAGGAGAAAGCTTAGTGTTTCCCCCCCTCACCAAGTCAGAGAGAGAGAGAAAGAGAGTTTGGGGCTCCCCTTATCAGTTCTAGGCCTCTGCTACTAAGTATGATATTCATACTGTGTTGTAATAGATTTAGATTCCATACAACTGATTTAGAAATGAAATACAGCTTGGTGGTAAGTGCCATCTATCTGAGGAAAAAGTCTTGATATTTTTATTAACAGAATTGGTATTTGTTATAATTTAACCAGACCTAGACTCATGTTTTTGTTTCTCTTATGAATATAGGAAATTTATTAATTAATTTGTTATTGCAGGAGTGAATACTTTTATACTTAGAACAAATAACTTTCAAAACATTAACTCTCATTTTCTGTGGTATTAACATGTTATTTACAAAGGAGCTCCTTATTACAAGAAGTCCAGAGGGGAAATTATTTTGCAATAATTTTAAATCAATGATTTAGATACACTATCTTTTGGGGAGGGGGGAAATTTTCACTAAAATTGTAGTTTAATTTTTAAAATCATCACATTATTTTGATTAATCTGAATTGAGTAAGCCTCTATTTCATTTTGAAGTTTTAGTTAGGATATAAAATTTCTCAGTATAGAAATTCCAGGTAAGAAAGCCCCTTCTACCTGTATATATCAGTAACCATATTTGTATTTAGTCTTACAGAATGACCTGGGGAATTGAGAGACTGAGTGACTTGCCCAGAGTAACATAGCCAGCAAGTAATGTAGGTGTTACTTTAACTCATTTGGTCCTGATTCTGCCTTAAGCTTTCTATTCTCTGTGCCATGTTTCATCTCAAGGATTCATTATATTTTAACATGCTATTTTCTTCTCTGAGATAAAAAATAATTTTGTTGGATACAGGATTATAAATTAATTGTGATCAGAAATTATCACAGGGGGCAATAGACATAAACCAAACTGGTAGTTTTCATGGTCTTGTCTTGAAAGAACAGAAATACATTGAACAATGATTTATTGGTATTTAGACAACAGACATATGCTGCCTTTTTTTTTCTTAGTGTAAACATTTGGGATTTGGACAACTATTTCTTTTTAAAGTGGGGAAAAAACAAGGTTTCACTTCTGACAACTAAAGCTCCCTGAAGTCAGAACCTTTGTACATAGGAAATGAGTCTAGCCAAAGGCTGAAGTACCTTTCCTATGTATTCTAGTGAGTATCTTCATTTGTGACCCTACCTGGTTAACATCTCAAACTCTTTCTTTTACAGGAAAACATATTTGGGAATTGGTAATAGGATATGGAACCATTCACCTCTAAGGATACTTCCTTAAATTCAGTCTAGGCTAGTGGCAAACAAAGTTAATGATGTTTCTCTTTTACTTTTTGTTGTTACCAATTTAATTTTATTATTTCCTTGATTTGGCAATTCTCAGTTTAACAGAGATAATTTCCTAGAACAGGATGTGCCAATAGTGCCACTGCTTCATTGAGACCTCTGAGAAAGAATTTGGACAGAATAACCTCTATGGATCCTAATGTTTGAAAAGAAGATTTTAAGAAGTGTTTTGTTTTTTTAATCAAATCTTGAATTTATTATATGACTGAATATGCCTAGTCATATCTGGCCCAATATGGATACTTTGGTCATCTTATTGTATATATCAGCAAGTTGAGTGCTATACAGTGATAGTCAGTTTACAATAGAAAATACAATAATCAATTTGAATAGAAAATATACTCTCTTTGAACACTGATTCTGTTGAACACTATAAATAAATATCCAAACCTGTTAACATATATACATACATTCAGATGAAGGTAAGAGACAGTGACATTTGTCAACAAAACTGTAGTTTATATTCTTATTTATAAATTCACAAATTTGCAAAATTAATAAAATTATAAAGAATTCAGGCTATTCAGATTATTTGTAAGCCTAAACAAAAAAAACTAGAAAATGGACAAATCAACTCTTTACCTTTTGCTTTATTGATCTTTTCCTTTATTATAGCTAAAATGGATGAAAAAAGAAAATTAAATAACTACAATATCTAACTGATTCCAGAGTTTTTACAAAGATAAAATAGATAATTAAAACATATCAAACCATCATTTTGTGCAGTGCAATTCCTTGTGATTTCTTCAATGGCTCATGAAAGTGGTAAGCTTTAACAAAAAGCAACAATATAGAGGGGAACTCCACTAGTATGGAGCTACCTCATGTAATAGAGACCTCAGAATCTTTGGACCCAGTCTTCCTACCTTGCTAATTAAGTGGACACTTAAGAGTTAATACCAGTGCTATGATAGGAAATCTACTCTGACATGTTGATTTGAAATTCATTAAAGAGAGCTATTTGAAGCTTTAGCTGTAAACCAAGCTTGGAGCTATTATTGCATTTGGCAAGTAACTTATCTACCTCATTTATAATTATGACATCACTCTGGGTGTGGTAGGATGAAGAAAGAGAAGAGTGATATAATCTTTATGTACAAATAGAACAAGTCTCTAACAAGCTGTTGCTACAAATTGTCGATATAGGATTATAAATAAAGCATTGCCTTGTGAATGTGGGTGTGTGAGGTAAAACAGCTTAACCATGGGTGAGAAGGAAGAAGAAAGACTGAAAGAGTAAGTTTCTAAGTTATAGTGTATGAGAAAGGCAGAGTGGGTCTATTAAACAATGCAAAAGTAAAAGAAAATTGTTGAACATGTGCAAAATGAAAGGGAAAGGAATTGTGAACATGTTATGTGTTAGAGAAGTGTTTATAAAGTTGTGTTAAAAGGTATGTACAAGAGAGAAAGAACTTAATATCTGAATGTGATATGAGAAATATGAAAGAGGAAGGGAGAGAAGGAGAAAGAGAGAAAGACAGACAGGGACGGAGACAGAATGAGAGAGAGATAGTGACAGACTAAAAAAGTCAGAGAGATAGAGACACACACACAAAGAGCGAAGAGACAGAGAAGGGATGGTCGAGGAGAGAGATAGAGACAGAGAAAGAAAGATTAATTGAGCAAAATGACTTAAGCAATGGCTTTGGAATCATGAGCATTCATACCTGAGAAAATTATGACCAAAAGATTAAATTAGATTTAGCTCAGACAATGGGAAAATTCCCTTTAATTCTTCTGCTATTCTCAGAATGTGATATTTTCTCAGTTTCATGTAGCATTACATGATGCTGAGATGAAAGGAGAAAAATGCTCACTAAACAGCTTTCTTGTACTGATTATGAACTTGTGGAAAATATCATAATGTAAGCCCGTTTTTCTACCAGAGAAATTGGTTATCACACTAGGAACATCATCTAAGGTCCTGTTGCAGCTGAGAAAGCCAACCTTTTTTCAAGGAGCTGTTTTCTGTGAATTTCTTTTTGGTTTCCTAAAAGTGCTGCCATTTACAACTTGCTAGTCAATCTTTCCTGGAAAGACAGAAAAAATAAAAACTTTAGCATGCTATTTGCAACTTTTCTTTATATTGGAAAGATATCCTTAATAGAAAAACTTAAAAGCAACATTTAATGACAATTTCCAAGCACCCCAATCCCATTCCCTAGGAGAGAGCATCATCCCCACTGGGCATTTGTTAGTTTATTGACCATATTTCATAAGAGGTTTTTTTTTTTTAATTTCCTTTTTGATTTTTTTGTTGTTTGTTTAATAGCCAGTGAAGTCTAGTTCAATGAATTGAATGACTTTTTTCAAGCATTTTTTTCTTTGTGTTTGTGTATTTATCTTTCTGGTAAGATTAACTCTTTTGATTAAAACTTCCACTGGAGGAACAGAGTCCAGAATACTCCTTCCATCCTTCCCTACTTCTACTTAACTTGCTTTCTCCTTCTCACTAATCTTCTGAGCTTTGATAAAACTAAAAGAAAAAAAAACCCACAAGGGAACACTTTTAATTTTTTTTAAAGGAATGCAAAAAAAAAAAAAGTCAAAGTGAAATACAGAATAAATTATTGCAAGGACATTAAAAGGTTCTAATTTCCTTGAGCATACATATGCATTCTGTTGCTGCCTGTCCTCTGTCTCCCAGTGTAGTCATTGATCCACAGCTTTTATAATGAAGTCTAATAACAACTCTATTACTGCCAGCCTTCTGATTGGCTTAGGCGCCCACAAAATTAGCTACAAAGAAGCCAGCTTGTCAATATTAATTCCGCCACAGAGATTACTTGTTATGGGAGAACAAAGGTGTTCTGGCTTGAGCTGAACAATTTAACTCCTTGTCTCATAAAATTTAAGCTGCTATTGATCGCCTTCTTCTATTGTGCTGAAGGATTAAAAACACACACACATGCGGGCGGCACACACACACACACACACACACACACACACACACAGACATAAGCATGCTGAATCTCAGACATATTCTCCTCAACCACCAGACTCTGTTCTGCTTTCCCTCCTCCCCTCCTTGCCTACCAAGAATCATTCAGTAACATGAAGCAAATTAAATCAATGAATTCATCCTAGCAGATGGGTGCTTTAACAGTCAGTTAGCCTTTAGATAATTGAGGCGTTGACTCCGGAATCATAAAATGGATGGCTCGTTTGTACATTTTACTGAAATAGATCACCGAGGTTAAATAAATGAAATCCCATTTGTCAGGCAGTAATAAATGGCCTCCCCTTCTGCAAACAGCTCTGTTTGGCCTAATAAATACAGGGATGTTACAGTGCTCCTCCCTTGATAGGGTTACAGCTTAATGAAATGGTCTTTCCTCTGCTTGTTTTTGCCTCCTCCTGCACCGTGTGATAAGTAGCGAACCAACGAAGCTTGTAATTACAATCTTACAGAGAACCCGGCCAATCTGTATATAAATCTCACCATCCAATTACAAGATGTAATAATTTTGCAGTCAAGCTGGTAATGAGGTCTAATACTCATGCATGTGATAATCCCCCCTGGATGCTGACTCTATCAGATGTTAGCTTTGTAATTATACTGGCAGAAAATCATTATTTCATGTTCAGCAGAAAAATGAGGTTGGTGGGAAGTTAATTTTCTCTATGCTCTGTGAAGCATAGACAAAATTTTAATGATTTAATCATTATGGTTATCCCTTTTGCAATTGACCCACGTTACTTGTGTAGAAACATTGGCACATTTAAAAGTCCCTGTTACCCGATAAAGCTTGCCAGGTATGCAGCTTTTAATGTAAGAATAACTGTATACAATTAAACTATTAACCTACTTGATAGGGGGAAAAATCCATGGTTTGCATGTTTTCATTATTTATAGCAGGATTCAGGAAAATATTTATGTCCAGAATGCATTATAATAAATTATAATTTCAGGGGGTAAAAATCAAATTATGCTTTAATTTTGATATCAACCCCACCAAATATACAATATCCAAAGTATAAGGACCAGGAAGGAAAGCTCTTTGTGTAGATCTCTCTGGACTCTTCTATAGAAACAAGAACAATAGAGGAGGCAGTGGTTAACACTCCATATAAGGAATATAATTCTACTTTTCTAAGATTTAACCTCCCCCTCGGCATTAAGATAGTGCTGAAGACATAAACAATTATTTAATTTGAAATATTTTATTTTTTGCTTTTATAACTTTTCTCCCAATTCTTTTGATGATTGTGCTATTTATATACATGAGATATAGAGGTTGGGTGGGAAGTCCACAAGTCAAAGAAAGAGAAAACTTAATGACAAGTAAGTATATATTTCTTAATTGGCTATTGTGAAATTATAAAAAATTAATAAAGAAATGAATCAGTGAAGTTTTTGTAGTAAAAACTGACTCTTTCACCTAAGATAAAAAATCTTTACATGAATCATTTAATAAGACATTTATTAAGTGCCTCCTCTATACAAATCCCTATGCTAAGTGCTACCTGCTATAATTTAAATTGCCCCTGTCCTTTAAGGTTTACAAAATGTTTTTTCTTACAACAACTCTGTGAGGTAAGTAGTGCAAGAATATTTTCTTTGCCAAAGGAAGAAACTGAGACTCAGAGAGCTAAAATGACTTGACCTATAATCAAAAAGGTGCTAAATGTTGGACATAAGAATGAAAACTAGGCCTCCATAACATGCTTAACAAATGACCCTATAGATTCTATTATGAAATGTTTTAAAGCCCAAATCTCTAAAATGGTCTGAACTAATTTAATCAATTTGATTAATTTTTTTTTGTTATTTAGACTGTTCATTTTTAATTCTAAGTCAGCTTAACTGACCTATTAAATTGATGATATCTATAGTATCTATCATCACCCCCATCAAATCCCCAACTCATATATCTTCCTAATTATTTTTTTTTTCCTTTTTCTCTACCTTTGGGATGTGTCAAGGGTGTTTCATAGCAACACTCTGGAGGTGGATGGATTGTAGGCACAAATCAAAATAAAGTTTCATGTTTCTAAGGTTTGATCTCCATTGTCAAAGGAAGAGGCTTCATGTTAACTTTTGGAGGAAAATTCAAGCTGAAATTTTGGAAAGTGCTAATCCTCATTCATTTGCCCAGTTGTTCAGAAAACACTTTTAAAAAATAAAAGTACTAGTATAGATATTGATCATTTTGAATTCTAATTCTAGCACCACAACATCTTTTTCTCATTGTGATATTTTTATGACAAATGCATAATTCCAGATGATATAGATAAGTTATATAATTAGTGTCTAAATTTTCATTAAAATTTTAGAATCATTTAATTTTTTTTTTAATTAACTGTTTTTGTACTTTGGTAGATCTATGATTTCATCCATGTAAAAGCTCTATCTGTCTATGCAAGTTGCACCTCACCCATTACTTATCCTTCTGGGTTTGTCTTATCCATTGTTTTTCTTCAGTCATCTGTATATAGTCTACTTGGTAGTTTTGGAGCCTTTGTATATTTTCTTTAAATTCCTTAGGCTATTAAGGTTTTCATTAGTTATCCTTCATGATGGATATAAGGTAAGTCCACATACCTTCCTACCTAAATATGAGCAATTGTGATCTCACCAATATTGAAATCTTTTCTGAGGTTACAACTTGCTACCAATCTATATCTCTTAATCACCTTCAGGTCTCCTTCATGTTATTCTATAATACTTCCCCTGAAAATGGCTCCAACAATAGATAATATTTATACAGCATTTTAAAGTTTGCAATGTTGCAAAGTGTTTCACATGTATTATCTCATTTAATCCTCACAAACTTCTATGAAGTAGGTGCTATTTTTATCTTAATGTCACAGATAAAGAAACTGAGGCTGAAAAAGGTTAATTATTTTAAACTGAGTCAAATAACTACTGAATATTCAAGGCTAAATTTCTCTTCATTATTGCACTTAATCCCAATTGACTCTAAGATCTATCTAACATTTAAATGACCTTGCTCTATATTTCTTGACATTGCATAAATATATCATGTATCAGCTGTCCATTTTTTCTTCCTACATGAATAGCCACTTCTTTTTTATGTCTTATTTCCTCAATCTCTCTCTCTCTCTCTCTCTCTCTCTCTCTCTCTCTCTCTTTCCTGTGTAGTTCTTCACTGTTAATATATCACAACCTACTTTGCCCTGACACATGTCTTTCTATTAAACCCTGGGTACTTCTTGATTTTTATTCCTCAGAAATCATGCGATTCTAAAAATCATAACTATAAAGTAAAAGCATGAAAATAAGAAAGTTAAAATACAAGCCATCATTTAAGAAGAAATTTTAGACCATTAAAAACACTGCACAGTTTTCTAACAGCAATATGTCTCTTGTTTTCCTTTTTAATTTAGGGCTGATACAACTGTGAATATTTAAGATCTGTCCAAACAGTGATATGAATATGCTAGTATTATGGGCTGTCCATTTAGTTCTCTATCATATTCTAAATTATATGCATTCTTCATTAACTTTTTTTCTTCATAGTAAGTTGTCAAAGAATAACAATGATAAAGATGGTAAACACTGGAAAGATTTTGAGAAACAAAGACATTAGGGTTCTGTTAGTGAAGCCATGGATTGATTCAAATATTCTGGGAAACAATTTAGAATTATACTAAAAAGTTACTAAATTATGTAGTAATATCACTAGTACGCACATATTCAAAGGAAGTTAATGGAATGATTCAATCTTCTATGCACAATTATTTATAGCAAAATTTTTGAGAGTAGCAGAGAACTAAAAGAAACAAAAAGAATGCCCATTGATTGGAAGATGAATAAATAAATTCTGATATGTGAATATAATTCAGTATTCTTGATGAAGAATGAGGACTTAGGAGAATGTAGTGAGTCTTAGGAAAAATGCATTAATTGATGCATAGAGAAGAAGCATGCATTTAAGACATCACAGAATTAAAGCTAAAATGGGCTTTAGTTGAAGTACTTCATTTTATAGATAGGACCAAAGATTAACTGACTTGCCCAGGATTATATAGCTACTAAGTGTCTGATGCAGGATTCAAACTTAGGTCATCCTAACTTCAAAATCGGTGCTTCAAAATGATCAAATAAAGTGGAGGAAAATAATATTGAAAATATAACTCTAATCAGTGCAATGACCAACCATGACTTCAAAGTCTTGGTGGTGAAGCATTTTCTCCCTTCTCCTCAGAAAGGTAGTAGACTATGTTCTAAATGACTTCTGCATTTTTTTGACATAGCCAATGTGTTGATTTATTTTGCTAGACAATTTTTTGGAAGCTTTTATTGGAAGGGTGTGTTGCTGTCCATTTGCAATATTATAAAAAAATAAAGACCATTAATAAATTGAAAAAAAATTAAGCTTAACTCTTTAGCATATTAATGCAACTAATTTAGGAGTTTTTTTGGTGTTCTAGAACTCAATTGCAACCAGGATAAGACTATCTGAAAATAGAAGAAATCTAGAGAATTTCACCATCCACAGAGAACCTTTCTTCTGTTTGGACTATATGCCATACATTCTCAATGACAATGGTGTATACCTTATTATGCTTTCATTGATTGATAGTAGTAATGAAAAAGTAACTGATTCAACAAATCAATAAACAAGTATTTATTGTGTCTACTATGTCCCAGGTACTTTGCTAGTAGCTAAAGCTACAAGTATAAAGCATGAAATAATCCTTGCCTGCAAAGAAGTTCCATACTCATTGAACAAATTATATACTTGAAGAATTGCACATGCTTAACATATATTGGATTACTTGCCATCTAGAGGAGGGGTTGGGGTGAGGGAGGGAGAAAAAAATCGGAACACAAGGTTTTGCAAGAATGAATGTTGAAAACTATCTATGTATATATTTTGAAAATAAAAAGCTTTTAAAAAGTTATATACTGTTGAATCTTTAATGGGATCTTGTGTGATTTTAATTCTTGCATGAGTATCATTTTGTTGAATAAGAGTCTTCAAAGAAACATTCAAATTCTACCAATCAGTTCCTCTACCAATTCCAGGTGCAACTATTTAACCATACATGTAGACAAACAAATAAATGCACATAATATTTATATGGGAAAATTAGGATTTAAAACTTTGTGCCAAGATAATGGCACGAAGAAAGTGTTAACTTATTTTTTTCATCTTTGAAAGTAATAATGAGTTTATGGCAGAAAGTGTGGACAGTTGATCTCATCATGATAATTGAATGTACCTAATATTTGTTCTTGAAATAATGCATTTGTAATATTGACTCAACTGCATAAGACAGAATTATATAACATGTCCTGCACTCATGGCCCTTTCTATACTTGTAATTGTAGGTATAAATGACTTGTTTTATGTACTCAGTTGGAAAGCAAAATACTCTAGCAGTGGATTAGAAAATGCTCTCTCTGCCTTCTATCATGCCACAGAAAAGGTATTCCTTCCTCAGGTAACAGATGGACAGGATCAACTATAGATATTTGTTAAAAAAATATAATGACAGGCAAATCTATTCTTTTCAAAGAATTAAAGAACACACACATATGTGTATTACCCACTCTTTCCTCTAAACTGTTGTTTTTTAGTTCCTGCTAATCTCCTCCAGTTATTCCTGCTAATCACAACCAACAAGAACACTCTCAAGATACTTCTCTTAAGAACTTTGGAATCAGTTGTATGACATAGGAGACACTGGCACAGGACCACCCAACATGACATGCCCTCCTCAGAGAAGGTACTGTGCTCTATGAGGAAAGCAGAATAGAATTAATCCAAAGGAAACATGAAATATGCAAAATTAGGAAAGCTACTTCAAATGTTTATACAGACTATTTGTGTCCAATCTGTGGCAGAGCATTCTGAGTTCATATTGATCTGATCAACTACAGTACCATTCATTGTAATTTGACTTTAATATAGTGATGCCATTTTGGTCTTCTTGGAAAACAAAATACAACAACCAACCGTATCACCAACACTTGTTTGACACATAGTGAGGGCTTAATAAATCGTTCTTGACAGACCTTTGCTCTCCCTACTGAGAACTTATTTAGTTTTCTCTTTTTAAACCATAAGTGGTTGTTTGTTTGTTTGTTTTCATTTATAGCCAAATAAATTCTTGATTAAGGGTGATTTGCTTTTATATATTTTTATATATTTTATATCATTTTATCTAATCCATTAATTTCATTATTTAAAAAAATATATTACCTCTTTATATTCTCAACTCACACCTGTGTCCTCTGTCTATATATACTTCTTTTAACTGCCATAATAATGAGAAAGTTCTAATGAGTTATGTGTCATCTTCACATGTAAAAATGTTAACAGATAAACCTCATTAAATCCCTTATAATATTACTTTCCTGATTACCCACTTATGTTTCTTCAGAGTCTTGTATTTGAAAATCAAAATTTCCATTCAGCTCTGGTTTTGAAAATTCTCTATTTCATTGATTAGCTACTTTTTTCTCTGAAGGATCATGCTCAGGTTTTCTGGGTAGGTGACTCTTGGTTGTAATTCTAGCTCCATTGCTCTCCTGAATATCATATTACAAGTCCTTCTGTCCTTTAATGTAGAAGTTGCTAAATTTTGTGTTATCCTGCCAGTGTTTTCACTATACTTAACTTGTTTCTTTCTGAATGTTTACTTACAATATTTTCTCCTTGATCTGGTAGATCTGAAATTTGTCTATAATATTCTTGGGAGTTTTCATTTTGCAATCTCTTTCAGAATATGATCAGTAGATTTTTTTCAATTTCTATTTTACCATCTGGTTCTAGAATATCAAGACAGTTTTCTTTGATAATTTCTTGGGAAATGATGTCCAGGCTCTTTTTCTGATCATTATTTTCAGGTAGACCAATAATTTTAAAATTCTCTCTCCTGGATCTATTTTCCAAGTCAGTTGTTTTTCCAATGAGATATTTCTTATTTTTTTTTCTTTTTTTTGATTTTGCTTTATTATATTCTGATTCCCCATAAAGCCACTAAGTTTCCATTTGCTCAATTCTATTTTTTGAAGAATTATTTTCTTCAGTGAGTTTTTGTATTTCCTTTTCCAAATGGCCAATTTTGATTTTTAAGATATTCTTTTCCTCATTAGCTTTTTATATTTCCTTTTGTACCACTTTCAATTTTCCCCCTAATTTTTCCTCTTTTTCTATTACTTGATTTTCAAAGTCCCTTTGGAGACCTTGCAGGGCCTGAGCCCAATTCTTATTTTTCTTGGAGGCTTTGGATGTATGAACTTTGACTTTGTTATCTCCTGTATCTATGTTTTGATCTTCTCTGTCACCATAATAATTGTCAGTGGTCAGAAAATTTTTTTGTTGTCTGCTCATTTCCCTCACCCATTACTCAACCTTTAACTCTTGGTTTAAGTAGGGCTCTGTTTCCAGAGTGGAGGGTACACTGTACCAAGATTTAAAACATTTTACATTTTATTCTATATACATATTTTATTCTACACTTTTTTATTCTTTCTAAGACAAACCAAAGTTTTCCCCAAATTCCTATTTCTGTTAAAACCTCAACATTCTCTCAGTTTCTTAGAACCACATTTTTGTTCTTTGCTTTCTTCCTCTATTTTGTGCTCCACATATAACCAATCTCCAATTCCAATTGATTACTCCTCTGTGATGCCTTATACATTCATCTCCTCCATCTGCCACCATTCTAATTGAGGCCCTCATTATTTCATAGTGAAACTTGATGATAACTTTCTCACTATTTTCCCACACTGGATGTTTTTGCCTTGATTCTATCCAAATAGCTACTATAAGAGTAAGCTATCTTTTGCTCAGATTTAATTATGTTGCTCCCTTCCTTGAAGAACTTCAATACTCTTAATCCTCATTTTCACAACCTTACCCAACCTAACTTGTCTTATATGATTTAGAATTACAATGGACATATTAGGTCATTTGATTTAATCCTCTCAGGCCCAAACAGGTTGTCACTTTCCCCAAATCAGAAAGATTTATTTTAAAACTTCTAACTTTGATTCTAATATGCTTTCCATAGCATTACATCTGTTATACTATTTTTAGTTTTTAGTTTTTAATGGGAGTTATATTACTCCCACTCTCTTATTCTATTTTCTAGACCAGAGATTCCAAACACATGGCTCACACTCCCATGTGTGGTCCAAATTAAAGTTTAATGGGGAGATATTCAACAAAATAAATAAACCACAATTAAATAGAGATAACATTACATTTTAAAACTAAGTCAATATGTGGCTAGTAGGGATCATTATGTAAGGATTAGTGACCCTATTTTTATTTGAATTTGACACCACTGTTCTAGACAAACTGCAGCATTAAGTGTCCACTAATATTTTGTGTTTTCTCATATTTGCTAATACAGCTACTTACACCTAGAATGTTTTCTCTCTCAATCTTTGCCATTTAGGAGCAAATGAATATAGATCTAGAGCTATAAATAGAAGCTGAAGCCATGCAACTTCCCTATTTTACACATGAAGAAACTACGGTTTAGGGTGGGATGGAGCTAGCCAATTGAAGTCACAAACCAGAGGATAGAACAGCTTACCAAAAACCACAAATCAGAAATAGGGTTAAGAAGTCTATCTACCTCAAATGGTATATCTTTAAATAATATAGAGAAAAGAAATGTCTGATTTTCTCAGAAGGATGTAATTTCTTCTTCCTGATTAAAAAGAGACACATGTATTTTATTATAATGAATTGAACATTCCAAAGATATTATCATTGGGGGAAGATCATGTTTGGGACCTGGGAGATAATAGGAAAAGGTAGTCATTTTGTGGCATTCAAATATCTTTTAGGTACTTCTAATATTTAATTTTTCTTTGGGTTTTTCTTATAGTTTTCTGGGAAAAAAATGGAAAATTCTGCATTCTCTAGATTTCATAGCTTTTTTAGAAAGATGTTGTTTCTCTAAATGGATGTCCATCAGTTGGAGAATGGCTGAATAAATTGTGGTATATGAATATTATGGAATATTACTGTTCTGTAAGAAATGACCAACAGGATGATTTTAGAAAGGCCTGGAGAGACTTACACGAACTGATGCTGAGTGAAATGAGCAGGACCAGGAGACCATTATATACTTCAACAACAATACTATATGATGACCAGTTCTGATGGACCTGGCCATCCTCAGCAACGAGATCAACCAAATCATTTCCAATGGAGCAGTAATGAACTGAACCAGCTACGCCCAGAGAAAGAACTCTGGGAGATGACTAAAAACCATTACACTGAATTCCCAATCCCTATATTTATGCCCACATGCATTTTTGATTTCCTTCAGTCTGATTCTTTTTGTACAGCAAAATAACGTTTTGGTCATGTATACTTATTGTGTATCTAATTTATATTTTAATGTATTTAACATCTACTGGTTATCCTGCCATCTAGGGGAAGGGGTGGGGGGTAAGAGGTGAAAAATTGGAACAAGAGGTTTGGCAATTGTTAACGCTGTAAAGTTACCCATGCATATAACCTGTAAATAAAAGGCTATTAAATAAAAATAAAAAAAATTAAAAAAAAAAGATGTTGTTTCTGCCTTTGAATTGAGGAGGCCTTTTTACATTTCAAAAGAATTTTTATCCAGGTTAATTTTAGAATATGACAAGGTGGGAAGAGAAAGGGCAGAGACAGACTCTTTCATCCCCATCCAAAAGCCTGGGAGATGTTGCTAATACCTTCTCAAATAGAAAGAGGAAATTAAATCTCATTTTATATATAAAGGGGTACAATGGGCACTGAAGGTAATATAAAAGAAGCAGTTTTATACTTCCACATACTTCTCAGGTTATTCAGTAGAAAAATTTCAAACATCTGCTTTAATTGTCAGTGTTACAGCTATTCCATAGATATTTCTGTTTAAAAGAATGTGTCATTATGGTATGCTACCATAAAGAATATAGAATATGGCAAGAAGATATTCTTTCATTAAAATGGATTTGCAAAATATTGCAAACTTTTCCTCACATTCTGCAAAAATCCTTTATCATCATCTATGTTGCAAAATAATTATTAAAATATATTATTTATTTGTCTTTAGCATTTATTTTTAATAAATGAATTGCAAATTCATTTCTGCAAATTTTCTACTTCCCACCCCTCCCTTACCTATTAGAAGGCAAGAAATGTGGTATCAATTATACATGTGAAAAAAGCCAAAGAACATTTGTATATTGATCACGTTGCAAAAAAGCAAGAAAAATAAAGTGAAAAAAGTATACTTCAATCTGCATTTTTATCCTCTATCAAGTCTTTCTCTAGAGATTAATAGCATTTTTCATCAAGTCCTTTGGAATTGTCTTGGACCATTGTATTGACCAATATAGAGAAGTCATTCATAGTTAATTATCATACCATATTGCTATTACTGTATATAATTTTCTCTTAGTTCCACTCACTTCACTTTGCATCAACTATTTACAGTTTTATAGTCCCTTGGCCATAATTGTAAATTGTCTTCCAGATTGGTTGGACCAATTCACAACTCCAGCAATAGTGCATTAATGTCCCAATGTTTCCACATCCACTCCAACATTTGTCATTGTCTCTTTCTGTCATTAGTCAAATATATATATATATATATATATATATATATATGATGATAACTCAGATTTCTTTTAATTTTCATTTCTCTAAGCAATAGTGATTTATTTTGATTTCTTCTTCCAAAGCCTGACTGTTCATATCTCTTGACTATCAATTGGAGAATGATTTATAATTCTATATATTTGATTCAGTTTTCCATATGTATGAGAAATGAGACCTTTATCAGAGAAACATACTATAAAATGTTCTTCCCCCACTATCTATCTCAACTGAATTTTGGCTGCATTAGCTAAATAAGTAACCTCTTTTAAATTTAATGTAAATCAAAATCACCCATTTTACTGCCTGTGATCCTATTTCTAATTTGGACATAGATTCTCCCTTTATTCATAGATCTAAGAATTTTCCATGTTCCCCTAATATGCTTATGGCATCACCATTTGATTTAAATCATTTACTGATTTTGACTTTATCTTAGTTTATAACATGAGATCTATGCCTAGTTTCTGCCAAAATACTTTCCAATTTTTCCGGCAATTTTTGTCAAATAGTGAATTCTTATCTCAAAAGCTTTTCTCAAACACTAGATTACTATGGTAATTTGCTTCTTTGTAGTATGTGGCTAATCTATTTCATTGATTCCCCACTTTAAATCTTAGCCAGATTTTTTCCATGATTATTATTTTGCAATACAGTTTAAGATCTAGTACTGCCAGGTTACCTTCCTTCATTTAAAAAAAAATAACTTATTATTTATTCTCTAAATATTTTTGAATTTTTGTTCTTTTAGATGAATTTTATTACTTTTTTTTGAGTTCTATAAAATAATTCCTTGGTAATTTAATTGAATGAAATGGAATAGGCATATTAACTTAGGTAAAAGTATCATTTTTATTATGTTGGCTCAGCCTACCAATGAGCAATTAATATTTCTTCAATTTTTAGAACTGTCTTTATTTGTTTCAAAAGTGTCTTATAATTTTGTTCTTGTTTTGTCTTGGTAGGCAAATTTCCAAGTATTTTATATAGTTTACAATTATTTAAATTAAATTTTTTTTTTATTTCTTCCTGATGTTGTTTAGTAGTACATAGTAATGCTAACTTATGTGACTTTATTTAAAACCTGTAACTTTGTTGAAATTAATTGTTTTAAATAGTTTTTAAATTGATTCTCAAGAATTCTCTAAGTATGCCATCATATCATCTGCAAAGAGTGATAGTTTTATTTCTTCATCACCTATTCTAATCAATTTCTGTTTTGCCTTATTGCTTTAGCTAAAATTTGTAATATAAAATTCAATAGAAGTGCTGCTAATGGGCATCCTTGCTTCATCATGGACATATTGAAAAAATTTCAATATTATCTTTGTTACAGATAATGTCTGCTCTTGGTTTTGGATAGATATTATTTGTTTTAAGAGATGCACTATTTACTATTGTGCTCTAGTTTTTTTTAAAATAAGAATGAGTTTTGTACTTATCAAAACCTTTTTGTGTATCTATTGAGTTAATTATATGATTTTTGCTGTTTTTGTTATTGATATTTTAATTATACTAATAGCTTTCTTAATATATAAACTGTACTGTGTTCCTGGTTTAAAGGACTCCTGTTTATAATATAGGATTCCTGTCATATGTGGCTATGTTATATTTGCTAGTATTTTATTTAAAAATTTTGCAACAATATTTATTAGGCAAATTTATAGATTGCTTTCTTTTTCTGTAATAAACTAATTACTATAATTACTATAAAATTAATTAAATACTAAAATTTCTGGTTTAAGTATTAGCAACATATTTATGTGGAAAAAAGAATTTGGTAGATCTCCTTCTTTGACTATTAAAAAAAATAGTTTATGTAGAGTTGTAATTGATTGTTCTGTAAATGTTTGGTAGAATTCACTTGTAAATATATCTGGTCCTGGAAATCTTTTTTTCCTAGGAAACTCATTGATGGCTTGTTCAATTTCTTCTTACTAAGAGAAGGTTATTTACTTATTCCATTTCCTTTTCTGTTGATGTGTACAATTTATATTTTGAAAATGTTCATCTACTACATTTAGATTGTCAGATTTATTGGCATTAAATTGAGTAAAATTATTCTGAATAAATGCTTTAATTTCATCTTCATTGGTGGTGCAGTGACCATTTCCATTTTTGAGATAGTAATTTTTTTTAATCTAGTCAATCAAAAGTTAATTTTTTTAATAAAACAAGTTTCTAGTTTTATTTATTAGTCCATTGTTTTTTAGTTTCACTTTTCATTAATTTGTCCTTTGATTTTTAGGATTTACATTTGGTATTTAGTCTTTTTTTTTTATTTTGT
Organism: Sarcophilus harrisii; assembly: GCF_902635505.1. Lineage (NCBI taxonomy): Eukaryota > Metazoa > Chordata > Mammalia > Dasyuromorphia > Dasyuridae > Sarcophilus > Sarcophilus harrisii. The sequence goes on from NC_045426.1 coordinate 386,586,791, forward strand.
TGATGTAAGCATTTAGAAAATTTGTTTTACTCCTATATGCTGCTTGGGTTGCATCCCATAAATTTTAGTATGTTATCTCATTATTGTCATTCTCTGTAATTGAAATTATTCATTGTTTTTTATGATTTGTTTTTTGAGTCATTCATTCTTTAAGATTAGATTATTTGGTTTCTATTAATTTTAATGTTAGTGTTACCATTGAATGTAGTCTTTATTGCATTATGGTCTGAAAAGGATACATTTAATATTTCTGCTTTTTTGTAACTGTGAGATTTTTGTACATGGTCAATTTTCAGAAAGGCCTGTAGAGACTTGCATGAATTGATGCTAAGTAAAGTGAGTAGAACAAAAAGAACATTATACACAGCAAAAGGAAGAGTGTGTGATGATCAACTCTGAATGTGGCTTTTTTGAAGAATGAGGTGATTCAGGCCAATTCCAATAGATGTGATGGAGCTACCATCTGCATCCAGAGAGAGAACTGTGGGGACTAAATGTGGATCACAACACAATAATTTCATTTTTGCTGTTGTTTGCTTGATTTTTCTCATTTTTCCCTTTTGATCTGATTTTTTATCTGATTCTTTTGGGTACAGCATGATAAATGTGGAAATATTATAGAAGAATTGTACATTATATGTATATATGATATGTATATGTATACATATGTATACAAGAATTGTAAATTAACATATATTAGATTGCTTGCTGTCTGGGGGGAAGAGTGAGAGGAAAGGAAGGGAGAAAAAAATGGAACACAAAGTTTTGCAAGAGTGAATGTTAAAAATTTTGCATATATTTTGAAAATAAAAAGCTATCTTTTTTAAAAAAAAAAGGACTCAGATGCTTTACAATTTGTTGGATATACATATATATCATACATATATTGAATATTGTTATCACTTCATTGTACATGGTACTTGTAAACAAAATATAGGTTTCTTGTTTATCTCTTTTAATTAGATTATTTTTGCTTTTGCTTTATTTAAGATCACTATTCCCACTTTTGAACTTTTTAAATTTTTACCTTATAGGAAGACTAATAGATTCTGCTCTAGCACTTTATTTTAACTCTTTGTGAATCTTTCTGTTTCAAATGTATTTCTTGTAAATAACATATTATAGCATCCATTCTGATCTTCTGTTTTATAGGTTAATTTATTTTAAAAAATTTGAGATCATAATCAAGTGATACTCATGCCTTCTATACATACGTTCTCTAACTGCTAATATTCTAAATGGTAATGATAATTTTTTTAGGAATTATAAGGATCATCTTCCCATATAAGTATATAAGCAGTTTAATTTTATTGAACCCCTTATGATTATTCTTTTATATTTATATCTTTATAATTTTCTTGAGTCTTCTGATTCACTGTCAAAATTTTTAATTAGATATGTTATTTTCATAAGCAATGCTTGAAAATCTTTGATTTCATTAAATATCTATTTTCCTTAAAGGATTATATTTAGTTATGCTAGGTAGGTGATACTTGATTGTAATATTGACCCTTTACCTTTCAGAATTTTATAATTCAAGTCCTCTTCTCCTTTAGCATGGAAGATGCTAAATCTTGTATGATCCTAACCATGTCTCCACAATATTTGAATTGTTTTCTGTTGCTTGCAATTTTTTTTTCTCTTACACCTCACAGTTCTAAAATTATGTCTAAGAATTTTCATTTTGGAATCTCTTTCAGAAGATTATTAGTAAACCTTTAAATTTCTATATTATCCTTTGGTCCTTACATATTATAATATTAAGGTAGTTTCCTTTGATAATTTCTTTAATTATGAAATCTAGGATTTTATTATGTATTTCAAGTAGTCTAATAATTCTTAAATTATCTCTGATCTATTTTCCAGATTAGTTGTTTTTTCAATGAAAATTTCACAAATTTATTCTGCTTTCTTTTGACTTTTTTTTAAATTGTTTTTGATGTCTCCTGAAGTGATTAGTTTTCCCTGGCCCAGTACTAATTTTCAAGGAATTATTTTCTTTAGTGAGCTTTTGTACCTCTATCATATGGCCATATTTGTTTGTTAAGCAATTATTTTCTTCAGTGAATTTTTGTATATATTTTTCTATTTAATCTATTCTATTTTAAAGTGTTATTTCTTTCATTATTTTTTGTCTTTTTTAAACCAACCTATTGACTCCCCTCATAATTTTCTTGTAACATTCTCATTTGAGACCTGCAATTAAATCATCAAATATATCAATATATCATAATTTTTCTAAGTTTTAGTGATAGAGACATAGTGGTACATGGGTGTGGGAATATAAGTTGACTGTTTTTTATATAGCTGTTTTTTATATATTAAGAAAGCTTATAATATATTTTAATGATGATTAAAATATCAGTGGCTTAATGAAGGATTTAGAGAAATTGTGAATGCTCTTAAGACAATGTTTACAAATGAATAAATGAAACACTATGTTAGTTGCTGCAGAAACAACTAGAACAAAAAGTGGACATTTTTATGTTTTCAGGAGACTTATAGTTTAATTTGGGAAGAATGCACAAAAATGAAAGTTAAGCTATGGACATCTAGAAAGCTCCAGAAAGCTTAAGGTTTCAGTGGTATAGTGGATGGCAAGACCTAGAAATGCTTAGATTAAGTACACAGACTAAAAGACATCATTAGTGGGCTGCAAAGCAGAGCAACAGGGGAGGTAAGGTCTGCAAGAATTTGGAAGCATTGACATGGTGGTCTTTCACACTGTAGGAAGAATGAAGTTATTGATTTTCATCTCATTCAAACCCTGTAGACAAGCAATCCCAGGCAAAGAGGAAGGTCAAGGAAAGAGATTACTTCCATTAGTGGCTGATTTTTTCACCATCTAAATATCTTAGTCGGGTATTATGGACTCCAGTGTTAGCACTGCCACTAACTAGATATTTGACTAATTAAATTATATGCTCTGTGTGCTCTAGCTTCCTCATCTATAAAATGGGGGGAGGTTGACTGTATAATGTGCAAAAATCTTTGTAGTTTAAAATGCTGCTATTTAAGTGATAATAGATTGACAATATGTTAATAAATGGAAATTTTTAAGATAAATTCTGTCATAAGTTGATGCTGCATTATTTCATAAAATGTCATATCATAACTTCCCTAATTCAGGTCCTCATCATCTTTCTTTCTAAGAATCTTCTAATTGAAATCTTTGCATCTGCTTCATTCCTTCTCTAAAATGTCCTCAATATCAAGTGATTATATTACAGTTCCAATTATCCCATTATATTTAAATTATAGGTCCAATTATTCTATTCCCTTGTTCAAGTCACTTCAGTGGGTTCTTATTACCTTAAGATAAAATAAAAAGTCCTCTCCTAGGTATTTAAAATTATTTTCAGTTTGGCTCCAACCTATATTTCTAGGACAACTACATATTCCTCCCTGTAACTATCTCAACCTAACTTCCTTATTGTTTTTTTTTTTTTTTTTTGGCACAATAATTCCATTCCCCAACTTTGTTCCTTTATACTGACTGATGTAATGTCTAAAGTGCTCTCCTTTCTTATTGCCTCCTGTTGTGCTTAGTTAAATTTTTTTTTCTATATGAGGCCTTTCTTGATTTGCCCAATTCTTAGTGTTGCCCACAATAATTATTGTATATTTACTTATAATGTTGTATCTCTTTTCATGTTATTTTCCTCCAATGGAATGTAAGTTTTTGAGATATTTTATTGTCATTTTCTTATCAACATCTAGCACAACACTTAGATCATAATTAATTGTCATCTAGTGGGCAATTAAGAAATACTTATTTAACTTAATTGACTTTCTTGATACAACAGTCAAAATGGCATGAATTTGACCTATTCTGATCTTTCTTATCTATATTTATTAAGTGCATCTAATCAGACTCCAGATTTCATTCTGACCTAATCTTTGTCACAAATTACTTCACAAAATATACAAATAATATGGAAAGTTTGGATACATAGACTGGAATATAGATTATTTCCCTTTCTTCAGCACTTTAATTTGTGCCACTCCTTCCATTATATCCTTACCATCAGTGGTATCTTATCCTGCCTTCTAAGAAATTTTTATCTGAGAAGATATCACTATTTGTTTCTCCATAGTCCCCTCATCTATTGACCTAGGGCCAAAGAGATATAAAGTTATTCCTTTCTTTCATGTGTAGACCAATTTATTTATCCAGGATCATCTAGCTTGCTTAAAATGGAGTTAATCTCAAGGTTGTAATCTTAGATGAATGGAAGCATTTATATTTTATATCATTCATTGCCTTTTAGACATTGTCTAAAATGTCCAGAGTCCAGAGATAATAAATAATAAGCTAAGACGCATGGTTAGTTAGGAACAGAACCTAGATGAGACATCCAGATCCTTATTTTCCAATCCATTTGGCTTAGGAAAAATTCTCTGGTTTGGAGGTTAATGAAAACCAAAAGCATTGCAAAGACATAATGACCAATGCCAATTTTTAAAAGAGATTTCCCTTCCTTGGCCCATGGACAAGAAGAATCTTCTGTTGCAAATAGAAGCTAAATCTAGATTTTCTGCTTATTTATCCATTCCCAGTTGAACTCCATTTAAAATGAATGGAAATTCTGCCGGGGAAAAGGATACAGGACTGGGCCTTATGGGTTTCTTTTGTTTCTAGATAACATATCCAATGAAAATCAAGTATTATATATGCCTATGTCTAAAAATAAAACTCTCTGTCTCAGCCAGTCTCAATCATGAAGAAAGATAGTTAGATGAAAGGAGTTTTCCCAATCTACTAGTTTTTTTCTTAGAAAAACAGTTAATTCTTTTGGATGTTCCTTATAGATAACACTTTTTTTTTTTTTTTTTTTTTTTTTTTTGCTACATTGTCCAGTTTCATAAAAAAGGGACCAAATAAACTCCTCTGTATACTAAATAGTAATTAAAACTATGTATCAGAACAGCACATATGATTCCTGATTATATGTCAAAAGTAACATTTATTAAATATTTACCGCAGCATCATGCTTAAAATGTATAACCTAAAAACATGAACTATCAGCTTCTATTGCTCTGGACTCAAGTTAGTGAGTTAAGGGATTAGGAATGAGATTTAAGGAGAAGCCAAAGGGTACATTTGTTTATGATAAATATTTTAAGTATCTGTCATAAAATGTGGCCAGTGCTGTCATGTATTTTAGATAAGCAATTTCAATTTTAAAAAAAGTTTCCTCATACATGCTGTTTTCACATATTTTACACAAAACTAAAATAATTTTTTTTTTCATAGAACAATGGTTTAAATTTCTAGAAATAATATACTGGAATCCTTTAAAAAAACACACACCAATTTTGGAGACTGTGGTTGTATAATTAAATTAGCCAAATCTCAGCACAAATCTTTGTTGCTAATAGTTGGGTTTTTTTAAGGAAAGGGTGTAACTTGCCACAAGGCATATGCAAATCTAACTTCTGTTGGAATAGGGATTACCTGTGCTATATTATTTCCTTTCTTGGTTTTGATTCTGATTTTTTGTTTCTATAAAAAGATCTTGCTTCTGGTTGTGATACTGCAATGGTTATTTCATCTTTTGAAATTAACTTTACTGTATTTTTTCCCCACTGAATAGTATTTTTTTTCCTAATTACATGTAAAGATAGTTTTCAATATTGAATTTATAAGACTTTTAAATTCCAAGTTTTTCTGTCCCTCTTTCCCCTTTCCCAACCCCAAAATAGCAACCAATCTAATATAGGTTATGCATGTGTAATCATGTTAAACAACCTTCCACATTAATCATGTGGTAAAAGAAGAATTGCACCCAAAGAGGAAAAAAAAACACCAGAAAAAAAAAAGTAAAAATAGTATGCTTTGATTTTCATTCAAATTCCATAAATATTTCTCTGGATGTGGTTGCTATTTTCTATCATGAGTCTTTTGGACTTCTCTTGGATCATTATACTTCAGAGAAGAGCTAAATCTAACATAGTTGATTTTTGCACATTGTTGCTGATACTTTACATACTGTTCTGGTTCTCTCACTTCACTTAGTATCAGTTCATGTAATTCTATCCAGATTTGTTTTTTTCTTTTCTGAAATTTGCCTGTTCATCATTTTATAGCATTTTTAGAGTATATATTTTATAATATTCCATTATATTTATATACCATGATTTTTAACCATTCCCCAAATGATAGACATTTCTCCCCAATTTCCAATTCATTGTCACCATAAAAGACAACTGGTAAAATATATATTTTTATACATGTGGGTCCTTTTCCATGTTTTAAATGATCTTGGGATACAGATTTAGTAGTAGTATTGCTAGATCAAAAGGTATGTATGATTTTATAGCTCTTTGGACATAGTTCCAAATTACTCTGAAGAATGATTGGATGACTTCATAATTGCAACCAGCAATACATTAATGTTTTGATTTTCCCACATACTCTCTAATAATTATCATTTTCTTTTTCTGTCATAATAGCCAATATGAAAAATGTGTTGTTACCTCAGAGTATTTTTCAATTTGTGAATGGTGTGTGTGTGTGTGTGTGTGTATGTATGTGTGTGTTGGAGTCATGTATTGATGAGACAAAGGTACATTCCTTTCTTTCTCCATTCACTTTTTTCCAGAGATTTAGCATCTAACTAATTTAGCATCTAACTTTTCAAAAATCCCATTCACCTCCTTAATTTCTTTCTTGTTTGTTTTGTGCTTAGAATTATCTAGTTCTGATTAAAGGAGGGTTGAAGTCCCCCAAAAGTATGCTTTTGGTATCTCTCCCTATAACTCACCTTTTTCTCTAAGAATCTGGATGCTATATCACTTGGTGCATATATGTTTGAATTTAATATTTCTTCATTGTTTTGGCTTTTTTTTTTTTTTTTTAGCAAGACGTGGTTTCCTTTCTTATCTCATTTAATTAGATCTATTTTTGCTTTATATTTGTGTAAGATCAGGATTGCTACCCCTCCTTTTCTTTTACTTCAATTGAAGCATAATGTATTTTGATTCAGTCTTTTAACTTTATTCTGCATGTACTTCATTGATTCCAATGTATTTCTTGTAATCTATTGTAGAATTCTGATTTTTAATCCATTTTGCTACCTGCATCTGTTTTATGGGAGAGTTCATTCCATTTACATTCACCGTTACAATTACTAACTTTGTATTTCTTTCAACCCTATTCCCCCCATTTATACATTTTTCTTTTTTTTTCATCCTACCCTTTCTCACCAGCATTTTCCTTCTGACCATCACCTCCTTCAATTTTCCTTCCCTTTCATCTACCTGTTCCCTTTTCTTCTCCTTTCCATCCTGCTTCCCTGTAGGGTAAGAAAATTTCTTTTAAAAAAAATCCCTTTTATGATTTCTTTTTAATTTTTTTTTTCCTGAGGCAATTGAGGCTAAGTGACTTATCCAGTTTAGTACTACAACTAAAAAGTAGTAAGTATCTGAGGCCAAATTTGAACTCAGATCCTCTTGACTCCAAGGCCAATGTATTTATCCACAGTGCCATCTAGCTGCCCCAAAACTTTTCTTTCTTTTTTTTTTCTTTTCTTTTTGTGAGGCAATTGGGATTAAGTGACATGCTGAGAATACATAACTAGGAAGTATTATGCGTTTGAAGCCAATTTTGAACTCATATCCTCAACTCCAGGACTGGTGCTCTATCGACTGTACCATCTATATGCTCCTGAGAAAAATTTCTATACCCAGTTGACTGTGTGTGATATTTCTTCTTTAAACCAAATCTGATTACAATAAGTTTCAAATAAATTTCACCCTCTCCCTTATTTCTCTCTACTGTACTAAATCTTTTTTTTTTTTTTTTTTTTTTTTTGCCTCTTCATGTAATGTTTCACTACATCTTTTTGCAGATTCTATCTTTACAGAATAAGTTTAGGAGTTTGAATTAATATTGTTTCTGAAGGAATTGGGAGAACTCAAGCAACTTTCTGTCTTTTGTGCCATTGTTGTACAAGGATCTCAAATATATGTGTGTGTATGTGAGAGAGACAGAGACAGAGATGGAGAGACACAAAAATAAATGGTGGAGAGAGGGGGGAGACAGAGACAGAGAGAGAGAGAGAAAGAAAGAGAGAGAAAGAGAGAGAGAGAGAGAGAGAGAGAGAGAGAGAGAGAGAAGAGAATGAAGGAGGAATGTAGGGAAAAGGGAAGGGGAAGGGAGTCATTTTTTCCCCAAAATTAAAACATACAGACTGGAAAACAATTTAATTTATATTAGGCACAGATATGAAAATTGCATCATATACTAAGAAGAGCTTTAAATTGCTTTATTACATAGATATACATGACATTATAGACAAATTAGAAGAGCAAGGAAGAAATTGTCTTTTAGATCTATGGTAAGGGGAAGAGTTCATGACCAATGTATGGAACTGCTCCCCAAAAATAAAAGGGACCATTGTTTTTGGTAAAAATTTTTTAAATTGTACAAAAAAACTCAATTTAGCTAAAATTGAAAGGAAAGTTGTTGGCTGGAGTGGGGAAATAGAATTGAATGACGCTTCTCTAATAAAGGGATAATTTCCAAGACAGAGTAAACTAATTAAAATTTATAATAATATTCATTCCCAAATTGATAATTCTTCAAATAATATGAAACATACTACTCATCTTTTGCCAGAAATGTGATGGAATTGTGGTGCAGTTTGTTTGCAATTTTAAAAGTATATATTTTTGAGCATGACCAATATGATGATTTGTTTTGCTTGCCTTTGCATATTTGTTACAAAGTTTTCTTTGCCTTTCTTTTTCTAATGGTTGATGAAGGAGGAAGAGAAAATAAATTTTTGTTAATTTTCAAAAAGTATACTTAAAAATATTCTCAAAAAGAAATGAAAGCAAGAAGAAAGGGATGACACTCAGCTGAAAATTTTGTGATCCTTATTAATGTAAAATTTAATATTTGTATTTAAGGAATAAATTTCACAATTACAAGATAAGGACACCTATTTAGAAAGAAATTTGAACCAAGGGAAAATCAGGAACTACATGAGCAAAACTACAAAACACTTTCCACATGAATAAAGTCAGATATAACCAGTTGGAAAAATATTAAATGCTCTTGGATAGGGTGAGCAAATATAATAAAGATAACTATACTACCTAAACTAATCTATTTATTTAGCGCTATACCAATCAGACTCTCAAAACACTATTTTTAAGACCTGGAAAAAATAACAACAAAGTTCATATGGAAAAAAAAAAAAGTCAAGAATTTCAAGGGAACTAATGAAAAAAAAAAATCAAATGAAGGTGGCCTAGCTGAACCAGATCTAAAAACATATTAAAAAGCAGCAGTTACCAAAACCATTTGGAATTGGCTAAGAAATAGACTAGTTGATCAGTGGAATAGATTAGGTTCAAAGGACAAAATACTCAATGACTTTAATAATCTAGTGTTTGACAAACTCAAAGACCCCAGCTTTTGGGATAAGAATTCACTGTTTGACAAAAACTGCTGGGAAAATTAGAAATTAGTATGGCAGAAACTAGGCATTGACCCACACTTAACAGCTTACACCAAGATAAGATCAATATGGGTCCATGATCTAGGTATAAAGAATCAGATTCTAAATAAATTAGAGGAACATAGGATAATTTACCTGTCAGACCTGTGGAGAAGGAATTTGTGACCAAAGAAGAGCTAGAGATTATTATATTAATCAGAAAATAGATAATTTTGATTATATCAATTGAAAAAAACTTTTGTACAAACAAAATTAATGCAGACAAGATTAAAAAGAGAAGCAATAAACTGGGAAAACATTGTTACAGTCAAAGGTTCTGATAAAGGCCTCATTTCTAAAATATATAGAGAATTGACTCGAATTTATAAGAAATCAAGCCATTCTCCAATTGACAAATGATAAAAGGATATGAACAGACAATTCTCAGATGAAGAAATTGAAACTATTTCTAGCCATATGAAAAGAGGCAAACTAAGACAACTCTGAGATACCACTACACACCTGTCAGATTGGCTAGAATGACAGGGAACAATAATGCGGAATGTTGGAGGGGATGTGGGAAAACAGGGCCACTAATACATTGTTGGTGGAATTAAGAACACATCCAGCCATTCTGGAGAGCAATTTGGAACTATGCTCAAAAAGTTATCAAACTGTGCATACTCTCTTATCCAGCAGTGTTACTACTAGGCTTGTATCCCAAGGAGATCTTAAAGAAGGGAAAGGGACCTGTATGTGCAAGAATGTTTATGGCAGGTCTCTTCGTAGTGGCCAGAAACTGGAAACTAAGTGGATGCCCATCAATTGGAGAATGGCTGAATAAATTGTTGTATATGAATGTTATGGAATATTATTGTTCTGTAAGAAATGAGCAACAGGATGATTTCAAAAGGGCCTGGAGAGACTTACATAAACTGATGTTGAGTGAAATGAGCAGGACCAGGAGATCATTATAAACTACAATAGCAATACTATATGATGATCAATTCTGATGGACGTGGCCCTCTTCAAACACAAGATGAAACAAATTAGTTCTAATAGAACAGTAATAAATTGAACCAGCTACATTCAGTGAAAGAACTCAGGCAAATGAGTGTGAACCACTACATATAATTTCTAATCCCTCTATTTTGTCTGCCTGCATTTTTTAATTTCCCTCACAGGTTAATTATACACTATTTCAAAATCTGATTCTTCTTGTGCAGCAAAGTATGGACATGTATACATATATTATTTTTAACATATACTTTAACATATTTAACATGTATTGTTCTACCTGCCATCTGGGGGAGGAAGTGGGGTGAATGAGGGGGAAAATTGGAACAAAAGGTTTTGCATCTGTCAATGCTGAAAAATTACCCATGCATATATCTTGTAAATAAAAAGCTATAATAATAATAATAAAAATTTGAATAAGAGCTATGTTTTTAGTAAGTTGCAGGCTTTATATGCATACATCAATAAATGAACATTTATTAGTTGCTAACCACTATGTGGCAGGCATTATTTTAAGATTATGAGAATAAAGATGTTAAGAATATCTTAGGTTGCATTAAATAAAGCTTAGTTAATAGGACTAGGGACATCATTGTCCTGATGTACTTGTAAGGAAATATTTACAGTATTGCATTTAGTTTTGAGTGGCACATTTTTGGAAGAAGGTTGATAAACTAAGAATTTCTAGAGACAAGTGATCAGGTTGGTGAGGAGCCTCAAAATTGTATCAAATGGACATTAGATAATGCCTTGAGAATGTTTAGCCTGGCAAGAATAATACTTATAAACGTGTTGTTTTTTGTTTGTCCTTCATTCTTGAAGAGGACCATGACATCAGAGATATGATGCATGACATCTAAGTGATTTGGATTTAAGTGAGGAAGGGCTGTTCAAGTCACCTGCCTCATTTTCCCCTGTAGAGCCATCTAAGTCCAGGGGTCAGATATAGATCAGGACAACTGAAGATGGCCCTGGATGCAATGGGAGATCTTGGCCTTTTAAAGTTAAGGTCTTCAACAGATCTCAGTGTGACTGAGGCTGTACCAATTCAATAATTAAAACTAGGTAGAGATTGAAGCAAAGAATCTCTTTAGCCTAGTCCCACAAAATCTCAATAAATAGGTAAGCAAATAAATGTGGGAGGGGAAGACCCTCATATTATAGCTACACCATGGCTTAGTTGTGATTGAATCAAAATTTATGTTACTGGAAGTATTTATATTACTAGCAGAAGATCATATTATAGTGTTTCTTTTTTTTTTTCCTTCATTAAAGCTTTTTATTTTCAAAACATATACATGGATAATTTTTCAACATTGATCCTTGCAAATACCTGTGTTCTATTTTTTTCCTTTCCTTTCCTCCCCACTTACCATAGGTGTTAATCCAATATATGTTAGACAAGTTAAAAATATACTTAAATCCAATATATGTATGTATATTTATACAATTGTCATGCTGATCAAGAAAAATCAGTTCAAAAAGGAAAATGAAATGAGAAAGAAAAGAAAATGCAAGCAAATAAAGAGAGTGAAAATGCTATGTTGTGATCCATACTCAGTTCCCATAGTCCTGTCTCTGGGTGTAGATGGCTCTTCTCATCACAAGATCATTGGAATTGGCCTCAATCAACCCATTGTTGAAAAGAGCTATGTCCAGATTAGAAGGGAAGCAATAAACTGGGAAAACATTTTTACAGTCAAATGTTCTGATAAAGGCCTCATTTCTAAAATATATAGAGAATTGACTCTAATGTATAAGAAATCAAGCCATTCTCCAATTGATAAATGGTCAAAGGATATGAACAGGCAATTCTCAGACAAAGAAATTGAAACTATTTGTAGCCATATGAAAAGATGCTCCAAGTTATTATTAATCAGAGAAATGAAAATTAAGACAACTCTGAGATACCACTACACACCTGTCAGATTGGTTAGAATGACAGGGAAAGATAATGCAGAATGTTGGAGGGGATGTGGAAAACAGGGACACTAATACATTGTTGATGGAATTGTGAATACCTCCAGACATTCTGGAGAGCAATTTGGAACTATGCTCAAAAAGTTATCAAACTATGCATACTCTTTGATCCAGCAATGTTTCTACTGGGTTTATATCCCAAAGAAATCTTAAAGAAGGGAAAGGGAACTGACTTTGCTTTGGCAGATAGATTCCCAAATATTTTATAATATTGACAGTTATTTTGAATGGAATTTGCTTTTATATCTCTTGCTGCTGGACTTTGTTGGCAATATATAAAAATGCTGGTGACTTATGTGGATTTATTTTGTATCCTGCAAATTTACTAAAGCTGTGAATTGTTTTTTTGGTAGTTTTTTAGTTGATTCTCTAGGGTTCTTTAAGAATATTATCATATCATCTGCAAAACATGATAATTTGGTTTCCTCATTATTTACTCTAATTTCTTTAATCTCCTTTTCTTTTCTTATTTTCAAAGCTAACATTTCTAACATAATATTGATACTAATGGTGATAGTGAGCAACCTTGTTTCACTCCTGATCTAATTAGGGATGGTTCTAGTTTGTCCTCATTATATATGATCTTTGCTGATAGTTTTAAATAGATGCTACTAACAATTTTAAGGTAAAGTCCATTTATTCCTATTCTCTAGCATTTTTAACAGGAATGCCTGTTGGATTTATTGCTTTATTGCATCTATTGAGATAATCATATGGTTTTTGTTAGGTTGGCTATTGATATGGTCAAGTATGCTATTGGTTTTTCTAATATTGAACCAGGCCTGCAGTTCTGAGACAAATACCACTTGGTCAGGGTGTATTATTCTGGGGATGATTTTCTGCAATCTCTTTGCTAATATTTCATTTAAGATTTTTTGCACTAATATTCATTAGGAAAATTGGTCTACAATTTTCTTTGTTCTCACCTTACCTGATTTAGGTATCAGCACTATATCTGTGGCATAAAAGGAATTTGGTAGGATTCCTTCTTTCCAAAATTTTTTTGAATAATTTATATAGTATTGGAAACAATTGTTCTTTAAATATTTGGAAGAATTCACATGTAAATCCCCCTGGCCCTGGAGATATTTTCTTAGAGAGTTGATTTTGCTTGTTATGTTTCTTTTTCTAAAATGGGACTATTTAAATAATTTATTTCCTCTTCTGTTAACCTGGACAATCTATATTTTTGTAAACATTCCTCCATTTCGTTTAGATTATCAAATTTATTGACATAGTTGAGCCAAAAACTTCTAATTATTACTCCGATTTTCTCTTCATGGTGGAAAGTTCTCCCTTTTCATTTTTTGAGACTAACAATATGATTTTCTTCTTTCCTTTTTCTCATTAAATTAGCTAAAGGTTTATTTATTTCATTGGCTTTTTCATAAAATCAATTCTTAGTTTTATTTATTAATTCAATAGTTTTCTTACTTTCAATTTTATTAATCTCCCTTTTTATTTTCAAAATTTCAAATTTGGTATTTAATTGGTGGTTTTAAATCTGTTCTTTTTCTAACTGTTTTAGTTGTAAGTCCAATTCATTGATCTTCTCTTTCTCTATTTTATGCAAGTAAGTAACTAGATATATAACATTTCCTATAATAACCACTTTGGCTGCATCCCACAAATTTTGATATATTGTCTCATTATTGTCATTCGCTTGGATGAAGTTATTGATTATGTCTATGATTTGTTGTTTCATTTACTCACTTTTTAAGATTAAATTATTGAGTTTCAATTAATTTTTGGTCTATTTTCCCCTGGCCTTCTATTGCATGTGATTTTTATTGCATCATGATCTGAAAAAAAATGCATTTACTATTTCTGCCTTTCTGCATTTGATTTTGAGATTTTAAATACCGTAATAAATGATCAGTGTTTTGTATAAGTTCCATGAACCACTGAGAAAAAAGTAAAATCCTTTCTGTCTCCATTCAATTTTCTCCACAGATCTACTATACCTAACTTTACTAACATTCTGTTTTCCTGCTTAACTTCTTCCTCATTTATTTTATGGGATGATTTATCTAGTTCTGAGAGAGAAAGTTTGAGATTCCCCACTAGTATAATTTTGCTGTTTATTTCTTCTTGCATCTCTCAACTTTTCTTCTAGGAATTTGGATGCTATACTACTTGGTGCATATATGTTTAATATTGATATTGCTTCATTATCTATGTTATCTTTTAGCAAGATATAGTTTCCTTCCTTGTCTCTTTTAATTAGATTATCTTTGCTTAATTAGATCTATCTTTGCTTTTACTTGATCTGGGATCAGGAGGGCTACCTCTGCTTTTTTTACTTCACCTGAAGCATATTCTATTTTCCTTCATGATTTCCTGAAAGATAATGTCTAGGCTCTTTGTCTCATTGTGGTTTTCAGGAAGTCCTATTATCCTTAAATTGTCTCTTCTACATCTATTTTCCAGGTCAATTGTTTTTCTAATGAGTTATTTTATGTTTTCTTGTATTCTTTTATTTTTTGGGGAGGGTGGGGTTTGTTTGACTGATTCTTGGTGTCTCTTTGAGTCATTCATTTACATTTGTTGGGTTCTAATTTTTAGTGAATTGTTTGCTTCAGTTACCATTTTTAGTTCCTTTTTTCCTTTTAAAATTTAGTTTTTAAATGACTTGTTTTGTTCAATGGATTTTTTCTGTTTCATAAATATAGTTTTTCAAGGAGTTTTATTCATTCTTCATTTTGTTAAGTCTATTTCATTTATTTTTGGTTGCTTGCAATATTTTTTCCTTGATCTGATAGTTCTGAAATTTTGCCATGATATTTTTCGGAGTTTTCATTTTGAGGTCTCTTTCAGGAGGCAATGAGTGTATTCTTTCAATGGCTATTTTACCTTCTCATTCTATGACATCAGGGTAGTTTTCCTTTATGATTTCTTCTAAGATAATGTCTAGTTTCTTTTTCTCATCATGACTTCAGGAAGTTCAACAATCCTTAAATTGTCTCTCTCAGATCTATTTTCCAGATCAGCTGTCTTTCCTATGAGGTATTTCATATTTTCTTCTATTTTTTTCTTTTTTTTCCCCTTTGGCTTTGTTTGACTGATTCTTGAAGTCTCATTGAATCATTCACTTCCATTTGTTCAATTCTAATTTTTAGTGTATTATTTTCTTCAGTTACTTTTTTTCTTTTTTTGTATTTGGCCAATTGAATTGTTTTGTTCATCACATTTTTTTTTCCATTTCACAGATATTTTGAAGGTTTTACAGTAAATCAGCTAACCATCTACTTGCAATCAGGATAGAGTAGACTAAGAGCCTCACAGAACATTCCCCTGTGCATGGACATTGCAATGTACTGACTCCCCATCCCAGCTCCTTGCCCCAGGTTCCCTACACTGGGGTCTGGGCTCCCCTGCCCATTTGAAACAGACCTCTTCTGAAGTTCTTCCAAAGTATCTTTTTCTGGAATTGTGTTGTATTGCAAATATTGTTGGGTTCTGTCATTCCAAAACCAGTTTAGAGACTTAATCTACTGTTGTTTTGAGAGAAGGTCAGAGATGGTCACAGAAAGAATATCTGCTCTCCTTTATCTTAGTTACATTTTTAATCCTTTCTCCCCATAATTATTTTATATGTCTCACATTTCTTTTCCAATTTCCTTCTCCCTCTCTTATATGATATTTAAGCTCTTTTTTTTGTGCTTCCCACAGCATTCTTTCTGGGCTTTTTTCTTTGGGGTTTTACTCATTGGTATTTTGATATCGTTGTCTGCTTATGAGTTTGTGTCTTGAACCTCACTAATACTATAATAACTTTCTATGGTCAGATTGTTTTTGTTGTTGTAATTTTTTACTCATCTCCCTCCCCCCTTCTCTCTTTTTCTTTCTCTCTCTTTCCCTCTCTCTGTCTTTCTCTTTGGGTCTCTCTCTGTCTCTGTCTCTCCTTTTTCCTTTTCTTTAAATTTGAACTCTATAATCAGAGTGGAAGTGGCACTGTCCCAGACTTTTGTGCTGATGGTTATAGACATTGGCTGCCTACCTGGTGCTGTATTTATGTTGCCTTGAAGCCCATAGGAGACTCTCATGTCTGAGGGGGTGTGGATGAAGGATGACAGTATTGCTGGAGGTATAGTGTTCTGACAGCTTATCTAGTATTGAACTAGCATCCTAGTGGTGATAGTAAGTGGTGCTGGGGCCAGTTAAGGTGTTTCTGGGTTACAAGAAATTGAAGTATGTGTTGTTACACTAAAACATGTGTTGTTCTGGCTATTAGAAGGTACCTTTTTGCCCAGAGTTGTGCTGAAGCACATAGAGGTCTATCTACTAGAAGATGCCTGTTTGCCTAGGCCTCTTAGTACTTGGCATTTTGTGGAACTGGAGTCTGCCAGCTCCCCTGTCTATCCTGAGGCATTGGGGTAGAAATGAGGGATAGGATCTGCTTCACCATCTGTGGGACTCAAGATCTTCCTCGAGTTTGCTAAGAAAGGACTTGCTACTGGCTTGCTGAGATGGTTCCTGACCTGCATTGTACTCCCCTTTTAGTCAAGTCAGATAAATCTTCTTTACTGATCTTCCAAGTTTCTTGGACTAAAAGATTGTTTTTTCCCTGTCTTTTTGCTAATTCTGCTGTCCAGGATTTGTTTCGAGGTATTATTTATTTATGGTTTGGAAGTGATTATGGAAAAATTTTTCCTGCTTATTCTGACATTTTGATTCACAATAGTCTGTTAAAAAGTCATAAATTTTTATTTGTGGAGTTTGAGGTGACAGTATTTCATCTTAGTGGAATGATTAGGTAGGCAGTTGGGAATGCAGGATTAGAGCTTAAGAGAGAAGTGAGCTAGATTTTGTTGTCATTTGAAGAGTGCTACTAATTGAAGTCATTAAAAAGAAATCATGTAGCTTTGAGAAATAGAGAGAGAAGAGAAATGGGGATATAAAAAGACTGATGATTTGTCAAAGAAGAATGAGAAGGAATAGTTATACAGCTAGGAAAAGAACCAGGAGACAACAGTCAACAAAAATCCAGAGAGCAAAGATTAATTAGGAAGAGAAAGTGCTCAACAGAGTCAAATGTTGCAAAGAAATTTTAGAAGAATAAAGATTGAGACACTACAGAAATAAAAGATTTTTACTTAAAGTAATTGACAATAGCTTCCAGAATCATGACTTCCTAAAACATATTTCCTTTTGGGAACAGGACTTAGTGTTCCAATTTTGTACTGATTTGAGACTAGGCCTCTTCCTTAGCTTATGTAAACTTTTATCTTTCACATACTTATATTTGCAGAAATAGGTATGCAAATTAATTATACTACATTTATATATTGTTTAATTTTGAGAATTTGATTCAACAAAAATTTACTAAATGTATGTTGGCTCCTGAGATCAATGGGAAAAGTTTATATTCCTGCCAACAATAATGTCATTCCTTAAAGGGATAATAGAAATAGAAATATGGAGGTAAGTAAAAGAAATAGATATCAAATTAATGCAAAAAAATTAATGAAAGGCACTAATATCTAGATGAAGCAAGAAAGGTCTCTTGGAGGTAGCAATGGAAATGAGTCTGTAAGAGAGCTAAGATTACTGGGGCTGGTGGGAGGGCTTCAAGTAAGAAACAATAAATAGCCTAGATTCTTTAAAATGCATGCATGATAAGAGTGATATGTAATCAGCCTGGAAAGAGAGGCTGGAGACAGATGTTATAGTATTTTAAATGTCAAGAAAGAGAATATGTTTTATCCTACTGGGAATAGAGGACTATCTTGAGTAGGTAAGCAATGGAGAAATGTATGTTTTAGGAATATTTGTTTGGCACCTATGTTGAGTGTAGATTGGAATTGGGAAAAGCTAGATGCAAGTAAAATACTATTGCAATAGCCTCGGTGAAAGAGGGTTAGGGCCTTAAATAAATAGTTATTGTCTGACCAAAGAGAATGGGATGGATTTGGAAGATGTTATGAGCATTGATAGGACTTGACAACTGATCAGATAATGGGATGGTGGTGAGTAGGAATGAGTCCTAGCTTGTGAACCTAGGTGGTAGAAAAATTTGACAGATACATGTACAATGTACAAATATAAATATCTGACACAAGAAAAGGATACAAAGTGAATAATGATGATGCATTCCATCTTGCCTAAAGACACATATCCTTTGCTGCCATTGGCTTTTGAAAAGATTGTGTCCATTTGGTCCATGACATATTTAGACCAGAAAGCAAAACATTGTGATGAAGCAGGAAATCTGTTCAAGATCCTAACAAAAATAATTTGGATAATTAAGCATGAAATTCAATAATTCACATACAGACATATGCACACACATACACATACACACTCTAGGTGATTCCATTGAACCTGCCCTATTGATTATGATTTAATTTACTAAGTACAACATTCATCATGAAGGAAGAAATATTTTGAACTTCAAAAGAAAGGCCCTACGGTCTCCAACCTAAGAAAGAGACCAACTCCTTTTGTAAATGTAAATTAAAGAGAAGCTTTTTAAAATTTATTTTTAAATATAGACTAGAAGAAACCACTATCTCTCTTTTTTAATGCTCATGGACATAATGATATTTTAGTAATCACGTCACATTCCTCATGATTACTGATAAGTCAGTTGTCACTCTGTAGTTAGATCTATTATTGCTATCAATATCAAATATTTTCAGGAGGGAAAAGAAAAATTGGTTAAAATGAAAAGAATAATTTGAACTCACAGAGTCTGAATAATTCTTCTTTTTCTTATGGTTCTAGAGGATTTGAACAAGGTTTCATTACTAGACAAGGTAAATGAAAATTTATTCTAGAAATGAAATTATTCAGGAAATGAAAACATGAATGTGACATTTAGGAAGTGAACATGAAAAACCTTTCCAAAATGTACAAGCTCCCATTAACCATCATTTAAATGTTGTCAATCAAAGCTGTTTGCATCTGGTACTGATACCATGTGAAATTTATTTATTGAAACTTTCAGTCACACATGGAAAGTTTTGCAGATGGTGTCTCTTCCATTTAATTTTTTCCCATTTCTCCCTATAACTCTAGCTCTCAGTTCCTCGACCCCCCAATTCGATTCTTTTTTTTTAAATAGATCTAATCAGTGGCTTGTTATACAAGAGGGGATCTTTTATGTATTCTATGTTAGGACAAGCAAAGCACTGCTGTAGATCACTAGAATAAACAACTCAGACTGATTCAATTACAATGCCTGGGCCAGGCTTTTATCTGCTAGTGACATCATTTCAATCAAAATGTAAAATAATACAATCCCATAGATGCGAGAGGGAAAGATAGGACACAGACTGCTGCACTTAGTCATTTAATAAAAAAAAAAAAAAAAAAAAAAAAAAAAAAGTGGGGGAAATGCTCCCTCTGACAGGCTGCTAGGGCTTCCATTCCAAAACTCTATTACCATGTATAATAGTATTCAAAAGAATTGAATTCAGGAAATTGTCTATTACTTTTTATTAGTAGAAGCTGTTATGCAGGATACAGCCTACTGCACTTTCTCCCCCTTTTTTCGTTTAATTAACAAAAGCATGAAATCCCCCTATTGGCAGGGTTTATTTATACAGCTTCTATTGCCTTCTTTCCCTACCAATCATTCTTACCAAGCCTGGAGAAGAAATTTCATCTATATCCTTTGTTTCTGTGGGAAAAAAAAAAATAATTGTGATAAAAAAAATAACTCCACCTTGATAGAAAAACAAACAAACATAGTTCAAGGGTAGCCACCCAAACTGCAGTTGTTTCTATGGCACAGGCACTTATACTCCTGCAGATATATAATTTTTAATGTAGAATTTCCTTTCATTTACTAAACTGAGGCAGCATAGTGTAGTATAAAGAGAATGGACAAATAACCAAATACCTATAATTAAATCTTGCCATTGATGCACATTGGCTGTGTGATCCTGGTAAACAATGTAATTTTTCAGTATTCTAAGCAACTCTCTAAAATATTAAGTTGCAACAAAAATTATAAATTGCATTGGAAGAAGATTCTTCACCTATGTTTTCTATACCTATGAAATTAGGCTTAGGGCCTAACCTGATGTTTTAACAGAAAGTAAACTCTTGGAAGGCAGGGATACTTTCCCTATTGTTTTTGTCTTCCAATTTCATATTATTTCTTAACCACCTATCTGTCTTCAATTATTATTGCTCCACAAAATTTATCAATTAAAGGTCATCGCTACTTACAGTCTATATAACCTTTCAAAACAAAGAACCAAACTTGACTGCCTCTTGAATCCCTCTACCCTCTTTTCTTCTACTCTAGACTTTTTCCAAAGACCAATCCTTCTCCTGACCAACCTGAAAATTGAGAGAAAATTCCATTAATTAATTTACTCATTCAATAGATAGCCATACTTACAAGTTTTAAGATTCACAATGAAAACAGTCTGTCCTAAGCTATTAGGCAAAATAAACCCAAACTGTTAATTTAAATAACAATAAAACTTGCAAATAACAATGGCACGTATATAGTTACATTCCAAATGAGTGACAGAAAATAAATACCTGGAATTTATAGAAGAAAAAAATGACAATAGGGTAGAATGGCCAGTCATTGTATCACAGAAAATGGGTGAATAGAATTTGATCTTGAAGATAGGTAACAGATAAGTGATGTGAAAAAGGAAGGTGTTTAGATTCATTGTAAGTTTTCTTTTACCTGTAACATTTTCTCAATTTAGTAAATTAACCAAAACTATAGGACCAGCATCTATGGTTCTTTTCATAAAGGTAACTAAGTCAATGACATTTGTACGAAGTTTCAGGTTCGTAGTGCTTACCTGCCTAACTTTGGGTTAGAATGAATCCTATAAGTCTCCACCTAGAACTGAACATGCATTTCCTTGTTCTGTTTCCCATAAGCCATGCCAGCACCTCCAAGGCAGACAACTTACCTACAGTGTCTTTTTCCTCCCCCCACCTTGAGTGGACACTGATTTTCTGACTTACTACTGGAGGGAATCTAGGGTCCTTGCTCCACCTTTAGAATCATGATCTGCTGATGAACCCTCCCCTAATTATTATTATCTCAAATTAAAGTATGAGTTTCTTGAGATGAAGGATTTTTCCTGCTTATATATTTAATTTTTGGTGCATAGTAAGTGCTTGCCAAATACTATTTCATTCCTTCACTTAGGTATAAGACACGGATATTGTAAGATTTTTATTTTAAAATATTTTAAAAATATAAATAATGTAAATATGAAGAGTTCAAAGTAAATGAGTTAACAACATAGCTAATTGATGTTCAGTCATTTTAGCCCTTTTTGGAGTTTTCTTGGCAAAGATATTGAAATGGTTTTCTATTTCCTTTTCCAGCTCATTTTACAGATGAGAAAACTGAAGTGAATAGAATTAAGTGACTTGCCCAGGATAATATAGCTAGTAAGTAGCTGAGGTCAAACCTAGGTCTTTCTGACTCTACCTCATGCTTTATCTTCTGCATCATCTAATTGCATAGCTAAATTTGGGTTCAATCTCTGTTGTATTATATTGTATTTTAAAAAGTATCCCTTGACTTCAGAAAGGCCTGGAGAGAACTTACATGAATTGATGCCAAGTGAAGAGAATAGAACCCAGAGAACATTGTACACACCAATAATAAGATCATGTGATGATCAACTGTGATGAATATAGCTCTTTTCAACAATAAAGTGATTCAGGTCAATTTCAATAGTCTTGTGTTAGAGAGATCTATATGCATCCAGAGAGAAGACTGAGGGGACTAAATGTGGGTCACAACATAGTATTTTCACCTTTTTTGTTGTTGTTTGCTTGCTTTTTTTTCTCCTTTTTTTCCCTTTTTGATTTCATTTTTCTTATGTAGCATGATAAATGTGGAAAATGTTTATTTGCAAAAAGAGTATCTTATAAATGGTCAAAGAATATGAACATACAGTTTTCAGATAATTAAATTAAGGCCATCTATAGCCATATTAAAAATGTTCTAAATCACTATTAATTAGAGAAATGTAAATTAAAACTACTCTGAGATACCATCTCATACCCCTCAAATTAGCTAAGATAGCAAGAAAAGATAATGATAAATGTTGGAGGGGAGGTGGGAAAACTGGGACACCGATACATTATTGGTGGAGTTGTGAAATGATCCAACCATTCTGGAAAGAAATTTGGAACTATGCTCAAAGGGTTGTAAAACTGTTCATACCCTTTGATGCAGTGGTGCCACTACTGGGTTTGTATCCCAAAGAAATCATAAAGGAGGTAAAAGAAGCCATATATGCAAACGTGTTTGTAGCAGCTCTTTTTGTGGTGGACAAAAATTGGAAAATAACTAGATACCCAATAATTGGGGAATGGCTAAATAAGTTATGGTATATGAAGATAATGGAATATTATTGTTCTATAAAAATGATGAAGGAGCTGATTTTAGAAAGAACTGGAAAGATTTGCAATGAACTGATGCTGAGCGACATCAAGGTTGTGCAATGACGAACTATGAAAGATTTGGTTCTTTTCAGTGGTTCAGATCCAGGGCAATTTCAATAAACTTTGGAGAGAAAATGTCATCTGCATCCAGAAAGAGAACTATGTAGACTGCATATAAATCAACACATGCTATGTTCACTTTTTTCTTTTTTTTCAGTTTTTATTTTTCTCCAGTGATTTTTTTCCTTTTGTTTTGATTTTTTTTCCCCAATGTGATCCATAAAGAAATGTGTATTAAAAATTAATTTATATGTACAACCAGAAAAAAGAAAAAGGAGTATCCTATGTATTAGAGAATCTGAAAGCCTCAGCTGTTATTCATCTTCTCCAAAGCATATGTGAAATTCTAGATACAATACCAAATCCAAGTTCCCTCTGAATAGAATTTGAGCCTGAATTCAGTATTTTAAATATCTAAAACATTATTGTAACTATAATAAATGAGATAATCACAAATATCATCTTTATCTTATGCTGTTTAATCACAGTCATCTAGTATCTATTAGTAATTTTTCCCTTTTACCCATTTTCCCTTTCCCCCCTTTTCTTGAGTCAATTGAATCAATAAGTGATTTGGGCAGGTCAGACACCTAGGAAGTATTAAATATCTGAAGCAACATTTGAATTCCAGTCCTCCTGCCTTCTGGGCTAATGCTCTATCCATTGTCCTCTCTGGCTGCCTCATCTATTAGTAATCTTAAACATTTCAGTTCTCTCTCCTCTCTATCCTTTTCTCTGCATAATTTACATTATACATATACATATATATACATATATATATATGTACACACACATGCATATACATGTCTGCATATTTGTTTCTTCTTTCTATAATACATGCATATATGTGCATATATGCTATGTATAAACCTATTGCATATAATATAAATAACATATAGGTATATAAATATGTATAGATTTCTGTCTATATGTGTTGTTTAAAGTTTGGTAAATATTGATAATTATATATCACCTTGCTAGTATAATTCCTCTATGCATATATATATATGTGTGTGTGTGTGTGTGTGTGTGTGTACACACATAACATATAGTTGTAACAATAAGTGACAATCTCTGGAGATATTCTGAGACACTCATACCATTCTTTAGAAAGAGTTTGCTAAAAAAGAAATAGCCTAAACCCATGCTTTTTAATACTATCTGTTGCCAATGGGCATTGTGAGAAAAGGCCATTACCTTTCACCTATGTAGTCTGCTCTCTTTGGAATAGTGTTGTATGTCATAGTCTCACTTAGACTTGGAGATGTACATAGGTCTTAAGGCTTTGGTTGCTGCTCCCTGATAATAAGCAATAGAAGTAATTCTAATTCTATTTATTTTATTCCTTAGTTTGCAGAATGAAAACACAAAACAATAAAACCTTCCAAAAGTATCTACTAATTACAGGAAATTTAGGAGGATTCCTATAAGAATTTAAATAGCTTCTTCCGGGTATTTATGAATACAAACATTATAAATATATGTGGCAATAAAATGATTATTATATTTTTGAATGTATAGCATTTACAGAACGAATCTTAGCTTTCATTGAGAAAGAAATTTGTAAGCATTTATAAATAGCTTGAAAAGACACAAATACAGCTTTGGAAAACTGAGAAAAGGTGAGAGTTTAAAAACTTGATGACACCAATGTCCTTTGATGACTATTCCTAAAATGATAATGAATTCTATAAACAAATATATGACATCTTTTAGTAAAATAGAAAATATTAAACTAATTTAAAACAGTATATAAATACAAATTATTGAAGGAATTAGGGCATATTTTATCTTTCTCAAAAATGGTCCTTATTATTATTGACAAACACTAATGTTCAACATATTGTTCTGGGTTCTGGCATAATGTTGAGCATAAGTAATACTGATCCTGGATTTTAAGAATCATAAAATCCTTATCATTTTTTGGAAGAAGGACATGCAAAATGAAAGATAGCAAAAGAGTGCCAAAGGAAAGTAAGATAATTCATGAACAAATAAGTGAATGAATAAATGGATTGGAGAAACATTTAGTATTTATAAAGCCTTGTGCTGATTACTGGGGATAAAAAGAGAAAAGCAAGACAAGTTCCTGATTTTAAGTTGCTCCTATTCTTATGAAGAGATGTAACATATAAGAAATTGCAGCTGCAAGTTAAGAGTACAGAGACAGAGTAAATGGTAATATGTTTTTTAATGTAATTTTCATTGATAAAACCATATCTTATTATGAAGTTGGATCATTTGACAGGGCCAGAGATGGTGAGAGATTTCCCTTCTTCCTCAACTCCTTTCTACTCCTCCTCTCTCCCTCTCCCCCAGTTCTGATTTGCAGTAGCTATAGCTGTTGAGGAGGCAGGAATTGCAGTATCTATAGAGCCATTTGGTAAGAAGGGTGCTGTATCTGTGTCTAAATACTCTAGTCAGATAAAGAGTTTTGGCTGGTCAGTTGCAATTATGTAACTGTCCATTAGCCTGATATATGAAAATGGAATATTATTGGAGCAAATAAGCTAAAAATGCAATGGAAGATTTCAAATTCCTAGCTATATGCTCATTTCATGTGTATGCTATGATTCTCTCATATTAAAGAAAATGATACAAGTTTTTGAAGATTACTTAGATTTTCATGTAATCTACCAAAGAACTTTCCCACAAATTTGTGTTTATTTTTGTTTCTTTTACCTAGAATAATCTCTCTCCTACTCTCTATGCTACCAATTCTACCTGTTTACTTCTGAGATCTTCCTGGAACATGTACATACAAACCTTAGTACCTTCCTTTACCTATAATTCTTCAGCATTTTAATATTATCTCTCATTGAGAGAGAATACAGTTCCTTCTATTTTTCAATGTACTTCCACATTTTATTTTGTATTATTGTTAATTGTGTATAAATCTGCTTTGGTAGACTTGAGTTTAAACAGAAGTGAAGACAACAGATGGTTTCTAAGTAATTTAGTTTTGCAGAATTTTCTGTAGTTAGTTTACAAAGTTGAGACAGAATCTCTATGTATACTTTTGACTTCATCCTTTTTCATCTCTTGCAGAATCTTGTTCCACTAAATTATTTTCTAAGCATTTTATTTCAGTGTTTCTCTATTCAATACCTTTTCCAATAGTTAATTTCCTTTTGCACAGGTCTTCCTTATCTTGAGGAAAATCAAACAATTTTCACTAGTCCTTCTTATTTCTAGTTATTATTATATTTCCCATATTCCTTTTTACCATAACACTTATATAATGTGTATTCTACAGATACTTTAAAAAAAATCTCTTTATTCTCATGCAACATAACCTTTGTGCTAATGAGTCTACTGAAAGAATTCTGTCCCCAATCAACTACAGA
This sequence comes from Sarcophilus harrisii, assembly GCF_902635505.1. NCBI lineage: Eukaryota > Metazoa > Chordata > Mammalia > Dasyuromorphia > Dasyuridae > Sarcophilus > Sarcophilus harrisii. The sequence goes on from NC_045426.1 coordinate 386,613,027, forward strand.
CCACCTGATTTTTCAGTGTTAATTTTTTTGTATTGACCTATGATAAAAAATAATTGACATTGTGCATCACCTATTTGTTGTGTTTTCGATGTATAAAGGTGAGATGCTAAGTATTGTGAGGAATATGAAGGTATAAATTGAGTGCTTGTTTTGGTGAAACTTTTATAATTTAATAGGGATTCAAATGAAATATATACATAATTGTATAGATTCAATGAGAGATATAAGGTGATAGTACTATTCTGAAAAACAAATCATTTCTAGCTAGAAGAGAATCAAAGAAGAAAATCCATTTAAGGTTGTCCTTAAAAGGAATTGCAAAAAAGAATTAATTACAGGATGTGGGGAGTCGGGGCGGGGAGATAGTTGAAGCAGAGGAAGCTACAGAAGCAAAGTTAAGGGGATGGGAAAACTCTGGGAATGTTTGAGGAATTGACAATAGTACTGTTTAGGTAGAATTTATTGGAAAGCCTTTCCTTGAAATTCTTTTCATTCTTGCCTATCCACATCACTAGATTTTTCTTGGTTCTCTGCCTTTTTCTGACCACTCCTTCCTCATCTCCTTGACTGGTATTGTTTCTTCTTCCTATACCCTTTACATGAATTTTCCTCAGTATTCTTTTCCAAGTCCCCTATTGTTTTCTCTTTATTTTCTTTCCATCAGAGATATATTTCTACAATTTCAAATATCATTTCCCTCAAATATCATCCCAAAATATATCACCAACCTCAGATGCTCTCTAGAATTATAGGTTCCTATTTTTGCCTTATCAGTATTTCTACATGTCTTGCAAGGACTTTAAATTCAGCATATCAGAATCAAAATCTATCACACCCTATCCCAAACCAGTCTTCCTCTTGACTTTTGTTTTCTGTAATAATACCAATATCTTCCTGATAACCAGGCTCCAAATTCTTTCCCTTTCTCTTCCTTTGTCCCTCCCCCCCAGTATACAACTTAATCTCAAAAGTTCACCTTCACAACCTTTTTAGGGAGCATCTTTTAATTTTCTTTTCTCTCTTTGTTGCCACATTCAGACCCTTATCATCTTATCCCTAGATCATTGCTTTGGTCTATTAACTGTTATGCTTTTTACTACTGTTTTCCCTCTCTAATCTATCCTGCCCACCACTAAAAGCAGCAAGGGAAAAATAGCAAGGATGAGAGGGGTTTTTTTGTTGGTTTTTTTTTTTTTTCTGTTTTTAAAATCAAGAAAGATCTTTGCTTGAGTCCCATGTTTGGCATATACTAGCTCACATCATCATGAACAACTCATTTAACTTCTTTGAATGTCAGTTTTATTATTTATAAAATGACAATAACAATGCCTTTCTCACAAATGTTGTGAGACTCAAAAGGGATGATATATGTGATGTGCTTTGCAAACCATAAAGTTCTGTTTAGATATGAAAATTTTCTCTTTCCTGTTCCCACCATCAACAAAACCTAAACTTCAGTTACATGAAATGATAGTTGAATATATAGTCAAATATGTCATAATACAATATACATTGATTCACTGATGCAGTAATCAATTGCAATCACTGAGGAATTTTAGAAGGTCAATATATGTTGCTTTCAAATGGATTTTAATATGTTAGTTATTGGTCATTGTGTTATTAATGAGGCATTTTCCATTTTAACAAGTGTAACCCATTTTGATACCTTTGTGTAGAGTTTGCAAAAGTCAGACTGATATTTTGTCACTTTACAAGAGAAACAACAATACAATAAAAATCTCTTGCATTTATGGACAGCAATTAGTTTTAAGTTAAATGGATTGTTCATCTTGTTTAGACACAGCAAATGCAAAGTCTATGTGTATGTTTGTGTTTATGTGCATAGATATGTATTTATACAGAATAATAATTTTCTCAGCAGATTAATCAGGGAAAAATTTTGCGTGTTGAGGTTTGTAGCTATTATAAATAAGTTGTGTATTTATGTAAGTGTATGTGTGTGTATAGAAATCAAGATAGAACTAGGGAAAGAGAAAGCTAGGTGGAGATATAATTGTGGAATATGATGAATATGATAAAGCTTTAGGTTCAGGAGATTTTGATTTGAGTCCAAACTTGATCACTAAAGAGCTGTGTGCCAATGACCAAATCACTTAAGCTCTTTGTGTTTTTCCCCCACATCTTTATATAACATTCAAAATACTCCATGACAAATATGCCTATTTCTCAAAAAAAGACAACTCAATTTTAGGCATTCTTTGGGGCAGTATTTGAACTGTAGCAGAAGTTAATAAAAGAGTCATTTAGGCTTAAGATATGATAGAAGAAAAGCAAAAAATCATTCAGAAGTTTTTCACTATATTATAGGTTCACTAACTGAACCTTCTTCTAATTTCTGCTCATTTTCCTGGATCTGACTTCTGGAATCAACAAGACCTAGTTCAAAATCTTTTCCACATGACAAATCATCAAATACTTGGAGACAACTAATGTATTGCACAGAAGTCTTCTTATAGGTTAAATAACCTTAGTTAATTCAGTGTATCTTCATCTGCCATGATTTGAAGGTCCTTCATCATCCTGATTCACCCTTCCTAGGCATTCTGTAGTTCATTAATATATTTGATAAATTAGGATATCCAGGACTGAACTATATTTCAGATACATTCTGATCAGATCACTTTCCCCTAATTCTACACGCTGTGACTTTCATGATGGAGTCTACATTATCATACTGTTGATTCACAGTGAACTTGAAGCCCTGGATCTTTTTCAGATGATATTCTGTGTAGTAATTTTTGCCTTCCAAATCAAGTTGATTTTTTTTACTCAAATATGTTACTTCACATTATGTTACCCTATTTCAACATGTATAAATTGTATATATTTATACATGCTTTTAATTAATATCTTAAATCACTCTAATTTAATATAAATTATAATGATTGAGGATAGTAAGTTCACTTTCATAGAAGGATGATTCCCCAGAAAGAAATAAAATATCTAATAGTGGCTTGTCAGTCTAAGCAAACTTAAATGGCCTAAGTTTCTTTCCTTTTCCCTGGCCATCTATTTTCTGCTTAACATGAGAAATAACCTTCAAATTCTTAAAAAAAACAAAAAAAACCCACACCTACAAGATTACTTGGAAACATTTTTTCCATGTAGGAGGTGTTTAACAAGTGGTTATTGAGTGGATTAATGAATGAATGAATCAATGAACTCTCAAAGGAGAATATAATCTAACCCTTTTGTCAGGAAAAATAGGCATAATTCTGCTGTTGAATGCACAGAGGGTTATACTCGGAAAAAAAGGAAATTATTCCATTTTATTTGAGTTACATATATGGACAAATGAGCTATTCATCATGACTTTCATGAGCTCCACACCAGAGTAAAAAAAAAAAAAAAAAAAAAAAAAACTTTCATGGTCTAAAACAGGTTATTATATGGAGACATCTTTTAGAAAGGAGCTATTCTTAACATCACAACTATAATTACTTACAAGTGTTATCATAACAAGGTCTTATTAATTGGCACATGCCCCAGTGAAAATAGGAACATTTCAATTAATTGATTCTCTTGATTATGAAGGACTCATAGGAATAGGATGTGCTAGAAGATAATTCATTTCATTTTGTGAATTCCTCAAAAAGAATCACAGAAATACAGAGAAAGCTAGTGACTCATTTTCTTGTAGCATAATAAAAGGTATTAGGAAGTCATTACTGAAGGTTACGTGGCAAGAAAACCAGCACTCAAATAAATAACAAAATCATCTTCATGGCTCCAGGTAATGTTTTCAAAGTTTAGAATGGTATGAATAATGATTTAGTTTTTTAAAAGTCACATAATCTATTTGTCTTTTGCACTGACCTTCCATAGAAGGAAAACTTTTTCATATTTTTTATCAACAGTACAATTCATAGAAACTATATGAGATTTATACCCATAAATTGGAGACTCCCCTAAATTAATAAATTCTTGTTTACTCTGAAGTCAAATGATCAAAAATGAAGAGCAAATGTTGCATCTGTTTGCAGGCTTTTACTGTATTTGGATTTATATTTTCATTAGAAGCTTTTGACTGATTTGGATTCTTTATTCATTTAATAAAAAACCTTCTCACCACCAACTATAGATTTTTTATTACATATTCTTTTTGTTTAATATTGTGTTTTCCAAATTATATGTAAAATAATTTTAATATTCATTTTTACAATATCTGAAATACAAATTCTCTCCCTTCTTCCTCATCTTCCTCATACTTTGAGAAGGTAAGCAATTTGATACATATGTAATCATGCAAAACATTTTTCCATAATAGGTTTGCTGTGAAAAAAATTGACAAAGAAACTTATAGAAAAATTAAAGAGTAAAAAAAATATGCTTCATGCTATATTCAAATACAGTTCTTTGTCTGAGGATAACATTTTTCATTATAAGTCCTTCAGAGTTGATTTAGAACATTGTAATTACTGAGAATAGCTAATTTATTCACAGCTGAGAACTTTACAAATACTGTTGTTACTTTGTACACAATACATTTCTGTTGCATCAGTTCATATAAATTTTTTTCAGGTTTTTCTGAGAGCATCCTGTTCATTTCCTATATCACAATAGTACTCTGTCATAAAAACATAGCACATTTTTTTCCAGCCATTCCCCAATTGATGGGCATTTTCTCAATGTCTACCTTTAAGTACACTATAAATATTTCCATACATATAGGTTCTTCTCCCTTTTTTTAAAAATCTTTTTGGATACATATCTAGTAGTGGGACTGCCAGATAAAAAGATTATGTGCAGTTTTACAGACATTTGAGCCTAATTCCAGATGCTCTCAAAATGAATCTGTTCACAACTCCACCAATACTGCATTAATGTCTCATTTCCCTAACAACTCCCCAGCATTTGTCATTCTCCTTTGTTGTCCTATTAACCAATCTAATATGTATGAAGTAATACTTCAGAATTGTTTCAATATGCATTCTCCAATTAATAATGATTTAGAACAACTTTTCATATGGTTCTAGATAGCTTTGATTAGTTCCTCTCAAAATTGTTCATATCTCTTGATCATTTATCAATTGGGGAATGGTTTTTATTTTTATAAATCTGACTTACTTCTTTATATATCTGAGAAATGAGGGTTTTATCAAAGAAATTTGCTTCAAATTTTTTTCCGTTATGATTGATAACAAGTATTTCCTTCCATCTTCCTTCTCTCCTAATGTTTATTCTATTCTCTCTTCCTTCACACTATCTTTCCTCAAGTGTTTTGCTTCTGATTACCACCTCCTCCAATCTGTCCTTCCTTCTATCACCTACCCCCTCTTCTCTTGTCCCACTCCCTTCCTACTTTTCTGTAGGTTAAGGTAGAAATCTATACCTAATTGTGTATGTTTCTCTCTGAACCAATTCTATTGAGAGTAAGGCTCATTTGCTCCCCTTTACCTTCTCTTGCCCCCTTCACTGTAAAAGCTTTTTCTTGTCTCTTTTCCACAAAATATTTTGCCTCATTTTGTTCTCTGTCTTTCCTTTTCTTCCAGTGTGTTCCTCTTTCACCCCTCAATTTTACTTTTAGATAGCATCCCTTAATATTCAACTCACACCTGTGCTTTCTGTCTATATATATATACTACTCTTTCTAACTGTCCTAATAATGAAAAAGTTCTGGTAAGTTATACATGTCATCTTCCCATGTAGGGATGTAAAGAGTTTAACATTATTAAGTCTCTTATGATTTCACTTTCCATTTTACCTTTTCATACTTCTCTTGAGTCTTGTTTTTGAAAGTCAGATTTTTCTATTCAGCTCTGGTCTTGTCATTAAAAGTGCATGAAGGTCCTTTAGTTCATGAATATCCATATTTTTTTCCCCATGAAGCATTGTGATCAGTTTTGCTAAATAGATGATTGTTGGTTTTAATTCCTTCTTACGTTTATTGTCATTCTGTAAAAATCATCACAATGGCAGTATGAAGTCCCAAACTCGATTTGACTCAAAGTTAAGAATACCTGGATTCAAGAATGATTTCTACCACATTCTATTTGTATGACCCTGAGTGAATTACTTAATATTTTAATCCTAATCCCAGTCCTTCATCCAATAGAGTCCTTCAAGATTATCAGTTTTAGAGGTAATATGGATCTTCATTGATAGAAGAAATTCCTTATGGAGAAGTCCCTATGCCCATAAAAATCACAGATCTGTTTAAAAAAAAGAGAGAGACAGACAGACAGATACTTCATGGCTACTTACTGCTTAATAAAATGAAAATACGATCTTATTCTAGCATTTATAATCCTTTAAAATTCTATTAAAAAAACCTGGATTACTCATGGTACTATAAAACATCTTGCTTATCCCTACCTCAACACCTTTGCTCATGTTAATTCCTCTGATTATAATATTATTCTGCTTGCCTTCCATCTTTTAGCATCTTAACCATGCTTCAGAATTAAAGTAATTTTTTTTCTTTTGAGAAATTCCTTAAGGGGAAGTTCCTATGCCCATTAAATCACAAATCTGTTAAAATAATGATAAATAGATAGGCATTTCATGTCTTGTTACTGCTAAGAAAATGAAATTATATTTTCTTATCTTTGTATTTAAGATCCTTTACAAACAAGCTCCAATTTGTATTTTCAACATCTTTTTTCTTTATTAAAGCTTTTTTATTTTTCAAAACATATGTGTGGACAATTCTTCATCATTAGCTCTTGCAAAACGTTGTGTTCCAATTTTCCCTCCCTTCTCCTACGCCCTCCCATAGATGGCAAATAGGCCAATATATGTTAAACATAGTAGAAATATATGTTAAATATAGTGTATACATACATATTTATACAATTACTGTGCTGCACAAGAAAAATCAAATTAAACCAGTAAAAAAAAAAGAAGCAAAATAAAATGTAAGCAAGCAACAAAAAAAGAGTGAAAATGCTATGTTATGAAGCACAATCAGTTCCCACAGTCCTCTCTCTGGATGTAGATGGCTCTCTTCATCACTGAACAATTGGAACTGGTTTGAATCATCTCATTGTTGAAGAGAGCCACATTCATTAGAATTGATCATCATATAATCTTGTTGTTACCATTTATAATAATCTCCTGTTTTTTGCTCATTTCATTTAGCATCAGTTCATATAGGTCTTTCTGAAATCATCCTGTTGGTCATTTCTTATAGAACAATAATATTCCATAACATTCATATACCATAAGTTATTCAGTCATTTTCCAATTGATGGGCATCAATTCAGTTTCCAGTTTCTTGTCACTACAAAAAAAAAAAGTTTGCTGTCACAAACATTTTTGCACATGTGGGGCCCTTTCCCTACTTTAAAATCTCTTTGGGATATAACCCCAGTAGAAACACTGCAGGATAAAAGGATATGTACAGTATGGTAACTTTTTGAGCATAGTTCCAAATTGCTCTCCAGAATGGTTTGATCTGTTCATAGTTCCACTTACAACATATTGTCCCAGTTTTCCCACATCCTCTCTGATATTCATCACCATCTTTTCCTGTCATCTTAGTCAATCTGACAGGTATGTAGTAATATCTCAGAGTTGTCTTAATTTGTATTTCTCTGATCAATAATGATTTAGAGCACCCTTTCATATGACTAGAAATAGTTTCAATTTCTTCATCTGAAAATTATCTATTCATAATCTTTGGTCATTTACCAATTGGAGAATGGCTTATATTTTTATAAATTTGAGTCAATTCTCTATTTTTTTTAGAAATGAGGCCTTTATCAGAACCTTTGAATATAAAAATGTTTTTCCAGTTTATTGCTTCCCTTCTAATTATGTCTGCATTAGTTTTGCTTACACAAAACTTTAGCTTAATATAATCAAAATTATTTTGTGATCAATAATGATCTCTAGTTCTCCTTTGGTCATAAATTCCTTCCTCCTTCACAGAGCTGAGAGATAAATCATCTTACATTCTTCTCATTTGCTTATAATATCAGTCTTTATGTCGAGATCATGAACTCATTTTGACCTTGTCTTGGTATATGGTATGTGTCAATGCCTAGTTTCTGCCACACTAGTTTCCAATTTTCCCAGCAGTTTTTGTCAAATAGTGAATTTTTATCCCAAAAGCTAGGGTCTTTGGGTTTGTCAAATACTAGATTACTGTAGTCATTGATTTTTGTCCTGTGAACCTAATCTATTCCATTGATCAACTAGTCTATTTCTTAGCCAGTACCAAATGGTTTTGATGACTGCTGCTTTATAATATAGTTTTAGATCTGGTACAGGTAGGCCACCTTTATTTGCCTTTTTTTTTCATTAATTCCCTTCAAATTCTTGAGCTTTTGTTCTTCCAAATGAATTTTGCTGGTATTTTTTTTCTAGATCAGTAAAATAATTTCTTGGGAGTTGGATTGGTATAGCACTAAATAAATAGATTAGTTTAGGGATTATTGTCATCTTTATTATATTCCCTCAACCTATACAAGAATATCTGATATTTTCCCAATTGTTTAGATCTGATTTTGTTTTTGTGGAAAATTTTTGTAGTTTTGCTCATATAGTTCCTGACTTTCCCTTGGCAGATAGATTCCCAAATATTTTATACTATTGACAGTTATTTAAAGTGGAATTTCTCTTTGCATCTCTTGCTATTGGATTTTGTTAGTGATGAATAAGTATGCTGATGTTTTATGTGCATTTATTTTGTATCCAGCAACTTTGCTAAAGTTGTGGATTATTTCTAGTAGTTTTTTAATTGATTCTTTAGAGTTCTCTAAGTACACCATCATATCATCTGCAAAGAGTGATAATTTGGTTTCATTATCAACTCTAATTTCTTTAATCTCTTTTTCTTCTCTTATTGCCAAAGCTAGCATTTCTAATACAGTACTAAATAGTAATGGTGATAGTGGGCAACCTTGTTTCACCCCTGATCTTACTGGGAATGGTTCCACTTTATTGCCATTACATATGATGCTTTAATGGTTTTAAATAGATGCTGCTGACTATTTTAAGGAAAAGTCCATTTACTCCTACACTCTGCAGTGTTTTCAATAGGAATAGATGTCCAACATCTTTCTTTACAATCTATATGAACTCTCTGATTAAGACAAACTGGCTTACTCTGGTGATATAAAATCTCTTGCCTATCCCCACCTCAACACCTTTGCTCATATTATTTCCCGCAACAATATACTGTTATTCTGATTGATTTCTACCTTTTTGAATATTAACCATGCTTTAGGATCAAAGTTAATTTTTTACTTTGAATTTTCTATGGTCATTCAAGCCCCAAATTATGTTTCCTTTAAATCAAAAGTAGTATGGTAGAGTAAGTCATGCTAAGACCTAGCTTCAAATCTGGACTGACACTTAATTATTCTGTGATTAAATATAAGTTCCTTATCTGTTGAGTGTTCTTTTTCCAAAACACAGCCAGGTGATAAAAGTTCTGAACTTTTATTGCGTCCTTCAATATAGCCCAGCTAGCTCAGTGGCCTATCTCTGCTTGGTTCCAAGAGATCTTGCAGCTTTGCCCTTGGCTCCTGCCTCTGCTTTCTTCAGCCTCCAGCTCAACTCCGACTTGTGGCTTCTCAATCCCCAACTGAGGCGAGTAGGCTTCTGTATCTCCCAATCTGGTTGCACCTCCGAGAGTGGGCTTCTGCTGAACTGACCGACACTCCCTTCTTCAATCTAATTCAGCTGAACTCTTCTCTCAGTGTTTTCAGCTCAACTCCCCAAGAGAGCCTCTGTCTGTTTCTTATATAGGATCTCTTCTGAGAGAGAGAGATTATAGGTTATCTCCCAGAGTGCTCTCTGGCCCTAAGGGAGGTGTGAATTCGGATCTCATACTAAGCCCTGAACTCTCCCAAACGTGTGAACTTCATTGAGTACTTAGATATTTATGAGATCTCTAAAGGTATGAACACAAGCATTGTTTCCATCAGTATTAGCAACTTATCACCTTGTAAGGATTCACTCTAAGGTGTGAACCAATAAGCACTGTATCAATTCTATTGAGTTAACACCAGGATTCTGATATCACCCTTGAGTTTTCACCTTGTTTCAAGTTGAGTTGACACTAGGATTCCAACACTTATCCACTCTGAGCTTTAATATCTTTATTTGTAAAATGAGAATTGAATTCATTGACTTATAAGCTCCTCCTAGATCTAAATTTATAATTCAACATAATTTGCAACTCTCTTTTGGACGTATGCATTGACTTTTGTTAATATTCATTAAAAAAAAGAATGATTTTAGTAGAAGATGTTGTGACTCAAAAGCTGAAGCATCTGAATCAAATCTAATCTGGAATGGGATAAATATCTGTGTGATCTTGAACTGCCTAAATATTGGTGATATATAGATCTAGAAAGAACCTCAGAGGTCATTTAAAAAAATGCCTCATGAAAACATTGAAGATCATACAGTTTAAGTGGATTTCCCAAGTAAATTTTTTAAAATAATATCTTCAGTAATGGCTTATTCTGTTTTACTATGGCAGGGAGGTAACTCTGGATTCTCAAAAGTTTTTCTAGGAGAAGGAGCCAAGATGGTGGAGAAGATACACGCTTCCTTCTGAGCTACACTCAAACTATTTTTGAAATTCAGCCTCTGAATTAGTGCTGGACTGACAGAATACACAAATATTGGGAGTACAACACATTACCAACAAAAGATAATCTCAAAGATCACTAGAAAAGGTCTGTTTTGGAAGGAGGCTGGACTTGGTGCAGACATAGGCAGGCAGAGCACAGAGGACAACTCATGCTGAGCACACACATGGGTAGAAAATCTGTGTGGACAACTCTACCACAGGGTCAGTTACTGTGCCCTGGCAGCAAGCCAGCAGATCAGTACAGAAGTTATAAAACTTCTAACATAAACAAAGAGGGAGTGTACCCCAAAGCCCTGGGGTCTTATGTGCTCTGGCCATACCCACCCAACACTGGGAGTGACTCAGTGTGATCCTAACACAGATGCTGATTCCAGCACAGCCACTGTCTTTCTGTTGCTGCTTCGCTGCTACTTCCTGTTGTCTGTTCTCTGTTGAGGAAGCTCAATGAACCCTCATTGCTCCAGAAGCAGACTGCAAAAAATTTGACCTCCAAATATAGGACTCAAGAGAAGCATAAAAAGGTAAAAAGAACTCTTGAGAACTGTATTTCTGTTAGGAGTATACATAAAGAGTACATGTATAATTTGGTTGTACTGTTATAATATAAAAAAGAGGATCTAGAGGTAGAAAGGAAAGTGTAATAGAAAAAGGGAAAAGTGTAGTTACTACATTTCACAAAGAGTCAAAAGAAATCTATTATATCTGTGGGAAAGAAGGGAACATAGTGTGAATCTTACTTTCCTCAGAATTGGATCAAAGAGAAAATATTAGACATATTTGGTTTACAGAGAAACTTCTCCTACCTCATTAAAAAGTGGAATGGGAAAAGTGGAAAAGGGAAGGGATAGGCTAAATAGAAGGGAATACAGAAATAGTAGGGGAAAGGTTTAAGAAAGGGGAAGGGACTCTAAGGGGAAAGGAGGGATTGTAAAGAGGGAGGGCTGTGTGAAGCAAGTGGTGCTCCTCAATTTAATACTGGAGAGGGGAATAAGGGGTAAAGGAAAGAGAACAGCATAATCTAGGGATAATAAGATGGCAGAAAATACAGAATTAATAGTTTTAACCATAAATTTGAATGGGGTAAACTCACCCATAAAGTGGAGGCAGATAGCAGACTGGATTAAAAGCCAGAATCCTATAATATGTTGTTTACAGGAAACACATTTGAAGCAGGATGATATATACAGAGTAAAGGTAAAAAGCTTGAGCAGAATCTACTATGCTTCAGGTGAAGTCAAAAAAGTAGGGATAGCCATCCTGATCCCAGATCAAGCAGAAGCAAAAATTGATCTAATTAAAAGAGATAAGGAAGGGCACTATATCTTGCTAAAGGGTAGCATAGATAATGAAGCAATATTAATACTAAACATATATACACCAAGTGGTGTAGCATCTATATTCCTAAAGGAGAAGTTAAGAAAGCTGCAAGAAGAAATAGACAGCAAAACTATAATAGTGAGAGATCTCAACCTTGCATTCTCAGAGCTAGATAAATCAAACCACAAAACAAATAAGAAAGAAGTTAAAGAGATAAATAGAATATCAGAAAAGTTAGGTATGATAGATCTTTGGAGAAAACTTAATGGAGACAGAAAGGAGCATACTTTCTTCTTGACAGTTCATGAAACCTCTACAAAAATTGACCAAAGCAGAAATAATAAATGCATTTTTTTTCAGATCAGAATATATGGTCCACACTAATTTCCCAGTGTTCTTTTGCTGGGTGTAGCTGGTTCTGTTCATCATTGATCAATGGGAATTGATTTGGATCCTCTCATTGCTGAAGATAGCTACATCCATCAGAATTGATGCTCATATAGTATTGTTGTTGAAGTGTATAAGAATCTCCTGGTTCTGCTCATTTCACTTAGCATCGGTCCATGTAAGTCTCGCCAAGCCTCTCTGTATTCATTCTACTGGTCATTTCTTACAGAACAATAATATTCTATAACATTCATATACCACAATTTACTCAGCCATTCTCCATTTGATGGGCATCCATTCAGTAAACAGTTTCTAGCCACTATGAAAAGGGCTGTCACAAATATTTTTGCAGATACAGATCCCTTTCCCTTCCTGAATATCTCTTTGGGATATAAGCCCAATAGTAACATTTCTGGATCAAAGGGTATGCACAGTTTGATAACTCTGTGAGTATATTTCCAAATTGCTCTCTGGAATGGTTGAATCCATTCACAACTCCACAAGCAATGCATCAGTGTGATAGTTTTCCCACATCCCCTCCAACATTTGTCATTAACTTTTCCTGTCATCTTAGCCAATCTGAAAGGTATGTAGTGGTATCTTAGAGTTGTCTTAATTTGCATTTCTCTAATCAATAATGATTTGGAACATCTTTTCATATGAGTAGAAATAGTTTTAATTTCATCATTGAAAATTATCTGTTCATATCCTTTGACCATTTATCAATTGGAAAATGGCTTGATTTCTTATAAATTAGAGTAGATTCTCTATATATTTTAGAAATGAGGCCTTTATCAGAACCTTTAAAATGTAAAAATGTTTTCCCAGTTTATTGCTTCCCTTCTAATCTTTTCTGCATTAGTTTTGTTTATATAAAAGTTTTTTTTTTTAACTTGATATAATCAAATATAATTTGTGATCAATAATGATTGCTAATTCTTCTTTGGTCACAAATACCTGTTTGTGTTAATTATGTTAATAGTTTTCCTAATATTGAATTAGCCCTGCATTCCTGGTATAAATTCTCCTTGGTCATGATGTATTATCCTGGCGATGCTTGTCTGTAATCTTTCTCCTAATATTTTATTTAAGATTTTTGCATCAATGTTCATTAGGGAGATTGGTCTACAATTTTCTTTCTCTGTTTTTGTCCTACCTGGTTTAGGCATTACTACCATTTGTGTATCATAAAAGGAATTTGGTAGGACTCCTTCAATCCTATTTTTTCAAATAGTTTATATAGAATTGGAGTTAATTGTTCTTTAAATGTTCGATAGAATTCATATGTAAATCCATCTGGTCCTGGGGATTTTTTTTTTTAGGGAGTTGATTAGTAGCTTGTTCTATTTCTTTTTCTAAAATGAGACTATTTAACCAATATACTTCTTCCTCTGTTAATCTGAGCAACCTATATTTTTGAAGGCATACATCCATTTCATTTAAGTTATCAAATTTATTGGCATACAGTTGTGTGAAGTAACTCCTAATTATTATTCTAATTTCCTCTTCATTAGTGGAAATTTCTCCCTTTTCATTCTTAAGACTTACAATTTGATTTCCCTTTTTCCCTTTTCTAATCGAATTTACCAAGGGTTTACCTATTTTGTTGTTTTTTTTCCCCATAGATCCAACTCTTCATTTTATTTATTAATTCAGTAGCTTTTTACTTTCAATTGTATTAATCTCATTTTATTTTTAGAATTTCAAGTTTAGTGTTTGATTGGAGATTTTTAATTTGCTCTTTTTTTTTAGCTTTTTTATTTGCAAGCCTAATTCATTGATTTTTCTTTTTCTCTATTTTATGCAAGTAGGCCTCTAGAGATATAAAATTTCCCCTTATGACCAGTTTGGCTGCATCCTGAGTAATCCTTATGGTGGCTCCTCAGTATTTGAATTGTTTTTTTTTTTTTTTTTTGTCTGGCTGCTTGTAATATTTTTTCCTTAGTCTGATAGTTCTGGAATTTAGCCACAATATTTCTTGGAGTTTTGATTTTGGGACCTCATTCAGTAGGTGATTGATGAATTCTTTCATGTCTATTTTACCTTCTATTTCTGTAACACCCGGGCAGTTCTCTTTGGTGATTTCCTGAAAAATAGTTTCTAGGGTCTTTTTGTCATCATTATTTTTAGGGAGTCCAATAATCCTTAGATTATCTCTCCTAGATTTATTTTCCATGTCTGTTGTTTTCCCAAGAAGGTATTTTACATTTTTTCTATTTTTTTTTTTCATTTTATTGGTTTTGCATGACTGATTCTTGGTCTTTCTTCCAGTCATTCATTTCCATTTGTTCAATTCTGATTTTTAATGATTATTTTCTTCATTTACTTTTTTTGTATTTCTTTTTGGAATTGTGCAATTAAGTTTTTAAATTAGTTGTTTTGTTTTATGGAATTTTTTTCCATTTTACCAATTTAACTTTTAAGGAGTTATTTTATTTTTCTAATTCACTAATTCTATTTTTTAGGGAGTTGATTTCTTTTTCCACTCTGTCTTTTAATGAATTATATGTCATATCCATACTCTCTTGCAAAGCTTCCCTTTCCTTTCCCCATTTGTCTTCTAACTCTCTTTTAATAGCCTTTTAAATTTCTTCTATGGGAACCTTATGTGGTGAGGACCAGATCATATCTATCTTTGGGTTTTCATCAAGAGATAAACTGTTTTTATTCTCCTTTGGGTTTGAAATCTGCTCTCTTTCAGTATAGGAGCTATCTATAATTAGATCCTGCTTTGCCTTTTTACTCATTTTAACCAAAAGAAAAAAAAAAAAAAGCTTCAGTCTGCTTTTGGAGCAATGTGGGGTTACCAAGCTTCCTTAACGGATAACAGGAAGTATCAATGAAGCAGCAGTGGGGCACCATTGGCTACACTGAGATCAGCCTCTGTGCTGAGATCATGCTAAGTTCCTTCCAGTTCTGGGTGGGTGTGGCCAGATCAGAGAGACTCTAGTGTTTTGGAGTTATAGTCTTTACCCTTTGTGTTTATAGTTTCTCTGATGATCTAATGGCTTGCTACCAGGGCAGAGTAGCCCGACACTGTGGTGAAGTTCTCCCCACAAATTTGCAGCTGGGGATGACCATTCCCCAATCTCCTTTAGTCTGTTCAGCATGAAATATTTCCCGTGTTCTCACTGCCTACCTGCCTGAGTCTGCACCTGGCCTAGTCCTGTTCCAATCCTGCAAAAGAGACCTTTTCTGGTGAATTTTGAGATTATCTTCTGTTGGTAATGTGTTGTATTCCCAATATTTGTAGGTTTTTGACAGTCAAGCACTAATTCCAAGGCTGAGTTTCATAGAAAATAGTTTGAGGCTAAACGAGAGTTCAGATAAATGAGTGCATTCCTCTCTACCATCTTGGCTCTGCCCCCAAATTATATTTCTAACACTGATTTTTTATTAATCCAAAACTAGGTTTTTATATTTATCTTGAAATATGAAACTACATCTCATTAGATTTTCTCTATTATTCTAGTCCATAAATTATTTTGGATCTTGATGTTATCATATAATTTATTCACTACACCATCCAGTTTTTCTGTCATCTGCAAACTTGGTACTGATATACTTTATATTTTCATTCAAGACATTGATAAAAATGTTAAGAAACATAAGGTCAAAGACAAATTCTTAGAAGTCTTTATTAGCTGTTTAGGTCCTTCGTTTCATATAGTTCAGTGTCCAATTAAGTGCATTATCATTTATACATTTATGTTATGGTTTTCATTTTCTTAGAAATATAAGGTATTAAATTTACAGCAGGAAGAGGCTTGTGGGGTCACCTAGACTCACTCTCTAATATTATAGATGAGAAATTGACATCCAGGGAGGTTGAGTGATATATAAAATCACACGCACTTTCTATGAGTATTTCCTGAGAAAATGTGGCAAATTCTTTGCTAAAATGCTTTTTTCTTCTGAATTTCCTTTATCCAGTAATCTTATAATTTTGTCAATTTAAGGTAGAAGTTATTCTGGCATGATCATTTCATGAACTTTCCTGATTTCCATTAATCATCTTTGTAATATGAAAAGGTCTAATTTTTCAGGAATAGAAATCAAGCTCTTTTACCTAGTATATAGTTCATAGAATCGCCTTTCATTTAAAAAACAAAAATAGGCACAGCTGACTTTTTCAGTCCTTTAAAACCAACTTTATTCTCTACTACCTTAAAAAAAAAAAGATTACCAAGAGAAGCCACACTTGTCAGTCTGTATTCTCAGGAGTGCTCTCTTTTATTGCAGGTGAATTGAACTAATTAAAATCAACTAGATTCATTCAAACTATTTCCTTAAAAATATTGTGTTTTAACTCTTTATCAACTAGATTAAAGACAATATTTTTCTTAAGAAAGAAAACAGAAATGATGAGTTGTACTGAATTTTCTCCATTGTTCATTATCATCACCTTATCTACCTCAAGTAATGATACCACACTTTCTTTGGTCTTTTTTAAAAACATGATTTTTAAAAGTCTTTTTTGCTTTCTTTAGACAGCAACAACAGTCTCACCTAATTTTGAGTGTTAGCATTTCTTATACTACCATTGACCATTTTGTTACTTGCCCTTTCTTGCATCTTCTACACATTTATATTTATAATTATTATTGGTGGATTTTTTTTTCCGTTCATTAATATCAGCTATTCTAGACAATTATGCCACTTCTTCCTCATTTAAATATTCCTGGATTTGTCTTCATAATTTCATTCTTAAACTGCCTTCATCTTTCTTGGATTATTTCTCTTATAAAATTTTAGGCCACTCATTCCTACTTCTACTTTAAATGAACTCTTTGAAACATTTCCCCAAATCTAGAGTGCATCTCAAGCTATACTCAACTTTTCTCTTCCCTATCAATTCCCAAATAACATTCTACTAATTTCTACTTTAGCCATCATTTTCTTTTTGGGGGCAGAAACAGGTCCATAATAGCAATTACTCTCATGCTTTCTCTCAAGGTACCTATTATTTGAATGCTATTCACAATTTTATCCCCTTTTAGGAAATTAAAATACAGAGTAAAATGATCCTTGTTTGATACCTTTCAAATCTTTTCAAGAAGAATACTGTTTCTAAGGTGAATCAAGATATTACTTGTTTTTCTATTTCTCTCTTATTGATTCCCCACCCCCTCCCCAAATGATCTTCACGGTATTTCTCGTTGTTATCTTTTTTTGTTTGTTTATATGAATATGAATGTGACTTATTTCTTCACTCTTTATCTTCCTTATCCTTTTAAATTAGACATATGGCTTAATAGCATATTCCATTCACGAGTACCTTCCCATCAATCTCAGTGATACTGGTGAAATTTAATCTTCCTCCCAGTGTTGTTATGTAATTGATTTTGCTTATTAGCTATATCAAGAATATTTCTCTATAATCACCAAAGAGATAATTTTTTCTTAAAAACAATTTTTTTTGTTTTTATATCACCTTTGTTTTTCCTTCCCAGTATGCTATTTATTGGAACAAAGAAAATTAAAAAGAAAAACATTAAAGGAA